>NC_047155.1:25157393-26419893 GCF_009819705.1 Hippoglossus hippoglossus | reverse complement strand
ACCGGTAGCTGTAGGCGTGAGATTGACGTAAATAAAGGTAAATCTCACACGATTAATATCTGAAGTCATGTGGTTGATTAATATGTCTCTGGGCATGTGGACTTCAGGGTTGAATGTGACCTGTAAACACCCGACAGACCTTGTTCCCAAGCTGGTTCATTGGAGTTTAGGTCTTTAAACTTAAATTTAATTTCACAAGTACACCAGTGATCCTAAAGTAAGTAATGTTCATTTTCTGCATAAAAATGCTCGGTGACAGGCAGTTGGAGCCCAAGGAAATTTAATTTGTTCAACCTCTAATTCACGTCTTTGACGGGTTTCTTTACTGCTGTATGGTGACTGAGGCTCATTGGCATAGCAACATTTACAGCCAGCATTCCCCCAAACCAAAGAGATGCATTTTTTTTTGTAGACGAATTAGAATGATGTTAATAACGTAAATCTATAGTGTCGCTATGCTCAGTAACATTCAGTGGAAGAAGTTGGCAAAAAAACATCAAGACCTACCAATTCCTCCTAGTGAACGACTGTACTGTAGATACAGCCTTTTCTGTTGCAGATAGCCTCTGTCTATATTATCACATCTAAAAAAGCAGATCACATGACAATTCACATATAATAAACATTTGTGTGAATTGTAGCTGATTGGACGAGGATGTTGCAAGCAAAGACGACAAGATCAGCAAACTTGTGTAATTAGATTTTTATGTTGCATTCACCACTGATAGTTAAGGAGGCTGATGCTGTGTTTTCTCTCTGCTGCCATCAAAAGTGCTTACAAACACATACAGTGAACTCCGGATAATCTCCCTAAGGTATTTGGATGGAAGATGCAAATGTCTGAGTCAGTTGCTGCGGACATCTGCCAGCCTTCTAGTTAAAGCTCTGGGTAATGTCTGATTGAGCCCATGTGAGAAAACAGCAGGAACGTGAGCGAGTGGGCGTATTGATGACATTTCTAACACAGGACAGATGCAAAACTGAAAAACACATAAAGAAAACAAATATTTCACGATTAAAAAGAGGAGCCATAGAAGTAGAAGACACTGATGATGATGTCAGGATGGAAAGATGACATTTAAGACCTTTTGGGTGATTCATGGGTATTTAAACAAAAAGACAGGATCAGTGTAATTTATATGTATTTATATCGGAGAATCTCCTCGTGTTTTTCTCATGAGTGAAGGGCAAACCCTGGAGAAAGTCCGGACCCAATCCTCTCCTGTGGACATTCTCCGGAGGTCATGTCTAAAATTGTCTCACGTTTCTGTTTCTGCCTATCAAACATAAATGGAACCCTGACATTTTTCAAACTAAAATGTGGCCAGCAGCATTTCCAAATGTCTTTTTGGGCGCTTGAAAACTCCAGAGTTGTGTGGATGCCAGGTGTAAACAAAGAAAAAGTGATGCATTTGAAAACTAAAAGTGTGGATGTAGCCTTAGATAGCTACCTTTTAGCTTACTAGCTCGCATGAGATGTTTTTATCCCATAGAGAAAATCTGGGTATATGAATCACTTCTTAAACTACAAATAGATTCACGCTAAATATATTCAGGTTCATGTTTTATTGAGAATTCAATGTGTTTCAGCAAGAGTCTTGCTACACAGTTATAGTCATAACTTTGTTGGGGTTGTGTATACCAAGTTTTCATTTATGTAGAATCTATTTGGTAAAATAAGTGTGCCACAACAGGAATGAGATCCAAAAGAGTGAGGTCTAAACACTGATGCCTGTATTGTACTGGGAGGAACTTTTGCTGAAAGCATCACTGAAAGCACTGCACAGCATGAAATGGCAACTACTGGCTCACTTCCTCCATCTTATTTTTTTTTTTTAAGGCAAATGCTACAGGCGAATTGTGAAGGACTCACCAAATGAGGGAAAAACTCTTCATCACAGAGTTCAGTTTAAAGTTCTTATTAGAAAAGTAACTTTGCCTCAGTATTTTTTTTAAATATCTCCTTTGATTCCAGATATCTGAGTGTGCTCAAAAGACTTCCTGGGAGAAAACCTCTCATGAGCAGTGGCAGCTTGCCATATGATGGTAAATGTTTTAACACCTCTCCTCCTCCCCTCTTCTCCTCTCCTCTCCTCCTTTCCCTCCCTCCCCTCTCATTGCGCAGGTTTACGTGGATGCCGTGCGTCACTAAGCCCATGCCCTTCACCTGTGCCTGCTTCTGTGGCCTGAACCACCTCTGCCGCAAACGGAGGAAGAAGAGAAAGGAGCAAGTGGAGGAAGTGAAGGGTGAGGAGGTGGAACGTTGTAGGGATCAGGAGACAGAGGTGTGACAGCTGCATGTGCTGTCGGCCACCATCTCCACACCTCCCACCAGGGCTTCATCCTTTGATGAACTGGAATGTGCTGCCCAGGTTCCTGAGTACAGGAACTGGGCGTGTTCCTAATATCAGACAGACACTGACTCGGTCTGATGTTACTTACGGGTAAACAGGTATTGTAAAGGGGATTTAGACTTCACAGGCTTTTATTCAAGATTCAGAATTAATTGGGAATTTTTTTGCTGTGGTTGAAACCCTTGAATCAGATGTTGTTCACAATATAATCTGTGACTCAGGCTTCAGGTTTAAATTAGTTTTTGAAGTTCATAATTCTCCAACTCAACAACGACACAGATGTCTTAAGCCATATTTCTCAAGATGTGTCAGATTGATGAAAAGCCTGTGGACTCGTATTTCATCCCCATTACCCATTCCTGCTGCACTCAAATTTTCCCTTGGCAGCTGACTGAGAACTTCTGCTGATGTGATTTAAAAAAAAAATCATGTCTTGCCATAACTGATGTACTGTATAAAGTGTGAAGAGGCGACAGGCTCTAGAAACCCATTATTCCTCTCAGTCACACCTGCTCACCATGCCCCATCTCTCCCTCCTCGTCCTGAACCGCATCGCCTCCACCAAGGCTGAATAGGACCCAAAGCACAGCAGAGCCCTGCACCTCCTCACCTCCCTGCTTATGTCAGATCAACTTAGTGAAAACTTCAGCCAACTGAGAAAGTGTAGAGTAATTTCCAAAGTCACCCATGGAGGGCTGCAGCCCATCTCGCTGTTCACGCTGAGCTGGGCCTGATCTAAAGCCGAGCAGCTGTCCAATCAGCAGCTTAGCTGGAGTGTGAAGATAGGAGTCAAGGGTCAGAATCAGCAACAGGTTTTGTGAGAAGTCCCTCCTCTGATGCCGTAGCATCTTTGTCTCATCCATAGTGAGACAAGTAATTACAAACAAACACACCCACACACACACCCACACAGACTCATCAATTAATGTCCCCTGGTGGGAGTGGAGTGTCTGTCCGTAAATGCCACTGAGGTGCGCTTCCAGCTGTCACCTGTATGAGTGGATGACAGCGTGTGTGTGTGTGTGCTCTTCTTACTTCTTGCCTGCAACAATAGACTTTCAAAGCTGAAACAAGTGGTTAAGATATCCATTCAGCTGCTATAGACCTGCCTTTTCAGAATGCACATCGAGATACAAAGACACACACACACAGGTCTCATTAGCGTGTGTGATTATGCATGGCACGTCTAGTCAGGCAGTGGAGATGTAATTAACCTTTTCCAGCAGGAAACAGATGCCTGGATGTCACACACACAAACACACACACACACACACACACGTCTGCTGTCAGGGAAACAAAGCCAACGTCACGGTGTCACGGAAACAAAGCCCCAAAAGCGTCGCCTGGCACTCTGTGATAATCCCCTCACGCATATTTACATTCAGGGCTTAGAATACGCCTCGATGCTGCTGTCTCCGCTCCCGGATGCACCCACCCTCCCAAACCCCCAAACACACACACACACACACACACACACACACACACACACACACACACACACACACACACACACACACACACACACACACACACACACACACACACACACACACACACACACATATCCGCCTATCCATCTTCTCTCTCACCTCCATCTACCTTTGGGCCTTCCACCTCATTCCCCCCTTTCCTTCCACAATCGCTTCCGCTCCTCCATCCTTTACATCTCCCCCAAAACTCTCCTCCTCCAGTTCATCTATTTATTATCAGTGAATAGTACATGGCCTTGCATGGCAGCTCCCATAGATTAGCCCCCTTTTTCTCTCTGACTATGAATATCAGGGATTTCTTCAGGCTGGCAAAAAGCTGCTTTACGACAGATTAATGGACGGCCCTGATTGTGTCTGCTGGTGATGTGTGCCTGTGCCGAATAGATTGTCTGTTTGCTCATTCTCCTACTACAAGGGGCGAAATGAGACAACGCTAAAGCCATTTCACAGTGTAGAGCATCTATTATGATTCACTGTGTTACGACGCAGCCCTAATGAGAAAGAGAGAGAATGAGAGGAGGGGCTGGAGGAGGACAGGAGTGGAAGAGAGTAAAAGATGGTAATGAGAGCGCGAGTTGAATACGGAAGAGAGGGGCTAATGCTAGACGGAGCAGTCATGCTAATTGGCTACAGTGGATAACTTTCTGAAGCCGGGGAAGAGAGTGTGTGCATGTGTGTGTGTGTGTGTGGTGGGGGCACAGGGAAAAAAACTGCCTGATCTGTCGGCATTATTCTCGTTTAACGCTCCCTCCATTTCACCTCTTTAATGAGAGGAATATTCGCTCCAGTAATGGCGAAAGACTTCAAATGGGAAACAATTTGTTGCTCACACACACACTCGGAGGTGGTGAGGTGAGGGCGGGCTGGAGGGAAATGGTGTTGGCGGGGGTGGGTGTGTGTTTTCCCTCAAGCACCCCAACCCAGTCTTTTATGGATCATGGCAATTTTCAGGGATTGTAACTCAAGGACAAACAGCTAAAAATAGAGGGGTGTTGCACGACTCTTGCGATAGTGGGGAGGGGGAGGTGGGAGGAGGTGTGCGATTGTGCGTGCACATGTGTGTGGGTGGGGACGGCGAAAACGAGCCCTGTCGCATTAGATTTGGGTCAGAAACGAGGGAAGAGCCGGCGAAGCGGAGAGTGTTACAGACAGCAGGGAGATTCATCACTCGCTACTCCCTGTACCTCTCGCCCGTCTCCTTCAACACCTCGCAGCCCTCCCCCTTCTGTCCCCCACTTCTCACACACACACACCTGCAGGAGACGGAGAAGGGAGGGTGGTGGGGACAAGGACGCCAGGAGAGTGGGAGGAATTAGTGAGGAAAGAAAGACAAAGAAGAAGTAGCAGGGCAAAAGCAGGAGAAGTGGACGTGTGATGGGAGAGAAACGAAGAATGAGCCACAGCTAGGTTAGATAGTATTATAATATTAATATATGCCATTCTAGCCAAGGCTCTTTGCTGTATAATGAGAGCATACATAAATTCATACTGTGAATGATCCCAGGTGGGGATGAACTGCAATGGTAGAGTCTGCTCCCAGTTTAATGGAATCGTTGTCTGTCCATAAGGGGCAGACATTTTTTTCCTGTTGAGTGTGAGATAAGAAGGCCAACACCACTCTCTGTAGTCCCTGTGTTTAGTGTAGGAACTCTTGGTTAGAAAGCAAATGAGAATTTTTCCCAAAATGTCAAACCATTCCTTTGATTCTCGTGTACGGCTGAAGCTCCTATAACCCTGTCTGTGATACACTTTGCTGAAGGTACTGACACCCCCTTAAAATTATCAAATTATTTCCACTGAGGGTGCGTTCAAACATGTTATGCTGTCCCTGCGACGGCCCCACTGTGACTCCGACGCCACCATATCTACCAGCTACATCCGACCTTTCCAATGAGTCCTTTTACAAATTGATTTGCTAGATCTGGTCTTGCATTATGACAAATGGAGTCGCGTTTCAAGGATTGTCAATAAACTGCAAGTTGTTAATACATTTCCTACAGGGCGCTCACTTGCTCAGCATTGGGTCACAAGTAAGGTAGTTGTATATGAGAAAACAGGTTGCTGATATTCACAGACTTGGCTGGTTGTATTAAACCCATTAAGAGCTAAGGTGCAGAATAACAATGCCCTCTAAAACCTAAGTGTTGTTTGAAAACTACCCCCTAAAACCTTAGGCAGATGTTTTTTCTGAACAGCTGACAGAATTGCCAAAGTTTACAAAAATGTGTCAACCTCTGAAGCAGATAGAGAAAAACATTTGGCTTTTATTGTGAATCATTGCAATTTCCTTATACACTTCATGTATTCACTTCAAAATTATTTGACAAATAATAAATAAACCTTGACTGATCAAGGCATCTCGTGGTCTTAAGCCCTTTAAGAAGCTGTATCAATCAAAATCAACCTTTATAAAAAACTCCCTCCACGGATGAAGACCATGAGATGAAAGCCTGTAAAATCATCAGCATCGTTTATTGGATCACACTGGACTTTGAAGCTGACGTGTGTAGTTCGAGGTACTGTGATACCAGCACGTCTCGCCACGGTACACATGTAATATATATATGTGACATTGACAGTTCTCACACCTTTATTGAACAATAAACTCCTCTCTGTCGCTCCATGTGTCTGCTGCGATCAAATACATACAAAGCAGTTGTTATCAACACAGGCAGCAACCTTGGTACCAAAGTTACCATCAAGGTTGCATTGGAATCAATGGAAGCAACATTGGTAAATTTCTGAAAGCATCGAGAGCCAAACAGACAGTTTCAATCCATGACAGTTTTCATGCCTCGCTTCGGGGAGTGGAACCCTCAAAGCACATGCAGCTATTTTCCCCTTCAGCACCAGACTGCTTTCCCTTCATTACTTCTCTTTCTCTCACCCACATCTGCTCTGTTTTTCCTAATGAAGGAGAAAGTGATGGTCCCACCAAGGCTAATTAGGAGGACTGAGATGCAGAGCACTGATAGACTGGTTATAGAGTCAGGAGGGAAGCACCAGCACCGGCCGCTTAGAGCTCCCACCAGTCCCAGACCATCAGAGGAGGGAACAGGGAAAGGGATGCCGAGACGGGAGATAAAAATGAGCGGAAGAGGAGGAGGAGGAGGAGAGAGACACATAGCGTAATTGAGACTGTAATGGGTTTTGCCAGGAGCACCTGTCAGGGTCGAGTTAAAATGGCTTCGGTGAGAGAGGAAGAGAGGGATGAGAGGATGGGAGAGGAGAGAGGGGGCCAATTGGAGTCGGGATCCCGGTGAGGAGAGGCCCTCTTCCATGCCAACCTCACCTGATTGCCAATTTGTGCCGGTTTACACACATCAAGCGCCAATACGGGCCACTCGCAGACACACAAACATCGCTGATTGGAGAGTGCTAACCAGCTAAAAGCACCCATACACACTCAGTCACACACATGAGTGGACTCACGCTGACATCCCACCTATGCCGTTTGATTGGACACATCTAGCAGCTTAACAAGGTGTCCACGGTGCAGACCTAAGCCGCGTGATTGGAAGATAAAACTGCTGCCGTTAAATATCTAATTCTCCCCCATGTCTAGATGAAAATAAGGTGCAGCACTGATTAGATTGCAGACTGCTGTGCCAACCTTGTGTCTGCGCCACGTTCATTACCAGCCCTCCACCCGCCCCAGCCAATCCTATCTCCGTTCGTGTTCCCCTGCCGACCGTGAATACTTCATTTGTGATAGAAAAGCAATTCTGACAGCCCAGAGAGTTGAGGTCGATGCCTGAGGAGTGATGAAATTAAGTCGAGTAAAATGTATTTATAAATCACTGCTAAATCTGCACCTGGCAGTTTAACATGTTGACAGCCCCAAATGGCAACGTGACATAACTGATTGAACTCCCTACACAGAAATTCTGTTAAAAGTGGTGTCAGTGAACGTCCCACTCTCTGCCCAGAGGGGTTGTGAGTGATGAAGAGGTTCAGCCATCATCCTCGGGGACAAAGTTCTCACTTTTTTCAATCACATAGAAAACATTTACCACCATAAAACATTTTGATGGCAGAATTTTAGGGCCTTTAAAGCATAAAATGTCAAAACCCTTCAACATTTTCTCTTTGACTGATAGGAAAGGTGCATTTGCACGCGGTGCAGCTTTAACAGATGTACTTCTCACAAATCAAAAGCCATACATCAGATATGAACTCAACTGATTTGTGGTCTGGTTGAAGTGAACGACAGTCAACTGGCTTTTCTAGCTGCATGTTAAGGCACTGTTGATGTGCAGCGCTACACAAGACCGTAGCTATCACTGAGGAACTGTCAGGGTTTCATTAACCTGGGGGAGGTGACAATCTATTATAGTTGATATTTTTGGGCCTGATTCAATATGTCCAGTTTTGAATGACCAATTAATACACAAAGAGGTAAATCATATACTTTATACTGTGTATTTGCAAACTCAATGGGAGGTGAAACCATGTATCTCCAGTGTAATGATTTAGCCTTCCCATGCTGCCCAAGTCTTAGGCTGAATAAAGAGTGAAAAACATGCTCGTTCTCAAGCCAGAAACATAACAAAATAAAAATAGCATTTACAGACGTCTTTGCTGAATGAATTGTTGAAGGGACACTCGATGGATTTAAGATAAGATACAATCGACTTTTTCAATCCCAAGAGACAATTCTTGTGCTAGCTTGCTCCAAGATAACACTTACACAATAAACAAGTGAATACAGTAGAATAACACAACTGAGTATTTAGTCTAAAAAATTTAAATATAAAGTATCTTAGTAGTGTAAATTAAAATATAAAATGTATATGGAGCCTAGAATATAGCATAGAAACCACAATAGAAATGTAAATAAAATAATTTATATGAGCCAGTAAACAAATACTAAAGTGGCAGTAATTAATATGGAATATGATGCTGAACATAATATTATAGTAAATGTAATATTGCACTTGAATAGTAATATTGCACATTTACTTTGTCACTTCCATTAAGTACGACAAATTGAAAGAAATAATGGAAGCAGCAGAACAACATGAAACTCACATGAAAATCACTGGATCCTTCAGTTCCCATAATGCAACTCAGTGGCGTCTTTAGACTTCCCTTTATTTTACACCTCCAGTCTTTCTGTTCTGTCCCTGATGACATCAGCATGCAGGGATATTCTCTCGTCATCTGAGCACATAACACATCACAAGACAGTTTCTTACACAGGCACAGAGTAGTAAATGTTATGACCCATGAATTAAACTTTACGAGTAAAAGTGAACCTTTCAAAAATATATATTTTTGGTGTCTTGTCAGTTTCTTCTCAGAGAGTTGGACTCATGAATCCGTTTTTCATGTTTTTGCAGTGTGATTGACCCAGAAACCCAAATCATTGCACCAATGTCCAAGACTTTGTGTGTTAATTTTTAGTTTGGTAATCGTGAAGTAGGTTTTGTAAAATAGATGCATGGTGAGATGGACACTATCAATGTGCACGCTACACACACACAAAAACAAACATACACAGGTGTATATTGAGCTGTGTTTTCAAGTGAACAGAGATAAACTTTTCTAATTGGCCCGAGGCTGTAAACAGGTGTCCCACATATCTCATGTTAAATCACCATCATCAATGGGAGATAAATCAATTTCTTTTCCCTCTTTTCCACAGCCTTTTCACTTCATCCTGCTCCTCTTCCTGTTCTCTCTCTTTCTCACACACACACACACACACACACACACACACACACACACACACACACACACACACACACACACACACACACACACACACACGAACTTCCACTGAGCTGGTCGATACCAGAGCGGGTATATTGAGCAGTGGCTGTGGTCTAAATGAGATTTTGATTTCTCGGGGGGTGTTAGGCCCCTGTAACTGTGGTGTTGAGTCACCATCAGAGACCTCTTGGCCAAATACTCATTGATGATGTGTGTGTGTGTGTGTGGTTTCTGTGAGGGCACACTTTAAACACATTTTGATTTACTTGTGTTCAAGAACAATACTTTTCATTAGAGGCTGATAGCTTTCATTAAGAGCAGTTCAGCAGGGCCACTACTGTGAGCTGATCTGCTCTTGAACACTTCATTCTCATTGAAAAAACAATGGAGCGTGGCATTACTCAAAGACACAAACACACACGTACACCCACACACTTGTCCCGATTGCATCTTGGGTCAATTCTGGAAACTGCTACAGTTCATCAGAGCTCCAAATACGTGAAAACTGGCCATCTGCGTCTTTGTCCGGGAAGCTCTGAATTTGCTCTCAGTGACACTGAGCCTTTCTGCCCACACAGCAAACACACTTTGTGTCATTTGAGCCTTTTCATAACATTCACTAAGCCATGATATTGTCTAAACCAACAAAAAGCCCATGGGTTTGATGCAGTGAGAGGCCAAAGCCACTGAGCAAACCACTCTGCATTTTCCATCCATTAATGCCGCTTCGCTCGGTGTACAGACTTTGAGTTTGTTTGACTGGATTTGTGTTTGATTTGTAGCATCTCGCACATTCTTTCACCCCTTTTAACCCCGCGCGCTCGCTGCCGCCTAACAACACACTCAACACCCTGTTCTTTGGCGTCTGAGTGTGTGTAATACCATCTCCTCCTTTATATGGAGTTTCTGTGCGTATCTCTGGGCCGTTGCGGCGGGAAACAGGCAGAGATGGAGAGTGAATAACGGAGGAGGAGGAGGAGGAGGGACCTTTGACAGAGCAGCGCTGACAAACAGCTCGACATAGTGAGATACATAAACATGAGGTCAGAGAGTATCGCAGCGGGAGAGGGAGAAGGAAGATGAAGGGAGGGCAGGAGGAAGAAAGTGTGTGAGAGGGAGAGCGAGTTTGAGCGGGGGGGGAAACAGATTCGCTGCTTCGGGAAGGTTGTCCTCTCATTGACAAGCTCTCACTCTGTTCAGGAAATCAGGGCACACACACACACACACACATCAACCTTCATGGTAGTGTGTGTGTGTGTGTGTGTGTGTGTGTGTGTGTGTGTGTGTGTGTGTGTGTGTGTGTGTGTGTGTGTGTGTGTGTGTGTGTGTGTGTGTGTGTGTGAGATAGAGGAGAGGAGAGGATGTGCTAGTGGTCTACGTGGTGCTGGAGAGTGTGTGTTTGTAATGCAGAGCACGTCAAGATTCCTAGGGAGCTCCTTTTGCAGCAAAGCCTCATTAAAGAGACACTTGCCTTAAAGCGAGGATATACTGGCAGACCACACACGCACATGAGGGCTCAACACTAGAGATCCTCTCACGCTTACAGAGACTGACGCACACACAGAGCCCACTTTAACCAAACAGAATGAAAATCTCTGCAAAGGAACAGACGTGGAAAAAGAGGAGGAATAAAAGTGTCTCAATAAATGTCCCCCACTCCAGTCCCCCATTTTTTTTAAATTTCCTCTCCTTTTTCTCCATATGAATAAAGTTTAATTTATCCACCTGCCTCCCCACCCCTCAACCCCCCACCTCTCACTAATATTATATTCATGTATATTTGATTGTGTCAACTCTGTGGAGATTGGCTATGATGTATCTTGTGTGCCTTTTAAAAATGCATCTATGAATAAATAATGTCTGTATCTGCTGATTGAAAAAGCCATATTGCCAGGAAGCCATGATGAAATGATAATGTAATATCTGTCCCTGTGTTGAACAAAGCAAAGCACCCTCCTGCTTCCCCCCACATTTTTTTTTGTATTTCTCTCAGTAAATAAAACCTAAATCTCTGCAAATGCACCTTACACTGCCTGATGACACTCTCTTGTATGGTTTGCACTGCTGCTCTGAGTGTGTTTTAATAAAGAGAAAGCCTCTTTCTATACATCAGAGTGCTGTGTGGTTGTTTTGCGATATTAATAAAGAGAAGCAAGCCATTTCCCTCGAGAGGCTCCCCTGCTAATTGACAGTGATCGCAGAGACTCCTATCTTGGGTTGATGTAGGGAGCCTAATAAAGATGCATGGAGAGAAGGGGATGTAAATAATGAAATAGGAGCGAGAACAAGGAAGAGTCAGTAGGGGAGGTGAGAGGAGATGTGGCAAAGGAGATACAACGTTAAGACAGAGAGAAAAAAATCCCAGTAGGAGCAGCTCTGGGCCAAATGAATAAAGTGCTAAGTTTGATACTTCCAGCTTAATTTCACAAATTCTTAATTGGCGTGACATTTCAAGTTAAAAGCTCTATAGCCTCTCTGTGACCCTGTGGTGTCAGACCGAAAATAAAACAGTAACACGCACGTACGCACACATACACTTGACAGGAAGCTGCCGATGCTCATGGCTTTGATATACTCTCATTAGCATAGCAACAGCGAGCTGACCATCCACAAGGGATGCGGTAACCCAGGCAACGAGAGCTGGCCAGTCCAACTCTGTGAACCAGAGGCACAAACGGAGCACCAGTCTGCATCCTATCGTATCAACACTGAGCAAACACACTGCAAACATTTCACCCAAGGGTGGAAGCCATGATTAGCAATTCTTACTGTAAGTGAGAAGTATTTTTATGTGCAGTTCTTTCTTAGTCACATGTTCTAGTTCGATCCATTTTTAAGTAGTGCATAATACCCGCAGGCTCTCAACAAGACAACAGAAAGTTATAAATTAACATGTGATTAAAGAGGGTAAATTCTAAAAAAACGAGATACATTTTATGTTGTGTAGTAGAGCTGGGCTCAAGAACAAAAAGAACCAATGCCATTTCACCCCTTGGCCCTACCCCTTGGCTCTTGCCCTTCGTTTTGCTCACCTGTAGGGTAGGCTGTCTCAATACCTGTTGAGAAGGGGGGTAGGGCTAAGGTGTAGGGCTTTATAGCCCTCCAAACTGAGATTTTTCCGACCCTCACTTCGAACCTAAGGGGTACCCAGAATGCCTTGTGAATCACCGGCAAGCTGGGAGAGAGACCCACAAATGTAGGATTCTCTTCATTTATAAGGATTTAAAAATTACAATAATGATTGTAATATCTTAGTTTAATATCATTTTAATGTATTAGGGTGGTTTATTTCACAACTACCTTAAAAAAAAAGATCGCAAGCACGCTAGCGTTAGCATGCTAACAATCCTTTTTTTGCATGATAATCCTGTATTTTCACATAATTTCATGTCGCATCCCCCCTCACACACGATGCACTTGATTGAACCCACGTAAAGCAGCGATGTTAATGAACTGAACTGCTCCTCTAATAACAAAGCATCCTGGCAGGGTTGCCCACAGAACACTGTGTGCTTTAGATTCATAAGTGAAATAATGAGTATCCAAGCTTTTCAATTTCAAATGTCATTGATTCACCTGCATTAGCATAGATGTTATTTGGATATTATAGGTTTATCCCTTTAGTAACTGCAAACAATAGCATTGGTTTATTTAAGATCTCAACAAAACTTTGGTCTCGTCTGTTTACATCGACGAGGGGTAGGGGTAGGGCCCAGGGGTGAAATGGGATTGGGCCTAAGAGTAACTTTGAAGGTAGGTCTTAATAGAAAAGTCAAAGTCTTGATATACAAAGCAATAGTGCTGACTGTGCTGACTCTTACAGAGGTTTTACTAGCAAACTGGGACTCTCTAGGTCCCAGACGAGATTCAACACTAAATTCAATAGAATGCTGAGAGTCCAGAGTTTGGAGTGGCTGAGGGAGTTGGCAGAGTATTGCAGGCAAACAAAAGGTGATGCAGGTGACTCTCAGCAGAACAGAACAAAGATTAGTTTGCAGGCGGGCAAGCAGAGAACAAAGCTTTCCAAGTACGGGCAAAATATCAGTAAGTCAAAGTCGGCTGAGGTGTTACTACCATGGGGTATATGGCGATCTGGCTGAGGAGTAGTGGTTAAGCCCTGTCTGTGATATGAGGGGGGGGGGGGTCTAGACCAAAATGTCCAAAAATGCACCCCTTTTGACAACCTGCCAATTCTGTTCCCCCCACTTAGCCATCCTCCCATCCCCTATGATAAAGAGTGCTGCATGTGCAGACTGAGTAATTTTGTGTGCAGGGGAGAATCCTGTAGTTAGTGCTGCAAACTAAATTGTGGGATCTGCAAAATTTGAATTGGAAGGATCCAAAGCAAAACAGCAGGTCACAGAGAGACATGATCAGAGGCACACAGCAAATACAGGCCAGAATGGCATCGAAAAGAACAGGACAGCACTCTTTGCCTGACTGTCTCTCTCTCTCTCTCTCTCTCTCTCTCTCTCTCTCTCTCTCTCTCTCTCTCTCTCTCTCCCTCTCTCCTAAACAAACATGCTGACCATCTGTCACATGGGTGACAGATGACAGCAGCACTGGAAAAAAGTTATACCGCTGTTTGTGGCAGTTAAAATACATTAAGACTTTTAGTAGATTATTTGTATTTGTATCAGAATTTGTATGGTTAGAAAAAAATCCAACAAGTCGTGTAAGTTAAAATGTTTCTGCTTGTTGTGTTGTGAGCAATATAAAACCCAGCTTTCATATACAGTCTGCTGCGTGAAATTAATACAGACACACACAAACACACGCACACACACACACACACACATATATATATATAGTATATATAAGCAATCGGATAAATTTGGAATAAAATGGTCAGCAATGATTCTTTCTTCTCAGTTTTGAATAAGATTTGACATCAAACATCAACTTGACTTAAATTGTTCAGCCCCCAAATCCTCATCTGACCTAACTGTTAGAAATAAAAATGGAAGTACTAAGATCATTTCTTTTCATCTTTAATATCTCTAACATTAGACAGACAGTTGTGTTGCAGAATACAGTGGGCATTTGGGGTTGAATCCATCCTCTCGCTGACTTATCCCTTATATCTTTGACAATCTGATGAAATTCTTAATTTCTCAAACAATATTGAATTATTGTTCCTCAGCAGCATTTCTACTTATAGACAATGGAAGAGAATCTAAAGGCTCTGTGACTAAGTATGTATTTCTATTGCCATCGTAGCCAAATCTTACACTATTCACCAACCATTTAGGTGAACAGTGCATCAGGACAGGCTGCACATGGTACTTTAACCTATACTGTTGTGAAATGGACAGTTTGAATATTGATGTTAAAACAAGGTAAATCTGGTCTAGCATATGAAAATCAGGGACGCTACAGATTCTTCAATTCACTAAGAGGATTTACAAGTAGTGAAGTCACACAGACTGAAGTTAAATACTTAAACAAGTGAATATCTTGGTTTCAGATATTCTGTGGCAAATGTGGACAAAGACTTCAAGATTTAAGACAGAAAGGTCTGAATGTCCACGCAGGTTCAAGAAGACTTCAAGCATCTTACTAGTGTCTGAATAATGGCCCCTAAACTAAGGCACAGGGGTGGGCTGGCCATTGAGAAGCTCGGGAAGACTCCCTACTGGTCGGTCCATTCTGGGCAGAACCAGCCGGTGGTCTAATAGTTTTAATTTGTGTCTAATGTCAGTTGCTGTATGGTCATGTTAATCTGGTCCTCACAGCAGCAACTGAACGCTGCCTGTGTCTAATACTTTCAGTATTGTGTTGGGGATACAAGTGGCCCCTCCCAAAATAGAAATTTTGACAGCCAGTTTATTTTCCACAAGGTTTGTGTAATTACAGAGACCAGACCATTTTTGTTGGAAAACAAGGGCAAAAAGAAAGAAGACAGATTTCTCAATTTCCCCCCCACACACACACACACACACACACACACATACACACACTCACACACACACACACATAATGGATCATTGGAGGTGGTGTAGTTTACTAAATTAGAATTCTAACATATCAAAATGTGTTTTTACTGTATTTTGGTGTGATTGTGATTGTGTGTGCGTGTGTGTGTGTGTGTGTGTGTGTGTGTGTGTGTGTGTGTGTGTGTGTGTGCGTGCGTGCGTGTGTGTGTGTGTGTGTGTGTGTGTGTGTGTGTGTGTGTGTGTGTGTGTGTGCGTGTGTGTAGCTGCACCCGTTACCTCAACAAAAAAGAACAGGCTAAATGGGAGCTACTAATAATAGAGACATGAACAGATTGGAAAATCCTTTGCACAAGCAAAATAAAAGTGTTTTAACTACATCTCTGAGTAAGCAAACAGGCAGTAGGGGGGAGAGAGGAGGAGGAGGAAGAGTTGAGAAACAGGAGGGAGGTGGAGAAAAAGAGAGGGTTTGTTTTTCACTCTTTGAGATTGTGAAAAGTGGCTGTGCTCAGTTTTGAGCAGGGTTGTGGTGATAAAGCAAGCTTTTTCAGCGCACTGTTTCAGTGTGTTGTTTGTGTAAATCCTTGTGCAGAGCCTCTGCAGGCCTCCCAAAGACACAAGTTTTTAATGAGCATATCGATCAGTGTTTCTCACACCTTCATTTCCCCACAGAGAGAGGGAGAGGGAGAGAGAGGGAGGGAGGGAGGAGAAGGAAAGGATTGGGAAAAAAGCAATGAAGAGACAAGAGCTTTAGAAAAGCTTTAGACTCACAAAGTGGGGCTTTTTTTCTAAAGACTGCAGGGGAGTCGGCTTTGTGCCTGTAAAATTCAATTTACCTTTTCACAGATGGGCTATACTGCGGCTGGTATAGGCACACAACTCATAAGCCACTCTGAATGTGTGAATGTGTGTGTGCATGTGAGGGTGTGTGAGAATGTGCCGGCTTCTGCTTGCACTGTATGTGTGTGCACACGCATGAATATGCCTGCCTGTGTGTGTGTGTGTGTGTGTGAACAGAGAGTAAAGCAGCAGTGTAAGCCACCCTGGTGTGAACCAGGGTTTTCTCTCAGAGAGCCGTCTCGCTCCAGTCACTCCTCTGCATCACATTACCTCTCCACCTCCACCCATCCAGCACCGCAGACACAGAGAGAAGAAAAAAGAAAAACATCAAAGACGGACAATGATTGTGCTGTAGCAACTTCACATTTCTGGAATATGACCTGCTTGGTGACTTGTAGGTGAACAGTTGATGCTGTTTGGGTTTTGGAAGGTAGGACTGTTGTTAACAGTCACCCCTGTGTCTCCTGGGTGCGGCGTTGAGTGATCATAATGCGCTGTGTCAGCGGAACATCCCGCTCCACTTTGTATGCCGCTGTAGTTCTTTCAAGTGACAAGTCTGCAGCAACATTTCCTCACAAAATCAATTCCTCTCAACACCTGATGGGAGACTGGGTTTGGGGCGAGCAGCAGAAAGCATCAGAGGATTACATGCTTGTTTGTCCTGGTGACTTACACGAGTAAATTATTTGCCTGCTCCAAAACAGGATGACTTTCTGAGGGGACTTACACCAAGCGATGGGTTAGCAGCCCCTTTGAATTTTCTGCCTAAATGATGATGACCATAAAATATATTTAGATTTAGAAAAGTATTTGGGTGCAAGTCCCATCCTATGCTGTATTTAGGCCACATACAGGATACTCTCAAAATACAGAGTACACAGCAACCAGATTAACCAACCAACCACATCCAAAAGTGTACTGAGTGAAAGAAGACAACAACATTTTGACAAAACCAATGAAGTAAAAACCTCCCAAACAACAGTCAGTCTTGCAGCTTTCATCCAGATTTCACTTTTTGCATATAATAAATTCATTGTATTTATAACGTATTACAACTTGATTCTAATCAGAATAATACATTTTATTCATATCGTGCTTTTAACACAGCTGAAAGGCACTCTACATATAGGTTTAAAATACCAGAGAAAGCAAATTAAATCAAAAGAATATACAGATTATAATCACACAATAAATACAGTTGTTAAGAAATAGGTTGTAAGTCTTGTTTGGAAGGTAAACAGTTGCGGTGCGGTGTCTGATTTGTTTGGGGAGTGTGTTCCATTATCATAAGATCCACTATTCTTGGATAGACTGCAGACATTTTTAAAATAGAAGCATGTATCCATGAACACAAAATTGCAGCATGGTTTAGCACGGTGTTCAACATAGATTAATATGTTCAGTCTCAAAACAACCTCGCCATTAGAGGAAAAGTCCTTCTTTTTTTTTTAAAGCAGACAGGTAAAAATCTGTGAAGACATCAGCAAAAAAAGGAAATTTGCCGTTGTGGGTCACACACGATGATGTATGACAACCACCTGTTTTCTATGTAAGCCAACTCCTATAATGAGACTGGTTGGTGTGTCCTGTTTAACTGTGTCGACAAATAATGCCAAGATCAGCACATCACACTTACTTTAGCTTTACTACTGCTTCTTTGTGTAGGAAACTTTTTGTGTATTTTAAGTCTGGGCATTCACTATGCAATTTTTTGAAATGTTGTTAGGTGACATTGCACACTTCAATGTGTTTTTTGATCTTGCTGGTTTTAATATCACATTTATTTCTACATTTTCTGTTGCCACAACCAAAACAATGACAATATGATATTTCAAGGGCTTTTACTTTGAAATTCTGCATCAGAATGTCCTGATGATGTCAGGGTGAGACTCTGAGGTGGCAAACGGACATTGTGAAGTGAAATTCGTCCGGTTAGACTGATTGTTCACACAGAAGAGTAACCATTTATTTGTTAAGTCTCAGTTTTGTCTAAAATAGATTCACAAGCAGTCATCATTTTTCTATCATTAGTTTCATTTGCTATTTATCATTGCTTCATTCAGTTCAATTAATTAAGTATATTTCAACTAATTAATTCATTTGTTTCCTCATTAATTCATTCATGCATTCCCACTCTGAACAAATGTGGCAGGAAGGTTCTTTTATTTTGAAATCACTCTAAGACTCTCGTAACTTAATGCTTAAAACCAATGCCCACTGTGGGGGCTAGTTTGACCATGTGTTTGTGGAGGCTGGTTTCGGTCGTGTACAGCTGCACAAGTGAGTGTCACTTGACTGACCTGGTCCCTTTCTGGCGAACATGTGGCTTATTTTGTTGTATTTTGCTGCATCTGAGGCAAGAGCTTATCTCTTCTTAATTCTCTCCCTCTCTGCTCCATCTCTCCTTTTCTTCTGACCACGACCTTCCATTTCACTGGGCGACTTGTTACTCAGAAGCAGGTGCACGGCTGCTACAACGATTTCAGATAGCGGAGCTGTAATATCATTTGGCTGCTGTGTGCGTCACCAAGAGACGTCTCGTCCAACGTGATTACGTCGGTTGCCAGATAAGTGGATTTGAAAGGTCCGTCAACTCATTCCTGCTAGCTATATTTTTGCTGGTCAAGTTATCAGTTTAAGGCAAAAAAGACCATCAGGCCAGCGGGAAATGTCCCGATGCTCCTGATGTGCAGCCCCCCGACTGATACCTGCAGTTATCTCTAGACAACATTACAGCTAACTCAGCCTCCAAGGCTCACAGCCCTGAGCAAAAGTCTTCTATTCAAAGTTGAACTTCAGAATTTGCTAAACTAAAACTAGAACATACAAGGCCAGTAATATTTTGTGTAGAACCTTTGTATACATGAGTTTAATTTTGTATTGTACTGTTACTGAATAATGCATTTCAATTTTAAATATTTAAGATCCAACCCTCTTCCTGTATCCTTTAAAAAAAGAAAACACTTTGTCTCATGAAGATGTGATTTCTAAAGTTTATCTTTAGAGTCGTATAACAACATGGTTTGGTTTGTACTATATAGTCACATCCCTTCAGTGTAATCCAAACAGTCCAGTTGTTCATAACAGTTGTAGTTTGTCTCCATTCTGTTCAGGGAATAAAATGGAAGAGGCTGAATCATTGATGAAGTAAAACCAAATAGAGAAAGTAAAGAAAAGGAGCAAAGGGCAGATGCAGCAGTTGAGGAGGTAAAACCACAGGAAAGCAACGGTGGAAAAACAAGGTGGAAGACTGTAGAGAAAATGTTGGGAGGGAAATGAAACAGATGATAGAGAGAGAAAGAGGGAGTGTGTGACTGGGATTGCTCTGTCAGCTTCCGTTAGCTTGATTTAACCTTCAGTGTATCAGCGGGTTCGGTTTGTGTTTGTGTGTGTGCACGAGTCAATATCTGTGTTTGTGTGTACGTGCCAGAATCTTCTCTTCTTACAAGGTTTTTCAACGAGGAATCTCCGCTCGGCATCCTGACGTCTCTGCAAACTCATATATGAAAAGAGAGAAAGAGAGAGAGGAAGAAAGAACATCTTCCTTCTACAATTACAGTGACGCTGCCTCTGTTTCTCTGCCAGTGATGATACAGAGCAGCTCTTTAACAGCCTCAGACACTTCTGTAACTTTTCTGCAGCAAAGCGTAGCTCACTCAGAGCAAACGTCTGCGTTGAAAGGGAGTTACAAGAGCAGTGGGGAATCTATTCCCTCTGTGTCTGTCTCCATTTCTCTGTGGGTCTACCTGTCTTTCTCTCACACATTGCCTCCACATGTTTGTGCTGCTGTAACTGCGAGGGCTGCCCATAGACTGTTTGCTCCCTAATTCTATGACCACATTAAAGAAAATGCTGATTTATTATGAGTCATTCGGATTAAAAACATCCTACCTGCAAAGGAAATATATCCAATCAAATCATGGTGTTCAAAGCATGTGACTTTAGCCATCTTCAAACATGAACTCCAGAAAATCTCCAGAAAATTGGAGTTTGTCTTTCACACATGAAGAACGCAGCAGAAGATTGTTTGGGTCAGACGGATTCACAAGAGCAGAGCACCGCCTCTCTCCTGCTCTGCTGAAAAAACACAGCTCATCCAACCAGACTCTGCCAGATCGTCCAGTCTCCTTGAGATAAGCTACAGCCAACTCTAGCTTGACAACTTCTAGTTTGTTGTCAGTTTGCTGAGCCTCCAGCAGAATAAAATAGTGAAGCAAATGAACATTATGAATATGAATGAAACAACAACAGGAATTATTTTAAACTTGTTCACAAGGAGCAGGACACTCTAGAAATGTATGATACTTACAAAAGATGCAATATCCCTTTTCCATTACACCATCTCACACAAAGCTGAGATCTTCATAGATTCAATTTCAAACCAGAACACATAAGAGGCCAGTCAATTTACTGTGAGTTAATCTACAGTAACCTGACAGAGTGGGCAGAGTACCAGAGATGCGTTCTCGATAGTACAAATTAGCATCACTGCTAAAACGTGCGAGGAGATCATTGGTGAATATGAAGCACAGTTCTTTCGAGTTGCCATCTTGGAATAAATTAATAAGAGCTGTAGTTTTTTATATGCTAATAATAAAATTGTATTTACACTATGTCATATATCTCAATTATCTTTAAATGTGGATGGTAGACCCAGGAACAGGATTCAACACGGGGGAAGTAAATGAAAATTCTGTTAAGTTCAGGGAAGTTTTAGGAGAAATCTTGTAGCTGCTTTTTTGCAAACTTCTGTCTCATCAAAAGAAATCAAAAGTAAAGAACCTGGGTGTCACACTTGACTGAAGATGAAAAAAGTTGACTTGTGCTTTTATACTTTCTCATCTGGAGTACTGTAATTCACTATATTCAGGATTGCAAAAAAAATGCCCTGATCTGCTCCAGCTTGTTCAACATTCAGCAGCCAGGGTTTAATGAGAAATAGGAAAAGAGATCACATTAATCTGGTTTTAGGGTCTTAACACTGGCTTCCAGTATCACCTTGGATTGATTTAAAAATAATTGTACTTATTTTTAAGTCTCTCAATGGTACAGAACCCTCATACATCTCTGACTGTTTATCGGAGTATGTCCCAAACCGTTCCTTAAGGTCGTCTACCACAGGCTTGCTCAATATCCCAAAAATTAACTACAAACAGTTTGGGGAAGCAGTTTTCTCTTGCTATGCACCAAAGGTTTGCTACAAACTCCAAACACACATCAGACAAGCTAATAAATAAATCTGATCTTCTTTTTTTAACACCATTGTCTTTATTCTATTTTTTATTTCCTTTTATATCTTTTGCTAGTTTTATGTTTTTTTTATCCTAAATCTCTGTTTAATTGCTAATGTGTTCTTATTGATCAATCTTATTTCATGCCTTTGATTTTATTGTAAAGCACTTTGAGCTGCATTTTATGTATGAAAGGTGCTGTATAAATAAAATGTATTATTATTATTATATATAGTTTATTATACTTTTTTATTATTCCAGCATGATTTAGCATTTAGTTTCTCCAATTTCCCCAGAGACAGCTGTTAATTTCAGGATATTTTTGACTGAAACATTGATGAATATATTTATGTCTTCCAAATTCGGATGTTGGAACCTACAAGGGGCACATTATAACAGCAAAACTCTATTCAGTAAATCACTCTCGGGCAGCCTGGGGTTTGTAAATGAGGAACACATAGAGGATAATGAAGCAAATATTGGAGTTATGGACCCGCAATCCAATCGTTTAGCTCCAAGGTGTTGACACGTGTGTATTTTTCTTCACTCTGCCGTGAATTCCCAAAAAAGAAAGGGTTTTACCACTTGCCATTTCTTAAAAGGCTGACATACTGCACCTGAGAACTTATTTATTACACAACCTTTACGTGTTTAAATATAGAGATGATATCTTTATATTCTTAATGAGACTAACATCACCAGAAAACAAGTTCCCTATAGTCTTGTGGGTATGATGTTTTTTTTTATTAATTATTCATCTCTCCCTCATCTCAAACATTCAATAACTGATTTATTTGGTCACTTGTGGGCAGTAGTTTCGTATCAAAATATACAGAAGTGTTTGTTGCCACCTGACAATTGAAAGTCCAATATTCACTCTCCTTTTAGCTCTGGTTTTGGTCTCTACCAGTGGCTGAGGGAAATGTCTGGGTCTTCAGCTGCTAAATGTGTGACATTAGCTCATTGCTCTTGAGTCTGTCTGCTGTTTGCTGATGGGAAGGTAGTGTACAGAGGAATTTTAGAATTTAGTCCGAACACTATTCCAAGAAAGTAAACCATAGGTCAAATGATGCCAGAACTAATTAAGGGAAGCACATTGATATCGATATATTGGCTCAATATAGGTTGGTTGGTTGTTGAACAAGTTGCAGGAGATGATGGCATTTGCTCTGTGTTTTACTGTCTCTTTTACATCTGCAGTAGTTAGTAGTTAGAACTAGCTACATTTGATACAAAGCATCCAGTGACATCGTTTGACACAAAAATTGTGCTTGTATTGTTTATGTATTAGTAAACAGTTCATTATTTCAACATCCAGCAGCTACATAGCTTCATGAAGCTGAGACATTTCAGGAGAGCCTGGTAATAATTCTCTGTGAGTTTGTCACTATGAATGATAACCTTCCAAGTTTTGGATCACAACAACCTATTCTGTCGATTAATTATCATGACGTGGGTCAACTGGGATGTTTGGTTTTCATAATGATTGAAGTACAAACACACATATATATATATAACCTATAAAGAGAATGAAACAAATCAACAGCATAGGAGGAGAAACCTCATTAAGAGTCCAACCCAGACACCCTATTGATGTAACTGGTGGTGCAGGGACACCTAATGGTAGATGGAAGTACTGCGACTGTCTCACACAAGATCAGGCTGATTTAAATCCTTTGTGACTCAGGTCGAGGGAAATAAAACTGCAAAGCCTTTATGTAATCAACCTGCTTCATCAAAGTTCTGATCTGTGTGAGTGTGTGTGTGTGTGTGTGTGTGTGTGTGTGTGTGTGTGTGTGTGTGTGTGTGTGTGTGTGTGTGTGTGCGCGCGTGTGTCAGTCACAGTCTGAGCCCCATTTGACTGTTATCAGATGTCTGATTCCAGCACAGGCTTCCTCTGCTCTCTGTGGGATGTGGCAGTTGCTTGTGATTTTTCAGCAGACTGTTCTGTAGAGATCCAGACATCAGGGCTGAGGGAGTTTCCCTCGGGAGATTCGAGAGCTTGATGGGTGACTGCATCACAGCATGGCAACGGCCAGTTTCCAGCCACGGGTCAGACTTGTGGCTGCAATTTGTTCTTCATCTGTAAAGTTGAAGGTTGAAAAATAAAGTTGTCTGGACTCAGTGAGTGAGATTTTAAGACGTGACTTAATGCTTATTCCTTTTGTGCTCTTATTTGATATGCTGAGCATATCTAACTCTGCATGATCTGTTATTACACATGATCAAATGTTTGCTATAAATACGGATCAGCCTGATTGATTGTTTTGTCTTTCGCCTTTAAACTACAATATTTGGCAATTCATTTTTTTTTTTCATGAAGACAATCGAGCAACTCTTTTTTTCTTCCGTCAAGATTTTTGAATAGGGTTCGGCAGGATATTCAGGATTACAGCAACATTCTAATAATATATTTAGAAAACCTAGTTGTCCCTACAAGCTAAAGCAGGCCAGCTTTGCTAAAAACAGATCAGAAATGTGCATCATTTTTTGCCTGAGATATCATATGAAGTTGCTGTGAGGTGTAAAATGACCATTTCTAAGCAGAAGGCAGACGATAACGTTATCTTGGAGCCTGACTGTGCAGCTGCCTTCGTCGTACTCAGACTCACTCTGGGTCTGAGTCTGCAGCCGCCTGCTCCCATCACAGATATCTTCACCAAGTGGACAGGAACTTGAGGTAATGAAATGATTTTACACCAGAGACTTAAAACGTCCAAAGAACATATTTTTAAAATATTTTTAAATACTATAGAGACTGCAGGTACTTATGAGCAATGCATTTGTACCTGGCCACTTCATTTTAACACCAAATCCTCAGTAAGTCTTCAGCCTGAGGACAAAGCCAGTTTTGGGATCTTATAATGCAGATTCTCTCAGCACTGTTTCTGCTAGATTTATTTCACCATTTGTTACGCTGTGGACTCACACTTCCAAGGACATTAAAAGACAGAGCTGGTAATGATACATCCCTTGTCTCACAGCAAACAGGGAGGAAGGAGATTTCACTGACTCTCTAATTCTGATGCAATGTCTTATTCATCACTAGCCTATCGCAGCCTTTGGAGAGTCTCTTCCTCTTCTTTATTTAGACCCTCCAGGAAAACATACATCTGATATGGACTGGAACTGGAATACATTTTTTTCAGGGGCTAACTATCCCTTAGATTGGTGTGTTTTGGTGTAGGATGCCTTTAATGCATGAAAATGACAAAGCTCCTTATGGAAATAGGTGTGCGCCAATAGAAACAAATCCCTGGTGTTTCTCTCATGCCTGGTGTTTGATTTTCTTTCATTTTTATTCTTTCATCCTCCCCTCTCTGGTACATAGTGTGTACTCCATTCTTCCATGCTCATCTCTGTTTGTTCTGATAACGAGCATAGAGGCACACACGGCCTGCCCACAGAGAGAGTGACAGAGAAACACAGACACAGAGCAGAAAGAGAGAGTTTGAGAGTAGAGAGAGAACGTTCTGTTTTCATAGGAGACTCCTTGTGTTCCACTTTTGCCATAATGGGCTATTTGTGTACGACAATCTCACTCCAACACCTCGCCTCTGATGCCTGGTTTATTTTAAACAATGGGGCGTATGCCTCCCCAGACGTAATTATGCAAGCGTGTGTGTGTGCGTTTGTTTTAAGTGCACACGCATTCCTGCGTTCCTGTGTTTCCAAATATGTGGGAGGCCGAATCTCGTGCCTCTCATCTGTCAGCTCAGCAGGGTTGCTATGGGAACGACAGAGGGTCCACAGAAGTAATGAAGATGCTCTGAATTGTTGCGAGATGACCTTGAAAAATCTGATCTGAAGGCAAGATGCATGAGATGCAACGCTTGGTTATAAACTAATTTAAAAAGGATGATATTATTGTTCTGAGTCACCTTTCCCACAAGTCACGGTGATGAAAAGTCTCGCAAATCTACAAACTTGAACTTCGATAAAATACTCAAGAGACAAGTCAAATCTTCTTTTTGTTTGGAGCGCTTCAATCATCATCAGATGCTTTCTTTAGATATTCAAGCTCCACCTTGCAGCCCAATCTGAGCCCTGCATTACACAGAGGAGCACCGCAGATCACCAGAGTGCTGGTATTAACACTCAGCTTTTAATCAGAGGCTGATGGAGTGGCATGGAAGCCAGGTGGAGGCTCTTCCTGGGAAATTAGTGCCATTAACGCGTCGAGTAAAGCAGCAGAAATGCACGATAACAGCAGCTGTACTCCCTAATGGAGAGAAACTGTTATAACTCCCTGTCTGTGCGTCTAAGTGTGCATGGAGGTGTGAACGTGTGTGTGGCATGAGCATGTTCATGTATATGTGTGAGCAGATTCAGATCTGTGTGAGTGTGTGCGTGCATGCATGTGCTGTCAGAGGAAATGAGGAAAAGAGGTCAGAGAAAGAGCAGACCTACTTTGTGAGATTCCTGTGCGTTTGTTAATGTCAAGCAACAACCACTTAACACTGATCCCACCTCCTCACTGTCTAGTTCAGGTTGACCTCTATGACACTGTGAGGTGTGTGTGTGTGCGTGTGCGTGTGCGTGTGCGTGTGTGTGTGTGTGTGTGTGTGTGTGTGTGTGTGTGTGTGTGTGTGTGTGTGTGCACGTGCACTCTCTACCTCTACACCAATCAACCACAGAAGTGATATTGATTGCGCTGCACTCTGCTCACCTTTCCACTTGTTTACTTGTTTTCATGATTAGCCTAGCCCCCAACAAGATGAAGCTAATTATGACTGCTTTCCAGTGGAAATAAGTGGTAGAGGGTGGGGCCGTCCAGTAGGAAGGTAAGGAGCGATGTGATGGAAAGAGGAGACAAGGCGATGAGGAAATGAGGAGATGAGGGGATTAGGGAAAGAAGTGTCGAATCCCATACTGGGTTCTGCTCAGCATCGTGAGCATTACAGCTACATCCACATCCGCCAGCAGGGTACAGTGGAAGGGAGCGTTCCTCATGAAATTGAAAATCCAGCACTGGAAAGAAAACAGATGTTTACTTTTATAGGTAATTGCAGTATGTATGGAACCATGGTAGTATTTGGGTTTTAAATGGCTTCTGTAAAAATAGCATAATCAAAAGAGGCTTATAGATTAGGAGGCTGCTGATGTAAACAGGAAATGGTAAATGTACTGCATTTCTATAGCACTTCTCAATATTATAAAGTCCTAATATTGCGATAGTAATTTTATGAGAATTATGTCACAAAATTACAAGAACAAAATCCTAATTTCACATCAATACTACATCACTTTTAAGTTATTAACTTCTGCTTTTAAGATACAATAATACAGTGCCTTTCTAAACCTGCCTGAGTGGAATGGGCTGTTTGCATGATGCTTGTTGCAGCTTTCTTCCTGAAACTGCAGAAGTGACCTGCAGTCATTGAGCCACGGCAGACAAAGACTGCTGCTTGACTCACTCCACAGAACTTTGAATCTGCACCTTCGCTGCTGCACAAAGTGCTGTTCACCTATTTCTTCCAAGTTCAGTGAAACTCGACTCAGTATGCAGAAGCCTGAACTGGCAAATCAGTTTTCATCACTGTTATGATTGATAATGTCTCTTCTGTTGATGAGTCCCAGCTGCCGCTGCTACAGAGCACTGGTCATCTGTTTATTCAAAGTTCATTAATATTGAACATATATCCCTATTTCAAATTGCACCAAATTCGACACTGCACTTCCTTGGGTCCTTAACCCTACACATGGCAGATGTGGACAGACGGAGATCTCTGGAGTTATTATAGATTTAGTCGCTAAACCCACTTTTGACACAGTAAGATAAATTTAAAAAAAAATCATTTTGCACTTGTAGAATGTAGATTCTTCTTTTTTCCATCAATTTCTTAAACTAAATGTGACCAAGGACATGGCTCTGGTGTTATTAATGGCCGTTGACACAATTTTTATATTGCACTTACAGATTATAGTGTACGTGTCTTTAATACATGTCTTAGGTCAATAAATTATTAGAGTAGTTGGAAATGCAGAAAGCAACAGTGAGATGCGCCCTCCTGTTTCATTGTGCTTACACAGTGGTCCTTTCTGAGGTATGTTAATATAATGCATTTTATATAGTCTGATATTAACATACTGCAACTTTTATTTATATATGTACGGCCTTAAACAATCAAATTAAGCGAAATCTCTTTTTCTGCAGCAGGATCTTTATTCTGTTCTGCAAGTTACACTATATGGCCAAATTATACTGGCACCTGAATATCACACCCTCATGAGATAGCACAACTTTAATAGCCTCCGTACTTCAGTTTTCAGGCAGATTTTGGAACCAGGCTGCTGGTATTTGCTCCCAATCTGCGTGTTATTTTGTCGAAAGATTTTACGCTAGATTTTATGCTCTTTAAGTGTGATTCATCACTTCTTGTGGGTAGACAAGAGACATGACATCATAAATTTGGACAAGCAGGATGGTGAATTTATTACATGTCATTCAGTAGTAATGGGGCACTCCAGGCTGATATTAAATTTTTATACAATAATCTTGCCTTGTCCAGCACCAGCAGAGACTGGTGGTGGTTACAAGGTGCATGTTGAATTGGGTTTTTAAGATTACGTCAGCCCTTCACAGATTTTCACATAGAGCTCATTCTCCCAAAACAATGTAGTATCACAGGCATTTACTGTACTCCATTAAAGGAATAACTATCTGTACTGGTTTACCATAGAGGTGTTTGGTGACAGCAGAATAACATTTTACTAGCAACATTAGCTTTTGCATTTTAATTCTTTTTTGACACATACAGGTGGTCATCCAGAACAGGGGTGCATGGCTCACACAGAGCTCCATGCAGTGACATGTCCAGTCTGAACGGTCCAATCCCTTAAAAATTGGCGCAGAGGAGATGGGTTGTTCTTTGATGTATTTCCATGTTTGAGAGAAATAAAGAGAGAGTGAGAGGTTGGGAAAGCTTCAATCGCATCTCACTGTCAAATGTCAGCAGCTGTAACTGTCAAGATGATTGGGAACAAAAAAGAAAGGCACTAATTTATGGCACGGATTATATAAACCAAATTAAAAAAATAGACTAGAAGAGGAAGTACCTTTGAACAGTGTCCTTGCATTTTCCTCTTGAAACTCCATGAATCTGAACGCATGGTTGGTGGCGAAAACGGTCTAACTGCGATGAAGCTTGGCTGGATGTCCTCACAGATGGCATGGCTTTTCAATGCTGATGACCCAATGTCCGTACCAGCAGCTGATGCTGAAAAAGACAATAGATGTTACGGAGCCCATTCTAGGCATTTTTAAGGTATTGGAATTGGCTACAATAAACCCAGTGGAAGATAGAGGAATATATTTTCCCTTTTTACACTATTTAAATGGAGCATCATAAATTACAGCGCTGGAAATCATTACAATCGACAACTTGGGATGGCAAAGACAATGATGTCAGTGAGCACTAAAGATTGGCCAAAGCAGCAGACATTGGTAGAATATGGATACTGGTAGCCACATAATTAATGCATTGTGTGTAGAGTCATGGTTGACATTAAAAATGCTAGAACTAAACTAAACTTAACAAAAAAATCAGGCAAGGAGTATAAGTCTTACTCTCCTCTCATTCAAGTAGACCATCAGCAGAGGATCAACTCCCGATCTTCACCCTTGAAGATACCGTATTTTGTTTTTGTTTTAAATATTTTTGTCCTAAATACTTCCTCCATTCCTTGTCTGCATTCAACAACCTCAATGGACCATTTACCTCAAAAATGTGTGCTAAAAGAAATTGAATTTTATCCATCAGACTCTCGATGGATGGTAATGTTGCTCAGTGCCTACTGGATGTGAATGTAACCAACTGCTACTACTTAGCTGTAAGTCAAAAATAAAAGGCGATAATATGCAGTTTTGTGCTTACAGCTTGTTTCCATTGCCCCCAGGTGGCCAAAAAAATTCAGTATGTTACACTAACATTTGAATGATGTAGATGTTATGTCATATTACTGTTGTAGCAGTTGTGATGGATGAGTTCTGACGCTGTTTGCTGACTCTTATCGTCTTGTAGGAACAGCTGAAATCTCTTCATATGAAATCTGAAAGAGGTATAGACACCCTGCTGTGTAATGGAGGACATCAGATCCCAGTGTGCTGAGGCTTTCAGTCTTCACAGGGACAGCTAGAACAGTCTTCACTGCCAAATGACTTTCTCAAGTCAGATTGGAACAAAAGCGGTTTGACTCAAACCTGAAGGTCATAACTGAGGTATTTCATCTTTGTTTCATCTCTGCCTGAGACAGAGTGGTTACTCCTGTATATTCTAATCTTGCTATGCATCCATGAACACTTTTTGAAACTTCAAAGGTTTCTTTTTAAAAACAACCCTTGGTCGCCCCCCCCACCTCCATCACAAATTTCCATACAAAAGTGTCCTAGCACACAACGCTACACTACACCGACTCTCTTCACAGACGGAGCTCCACTGGATGATTGAAGTCGAGCTCTCCTGAATTTCCTCGCCTCGGCTGCGTGATCAAAGTGGATGAAGGCAGGCGGTTAGTGAGACGGGCCCAGAAGTGAAGCTCTGCCTGGGGCTCACTCGTCCCTGTGCATGGGGAAATACTTTTCTGCCTTGTAGCCTTCACTCTGCAGAATATGCATTGTCTTAAATTCACACATTGTGTCCCATCTTACTGGTCTTACTGAGTAGCTGAAGTTTCAATAGAATTTTTATATTGCACTTACAGATTATAGTGTACATGTCTTTAATACATGTCTTAGGTCAATAAATTATTAGAGTAGTTGGAAATGCAGAAAGCAACAGTGAGATGCGCCCTCCTGTTTCATTGTGCTTACACAGTGGTCCTTTCTGAGACATGTTAATATAATGCATTTTATATAGTCTGATATTAACATACTGCAACTTTTATTTATATATGTACAGCCTTTAATAATCAAATTAAGCGAAATGTATTTTTCTGTAGCTGGATCTTTATTCTGTTCTGCAAGTTACACTATATGGCCAAATTATACTGGCACCTGAATATCACACCCTCATGAGATAGCACAACTTTAATAGCCTCCATACTTCAGTTTTCAGGCAGATTTTGGAACCAGGCTGCTGGTATTTGCTCCCAATCTGCCATGTTAGCTGTTACCTGCTCACAGTGGGTTCCAGTTGATCCCAAAGGTGTTGGATGGGGTTAGTACAGGTTAGTCATATTCCTTCATGTAAAACTAGGAAAACATTTTCATTTTCTTTTGTGCATGGGAGAATTTGCCCAACGAAACATGACAGGAGCCTTCTTCCAAACTGATGACACAAAGTTAGAGGAACACTCTACTGAAGTGACAGTACATGCTGTAATGCTAAAAGAATATAAGGACATCCTGGGAAATATGCTTCCCTTTCATGCAAAGTAACAGTATATGTGAAATTCAACACTATTCTCATGTCTGTGCATTGATTGTGATGCTGGGGAAATGAGGTGATTGCCCTAGCTTAGCATAAAGACTGAAAGCTTTGTGTGAGAAAGTGCTATAAAGCTATAAATACCTACTGAAAGTGCACAGTATATGGATACTGTGGTTACAAGTTGATCTAAATGTTTAATTTATGTGGCACATTTATTTGGCTAGATTGCCTCACACATCAGTTGCAATGTGGGAACTGGTTGTGTCTCAATTAAGGGGCCACATCTTTTTTTCGGGGCTGTATTTGAAGACCGATTGCGTCACAATGGCGAACCTAGACTGTCCCATTTCAAAGGCTCCTTTAATTGCAGCTGACAAATGTCCCTCTATCTGTGGAATTAAGTCTCCAATGGCTGGATCCTTCCCAGTTGAACCTATCCTAAAATTTGAAGGCTTCAGTGACAAATCGTTTTTCAAAGAGGTAATGGAACCAGCAAGCGACAAGATGTTCAATGTTTTAGTATCATACATCAAAACTTTCTTGGCATGTCCAACTTCAGCTCAGTTGCTAGGCAACAGCAATAAGGGCGGGACGAGCTGGTGACGGCAATCATGGAAATCCTCTGTAAACCATATTGTCTCATTTTGGTTCGGCCTTCGCGGTCTGTGCTGTCCATGAGTGAGGCGGTGTTCGTGGGCCGGGTAGACCGCGTCCTCTAAAGGGTTGAAGCCCCTTAATTAGGACACATCACATATAATAAATGAAATAGTAACACATGTGTTTCTCATCGCATTAATTGTGGCTTTTTGTTCATAATTAGAACAGATTGTTAATGTCATTAGTAACACATGTGGCTAGTTCATTTCAAAATGGCTGCTGTGAAAATGGACTATTGTGTTTGCACTGGAGCCAGTGATTTGTCAATGTTGGATCAATTTGTTTCTTGAGATGTCTCCATTTGGTAAGTTGACAGTTGAATATATGCTGTCAAATGATATGTCCTGTGTTAAAAGTTTAGCAATTGGTTCACACAGTCTGAAAAAAACACCCCATTACAGCTCCTGTTGACCTGCTGTGAAACAAACCCTCCAGTAACCGTTCCTGGCAAACCTCATACCTGTGCCAAGTGCTGTAAGCTGTGAGTGTTGCCAAGTAAAAACTGCTGGCTGCAGACAGTTTGAGTCTCAACTGAATTATAGATGTAGCCGTGGATCCTTTTTCCTCCGGACCAATGTTCTGCTCCAAAGGAAACATCAGTGATAGAGAGTGATGTGTCGACAAGCCAATTATGTGGCTGACCAACTGTCATCAACAACAATATCAGCACACTGATCTCCGTCTCAGACTCGACTTCAGAGAGACTGAAAACGCAGAGACAGGAGATGAGGAAAATTCGAGGCTCTTAGAAAATAATAATGCTGTTGAAAAGGCATACTCAATGAGCTGCAAAGTACAGATGTTCATCGAGAGAGCTGTGCCACAACTGTGTGTGTGTGTGTGTGTGTGTGTGTGTGTGTGTGTGTGTGTGTGTGTGTGTGTGTGTGTGTCCAGAGCTGAAAGAGAGAGAATGATGGTGCTGTAATCAGGCTAGGTCCCTGGGGGGCAGAAAGCAGTGCTGACAGCAAGTTGGTACCCATCTTCAGAGCTGGATTTCTGGGCCACATTCCCTCTGTCTGGCTTTAAAAATATAGCAGGGGAAGGGATGAGGGCTGGGCAAGGCTGCAGAAGCACAGGCAGGAGGCATACAATGACCCATGCAGAGAAAATAGGCTGGGCTTGATTTCCTAGAGGCACTGACAGTAACAAAAAAGCTTGACTGTCGATCACACAAAACCACACAGCCTAATTGACACAGTGTAGATTCTGGGTGTGTGGGGAATGATAATGGTCATTACTTAAAGACACAATAATGTTGAGAAGTGGGATTTTAAGTCAAACTGTGTATATACTGTATATACTTGATCTTTTTTACCTTTTTTGGAAGATTGTTAATCATTGTCATCACTATCTCAAAGTAATAATCTGTTGAATAATGCCAGAAATCTGTCTGTCTATATGAGGGACTAATATCTTGAGACTTGTTCATTTTATCGACCTCACACTTTGCATGTATATTGGTAAGGGCCAAAGGAAGTGCAGTTTTATATTTGGTGAAATTTGGAAACAGGCTGTGTTCAATATCAATAAACTTTGAATATACAGGGAACCAGTTCACTGATCACGACAACAGCAACGACAACTGATTGTCAGTTCGGGTTCTTCATACTGAATGGAGCTTCACCAAACTTTGAATAAACAGGTGAAAAGCTTTCATGCGGCAGCATTTGTAACTCCTCAGGGTTCTATAGACTGAATCCTGCAGCTCAATTATTGCCCATTCAAACAGACAGATTTAGAACAGGCACTGAACAATTGAAAAGCTGCATGGGAAAGTAAGATCTACAAACAACTTCAGCTTTCTCCATTTGAAATAACGTACTATTAAAGGAAATCATTTTAAACTAAATACAATTAGCTTTTAACTAGTTAGTTTTAACCAGCCACAGTGGAGTCACTGCTGTTTGGCTTTGACCTCAAAGTTCTTGCAGATTATAAAGGCTGCATTTCGGCTGTTATTGTGGTCTGTTGTGTAACTGAACGCAGCACAATCTGTACAATAAACAGTAGCACTGAGATTGTACTGGGTACATGGCGATTTCAGGCAGTCTGCCAGTCTACCTTAATTATTTCAGAGTGATCAATAAAGCCACTACTACACACTGTACTGATGCTGGAAGGATTCTACAGCCTTGCTCTGTGAAGGGGACTCTCATTGTAATATAAATGAAACTGCTGGCTGTGTCCTCTATTGTGATGCTGTGGTTCATTTGCTCACACAGCTGTGCACAAATCATGCAGAGATATGAGTAACCAGGTCTCTTATCTGACACGCAGGGTTTTTTTGTCAATATGAAGAAAACCAAAATGAGTTACAACAGGGTCTTGAGTGTGTGTGTGTGTGTGTGTGTGTGTGTGTGTGTGTGCGTGTGTCTAAAGTAGTAACAGATCCTGATACCAGAATTGAAACTACTTTAAAATTAACAATGACTCTATTTGGTCAGGTCTCCATTTGAGCCAAATGGAAACAGATGTGGAATTCAGCCTTGATTAATGTTGTTGACACAATTTACACCTGACATTAAAATGTTTCTAATCTCTTTATAGTACCCAGATTATATTTTAACCTGATGACATTACACCTGGTTCATGTGGACACTGTGTACCAGTGTCCACATGGCTTTCCTCCTTGGACAAGTATAAGAAATGATAGAAATCATATTCTAGAAGGAGATGGTAGCCGTTGAAGCTGTTTTCCTGGTTTTCTCATCTTCACTCCATCCATGAGTGTCTTGAATAACGTGGCGACTGCTTATTGTGTTTGCTGGCCAATTAATGACTGCTATCTGCCTAGCCTAACCCTTGGGTGCAATTACACCAATAGGCTGCTTCATGTGGGGGTGATTATAACACTGACGGCCAGCCAGGGTATTTCTGTGTGTGAGTTTGCGTGTTCCCCCTGTGTCTCTGTAGGTTTTCCTCAAGTCATCCCACAGTCCAAGCACATGCAGCTCAGGATAATTGGAGACTCTACATTTTTCCACTGGTCAAGAAAGCCACTAACCTCCAATAACATCTGCAGTGTTAATGCTGCAATTTAGCGTGGGAGTGTGCTTGTGACGTCAAACTTGACGCAGCTGGAAATGAGTAAATTTACTTTTTACCCACGTTTAAAAAAACATATGCATACCTTCTAATTTTGGTGTAAAAAAGGTATATAAGGGCCCTGTAATACACTGGCTACCTGTTCAGAGTATTGCCCGCCTCTTGCACAATGTCGGCTGGGATTGGCTCCAGCCCCCCACCACAAATGTCAAATGATAGCAGATAATGGGCGGATGGGCTGTCATGTGGTCAAGATCCAGGCTGGTGTGAATGGGGTAATTAACTTGATTCTACCTGTGCTTTTCCCTGATAGACTGACCAGTTGAGCTGACCGGTCAAATAAATAAGAATGAAAAAAGATATACAATTACAATCATTATTAAATATGATGATGAAAATATCAGTCATATAGCGTGTATATTTACACACTACACTTTAGTATATATATGCAGTGTAGGCCCTGGGGTGGTTTATAAAACACCAAATTAGACGGATGTGCTTTGTTTCTTCTTCTATAGATCAGAGGAGGATTTGCAAGTAGAGATTGTATTTTTCAACCTATTTTTATTTATTTATTTCCCTCCTTCTTGGATATATTTAATTTCTAAAAAACTCCTTGGTACTGTAACTTCAAATTCACTGACAGACCAAATAACACCCACTTTAATACATAACGTATCTTTTTCATTATAAATACATGAAGTAGTGTGAGTGGGCTCCTCTTCGCCAAATATAGGTTATCACAACACTCAGGCTCTCCTCGCCTCTCCCCGGATCGTACCATCGCAGGGATGGACGGCAACTTGTGTGAGGAAGAGCCGGAGAGGAATCCTTCATCCGTGACCCACATCATGGCGATGTACGCGGCTCTGTGAGCAGGAGCCCCGCCGTGCTCTCGGCTTCGCTCCCCCCGCTCCGCGCTCACCGTGCGGCGGACGCTTCGCGCGGCGCGCCTCGCCTCCCATCGTCCGCGGATCCGCTTCACCTCCTCTCCTCTCTCCATCCTTCCTCCAGGAAAAAAAGGAGAAGGGGAAGAAGAAGCGGCGCACACCGAGAGCGGGGGCCACAGGACCGGGGAAAGTAAGTGGCTGGAGACGGGAGGTTGGTGGGGATGTGCGGCTCTGCGGTTTACACGACGTTCAGTTAAAAAGTGGAGCTAGTACTCGAGCTAGCTGCATCTCGTTACTCGTTACCTGAGGCTACATAGTAATGGAAAGTAAATGTGTTCTACTCCAACTTCAGCTCGTTGTGGAGACACAGTTAAGCTAGTGTTGAGGCAATGTGAATGTAGGCTACTAGTAAAAGTGTTTTTGCTAACTGTGGTCTTCATTGAAACACTAAGCCTTCACAAGATTATACAATGTAAGCTATGCTTTTTAAATGTGCCCTTGTATGACAATTAACTGCCTTGAAGTGTCCATTGGATATGTAATATTAACACCACTATAGATGAATGTTGAATGGTTCTTCCCATTCTGAAGATGACCGTGTAAGAATGGTGATAGGTACTAAATCCAAAATATTAGCAATAGAGTCTGACAGATATGGATTTTTGGGTCAATACTAATATTATGGAGTAAAACCTTTCATAACCACATAACCACAAAACACTGTTTCCCTCAACAATCTGTGTAAGTTTCGACAGACTCTGTCCTAACCCTCAACATAGACGGGGGAAACTACCAAAGGAAACCCCATTTAATATGGGAAAAACACTGAAACCTCAGGGAGAGTCACAAGTGAGGGATCCCTGTCCCAGGACGTGTCTAACATAAATAGTGTATCACTGTTTATCAAACCCTATCAACAAAGACATGTAATTGATGTTTGATATTTTAAAATGTATGATCAATAACTAGAAATAAAAAAACACAAATAGAACCACATATAGAAATGTTAACGTAAATGCACATCTTTTCTGCATTGGTTAATCTGTGGTATAAACAGTCTTCATATTGACAAACTAACAAACCCCAATATAATGTCTGCTAAAGGCTTCTATAGGCAGAGTGTTACTGTCACACCCTGATAAATTGGTCAGCCTCTAATTAACAATATGATATAAACATACTGTTTTTAGCTAAAACTGCTCGTCCGCATTGATATAAATGGAGTTGGCAAAATATTAGGAACATTTGTCAAGATGAAACTACACATTTTAACAGCACCACGAGTTAAATAACACATTATAATATTCCTGTAGGCAGGATTAATTGCAGGTCTAGTAATAGATTACTTTAAACTTTGACTTCCTCAGAAAGCTCCTGTTTTAATATTTGTGGATTGTTTATATCATTTGTCATTGTTGAAAAGGCTTTTAAAATCCTTCCCTAGCCCATGGCATGGTGATTGATGATGATGGATCTATTGTTACAGTCCCCATGACATTAATGACAGTGAATATAAAGACCATCCAGGCCTTATCTGAAAGGTCACTTACTTTGTATGCACCAGTCTGTCTTCACTCTGTCTCGGTTCAGGCCGGGCACAGATGTACAGGAGCAAGAATGACATTTCTTTCTCTTGGCTTCTCCCTGGGGGAGATTGTCACTTTCTTCTATATTCACTCTTTCCTCAAAAGTTTGAAAACTCTCAACTTACAATGTCATAGCAATGTAAGTGCTTCAGTGGTCCACATCAGTTAAACTGGGAAAGAAACATTGACGACCAACTTTACTCACTGTACAAACTGTTGTTTGAGTGTAACAATTGTGCCAATGATATTTGTTTGAGCGAGCTAACATTTTGCATTGAATTTTTACATCTCAATTAAATGCAGTTTTATATTTTAAAGCTGAATGAATCAATTTTGGCCACTAGTAGGCAATGTGTCAGTCACTAACAGTTAGTGGACAGTTGGCTACTTGTTGACAAACAGCATCATTAGCATTTAGAGTCATGTTTGTGACCACCAGATGAATATAAGTTTGTGCTCCTGGGGTCGCTGACTTCTCAGGGAAGGAAAAACATTGACTAGGTGTTTGACATTATTAATTTAGCTTGTTGCTGTTGTTCAGTGCTGTGTAGTAGCACATTGGATTTATCCGTTTTTGATGAGTTTTTTACAGAAAGCCATTGCTGAAAACCAATACGTGTGTCAGTACAATACCTTAGTTCATGTACCATTCCAAATATATACCTCTCATATTTGACTGAAAAATATTCACACTTTTTGTCCTCGTTGTTTAGACACCAGCAGCTGTAGATGCCATACAGACAAAATGAAATAGTCCTAAAGTGGCAAAACTGTGATTGAAAAAAGAACTGGTTCTTAAGAATAAGTAAATAATATAAAATCCGAGGAAACATTTGATGGCAGCTTTACTTGACAGGTTTTGACATACAGTGCTGTGGACACATTTTGTTCTGTTTCAAAAGACCTGGGGTAAAATTACAGACCATCAATCTGAAACAATGAGCTAAAACAAGCTAAAGTACATTCTAGAGTTGCAGAACTGCAGGATATAGTTTTAGTGTTGTCTTCTTTGACTTCATAGGTAACTGAAGCACAGAGAAATCATCCAGGGTCTCTTGCCTGAGACTCCAGCCTGAAGGTACAGTGGGGTCATTAATTTTCCTCTAGATGGAGAGCCTCACTTCCTCACCTCCTCTCCCCATGCCATCCTTCCCACTCGCCCCGGCTCATCTCTACTTCCTGCCCTCAACCGTTCTTGTAAGCATTGATTATTTCCTTCCACACACTCATAAATACCAATTAAAGTCCCATGCTATACATAGTGTGCAGTGGTTATGTAAAATCGATGTGGTTCGATGCCGGCCCTAGTGTAACACCAGCCCGCTCATTTGCTCGGAAGGCACACCGAAGATGGAGCTCCTTCCTGTCAAAGTAAGGAGGAAGTTTAAATCTGATGTGCGTATCTGTCAGTCAGCTGCTGGGGTGACGGCCCATCTCCCTCTGACAAGGCGACTGACATTTTAAGATTTTAAAATGACAGCAATGTTCCAAAGTAACCGTTTGATTGACAACTGGTGGCAGATGCGTTGTATTGTTTCATACCACAGGACGGTGGATTTCTTGTATGTTAAATAAGGAGCACTGTTTGCATAGTGTCTTCTTTATGGCAGTTGTAGCAAAATAGCAGCTTTATGGCCTACAATGAAAATATACTGAATAAGTAATGTGGGAAAAAAAGTAGGCTACAGTGAAATTTTGAACATATTCTAATCCCTGTTATGGCAGTTTTCTGGAAGCTGGTGAAAGGAGAACTCAGGCAGCAAATGCTGTCTTATGCAGAAGATTTTAATGTAGACTTGATGCATCAAGGAGACCAGAAGGTGAAACAATGTACAAACGCTAACAACAGGAACGTGAGCAATTGTCACCCCCGAGTCTGAAGATGTCTCCCACAGCATCCCCATATAACTTCCTCTACTTGCCTCACCCATTCTAACAGCACATCCAGGAATAACTAGAATTGCCGTCACTCTCCATGTTACATGTAGGTGTTTGCATCCTATTGGATAGTTAAGTCTAAATATGCATTCCTAAATCACATTGTCCTTATGTCTTGCCACTGGTGAAATATGCAAAAGAGTTGACGTTGGTGCCTCTCTTTCTGGAGCATCTGAATTAGATATGAAAGTCCCTCAACGTAGACATTACGATGTACTGTTGGTTGGTCCTTTATCTATAACCTGACCTTGGTACTGCTTAGAGAGAGAATGAAGTATGTGTGGAATTACACAGGCACTATTCTCCTGTACACATATAATGTAATGTACAATATACATAATATATAGTGGCATATACAGTAATGTGTGAGGATGGGCAAAAATTCCTCAACAATCCCTATTGCTTGAGCCTGCTTCACCATAAGAAGTTTGCTTCTCACAAACACCAATACATAGAAGTAGAACTAGGGTTGTGTGCCGTCATCCTACACAGTAGGTTTCTACCGAACCCAATCACAGTGCAGATTTCGGTGTATCATTTCGCTGCCTGACTTCTATACTGAAATAGTTGCCCCAACATAAACATCGCTACATGTGCCTAGTTAACATTATATTTAACTCTGGATGCAACACACTGTCTGCATAACTCTGGCAGCCCCTAATGTTAGCCCACAGTTAGCTAGTAGCTACCTCAAACTCGAGTCACCACAACAACACAACACCTATAGCTAAACAGTCGAAAGTGGTGCTCTTTCATCTGAAAGGATTCTAAGACGGGGACGTGCAGCAAATGCAAATGAGCGTTAACAGAGAGCTGGGAGCAGATAGTTGGGATCTGGTTCCTGGAAGTAACAACTTGTAGAGTTGTTGGTGGTATGTACCTGTGCAATCAGCTAGTAAAATGAGAGAAGAAGAGAGGAAGGGGATACATTTGAAAGCAGAGGGATGCTCCGTGTTTGACTGCTTGTGTGACCCCACAACAAGCACATCAGCTGGCAGTGTGATAGTCCCTGGCCCCGGCGATGGGGAGAAAAATCGATGACAAGTTTGGAGCTATTGGAGTATTTTGCTGTATTAAGCACTTAAAGTGTTATTTATGGATTATTGTAGTTGGGTTAGGTTTTATTTATTATGTGATTTTGTTATGTAAATATGTTGAGAGTTTTACACAGTTATATTTGTATATTAAAGTTAACTATACTTTAAACTGTTAAGAGTTATTATGTCAAATTTCCAATTCCAATTTGCCTTAGCAAAGCCGTTCTTATCGTTGAGCATCTTTTTGTGCTTATTTAAAGAAAAATTGATCAGTTCTGGCACCATTTAGGCACCGGTACTGTTTTAAAGGTATTGATCGAACAACAACAATGCTTTCCTTTAACCAGGACACTGTGTGTGTGTGTGTGTGTTTGTTCGTTCATGAATAAATTATCATTTACATCCCTAGTCTCTCCATGTAGTGCTACACAAATAATATATTCACATAATTTGATCTGTTTTTGCTGAATTTGTTGGTGTAAGCTGCTTTAGCTCTACGCTTGGATGTAATCCTTAAACAAACAGTTTAAAAATCCATCTCATTTTTCAGTGAAGTGAAAGAAATAAACAAACAGAGATGAAGCACCCCCCCCGCCAGACCCATAGTGTGACAGAACTCCTGACCCCTGCTTCATAATAAACAGCTCTAAGAGTAAATATTCTCAATATGACAATGATATTCCGTACAGATCTTTGTTAATGCAGTACAGGGGAGACAATAGCATTGAACTCACACCAAACTACTCAAATGAGTGGTAGTAGTAGTCGTAAAGCTATTAAAAAAATGTATCAGAACATATGATACAGATGCTTTATACTATTCTGCTTGTCTATCAGGGACTACTTCTCATGTGTGTAAAGAGAGATCAAGTGCAGGGTTTTGAGACTGTGTGGCTAAACATCACTGCGTGACTTAGAATTTTTGGGCTGCTCAGCAGGTCCAAAAATAGACCTGGCTAGATCAGCTATAACTAATAACACAAAGAGTAATACACTTTATTCTCATTAGGTCATCCCACTTAGCTCGGAGAGTCAGAGTGTCTTGCTTCAACTTTACACACTGTATGCTAATCTGTTAGCATGCAGTACAAGAGAGAGTGACGAACAGGGACACATAATGTGGGTGTTAATCTTCTTGTTTCCTAACGATAAAACTGTCTTTGTAGCAGACCAGAGCTGAGCAGCCTGGTTCCAGTTTATCTGCTGAACGGATGCATAAAAGCAGCCTGCCTGCTGTGTTTAAGGCCCAGAATACACCTGACTCTACCCCCTGCCGTCTTATGATCTACACACAGATGTATTCTAAGGTTCCCTTTGTCCATAAACACGCCTCCGAACTTTACACTAACTCTCTTAAAAACATGAAGCCCGAGAGGAAAATGCCGCCACTATGCAGAAATGCTCTCACTCTGAAAGTCACTCAGATCTTAAAAGGACAGGAGAACAGGCAGCACACACACACACACACACACACACACACACACACACACACAAACATAAAAGCATGGTGCGGTGAGCAAAACCGTTAGGGAGTTAATTCCAATTCTGCTGACAGTAGATAGGTCTTACCATTCTCTCTCTCTATCACATAGTAATTACTTATAAGACCATAGGGATTATGATGTCCCCAACTCCCCTATGTAATAGAGCCTGTGCTCCATATACCCCTTTAGCTTTGCCATGCAGCCTCTATCACCCCCTCATTAAGCTGCCCCTCCCTCTCATTATGCCCTCCATGTAATATCATCCATCCATTAACTTAGTCCACTTCTCCCACTCCACACCATTGCTCCCTCTTCTTTTTCTGTTTCCCCCACCATCTTTCCTGCCTTTCCCTTACGCTTCTTCCTCCTCTGCTCTTTTCTCCACTCAAGCCTTCACAGCTCTGCCACACCGGATCAGCTCACTCTAATTTGACTCCTACACAGCAGGCAGTGAAAGGGAGCAGAACCACTATGTTGTGAATATATGAGTATTTGAGCTGTAGAGAGGGGGGCTTCAGGGACAGAATACAGTACAGTGGATATTGAATATACATTGTCTTATGCAAGCAGACATGGTCCTAGGCGCAGGCATGTCATGTCCGTGCATACATCAAGCTTCGTTTTCTCAGCTCTGTTAATGTTTGCTTTTTCCCGAGCGCCAGTATCTATTTCCGTCTCGTCTCCATGGCTCCTGGCGCAGCAACATGCAAAATGTAACCACAGCGGCTTCTGATGAGTGTTTCTGTCTTCAACTGCTTCCAAGTCTCTGATGAAAAGTTAAGATGTTTGTGCATCTGTGCATCAAAGAGCTACAGTGTGTGGGGTGGTAAATATGTTTGTGTATGTATATACTGTACATAGTTGTGCTGGTTAGACTTTCACCGAAAAATGGAAATTCACTCATTGTCCACTTACCATTATACCGATGAAGTGGTGAGTGGGTATTGAGTGAATTCAATTTTTCTGTGAACTATCCCTTTAAGTTGGTGATTATCATGAGGCCCCCAATTTGTGAATTGTGTTTTTCTGTTTTTTTTATATACATATACTGCTGGTATTCTGGCACAATCAGATTCTTCAGTTTAACAAATGTCCCTGTATCTGTTTAAATCATTTAAGAAACAAAACACACTCCTGAGCATCTCACAGTCTTCCTCAGTGGACGGATTTTGCTTGGTTGTTTGGTGAGATATCTCACATGTCGTCATGTGACCTAAGTATTTATCTTCTGTTTCTTAACGGGGCCATCCATTGACTTCTGGTCCATGACCCTTGACCCTTTCCCAGTTGATACTGTGAGCTGTTTTGACTCAGCTGATTTCAGTTTCCACTGTTCATTCAGCCCCTAGCACAGGATCCTCGCTGTTTAACCCCATGTAGCATTCCTCGGATCTGATGCATGTGATGTCATGATGATGTCATACACTTTGCCAGTCTTCCTCTTAATTGGAGGTGATTTAAGCGTGAACCAGCCTCAAGATCTTAAGTGTTGTGACCTTGATAATTGTTTCTCCGACAGCCCTGCCATGTAAAGACACTTGACTCTGATGTTTCTAATGGCCCCCAGTCTCCAGGCCGGATTTTCATGATCCACTTCTTGTTCCCATTGGCCCACACTGGCCCCTTTTTCTGCTGTGTGTTGGAAGGTGGTCCCCTGCTGCAGTTCGCATTCACATTAACACATGGATCTATGGCAGTTTATCAATCTACTTCTGTTCAAATAAGGAGATATAAACTCCTTTTGCTGCTGACTTATTTTTTGTATTCTCAAGCGCTGCCTCCATCACTGTGGAGGGAACTGAATCAAACACTTTTATGCTGACTATAAACTACAAACTCATTATTGCATTGTATATGAAAGAGTTTTTTTCTTAAAAGTCAGAAAATCACACATTTTAGATAAGTTGTTTTCCTACATTCATTCCCAACAGTCTTGATGATATATATTTTGACACAGGTCTAATATTGACAGAGAAAACAGGGCTCAGTTGGAGCCCACATTTAATTGTGTGCGCAAAATCACAATTTTGCTTTTACATCACGCAATATATGATGATTCAGCACAAAGTTCATCCCAAATGAAATTTTTTAAATAAAAATTAGTGACCAAAGAACACATTTTTCTATATTATTGTTAGGTAACTTTCTCATTTTCCTAAACCAAAGTGATTTTCTGTGTTAAGCACCAAATAATTCAATGTTGTACATTTTTACGAAATTGAAAGTTTGTATTATCATAAAAACAGCAGAAAATCGACAGTATCAGGATAGCATTTCTTAGTAGTTTTACGTAGGTGATGAAACAATAACAGTAAATATCAGAATATAATTCCATCAATGCACTATAACAAAGGTTCAATACATATCAATTGATAATGCATTGAGAAGTTGCTGTATAACATATAATACCTTTTATCTTCACTAACCTGGCTGTAATCTCAGTTTGTGGGTATTCCCTGTGTTTCCCAGTTAAAGGTTTTTTTACAGGCTGAGATGGTCATTATGTCCATGTAATGGGCTGATGGAGTGACTTTAAAACCAGAGCAGGAGAATGAATTAGGTGCTCAATGGTTTCCCTTTTGACACCACAGCACTCTTGAGTTGCTACGGTGACAGTGTTCTCACTTTTACAGCATCTGTCAGCGGAGCACAGAGACTCAAAAACATGACACACAAATGCACATGAGGACAGCCGCACAGAGCCAAGGGAAAAAGGGGAAACCGAGTGAGTTGTTTGTCTTTTAAAGGTAGATAAGAGAATCGCCAACTGCTCAACAGCAGCCTGAGCCAACAATCAGCCACAACTGATTTAGTCTCAGCTCTCTCATTACAGGACCTGGACCCTGTGCTGCCAAATTTAGCCTGCTAATTTACTTCATCAGTACAAACAGAGACACAGGAACAGCTGGGCTGGAGCCTTTTGCCATTTCAATCTTGTGGAAAATATGTAAATGACAAAATTCGCAGCGAGGTAGCCAGCAGCAGCAACTGAGCAAAAAGAAGCTCTTGGGCCTCATTAATAACCGTTGCATACGCATCTTTCAGAACCCATTTTGTGTGTACGCCATTTTTCACGCAAACATTGGGATATATGAAATCAATGTTGATGGGAGAATGTGCACACTTGTAAGCAAATCTTAACCCATGTGTACAAACATTTTGGAGATGGGAAAATACCAATGCAGACATGAGGAGGTGATTTGAAGCAGATTATTGATCAACTTCATCATTAACATTCAAACAAACAGCGTTAGTTGTGCTTGCGCGACATAACTGTTCCATAAGAACCTTCAATTGTAAAAGAGTACTTCAAGCAAATTACAGTTAAAACTGCAAATGGGAATAATAGTCACCGATTACAACTGTAGTTTTCATATCATGTGCGTGTGTGTGTAAAATCGCTGCTGTGAAATGACTGTCAGGTGCATAGAGCACACAGAGCGCACTGGAGACCATTCACAAAAATATATAAACTTTGTTCACCTTTAAACTTTAATTTCCAAATGATATCCCAGAATGGAGGTTAGGATCCCACTCATGTGTGAAGTAATAGGTCAGATTGCTGGAAACATAAATACTGTGGTGACACTCGTGTGTAATGCTGCGTGATAGATGCACAAATAGAAGGATTACTAGGAAAGGAGTGGTCAGGGACCACAATGATTTCCTGGCCCATGATGTTGACTGACTCATCAGCAGATATAGACTCTATAGATCTGTGATGTTGGATCTTTGTGCTGAAAAAGTCCAGTTCTCACCCCTCTGGGTTAACTAGCCAACAGGTATGTGATATGAATAACACTGTATAATTTTTACCTTTCTGCTTAAAGCCCCATTTGGGACAAATACAAGTCTGTTAAATTTTATAGATTGGGGATATCGCAGCTGTCTCTGAATTTAATAGTCCTGTTTCGGATGATTAAAATACGTACAGGCGGTTCAAGAATTCCCCTCACAGTCTGTCGATGAGAAGCAATTCTTTTTTTGCCTCCACCTTTAAATCGGACCACTTTTTTATTTCATGTCCTCTCTGTCGTACTCACTCTTGCTCACTTTAACTTCATTAACAGCATCAGCAATACGTACACTTTTAGTATGAATCCTACACATTGTTTTATAAATGAGTCCCCGGGTGACTGCAGTATTGGTGCTCCATGGTTGTGGCTACATTATTAGTCTACATTGTTACTTCTCCCTGCAGAGTCCTTTTGTCTGTTGAGGTTGACTTATTATTGCTAGCACATGCTGTGTTTATGTGTGCACAGTAGAGATACGATTATCAGAAAGAGCAACCATTGGCTCCCTTTGCTCTCAGGAGGCTGAGCGATCTCTCCCTCTGGCCTATTGATCCAGAGGTCAGGTCCGACTCAGGCGAGGGTCTTGGTTGAGCGACTTCCTGCAGCTCACAGCCATTCAGATTTTAGCTTTCTGCCATGGTCTGTTAAAGGCAGCACCATCACCTAATCCTGCATGGAACTTCAGATCAGTCGAAGCTGAGCAGCCAGGTAACCCCAGAGCTTCATCCAATTTTGGAGCCGGATGTCTGGAGCCGCTGTTGGGAACAAGGCAGTGATTCAGTCGGCTGAGAGGAGCTGAGCTGTAGATCTGGCAGCTAAAGAGGCTGAATGTTTTCATGCTGGAATGTCCTGTGTGTTCACACAGAAAAGAAGAGCTCTCATGCCTCGAGCCTTTACAGCTAAGAGGCCGTATAAGTGTCATGTACAGTTTATGTGGAGCTGAAGTAAAGCAGTGAAAGTGAGGGTTGCTGTCCTGCTAATCCACAAGTTCTATCTTTACTTTATCTCCCTCTTTTATATTTGTATATTTGCTTTTATTTTATAGAGACAGTGAAGGCGAGACTGGAAACAGGGTTAGAGAGCAGGGGAATTACTTGCAGTAAATGTGAGCACTGGCTGGGAATGGAAACTGGGACCTGGTACTCAAACCATGTGCACCCACGTGGTATGCACCCTGTCAAGTTGCCCCACTTTGACTCCATATTTAGTGCTCAACATACTGTCTTGTGGTGTGCTGTTAAACTCACACACAGTGGGAGGTGCATCTATTTTTTCCTTTGAATTTCATGTTGAATTATAAGCTTCTTTGAGTTTCTTTACTTTCTCTGTGTAACCTGCCTGGTATTTTTCATTGTCTGTTAGTAATGAAAATAAACTGCATAAAATAGTTCATATGTCCAGTAAGATTGCTGGACCACAGCAAAACTGTATGACAATGATCTGTGAGTCTCAGCTGTTGAAGAACGAGCGAGCCATAACTAAAGGAGAAGCACATTCCCTTTTTAGTACATACAAGCTTTTACCATCAGGCAGACGGCTCAGGGTGCCATCCTTCCGAACCACCAGGACTCGCGGATCATTTGTATTCACGAGTATTGCACCCGTAAACAAACTGTGAAACAAAAAGTGACTGAATCTTGGCGTGTGAGGTTGCCACACCTTATAATGTAGAGCACTTTGTATGACAGGTTATGTGTGCTGTCTGTGGTGATGTGTGATGTCCGTGCTGTTGTTGGTGGTGTTAAAGGTATTATTTTTCTCTCTAAGTGTCTGACGACTGCTGTGTAGCTCATGATGAATTTCCGAAAGGACAAATAAATGTATCTATCTATGGTAGCCCTCACTCTCAGCTCTTCTGTTTGTTCCAAAAAGCTAGAAATATACCAGTTTCTGTGCTTCACAGTCTAACCTGACTACACATCTTTGGAATAAAACTTAAAGCTAGGGTTAGTAATCCTGGAAAAGCTATCAAAAGCTAGCAAGAGCATACATATTACCCACTCCCATCTCTCGTCAAAGCTACGGCTCCTTAGCACATGAACACGCACTGCCCAACTGCAAGAAGCTAATTATTCAGTGACTCGCTCGCTAACTTCTGGCTATGATGTCTACTTCAGTCCGATTACAACATGGGTCCTTCGAGGGCTTTTAGTATTAGTATTTTGTCATTCGGAGATACGTGTTACTGTATGTAGAGGTTCATCCAGACATACACATATCACAAGAAGAGACAATGCTCACCGGCACGGTGTGATATTTTGCACTTTGTGTGAGAGGGAGTAGAGAGAAAGAACAGTATATTGAAAACCGTTTTCTTGAAGGAACAATAGTGTTTTATGTTCTTCCACAGGCTCTATCAGTGATTGATGTGAAAAATTATTCTGCTGCTGAAGCATTAATAAATGACAATCTTGAGCATGAGGGGAACTACTGCTTTTCACAGTGAATCCTCTATATATCAGACAATTTATAAGTGTTGGATGGGAAGATGTTAAGTTGGGGCCCTTGATTGCTTATATTATATTTGATCATGTCATGTGTGAAGTACATTTTGGAAATGATCTGATATTTATGTTAAGAAAATAATAATTCAGATACAATGGGCGACTGTGGCTGAGGACGGAGAGCGGGTTGTCCATTAAACAGTGGACAGTGACTTAATCATCGGTTGCTCCAGTCTGTGTGCTAAAGTGACCGTGACTTTGGTGCATGTTTAGACTGGAAAACTGCTTTACAAATGTGGTCACTGTAGCTGTTAGCTTAGCAGATGGAAGGGTGTCATGGTGTCATCTTTTCAGTGTTTAGTTTTCGCCTCTTTATAAGAGTGTTTTCAGTTTATTAGTACCTCCTTGTGTTTCATGTATATCCTTGTGTTTCTGTTTGTATGTGTTGTTGTTTCTGTGTCTCTGGTTTTCCCACTCTGTTTCCTGTTTTATTTTGTAGGCCCTGCTTCTAGTGTGTTTTCTTTCTTCACTTCCTGTCTTTGTGATTGTCTGCACCAGTCCTCATGTGTTCCACCTGTGTTCAATTACCCCTGCCTTCCCTGTGTGTGTATATAAGCCTCTGTGCTTCCCTTTGTCGTCGTTATGTCCTGTCGTAATCTCCTGTGCTTTTTGTATCCCTTGTCTCCTGAGCTCCCGTCCTCTGCATCTCTTTTAAGCTTCCCCCGTGTGCTCTGTGTTTTTCAGTTTTTACCTTTTTCAGATTCCTGTGTTTATTCTTATTTTTCTGTTGGACATTTCCATTAAAAAGACTCTTTTGTTTAAAACTCTGCATCCTGGGTCCATCTGCTTCATCGAACCTGACAAAGGGGGCATTACATTCTGCGAATTTTGTGCTTCCTCCCTCGTTCCTTCACCTTCTTTGCACTTTAGGGCATTTCAGATTTGTCCTGTGTTGAAAGTGATATGAAAATTATATTCTGCCTGACATAGGGGCTGATGTGGTAGAGCCGTCGCCCTCTTACCAGTCTTCCCCATCTCCATGCCGAAGTAGTTCTTGGGCAAGATATTGAAAATGTGCTGCACATAGATGCACTCTATGAATATGTGTGTAAATGGGTGAATGACAAACAGTACAATAAATTGTACTGTAAAGCACTTTGAGTGGTCATCAAAACTAGAAAGGCGGTAATAAAATACAGACCATATACTTAGTAAGACTGTTGTTGTAACACTGACATAAATGTGACTCTGAGACCAACTTGTTGAATTAAAATCTCTTTTTTTAAATAAAGACATGCATGTCTGATGAGCACATTGGACGTATCCGGCTGATGTTGTTAAGGAGGAATCAACAAGTGAGCTTCTGCTGTAATGTTTGCAGAGAACGACAGTTCGCCATCCAGGGTCACCACCAGGTACCTCTGACTCAGAGTTGGCGCCATCCCGACATTGCCAGTGGTGATGGACAGGTGTCAGTAAAAGGGACCATTTCCCTGAGCAGAAACTCAGTCATGTCAGCTCTACTGTTAAATGTCCCATCAGCAAGCTATTCCAGTGAGCAATCACGCACAATAGCAGGACCTGTTCTATGAGGAATGCAGCCATCATTAATGTCATTAAATCATAAATACACTTGCTGACATGTCAAAATGTCTGCTGTGAAAAAGGTCTGTTTACATTAGCTAACTAAGAAACAGATAGAGCATGTTATGTTGGTTGAGCTTCTTCTCATATCTATCGAGAAGAGAGGTGAATATGTCAGCAGCTGCTATTTCTATTTAGCGTACAGTTTATGTATTTTCTTTACAGAGAGAAGAAATAAAACATATATTTATTTACATGAAATTGTCCCAGAGTATGTACTCACAAGCCTGAGCTGATAAACCAGAATTGCTGCATATCCACTTTCTTTACTTTGCAAAGAGCTTTTCTCGCTCCTGAAGTTAAATAGATCTGTATCAATAGCAGGCTGTTGCCATGACGTAGCTGGCCTCTGCTGAACTTCACCAGATAAGGATTGTTGGAGCCAAACCAGCAGAGATTGTATCAGACTCAGGGAGGTGGAACTGTTGTGGAAGCTCTGGGGGACGAATTCAGCATTGTTAAAACCAGGCCAGTGTGAAACGCTGTTAATATGATAAAGCCCAGGCTTCTTCTCCTGCATTCTTGCTGCTACACACACACACACACGCCTGTAGATACTAACAGATCTTGGCAACTTTTGTGTTGTTCTGAAGGCAGCCACAGACTGCAGCACAGATGCACTATTTGAATACTGCAGACTAATTAAATACAAGTCAATAAATGATCCCTTACTGAACTGCCAGCACCAGCAGAGAACAAGAGAGAGAGAGAGTACAGGAAGGGTCAGTTGTAGACCAGAATAAAGCACTACCAGCATTTCAACTGACCTCAAAATCATACAAAATAAGTCACAGCACTAAAAACAACCTGGTGTAGGAGGCTATTGAAGTCTTTTCTCAAATCACAAGCCAAGCAAGAAGATGATTAAAGCATAGCTATACATGGAAGTGTTTTTTTTTAAGAATTCAAACCTTATATCAGCTTATAGGCTGCTGTTAAATTTGAAATGTGGTTTATTGTTGAACATCATGTGCGTGATTTTAACTAAGCACATTTTCCACTTTTGTTAGTTAAACAGTAGAAGAAATGGGAGAAATGATCACTGCACCAGTTGCAAGGTTCATGAAGGAACGTAATCCCCCTCTCTCTTTAAATGCCAGGCATGTTTGCACCTTGGTGATTTGCTATGATTATTGGAATCTTTCCGGAAATAAAAGAGACAACTTCTCTTCAGAGGAATAGATCCTCTGTGTGTGAGTTAAGAGTTAATGCACGTTGTGCACCCACCTATGTAGGTTTATATTACCGTCTTCGTACTGCAACTTTAAAATACAAGAGAAATACAGCTCCACTGATTTCAGATCACATTTTTGTAGGTTGTAAGTTGCTTAAAAATCATTTTCCTCGGACTCAGAAATGAGTTTGATTAAAATGTGTCTGACCAAACCTCATCTTAAAACCCACACACCCACGGGTGCTCAGATTGGTTCATGTGTATTTCCTCTTTAAACAATGTGTGTGCTGGACTGGAAAAAGACAACTGCATCTGTTTGAATCAAGCAAAGACCTTTCCATCACTGTGCTTCTCGTCTAGTGTAAAATAGGACCCCATGATGTCTATGAGGGCTGTTTACTGGCCTCTAATCTTGTGAAAACAAACTCAACACAAACATGCTTATGCAGATTGGGCACAAGAGTGGTTCCAGTTTGGCACTGGATTTGGCAAAAAAATTGGTTCCTACCCCTTATCACAAACACAAGTGCAAACAGTATGTTTTTGGATATAGATGTTTCCACTTTCTCTTTGTAGACATTTCCTATATAAGTAGTCCACATTTTAAGGGTAAGTCCAGCATTCTTAATACTGTACTTCCACTAAGTTGGGGGGATTTAGAAGAGGTTACATAAAAAGACGAGCTGAAATTAAATCATCAGGGGGTAATATATACTGACTATATTCTATATTCTCTAAAGTTCTGGGTCCTACATTTCCCACAACACCACTCAGTAGGTCTTCCATTAGACATCTTCCGTATGTTAGATATCAATGTCTTTCAAACTCTGCATGCTTAATGCAGGATTTTTGTGTAGTGTAAAACTCAACATCACCAACAGTTTGTCTTGTGGAAACACACCTATGTGCTTTCACCAGTTAATACACTTCTGCAGGATTTGAGGAAACCACAGGCTCGCAACTATGTTTAGTTCATTAGACAAATCATGTTTTTGAATTCCAATATATAGATCTGTCTTCCCAGATTGTTGTGTTTGATCATGTCAGAGTCAAGCAACAATCTGCATCGGCTGCCATGGTAACGACCTAGATGTGTGTAAATATGCTAGCCGGTTGTATCATTTTCCAACACAGAGTAAAACTGTGTCCACTCTGTCTCTCTTTTTGTTGCCAGTCATGTATGGACACCTTTAAAAGAGGTTGAATAGCCTGAATAATGGTTCTTTTATAGCTAACCTATTTGGTTCTGTACTGTGGTTTGCCTGGTTAGTACAGTTTGTGCTGGTGTATTCAATAAAACTCTGGTTCGGACCAAATAACCGAACCAATATCATTTGAGAAAGTGGCTTGCTTGGTACTGGGGTTTGTTTGTGCTGCAAAGACAAAGAGACAATCCATGGTTTATTAGGTTATTAGATTATTTTAGCGTGATTTCAAGCTAATTTGCTTATCTGTTGGCTGTGAACTGTTGAAGAAGCGATCTAATAACTTATGGTAACCATTGAACACGTGAATCCCTCATCAGCCAGAAAATGTGAGCAGTGATAACTGCAGCCTGTTGCAAAATTCAACAACGTATCATTCTCCCTTGGTCCAGACCAAATTAACCCATCTACAGGTGCAGCACCCTGAGACACATCAGCTGCATATTAATGGTATTTAAATTGGTTTTGAATATTTATGCTGTGCTCTTTGTCATACCTGCACTGTGCTCACATCATGTTGTATCATGGGAGCAACCGTGTTAGGACAAAATGTTCTTTTAGTGGAGATGAAAAAACTAGCAGCAGATGGTGAACATCTGAAAAAGGTGATAGTGTATTTAACATGTGGCAGAAAGAATTGTTTCAGCAAAATCTTTTCCACATGGCAGCAAGGCCTTCATTCGTGATCAACCATTGTTCAGTATTAGTACTGAGGGAGCTTCCTGTCTGTTCAGACACATGCAGCACTGAAGTTGTTTGCATCAGCTGCTTCATTCAAGCCTCAAAACCACAGGCTAACTCAACAGACCACCACCTGACTAGGAACGTACAATCCTATTTACACAGGTGAACAATGCTGCCATTACAGCTTAACGCTTTAACTCTGCTGGTGATCTCAGACCAACCCATCCCCTCAACCTCCTTTATGTCCAAAGTTTTGTCATCATTGATTAATAAGACTTAATATCCACGTGTGTGTTAAATGAGAAGAGCCAGTAATTAAGTGTTTTTATTCTAATAACAGTATCTAACTCATGGTGGGCAGTTTTAAAACAAATGCTAAGAATTGATGCAACAGAAGCAGAAATTCCCTGCACTGCATCACCCACAGTTCTTAACTATTGCCATAAGATTGTAATGGCTAATGGGGCCAAGATCCTCTACATTAAAGCAGAGAGAAGATTTTTTTTGGCCTCAACTGACTCAAGTAACTTGAGACATTCTATCCGAATTCATGCAGTTCCCTCAGGAGCCACAGGAGACTTTATCCAACATTTTTTTCATATTTGCAGAAGTACCCTCAAGACAGATGCCCTTTAACTCTAGAGAGAAGATCACAAAACTGCAGTCGAATTTGCTCAGACGGGCTCCTGATGCTGAACTGTTCCATGAACTCCACTGAGGTTAGTAAATGGGGTGAAATTGAGTGTGAAAAACCCACGGGCAGATTTATCCACAAATTCTTTTAATTTAACTAATTCAATAATGTTTCAGCTAAAGAACGTGTATGTGAAAGTTGCATCTGAAAACAACATCATGAAAAATGAATAATGTAGGATTATGTGCGTTAATTCAATCTGATTCCCTCATGTGAGTCTTTTCTCAATGCTGGATTTCTTCCTTCCAGGTCTGATTAATAAGGGATTAACTCACATAGCAGTGTAGTTGGATCCAGTTTTGTCATCTAAAATATTCCAATTTGTTGTATCAAACGTTATTACTGGCTGGATTTGTGCCTTGGCTTCAGGTTAGCATTTTCAATCTCACTATTTGCATATTCATGCATCTAAGGTCCATGAGCAGGAGAACCAGCAGACTGAGTTCAGATGTTGCTCTTCCACTACAACCTGTTTATCATAAATCATGGTTATTGTCATTCAGAGTCGGATGGAAGCTTTATAAGTAACTAATCAGTGATAAGACATGATATGAAATTAACATTCATTTCATTATGCTTCGTTTAATGAATGAAGCTTTCTGTGGCTTTACATCTAAAGAAGGTCCCTGCACGGAGCGAGCGGAGGGAGACTAACTATGCAACCTAATTAAAAGTTTCAAGTTGGAGGCATGCTGATTGTAAATGACTTTAGATGATGCTGGTGGGCTTACTGTTGATCTCAAGCTGTTCATGCAGTTAATTAAAAAAAAACGATGTGGCGAACCAAATCGGTTACAGATTGCAATTAATGCACTCTGTGAGTCGAGCCGGGAGAGAACTATCCTGCCTCGTTAGCAAGCGCACGCCTGCCGGGGTCAGCCTATCGGAGAGCGACTGCTTTTTTATTTGTTTTTCATCCTTTTTCATAAACCATTATTAACAGCAAACCAAGCGATAAGCAATCGTGCAAAAGAGATAAAAAAACAAAACAAGCTGTGGCTCCTGGGAAAAGCTTAACTGTTGCTTGGCAACCTACCCGCATGCATTCAAATGGGGGAGGTTTGATTTTGAAGGACAGTCCTCTCTTCATCTTCACCCCTTCTGCTTTATTCCTCCGTCTGTGAGACGATCAAAGGCATGACAGGTAGATAAAGCATGGCAGTAAAATGAGGGAGAGGGGGAGGAATTTTGAGGAAAAGGGGAAGGGGTGGAGGTTTGGAAGGTGGTGAGGGGGGTAAACTGGATGAATAAACTGTGGAGAGACTGTGAATTCACAGCTGTGTAATTTAACAGCAGTCACATTTTCACTTAAATCTTCTCCCATTAACCTCCTGAAAACACACCTGACTGGCAGTAATGACTTCTGTTAGTCCTTCCTGTGTGTCACATGAGATCTAGATTCTGGATTCAGGTGATGCAGTCAGAAATAGGTTTACAGTGCATCGGGGGTCTATTCTGGATGCTTCCTTCCTCATTCCTCGTTGGAAACAGTTCGCTGGCGGGAGAGAAGTGGGTTACATGCAGGAACCAGAAAGCTCATGAGGGATGACTCAGGGGAAAAAAAAGAAAAACAGCAGCAGTGCCTGAACATCACAACAAACAAAGAAAGTTAAAGATGAGACATGCCCGTTCCACCATACTACAGCTGCTGCTCATCTGAGGGGAGCGAGGAGGAGGAGGAGGAGGAGGATGTTTAGATTCAGTCACAGTGCACACAGGTAGAGTGATGTTACAAGGAAAGGTGGCTAAACTGTGATCATCACACCGCGAGAAGCGTTCACGAGAAGCATGTTACCTTGTGTCACTGACAATCCAGTCTGTTCACCAAGCAATTAGCATTATTCTCTAAATTAGAGAATTAGAGGTTGCGTAGCTCAAGCTGGATGATTCATTTTAATGAGACACGTGTAAACCTGCCACATTTGTTGAAGACTCTAAATCCAACCAAACAAATTCACTCTCAGTAACATAAGAAGTGAATATTCACATATAATTGGTCGTGCATTGTCATACACATAATATTAGCAGTGTCAGCTAAACTTCCTGTGAGCTGTGCTGGACTTTAACAATAATAAAGGTGGAGATGTTTCATAGATTCCTCAAATCAACTTAGATGTGTTTATAGTCTTCTTTGTTTTCCTACCAAAGCAATTTTTTATATGATGAGGGGGTGCGGATGAAGTATTCATTATCATTATCGTATTGTGAAAGTATCAGTATCCATCCATCCATTATCTATAATGCTTATCCTATGAGGTTGACGGAACGGAGCTGGACGTTCGACAAGAGGCAGGGATCACCCTGGACAGGTCACCATTTTATCACAGGGCCAATATACAGAGACAACCATGTACCCTCAAATTAAAACTTAAGTTTAGAGTTTCCAAATAACCTGACCCAAAATATCAGTTTGATAAATAGTCTCATTTCATTCGTTTTTGTAAATTCTTTTATAAGTCGTTATAAGAAGTTTACAGTAATTTTATTGTGTCATTGTATGCTTTATCTTGCTTTATGCTTTATCAATTATATGTGTTTAGATGGATGCAAACACAATCTGCCATTTGGTTTCCAAATTAAGAAAATTTCAGAAAATATTGAAAATGTCCTTTATATTTTCCCCCAAATCAAAAGCGATGCATTTACTTGTATGGTGCAAGAAACAGTCAAAATCTCTGCTTCAAGAAAATTGTAAATGGAATACTACATTTTTCAAACAGTTGCCATTTACTTTAAGTTATTTCTTTCAGTATAATTTTTGCAACATTACAGTTTGTAGTTGTGATGCAGTCATAAGTATTGAAACTGTACTTAAGTACTTGAGTAAATGTAAAAAGTTATTATTTTATAAGTTGCTGCAAACTTCCACCCTTGTAACTCAAGAGAAAATATACACGCAGCTCTTCTCTGAAACGCTGCTAAGTCATTTCACCTCATATCTTCTCCAGGGCCCAGCTTGAGTGCAGCGAAGTGTCCCCAGGGAAGGAGAGTTCAGCTTGGTCTTTAACTGATCCGACACTCCCTCTGCTTACCTTCACTTTACCGTTCCAATAAAGAACTTCCTCTTCGCCCTGGGGCCCTGACTCCACATTCTTCCAGTTCTCTCATACCTCCATCTTCTCAGCTCTCCTTGATCAACCCACCTCCAAAACTTCTCGGACTCCAGGCCTCCTCCTCCTCCTCCCTGTTCCCTCCCCTCACCGGTGGGCCTGTCCCGGGGGGTGCAGAGGCCATGGCGGTGCCCTCAGTCCATGAGTTTCACTGGCAGAACCTGGCACGACTGCCCAGCGGCCGCGTCTACCACACTCTGTCTGAGGTGGGGGGGCAGATGTACATGCTGGGGGGCTGCGACGCTGCGGGGAGGCCATGCCCCGGCCTGGAGCTCTATTCTCCTGAGGTACAGAGCGAATCCAACCTGGACACTGTATCTAATATTACATTTTTAGAAGTGCTGTTCGAAGTCGTTTCAGTGCAACAATGAATTGGTAAAACATTACAGTATAATCATAGACGTTTAAACAGTGATTCATATTTTTTCAAAGGTCTATAAGCCACAACAAAAGACACATTCACATGTATAGTCAAATGTGTTCACGATGATGATACTTATACATGATGCAAATTTTCCCTATTGAAATGAATGCACTGAAAAGGGGTCATAAAGAACTCTCTGAACAGTAGCTGCATTTGAATTTCCACCTCACCAATGTATCATGGTTTATTTAAGACACTGAAGATACTGTCACATATCCATTTAAATTGGAAATAAACCTGCCTGGTTCATAAATCATAACCTGGCTCTGTAGAGGGGCACCAAATAAAAGAAGGAAAACTACAACCTAAGACAGGTTTTACTCCTACATCATTGAAAACCTCTGAACAACCTTCTGTTCCATCATGTATGTCATCATTATTGAGTGGATCACATGGATGTCTGGGAATATCACCTGTACTTGGTGAAAAAGGCTCAACAACATGGTTCTGGTAGTAAAAATCCCATACTTTTTCTGAACAGATATTTGATTATCAATCTATTGCAACCATCCAAGTGTAGACTCACAACGTTGCATGCTCCTGTAGAAGCCAAACGTCTGAATGATATCAACTGACCTTTAATAAAACATGTTTTGTTCACCAAGTCAAAGAGAAATACTAAACTACCCACAATCCTCAGGTGTGATAGCAACATCTCTGATTGGTAGAGCTCACTGTTACCATGGAAATGTTAACTACAACCAACATAATCATGTCGGCTACTATCAGATCTCTCTAACATGCTGTTGTTTTTTAGAGATTTTTAGGAAAAGAGTCCAAAGGGGTGAAAAACAATACAAGGTTTAATTCAGAAGAAGAAATGGGGTGGAAGGCGTTGGAAAAAGATCATTTGCAATAGATGCATAGTTTCTTCACTCTGAAGATAATTATGTCGACGCCTTTGTACCTTTGCCTTTTTTCTATTTTCCAATATTCTTTTATAAGATAAGATAAGAATTCCTTTATTAGTCCCGCAATGGGGAAATTTGTTGAAGGAATATAAAGAAATATATATATATTTTTTTAAATAAAGAAGAATATACTGTTATTAAACCGGTATATACAGTGTAAAGAAATATATTATGTGTCAGAATATCCAAATATGTACAGTGGATTATTGCACAGGACCGTTCATATTGCACAGACAGATGATTATGTTACAGTGAATATTGCACAGTTAAGAGAGTTAAAGTTCATTCCATAATGGTGGTGCATGCAGTTTTACTGGGAGCGGAGCTGGTTGTACAGTCTCACCGCTGCAGGAAGGAACGACCTGCGATACCTCTCCTTCAGACACTTAGGGTGAATCGGTCCGTGAATCAGTTTTGCTCTGAATCAAATGTTTTAAGGTCACGATTCATCTCAAAGCTGGTCAGCCTGTTTCCAGACTAAAACTCTTTTACAAGGATTTTCTGAAACTTGGGAGGTCCTTGTTTCGCTCCATATAACCTAACACATTATTGCTTTTTAGTTATTTTTAACTAAGATGTAACTGAAATATAACCATGATATTTTGACATGTTCTGATCTTCTTTGGGTTTGTATGGAACTGCTTTGCCTGACTGCAGCTCCATGTTCCTGTCTGCAGGGGGACCGCTGGATAAGTTTGCCCCCAATGCCCACCCCTCGTGCTGGGGCAGCTGTGGCAGTCCTTGGAAAGCAGATCCTGGTGGTGGGAGGAGTGGGTGAGGACCAGAGCCCCCTAAAGGTGGTGGAGATGTACAACATAGAGGAGGGGAGGTGGAGGAAGAGGAGCGCTCTGCGGGAGGCCCTCATGGGTGTATCCGTCACCGTAAAGGGTATGGATTATAACATAATAACTGTTCACACTATAAACCTAAACCTAGGAGGGCTACTAAGTTGTGTCCTGATTGTGAGCTAATACTGTACCATAGAGCACAGGCCTCTGTAGTGTGACAGCAGCGTGGTGGTGTTGGCTGTAAAGCAATAATGAGACCAAAAAGGTAGAGTTAATTAAAATGTATGAGCTGTTTGGGGCAAATCTCATATTAATGTATAATGACTGAAAAATATAATTAATAGGCAGCTCCAGAGAGAACCGAGGAAAAACACTTTCTCTTTCAATCAACTTGAAATGAAGCGATCTGTCCACGACCCAGTCATAGTGTCTAATTCCATTAAGTGCCGTATTTAACACATTCTACTTTAATATGCATGAAAAATCAAGCCTAAGCATGAACTTTGTTATTGGTTATGCCGAATATATTTTGTAAAGGCAGCAGGGGATGTGTTGTATTATTCATTGAGACCAAATGAAGGATGAAAACTGTGTGTGGGAGGAAAAATACTGGAACAAAATAAATACTTACTTACTTATAAGCCGTATTTGAAGACACGAACTCCAGAGGATGTCCGCACAATTGGGTGTGTTGCCGACAGGGGCAGGACATAATGTATAAATTCAGCTGTGTTTTTGTTAACAGCACATCGACACAGGCATCACGGTTTTTCACCAGAAGCTCTTTTGACATCTTTGGTTTTGTACGTGTGTGGCACCGCTTTTTCCTCCTAAAATATTTGTACTCTTTTGTTGTTGTTTTTTTTCATTTTTGCATCTCGCATGTCAGAAACATCATCAACACGCTCACTCACGTAGGTTGAATCCTCCAAAGGATCTCAAGCTGCGTTCTCACATTGGCTCATCCTGACATTATCCTGGGGGCTGGCCGGGTGCTGCAGTTGTCAAAGCTGAACAGAATAGTTTGAGTATAGAAAACACATCCATGTTATGATTAGGACACCCAGTTGTCGCTACCACCGATGTACAGCAGAGACACTGGAGGCCGTAGTGTAGAGTAGACGTAGGCAAGTAGCAGCCTCTGGGCTTAAACTGGCCCTGCAGCAACATATTTGGCCCCCGGCAAAGGTTTTCACATCTGAAGTTCACAATAAATCTACTGCAGATAAATGTGAAAAGATGAAGATGAGAGTCCCAACAGATCTGAACTCAATACATCAAATACTGCCCCCATGTGAGAGGAGGCATGTAACCCACTGTTACTGCTCCTCGCTGCACACCGTGCTATTTAAACACATGATGCTGAGATTACATTTGATATACTGAACATATGAATAATACATATGGGTAATATAATCTATATACTTCCTGTGAATTTAAGCACAGCTTTAATTCCTGTGCTTGCTCTGTATTGTCTCATGTGCACAAATATCTGACCGTGGGAAATAAACTGTAGATGTGCTTGTACAAAGCTGCACCCTCAGTGACTGATGTAGAAATGCTGGACCAGGGCTGATCCTAATTGCTCAGCCCTGCTATAGAGTGTATACTGTGAAGTATACAGCAAGTACTGCATGCACGGATCTACACAGTGCACTACTTAGGCTCATAATGAATGTACTCCAGCATATTGCAAGAGAAAATGATGATGATGCAGGTCTAGACCTCATTAAGCTGCATAGTTGGAAGCAAACCACGGAAATATTAAAACTTCACATCAAAGTATAATGTTCCTTCACATGTTATTTTGCCAACATGTTCAGGGAGCTGTCTCTGCACCATGTTTTCATTTTATGTGCAGCTCTAGATTTCACTTCATCACTGTTATTTCTTTGGCCTGGCCCGCTTCGATTTCTTTTCATCGTCGGATGTCTGTCTACTCAACAATGAACTTTGAATTCTGGTGGTCAAAGGTCACAAGATGAGGTCACTGTGACCTCACATTTTGTGAAAGCAATTAATTGCATTGCATCTGGCACAATTTGGTAGTTGTATCAAAGGTCAAGGTCAAAACCCCTGTTTTTTGCTAAAAATTAAAAAAAAGTTAATTTATGTATTGCTTTTTTATTAAATCCATTTAAATTGTTTCGTAACAATTTTTTTTAGGTTAGGTTAGGAATTTATTTATCTAACCCTAACATGTATGAAATAAAGATAAAAATGAAAATATCAATATTTGCAAGTAAGAAAAAAGGCACAGTGAAAAACAAATGTTCAAAACATATAAATCATGTCTGAAAAGGAGGAAGAAGTAAATACTTATCGAGTCCTATCCCTTTTTTTTCATATTTCATCATATTACATGAGTCTGGACAAACATGGCTGTAAATCGTAACTTGTGAACGTGTACAACCACTGTTTGTCCCTTTTTAGTATTTCTTTTATTTCTTTTCTATTTTATCACTGCTGTGGCCCTTTAAATGTTCCATTGTCATTAAAGGGGACATAGCATGCAAATTCCACTTTGTTAGTGCTTCTACAGGTTAATGTGGGTATCTGGCATGTCTACCAACCCAAAAACTCTGGGGAAAAAACACTCGCGCGTTTTGTTATGGTTCCTCTAAGTCAGAAACGTCATGCTTGAGTGACTCGATTGCGCTTCCTGTGTATTGTGTCGTAACAAGGAACTGGAAGTCTCCCTACATGGTCTTGGCCCACCCCCCACCTCATCCCCCCCGTCCCCCCCCCGTCCCCCCACACTCGCTACGCCGGGTTTACACCGGAGGCAGCGAGGCTGCGAGGCAGCGCAGCGCCGTTCCCAAGCACGCAGCCGGGCTGTTCACACGGGACGAGCATTTCTCCGCTGGTCAGCCCGCGATTCACTCACATGTGGCATTTGTCTGGATCGTTGGGACTGAGAGGCTGCAGCAGCTGCTCGGGAGCGACCGCTCGCTCTCCCGTGCGTGAGCTGGAATTTGTGTCAGCGCCACACAGCCAGCAGTGTGGAAGACTTCCGCAGTGTTCAGCGCTACTGTAACCCCCGAACCCCGACATTCAACGGGTACAACAACAAGCGGAGAAAGCAGAATCGCGGGCTGACCTTATATATACAGTCTATGGGGCTGACCAGCGCGGAGAAATGCTCGTCCCGTGTGAACAGCCAGGCGGCTGCACGCTTGAGAACGGCGCTGCGCTGCCTCGCTGCGGTCTTCCACACTGCCAGCTGTGTGGAAGACTTCCGCAGTGTTCAGCTCTACTGTACGCCAGGTTACAGTAGTTACGCCGGGGTACAGTAGTTACGCCGGGTTACACCGGACGCGGAAGCGCAGCTGCGAGGCAGCGCAGCGCCGTTCTCCAGCGCGCAGCCGCCTGGCTGTTCACACGGGACGTGCATTTCTCCGCTGGTCAGCCCCATAGACTGTATATATAAGGTCAGCCCGCGATTCTGCTTTCTCCGCTTGTTGTTGTACCCGTTGAATGTCGGGGTTCGGGGGTAAATGATGGTCTTCATAGCCCCCACCCCCCACCCCTCTCTTTCTCTCTCTGTCTGTCTGCTTGTGTGCTTGTAGTGGATGGGCAGAGGGGGACATTTAATTATGTGATTGGGAAAATTAAAACTCCAGGACAACAGAAGGGGAATACAAAGTATGGGATGCATATTTGATAATTTATATCATATAAAATATGTAATTTATATCGTTTAAAATCATGGGGGGAGAGGGGGGAGGGGGGAGCTGGCTCATTAGCATTTAAAGGAACAGGCACTCAAAACAGGTCACTCTGTGGAGGGCTGTTTTATACAGGGTAAAAAGGAGCTGTTTTAAATGATCCTTGTGGTATTTTGACCAAAGTATGTTACAGACATTTCATTAAGACCCCAAGGAACCATATCAACTTGTGGTAAAATGGGCATGCTATGTCCCCTTTAAACTAACTACGACTACAACACTTTAAACAACACCTCAGTACACCTTGTTTTTAAACTTAGAAGTTTTTCAGGTAAGTTTTCCAATTGGATTTCAGTGGATCAGTTTTTTCGGCCCTGACGCTCAGATTTATTCTCACATAGTGGAATTTCACCCAGCGGTCTATAAAGATAAACAGTGTTTTCAGAGAGCGTCTCGTCAGCCATGGATGAGTTTGTATTCAGTCCAGTGGTGCATTTGTCAGTGTCTGCAGGAACACAGATAGATGCTGCATACACACAGACTTATTGGCCTCATATAGGCTTCATCATGCTTCTCTCTCCATCTCCCTGACCAATCTTCGATCCTCAGCCCCTTTGCTTGTAGTTTCATCCCCAAACTCATCCCCAGCAGCTGGAAAAGAGACAAATAGTCTGACAAAGTGATCGATAGCGACAAATTAAAACAAATATGGTATTTTTAAAGGGATAGTCAGTCACAGAATTGATTAAAGTATGTCATTTTATTGACATTTGCAGGATCATTATTCGCCAGATATTAGATGATGAACTTTAGGTAATGAGATTTTTCATCACTCAAATTAATATAACCTATTTGGAAAAAAACAGTTTTTTCCTCCTTTGTTATTTGTGTAATTTAGATGCATTGAGGTTAAAATTTAAAAGAAAGGGCTGTATAATGAAAAACATGAAAAATTGATAATGTAAAAAACATAATAAAAATGCAGATTGTTTCCCTGCAGCTATTTCTCTCGAGTCTGATGATTAATGTTTTAGTTTCTTTTGTTTTCACACCCTCACCCACTTCCATCCTTATTCTAGAGGTGTCATCCTAAAGTGCCAGACGTGGACTCTGCATTTTTATTCTGCTGCTGTACTCGCCGTCCTCCCCGTCCTCCACTCGTCTGTCACACTCTCTTGCCTCGACACGAGCTAGCTCCTCATCCAGCTCTGTAGTCTAGCAGATTTTTAACACTCCATAAAATACAGTGCCGGTGAGGTGTTTGCACCAGCTGGGATTGGTCTTTCACAAGCTGATTATTGCTGAGTGAGGTGTTGTTACTTCTTTTTTGGATGTTGTGAGGGATATTTTGTCAGACTAATCTTAAATCTAAAAAATTGATATATTGTAATGTGCATTAATTTATGATGCTTTGAATTATTAATCTAAGATACTCTGGCTATGTGTGCGTGTGTAGATGGACGGGCTCTGGCCGTGGGGGGAATGGGTGCTGACCTGCTCCCTCGTAGCATCCTGCAGCAGTATGACCTGCGGAAGGACGTGTGGGCGCTACTTCCTCCAATGTTGACCCCACGCTACGATGCCAACACACAACTGCTGGGCAATAAACTCTACGTGGCAGGTACAAACGCACCACTGTGGCTGTGTTTATACTGCAATAGTTGCATTTTGTGTGTCAAACAACAGTTTCATTTGTACATATACATTTGACCTGATCTTAAAGGTGGCCGTCAGTGTAAGAGACCAGTAAAGGCCTTTGAGGTGTACGATGCAGAGACGCGTTCTTGGACAACGCTGCCCACGATGCCCTGTAAACGTTCCTATTGTGGCGTGATCTGGGACACAGCTGGGAGGCTCTGTCTGCTTGGAGGACTGCGACAAGGAGGAGGACACCAGAGCTCCAAGTTCACCAAGAACGTTAACATTTTCGACACTAACCAAGGTACAGAGAAACCCACACACGTTTGTAAATCTATCTTAGTGAGGACACTCATTGTCATAATGCATTCTCTAGCCCCGCAACCTAACCTTTACCATCAAAACTAAATGCCTAACCCTTACCCTGACCCTAACCTAAATGTAATTCTAACCTTAACCCCAAAACCAAGTCTTAACCCTTAAACAAGCCATTCAATTTTTTTCAGAAAGTGAGGACCGGCCAAAATGTCCTCATTTCTCAGAATAACACACACACACACACACACACACACACACACACACACACACACACACACACACACACACATTTTTTACTTTGAATTTAATCTCATCTTCATATAAATAATTATGAATTTATGATTCAATCTAATTTTATATTTTGGCCAAATGAAGTTTTCTGACTTTGCTCATGAAGTCAGAAAACAGTGAGAAAAGTTAAACCACGGTAAATGTTCTTGCTGAGCTATAAATCATAATGGTTGCTCAGAACCTCTGAACTTTATTTAAATTCTAAGGTTCTGAATATATGCCAAATATGTAAATTTTAACTGCAGTGGAATGTGTATAGAACAATCCAGCTAGAACAGTTGTTTGAATATTTCATTAATTTTTGTTAAATGCTAAGCCAGTGGTGTCCTTAGATCTAGAGCGAACTAGCATAGCAAGCTGTGTCTCCTTGTCTCCAGTCTTTATGCTAAACTACGCTAAATTCTTCTTGAGTTCATCTCCACATCACACAGCCTCAGACTCATTGATCTTCTCATCTCACTCTGATAAATGATGATATGTATATTGTATATCCCTGGGGTCATTACGCTCAAATTGGCTGATTAAGAGATTGAAATTAGACAGCACAGATTATGGGTATCATTATATTTTTTTGGGTATCAGCAAATGTATCCTCATCTCCATTTCCACTGACAGCATCTGTCTTCATTTTGTCCTTCCCGTCATACAAAGCAGCCATTAACATCAAGCTCACCATGAAGAGAAATGGTTTTGTCCTCAAACAGGCTGGTTCCTCTCTTAATTCTGAGCACACGCCGCATCCCACAACACTGGGAGATGACTTATCCCTTTATCTGGCAAAGACACCCCAGAGTAACAGGTGAACAAATTGAGGAGGGACCGGAAGGAGAAATGGGGGAGCAAAAATCAATAACTCATTTTAGACAGCTGGATATACGGTCACAATTCAGGATTGGTGGAAGCCAAATAAAGCAGAACACGCTGTGATAATGTTAATGTATGATAATGGGCAGGAAGCTTGCGTGTGTGTGTGTGTGTGTGTGTGTGTGTGTGTGTGTGTGTGTGTGTGTGTGTGTGTGTGTGTGTGTGTGTGTGTGTGTGTGTGTGTGTGTGTGTCTCTGTGTCTCTGTGTCTGTGTATCTGTCTGTGTGTGTGTGTCTGTGTGTGTGTAAGAGATATAAAAGGAGAAAGAAGGAAAGAAAACGGCTTCCAATACACACAAATACAAGTGTTCACGTGCATTCACTAATGCATAACCACACGCACGTGGACACACACATATACGGCGACGGCAGCCGTACCCCGTTTCTCCAATCTAATTTTGGTGGAGATGAGATGGGAGATGAGCAGTGGAGGGAGGGAGGGCTGGAGATGAGGACTGCTTTAGATTACAAGATCCAGAAACAGATTGCTTTATTATCCATCTGCAGCAATATCTCTACACACACACAGACACACGCACACACACATGGTCATGCAATCTGCTGTTGCACAGTGATATCCATTACTGTTCCATTCCATATCGCAAAGAATTGAGACGTACGCCTGTTAGGGGATGTTTCAGCATTGTTGGCAAGCTGCAACAAGTACAACAGAAATCCGAAAAAACTGAGTGAAAGTGTTGTGAAAGAACATTAACATGGTGAATGAAAAACTGTCTTTAGAAATTTGTTTAAGGGGTCAGTTCACCTAAATTGCTAAAAGAAATTTCCTCTTGAGGTATCGGTTTCTGAAACCGCTACCTCCACCACAGCACAGTAGAGAATTCAATGCTGTAAGAACCACAAAGAAATTCTATTCACCTCACCACTATTGGGGTGGAGGCAAAAAACTCAGAGATCTTGACAGACAAAGCTAAAACTTCAGCAGCACTGTTCAGAGTTTGCCTGTTTCAACCACAGCAACTTTTCTAGGAACACAAGAATTATTTTCAGACCTCTGGACAGTTTCTTGCTTTTTCACCTGAGTTGTGGTCCCAGAAAAGTCCCTGATCTGGAGATCGTATTTTCAAATACAAACAATTCGTTGAAGGCATTTTTGCCTTTATTTGATAGGGCAGTTTAAGTGTGAAAGGGGGAGAAAGAGAGGGGGACGACACACAGCAAAGGGATGCAAGCCAGAATCAAACCTGTGTAGCTGCTGCATAGCTCTACCAAGTGAGCTCCAGCACCAGCCAGGCAAAATTTGTGTGGACTACATTGGTTAGATGTGAGCCTCTTGGCTGAATGTGTACAACCTCATTCATACATTTAGCAAACTCTGGGTGCCAAACATTTTTATGATAATATGATAAGCAACAAAGTCACATAGTTTTACTTCCTGAGAGGTATACGAGCAGGAGGGAATAGAGTAAAAAATGCATGAATGAGTGAGAGAGAGATAGAGATCGTGATCTGACAAGTAACAATTTCATAATTTAAAAGCATAATTTGCTGTTTGTTTCACTTCAGTTAAGTACTAAGTTAGTATTGGGTGCATGTTTGGTTAATTATGATGAAATTTATTTTTTATGTGCTAACCATGGTCACATACAGATTGTGATAACTTTATATTTCCATCTTTATTGCACATGTCTGTCATCTTCCTCTTAGACAGCAGCAACAACAACCTCCTCTGAAAAGATGAAGCACACTATGTATTACCTGTGAGACAAAAACTGGGGCAAAAAGCAGCTTTCACTGCTGCTCATGAATGTTAATGGCTGAGCGTGTGATAATAATCGAAGGGGATGATGAGCATATGAGCATAAATCCTAGATCGTCCCATCTGGCTGATGTTGCGGTTTTACCTGCATTGGTTTCTAAATTAGTTGGACCCATTAAACCACAGCTAAGCTAGTGAGGTGCTAAGTGACAGAGCTGCAGCCATAATGACTCTGCTTTTGTTGTGTTTTAGAGGTTGTGGAAACAGACAGGTTTGCACAAGAGGATTATTTGGTTCCTAATCTGAGTTCTGTGGTACCTGGAACTATTTGGTCCAATAACAAGCATTTTTTTTTCAACCTGTTGATCCAGGGTTAGGTTTGGGTTAAGGCAGGAACTAGACCCCCACACACTGGCAGGGTCTAGAGTTGAGCAAGAGCAGGCTACACTTTGAAAAAAATGCAACTGATACATCCCACCACTTCCCATCTCTCGTCAATGCTCTGTCACCAAAACACATAAACGTTCACTGACATCTGCTAGTGGCCAAATTTTCCTTGCTCAATCGCTAACTTCTGGCTATCATCTCTGCTTCAGCTGTGTATGTCTCTCCGGCTGAGGACTCCAGTCGTGCGCAATGGGGTGCATGCAGGCAGGAAGGTCAGTTAGTGACAGCCAGGTATGATAGCCAATCATTTTATTCAGTCTGAATAAAGCTAACGATGCGTTTGTAACATGCAGCATGCTGGCAATTGGAAAGGAGTCAATATCTTTTTTATTTACCCACGTTTAAATAACCCACATATATCCACTCGTATCAGTATTATAATCATTCGAGGGCCACAGACAGCTTTTTTTCTTTTTTTCTTTTCAGATTACTTAACTCATTGATGGCTATCGAGCCGTAAAGAGCATCAACAATTAAGACAAAAAACATCATTCCTTTAAGGGAAACATGTCTTTTGCTTTCCTCATCTAGATTAATGAATTCTTCTGCTGTCATTGCATCTAATGAAGAAACGTTTTCATCAGTCCCTCATGACTGAACTAGTGCAGCTCAGGCAACAGCAACAGTAACCACAAATGTTGCATTCCTCCAGAGGCCAACGAGTAACAAGTGTTCCTGTGTTGTGATTGATGTCAAGCTTCAGATGGTAAAAACTGACCAAGAGACAAAAAAGCAGATGGGATGAGACCGATTTGGGAATAAAGAAATGGGTTTTTTTTGTCATAACAGCAGATCAGTTTGTAATTAAAACAAAGTAACGGTGAGATTGGGTCCAGAAGGATTGTCTGTGTAGTCAGCAGCGTCTGAGATTTCACAGACAGAATCCATCAAAGAGCGAGAACCAATCACCATTTCTAGTTTTAATCATGAGGGACAATTACAGAGGAGAGCTGAGGACCAAATTACCACCACACAGACTACAAAGCCCGGTCTTCAGAGGATCGCCTCATCTCCTCTGTTCTATTGTCACTCCCTCTCTCCGTCTGTAATCTCTCTCTGTGTATTTTCCCTGGCTCTCCTCCTCTTTATTCTCCTGTCCTGTCTCCCAGCAGAGTAGAATAATGCATGCTGGTGTTTTCCCTGCGTCCTACAAAGAAAATCTTGGTGCAAATTCTCTCCCAAGCAAATAGGATTCAGGCCGGCAGTCGCAGCTCAGTCTCAAAAGACTGACCCATAAGTCTGTATCGGGATGTGTTGACACAACTGTAATTTAAAAGAGAAATCCAGCCCCTAACACTGTAAGCGCTGTTTAAAAAAGAATTACTAGTGTGGTAGCTTGCATTCTGTTCTCACTTTGTAGATCAATTCTGTTTTATTTGCTATTGCTTGATAAATGGGAAAAATAGATGATGTCACAGTATGTTCCCAGCATCTAGTATGAAGAGAAATAGAAGATAGAATATAATGTCGGTATCGGATCAAAGAGAAGAATTTTCTTTCAGATATCCATCATTTTGTGTTCACAATCATTAACAGAAAGACAAATCAATTGCAGTGAAGGAAGTGATTTTTGACCAGAATGCAATGCAGTTACCGGTTGTTGCATCACTGTCAGACCGTAAAGGCCAAAAAGGAAGACAGTTTGATCTACTGAGGATTTTATATTTGTGTCCCCAGCTTGTACCATCATGTTGGATCTTTTGTTTGGGGGAATGGAGGCAAACCTTTTTCTCTATTTACAGTTTTCGCTTGTATTATTATTGATTTATTCTCTGTATCATTACATTAGAAACCAAACTTGGTGCTAAAAAAAAAATTTGTATTAACTAAGATGATAAATGTTTTCTGAACACAAGCAGCTGACCTAGAGCTGTGCCGAAAATATGGATAAACAGTCTAAAACCTCTCTTTAAATCATATCGTAAAAAGAAAATAAAGAATATGAATCTGAGCAAGGATACAACGCTTTCGGTGTAACTGCTGCAGGTCTTGAGGTTCGATAGTTTGTTCTTGACCACACAATGGCGCCTGGGATTTATTGAATGTCATAGATTGATGTAACACAACAGCGAATTACACACAGACAGGATTTTCCTCAGAGGTGAGAACCAGCTGTGATCTCTCGACTGTGATGTCTGCCCTGTAACTTAAGCAGGCTGGAAAAGAAAACACAGCTCCTGATCGCACTCTGCAACGAGCAAGAAAACTCCCCATCTGGCTACTTATCTTTCCCTCGCTTTTCTCTTGACCTTGTTGTCTCTGCCTTTTGTTTAAGAAAACGATTGAAAATAAATTGGAAAGAGCAGAGAGAATGAAAAGAGAATGAGAAGACAATGAGGGAGAAGACGTAGAGAAAGAAAATGGAAAAAAAGTATCAGAAATAATAAGAGGAAGAGAGAGATTCAGAAAAAGAAGAAAGCTTTTCTTGTGCTTTTCTTTTTCTTGTTCTGCCTCGATCTCTCTTTCTAATGCTCTCTCCCTCCCTCGCTCCCTAATGAAGTTATCTTTCTTACTCTGTCACGCTTCTCCTCAGTCTGGGTTTCCTACAGATAAACAAGACTTGGCAGCAACAAAACCTAAAAAAGAGAAAACTTCAGGAGAGAACCATTATTTTGAGGGCCATGTTTTTATTTCCTCCACTGTAATTTTCCTATCATCTGGAGTGTGGATGCTTGAGCGTGAAGCAAAATGTCACCTCTGCACTGCATACGGTTTTAAGAAAGAGCTTTAAGTGTCAGCTAATTAGGGAGATTAAATTAAAACTGTAATGTCTTCCACACCTGCGACTCGACTGATTCTTGCCTTTTGTTGTTTTGGGATTAAAGCTGCCAATGGCTATTTTAACGGGTAGATAAGAAAAAAGCACTTTCTCACCACTGCACCTGCGTTATAAATCCCAGTGGTGTTTTTTTTTTTTTTTGCATTAGCAATGTTCTGGGATGGAACCAGTTGAAGGATCATTTGTGCCTCATTGTAACGAACAGCTCCCACTGGTTGGTTGGGATATCTGTACAGAGGAGTGGGATATATGGGCCGAGTGGAAACAGTTGGCTTTTAAAGCAACACAATGCAAGATTAGCTCTTGGCTAAACACGGGCTCCCCCTACAGGTGGAATGCGTTATTCACTGTTGTTAACACAAGTTCTGGTCTGAGCCTCCTCATGTTCACAGCTGTGCACATGTGCATTTTTTGACAAGCTGACAGAGAAGAAACCGTCAAACCTCAGAGGCCAAAGAACCACATCGACTGACAAGGTTTTTGAGGTCTGACAGTAAATGTTTGCACATTGAGTGCACTCAACAGTAGCATAACAGCTTACAACACAGCGAAACAAGTTGCCGACACAGTTACAGTATAAACGTCTGAGCATGATGTTTTTCAAATCACTTCAAATTGTTTGGTAACTTGTAGCTATCTCTCGATATTGGTTTACTGAGGTTCTGACGATAATTTAGAGAGTCAACAACTTTACAGCCCATCATGAAACAAGCAGAAAAGCACAAGACGTAGCAAACAAGCTAAAGTTATGACTTACTGTCCAATAACAACAACGGCATGTCCACATCTGTCCTGCATCCTTTGGCCTCTTTAGCTCTCGCCAACAAGTGAAATGTGATCGGTTATTCACCAACAATGATTTGGTTTTCTCACTCTGTCACCTTTTCTCTCTCTTCTTCATATTTCCAGACCATTCAGCGGCTCTGCCATGATGCCACACTGAGAATGGCAAGCTAGTTATCTTATAGCTAGCTGCTAGCTCTGGCTCTGGCTCTGGCTCTGGTTGTTGGTGTGTGACGTGTGTCGTAAAGCAGTTCGTAATGTTCAACATACACCAGAGTTAAGTAATTCTGTTCCAGGTGTCGATTGAGCGCTGTGGCAATGACAAACAAGCCAGTATCCCTATTATCATTTTTTGTGCACCATCCGAATGATTTTGAAGCTGATATTTTAAGGTTTAAAAACGAACTAGTGTTGCTGGAGCAGGCATTCAAACTGAATACAGAAAGGCGGCTGTGTTGGTGGGGGGGTGGAGTAACAGTGTAATGCATTTACAGTCATATCAGATGCCAAAACATTGCAATGGATAATATTTCTCTACAAAAGTCAGCACAGCAACAGCTATTTTGTCTTTTGAAGTGACAACAGAAATACAGCATTCAAATTTACAAATAATCAACCAAGAAAAAAAACGTTGAGCCAGCTTCCCCTTTTGTGCTTAACGAATATGCACAGGTGTCCTGTTTCCATCCATGCTGTGCTGACAGGCTGGCTCCAATCCAAAAGAAAAGGAGGACAGCCTTAAGTCAGGACATTCTAGATGTAATGATAGTCAGTTTCAAGTTACCAGTTTAATGCAGAATTAAAATTTCTCATTAGAATGAATTCTCCTTCACGTTAATAATAAATGGACTGGGTATAGTGCTTTTCTAGTCATATCAACCACACAAAGCGCATTATATAGCAAAGTCCCATTCACCCATTCATACAGCACTTCTATGCACTGTGACTTTTTAATCACACACCATTCATACACTACTGGCAAAGCCATCAGGGTCAGTATTGTGCCCATGGACAGTTCGGCAAGCTGACTGGAGGAGCTTGGGATTGAACCAGAGACCTCCTGGTTATTGGACGACCAGCTCTACCCACTGTCGCCCATAAATGGGACTTCCAGTATTTTTCAACCCTATGTTGATAAATGTGGGTGTGTAACTAGCTGCTGCACGGTGGTGAGTGAGGCATCTTGTGGAGCGAGAAATGTTGCCAGACATTCTAAGCAAAGACCCACAAAAACAATTTGAGCTCGTTATTAGTGAAAAAAACAAACATTTAGTGGACATTTTGTGAACTGTCGCAGTTGCCCCCTTTGGTTGGTGGATGAAGTTTATATGTGACACTTACACACAAGCAAGAATTTCCTTCACACTGCACATAAGCAGCTGTCTTACAATGTATGATCACATGAATCAGCTTGTGAACCTCCACAGCTAATTTAGAGGTTGTCTCTCTCTCTCGTTTCACAGAACAGGAAGTCTTCTTTTTATCAAATGAACCAATGCACGATGACTCTGTCCTTTCTACCCTCTGGTGCACCTACTTAAGCATAATCTCCACAGACAGCTATTTAAATCTGTAATGAGGTTATCTGTAATGACTGATAAGGGCTCCCAGTGTCACCGTGAACTTTCTGCTTTCACTGTAGGCAGGTTCCCCCGCCCTCTGGAAAGATGAGGGGAATCAATAAATAAACAGTGCCGATTTATCCTCCTGTTCGGTAACTTTCGGTCAGTCAGCCTGCTCCAGACAAGGTCACTGTCCTTTCAGCTCCAGACAGACATGTTCTGACAACACAGTCTGTGTGGATTTCACGGACTGAACACTTCAGTAACACTTATGGATTGTGGACAAGGGACACTCTCTCCATAATTGTCACTACTTAATTGGAAGACACCAGTCATGGAGGGAACAGAACCTCTCTGCTATTTAAAGAAATATCCAAAAACTGCTGAACTAATTTTCTTGAAACCTGGTGGAAGAATGGGACATGGGCCAAAAGGAACCAAATACATTTTATCGCAGATCTGGAGAATGACTTTTTTTTTATGACTTTCTCTATCATTGTGAGATTTCTACAAAATCTAGTCTCTATTTTCTATTATTATTTCTATAGCAACAATAATAGTTTTTCACATAATTTTCACTTATTTCCAAAGGAATACATGATCCTCAAAGAGGACAGATATTTCTCAGTGTATAAAATTTGGTGTGATTGACTGACTTTAAGGGGAATGTTGGGCCTTGGCGAAGGCAAGTGCTGTTCTTGTTCAGTTAAGCAGTTTTTTTTGCTTTTAGTTCCTTTACTTGGTTTATTTGTTTTTTGTTACGTATGTAACTTGGGACAGGACATGGTGTGTCTAAAAAATGACTCTGGACTTTCTCACCCAGACCAGCCCCAGTAACCCCTCGCGGGCATGAAACCTGTAATTTATCTTTTTATGGGTTGTATCATCAGCTTGAGGTCATTTTTTTCTTCAACCTTTTCATCTCTGCCCTTCCTCTCTCGGGGTTTGGATTTTTGTCCATTTTGCACGTTCAATGCTGCTATCAATTGCTTGTAAATATGAGATTTTCACAACGTCTACTGCAAGCGAAGCAACTGTGCCACAATTCAGTTTTGCTTTCAGATGACATCAGCCCAGAATGAGAAGAGCTACCTCCCTGTATGTAGGGGTGGGGGCCGCTCTGCTCTGGTTTCAACAACCCACTACTACACAGTAAACCTGGTGTCAGATGAACTGCAGTTTGCAGGAGTCCAGTTGAATTTTAATGCTGCTGAACCGACTTCAGAGTTAAGAGCAGCCATCTTAGGCATACAACCTCCTTTCCATAGTAAATAGGAAGATGGCCCAGAAGAAAAACAAAGCTGATTGAAGTGATCTTGTCAACATCAGTGTCAGTGTTTGTCTCTCATTATTCATCAGTTCAGTTTTTTCATGTAAGTACAGTCATAAAAATGATGAGCGAGCAGGCAAACAAAGTTGTTCTCTCTGACCTCCAGCTCCAGCCTTCCTGTCCCCTCACTGTCTGTTTGTAGTCTGTTTGTTATAACCTTCGTGCGCCCTTGCCAGCTGTGTGTGTGTGTGTGTGTGTGTGTGTGTGTGTGTGTGTGTGTGTGTGTGTGTGTGTGTGTGTGTGTGTGTGTGTGTGTGTGTGTGTGTGTGTGTGTGTGTGTGCGCGCTGTATGTTCAAGTCCTCACTGCAGCTGCCTGGTGGATGACCTGTTTGCGGAAGGTCACTCTGAATAAACAGGCTCAGCAGCATCCTGTCTATCGGAAGGTGCACTACAGTGCCACTGGACTTCACCTCAAATACTTTATAAACTTGTGCACACCCACACTCACACATTTACTAATTCGTGCTCTTGCTTCTTCTTCTTCTTTGTCTGCAGGTGTGTGGTTGAAGTCGGAGGAGACGGTGGCTCTGAAAACAAAGAGAGCTGACTTTGCTGCTGCGTTCCTGCGCGGCCGGATGGTCATAGCAGGAGGACTTGGTAAGAGAGACAAATGGTAAACTAAAACTTCTGCTGCTCAAACATGTTTGTTTGTGCTGCAGCTTGGTGTGTCAGCTATTGGAATAACACTTTTGTGGCTCAGGCTATCTCATTCCATCCCTGGATCTAGTGAAACATTATTTGAACCAACAATTGTATAATTGTTTTTTTCTAATAGTCACAAAGCACAGGGTAGCTTTTTCTGCTGCATTGCGAAAGCAAACATGCGAGCTATTCATAGTAGGGTTGGGAGACTAGCTAAAATTTACCAATCAGCCACCGTCAGCCCAACAATCGTCGGGTCTGAGAGGTGAAGCCGATGCGAAAGTGCAAAAAACTGCAGTTCACTGAGTAGCTGCCTGAGGGTGGCTCCAGGAACGAGTCAGTCCCCATTGACAAGCATGAGCCTGCGCTGCAGAGTCCGGGGAGCAGGAACCGGAGCGGGCGTCGGCTTCACCACCGACCGGGGTAAAGGAACAGCTTTTCAGCATCTTTTATTTAACAGAAAGAGCAAACATAAATTCAATAAAGTAAACTTAAAGCCAAAAACACAACCTTTTCAGGCGCAGCAGCAGCTCCGTTCAGTCTGTCTCTTTCTCCATATGTGGACCTCATGTGTTTCTCCCTGTGGCAGCTCTCCTGCTGCCTTTATATCCAGGGAGAGTGTTTGGCCAGCTAGACTCAGCTGTGCCAATTTACCCTCCCTAGTACAGCTGGAGGTGCTCACATCCGAGCCACCTGCACGCCCACAAATGAGTATATATGACATAAAATATAATTAAAGAAAAAGAGTGCCAGTTCCCAGGTTAATTATTTGAGTTGAATTAATTCTCGAGGTGAGAGAATATGATCTGCTTGAGGAAATTACGTCAAATTTGGTACAAACATTTACTAAGGCTCAAAAATGAACTGATTACACTTTTGTAGTAGAAGTTCAAAAGGTCAAGGTCACATGACCTTGCGTTGTATTGAACACAATATTTCAGAAATGCCCAAAGGGATTTTCATTACATCTGGTGGTCAAAGGTCAAGGTCAAAGTGACCTCACGTCCCTGTGAATGTGATGTATTAGGTCTGCCCGTAAGGAATTTCATTACCTCTGGTAAAATTCAATTGGACTCAAAGATAAAGTGATTACGTTTCATGGGTCAAAGGTCACAGTCACATTACATGAATCTGGGGAAAAAAGTATGTAGAAATATGTTCACTGAAACTACACTGGTTGGTGGAGGCATACAACCGCAGTGCGGTAATTCTAGTTTATCAGCTGAAGCATTTACTGTCTGTCTGTGACCAACATGGCATCTTTTATTGTACCAGGTCTTTCTCATCTGCACTGGCAGAATTGTTTTGTCTTTTACATTGGACCATAGTCTGTATAGAAACGGACGCAGACTCAGGGCTCAGAAAGTGAAGCCAATGCGGAAGTGCCTGAAACCTGTGTTGTCTTGAATGACGTGCAGAGGGTGACTCCACTGATTGAAAAAAGGACTCAGTTTCTATAAAAGTCTATGAGAAAATGTACCTACTTCTCACTTGATTTATAACGTTAGTAAATATTTTCTTGAAGAGTTTATGTTCTCAATCTCTATAGATTCAAGTCTTCTTAAATACATCAAGACATTAATTTTGTATTAGTCAAATAGACGATAAACCACTGCATGCATTGGGATGTGGATACCGTGTGATTGACAGCTAGTACTGTCCAATTGGTGGAGGTCCCTAAGGTAACTTTTCAATGAATCTACCATCAGCACAACTGGTAAACTGTTGCACAGGTTTAGAGTCTGCAGTGAAATCATTAGAGCACTATCAGAGCTTTTTGCTGCCATATCAAGTTTATTATTTCAGGGAATTTATTACTTAAATGCAATAATATTTGCACTGGAACTTAAATCTCTAAACTCTAATCTCTCAATTTAATATCATAAAAAGGCACTGGCTGCGCTTTGAGAAAAGGACTAAGGTATATATTTGAGCAGTTGTATTATTGTCTTTTGAGACTTTAAAGTTTTTCACTGAGTTTTCCCTGAAATCCATACAGTATGTTTGCTTCATCCAAATAAACAAAACATAAATAATTCAGAGGAGGTGAATTAATTCACATTGTGCTACAGCATCAAAAAAGGAGATTTATCAAATTCAACAGCAACATCCTTTTACAGAAACAGTTACTCGGGACATCCGCAGAGCACGATGTCCACGGTGTTAATTGGAGCTACTTTCTTCATAGTCGATATGAAAGCTGTTTACAGTTTGTGGTGAACACTCGCCCTCAGAGGAAATATCTCCCCGCCCTCACAATTTAACCCCTGGCTGTAAAAATAGTCTCAAACACCTGATTAGCTGCAGCATTTGGAGCAAAATTCTGATGTAAAGGTAAATCTGAGATAACTGAGATTTAAAGGGGAAATTTAGAAATATTGTTCTGTGACTGTGTGTGTTTTCATGCCCTCCTACATTCTTTAGGTCATGAACCCTCGGCTCTGGACACAGTGGAGGCCTTTGATCCTCAAAGGAAGAAGTGGGAGAGGTTAGCTCCCATGAGCTTCCCGAGATGCTCCGCCTCCTCCATTGTCATCAGAGACCGCCTCCTGGTGGTGGGAGGAGTCAACCAGGTACAGAAGGCCTCAGTGTCACTCCAAGGTTTTGTTCTGTTAAACAGAAAGTAATTACAGTAACTTAGCAGCTGAATGAATCAATATCAGCAGATGCTCACTGTTTAGAAAAGAGGAAAAAATGATGTCCCATTTTATTTCAAGTTTATTTATACCATCACCCATCATGTGGAGCAGCAGCTGCTGCTGAGTGAGAGGTCATGCTTGTGTGTGGACGTGTGTAGCTGTCTGTCGACTTACTCACTGCATGTATGTCCATGAGGATCACACCTACACAGATCTGTCCCTGCTTTACTCACTGCACACGACAGTGCTGGACAGTGACATCCTACTTATATTACCTTGTCATGAAACAACCGTCACTTTTCTCTAACAACAAATACAGAAGATAACAGTGCAGGAATGACCAATAGTAACCTCTACATTACATTATTACATATCATGTAGCGGACGCTTTTATCCAAAGCGACTTACAATAAGTGCATTCAACCATGAGGGTACAAATGGTTGAATGTGTCTCTACTACACAATTAACTCACATCAAAATTAAACCTGCTCATCCATAGTATTAAAACTGTTGATAAAAATGGACGAGGCGTTTCTGCGTCCTCCCACTATCCAGACACGAAGCCAATAAGCTGCCATCTGGAGCATCTGGAGCCAGAGTGTGCGCAGTAGCGATCAGCAGATGGTACATATGCTCAACCAATCCCAAGTCAGTGTCAAGTATCAATCATGATGTTTCACCCTGTTTTCCTTACATCAGATAGCTAATTAAAACCAAACCACTATCAGAAACATGAGCACTTGAACAGTCATCAGCGTGATAAGAACTACCTTAAGTGACAGGAACTACCTTTTAGAAAAATGTACTTCATGTGCACTGTGACTTTTTAGTTTATGTCCCAACTGCTAACACGGAAGAGGCAGGGTTTATGACCTGTACTGCAGACAGCCACCAGGGGGCGATGGACATCAAGTCCTTCTCCAGCTGTAACTTTGTGTTTTCAGGGAAAGAAGTTTCTTCTGTTTCTCATCTTAAATCTAAGTCTCTCTCAGATGACTTATTGACTCTCGAAATTGTAAATCATTCATAATCAGGCCTCCACTCTGTCGTCTGATTGGTTGGGCAGGATATTAGAAAACAATTCCTGCTGGAATCAATGCAAATATACCTTGTGTATTACTATGGATTACGAAGAATCAATTGTTGGAGAAGAGTATCCAGAAGAAATGTAGTGCTGTTTACTCCAGTATATTCCTGCCTTCAGTGAAGGAAATTAGATTTGTTCAATAATAATTTGAACACTTTAAAGGGGACATAGCATGCCCATTTTACCACAAGTTGATATGGTTCCTTGGGGTCTTAATGAAATGTCTGTAACATACTTTGGTCAAAATACCACAAGGATCATATAAAACAGCACCCTTTTTACCCTGTATAAAACAGCCCTCCACAGAGTGACCTGTTTTGAGTGCCTGTTCCTTTAAATGCTAATGAGCCAGCTCCCCCCTCCCCCCTCATGATTTTAAACGATATAAATTACATATTTTATATGATATAAATTATCAAATATGCATCCCATACTTTGTATTCCCCTTGTTGTCCTGGAGTTTTAATTTTCCCAATCACATAATTAAATGTCCCCCTCTGCCCATCCACTACAAGCACACAAGCAGACAGACAGAGAGAGAAAGAGAGGGGGGGGGCTATGAAGACCATCATTTACCCCCGAACCCCGACATTCAACGGGTACAACAACAAGCGGAGAAAGTAGAATCGCGGGCTGACCTTATATATACAGTCTATGGGGCTGACCAGCGGAGAAATGCTCGTCCCGTGTGAACAGCCAGGCGGCTGCGTGCTGGAGAACGGCGCTGCGCTGCCTCGCAGCGGCGCTTCCGCGTCCGGTGTACCCCGGCGTAACTACTGTACCCCGGCGTAACTACTGTAACCTGGCGTAACTACTGTACCCCGGCGTAACTACTGTAACCCGGCGTACAGTAGTGCTGAACACTGCGGAAGTCTTCCACACAGCTGGCAGTGTGGAAGACCGCTGCGAGGCAGCGCAGCGCCGTTCTCAAGCGCGCAGCCGCCTGGCTGTTCACACGGGACGAGCATTTCTCCGCGCTGGTCAGCCCCATAGACTGTATATATAAGGTCAGCCCGCGATTCTGCTTTCTCCGCTTGTTGTTGTACCCGTTGAATGTCGGGGTTCGGGGGTTACAGTAGCGCTGAACACTGCGGAAGTCCTCCACACTTCTGGCTGTGTGGCGCTGACACAAATTCCAGCTCACGCACGGGAGAGCGAGCGGTCGCTCCCGAGCAGCTGCTGCAGCCTCCCAGTCCCAACGATCCAGACAAATGCCACATGTGAGTGAATCGCGGGCTGACCAGCGGAGAAATGCTCGTCCCGTGTGAACAGCCCGGCTGCGTGCTTGGGAACGGCGCTGCGCTGCCTCCGGTGTAAACCCGGCGTAGCGAGTGTGGGAGGACAGGGGGGGGGGTGGGCCAAGACCATGTAGGGAGACTTCCAGTTCCTTGTTACGACACAAAACCCAGGAAGCGCAATCGAGTCGCTCAAGCATGACGTTTCTGACTTAGAGGAACTATAACAAAACGCGCGAGTGTTTTTTCCCCAGAGTTTTTGGGTTGGTAGACATGCCAGATACCCACATTAACCTGTAGAAGCACTAACAAAGTGGAATTTGCATGCTATGTCCCCTTTAAGAACAGAACAGGTGATTTAGAGAAAGTCACCATTTGTTAAATTAGGGACATTGTGGCCTAACATGAGATTTCAGAGCATGTGAAACCAAACACTGTCAGAGCTACAGATTCAGACCTGCAGCTTCAGTTCAACCTGCACCAGTGTCAGCATGACAAGACACGGCGTAGAAATGTAGGTAAATATTTAAAAAACTATTAAAAGAAATTAAGTAGTTTATGGTTAACCCTAACCCTTTCACAACGAGATTGAGTTTGAACAGTTTCTAAGACTTTTTTTGGTGCTCATACCCATGAATCAATCTGCTGATGAGGACTGTGTGAGCTCCAGAACAAATAAGTATGTAAGTGGAGCTTGAGTTGAGGTTTGTCAGCTGCTGTTTCCAAGGTCAACAGCTGTTTAGCCCAACATATGACACTTTTAGGAAGGTCACAGACAATTAACACTTTATCTCAAACCAACTACACCTATGTTGTGTTTGTTGACTTTCCAACAATGTTCAAACCACAGAAATCCCCAATTTTATTGAAGGTACCATGACGTTTCATTTTGGTCGAATTTAATTACGTCATATCCAGTTTAACTGTGGCTTTGCTCATCATTATGTAACGTGAGCTCCGTCCACCTCCAATCAGCCAATACATAAATAACTAAAAGTGACCTAACGTTGGCAACTCACATTGAGATCCTGTTTTAGAAAATGTCTTATATAGTTCTTTGATACTCACTGAAGACTGTTAAACCTTGAGATAAAAGCACAAAGAAAGGAGCAGCCAGAGAGAAAACCCCCTGCAACATTAGAAACGCTGCACCTATCACTTTAACTGCCTGTTGGTTTCAACAGAATTAATGAAACTGTTCTGTTAGTGACTGAACAGCTCCCCCTTGTGGAGAAATCTTTAGCCCACTAAAAGTCACTGAGTTTGCACATGAGCTTCAAGCCACATCTCAATATCTAATTATTGACAGAATTGATTATTATTGAGTGGATTATTGTTTCATGGTCAGAAGGAAAAGGAGGCTTTTGTTTTAAGGTAGTTAACTAGAGAGTAAGAGTACTCTTACCTGCTATTATTAAAATACAACAGCTGGCTGACTGACTCAAAACAGTGGTTCAACTATTGACAGGGACTGTGTTCACTTACTATGTCAGTACAGAAACACGTCCAGCCTTTGACTCCTCACTATCTTTTTATTTCGCTCTCTTTCAGGTTCCCAGCTCAGCCCATGAGATCCTCTATGTGAAAGAAGAAGAGTGTGTGTAGCCTGTAGAGACTGACCCCAAATCAGATTCCAGCAACCCTCCTGAATCCGACTGTAGTGCAGAGTGTGTGCGAAGCTTTGAGAACACTGAGGCAGATGGAGTCATGACGTGTGCTGCAACAGATAACACTTCCCCCTGCTGGACTGCACGGACACTGAGACCCACATGGAAGCACACACATGCACAATGGAGGAGCTGGCTCTTTCTTCACCCCAACTCATGTTTCCTGATATTTTCAGTATGTTACACTTCTGCGTTGTACGTTGTTGTGCATACTTGGGGAAGAGGATATTTTGTAGCGATCTTGTCTAGTACTATAGACAGAGTATATGGAAGACCTACTGAGTTGTATGGGGTAAATGCATTTCATGTTTGGTTTGTTAAAATGTGTTTATTTGTGATCAGCTTGCTAACAACTGAGCATATGTAGACAGTGTGACTTTTATCTAGTTTGATGAAACATGCAATATTATATAAAGAAAGTCATTACAAAAGAGGGAGGTTTACTTATATAACTGTATAGCAACAACATTTGCACTGAAGCACCAACACTGAGTGGAGGTTGCTTCTAATATTAATAACTTCTGGTGTAGTGTATTGTAGTAATTACACTGAGAATGCTGTACTACCACTCCTCTGTGCTGTAACAGTGCACATTTGTGATTATTACCATAGATCTGTTTAAATGCATTGCGTATATGAAGAGAACAGATGTATGAAATGACAATATGGTTGTATAATTGTTGGTTTAGGCAAATAAGAGGATGATTGTACACATTTGATTCCTGAAGCAATACAAATCTCTCTTTTATTCAGTGTTTCCTTTGTGCAACATGTGCTGTGCAGTAAGACTACTGTCTCCTGGGCTCAGATGTATAAGCTGTAGAATAGGTTCATTGTATTAATGATTCAGTTTATTTTATCCTACCTGATCGATCTCTGTTATGTCAAATAATCATCTAGGATATGAGTCTTCATAATCGATGGAATAAATTCGATTTGTGTTTTGTATTGCACTTCTTTCGCACTAGATGGCAGTGTTGACACACATGAGCATGTGAGAGCTTCATTGATTCAAAGCTGTGCAATATGACTGCATACAGTACTTATAAGTGGCTGTAATGATAAACTAGCTAACTGTTAGTTTAACACTATCACATACAGTAGTTGTCATGATTAGATGAAGATAACAAACAAGACAGATGTTGGTTATCAGTAGATCAACGTGAAGTCGTTTTCCTGCCTTAAACTGCAATAATCACAAAAGTAGTGAGTGCAAAATGCTCAGTACACCAAACGAGCAGTCTTAGCTTACAGTGCATTATTAGCTATTAGCATGTAGGGATCTGGTCAGAGCCCTGGATGTTATTTAGATGGTGAGTAGTTGAAACAGGTGGGCAGAGACACGTATTAGATCACCCTGATAGTGTGTGTGTGTGTACATGTCGGGTTTCAGTGTGAGTCCTGGTGACAACGGGTCGACTGAGTGCTTTGGCCAGCAGCCAGTCATTCAATGTGCTAACCACCAGCCGGTGTCCCAGTGTGGCCTGTTAGCCTCCAGTCTGGACTCCAGTCAGCAAGTCTCGGCTCCGCTACCTCCCAGCATGCTAACCGTCAGCCTGCACCTCAGCCTACACTCGGGCCACTTTGGCTGGAGTTAGGGAGCCTGCAGCCTTCCTGTCTTGAACCAGCTAGTCCACTGCTCCCAAGCTGACCGCTTTCTGTCTGAGCCTGACCCTGGAGCCTGTGATAAGTTCCCTTACTCGAGAACTTGTCTGACTAGTTCCCTGAGATATCTAGGGATTGAAGACCCCAGAAGAAAAAGTAGGTCAAGGAGACAATGATCCACCAAGCCGCCCTGCTCCACAGAGACTCAAAGGCTACATCCATACAACTATGTTTGCTACAGATACGCCTGATGTCCACTCTACTATGGAGTCTTAGACTTGCTAAAACAGAGAAGTTTCTCCTCTGCCAAGACCCTGAGTTGGCCGTCCCCTCCCCCCTCATTGTCCACAGTCCGTAGCTGAGTCGTCCAGGGCCAACATCAAGCCAACATGGTCCTGAGTCTGTTCCAGAGTTTGCCGTGATGACAGACGTCTTGTCAGTTCCTGTATCAGCAGTTTGACGTCTTGTCGTGTATTGTTGTGTGACACTAGACAATTGCCCCACCATTCATTCGGAGTCAATGGTTTTGCTCACAAGTAAGATCCCAAGTAGGAACTCGGACTTTGAGTGGCATGTGACATTGTATTCTTTATTGTAGATCAGAAAATCTCAACCTCTGAGTTGCCTTGAAAGCAGCATTTTACCATTTGTCCCCACTCACCGTCAAATCATCTGCCCACATTTCTGTCTCTATTCAGGGATTTTTCCCGTGTATCAGCCGCCTGTGTTTATTTTCCTGTCGTGACCTTTCTGCCATCTTGTCCACACATCTGACTGTAATCCTGTTGCTCTTACAAAACGATGCTGTATTGCATCAATATCATTATACTAACAGATTTTTTGCATGTGAACCAGTGACTGTATATAAAGATGGACGACTATTACCCCCTGGTGGTTGGCTGCAGTATAGGTCTTACTCCCTGTCTCTGTTTGGTGTTAATGTGACATGGACCAAGCTAAAAAGTCAAACTACAAGATAAATACATTTTCCCCTAAGATGTTTTCTGTCATTTTGAATAGTTCTCATCAAACTGATGTACCTTCAAATGCTCTTGTTTTCCGAAAAGTTTGGTTTTATTCACTTAATTGATGCTATAAAATCAGACCTTGATAACATAACTCCACTTTGCTCAAATTCTTGTTCGAAATTACAACACCAGCACAAGATGGCAGTGGGAGGAAGTGGAGACATGCCACCCATCTATATATACACAGTGACTGACGCTAACATTACTTGTGTTAGAGTGAATTCTGGGAGCCACTCAGCTAGTAATTTTGTTAGCTAGTAAATTTAGCTGGATATTCTGAATTTATTGTTTTCTGTTAAGATGTAGGATATGCCGATATTGTTCATGTTTTAGGAGCCTTCTTTTTACATGTTTACAGCACATTGGGAATGAGCATCTCATTTGTCAAGTTTGTGACAGAATTTACTGTCAGCTCTGTGTGTCGGACACAAACCGAATAGACAGAGTTTTTAAAGCTGGGGCAGGGAAGCATAGCCAAAATAAAAGCCCACATTTCTGGAAAAACACACACTATTTTTAAACATTATGAAGTACTTAATTTGGACTCAATAAGGGGCCATTAAGTTAGAAAGGACCGAGCCCCTTTACATTAATCAGAGCTGCATGGCTGCATGGCAGGGGGAAATATTAGAAGAAAATTCACTTTTATTAACCATGGAGCATTTTAGAAGAAATATTGTCTTTTTCTGAATAAGGGCAAACACCAGAATATTTTGTGCATGTAACTGTAGTGAATGTTACGGCCAGGTTTGCTGATGGCTGCCCAGGCTCTTGGGGTAAATGCTTATGCACAGCTTACTCTACATCTGCACTAACTTCCTGTGTGAGGATAAATGACTCATGCACACACACACACACACACATTTTAGACATCATCCAATCTAAAACGGGCTGATTGCATTCAAGTGCAGCAGGCTGCGTGTCTTGAGCGCTCTCTGTGGCTGCTCTATTCCTCTCTGTGTTTTTTCCACATTAACTCAGTCAGACTAATTTCCCTGAAAAAGCAGCAGAGACACTGAGTGGGGGCGGGTATTGGCCAACACCAGTTACGCTGGCTTAAATGTTTAGGTGACTCAAAGTTTAAATACATGACTGAAGAAAATAAATGTGTATTTAATAGAAAATATGTCTGAAAAGGGAAAGATTACATGCAAATGGCCTATGATCATTTAGTGAAAGTGCTGCCACAGTGCATTTATAATGCACCTGATAGACAGTAAAGATACACTGTGGTAACTGAGCCAAGAAAATTACACAAAGTATTCAAAAATAAATGTATTTATTAATACTAATACTAAATACTAAGTTTAATCTTCAAAGAGGAAAAGGGTGAAAAAGTTGTATAAAAAGGTACAGTCTGGTGAAAGTGTGTGATGAATGGTATTATTTACCACTTCCTCTTTTTTTCTCTATAGTACAGCTTAAAGGGATAGTTCAGCCAAAAAAGAAAATGTACTCATTATCTACTCACCACTATGTCGATGGAGGGGTGGTTGTAGTGTTTGAGTCTACAAAACACTTTTGGAGTTTCAGGGGTAAACAGTGTTGCAGCCAATCCAATACAATTGAATTAACTGGTGACCGATTCTTCAAAGGTAAAAAAACGACAGAAAAAAATACATAAAATGCCTCCATACTGCTTGTGTGGTGTCATCCAAGTGTCCGTAAGCCCAGACGTTCAAATTTTGACTCGAAAAGTTGTCATTTACACCATGAGTTTAGCCTTTTAGCCCACGAAAGGAGAATAACAGCAGAGGGTTAACCCTAACCCTAACCCAGAGGACTGAAGCTGCAATTATGTTTGACGGACTGTTCGTCACGCACGGCAACTGTGACGTGAACGAGACACGACATCACAAGCCTCAGTACATGGGATGTTGGTCTCTACCAAGAAGCAGATTGTTTTTAATGTAATACACCACTCTTAACCATCGTCAGTATATAAAGATATGACAGCTCCCCAAAAGTGAAGCCAAAACATCTGGATTGCCCCCTCCTCACTGATTGCAATATAGGTCATAAACTCAGCTTTCTCCATGTCCACAGATGGGACAAACTAAAAAGTAAAAACTTTGACTTTGTCATTTTAGGTATTTCTTATCACTCTGGTGTATGCTCATGTTTCTGATAAGTTCATTTTAATAATTTATTTAAAGCTGTAAAATCGGGGTGAAACATTATGATTGACAGCTGAGACTGACAATGAAAAGCCAAATGACAGAAATAGAAACAGGTGTGACATTTGTTTGAATTGATTATATAACTCAACCAAGTACTTGCATATAGATGTTTTTACTGTAATCTAATGAATGGACACCAACGTAATCTTAAAGAACACAAAGATAATAATTCATTGCATTACAGTATTCATTTGCATTACAAATCAGTCTTGCAAACTATACATGATACGTAGCGTTGGGGCAGGAAAGGTTCAAACTTTAAAAAAAACCTTAACACAGGGCAGGTCTGATCCACACTGTTCTGACCTCAAACTAATTATGTCTGTCTCCGTTCTTCACTTTCAATCTCTCCATGATGTGATGATGATCTCTGTTTTGTTTAATGGGTGAACCATGTGCTGCCTGCAGGAGGTTACTCTTCACCCTCCCATGCACACACACACACCCAAAGGCACACCAAGCTGCCAGTTACTCTCTAACACTTTTCTGTCATTTACAAACAGATTTCAACGTTGCAGAGTTTCTGTCTGAATAAGTAACTCCATCAATCGTCACTTTTTGGTTTTTCCATGTTACAACCATTTGAAAGGTCGCAGCTCATTCATTACAAGAGCTTGAAGTCAAAGGTCAGGGCATCCACACACCGTCTACTCAAATGTCTTAAAGGGGACATAGCATGCAAATTCCACTTTGTTAGTGCTTCTACAGGTTAATGTGGGTATCTGGCATGTCTACCAACCCAAAAACTCTGGGAAAAAAACACTCGCGCGTTTTGTTATGGTTCCTCTAAGTCAGAAACGTCATGCTTGAGTGACTCGATTGTAGGCTACAGGAAGTAGCCTACAGTGGAGTCAAGGGAGCAGCTGAGCTAGCATCACTGCCAGCAAGCTTATCTGTTCGCATTTTATATTGTTGAGTTTGGGGTCACATGATAGAGACAGATGAAGGCATCAGCAGAATAATTGACATCATTGCTATCTAGCTAGCAAGAAGTTGCCTATGCATACAGCAGAGGTATGACAATACAAATTAGTAAAACTGTACAACAAAGGCACTTAACTTAGTCTTTACTTAGCTCAAGCATTTCAAATTCATGCAAACTAAATGTTTCATTTTGTGCAAAAAGGTTGTTTGTGTCCTGGGGCTTTTATTAATTTGCTTGAAATGTCCAGAGATGAGAGGAAGAAGGAGAGAAACTACAAATAAATAACAGAACTGAAGTTTCTGTTGAGTTCAGTGAGAGATGGAGCTGAACAAAAACACACAGACAGATCACCACGGAATCAAGCTGTGTCTCAATTCACAGACTGCGTCCTTCAGCGGCTGATTTGGGTCCTTCAAATGGTTGAAGGACCCAACCAATGGTTGGATCCATCCTGGCCCAAACCATCCCAAGAATCTATTTGCTTCAGTGACTAACTGGTTTTCATGGAGGTTAGGGTTAGAGTATCATGCGTTTTTTAAAAAAAAAACTATAAAAAACTATATATATTTTTATACTTTATTTGTATAGCACTTATCTAAACAAGGTTACAAACTGCTTCTCAAAATACACGGCAAAAAACAAATGAATAAAAATAAAAGTTATACAATTCAGTCCAATTGAAAACCAAGGGGCATTTAAATTTCCTTGTTGTGTTTAACTGCAGCTCTGTTGCCAGGTAACAGCAATAAAGGGCGGGGCGAGCTGATGATGCTGATCACGAGAAGTCTTTGTGGACCAGAATGTTTTAATTTGGTTCTGCTTGGTCTACTCGGCCCTCTGCCTCCTATATGGGAGGGTCCTCTGAAGGATGCAGCCTTGCATTGAGACACAGCTACAGTCAGCACTAGCTAGCTAGAGCTAACTTGCTCGCAGCCAGTGTACATTCTCCATCTGCCATCATTTTAATGACTTCACATGATCTCCTGTAATCAACTTGTTGAATCTAGATATCTTTGGAAGTCATTGTAGCTAAGAAGTGACTGAGTTACGATGTTGGTGACAGAACTCTCACCTCAGAGTATGACTCAGGAGAATGAGGAGAAAAAGTGAAAACTCAAACTTGGGCCTTTTGCAGTTTTTTGGACTGGAAGATTGGAGGGGATGGAAGCGAGTGAGAGTGGGGGAGTGTGTTCGGTGAACAGCCATTCATCCTGAGCTAAGGGAAGGTTTCCAAATCTCCCCCCGACATTCTTCTGGACTCAAAGAAGCCCCCCGGCACAGAAGTGGCCCAAAACTGGCAGAGACCGCCTTGTCGTTGCCAGGGACAGCCACTCTGCCGAGGTGTTGCTGGGGCCCAGTGCTGTTTTGTCTCCCCTCCTCACCTCACTTCCTGGTTTGGAAAAGGAGGCTGGCGGATCATTAACCAGCAGAAGGACCCAATAGTGCACTGTACTGTATGTCCACACTTAACCATGTCTTCATTCAGTTAGCTATTTCACCCTTCACTGCCAGTCTGCGTCTTTTTGAGGTGAGGTCGGGGTCATACTGTTCCATACTCAACTTTTGGGTTCAAAATGTTACAATATGTCCTGTCACTGGATTAATACATTCTTATCAAATGTATATAATTCAACAACAAAGAAGTATCATCCGACTTGGTGCTGCTTTTAATCACCTTGCACCACAGCTGTAGAAAATATCTGACAAAACATACAGTGTTAAGGACTGTGAGCATTGTACGAAACTTTAACGCCCATTTTTTTTATCCATTATCTGTGATGTATGTTCCTAACTTTGAGAAATGTGTCGTAGGCTGTGAATATGGGTCTCACTTAATGTTTTGGTTGTGTGCAGCAATTGCTACTGAAAGGTAAGAGACAAAACCTGAAATTGAAAAAGGAGGGGGATGATAGGTGTAGGGTGACATGGTGCAGTGATTAGCCCTGTCACCTGACAGCAAGAAGGTTCCAATCCCGGTTATGCTCATGGGCTCTTTCTGTGTGGAGTTTGCATGTCCTTCCAATGTCCAAACACTTTGAGATTTGAGCCTCTAAATTGACCGTGGGTGTAAATATGAGTAATTAGGCCCTGTGATTCGCTGGCGACCTCTCTCTCACCCAAAATCAACTGGGTGGCATTGGGGCAGGTGAGGGGCGACCATGACCCTCAACGGATAACTGGTATAGATAAGGGTTAACTTAAATCTTCTCATTTAAAGCCAGATTTTCCCAAATCAGTTTTCTTCCAGGCACTTTCTCTGTGTGGTACAATGTCCTAATTGCTCCATTAATTTAAAATCTACATTCAGAAAGAATCACCTTTTAAAATACAAACAACCCAAAATCTGGATATACATAATCTCAAAGTACTTCCCATGGTAAGGTTTAGACCTTAAGATGTAAAGGTTTGTAGTTGTCCTCGTGGTGTGAACAATACCGAAGTGATCAGTGCTTTGCTCTGATCAGGAGATGATCTTTGTCAAAAGATTTTTTAGCGGTTAGCCAGAGCTACAGGAAAAATGTGTGATTCCTGATCCATTTCTTAAGCACGAGGATTGTGTCTCATATCAGGGGAAATTCCTTCAGGCCACATATTTTACACTCACCAGATGTGTTGCATTTATAGACACACAAAGGATATCCTGTTGGAAATGCTAGTGATGGATATAATAAGACTTACAGCTCATCTATTGAATACTGTATCATGTGTACTGAACCTAAGAATGAATCCTCTTAGCCCCTGAATCCTCTTAAGGACAACCCGTGAGTTTCCACCCTACATGCCTGCATTCCTACTGGGCCACAGTCATTGGGCAGTGCCAAGCCATCTATCTACCATCCACCAGAGTATCTGGAAACAAGGTAACTGCATCAGCTCCTTGAAGATCATTAAGGACCCTTTTAGAAATTATATACCAAGGTAGTTAAGGAGGTTAGGAAGGCTGTGGAAAAACATACTGGAATGTCCCAAGGAGCAACCAAGAGACTTTTTACATGTAAAAAAAGATTCAGTTTTTCCAGCAGAAAACATGCAATGACTCAGTAATTATTAAATCGAAGTGTCACGAAAAGGTGCAAATAATGTATTTTTTTATAATGATTCCATAGCTGCTTTAATTTACAAATTCTGGTATTGCATTGCGATTCTGTCTCAGTTGGACATTTGACAATCATCATTAATACCAACGCTAAAAAGCAGCTGTATTTGTACTAGGAAATAATTCCTGTTTTGGAAAATAATCCGATATCAAAGTCATTTGCTGTGGTCTACTTGAGTTCACAATAGTTGTCTAGAGGGGATTTTTTCCAAAATAATTTAGCTCCTGTTTTATACTTATGGTTAGCAATGAATAAAGCTATGAATTCCAGCATAATTTGGCAAATAATATAGGCATTTAAACTTTTTAGCCTACAGGTGCCTCCTCACGCATTTAATTCTTGAGTTTTGTTTCTTGCCACCTGATGAATGTTCATTGGCTTTTAATTTTTTTACTCTCTTTTAATTTCCACTGACTTCTGTGAAAAATATGTGGTTCCACAAAATGCAGTGTTCATCAGCTAGTCTCTAGTCAATGAGCTAAATGGTGCAGAAAAGTAGCTGTGGATACAACTAAGAAAAGCTACATAGTCTGTGGTACTTATCTGTAGGTTAATTATATTCATTTGTTCATTGTTGCATAATGTGAAATACTGACTTATGCAGCCTTAAAGATTTGTTGTAATTTCCACACAATAATACATTTAGGAAAGTACATGACAGATACCATTCTGTTTTCATTCAGTTTTACAGACGACTTCTGCAGTTATAAAACCCCTGTCCTATCAATGAATGACAGAGATGTGTATGTATGTGTGTATGTAACTGTACGTGAGTTAAAATATTAACAACTACAAGCAGATTTGGCAGATTTATCATCAACAAAACTGTTGATGATAAAACATGAAGACACAACTTCACTTTTCTAAGCTCCTCTTCACCGGCATCATCGTCATATTTTCCCCTAAATATTATATAATTGTATTTTATTTCATTTTTGACAAAACAAAAAGATCATAAGTCTGAGTTATTTTGTACAAATGACACAAAAAAGTAAAAAGGTTAAAGTCTTTACTGGGTGAGTGCTGACTTACAGAGAAGCTGATGGGTCTGTAGTCATCAACAGAGAGTGTAAACAGGGATAAGAATCAAATTACAATAAACGATACAATAAAAAAATATATAATAAATATATCCTATGGAGAAAGATCTGCGCCAGTCAAAATAGTTTTAGTTCATTTTATTTGGTTTTATTTTATTTTCAAAGTGCAATGGTGAAAATCTCCTTTACAGTAACAGATCGTCTTAAATTAATTTTGAATAGAATGAAAGTGAATAAGCCTGAGATATTACACACAACTGATTGTATCATGTAGCTTAGATGTACAAATGCCACTATTCAGAAATAGGACATTAAACATGACAGGAATCCTCCTTTAACATGTCTTTATGTTCTGTCTCTGCATGACTGCCAAAAACACACAGAATGAAGTTAAAATTTGTCTCTTGTTATTTGCACTAACCGTGCATGAATCTCTTCCAGGAAAAAGTCCAACTGTGTTATCTGGAAATCTTTGCTAATTAACAAACGAAACAGAACCCTCCCAAATGTGGAAAAAAAGATAAAGGTCTGATTAACAAGGGCTGTTCCTGGTTAACTGAGTAAACCTGCTTCTTGGAACAGGCGGCTGCACTTTGTCTTGAGATGATTCGTGTGGATAAATTCACACGTTTCTGTCCGGCATATGCAAATTCAAAGAATTGTAAAAATGCATTTTTTTAAACAAAAGCATCAAAATAAAAGGATCACACTTAAATTGCTATGTGTCTCTAAGGATGATGATTTATTACAGGTTATAATCAAACACATATCCTTTTTTTCCATGCCATAGTCAGAGTGGCAGTTTGTCCTCAGAGAGTCTTCTAAGGGTTCAACATTTTGGGAATTACTGAATGTATATTTGCTTAAGTGCTAAGAGTGAGATGAGCAGATCTCTGTTTGTACGCTACGTATGAAGCTACTGCTTGACGTCAGCTTCTTAGCTTAGCATAAATACACAATGACGAGCAGGAATCCGCTGACATCGTCCAGCCGCACATCTTCTTCCAGACCTTTTACTCTCACTCCTCATGTGCATATTTGTATGTGTGACTCAGAGAGATATGCAGAATAGTAAAAGATGGCCACAAGCAAGTCACAAGTTCCCGCTCACCCACGAGTCTGGGTAAAAAAGTAGCAAACACATCCACCCTCAGACCACAGTGTGCCGCAGTGTGACTGACTCATTCCCCTGTCATTACTTGATGTTTACACTTGATGTGCAAAAAAGGCTCTGCTCACAACTTTGCCAGCAAAATGGTGGGCTGGGGTGGGGGTGTGTGGATTGATTGTAGCTGCTGCTCTCTGGGCAATGCAGGGGCTGCTGATGCTGAGCCGAGCGGCTGTATAGCAACAGGCAAACAGCCCAACAAAGCTGCAAGTCCTCTGGGGACGTTATTAGAGCCGCTGCTCTCCTAGGAACAGCATGAGGAGGCTCAAGCAATTTATCTGTCAGAAGATAACAAAACATGCACGTACTGTACAGTCCCCAGGAGAAAAAGAGGTCTCAGTAATATATTATATAATGTGAATATTGAGTTTTACTGTGAACATTAAAGCTGAAAAATTGCAGTAATAAACTCATACAAACCCAGAGAATACCATCAAGATGAGGTAAATATTTTTACTGCAGATTTCATGCAAAACTAGAGCCAAACAAGATCTAGAGTAAGTATTGGACTTTTTGTCACAGGACAAAAAAGATGGCTTCAAATACTTCTCTGCATTTTAGGGATGTGCAAATAGCGAGGCCAAGGGATGTGGCATGCCGCATTTCACATGTCAAGTCTATATACCCCTTTAAAGTGTTTTAAGTTTTATTAATTGCACATTTTATTTTATATAATTTTGTTTGGAAATACGGCTCAGGGTAAAATAACTAAAACTATTGTTCCACCAGAAGGTGGAACAATATACAAACGCTAACAGTTACTTGAGCAATTGTCACCCCCAAGTCTGAAGATGTCTCCCACATCATCCCCATATATCTTCCTCGACTTGCCTCACCCATTCTAACAGCACATCCATGAAAGGCGATCCTATTGGATAGTTAAGTCTAAATATGCATTCCTAATTCACATTACGTCTTGCCACTGGTGAATTACGCTTAAGAGTTTGAGTTGGTGAGAGTTGAAGTTGGTGCCTCTCTGTCTGGAGCATCGAAGTTAGATATAAAAGTCCCTCAACGTAGACGCTACGACGTACTGTTGGTTGGCCCTTTTTCTATAACCTGACCTTGGTACTGCTTAAAGAGAGAAGGAAGTATCTGTGGAATTAGACAGGCATTATTCTCCTGTACAGAAATAATGTAATATAAAATATACATATTCTCATTTTCCTCATCCTGTTCTTCATACAGCATCTTTGTGACCATTTCAACCGTAAGTCTAAAATGATTGTGACCAGCCATACACTATGGATAAAGAAGATCAAAAGCATTTTTTTTCAAATGCATTTCAATCAGCCTTTTAAGTATATAGTGTTATATTTTAAGGTTAATTTTGCTGATCTAGTTATGGTTAGCTAGCCAGAAAAGAAGCTAGCTAGCTAACAGCTAGTTAGTATTGCACCAATTTCTCTTTCTCAATAGTAATGGATTGTAAAATAAGACTTAAATGCATCAGATGTGCAAAAGCAACTGTGTGAAATGAATGGCAGGTGTTCTGTAGTGAATACATAGTGTACAGGTCATCTTTGACCCATGTGTGTAAAAGTCATGTAGAAATACAAAATGTAAGTTTGTTTATAAAGTAAGAAAGGAAAAGGGAAAATAATGATTTGTGGTAATCAAAAACAAGATATTTAGGCTCCTTTAGGCTCCTTTGATGACATAGGAGATGGGTTGTCTATATTATCAAAGGAGCCTTCTCCTAAATGTAGAAGGGAGAATAAGCTATAAAAGAATATAGCAAAGAATTTTTGACCCATGTTGTGCATTAGAAGGGTAGTGATACAAAAAGAATTTATTTAAAAAGTATAAGGTTAAAATTAAAATAAGGATTTGTGATGATTAAAAACAAGTTAATTGGGGAATACCTGCAATACTGAAAGATTAAATTCATTCATTGCAAAGATAAAGAAAAAAAAACTGAACCAGGTAACTTTTGACCCATGTTGTGTATCAAAGGGTTAAGCTGAAAGAATAACACTTGTTTGTGACTTACTATTTAACTCCACCGAGGTTTTAAATAAAAGAACACTTCTAATGATTCATTTAGCAAAGAATTCCTTGTTGTCAGTTTGCTTTAATGTCACAGTGTCAGCGGTCATAGATTCCTTTGATGTCTTAGACTGTTGCAAAGGTAAAAGATTTATACAATCTGAAGAGAAACAACAGTGTTTTTGACCGGAACAGATGTATTAGTCTGTATGTAGTGATCTTGATAGCACCACCTACACTCTTAACCCGAATAAGTTGACTTTACTTGAAAATTTCGTGGAAGCCCGTTGCCTTAAACCATTTAAGCTAAAACTTAACCGGTCAAGTTGTATTAACACAAAAACTTAATTAATCAGAGCACATATTCAAGTTTACATTAGCTATCTTCACTCAAAATCATTAGTTAACATAGATTATTTCTTAGTTTAATGAAATTATCATTTTAAGTTTAACAGAGTGTAAGTAATGTCTTTTCTTTTAATTTTATCATATGAGATAGCAAAATACATAGTTTCAACAAAATTGTATGGAAAGTAAGACATTATCAATAATTTAAATTTCCAAATGCATTTTATTGTTAACAAAACCATTTAAATATTTTATCACAGCAGTGAAAAAGCTTGTCAATCTAAAGAAAAGTAAAGACACACAAGAACTAGCACCATTTGTGAACTTCATAGACTTAGGGTAGTTGGGATAAAATAAGTATGCTAGTCCAAACAGAATACACATTGCCTTTGGCAGGCCCATCAAAACTTCTCCCTCGATGATGATCTTCATTGAGGCTGAACTGAGATGCAGGGAAGACGAGAGCACAGCACTTTCATGCTCAACAAGGAGGATCCCAATATCAATATGGTCATCATCAGAGTCCTTAATAAAGAAGATAAACATAAGAGCACAATGACAACTCATTAAATAAATATCACAAATGTTTAGTGATGTAGCCGAAAAAGCTTGGAAACGGCTATTGCTAGTTTATACGTTTACTCGTGTAAATGTCTTAACAGTTTGAGCTCAACAATAGACCACTTATCCAGCCTCAGTGGATTGGGGTACTCAGTGAAGAGAAATATTTTTGGCAGATTAAAAACCACTATTTTCACATGAAAAGTGGAACAATATCTTATTATTTTAATTGTATGGATAAAACTATGCCCATATGGTTTTACAAATAATTGTACAAGTTTATACAATATGTTTAGATACGCTTACATAAAGAAAGAAGTTACTTACAAGAAGTAGAAGTGAAGAAGTCTGTCGGCTTGTCTCCCAAGAATAATGGGAAGGCCTCCGTGTGGATATCAGCTCTGTCATTTTTTAGAGGGTAAAATGACACTTGTTAGATAATATAATGACAAGAAATGAATGGTTTATAAATGAAAGCTGAAACAACCAAGCACAATTTGGATTGTATTGCACAATTACACAAGTAGAACTTTTCAGAAAATGTTGTCATGACATTGGCAAGTATATGATGGGTATGCACCAACCTTCCCTCTATTGGATCAAAATATTTGAATACGAGCAGGACTGTGCCCATCAACACCTTCATAGAATTTCTGCTTGAGGTTCTTGCCCCCAAACTTTTTGAACTCCAAGTAAACCTGAAAACAACAGAGAATGTTACAGTATTACATTACAAGTCATTTCTGCTCAAGTTGTTTCCTTTCCACTCTACCTGTATTGTGTGTGCATATCAATACCAGCCTGCACCTCTATAATCAGCAGTCATTTAAGGTTCAAATAATGAGCAGTTCATTAACGAGCCTCATTGTTTCAACAAAGCACAGTGCACATTTTGAATATGTATGAACAGCGAGCATGAGCCCCAAGTACATGCTACATGCATGCTAACACATGCTAACACTAAATTCAGAGTTTAGCTGACATTTTAGCTGAGAGTTTTGCACGATTTTTCATTTACACACACACCATTTCATTTGGTGTAACTTTAATTAACACTGCTTTTTAAAAAAAACTGTTTTCATAACTTAAAGTGAATGTTTCGCTATCGGCAGCAGTCTGTGAGCCGACAGAAAATTGATAGCACATTGACACTTACTTAAGCATGTGTTGTCACTGGACCATCATGTTCCAGAGAGCTGTCTGAAAAATACTTAATTTAAACACACTCACCATTCCACTTGGTGGTGATGCTTCCAAACTCTCACAGTTCTCACAGGTCAAGTTCTCCTGTCTGACACAAGGGACTCCTCACACAGAACATGTCCCAACTTCTGACCACAGAAATTCAAATAAGCCCCTCCCCTCCCTTACAGAAAAGCAAAATGTTGAGTTACCTCTGCTTAACATGGTCATTAACACTGGATGTTACAGCTGAATAGTACAAACAACTAATTTGTTTTAGTAATGACATGATGTTTGTACAAAACAAGATAGAATAAGTAATGACCACTAAAGAAGTTTATTTCAAATAAAATCCGGGTTTAGAGTGTACTGCCAAAAGGAGGTAAGCCTCGTTTTACAACTTTAATTCGATTTCCATAAAATTGTCACCGTGTGGTCCACACTTGATGGTGTGGACCGTAATGCGTGGTTACTGGCCGTGGTCCAGCGCCGCGTGACGGACGCAGGAAGTGACGTATTTATCCTTCCCGCGTTGCACAAAACGCAAGCAAAACGGTCAGGTCCGGTCAGATCGTAAGTGCTCGGCCCGCACAATGCTACCCGCAGCTCTAGAATTAATTTGCCTTTCTCAATGACTAATATTTATAAACTTTATATTCCAAATCCCTATGTCTTTCTTACGCACTTTAGGTCACTATGTTGCAACCTCAGCACTTTCCCTTGTGTAAGACTTTATTTATTCCATGAGTTGGTGGATGAGTGACTAAAATCCAGCCGGCTTCAGTTAGACAGTGGCGATAAGCGTACATGGCCATTCATTCAGAAGTATGGGCCCATTGTTAAATTAAAACTTCTATCTCGGCGTGGTAGTAAATTAGCAGGCTTGTGGAGGAGACTGGCACCGCACGGGGGCAGGAGGAGGGGACGCGCTTGTGCGCAATGGAGAAAAAGGGGGGGTGGGAGGGATGTGGTGGTGAGAAAGGGGAGGAGGGGGGGGGGGGGGGGGTACTCTGCATGTATCGTCATCTCAGAGTGTGGAGGAGGAGGAGGAGGAGGAGGAGGAGGAGGGCCCGCCTTGTGGCTTCCTGGCCCCCTGCACCGGACGGGTGTATTATAGATGCGCATGTATCCAGGCAGCCGGGCGGCGGAGAACACTACTGGACGGGTGCAATGTAACCGGAGGTCGGGAGAGACTATAGGACACAGCCCTTAAAAGCGGGAGGGGAGGGTTTAACCATTAACCAGCATTAACCATTGAGGCAGCTGCGCGGAGCCGGTAACGGTACATAAGGCGTGCGCACCGGCGTCCACGCCTCAGCCTGAGCGCGTTACCAGGAGCTGCAGGACACATGCAGCAGCTACTCGGGGTCCTTGTTCTCTCACTCATCTCCCCTGTGGACCGCTGACACTGAAAGGTAACTCACCCCCATGACCCCCCCCCCCCCTCCCAGCTGAGGAGCCCCTGTGTGACTGTACCTGCTGTTATTTCAGAAAGAGACAGACAGAGACTGTGAGAGCCACGGCTTGTTCCCTCGGTGTATGAAATATGTGTGGGGATGACAAAGAGTGGAAAATGACGGTGCATGCGCTTTCATGATTTTTGCATGAGTTACATACTCGTGGTGATAGTGGCGGTGACACTGGTGCGCAGCCCCGGTGCTGGAACACGCAGCCCTCTGGGCCTGTTTAAATGAGCAGCAGAATAGAAGAAGGAGGGCTCGTCTATTCAGGCCTGACCAGGGGAGCACTAATTTACGCCTTTGCCATGTTGGGTTCGGGCGGTGTTGGTCCTGACTACTAAACAGAGGATTGTTTCAGCGGGGAAAGCCACAGTCTGTGTGCGGATGTCGCAACATGCAGGCGGATGAGAGCTGTGTGAAGTCAGCAGCAGTGACACTGGACGCCTGCAGTGTGGCCTTCAAAATAAAAGTGGTCATGTATTTATTTATATAAGTGAAAAGCCAGGGGACATAGTTCGTGACATCTGTGCCAGATGTGAGTTGTCAGTTCAGAGGCTAAACTGACTTTAATAGGCCCAAAATATATTTTTCAGTTTATGTTCCTCCTATCGTAAAACTGTGTTTGTATATGATTCAGTGAATTTCTGTGATGCTTGTGAAGCGTAGATCAGGGATTCCCAAAGTGGGGTCCGGGGACCAGGGTTCTTGGAAGGTTGCAGGGGGTCCCTGGCAAACTACTGAAGGTCTGTTTGACTATTTTGGTCCTGAAGTTCATACAGTTCCTGCCATAAAACATTGAAAGGCAAAAAGCTTTTCAAATAGCGGTTGTTGGTCTAGTTAAATGGTCCTCAAAAATATTTGAGAGATTCTGGGTTGGGGAAAGGAAAAAAGGAATGAAGAGGGACATTTGTCAGCCTCACCTCCACTGTCATATTTGTTTTCACAAACAGGAATAGTTTACTTAATCCATGAGCTCTGTTTGATTTGGAGCTGGTCATGCATTTGTCCATAAACCTTCCAGTTTATGATTATTGAATAGAAGACAGATCAAATTTGTTTATAATTAAAAGATTCAAATACCTCTTGTTAGGCTGTTAATTGTATTTCTGTAATTTGGGAAGCATGTGTCCTTTAAATCTGCTTAGATTGACCTTTTGTGTGTAATGTTTCAACATAACACATATTTCCCACCTGGCTTCAGAATGTGCTTGTAGCAGGATGGTGGGGTTGTTTATTTTGAAAGGTATGGCAGGATTAGTTGTCTTTGCATTGCGGTGGCTTTGCAGGTGGTGCGTGTGATTCCAGAGGATGTAAGGCTGCACCTCTGTTAATGGGGGAATATTTTTAGCCGGCGGGAGGAAATTCGTCGCTGGATGAAACAGTTTTTAAACTCACTGTTGTATTCTCACTGACTTCTGCCACAGTGCCAGTGACAATGACTTACACAGCGTTTGTGGAACTCAAAAAGAAAGTTATGGTACTTTAAAAAGTTTTCATCATCCACACTTGCTGCCAAATGTTTTTCTTCAAGCTGTTTTATTTTAAGTTATTTTATATCTTAGTTTATTATATATGTATATTATTGTTTTCTAATAAACTTAATAGAAAAATACTGAACACCACTATACTTTATATTTATACATTTTGTATTGATAATTTCACCACAAGTACACGTTCAGAGGCAGTTGAGATCAACTAGCTATTTGGGAATAAACTTGAAACAAAACTGTGGAATTAAAAAATTTGAAATGAATAATTAATGAATTTGTCCTTTTCCCAGGTGACTTTCCACCCTGGTTGGGGAGGGACTTCTCTGCAGCCGGTAATTCAATCCTTGTACTGCAGACCTTTAAATATCTCCCTTGAAAACCTCCAAGCGGCCACGTGGTGTAAGGTGAGACATTCCCTGCCTGGTACACTAACCAGTCTGACATGATCAGTGGACTGAGAGCATGACCAGCCTGCGCTGCACTCTGGCCACTTCAGACCTGTGATTTAGACTGTTGCTGCACTTTGGAGGACTGTTTTCAATTAAGTGACTGGAGGGGATTTCTGTGGTGAGTCCCCGAGCCCATTGTTTTCCCTTCTCTTCTGTGTCGATCAACTATGCTTTCTTCTTTTTTTTGTCAGCCTACCCTGAGCACCTTGCAGTGAATGGAGAACATACTGGTTCTGCTCCCGAAGCACCGACAGGAACACAGGCTCTGCAGACGCTCAGCTGCATGTGCCTTGCTGCAGGTTTTTTCTCACAGAGCAGTTTTCTCCTTGTCTTTAATAGAGACATTCACTTCCTGTAAACCTCTTTAATGGGATAAATCAATTGGACTGATCAGGTTCAATACCAGATCAGGTAGACAATTCTACTTTGACCTTGCCAAAACAGTTAGGCCAAGGCACGTTGAGCTTTCTTTGTCAAGCCCACTGTCTTCCAAAGGCTTCCGCATGGTACTTTGGTTGAAAGAACAAGAAAAACTCCCCGACATCGACATGTCCTCCGGGGCCATTGAGGTGAAGAAGGAGGGAGGCCCCCTGACACCGGCCTTCCTCAATTCCAACAGCTCTGTCCACCCGGTAATCCTCACTCAGGGCTCTGAGGAGGTGAGCCCAGGGACCGGGGCTGAGTTTGAGCTCACAGAGGTCACATCTTTCCCAGAGAGGGCCGGTGAGACCGGGGAGGATGAGGAGAGGTCAGAGATTGTGGTGGCGCTGGACTGCCGTGCCAACGCAAAAGGTCAACGGGAAGAGGACGCTCTCCTGGAGAATGCAAGCCAGAGCAACGAGAGCGACGACACCAGCACCGACCAGAGCCCTGAACCACCGGTGCCACTCAAGGAGACCTCCTTCTCCATTGGCCTACAGGTGGTTTTCCCTTTCCTGCTGGCCGGGTTCGGGACAGTGGCAGCAGGAATGGTGCTTGACATCGTCCAGGTGAGTGATCCAAAACATATAGGTAGTAAACAGCATATACTAATAAAAAAATGATGTAAGAATCTAATAAGAAACTGCTGAAGCAAAATAAACGATTCAGTGTGGTTAGTTCTCCCTTGAAAAAATATTCTTCATATCAACAAAGAGGGTCCTGCTCCTGTAAACAAGAAATAGAAATGATGGATGACGTAATGTTTTGGATTCTTAGGAAGATAATGGGGAGATTCAGAAATGTAACAGCTGAAACAATTTCACACCAACAATTTAGGAGTGTTGCACTAGTTGTATTCAAATGTCCAGAAACCCTCATTCAGACATTAACGTAGTGATTAGAGCTCCACTTTTATTCCCTTTTCTTACAGACCAGTTATTTGTGAGAAACAACAGGATCTCTGTCTTATTTAACCCCTCAGTAAAGTTAATGTAAGTTAATCTACTGTTTAACAGTTTTGCTTCGTAGCAGAGCCGTTGCTCCAGGCAGACATTGTGAACTGAGTTGCACTGTGTAAGGGGCCATGGAGCATTTGAATTAACTGGTTAAGCGATCCCTGTTGGCGATGGCATGTCTGCTGCTGGCCTATCTGATCGCATGCCTTCAGGAATGCATGGCTGAGACAGTGTCACACACTCATCACACATCCTTCTATTAGAAATGTGACGTACTTTTATAATGTCTGTCCTTCTTCACTGTAGTGACCGTCCTGCTCAGAGTTTATCTAAGTGAAATGCCAGCCAGAGTCATGCTGACAGGTCATATATTCCTTAAAAGTCAGCTTGTGGTGCAGATAAAGCTGGAGGTGTCAGGCTGCCTGGAGACCAGTCCAGGCACATTGTGTACACGCATACTGATGCCAACATGGCAGACCCCAAGAACTCGGCACACACGGGAGGGGGACAGGCAGGGGAATAAGTGTTGTTTCTTTGAGCACCTGAAATGGCAGAACACTACTTGGGCTAGAGTCTGAGTGAAAACAAAACACAGTGCGGTGTCAAAGCCTCTATTACTATGTGGTTAGGTATCCTCACTAAACCAGGAATGCAGAGGTTTGAGGTCAAAGAAGTTTTCATGCTGCCTCAACTTAGGCACCATGCTGCTGCGGTTTCTCCAGTTTCCAAAACACTCAGTGCACAATTCCTTCAGAGGTGAGGCAGGGAAGCAGGAGATACAGATGGTACAGGGCCTTATCGTTCCCCTCGAGTCAGCCATCCTTGTGACTGTGGGCAAACCTTACAGAAATGTTTGCTATGACATGCAAAGTGAAGCTTTTCTGAAGCGCCTGTTCTTATGAGTTCATCCTGAGCATCTAGCAGGTTGTCTCATTGCCTAATGCCCCTTCCATGATACCGTGAAACGCTAACTCAGCTAATCCTCCCTGCCCTTGCCTGAAGGTAATTGTCTCTCCCTCTCTCTCTTTCTCTCTCTTTGGTTTGGTTTGGTTTGACCGTGCCAGTTCCTTTGCTAACCGTAAGCTAGAAAACTCTAAAATGTTTAAGCCTGTAGTTAATGTGCCTGTCTGTCTGTCTGAGTTTAGAAGTTGCGGCTTGGATCAGTGCATGACTTGGCATTATGCACAACTCTCTATAAGACTTCTTTGAAATCTGACCTTTTGAACATTGTTCACTTCGACTATCTGTGGAATACACACACACACACACACACACACACAAACACATAGAACTTCTGGCGTCATTCCCATTCGAGGTTGGCCCAGAAAAGTCTCTCCAGACTGGTATAGAGGAGCAAGACGTCTGCATAGTTCTGCTCAGCTACTTGGTAGCAGCAGTAGCAGAATGACCTAAAACTGTCGGTCTCTCACCGTTTTTTTTTTTAAAAACCCCAACCACTTCTTTATTGGTTTGTGTTACGGTGTTTGCCACTGCCGAGGCTTTCGTCATACGGAATTTGGCATGGTTTCGTCTAAACTGGGTTGTTAGACACCATCACAGCCCCAGACATGTTGTTTGAAGCTGACCAGTTGTTTGAAGCTGACCGACTGGCTCACTTGGACTAAAGGTTAAACATGGTTTGTAAAGGTCATGCCTTGCTATTTTTTTTGGGAATGCGAGTGCCAAAGCTCAAATAGATGATTTGTGACTTGCACTCACATAACACAGTTTAAGGTTCTATCACCTACAATTCTGTAATATATACGGTCAAACTATAAATCAAGACTGCAGTGTAGTGTCATAGTCAGTTGTGCATATATGTCTGCCTCAGAGTCTAGCTGTCTGTCCTGTGGTCTCTGTAGACTAAAAACACCAAAATAAAGCAAATATGTGGGACTTAAGCCTCAAAAACAAACACAGTAAAACTACAGGCAGCAGTAAACAGGAAATCATAGTAGACATAAAGGTTTAACACCAGCCAAGCCCTCACTGCCCACCAGACACCATTTCACTCCAACCACATCCACTTGCCTGGTTTTTACTCAGGAAAACAGCGCGTGGGTTTATTCTCTCAAAGTGAATCATCTTTCCAGCTTCTTAATTTCACTACCTGCCCCTGCTGAGAGAAGTTGTAACAGCTCATACTAAAACGCAGCTGTATTCAATTTTTTTTTTTTAGGATTAGTCTGTGTAATCCCGCCAAAAGTTAAGAATATATGATCTAATGGACTAAACATTTTTCTTTTCAAAACATTCAATGGTGTCCAATCATTTGCATTGATTGACTGCTTCTATTCATATTGGTCAGCCTGTTAATCATTTACAACATATTAGCTCACAGTTATTAACAGCTGACAATATCACAGACAGGTACTTGGTTAGGATGTGAGTGAAAGAGATTGAAAGGATTAGCAGGTCAGAATGCTTTTGTGTTGAACCAAGCCCTGGCTAATCATTCTAGGTTGCTTGTCTGCACTTCCCTTGGTCAGAGAGGTCAGGCTTTGCCGTCTGTCCACCCTCATCTAACCCATGGATGCCAGTAGTCCAAATCTTCTCTTGGACTCGGCGTAAAGCTTGATCAGGATTTTTTGAAAAACGTGGCAGAGCTTCCATGCTCCTAGTGACACCATTTAACTGAAACTCTTTAGCATTTGTGTCACTGGAAAATGAAATCTGTCCTTACACTCCCTCACAATTCACTGAATGCAGGTCCTCTATGATCATCAATTTAATGCCAATAAGGTCTTGTTGTATTGCTGATGCTCATCTTTCATGATCAACTCCAGTACAGCCATTAAAATTTGATCTTCCATGGCGTGTGTTAGCATGCGAGTCTGGACCCTAACTCTACCATTTGTGCGTCAGCAACAGGTAAATAAAACACACCACCTGGTGTAGTGTCTGTGACACTCTCAGAGTGTCATTTACATTGCATGCCATCATGTTCAGCCTCTCACTTAGTACAGCAATACAGTGATCACAAATAAAATGGGGCCATGTTACTCAACTGGGCAACTCGACCCTTGTGGGGCTTGCATACCAGAGCTCCTATAGGTCTGTACACAGTGGTACTGGGGTTGTCCTGTAGAGTTCTTAGAACCGAGGAGGTCGCCATGAGGAGGGAGGGCTTGTTTGGCTCAGAGCCAGTGTTCCATGGAGACAACAACATATATCACCACAGGGAGGCAAAGAGGGAGATAGGGGATTGAGACAGAAGTAGAGACAGAGAGAGAGAAAGCTTGAAAGCATGTGGCTGTGAAAGAAGAGAGGAGCGCTCACAGAGGTGCTCAGAAGGCTGCTCGGTTGGCAGAGGGCAGTGAGCCAAGCTGAGGGGTTGGCTGTTAGAAGGGAGCTGTGCTTGGCCGGATGACAGCAAGTGGATAGACAGAAGGAGTTTAACCCACACTAGAGTTTTGGTGCCACACCTACTGATACAACTCAGAGTGAAGTGTAGACGACACCCCTTATGAGCACTGTACATCTGGATGCACAGTGGGAGCAACACACTGAAACAGATATGCAAGCTTGCTGGTGTGAGAAATGCAGGCCAACTGTGTTTGTATGTAGCTTCAACGTCAGCTACTCTCTATTTTCCTGCCCTTGTCTATTTTCTCCTCTCCCTCTCTTTTCTTTTCCGTGCCAGCCTCAGTGAATATTGATTCAGCTTGGGGCAGACTGGACTGTAAGTGCTGGGGGCCTGTGGGAGCAGCTCCAAAGATAAGCACTTTTACTGGAGAAAGATCGATGGCCTCAGCCTCAGCAACTGCTTTGTTTCTGGCCACAGTAGACCACGGACCTGCTATCACTGCACGAACTGCAATGGATGCTCAGCAGAAAGTGGCACTTGACCAAGCCCTGGGAGTCGCAGGCAACCCACCTCTAAAGGACTGTCCAGCTGCCAGGGAGGAGGGTATCAAGGGTCAGGTCTAAGAATACAGACTATAACTTTCATGAAAGGCCATCTACTAGGATGTGGAAACATTGGCTGAATAAACACGTGCACTAGCATGTGCTAAACACAGATGCTACCATGTTGTTTGCTTGGAGTGTTTTTCACGGTGTTAAAAACTTAAAATACGTCCACCTTACCCACACTTGCTGCCCTTATTCTACTGCTGTATTTCAGGATTGTTGCACTGCAGCTATAGCTAGGAAAGAATATAGGCTAATGTTCAGATTCTTAATCCTGCCTTGACTCTACAAAGCTCCAGTTTGATGACTGCTTCTCAAGCTGGTGAGAAACCACCAATGGGCACAAAACTAGACCTGGATAACAACAAATTAAATATGTGCTTTAGAGGTGTGGAACCAAGCTAGAAACTCTACACACTCTTAAGATGAAATGAATTTCCAACTTATACTAATGGTTTTATGCTGGTATTGCTTAAGTAGTAACATTATTACCATAACTAGTGATGTGTAATGCATCATACATTCTAGTGAGATATGAGGTCTCTATTGTTAAAGCTTCAGTGTGTAGGATTTAGGGGAAAGGGTTCTATTGGCAGAAATTGAATATAAAATAATCCTAGTGGTGTTTTCACTAGTGTGTAATTGCCTAAACTGTACAAATTGTAGTTTTCTTTACCCTAGAATGGGCCTTTATATTTAAATACTTTATATTTATATCCGGAGCGGGTCCTCTCTACGGAGGCCGCTATGTTTTTTACAGTAGTCGAAACAGGACAAACTAAAAACCTTTTGAGTTTTTATGACAACTGAAGGTTGTCACCACTAGATGTCACTAAATCTTACACACTGAACCTTTAAGTAAAGTTGGAAGAGGGGAACCAAAAGGGAAAGGGGAGAATAAATGGCAAAGGAGGACGGTCATAAATCATTTCAGCATGAAGACCCACTGACCTTGTTCTTGTCAAAGGAGAGCCAACGTGATACATACTGTAGTCTGCAAGGTCTGTAGAGACAGACTCTCTGTTCCATCATATAGGTCTGGTTACACCACTGAATCAATATGAAAGAACAAGGTCACACAAACCCAGAGACATTCTTCTCCCAACTAAGGATTCATTTTGTAGATGTATGTATAACAGTGTGTTTCTGTGAATCAGATATGTTCCATGTCAATATTGTAGTGTATTGACTGTTGATTGTGATATTACATGTGATTGTTGCAGCACTGGACAGTGTTTACGGAGGTGTCGGAGGTGTTCATCCTGGTACCAGCGCTGCTGGGGCTCAAAGGCAACCTAGAGATGACGTTGGCCTCCAGACTTTCCACAGCGGTAAGAAATGTTACAGTGTGTGAGTGTGTGTGTATGTTTGTGGTTTAATAGTCACTCTAAGTTGCATTGTCCCTTTGTGAGCTTGACCCACAGACTGTTTATAAAAATGTCTTACCGATTGCGCAATGAACATCTTACTTGCTAAATAGCAAAAGAAGACTTTGAATTAAATTAACATTAGCATAACATTAAATATGTATTAGCAACCTAGCTTGCATGTTCAACATTTATTCAATCTGGCAAATTAAGTTACATTGTTAGTATGTCACAGATAGTTAAATATGATTTTACATAATAATCGTTATGTTTATTATTGCATCCAATGAGCTGAGCAGATCAATCCTGGCTGAAGAAAGTGTGTGAAAAGTGCATTCTGCACAGTCTGCAATACTGATATTGATCTGAGTAATCAAGCATCAGTAGGTAATAACTTAACATCGCACGATATGAATTTTCAGAGCAATGTTTATCCTAAATATTGGCGTTCCTCAAGATTAGGTCTTTTAGTATGTCCTATACCAGAAAGGCCATAGTTTTGTATTGTATTCCATCTATTGGAAAAATGTCTACACAGTATTTATGTCTCTTTAATTATTTGATTTATTTCCTCTGTATAATACCACAAAAGTCCTTGTGTAATTATAACTTGGAGGATTGTTTCAGTTGTTCCCTCCAGAGTTACCCAATCTGTCTCATCTCTAACCTCTAAGATCCATCAAAGCTGATTGTTCCTGGGGTCAGAGGTCATATTGCCAAACGTGACCTGAGTTTATCACAAACTGATAGCAACATTCCTGTCCTCCTCTTTGTGTTTCTAATAGTATTACTGACCCTGCCCAACTGTTTCACCTGAAGCTGTACTAAAAGCAGGTGTCTGTTGTGTTTCAGCTCTCAAACCTCTGTCTGAATATGTTAATTATCTCAGACTGAGTAGCAAGAAATTATGTCAACAAAAATGTATTTGCATTCTGTGGAAATAGCAACTAAAATTGACAGACAACATTTAACAGTATTTAAAGTTGAGAATAGCATTATGCTAAATGGGATGCTGTGTATAGTGCTTTTTAAAGGTACTCAAAGGCCCTTAACATGGTAAAAACAGTGACAGTACAAACAATAACATCAAGGTTTAGCAATTAAAAGACAGTTATTTTACATTAAAAAAAGCGATGAAGAAGCCCAGGTTCGGTGTTTGGACAGGGTAAGAGGGGTTAGGAGGTTGGTGTTGGTGGATCTGAGGTTGCGGGTGGGTTTTGTATGTGATGAGGAGAATTTTAAACTGTATTATTTGTTGAATGGGGAGCCAGTGAAGGTTTTTAAGGACGGGGGTGATGTGGTCTCTGGTGTGGGAGTGGGTGAGCAGACGGGCAGCTGAGTTTTGGACGTATTGTAATTTGTTGATGATTTTGGTGGATGTGCCGTCAAGGATGCTATTGCAATAGTCGAGTCGTGAGGTGATGGAGGCGTGGATGAGTGTTTCAGCGGCTGGAGAGGGAGGGGCATATTGGGGAAATGTTTTTTAGGTGTAAAAAGTCTGTTTTTGTAATGTGGTTGACATGGTGTTCAAAGGAGAGGGTTGGGTCAAAGATGACAACGAGGTTACATATGTGTGTGGATGCAGGAACAGTGGAGCCATCGATGGAGAGGGAGAAATTGTGGCAGGAGTTGGTGATTGATTTGGGGCCGATGATGAGGATTTTATATTTGTCGCTGTTGAGTTTGAGAAGTTATTTTGCATCCAGGTCTTTATATCTGTGAGGCAGTTTGTGAGGGTGGAGTGAGTGGCGGGAGTGATGGATTTGGTGGAGATGTAGAGTTGGGTGTCGTCAGCATAGCAGTGGAAATGGAGGCCATGGTGGCGTATGATGTTACCGATGGGGGAGCATGTAGAGAATGAAGAGGAGGGGACCAAGCACCGAACCTTGGGGGACACCTTGGGAGACTTGGGCCGTGTTGGAGTTGGATTTATTGATGCTGATGAACTGGTGGCGGTGTGATTTGAACCAGGGCAGTGCCAGTGATGTGGAGGGAGGACTCAAGGTGGGTGAGGAGGATGGAGTGGTTGATGGTGTCAAAGGCAGCACTGAGGTCGAGGAGGATAAGGATGTTGAGGGAGTGATCATCCAAGGAGAGGAGGAGTTTGTGACTTTGTATAGTTGATTGGAGTCCAGGTGGGTTTTGAGTTGGGAGGCGACAGTACGTTCCTGTGAGAGGCTAACTCTGCTGTGTTGGTAGAGTTACAGGTTTTCCACAAGTAGAACCTGATGCTACATTACACATTATCTGTCACTTATTCTTACAGTATAAGGCCTCTTTCAGAGCTAACAGCACCATTGTCCTTTGTGTATTCTGAGGAGTCACTGACCTTATAACATAGCTAAACAGAGGTTAGCAGATGACTCCTTAGTTATTAAGGTATGAGAGAGTTAGGCCAGTGTTGCTCTTAAGCGCACCAATCCTCACATTCTTTCCACTGGCCTGTAGGAAACAGGTTACGGGGCTGATTAGCATTGCAGGCAGCAGCCTACCCAGCAACGACAGCTCAACTTATTCACACCATAAAAATATCTGTAACATTAATGTAACAAGACATTGAGAATTCGACAGTTGACAAAAGTGAGTGACACGCATGTTCCCAATGCTGTCTTTCCAAATTCTTATTGTATCAACTGAATGTATTAGCACTAATTATGACTTTCATTATATTATTTAGTCAAAGTCTTACAATTGCATAATTATTAATCAGCAAGTTGATTTAAATACATTTACACTTCAAAAAGGGATCCAACGATGTGATTGGTTATGAGCCAATATGAGGTATTGATAGTGATGAGGCCGATTAATGCAGTTGCTCTATTCAGTTAAATTCTATGTTATTCTAAATTTACATCTACTCGTACATACTATGTCGTGCATCAGTACCTGGACACTTTGATAGAAGGAGAGCTAATGGAGGGAGCTAGAAACAAAGGGTCAGATGTTTGGAGGCATTTCACACTTTAAATGTAATTGTTGTTCATTTTGAAGATTTTCTTCCAGGTTGCTGGTGCTGTGTGATAAAATATAAGACAAGATAGACTTCATTATCCTTGTGGGAAATTGGCCTTGGACATCACAGTGTCTGCAGTATGAAAACACAATGAAAAACAACACATAGATTCATTCTTCACACATTTATCTACATGGATACAAAATTCACATAGTCATTATTATTTTAATAATAAATTCCAATTTTATAAGTCCGATGTTTCCTTAGATGGAAAAGAATGATCCCAGTCTGTATTAGATTGATGGGCCAATACACAAGGCCCAGGTACCATTATCGGTATTAGGACTGAAAAAGTCAGATCAGTGCATCCCTATTCAAAACTGATACAATAATATCCATCACCTGTTACAGCAAAATTCAAACATTTATTTAAGAAATGACTCAATGTAGTCATGCTACAACGTGGTCTGTCAGTATTATTGAGTGTTATTATAATTAGTATTAGTATTTATTTTTTAAATCTGTGTTTAGTTAGTGTTTTGTTTGGATAAAAGTGTCAGCTAAATGATATGTATTGTAATGTTTGAGTTATGTTTCAATATTAATTCAGCGAGCAGAGGTTAAGTTGAATCAGTGTAAGATTTGGAAGTTGCTTCAACAATGTTTCACCAACACTTCAAAACTGACTTTGTGGCTGCTTTATGTTTGGAATCACAGCTCTGTTCAAAGTAATGACAATAACTGAAAATGTCTTGAAATACATCACTGTAACATAGAAACCATAAAATGTAGAAACCATGATACAAGCTGATTTCATATGGACAGCAACATTTTTCAGTTCAACATAAAAGTGTTCTCACTTCCAGCATCACAAAGCAGGCCAGAGTCTGGTGTTTGTCCTGAGACATTACTGTTGGCTCTCTGCTGGCTGGCCCCAGCGGGACCACGATTCTTTCCACGCTGCCACTAATAATGAGCAGATTAAGACCACTGTAAATTTCCTAATGCGCTTATTACTGAAAAAAATCATGTAATCCCTCATACTGGCTGGCTGTAGGAGTTTTCATTTCACATGACTGTGTTTCCTTTTTCCTTTTTTTCCCTTTTTGTCTTTTTAACCTCTTTGTCTTTGACTGTTTTACTGAAATGAGGCTTGTCCCTTGTTTTCATTATCATTGGTCTGACAAAAAAACTATTTGTGGCTGTTTTGTCAGTTTTCTCTCATTCCCTCTTGTGTTATTGAGCATAATTGATTGTAAGGACATGGAAAAGGATATTTTGTGAATTATTGAAACTTGGCAGCACCTGTAAGTTGCAATGCAGGTGCAACAGCATGCGTTACACGATAATCAGAGATTACAACCACTACAAAATCCTACTTTATCCTCATTTTGTGTGTATTAAATGTGTCGACAAACACTCATTTCATGTTTGTTTGGATTCCAACCTTGTAAACAACAGATGTTCCAGTGGAAAATAAATGGTATTATAATTCAACTGAAGCTTTCAAATCTCAGGGTATTTCAGCCTCTCATGCGCCTTATGTCATCCATCATAATTCATTTTCACAACCATTCCTCTGATGATCCAAACACTAATCCAGCCGACCACACACACACACACACACACACACACACACACACACACACGCACACGCACACCAAAAGCAAAGGACTTGGCATCATAATCAGACACATCATCACATAACACCAGGCGATGCTAGCGTGAGCTTCATCTATGTGCTGCATTGCTTGTTTTAAAGCAAATTTTTAATAGCTAAAGTTGCAAAAGCTTTTGTTGTATGTAATAATGGCTCATTCAATGAGATCCTGAGGAGGTTTAGAGATTAAAATTTCTGTCTGAAAGCAGCTACATGAGACTCTTTCCGTGTAGGTTAATTGATTGTGTGGTGCTCCCAGTGCTGTGCGCTGATGTTTAGTTTTCTCTTATCTGGCTGCCTTAAACCCACTTATCAGTGTTTGTGGAATACCCTGTGAGCGAAGGCGTGACTGTTATTGCAGGAGATGTCCATGTGCACATTAGCATGCGGCTGATGTACGAGGTGTGATGTTGGCGTGGTTGTATTTATAATGACGAACAATCCTAAACACGCAATCGTCACGTCAATCAAGCTGGTGAGTTTACCCTGTCAAGCTGCCAGACATACTCAGCAGGGATGGTGCTATACACACACACACTCACTCACACGTCACACCCAAAAAGTAATATTAACTAAGGGAAGGCAAGGAACATTTATTTGTATTGTACACAGAGGTCATTCTGTGTGCTTGACAAAAATAAAACAGTAATAATTATACAGGTAAAATGGTAAAAGAACGATTAAAAAATCACCATAGAAACTGTATAAAAGCTCAAATTATAAAACAGGTTAGAGTTGGGGCGGATTTGATATCTACTGGGAGCTGGTTCCAACAGTTGGCCGCATAGTGGCTAAATGCCATTTCACCCTGTTTAGTTTGAACTCTCTGCACCACTGCAGCTGACTAGCCCCTGCAGATCTGAGAGACCTGTTATATACATCAAATATGTCAGAAATATAGTTAGTTTAGTGTCTTGAAGAATGAATAAGTCTCTGACATCAATCAATCCTGTAACTGGAAGCCAGGGTAAAAACCTGAGAATTGAGAATTCAGTTCTAATATCGAGACGATCGCACTATTAGTATTCAGTCCTGAAGATACTCCTGCAGTCTAATCTTTTATTTGACAGTTTGGGAAAATTCCTTAAACTAAAGCTGGATTACTCATAAAAAGCAGTAAATGGATAACTTGTTGGCAAACAGTTGCCTGCAGACACATTACGGCAGAACAACATTTACATTTGCAGTCATGTTTCAGGCCACCGGTTGATTTTCAAGTCAAATATTTACTCAAGTTTGTTGAGTTATTTTTCAGCCAAATTGATCGAATTTTTAGCTGCTAGATGTTTGATATTTAAACCAGCTAATCGCTAAGTTGTTGCTAAGCAGCTAGTTGCTATGGAGCTCAGCAGGTAGTGAACAGTTGGTTAAATGCTGCTCGCAGGAAATGACAGTAAGCAGGGTTGATAGGATCTGAATAAAAAGCTATAGTTATATTAAGCTATAGCTTTAGAGGGTATTGAGTTGTCATTTTGGGTGATAATTCTTGGTCCAACACTACGCAACACTGTGGCAAGTCATTACATTCACTCTTTCATCCACAATAGCAATGCTGGTTTGGTGACTTAGGATAATGTCTTACCCCAATGAGTTCTCGTCTATATTTGTTTGTTTGATAACCAAAAAACTGCTCTACCGAGTTCCATGAAATTTAGTAGAGGGGTGGGGAGTGACCTCAGAAAGAACCCATTATATTTCTGTGTGGATCCAATGGAAATGGATTTAAAAATCAGACATATTGAGGGGACTGATATTTATGAATGCATTTAATTTGCAGTAGATCCAAATAAAAATCTAGATGTAGTGAATTTAAGTGTGGTTTCAGAAGGGGGGGCCTTGGTGGAGGTGTGTGCTCTACTAGTTCCAGTTTATTACAACTGGGGTATCATGCCATCACTCATATTAGTAATGATAGGATCATAGACACCAATGTAAACCGATGAGGTCTGAAAACATTTCATCATTGCTAAAAAGTGACACCAGTGTGACAGGTTTAACAGTGAAGTTATTCAGAAGAGAAAACAAAGGGAAATGATGAAACTATAAGTAACAGTATTCATTTCACTGGGACACCTGGTGGCCTCTGGTTTAAGGCCCTGCAATGTTCTAAGTTTGTGTTTGGCCAGGGACATTTATCGCATGGTCTCCCCCAGGATTAATTTCTTGTCACGTCTCTACCTGGCTACTAGGGTAAGGAACAAAATTAACATCCAGCTTGTACTGATTCAGCTTTAACGTTGCTGTACTCAATGTAGTTGTGTACACACTGTTTGGGACATTTAGGGCATGTTCTCTTTGGTTTTGCCTCCAAATACAGTGGATTAGATCCTCTGGATCTGAACTGCTGGCCTGTTTACAACCTGTGTAATCGGCTGACTGCTCATGATTTATGTCACCGTGTTCCCAGCTCTCAGCAACAGCATCAAGAAAATATGATGTGATGGTCAAAACTATCAACATTTTTTCATAAACCTGAATTTCCACGTCCTTGAATTCAAATTTTAAATCCTTATTCAGATCACATTTCTCCCTCTGGGTTTACGAAACCCAGACTTGTATGGCTTGTCATGTGTCCAGATGTTTCTCTTCCCTCTGCATATGTAAATGCTAGTGGACAGAAAGGAAGAGGAGATCCTCTGTTTGTGTCCTCTCACTGTGGATGAGCATTAGGATCATTGCTCTGGACACACAGTAGCCCACTGTCGCTACAGATACTTGATGCTTGAGACCACTGGTGTGTATGTGTACGTGTGTGAGCACTTGTGTGTGTGTGTGTGAGAGAGAGGAGATGAGATAAGTGGAGTCGGCCGCAGGGTGGGGGATCGGATCAGAGTGTCTTTGTCCAGAGAACTGACATTTTATTGTTCTGGTGGGACCAAGAGGCAACAGCATGTACACGCGCTGTGCACCCACACACACACAGATGATAATGTGTTGACCTTGTGTGTTCTTCTGTCTCTTTCAGGCTAATATTGGTCAGATGGACACAACCAAGGACATGTGGAAGATGATCATTGGGAACTTGGCCCTCATTCAGGTAAACGACACAGAACACTCAACTCCAGTGTCACGGAGCATCTCTGAGCAGGCGAACAGGCACTCAACAGACACCGCTACAGGGAGAAATCTGGTTATGTCAAGAAATCAGATCATGAGTTATATATCACATATATTTCAGTTGGATGGTCGTATTGCTCTAAAGCTCAGTTTACATGCAGTTAGTGGATAATCCAATATCTCGAGTTCGATTTTGCTTTCACATTATATTGGATGTGAAGATGCAGAGTGATGATGTTTCCTGTCATTTAGCTGCATTTGGTCACAGGAACATGGTCTGTGTCCAGGATCTTTATCTTATTCATGCACAAAAAAGCTGAACACAATTTGACATGATTAAATTGTCACATTTTTTCATCATAGCTCAACAAAGTTCTCTAAACTAAAATAAGAGAAAACTAGAAAAGGGAAACCCTGGTTCTCATCTACACAGTTTTTCAGGGATCAAGTTAAGGCCAAACCAGGGAACATGGTGGTTACATAAGTCAATAGTGTTTACAGTAAACTCAAGGATGATCATGATGGGGCACATACAACATTAATGACATGTTCTCAACACATGTTCTGGTCAGAACCAGTAAGCCAATCACACTCAACTCCCCTTATCATCTGATCTGTTATTTACCCACATGCGCAGCCATCAGGAGCAGTTAGGTTTAGGTAGCTTATCGATCATGTGACATGTGGATCGGAGAAGCCGGGGATTGAACCACCATCATTCCAATTAGTGGACGACCTACTCCGTCTCCTAAGCCACAGCCGTCCCTGTAAATTGTTCAACCCAAACAGGTTTTTAAAAACTAGACTGTGGACTGGGAACTGTAGGCACTAGGATGGCTAACAAGCTTTTATCAGCATTTCTACAAAGATGATTAGATCCAGCTCTTGATACCGACTATAATTTCTTGAAAATGGAAACAACAACTGCAAGTTATATTCTTAAAAAACCTACAAACCCACTATTCAACAAAACATGATTGGCTATGGGACACACCCCTTCCTCAGTTAAGGGTGTAACTTCCTATGACCCTGGGGTCCACTACTGATACGGTCCTACATTTTAGAGAAAGATAAACTTAAAGCCAGGAAGGCAAATCTCTTGTCTAGGAAAATTTAAAGAGCTACAAAAAGTAAAATACACTTTGAATATGGAAATGTACTAAGCCAGGTTTAAAACCAAATGAATGTGTTTAGAAAGCTACATAACTCTGTCAGGTACACAACTGATGATATGTCCCTAAATTTCTGCTTCTGGTCACTAACATCTGCTGGTGATCCTTGACTTCTGCTGCTGGTTGGTGAATTATTGTCAATCTAGTTTGGAGGACCTTCAAACGTTCAAGTGATATTCACCGTCTTTTCCTATTTTGTAGTATACAACTTTTTAATCAAATACTTCCTTGTAATGACTGACTATCTTTGCTCACACTGCGGCCTCTTCTTATCTGCTGTTTGTTTTACTTCACTGTGCAGATACTGTACAAAATATGTGACTAGAAACAGTTATTAACAAACTTTCCATATTTCCAGAACGAGAATTCAAACCCTCTGTTAAAGCAGCTGGACATAATATTTCACATGTTTAATGTCAGTCTGATTTCACTCAAACGTAAAACAAACAGAAGAGGTTGCTTGTTATCAGCGAGGAGTATAATCGGATGGGCCCACAGTTTGGTGATGTAACATAATTCTGTGACTGATGAAACCAGCCTCAACATGAGCAGAGGTAGATCAGCAGGAATAGCTGAAAATACCTATATCCTTCTGCTGCATACATGTGTATGTTTTGAATATTTGAACACTATTCAATCAGTATTTCAATCACCAAAATGAACTCTTCATTTAGTCTCAGTGAGTCAGTCACCTCTCCTGTGGGGCTGTCTTTTGAAGTGAGCTTGTTATGTAATATCTGCAGAATCCTCATAGGGGCTCACACCAGTGCTCATGATGTCAGTTGTAACAAAGTTACCAAATTTGTACATCTGTTTATTATTTTGTGTTTAGAGATGACGTTCTCTTAGAATAAAAGCTTAACTGGATGGACGTCTTCTCTTTGGTTTATGGTGTTAAATAAGTGAATATGTCACATTTTATTCATGAAGGCAAAGCTTCAACAGTGAGTAGTAACTGATGCTCAGATGTAACAGCACAGTCTCGCATACAGAACATCTGGACTTTACATGTTGACTTCATTCAATGGCTACATGAACCACTGTGATGTGTGTGTGTGTTCAGGTCCAGGCCACAGTGGTGGGGTTCCTGGCCTCCATAGCTGCTGTGATCTTCGGCTGGATCCCAGAGGGACACTTCCGGCTCGGCCACGCCGTGCTGCTGTGTGCATCCAGCGTGGCCACTGCTTTCATAGCCTCTCTGCTGCTGGGTACGATTTCATTTCACTTTATCGTCTCGTTGTTTCCCAAGAAGGGGGAACACTGCTCCAAAAAAACATGATTTAAACAAAATGCTACAAATATAAGTAGTAGCAGTGAAAGTCTACACAGGCACAAAGACGCCAACAACACAAAGTCTGGTTTAATTGGTCACTAAACAGGATGTGAGGGATATTCACAGTGTAAGCATCTCATCAGGCCTGTCAGTGATTCATTTAACTCTCTGCTTAAGTTAGCCAGTCAGAGATAACTTGACCATGCTAATATGATCCAGGGATAATGCCTAATAGATGTTTGGCAGGAATAATGTTTATGATATGATGTTCACCGTCACGTTAAGCATGCTAGCATGCTAATAATGGAAAATTTGGTGTTTGGTCGTTAAGTTTTATTTGACCAGTTGAAGGACCAAGAAAAAAAACTTATTTTCAGAAGTAACAGATGAGCATGTGTAGCAAATGTCATAGAAATCCATCCAGCAGTTCTGGAGCTATTTCATTCAAAACCATAAATGACAACCTCATGATGCCATTAAATGAAAAGTCAGATATTCACCAAACTGTTCAAAGTGTCTCTTCTCTGAACCATCATGCATTTCTCTAACCATGCTACCAAGGTTTAAATTAGATTTTGCAAAATGTCAGGCCGACATTGGATTATTAAAGAAAAAACTATTTGAAGTGCAATTTGAAATGATTGTAGAAAGTATGATTAGAAATTGCTTTGATTAATTCATTAGCATTCTTCATTTTCTATTAGTATTGACTGTATTCTAAACTTTAAAGCCTTGATAAGACCCTGTAATGTTCTGCACTGTGTTTTGCTCTTCACACTGGTTTGAAGTCATATGTCATAAAACACCAAAACGCAGATGATACATGGTGACACTGCAGAACACAGTTTATCACACAGATTATCACACATCAACATGTGCAGCTGCGTGTGATCGTGCCCTCTGGTGACTTAATGTTGTGACATCCTGAAATCCCACAGGGCTCATCATGATCGGTGTGATCATAGCATCCAGGAAGGTTGGCATCAACCCTGACAATGTGGCCACACCAATAGCTGCAAGCCTGGGAGACCTGATCACCCTGTCCCTGCTGGCAGGCATCTCAACAGGACTGTACAAGGAACTAGGTAATACAGTCAACACCCGGTTCACATTGAATTCAATAGGACACATTCAGAGGCTCATGTAATGTTCATCAAGGGGTGCATTGTGCTCAGTTTTTCAAGAGAGGACAGTTGTGTTGTTTGACAGTGCAGTGTTCAGCTGTAAAGAGGTGGGCAAGGAGTTCATGAGGAGATGGGGTGTGAAATAAATTTGTATTCATTTAAATCAAATTAGATGGTAAAATATTACTCATACAGATAAATGTAATAAAGATGGATTGTCTTTTGTATGACACAGTGTTAGGGCCATCTTGAAGAAAAAGATCATCTGAGACTTCAAGAATATTGTCGTAAAATTACAAGTTGCAATTGAGAAGAAACTCGTAATATTACGAGAATAAAGTCGTAACATTTACAGTCGATCACTGCCAACATTTCCTTCTCCACCAGAGAGGAAACTAAGTGTGGTTCTGCAGAATAGAGAGTTTCTTACACAATCATTAAAAAGTCCTGATACTTATGATATTGTGGGGCTGATGTGACAAAATAATATTCCCTTATTTGTGCAACTTGTACTAAAGTGTAACTTATTAAGATGCTTCATATTCCAAATTTGAACACAGATCGATCTTCAGATAATCAAACTGTAAAATGACACGTAGCTTTTAGATTGTGACTTTATCCTAGACTTAATTCTCACAATATTATGACTTTATTCTCCAATTCTCAAAAAAAACAATTCTGCAACATGGCAAGTGAAAAAAAAAATAGATGTGACCTACATACACAAGTCTGTCAAGCCTCTAATTAGTAGCAAGATTCTTAAAAGCCCACCAACAAGAAAGAATCATTAATACAGAAGCAATAGTTCAGAGAAAGCTTCATCATAGTGGCTACATTATTGATGCTACTTCAAAAGCCTCTATGAAGATGTTATCGTACCAGGAGAGTACAGTGAGTGAAATGTGACTCTGTGTCCAGCTGTGCACAGTAAATAAGGATGAAAGCTGCCCACACCGGACCTCGCTGTGTTTTATGGCGAGAAACTCCACAGCTGTATTGTTCGCTCCATGATAGTTTCCTCACCAGCGACACACCCGGCTCAACCAAACAACCCACAGTTCCTTGGGTTCCACGCCACAGACAAACAAACCCTGGCGCACACAGGACTGATGAAACCGTCCCGAGTGTGGAGTCATTTCATAACTCTTACATCAGTCTGTGTCCACAAACACGACACTCTTACTCACTCTAAATGCCACAGTCTGCTGCTATATTAAGCTTATTTGGGTTATTTTGTCACATACGCACAAAAACACAGCTGGTGTTTGGGTCTTGTGGACATACTATGTTTTTTAAAGTAGTGTTTGTGGTGGTTCGGAGTCTCCTGTGGTGTTAATGTAGTTGTAACACTGCCTCCTAGAGACAAGACAAGGTACTTACTGTCAGTCCAATCACAATCCTGGTGAGTCCTCACAAGCACAAGTCACTTATATTCCATTTAGAAAAATATGAAATTCTATAATGCTAAGTTTTAGTTTTTATTAAAGTCAAGATAAAAAGGTTTTAATTGGTGCACTAATATTTGCATGGAATATTTTTTTTAATTTCTAATTTGCCACTTGAGGCTTCAGCTATTAAGTTCCTCTGTCTTTTATTTGATTTAGGTCACATTTCATTTAGCCTTAGGACTCTTGTATGATAATATTGATAGAGTCCTTCAAACAATATTTGGACGGTTACATGTTTTACACACACTCAAAAATTAAAAAATTAAATAAAATCATGAACACTACATTAATGATCTGCTTCGAATGAACCAAAGCTCTTTTGACACATTTTACCCAAAGTTAATTTCTTCAAAAGTAACTGGAAAGATGAACATAACGAAAATAAGATCATCACACTTCACGCTCCTCAGTCCTTAATTATCTTCTTCACCTCACGTCACCTCTTCATGCCTCATATTTACAGAAGTCTCCACCTCTATTGAAAGGGCAACTTTCATGTGTGAGCCATTGAGCCATGTGTGAGCTTTTTAGTACATGAAGTTATGTTGAAATTACAATAAAAATTTAGAAGCCAAATGTCCAGTTGGTTTTGAACCCCTACATTTTGTCCTCCTGTGTTAATCCACCTTTTCTTCTTCTCTTACAGAATTCAATGACTATGCCAACCCGCTGGTGTGTGTGGTGTTTGTGGCCATATGCCCCCTATGGGTGCTGATAGCCAGGAAGATCCCATCAACCAGAGAGGTCCTCTACTCTGGATGGGAGCCGGTTATCATCGCCATGGCGATCAGCAGGTACAGCAAGCAGGCATCATTGTCTTTATTTGATCTAAAAAAAAATCCGTCAAAATAAATGAAAATCACTTTTACTGTACATATACTGTAAACATACTCTCAGGCACTGACATGATATTTAGACTGTTTATCACCATTTGTAACTTGCTGCCATTTATGCACATACATTTTCTCCATTTTCCAGAGTAAATATAAAATATGATGTTCTACTAATTAACACACTGTATGTCCCAGATTTTTCTTTGTGTTTCCCTCTGTTATAACCACAGGCCGTGAAGAGAGAGCAATGACTTCAGTTCTTTCCATTTGTCTGTGTTTCAGTGTCGGTGGTCTGATCCTCGACAAGACCGTCACCGACCCAAACTTTGCTGGCATCGCTGTCTTCACCCCGGTCATCAACGGTAAGGAGCCATGAAACCGAAAAAAACAGAAGCCTTCCATTTACATAACACATTAAAGATGCCTTTTGGGACTGTTGGGGAAGTTATAGAAAAAGGTCAAGTCAGTAGTGTATATAACAAATGACAAATAACTACGTAGCAAATATACAGTACTAGGTTAGAGGTCAATGTGGATGTTTTATTCCTGGAGATAGGGAATAAATATAGAGAAGTCTGTTCTTGTGTAATTAAATCTGTTTCCGTCAGCACATCCATCTGTTTTATAAACATACGGATATGTTAGATGGGTGATGTATGCCCGAAGCGAGCATATGTCTTGTTACGTGACTTTTCTTTCAAAGTGACAGATGGAGGTAACAAATTTTATAGTGAAGGAAAAAACGTTGCATTTCCCTATTGCCAAGTTCTTAGGTATTTCATGTGCAAAAAATACCAAAACTGACTCGATGCCAGATGCCAATACTAAGGGTGTTTTGCTCTTTTTCCATATTTTCAACCTGTGTGTTTGTGTGTGTGTGCGTGCATGCGTGTGTGTGTGTCAGGTGTGGGAGGAAACCTGGTGGCGGTTCAGGCCAGTCGTATCTCCACCTATCTTCACATGAACGGTCTACCCATGGGGGATCCCAACCTCGCCCCCAGGAAGTGCCCCACACCCTGCACCTCCTTCTTAGGCTCCAGTAAGTCACGGGGGAGCTGTGGAATGTTCCACAGTTTCTCTAAAAACGATTTTGCCATTATGCCTTTTAGTTCCAGCATCTGCCCTCAAAGAGCAAAGCCTAATTTCCTATGAATTTGATCGTGTCACAGTCCTTTTTAACATTACTCATGTGACTAGTTTAAAAGTGGCTCCTCTCTCTCTCTTCCAGCTGTGAACTCTCGTTCGGCCCGTGTGCTCTTCCTCCTGGTTGCTCCGGGTCACCTCGTCTTCCTTTACACCATCAACTACCTTAGGGGTGGACACACCACCCTGACGCCCATCTTCGTCACCTTCTACATGACTGCTGCACTACTTCAGGTACACACACAGGCACACGTACACAGAGTCTGCCACGAGCAACGACTCCCTGCCCTTTTTCTTTCTCGAGAGAAAGTGCCATTTGTCTGTTTCCTCCTCACTCCCCCTCTCACCTGCGCTCACTTTACACTTTAACAATAAACACCATGACTTATCACAAGTTATTAAGACACTGAAGTTTACTTTGTGTTTGTTTGATTCGCTCTCTAGGGTTTATTTACACACATTTAAACCTGCTACACAACACAAGACTTAACGTGACTCGCATAGTCAGGACCTCAGGGTTAGACGCAGCGCGGTGTTTTAACTTCATTGTTGCAGAAGAAGCGACGCCCAGTTTGTCCAGGAACATAAATATGAATTCAGCAGGTTTTTGTAGAGATCAGTTCTAAGTTTGATTGTCATCACAGTCATGTCAGACAGGCAGCACCTCCCCGCTCCTGTTCCAGTTGTGGTGGTTTCTCTTCTCTTGTGTGGAGCTGAGTGGTGATAAAACAAACAAAGTTTTCTTTCCATTAGAGTGAAAGAAGACATGGAAGCAAAATAAACCAAAATCTCAAAATTGACCAGTACACAGAAAAACAACGTTTTTCCCTGTAGTGTCCTGCCTTAAACTGCATAATCTAATCTAATAACTATTCATTTAACTACTGTTGAGTATTCAACAATTGTGTTAGTGTGAGGGTATTAAGGGTATTATTATAAAAAAAAATTTAAATAAATAATTATGAGAAGTCCCCTTTTTTTCACTTGAGCCCCTGCCACCCAAAATGTCTGTGCACGTCCTGCACAAGTGGCTGACAAAGTAGGTCTAGAGCACATTAGAGCATTAAGGGCATGTTAAAATACTAGTTTAACGACAAAATAAAGGTTGCTGCACCAGGATCACGGTTGTGTTTTGGTCATTACCTGCAGTAAAACAATTAGAGTGACATCTCCCATTCCCTTTAAAAGCCGTGTCATTGCTGTTATAAGGGTTGAGTTGCCATTCCTCTGCAGAGGAAACAGAGCTGTAATCTGTTAATGAGTGTATGTGCATTGTGCACCTGCTTATGTAGGCACATTATACTATCTTGCTAATTTTACTTAACAAACTGTGAAATTCTGCACCACTGACCTTAAGATAAAGTCTCACAAACTATTGTGAGATTAGTTGAATTTGTGCTCATCATTGTAAGATTATGAAAGTGTAAATTTCCCCATAAACTGACCCCAGCCAGGAATATATATCTTTATTTTTGTTGCTTATCAAGAATTGAGAGTGTGGTTCCAGTAGAATAAAGTTTGCTTCTTCTTTGTCTCGCTCCAGGTGATTATCCTCCTCTACCTGGCAGACTGGATGGTCCACTGGATGTGGGGTCGAGGCATGGACCCCGACAACTTCTCCATCCCCTACCTGACTGCCCTGGGTGACCTGCTGGGAACCGGCTTCCTCGCCCTCTGCTTCCACATATGCTGGTTCATCGGGGACAGAGAAAATAATGCGGGCAACTAAATGCATGCACAGACACACGCACAAAAACAAAACTGTACACTTGCACACATGGACAGTGACGAACCTCACCCATTATCTGAAACTGGAAGATGTCTACATTAAAGGGCTAATCTCTTGTAGGGCTCTCATTGAGGGTATAGTGCAGTAGGGCAGCGTTTCACCTTCAGGATTTCAGGATGCTGATGCACCACAGCTGCTGCCAAGAATCCAGACAGAATCTTTGTTTCACTGCAGAAACACTGGAAACACACACATCTCCTTGTCAACCACCCAACAAACCTGCACCTGATGGATCCAACCCCACAAACTCCAGTACTCCTCCTCTACTTTACTTAATAACTTAGTCCTACTACTTTTGTTATTATCACTCTATTGACAATGATTGTTGGTAAATAATGTATTTGATATGAATCGATACCTGTTCTATTTGGATGGCCAGTCCTCATTATTTTCAATGGGGACTTTTAGCCCTACCATTTTTTAAGATCAACTTTCAACACTTGAAACCAAGACGACAGAGACAGCAAAAAAACTACATTCAAAAAAGCCTAGAATACTTAATCACCAAGTGCTTTGCCATATATCCAGAAAGAATATTACATGAAATCTAATGTGTTTAGTTTTTGATTTAATAGAGTACACTAGGCTCTCTCTGTTGTACTCTGGCCTTGTGACAACAGGAAACAGGCTTGGGGAGGGTTTACTACAGGGCACTGGACCACAAACAGAACAAGATAAAGCACTTTTTCATTGGATAGTTCAATTTGAATCAGGGCAGGGACTCAAGGTTGTAATTTCTGAGGTTATTCCTGCACAAGAAAGTACTCTTTATTTCAGACCTGGAATCAGATTCACTGCCTAAAAAATGCTAAAGTCAGCCTGCTACAGGAACAGACTCACCTCCGCCTCTCAATTTAAATGTTCCCACCAATGATACTTGTGTGTTCATTCACACAATAATCTGTCTCTTTTACATTTCTACCAATTTTGCTAAATACTACAGTTGTGAAATGTCCTGCGCCAGAAACTTTCATTAAAAAGTGAGCAAACACAAAACTGTGGAAAGTACTGTGTGGAAAATGCGGTCAACTGTTTGTAAGGAAGGAAAATGCACACACCTCAAGTGTTTGTCGCAGCTCACTGTGATTATTTTTGGTACCAATCGGTTTGTCATAATTGGATGAGAATAGCACCAGTCCCCCCCGTATGAAACCATCTGCCAACTCTCTACTTGTGCAGGCTTCTTGATGTTGTTGTGTTGCCCAAGCCAGGCTTACAGTAAGTGACAAGAGGCTCAACATGCTGCAATAGACTGGAACAAACCTACAGAGCTTTCCCAGCTGGTACAGAGGGTGAAAGTAAGCATGCTCATAGGAAGTGCTCAGTTGGGTTCAGCTGGCACAGTCTGACTCCACAGAGAAGGTTCTGGTTGCTGATGATTTTAGGTATTTGATTTAGATTCCCCAAAAAAATGTTGGCCGTGCTGGACCACATAATTGTTCAAGTGAAAGACGGGCTGATTATGTTCTGTGAGGTTGGTCAACAGGTCCCATCCTCGGATTAGGATGTTGGTGTTATTGGTTTTTATTTTGTTGCGATTAGATTCAGATTCACTAAGAGATCAGGGTCGTGCTTAAAGCTGTCCGAGGACCCAGTCACACAGCAAAAAACAGCAAAAAATGTAGCTGCTCTAGAGCGTAACGATGACTGCCTGCTCTGCTTCCAGAAGTAGAGTTCCCATTCCTTTCGAGTGAAGGAACTATGCATCCTATAAACCCCTGCAAATGATCCTTTTACAACAACTTCCAGTGCGCTCCCTCTTGAATCAGACCTTGGTGAAGCAAATATTTCACATTGAGTTCAACTCAAGTGAGCTTGACTTGTGGTTAAAAGTCCTGCGAGTGTGGGGAGTGAAAGGAATCTAAAATGGAGGGAGCTATCATATTAGCAATAGACAATAATGAAACAGGATATCCATCTTTTAAACAAACTGTTAACTTGTTGCCCCATTAGTGATTATTGAAGCCAGCAAGGTTTCTGTCAGTTGGCAAATTGTGTTAGCTTTTGTTAGCTGATTTACAATATGGACAATAAAACACCAGGGCTTAGTAAAAGCCACAGCACAGAGAAAATCGGAACTAGCGGAGCTACTGTGAGTTGCAGCTTGTTGCTAATGCTTATAAATTGTTTGATCACAGCTTGTGCATCGACGAGGAATTGTTTGGATTTTGGCACCAACCTATAGGAATCTGAGGCTAGCTAAGATATTAGCTGTGTTACAGCAATACATTTTATACTTAATGATTTCTTTAGAATAAACTGTCTGCTCCATGATAGAGCTGCAGTCTCTAGTGAGCCATTAGCCAGACGTTCATGTCGCAAACACATTTCTTTCCTAATTGTCTGATATCTATATTCAGACATACAAATACATTTTTCTCTGGTAGTGTCTGGTGTGACTGGGTCCTTAAAGTTATAGAAAACTTTTTATACATAAAAATAATGAAATAACTACACACACACACACACTCACATAAACGTCCACCAGACTCAGCCGACCTGAGCGGACTCTCTCTCTAAGGGCTTACATGTGAGGAGGGGAACGACAAAGGAAGCTGTGAGTACAGACTGTACCGAGTACAGACGTTAACCCAGAGGTGAAGCCCAGTGTCTTAGGAGAAACCTGCATGTGATGCTTGACTTATCCGGCGCTTGTCAAACTTCTGTGCTGTTTCAATGGGGCCAGCAGAATGCATGTGCAGGGCACATAGGATGTGCAAAATGTGATTTTTTAATCTGTCAAAAATCTTTTAGTCAGATTATTTTTTTGTATGTGTCAATGATGTTACAGTTGTGATTTTTTTCTTTTTATTCCTTCCCCTAATCTTTTTAACTATTGATGATTCTTGTTTTGTGTCATGAATTTCCCTGAGCAAAACAACCACTGTAAAGATGAAGCAACTTCTCTGACGCTGGTCAAACACAGAAGTACTGTAATCTGCAGAATAGACAACAGAGGGCACCACAGGGATTCTCTCAACTGCCCAACTTCTCTGTGCAGCTCTGTGTCCCCCTTGATTCAAACCCACTCGTGTCCACCCTGAGTCACATTCGCCTTTTCTCGACATTTACCATGTTGAAAAAGTTGCGTCCTTCGATCCGTCATCTTTCAGTCTGTATACTCCACTCTCTTACTGACCAGGTGCCAGCATTCTGCCTCTATGTCAATGGAAAGTTGTGAATACTTCTATAAGGGGGGCAAGTAATGCTTTGTCTATTTATTTTTAGAAGCACACAAAGCAAATTGTACATACTATATTTATTCTATATATAAGGTTGTTTATTTTGTAATTTCATTTTGGCTCAGTTTCTTTATAATCATGTTATTGTCATTTTCTCTTCTCTTTAATGTGTTCTATTTTTTTTGCAAAGGCCAGTAGAGCTTTTTGGCGCTTACGCAATAGGATGTCGGTGATGCTAATGAATAGCACAGTGCCTAATACCAGTCTTACACACACACACACACACACACACACACACACACACACACACACACACACACACACACACACACACACACACACACACACACAACTTGTCTCATGCAGGTATTATAAGACATAGAAAGGCCTTAACCTATCAGAGCCAAGCTCGAGTCAGAGTAACCAATCAGGAGCTAGGTGTGCCACTGAGTAGCAACTCTTTGATTAGTTTTGATTAATAAAAGATGTACGTTATGTTGATTATGATGTGTAATGTAATAAAGATTGTAAGAGGCTGGCAGCGTCAGTTACAAGCTTTTGTTCAAGTGAATCTGCAAAAATCAGGACGAGCTGAGTGGAAAACCAGCAGGTTGGATTTACAGGGCTCATGAAAGGTCTGAATTCAAATTACCAGTAGAAGTAATATATATATCAACCTACAAACAATACAAGTGCAAAAAATGATGTTTCCTCTGCTATATAACACACGCAGCCTTAAAACCCTCCATCCAACTACTGCCTTGTTAACCTCAGTGCTTCAAACCCTTGAGCCCCTGAACTCACAGGGAACCATGCTGATCCTCAGGCTGCCAACATCCACGTCAAGATCGAGACTTTGATTCAGACTCTAAATGTCCACCTGTCCCAGCCAGTAATGTTGCCTATAAGGAAGAAACTGCTGTAGAAACATGTACAGTCTTACTGGGGCTGAGGTCTTTATGTTCTCTGTGTGTTCTTCTTGTAAAAGCCCTCCCTCTGTGAGGCAGGAGGAAGGCTTTCTCCCTGCAGGACTTTGTAAATTGCTGGAAATAAAGGACTATATTATTTCATACCATTCCCCTGTCATTGTGTCTGTTTTTGTTTAACTGGAAATGTACTGATTGTTTTCTTAACCCGGGCAAACCCCCCTAAATTTGTAGAGCATATTTAACGTGTTTTTACACACTGAAAGTTTACCTTAAAATTTCTAGTAGTAATAAATATCAAAATGTATTTCTTTGGTATTTGTTGAGATCAAGATGACTTCCCAACTGGAAGTGAAAGTTCACCCATAAGTGTGTTTAGTAAGTAAGAACCCTATTTGGCACATCTACGTAGACACATTTTACAGAAAAAGTACCTCACTGATTTGTTATAAAGAAAGTTAAATGTTTTCATTTGCTATTTATTGTTATTGTTATTATTAGTATGTATTTGTATTTCTTTACTGTAACTTATAATTACAAATTATACCAGGCACAAAAAGCTCTACACAACCTGATCAGCAACAACCAGCTAACAGCAACAACCAGCTAACACAGGGTTTGCTGGTGAAGCTAAAAAGGCAGATATTTCCCACAGAAGTAGGTATACCAAAAACAGGGCTAAAATAGAGAGGATATAGGACGTTCATTTAAACAGCAATTACTTGTAGCGCCACGTGTGAAGTCCTTTTTACCCCATGCCTTGTGTTTAGAAACTATTAAAACCTCCCGGCGGGTTTTTCATGTGAAACGTTAAAGTTGATTCACTTGCAAAATGTATTTTCATGCAAGTGGCCTTTAGTAAGTGACCCTGCGAAAATGAGTGAAGCTACTGTTTGGTTTTATCAGTGGGAAGTTTATTCCCCAGATAAAGAAAGCACAGAGAATGAAATTGCGCTGAAACAATCACATTTTCCTTTCATCTCATCAAAGGTTTGTGCATTAACTCTTTACACAAGGTTCCAACAAGGGTTTGTATAAAAACTTTATTATTATATTTACTATACTATGCTAAAAAGCATAATGGGTCACCTGTAATTGTTTACATTAAATAAATACTAAATACAACGCTAAGACATTTAATGAAGGAAATAAAATTAAACTTTAAATACATTAAAACCAGTTTAAAAAATGTGTAATACGCAACTGGGAAATTTGCAAGGGTGCAAACAAGTCCAAAAAAGGAGGATGATGATAACCATAAAGTACCATCTAAGTAGCTTGTTCAACAGGAGATGAGTAGAGGGTTGGGGCTGCTGGTCTGACGCCCAGAAGATGTAACCAGGAGTTTCTCTCTGCTGTCTCTTCCTCCACCTCCATTGTCCCCTCCGTCTCCGAGAAGATCACTAGAGGACAGATGGAGGCAAAGAGCATCAGCTACCTGTAGGACCCTGGATCGTCCTGGGTGGAGAAATTGAAAAGCACCTTTAAAAAGTGAAGCAACACTAAAATGTGAATATTTGGACTATTTGAAAGCTGTTGAACAGACTCACCATCTCCAGCCCTGCTGCAGACATCAAGAGCGTCCATCACAATCTTCCCCAGCACCCTGCGTGACATGTTCTACAGGAAGAAATACAAGCTTTTAACTTTTTGATGTTATGTGGTGGGACACTGATTCAAAGGAGTCTAAAAAAATTAAAATCACATCATGAGTGCAACATGTTTTTGTTCATCTGGGTTGCACACCTATGAAAGCAACCTGCCCAGAAGCATGATGGGATACGCTCCCTGAACTCAACCTCCACTGTCCCTGAATGGAATAAGACAGTATGTAGAATCCTAATTACAATCATCAGTAAATGAATTTGTGGTGAAAGTAGCTCTCAAGCATAAATGACTGTGACCTGGATCAGTGACACAAAATGGCCTCCTGCGATGACCTCTAGATGGCAGTGAAGAGGTGTGTATGTGTGCTGCTGATGTGAATGGTGTGCGGAGTGTGTGAACTGTGTTTGTGCCGCACCTTGTTGCGTAGCTGCAGCAACAGTGTGAGGGCAGCTGTGAGTTTCTCCTCCAGCAGAGACAGACGCGTCTTTTCTTTCTCCTCCAGCCTTGTCTGATCTTCCTCTTCCTCAGGCCGCTGCCGGAAGGAGGAACAAATGAATGCAAACAAGCTAAACAAGTTTCGGAAACAGCATTCAGATTCTTAACTTGAATAAAAGTACCAACACAACAATGTAAAAATACTCCATTAGAAGTGACTTGTGTCTGAAAATGTGTATTTACTGTATAAAATTTAAAAAATCCAGTATATGACTATAAACCTAGAGAGTTTCCTGTTCCTGCACTTTTCTGCCAAGGAATCCCGTAAATAATAATAATAGCCTGCCCTTCCCCTGCCTTCTCTGCCAGATTTGTTTTGTAACCCTTGTGCGAATGCATTCCATGTCAAGCTGGTGTTTCTTGCCTGCCTTTCTCTGTTGTTTTCCCTTTTGCTTGCTTTTCTACTGACTTCTTGTGTATGAACATTTGATCTGAGTAAGACAACAGCTGGTGCCTTAAACCCAAGTCTGTCCATGAGTGTTCTCTGCATCAGAGTCTGATTACCCCGTCATTGTCATAATTACAATATTGTGATAGTTAATACTACAGCAGGGTTGTGGTGTTGTTGTTATTGGCTGGTTTAGTCCAGGGGTTCGAACATACAGGTGTGGCCTCTCCAAATGTTAACATGATAAATCTGATGGGTCATTGGATAATTATTGAGAAAAGAAGATTTTAAAAAAGACTGACGTGCAAATGTATTTCATTCTTTTTTAAGTTTTTCTCGAATTTTTGCTTTTTTGTTTAAATAATTTCACCTTAAAGAGGAAAAATAGGTATTTTTTATGAAACCTTGTTTATAAACTACTGTCACTACTTATTATTATTTACTCATGCAATATACAGTTTTGGGGTATTTTATGTTTCAGTCGTATTCTTTGTATGTTTAAATGTATATGTGTGTATATATATACTTTCTAGCACACCTACAATGGAAAAACATTAAGACCTACATATGTTCCGTCTAAAACATTTTTGAGACTTGAATAATAATAATTAATCTAACAGGTAATGTTCAGCTCATTCTTTAGAGAGTTAATTCTCTGACCCTGTTGCCTACAGCGATTTAAATATGTTACTTAGTCTCAAAGGAACTCATTAACTGCAGCGACCATCATCTGTCTCTCACCTTTTCTTTTTCAAGGCCTCTGCTTCTCTCTTGCTGCTCTTGGTTTGGTCCCCTCCAGCCCGGGCTCCCTCCGCTGTCTTTAGGAGTGCTGATGAGGTTCTTATCATGCAGATGACTCTGAGAGAGATGATGGAACGTTTGGTTCCGACATCTGGAAGGAGACAAAGGAGATGTGATTGTTGTGTGTGTGTTGTGTGATTGTCTGTGTGTGTAATTGTACCTCTATCTACACCCACTTCACAAAGTCTGATTGGAATTTCTCACGTAGCATAATGGCTAGCACCTATTGTAGCCAGTGACTGTATATAAAGATACTTCCTCTCCACTTCCACCCACTGTACAAAAGTGAAGCCAAAATATCCTGGATGTGGGTGCTGCCATCTAGTGCTGATGACGTCATTAGGTGCCAGAATCTGTGCCGTATTAAAGGAGACCTATTATGCTCGTTTTTTGGGGTTCATAATTTTAATTTGGGGCACTACTTGAAAAGGTTTACAGGCTCCAATGTTCAGAAAACGCTTTAGTTTCTTTATTCTATTCATTACTGCAGCAGCAAGAGACTCTCACGACTGGATTCAGCTCCTATCCCCCCTCGCTAGACGTCGCTGCAATTAAACACAACACTGACGGGTTTTTTTTATATACAGGTGTAATTCATTTAAAATATGTAAAAAAAATCAGTTACAAAGCCCACTGGGCCGTAGTAAAAAGGCGAACTGTGTAGACCAGGAGACTTTTGCTTGGTTGAACTCTGTGTAGTGTTTTGATTTTCCGACAGCTTTTAAGGCAGCACCGAAAAACTAAATTTAACTTGCATTACAAACGCTGCTCTCTCCTCCTCCCATCTTAGGTTGTGATTTGTCCCGTTGTTTGGGGGCTTGTCTGACTAGCTGCTGGGCATTTATGATGGGGTGGAAGTATTAGAAAACTCCACTAGGAGCTGTTTCATCACCCTCCGGAAAACTGCTCCCTCGGCTGCGGACTTTGGGATTTTGGACAGTGCACACAGTATACATTCACAAAACCCATATACAACCCACTAGAGGACAGAGAAAGACTGAAAAACCAGAATAGGTCCCCTATAATAGGGGAGTAGATCCGCGATACACATGCAACCAATCACAAGTCAGGGGTTTATGATCTATACTGCAGCCAGCCACCAGGGGATGATCAAGATGTTTTGGCCTCACTTTTGGAGAGCTGTCATGTCATTAACAAAGAAAGTTACAGGTACCCACTGAAGCTCCAGACATGATGTGGGACTAATACAGGTGACATGCTGATGTGTGTGTGTGTGTGTGTGTGTGTGTGTGTGTGTGTGTGTGTGTGTGTGTGTGTGTGTGTGTGTGTGTGTGTGTGTGTGTGTGTGCTTGTGTGTGTGTGTGTGTGTGTGTGTGTGTGTGTGTGTGTGTGTGTGTGTGTGTGTGTGTGTGTGTGCGCGTGTGTGAGTTAAATGTTTGCTTACCCTTTGCCACAGTCGTGCAGTTGGCTGATTTGCTTCTTCACCTCTAACCGGCACCATTCTCCTTCCTCCCTTGGCCCCCTGTCCTCCTCCTCTTCATCAGAGGCAGCTCTCCCCTCCACTGCTCTCTGCAGACAATCTGCATCTGCACACAACAGAGGTATTTACCTTACTGCCCAAAGACAACTTAATGATCATGCACATGTATGAATTGATATTTTGACATAAATTTAAGGTGATTTTTGTCGTTGCAAAGCATTGTTGGATGAGTAATGTTTCACCCACCAATACAAAACTTTCCAAATCCCAAAGACAAACTGCAAACAAAAGCTTTGTTAAGAACACGTTATCTCTGAACCCTCATTGCTCAGTGATTCATCACTCACCTGTCCTGTTGCATGTGTCTTCTGCTCTGAATGGATACGTTTGTTGACAGGAGGAGTCTAAGAGGCAGCTACAGCCGGATCTGAGGGAGCTAAAGGTAGAGAACGACTTAAAATCTGTGCTTTTGTATGTGGGTCATTTCACCTCTTATGTAATTTATACACTGACTTGGACCTGTCTAATGAAAACTGTCCTCATTCCTCTCCTCTCGCACAGAATAAAGGTTGTTGTCACCCAATTCTGCGTCATTATACCACACACACATACAGTAGAGTCACAAAAGATACCACATGTGATGTTTTAGATCATGCAGGGTCACTAATATTCTGATATCAAGCTGATAAATAAGACCTGCATGTAAACAGCATTTTCTGATGATCTTAACCTGAATAAGGTCATACTCAGAATAAGCATGAATCAAAATAAAACATGGAGTATTCAGACCTTAGTCTCATTATGTAGACGTGTCTTAATCACATCCTTACATTCTTTAGGTTAGTTAACAATATGTTACCAACTGCTTGACAACACATTCCCTGTGCACAGGATGGCTGTCACTGTGAAGAAGTCACATTTCTGAGCTGAGGGAGAAATAATGTCTGAAATATTTTTGTTCATGTAAACATAATCATTCACACAGTATCTTTCTATGTCAGATTCATATTATCATGGCACTGTGAGACATGTCAGACTACACGGGAAATTCATAGCCCATAACAACTTGCAGTCATTTGTCATTTATATACGTTAATAAGGGCATCAGGCAGATGTGGACTAAAACAAATCTGAAATCTGGTTACAAACAGGAGAGATGGCAAAAGATTCGGACATTCCATTCTTTCCATCATGACATTGTGTACTAGACGTAGACTCTTTCTTTTTGAACATTCTACGTCTGATAAAACAACAAACTGTTGAGCTTGACACTCATATTTGTTCCTGATATAGTCTTATGTGATCCTAAACTACAGTATGTTCTTGAAATACACATGTTACACTGCTATCTGCTTATTGTGAGCTGTTGCCAGTAAGAGCAACCTGCTATATTTAGTTTTGCACATTAACATGTTAGATTTTTGATTCTCATCATGTCTACATCTGAAATACACAGATTACAATTAAACCAGGATTAAAACAATTGGACTGTGTGCACGTTGAAGTTGGCAGAACATTGGGGATAACTGTGCATGTAACATATTCTAGTGTAGTTCATTTTAATATTAAAGAATGTTCATCACTGCTTGTTCGACACCCACCAGGATTTTTGTAAGTATGTTGCTACAGTCAGACAGGGACTGTTGTGTTCTTCTTCCACTTCTTAGAAAATACTGGCACTTTAGCTGCTTAATGTTTCACCACGAACACCAGCTAGTTTTGTGCTGAGCTGGTAGAATACGGGGGATTATGAGCTTTTTAATTTGAACCAGCTCCCTGAAACAAGGTAGATGAGACTGGTGAGAAGAGAAATAGCAAAAAATAAGGTTGTGGGAGGAATTTGTTGACTATTTCTTCAGAAAAACATCTGTGACATGATAACTTTAATTTGAATCACATTAGCTGATTTAATATTTGTAGTTTGTTATGTCAAATGTTTCTTTCACAACCATCAGAAATGTATTTAATGCACAGAGGAATTTCAAATGAATCTGTTTGATCTAATCACAAACAAGGGTTATACAGTCTCTTAAACATGAATTGCAGTAGTTTCCATTTAATTTAATGTTAATTTTACCCTACACTCAAATTAAGTTGTCACTTGTGTAACTTAAGCTGAGGGCTTTAATGCATTGAATTTCAAATCAGCAGAGCACAGAGGCAAATGATGTGTAAATGGATGCACGAACACACCCATGCTCACAGACACACCCACACAAACACACAGAGGGTTTCTACCTGTACTGGTGCAGTTCAGTCTCTAGCTGACTGATCCTGGACTGGAGCTGTGGAACAGCCTGTGCCTGCTCCTGGATCAGCCGAACTCGCTGCAGCCCCAAACTCAGAGCCTCCCTGGCCTCCTCTGCTCGCTTCCTGGTGGAGATCACGCAAAATCAGCTTCACTGCAGTTCAAACTGTATCCTTCCAGTCAACTTTAAAAACTCCCAGCAATAAAAACTAACCTGATGTGATTGTTCTCTTTCCTCAGTGCGGACTCCGCCCCCTGCAGTTTGCGCACTCCTTGATAGGCCCACTGCAGCTCCTTCTCCAAACGCTCATTGAACTTGATGGCCTCCCCCAGCTGTCCGTCACGTGAGGAGCGAATCAGCTTCAGCTCCCTCAGAAGTGTGTCCCTGATGTCCTGTGACCTCACCGCTCTCTTCGCCCTGCCTGCTCCAGCACCACCGCACTGTCCTTTAATTCTGTGCGTTGGGACCAGTTTTCCCTGAACAAAGGTGATGGAAGTTGTGGGAGATGAAACAGTGGAGGTACAGCTGGAGGGAGAAGGGAGGGTGCAGCTCCTCGCCCGTTGGAGGGCCACCTCCAGGGCGAGGCAGCGAGCATCGCTCCCCTGCAGCGCCGAGCGGAGGTCCTCCACCAGCTCCCTCAGAGCTGACACCTCATCTGGAGAGGAAAATCAAAGAGGTGAGGAGTCATTAGTTATTTTACACAGTTCGATTTTACATAAACATATGATGAGCTTAAACTAGAATGCACTGTTGAGAAAATACACTGAAAAAAATGTGTTTTCATAGACATGAGGGAAAAATTCACATCACAGACTGCTGAACGCTGCAGCCAATGGCTCTGGATCAGGAAGAAAGACCCCAACTGGGCCCCAAGATGTTAGGGACACACACCCAGGTCTGATCAGCCAGTGGTGGGCCTACCTTAGAAGAGAATGTCTTGTGATTGACACCCAATGACACTAAGGTACACAACTGATATGTCACTAACATCCGCTAGTGGTCACAAATATCTTCTGGTGGTTAGCAACTTATCATCAAATAGTGCGGAAGACCTTCAAACTAACATGAGACATTCATCCCCTTTTCTTATTTAAATTGAAAAAAGACCAAAAACTTGAATCACTTTTGTCTTGATCCTTCAGATGCATACCGGGACAATTTGGAGGGGCCCGACCCTTAGGCTGGGAACCACTGAAGAAAACAGTAGTAGTTACAACTGGCTCCACCTCAAGCAGCTACTGTAATAGGCTTACACGTTGATGGATCAATATTGTTATATAATAATGTACCAGAAACACTTGCAGGGGCAAAGTTCTCCAGTAGTGCTGCAGGACTTGGGATGGAGTATTACCACATATGTAAATGATCAGACTTTTCTTCCTGTATGAAAGACTGTTGGCAGAGCAGATGGTGCAGGAGATGGAAGAGGAGTGACAGCACCAAACAAAGTAAAGAGGGGAGTGCTGCTGCTTGAGAGAAAAATGACAGGAGGGGAAACGAGTTGCAGTAATTGGTGCCTTTAGCCTGCAGGGCTTCCTCCCCTCTCACCTCCCTCACAACAATACCTGCTGTGTATTAGTCAGGAGATAATAGTCAGTTACAAGGTACAACAACAGAGTCACTATAGATCATGTCATATACACTAATAAGCAGGAGTTCGTTCAATAATGGTGAAATAAGTTTTTTAAAGCAACAGCATGTCGTCCTGGTACAGTACCTGTCTCACGGTCTCCACTTTTACTGGGTACAGGTCCACTCTGGTCCCCGGGCAGATCAAAACTGACATTTTTCCTCCGCCTGACCCGCGGCCACCGCAGTCGGATCTGTCTCTCCACCAGCTCCGTGTCCTCAGTGAGGGGCAAGCGCCCGGCGCAGTCCCCGGTGTCTCTGCGCGCACTGCGCACACGGAAATACCCACACAGCCGAGAGTGGAAGTCTTTGAATGACAGCTGGCAGGGCAGCCGAGAACACACATCCCTAAACTCTTCATCCTCCTCGTCTTTCTCTCCATCGCCTGTCCCGTCCTTTGCTTTGCTCGTCCTCCCCCCAGCTCCGTTGAGCCCCAGCACTGCGCACAGCGCTCCGAAATCCTCCGCCGTCACTGTGTCGTCCCGGTTGGGGTAGGCCAGGTGGTGGAAGACCTCCTGCAGGTATTGGTCAATGCCTGTGGCCAGGACGACGATTTCGTTCTCCACGCCGGGGTCGGGGCAGTGGTGGTGCGCCAGAGCGCTCCGGAGCCACTCGCTTTTACGCGCTGCTCGCGGCGACGGGTCGACGCGCGACAGGGGAAATGCTCTGCGGTCCATGACTTCACATAAAGTGCGATTTTCTTCTTCGTAGAGGTCACCAAATAAAAGTTATGGAACTATGGAAATTAGCACAGGATATGACTTCAAACCAGAAAACCCTCCCTCCTTTGGTTTTACGCAGCGTAATTCCGTGAAAGCCTCACCTTGGATTCCTTCCCGGCGCATCAAGTCAAGATCTGATGCCCTCGAGTGGGGAAAGAAATCCCACTGCACCGACTCCACCCTTTTGAGTGCAGAGTCTGACCACATGTGTGTGTGTAGCACTACAAGTAAGGGGCTTTCACCTTTTATAATTAGTTATGCGAGAATGTCGGTGCTGTTGTTAATCTCCATTACAACTCACATATCAAGAGATGGCACACTACAGTTTTCTGCAGGTGTGAGAACTACGGAGTCACACAGGTGAGTTTGTGTGTTTTGGAGGTGAATGATAGAGTTTCCAGAGTTTAAGGGTATTTTGTGGCTCCTGTCATCTTGTGACAAAAACAAACCACAGCAGCCCACAGTGAGTCATGGTGGGTTTTAGTTTTCACCTTTACCAGAATGGATCTTGAGTGGATCTGACTCACTCCCTGTGTGGCAGCAACAACAATAAAATGTAAAACGACTCCTGACACTCAGCACCCCCTGACTGCAGTCTCCCAATCTACTCATTTCTCATCAGGCAAACTTCCCTTGGAAGTCAAATGCGACTTAGTTTCCTGAAACCGAACAACTCCCAGCGGAAATACCTTTGCACACCTTGACCTCACCACTTATCACATACCTGACAACCACAAGCAAAGGGAGCATCTTGATTACACTCCCATGACTAGACCACATACACGCAAATCACACATGAATTCCCAAGCATGACGCATTACACAGTGACAACATTTCAGTATATCAGAACTTGTGCCAAAACTATTTGCCAATTGGCAGAGAATGAATCAACTGAGCATTAATAAGTAGCAAATGATTTCATCCTGTCCTCCTGTCAGATGTGATGAAAACCTTATACTGTGAGTTCAGAGTCTGTGGGTTTGAGTAGGGCAGAGACCTCTCACCTGTCGCAGCTTGTTTAGCCCTATGGCAAATTGTGATTTGTAAGTCTAATTTACGCACATCTCAGTTGATTGATGACTGATTATTTCATTACATTATATATACAAACATGGTATTAAATAAATTATAAAAAGATAACTGAGATTCATGTTACTAGAACAGGCCCTCCAGCTCGTGGGAACCCGCCTCAAGGTATTGTTATAAGACATAAATGTTTTAGTTAATGCTGAGCTCATTTATTTGAAAAGTTGTTTTAGCAATTTTCTTTAAGATTTTCTCAATGTCAATTTTATTTCATTAAAACAACTGACATGACAGTTGTTTTCTTAAAAAAATTTGCCATTATTATTCCTTGAAGCTCAACTTCCCATATTCAAAGTCAAAAAACACAAAATGTCGAATATACTATCAAAGAAAATTGGGAAAGTAGTAAGTAATTGCATTTGGAAAGTCCCAGTGATTCATTTATTTATGTTTATAAAAAAAAAAAAAGAGTGAATTTGTATTTGACTCCCCTCTCCATGGGCTGGACAAACTAAAAAAAAGCTGAATTAAAAGATCATCCTGATATATTTGGATTTGTAAACCCTCTTTGTAATTGCATGGTTACTGAGAGATTAGTTGATTATAAAATAATCCTTTAAACCCTACTCACACAATACAATTTCACATTACAACACTGAGGTCATGTCCTTAGTATTACAATTATTCACACATTGTTCCGGCGGTTTACTTGTAGAAGAAGGATATATTATTGTTCCACTAGAATCCTACTGCAGCCACTATGTAAATATCTTTGAGAGAGGATTTAAACCAACATGTTGGGAAAGTTTACCCTAATACTTATAGGAATCTTTTTGAAAAAACTCCCATTGAACTAAGCTAGTCTGTCTATTGTGGAATCTAAAACAAATCTAGAAGCACTTCATGAGCTCAATATTTACAAATACCATGGACACTGATCTGAATACCTATAGCATCATTTAAATACAATATTGTTAAATGCAAGTTAAGAAACAGAAGTCCCCACAGATCACATCCATATGCATCTAACTTAACTCTAATTCCATTTGTTGTTCAGACTGTGGAACTGAAGTGACATGAGTCAGTTCAAGTTAAATCATTTAGAGCAACAAAAGAAAAGCACACGGAGTTTCCCGGCCAATCATGTGGTCAGACAGTAATTGGTTGCTAGCGACACACATTCACAGCTCATCCATAGCTGTGTTTTGACCACAGGAACTCTCCTCATGAACTAACAGTGTTCGGGGGAGCTTGTTCCCACTGCAGGGTATAAGGTCTATATTAAGTCATTCTGGGGAGAAAAATTTACCCCCAAAAAAGTCCCTGCTCAAGATGGTAGTACTTTCCAAAAGTATGCCTGCTTGTAAATGTAAGGTGGGGCTTGAAGCGCTGCATATTTTGTGATTGGTTAAGTAAAGGGGAGAAAAAAACAAAACAAAACTTCACAAGTTGCAGTCAGAAGAAATTCAACAAAAACAAAAGAGCCTGCACACTGATGTTACTCCGTGCCACAAAGATTAAAATTTGACAAAGTTTTGATCCAGAGTGGGATCTTCGTCAGGTTTTTCCGTGGTTGAAACACAACCACCCATATCTATAGAGTACACCAATGGCCTAAGAGGCTCTGAGGTGGCGAGTGTGGTTAACTATTTCAACCACTTCAGGTGAAACACATCTACCAGCAAAAACAATTACAATAATTTAATCAGTCAATACAATTCAGATATAAAAGGACACAACCTCAACAAGTCATACAAAGAATCGAATGAATCGAAAAAGCCAAAGGGCCAAAAAGAGAAGACTATCATCAAAACTCCATTGTACATTTTGAAATACATTTTTCATAATATATTATTTATACATAGCTTTCAGACAATCGTTCACATTGTCTCCTCATATATCAGGTTATAAATAGCACCTACATTAAAATTGTGTCAGGTATAATGAAAAAAGGCATCGATCATCCTGAGCAAAGATTAAGTCTGGAGCATTTTATTTCTTTAAATTCACTGTTGAGACTAATATCAATCCTCTGATCTAACTACAAGAAAGCAAATAAGTATATTTCTTAAATTTCCATTTCTTCCGTTAAATCAAGATACATTATTTGAAAAACATCTTAGAATTCCACAGAATTTGGTGGCTGTGATAAAAGATGTGGGAAATTAGTTAACATGATCTCAGTATTTCTCGCCCTTTGCTAGGGCCATTGTTGCATTGCACCAACATAACCAACCATACAAGTATAAAGTCAGGAGCTTTGTTATGTCTATGAATTGGAATGTGTGGAGACCAGCAAACATGAAAACTCGCCTGCCTTAACAAACAGGGACAATAAAACAAAGAAGTCATAAAGTGAATCACAGTCCCACTGAAGATAAGAGTGTCTAGGTAAAGACCATATTATTTCACCTTTGTATACCGCTCACTAATGTAGCCTCCTGGCTAGAAGATGAGTCATCTGAAATCACATGAGCTCAGAGGAAAACCTCACATATTGTTTTGTCTTTGTTTTGGTTCCTAGGAATAATCTGAATCTGGTGGAAGTACGGCACTCACAGTGACTCATCCCGGGATTTTACCTTGGAAAAGGTGTGTACTGTGTCGGTCTCTGCTAGTTAATAAATGTTGCCCCAAGTCAAACAAATGTATTCTCTCAGAGACTTGTAAATGGTCCTGAAGATATAAAAAGACATCTATCACCTGCGGCCTGTGTCACCAACATGTGGAGGCAGGCAGAGCTTAGTTCAGCTCCTCTGGGTGGAAGCTGGAAACTGTTCTTCCTTTTAAGGTCTCAGAGGAGGAGTCACTGATAAGACAGTCAAGGTCAAGGTATGCTATCATTGCATGTTACCGTAATACAGCATTGTCCTGGTAGATACAGTAAGAACTATCTGGCCCTCAGTATGAGGACATGATACAGCATGAAAATCCATTTAAAAAATAAATAAAAATCTTTATTTATGACTGCCCTTGTTATAACGGATTTCATAAAAATATTCAGATCCGTCACTTCAGTGAAAGTCCTACTACCACACCGTAAACACACTCCATTACATTTAGAATCATGTGTTTTAATAAGTATTATAATACTTAATATAATAAGTATAATCAGAAAGAAATTACTGAAATTATTAAATATATATTAGGTATTACATAAATTAATGTAAAAACAGCAGACCAGTTTTTCTTTCAACCGATAGTGCAAACATGTAAAATAGTTAAAAAAAATCTAAAATAATTCTAAAGAAATGAGCCAAATCCTAACTTTTAAACACGGAAAATGGTTTCAGTTGGACTTATATATACATTGTTAGTTAGCTGTCAGAGAGCAACTTAAATGGCAGCAAAAAAAGGAAATATTAGTCGTCGCTTCAGGATTTTCAGCGTATGAGGTTGTTATATGATTGGTCGAAAATAAGCCCAGGGTGACATACTCTAAATCCCATAATAGTTGTTTGGGTGAAGATAAATACTCAGTTTATCTGCTCTTCCTATGTATGTGTGTGGGTGTTTATTTGGGGTGATTAGGAGTTAATGTGCAGCTCAGTCCCCTCAGTCCTGCTGCTGTTGTCCTCCCTCCCTCTGAGAGTCAGCCCTACAGCTGCTGCCCGTTCTGGGGTGAAAGGAGCTGATCTGAAAATGAAAGGATGGGGAGCAAGAGGAATGGGCTGTAAATGAGGAGGGGTGCTGGTCTGCCGCCTTGTGTGTGTGTGTGTGTGTGTGTGTGTGTGTGTGTGTGTGTGTGTGTGTGTGTGTGTGTGTGTGTGTGTGTGTGTGTGTGTGTGTGTGTGTGTGTGTGTGTGTCCTGTCGTTCACCTCTGAGAGGAGGAGTCAGGCTGAATCAGTATTGATAGGAGTTGGGTTTGGGCTTTGTGTTGGCTGCCATATGCTCCTCTGAGGGTCAACAAAAAGACAAACACAGCCACACACTCCCAAACCACACACATGCAACACGTCTTTGAAGTGGTGATGCAGACTGATGCTCTGTGAGGGCACGTTGACCCTGCAGGGATGTGAAGGTCTCTAAACGTCAGGTCACACATGTTTACCTATTGGCCAGTTTTTGGGATTGTCCACTTGCTTCTTTGTTGATCTGTGACCTTTTCTGGTCAGGTCATTGTGTTTCAGGACGTCATGTCAAGGACAGAATGAAGGTTGTACACTTGTTGTACACAAGGTTGTACACTTCTCACAGGGACAGAGAATACTGTTTACAAAGTATTCATCTCCCTGTCTGTGTGCATTCACATGCTCCCCAGAAGCTCCTGTTTTCAGAGTTGTGAGGTGGTTGTTCTGACTTCATTTGGGTTTATGTGCTTTGAAGGCGGAATGTGGGGGGAAAAAAGGAAGCTGTAAATAACCTGTGTTGTATTTATGTGTTAAGAATGTTTAAAAACCATGAAACCTCTTTTTAATATCTGCTCAATAACGAAGAGCAAACAGACATACAAATCATTTTCACACATGTGAATCATAAAAATATCTACATTGGCTAAAAAGCAAAAAGCTATGGCAAACCTGACAACAAACAGTTGTCCCTTTAAACACCAGAGGGTACAGCATGACATTAGCATTCAAGAGTCATGTTTCTGTCCACCTGATGAAGGTGCAGTAAATCCAATATTCTCTCTCCTTTAGATCTGTTTGCTGTTCACCAACTGAGGGAAACACCTTGGTCTGGATCATTGTCCAATTTCCCTCTCTTCAGTCACACGGGTTCCAACATGGTCTAAAAAAAGGATATAATACGCCAATGTGGATTTACATGCATCTCTGCTGTATTTTGGGGTTTCTTTTCAGAGCCACTGTATGTGGCCGACTGTTTGATCTGGCTTTATTTTGAGATAGAGCAAACAGTCTGTGGTGATCTCAGTACTTTGTGTATTCAGGTGTGGCCATCTGGAGTATCTGGAGTGGGACAATCACTGACCTACATATCTGACCAAACTGTGGTGGGTAAGACAGCTGACATGGAGACAATGTTTTCATGGAGGAGTGAGAGTGAAAAGAGAAAGGAAAGAGGGCAAGAATGAAGACAAATGAGTGTGAAATAAAGATAAAGGCTATGATGACAAAATAAATACTGTTGACAGTTGCTCTCTGCACTTTTCTTCTTTTGAAAAAGGGAAATGCCTGGACAATACAACACAAGATGTACCTATGAATGTAAGCTATATGAGCCGATTTTATTCAAATATATTCTTATTGAATTGAATGACTTGGTATAATGTAAAAAAGGGTGACTCACAGTAACACACTGCTTTTGAGCTTTTCAGCCTAATTAAGCTCACTTGTTTTTAGGATATAGCTCAAAACAAACTTTTATGGAACTTCTGTAATCTATTTGTCCGGTACTGCACAGAAAGTTGGCTGCACCCGCATCTGGGACATCTTTGCTTCATTTTGTGTAATGGGACAAGTGGACAATGAAATGTACAATTTAATAGATGATTAATTGATAGTACAATAAAAAATATATTTCTGTGATCGCTTGCAGTTTACACTGAAATATTTTTTTGATATAATTTTACTAAACTGAAAATTAGCTGCTCATGCTTATTTGTAATATTTTAACAAGAAGGAGGATTTGCGTCTATTCGCAGTGGTTAAAGAAACATATAAGGACATTGCAGCAGACAAACACTAAAATCTATCAAAGTCCTCCAGTGCTCTAAACTATCCAGATGGTCAGACGTCCTAAATGACCTTCCATTCTCGGACTTTGTTGTCGATCATAAACTGCACATTGTTCAGTCACTCAAAGAACATCTGTCAACTTTGAAACAGATCCACATCCTCTCTGTGGGTACATGAGTAAATGTTATGAGGTCTTGTGTGAAAGTAAATACTTCTCACGTGAATGATGTGATGGATGGTACCTCTTACCAAACACCCCAGTTCACTCTAATCATGCAATCTGTGATAGATGAGGAGTGTGTCAACATGAACCCTGACATGAGAAATTAGGTCAGACAAGAGGCAGGCCCTGTGTTCAGTCTTTCAATAGAGGTGTGATTTATGATCTGTGTGTGTGTGTGTGTGTGTGTGTGTGTGTGTGTGTGTGTGTGTGTGTGTGTGTGTGTGTGTGTGTGTGTGAGTGAGTGTGTGTGTGTGTGTGTGTGTGTGTGTAAACAGCACTCTAGTGTGTGACAATGTAAACATTTCCTCATTCTTGAGATATTGAAGGAACTCCATTCTACCTTTGAGCTGTTCCACCTGTGTACAAGGTCATGACTGAGACTCACACATATTCAGTCCTCTATACACTCACACATCCACAGTTACCCACCCTCACACACACACACACGCACACGCGCACACACACACACACACACACACACACTGGATTCACCAACTGCATTCCTGAGATCCGGTGAAGAGCCTGGATGAAGTTTAGCGAGAGCAGATGAGGCATGTGGCTACAGGTAGAGGTGCAGCTCTGAGCTGAAACATTCACAGACAGTCTGGGTGTGACTGCACACACCAACACATCCACATCCCGCTATGTCCTGCAAAGCAAAAAGTAGACAGTAGTCATGTGTAAACATTTATAAGGTTTTGGGCACATTTTTAACATTTAAGTAGAAGACAAGCTAGTCCATAATAACATCTGTGTTTTAAGAGTAAGTCGGCTCCTTTTTAGTGCCTGAAAACTCAATGGTGCTAGGACCAAACTGTTCCCTTATCTTTCCTTCTGTACATTTTTAATTAAAATTTAATTCTTTATTTTTTAAGAATATAAGACAAGATGGTGAATATCCCTTGTACTTTGAAGGTCTTCTGCAAAATTTAAGTTACTAACTGCCATTATACTGTGTGTTAGCAGGTGTTAGTGGCCACCAGCGGATGTTAGGGACATAACTTCAGTTGTGCACCATCAAGTGTCATAAAGTCTCAAAAACTTTGCACACACATTCAGTCTATTAAAAAATGATCTTGTGCAGAAGAAAGGTGGAAGCAGGTTCAAGAGCTGTGGCGTGACTATCATATGGGTTAAGCAACGGAGCTACAGAAATCAAATATTTTGTCAAAGAGCCTTTAGATGATCTTCCATTGTTAGCGAGAGGATGGATAAAACCCCAAAAGCCTGACTGTTAAACTATACCGTGAACATGATGAAATACAATAAAAATAAAACGTTATTGCAGTTGTTTTTATTTGTACTTTTTCGGTCAGTTGAGTATTTGGGGGCTGAACAATTTTAAAAGTCAAGTTGATGTTTTTTAATAAAACTGAAGTTAAAATACGTATTACTTACTTAATTATTTTCTCCTGATGGCTTCAATCTGTGTCATATAATTATTTCAATATCTGAGTTCTAATGATGCAGCGTTGCAACGATGAAACAGAGATTAATGTTTGTTTGTGAGCTGCTGTTTTGAAGCCTTGAGTTTGGTATTTTGTCCAGGGCCATCTTTAAAAAAAAAAAAAGCAGAAGTAACCATATTTGAATATCAATGGCTCTACACCCATAGGGGAGGGAGGTGTCTGACACTGCACGCCCACCTACACCTGCACCCTGCTCCCATTGGGTGGTATTAGCTGTCAATGAGTATCTAGCCAGATCAGCATCTGGTATCTACACTCCTATCGATACTCTATATGGGATCATTACTTAAAACATCAGGATGTATTGTATAGAAGACTTGATACAAGAGATGTGTGAATTTTTTTTCTAATTGAATATTTATATTTAAGAAGGGAGGATATCCACAGGTGAAGGATAAGGAGGGGAGGGGGTGGGTGGGATGAGTGGATGGTAGACACAGGGTTTAGGGAGATGAAGGATGGGAGAGGTGAAAGGCGTTAACAGGATGGAGAGAGGTGGGATGTTGTGTGAGTGAGGGAGGGGTTGGTGGGGCTTCAAGGGATTCTTCAAAACCCTCGGCCTGAAACCCAAAACCATCTGCCTGAACGACTACCGCCCGGTAGCACTCACCTCCACCATCATGACAAGCTTTGAGCTGTTAGTCAAACCCTTCATCACCTCCTCCCTCCCTGACTCACTGGAGCCACTTCGGTTTGCCTACAGGCCAAATAGGTCGACTGCAGATGCCATCTCCCTCACCGTACACACTGCCCTCTCCCACCTGGACCAGAGGGACACATATGTGAGAATGCTGTTCATTGACTACAGTTCAGCATTCAATACCATCGTGCCCCTGAAGCCCGTCACCAAGCTCAGAGACCTTGGGCTCAACACCACTCTCTGTGATGGGATCCTGAACTTCCTGATGCTCAGTCCTCTCCTCTACTCCCTGTTCACTCATTACTGCGTGGACACCCACAGCTCCAACACATCATCAAATCTGCTGATCGTCATATAGTCCTGATCACCGGCGATGATGAGATGGCCTACAGAGAGGAGGTCACACTCCTGACATTTTGGTGCCAGGACAACAACCTCCATCTCAACGTCAGCAAAACGAAGGAGCTGATCGTGGACTACAGGAAGTGACAGGGAGAAGAGCATGCCCCCCTCTTCATCAACAGGACTACCCTGGAGAGAGTCAGAAGCTTCAGTTTCCTGGGGTTCACATCAGTGACGACCTGACCTGGACTCACCACACAGACTCTGTCACAAAGACAGCCAGACAATGGCTCTTGTCCCTCCGCAGGCTGCAGATGCTCAAAATGGATGCCAGGATTCTCCTCTACAGGTGCACCATAGAGAGCATCCTGACTGGCTGCATCACCGCCTGTTACGGCAGCTGCACCGCCCTGAACCATAAAGCTCTACAGAGGGTGGTGAAGTCTGCTCAGCACATCACCAGGACGGAGCTGCCATCCATGGAGGACCTCTACACCTAGCGGTGTAGGAAGAAGGCCAACAGGATCATTAAAGACCCTATCTCCCCAGCCATAAACTGTTCTGCCTGCTGCCATCTGGCTGACGGTAGCGCAGCATCCGGGCCTGCACCACCAGGCTCAGAGACAGTTTCATCCCCCAGGCCATTAAACTCCTCCAATCTGCCATAAGACTGTCATTCCTCTAAACTCTGCACCTTGCACTAATTTCACAACCTAATCAGTATTACTCACATTCATTCATTCTACTCAGTAAGATACTTTATTTTAGTTTATAATTTATATTTTAGATGTATATTTTATTATATTTCATTTTAGTTTTTTTTTTCTCTTTATATATATTTTTGCTTGTGTGGTTTTTCAAATATTTTTGAGCATGGCTAGAAGGGAGCCAGTGACACAAGAATTCCGTTGCCAGTGAATGCTGTATGTAATTGTTGTGCACATGATAAATAAGTCTTGAATCTTCTTCTCTCTTTCCTCTCCTTCTTCTCTGCCTTCTCTTTCAACTTAAATATAAACCTAATCTTTAAACCTTAAATGAAGCGAGGGCATGTGCTTCCATGTCACCATAGCGCGTCGTGTTTGCCTCTAGCAATGCAGGAAGCAAGTGTGATGTAATGAAGCCAGACGCCTGTGGTTCTTTTGAGACTCAGCTGAACAACAGCAGGGTGATGATGGAGGCCAGGATGAGCAGCACACAACTTGGAAAGAAGTATATTCTGTGTGCATGGAGTGAAGTTCTGAAATATTGAATAGCAAAGATCACACTTATCAGAAAAGTTGTTGTGCCATTTTTCTCTTTTAAAATTATTTTAGTTGAAGGTCATTATCAATGAAACCCAAATAAAAAGCAGGTGAAATGATCTAATCCCAACATCACAATGTGACAAAGATATGTTACTTTTTCTTATGTAAAAGGATTTTTTCTGATTTCAACGTTTGCAGAAGAAGCTGAGATCTAATCTGTAACAAACACGGGATGTGTGGTTTAAAGTGGATATTTTTTAGGTGTAAAAGATTTTCAAGCAACAGTCAAAAACAAACCCTGGTGAATGTGAAAGTGAATTTCTCTGATCTCTGTTGTAAAATGATTGAATGTTTTGAATGTATAGATATCAAAACTTCTTCTTTACCTGGGACTCATCCATTCCTGTTTGCACAACATCAGCCTAATATGTATTACTTTACTGCCACCATTTGGTCAAGAGCTGGTACTGGAATGGTTGTGGTTGTGGATATGTTCCTCTCAGGCTGTTTGTACATAGTTTTAGTTAGACAATGTGTAAATACAACTCAGTGTGCTTTGGCTGATAACACACAAACACTTTTTTTCAGTTTTTTCAGGTCTGAACACACCCATTGAATATTCACAGTGCTGGTGGAAAAAGTAAGTGCATTCATAAATTAAACCGCTGGCAAATTTGATCATTCGGTAGAAATAACCTGACACCAAGGCTCTGGTATCTGTAGATCAGACCTGCAGGACATTCAGGAGGAATTTTCAACCATTCTTTCCGACAGAGCTGCTTCAGATTTTGTGTTCTCTTATTTTCTGTGTTTGAACTCAATCTGTAGTAGATTCAGTTTGAAATTTAGGGTCACTACTGCTTCAACCTGCTTCTGCTGATCTTCAGTTGACAGAGAGCCACCCTGACATCCTCCTGTAAGAAGAATTTAATAAACCCGGGAAGTACTTTATCCTTTCACTGATGTCAAGCTGCTCCAGAGGCAGCATCACAGCCCTAAATCATGAAGCTCCCTCCACTGCTGGGATGATGATGGGATCACTTTGCTAATCTTCTGACGCACAGTGATTTTATCTTATTTTTCGATGAGAACACACACATCTAAATCATCTTCATTCATGGACACTTTATCTGAATGTGGACTAAACATGGTAGCACTTTCAAGCTTGATGCAAATCAATGATTTTTAATGAAAAGTCTTCTGAGACCTTTTTTGCAACTGTTTAAAAACAGCAGACGCTTCTTGTGTATTTAGCTCTGCCTGGACAGGTTTGTTTACTCCTAACTTGTCGTGTCTTTAGCTGAGGGTGTCACATTTTTTTCTACCTACACTGTAAATGTTAGAATGATCGAATGACCAAATTCAGCTAGAACAAAACAGGGAAATGAGCATTACTTAATTGTGTTTGTTCATTATTGTGAGTTAGATTGAGGTCTGACCATATTGTGAGACAAATTCATACAAAAATGCAGGTAATTCCACAGAGTACACTTACTTTTTCTTGCTGCTGTAATTTCAAATGGTCAAAACTGATAATGGGTGAAGTCATTTTCATCCTGCTTACTTGGAAATATGTCAGATGTGACCTGTAATCCCGCTGCAGCTGTGTAGATAACCAGTCCAACCGATTAAAAAAGCCTGGATACCCTGGTTCTCTCCTCAGTGTGTCAAATATATTTTAAGTTTTGTAGGAGCTGAATGAACAAAACAAGACAGACAATAGTCTAAAATGTGAGTCCAAGGTGTAATCTTCAGGCAGTATTTCTTGTTTCGTCCAAAAACTCAAAGCTCCTCAGTTTGCAGTTAAAGAAAACAGTTGCTGCTTGTAACCAAACCCTGTAATCCCACACATACTCATGTTTTCTTGTATTTAGGTTCGGTTAGGTTCATTTATTTGTACCCATAGGTAGATTTGTTTTGCACAGCCCCTAACATAACTTCTAAAATATTCACACAAAGTAACAAACACACAACACATATCACACATTTATTCTGCAATTATTACTAATAAGACAAAAAAGAAACTGAAACCAAGTAAAGTTGTTCATTTTGATAATAATAAAATAATACAACAAAAAACAAGCTGTATTTATATAGGACCTTTTAAAACACGGCTACAAGGTACTTTACAAGTTAAAAATGAAAAATGAAAGTCAAAACATTAGGAAACAATCAAAAGCAATTTGAAGATTAGAGCACAGATACAGAAATAAAAACAGATGACGAAAGAGTAAAAACAAGATAGAATAAAACATTGTGAAATGATTTACACAGTTGGTAAGATCAGAAATAGGGCAGAGCACACCTATAAAATGTGTCTTTAAGAGAGATTTAAAAGAGGATAAATGATTGACAGACAAGATCTCCAGATTGTTCAACAGAGTGGGAGCCCTGACTACAAAGGCCTGGTCACCTCTTGTCTTCAGCTGGGACTGTGCAATGACGGGTAGGGTCTTCACTGAGGTACGACCAGGCACATGTGGAGTGAGACGGAGAAAGTGGAGAAACAGGAGTGAGACGGAGAAAGTGGAGAAACAGAGGAGTGAGACGGAGAAAGTGGAGAAACAGAGGAGTGAGACGGAGAAAGTTGAGAAACAGGAGTGAGACGGAGAAAGTGGAGAAACAGGAGTGAGACGGAGAAAGTGGAGAAACAGGAGTGAGACGGAGAAAGGGAGAGAAACAGACGAACAAAGTGGGGGAGTGGGAAATAAGAGGGGAAGAAAGTGATTCTAAAACTGTTCAATTGTTAAGATGTGTTGAGATTTATTATCTGTAAAATTGGTTGAGACTTTTGAGTCAAGATGTGAAACAGAAAAAGGGAAATTCAAGCTTTTGCTCCCTTTATTTTATTTTTCTGAAGTTAAGACCTTTATTTGAACGTGCACAATTTTCACATTTTATTTATTTTCTCTTATTTTGAAATGCAGCCCTACTTTTATTTAGTCAATGAGAGAACATTATACATATCTGCAATCATACATATATGTTCAGTTCTATGTTACGTGACAATAAATATTGTCAAAGTTTTTGAATCGTACTGAATTCATTTGATTTGACAGTCAGGTATTTAGTACATGCAGATGTTGATAGAACTACTAGGCTACTTAAATATATATCACACTAAATAGTTAGACATTATGATCTTCCGGACCTTTGCTTCAAGAAATTTTCTCTAACTGGACCTCTTTAAATTTTAGTTGAATACCCCTGCTCTAGGTCCTCAGCATCAGAGATTTCAGACTCCCAAGAATTGCCACCTCATTTTCCTCATCCTGTTCTTCATACAGCATCTTTGTGAAGTCTGAAATGATTGTGACCAGCCATACTAACATTATGGATAAAGAAAATCAAAAGCATAGTTTCAAATGCATCAATCAATCAGTCTATTAAATATAAACTGTTATATTTCGAGTTTTATTTTGTTGATATAGCTATGGTTAGCTAGCCAGAAAAGAAGCTAGCTAGCTAACAGCGAGTTAGTTTTGTACATATTTCTCTTTCTCACTAGTAATGGATTGAAGACTTACGTGCAACGTGTGTGCAAAAGCAGCTGTGTGAAATGAATGGCAGGTGTTCTGTAGTTAAAACATAGTGTATCGGTCGTTTTGACCCATGTGTGTAAAAGTCATGTAGAAATACAAAATGTAAGTTTGTTTATAAAGTAAGAAAGGAAAAAGGAAAATAATGATTTTGGTAATCAAAAACAAGTATTTAGGCTCCTTTAGGCTCCTACAAGAATCAAGAAAGTACAATTTCTTCAAAAAAGCAAAACTACAAAGTGCTACAAGTAAGTGCCATTTAAGTGCTACTAAATTGTTAGTTTTAAAATATTATTCAAGGTATAGTCGGAATAGGTGTGTTTTTAGTTTGCGGCGGAAGATGTGTAAACTTTCTGATGTCCATGGGGAGCTCATTCCACCATTTAGGAGCCAAGACAGCAAACAGTCGTGATTTTGATGAGTGTTTAGCTCGCAGTGAGGGAGCAACAAGCCGATTGGCTGAAGCAGAGCGGAGTGAACGGGCTGGGGTATTATCAAAGGAGCCTTCTCCTATATGTAGAAGGGAGAATAAGCTATAAAGAATAAAGCCAATAATTGTTTACCCATGTTGTGCAATTAGAAGGGTAGTGATACAAAAAAGATTTTACTGAAAAAGTAAAAGGTTAAATAAGGGTTTGTGATGATGAAGTTAATTGGGGAATACCTGCAATACTGAATGATTAAATTCATTCACTGCAAAGATAAAGAAAATAAAAACTGAGCCGGGTAACTTTTGACCCGTGTTGTGTGTCAAAGGGTTTAATAAAGGGATTAATTGAGTCAAATGTATTCCATCCTTTTCTCGTGAAGGCAGCAGAGTTTCATTCCATTCGGCTCAACCCGGGTTCTACTCGGCTGCACTCGTGGGGGGGGAAGTAGGCGTGTCCGGCTGTGCTGCGTCTCAGGCCGCGGTACAATCGGATGATCCCGGGAGGGCGGAGCCAAGTAAGAGGAAGTGGTACAGGGGGTTGACTGCTCCCAAGATAAACCGGCGGCCAGCATCTCTACCGGCAGTGTTACCGTTCATCTTCTTCAGCCTCCTCTTCACCACCACCGCTGCACTTACCAAGATAAGAACCTGACAATCATTCACACGCACACGCACACTGAGGATTTAGCCGCTTGCAAACCGAGCGACACTTTGCATGCTGCGGTGTCTGGAAGTGAAGGAACCGGAGATTAACGATCCAGATACGCGGCTGCAGGATGGAGACTCAGATACATGTGCCCGTCGGCTCGCCGGTCATCAGGAAAATCCCCATCTTCGTGGACGAACACGACGTGGCGGGGGGAGCGATGGAGCTCATCAAAGAGCTGAGACCGGCGTGGGACTCCAGCCATGTCAAGACCAAGGTAAGGTTTACCGCCATGCTAGCTTAGCACCGTGTGGCCAGGCTCAGACTGACAGCCCTGCAGCGGTGTGAGGGAGCCGTGGAAACACGACACACCGGTGTGCTTCACTAACACACGACACTGGCAGACGTGCTCCCCCTCTCATTTATGAATGAGGACCTTCTTTCGGTGTTTAGTGGAACAATGTGGGCTAAGCTAGCAAGATGCTGCCGGTTGGAACTCCTAACTGTGCTAGCAAGCTAGTGCCGGTTAGTAGATTAGCGTCCAAGACACCAGGGGAATATTATATCTATTGGGCTAACGTCATTTCCCTTATCAGACAGCTTTATGTGACCAGAGTACGAAACGTGGAGCAGCCAATAGTCTGCATGAAGGCCAAGTCAGGCTGTCACCTGGTGTCAGTGTCAGCTGGTGGTGACATGGAGGTCGGTTTGGTTGGGAAACATGAGGATTGTTAATTTCTCATGGGAGAAGACACACCTAATGGAGGCTGTCACAGCTGGCTGACTCAGCCTCAGTGTTAAAAGTAATAGAAACATGAGATGCCATGGTGGCGTCTGGTCACTGCATACTGCCAAAAGACAATATTACCACACTTTATAAAGTATATAAAGTGTGGAAGGGTTGATTTTACTGCCCTGAAGTTCTCGACTGACACCTCATAGGGGTGTAACAGCTCAGTGACCTTTGAGATGCCCACGTAGTAATTGCAACACAAATCGACCTTACCTGTACATTTCAGCACAGCATGCAAACAATATTCTCTAAAATGAAGAAATAAACCCTCATGTTTTATAATCCGATTATTTTTGTCTTCGTTAGAATATTGTCATTCGGACAAACAGCAAATGCCCCAAAACGAACGCGATGACTGATGGTGTAGTTCAGTTGCATTGTACAAGGCAATATTATGTATATAGAGGAGACACAAGTTCATTTAAGGGAAAATGGCAAACATAAAGTTGACACAAGGACAAATATACAAATATGTCTGCTCTAGTTGTTCAGATAAGATAGACTATTAATCCTGAAGGAAATTCTTGTGTCGACTTGCTTCAAGATTACAGTAACAGTGCAATATACAATAGAGTACTACAATACACTATTAAGTGTAAAAATATAATTGAAAATAAAAATAGTAATATAAAGTGTCTTCGGAGTAGAACCAGTGCCTAACAGAAATAACAACAGATTAGACAGTAAACTAATGCTAAACTAAAGTGGCAATAGAAATTAGTTAATGGCAATGATAATAGGAGTAAGTTATATTGAAATATTATTGCACATTATATTAAAATAATAAAAGGATGTTGTTAGTTTTAATGCCTTTCAATTCCATAAAAGTTGTTAATGAATTCACAGTGACAGGAGCAGAAACCAGAGGGTCCAGAGGTAAATGAGAGGAACTGTTGCTCCTCTAGACTCGGTCCTTGTTGTCACAGCAAGCTTTCATGTTTCTGTTGCTTGTGGATGAAAGACACTGTAAAACCAGTCCTGCAGACAAAACCTGTGGGACGGAGCTTCATCCTGAAGTCAGAGATTTCAATGACAGACTCGGCTCTCACTGCTCGCACTCACAGCACTAATGTTGTGAAATTGTGTCACATGGAGTTTTTAGTCAGATCCAATGAGTTTGGTGTAATCGACATAGAAAGTTAAACTGCTGCTGCTGATAATATTAATAAAGTACTTAAAATAAAAGCAGGGCTGCAACAATTGATGTTTTACATAATACATATTTTCTTTAGCTCCATAACATCAGAAAATCATTAAAATAATTTATGTTCTGTAAAACCAACTGATATGGATTCTTTGGGGCCAATACTGGTAAAAACCTTTCCGATACTGTTATATCGGCCAATGTTTATCTAAAAAAGGGCAATGATTCTTAAGATGTCGTTATCAAATCCTTATGATAAACAAATGTATTGGCTTGTTGGGTGACAGTTTAACCAAACTTAAATTAAACTTTATTCTAAATCAAAGAAAAAGAAAAAAACACAAATATATTGAACTTTAGAATAATATAGAAAATATAAATATTTAAGCTAATGTAGTGTTTAGACATTTAAAAGCAGCAACTTCTCACATTTGAGAGGCTTAAATAATATCATATTGCAATATTCTATAAAATAAATGAAAGGATAAATTGTTCATCACATTAGTTGTCGATACATGTTCTGCCTTTTGGCCAACCAGTTAATCAACCCTTTTTACATTATGAAATGGTACAAAAACCTCACCTTAGATATTAGAATAAAAGTACAAATTTAAATCCATCATAATCCATCAATTTTCTATCCTGCTTATCCCTTTCTTAATGGTTGCTGGAGTCAATCCCATGCAGCCCACATTGTGCAAGAGGCAGGGTTTACCCCAGGCAGGTCACCAGCTCATCACAGGGCTGACATACAACCCAACAAACAACCTTTCAGTCTTACATTAATACCTACAGTCAGTCTTGAGTCTCCAATTAATATAACCCGCATGTGTTTGGACTATGGTAGGAAACCGGAGAACCAGGAGAAAACCCACTCAGACACAGGGAGAACATGCAAACTCCACACAGAAAGGACCCAGCTTTTTAAAATTTAGCAAAAAGGAGAAATTTAACACATTTCTTTAAATTAATATTAAGTCAGCAAATAAAAAAAAAAAGTACAGGTGTCATATCAAGTACTTCTTAATCTTTCCAAGATAACATATTATTCCAGGGTTGGCTCTCTGCTATTTGTTGCCTTCACCATGTCTGTTGAACATTTAGCTCTACCAGTTAATTAAAGAGCATGGGAATCATCAGTCTATGTCTATTAAGTCTGTTGCAGAACAATGGCATCAGTCTGTATTATCTGCCTGTTTGTGTCATTATCTTAGGTGCCAACAAGTTGTGAAGTCACAGTCCCCGTATATGTAAAGTGTGGTGTCTGAACTTTTTCTGTGGTACTGTTGGAACAAAATACACAAATTCTTAGCAAATAAAATTAAAACTCAATAGACTGGTTACTTGACTGGGTTTAGGTTTTGGATTTACCATTGTGTAGACTCTTTTCTTTTGAGGTTTTGTGGTATAGTTCATTCCATTCTGAATCTGATATTTGTAATAAAACAAGTTTGCCAGGTATAAAATATATAGTCCTGAACTTATTTCCATCATTGTTCGTGGTATTTTCATGCCCCACAAATGGAGACGTGCATTTCATTTCCGAGAGGTTTGAGAATATACATTGAAAATAGAAACAATTGTTTGAACAATTATAAAAAGCTCTAATACGTGATTCAGACAGGGTTAAAAGTTTTATTTTATGTAGTCTTGCATACATTTGACATATTTAGGTATGTGCAGATCAAACATTTTAGGGCCCTGGTCATGATAGGAGTCCTTTTTAATATTAGTCAACTGCCACAAAGGGGCATATTCTTATATTAACAAAACCAGAGTACATATGATGTTGACTTTTACACGAGTTACTTGACAAATGCTGAAGGTGGTGGTTTGGTAAATAGGTTGATGAGCCTGTCAGGCAAAGGAAATTGCATAGTTGATTCCTCGTAAAGGATCAAGTGACTCATGTCTCATTGTCAGATCAAAGTCAATGGAGTGACACCATTTACTGCTGTGACTCTCATGGTGCCACGATTTAACCCAGCTATGGCAACCGTGTGTTTACATCCTGCTGGCTAATCTCTGTGGATTGGACTACGCACCTGCCACCCAGAACGTGGCAGTGTTCACCTCGCTTGCTGAAAGGCCTGACTTCCAGGGCTTTTCTCAATGACCGTCACCCAAACAGCTTTTTCCCACCGGATGCTATTGTCCAGGTGTGGAATGGCAAAGCTGCATGACTGTCAATATATTCAAGTCACAGCAGATAATGGAGTGAGGACAATGTGAGATTAAGTTTAGTGTTGGTTATTTTGGATGAGTCAGGAAGGATGTTCTTGAGCAGCAGGACTGTTGTTTTGATGAAAGCGGGAAGCATTAAATGTGGTGGGGGAGCAGCAGGGCACTGTTGATAGAAACAGCTGCTTAGTCCCTCCACCTGGACAGGAAGACTTTTACTGTAAATACACAATGTCATTTCCAAACATCTCACACTCGCACAGAGGTTCTGAAAACAGACAGATTGTGCCAGTAGCAACAGAGCAGCAATCTCCTTTTACAACGTTCTCACGCTGAAGACAGACTGAGTCTTCTCTGCCAAAGGAAGCCAGTTCAGGGCCGTGCAATCAGACCACCGAACCTAGACTCACTGATGATGGGGGGGTGGGGGAATAAAACGTCAGACAGTATATGGATGAATGTTTACCTCTGTCTGGGTCCAAGCTTATCGCTGTCTGTCGATGTATTGATTGCCGGTCTTAGCGGCGTATTGTGTGGCGGGTAGACTGGATCAGTCATGTGGTAGCAAGGGCGTGTATGCTTGTGTATGTACGGTCATAACAGGGATGCCTGTGCGCCCATCTTTGTGGTTAGTCACGTGTGGAATGTCAGATATGCGTGAGTGAGCGTCTGGGCTGGGGGCACATGTGTATGTTGTTATTGTGTTTGCAGCAGTGGGTTGGGTTTGGCTCAAAGGCTTCCACTGGAGTGATGCTGCGATCCAGATATTTAAGGCCCTACTTCAGACGCAGGGGAGACTTTTCTTTGGGCAGCACCAACCTGCAGAAGATTCAATGTGCCTCCATTGTGCCAATGTAAAAAAAAAAAAAACAATTCACCAGAAGTTTAGGTTTGCAGGACTAATGGAAATAATAGAAATAATAATAAATAACTACAATAAACTAAATGGAAATTGAACTAGAAAATCTGACACAAGACCTTTTTTCGCTGCAGCTCATCTGTCATGCTGTTGGCGCTTATAAAAAAATGTCAGTGGTGTAACTAGTCAAACAACAGCTGAGACAACAAGAAAGTATTGGCTTGAGATGAGTTTTGGTCATATGTGAATAACTATGAAGTTAATATGAATAACTATGAAGTTAATATGAATAACTATGAAGTTAATATGAATAATAATGAATAATAAATAACTATCATATGACTCATTTTCTTCCCAGCTCTTCACTGATGGAACCACCAACAAGCTGGTGGGCTGCTATGTGGAGGACAGTCCGGACGATGTGGTGCTGGTGCGAGTATACGGCAACAAGACAGAGCTGATCGTGGACAGAGACAATGAGCTCAAAAGCTTTCAGGTAGTTTAAAAACAAATGGGTATGTGCTCTCTCCTTAAGCACCACAGATTTGTTCAATGTGCTGTGTTTTTTTTTGTGTGCCTCATGTTTAGGTGCTACATGCAAACGGTTGTGCGCCCCGCCTCTACTGCACCTTTCAGAACGGCATCTGCTATGAGTTCATGCAAGGGGACGCTCTTGGGACGCAGGATGTCCGGGATCCTTCCCTGCTCAGGTGTGGACATGGTAGAGTCATTGGCCTGCTCAGGATTTTGACGTAGCCCAGAGATGATACATTTATAAAATATTGGGAGGTAGAGTTTTGCTCAGAACCCTTTGTGGTTTGTTTTTTCCACATAGGATCTTAGACTATTTTACAATGCCTCAACATTGCAGGAGAGACCGAAGTGAAGCATACACAAATAAGTTACATGCAGATGAAACAAATAAACACACGGGCTGATCCCAAAAATATTTGTGCAAAAGAATTGCTGGCATCCTGGATTATAACAGAAATATGCCCAAAGCAGTCAATTGTAATACTTTTATTTGGTAATGCTCAATGTCCTTGGGGTTTTTTAACACATTATTTGTGTCAGCTCAGTGTGTATTACATGAAGTGTTGTTTTCATTAAACTTCTTTCCGGAACTCTGCAAGAGATTCTTGTCCTCGTCTAACCTTGTAGATAGCATTATCTTAACTCTGAAGCATGGCTGTCTGTCACTGGATCCTTGGAATTCTTTATAATCATGTAGAAAACAGTGTAGTCGTTCATGTTGAAAATCCCATTGTGATCTTTCTGTGTGTGTATATTTGTCTCCTCTCAGAATGATATCCAGGGAGATGGCTCGTATCCATGCAATCCACGCACACAACGGCTGCATCCCCAAACCCAACCTCTGGATCAAGATGAGAAAATACTTCTCTCTTGTGGCCACAGAGTTTACAGAGCAAGCCTCCAACATCAGGTCAGATCTGGAGTCCAGCCGAACCTTTTATGAGAGCCAATGTGCACCACGCAACCCTCAAAATGTTTTTATCAATTACCTGAACCCACCCCGACTCAAAAACCACCCCATGTATTATGAATTATAATCTGGTTGGAGAGAGAGGTGGGTTGATTTATAGCCCAATGACAAGACGCTCTCTGGCTTAGCAACATTAAGGCTAAACATGATGCAGATCTGTAGGAGCAGGTGTTACACAGGTACTCTCTCCATTCAAAAAAGATTATCTGAAGTTAACATATAATTGTCTAGTCGTCAAAACTAGCCAATCTCCCAAGTTTCCAAACCTAAGCTCGAATCATTCACTAATCACTATATTGTGAGCTCGCCATTTTGTAGCATTTTTTAATACCCTATATAGTGGACTTGTCTTATCCTACAGTGCATCGTCAAAAGTAGTGTACAACAGATGGTGACTAGCTGAGCCACATGAAGCATCATGCATTGCACTCCTATTAAGTGTAAAATAAACATTTAATTATCACATTGTCGCTCTAGGATGTCGTAATCCTGTCACAATGACCCAATTACAATGTAGGCTCAACATCGTGATGCCCGTCAGCCATCGTCGTCGGACGAACCCTAGTGATTTCGGACACAACCATTGTCTTTTGTTGGGGCTAATGTAGTTAGCATATTAGCATTTCAAACATAATGTTACATACATAAGTACAGACCTAGCAGAACTGCTAGTGTGGCTGTGTAGACTCATAGTCTTGTTATTTAGAAGTTAAAAGTGCTATATATATCAGCATGTGGTGGTGATGGTCACTTGCCAACAGCTTCTGTCATCATTTCATTTACAAGACAAAGGGATACAATACGCCCTCTGAGGATAGAAAGCTAACTTCAGAAGAAGCTAAGAAGTGATCGGAATAAAAGCAAGGGAAGAGTTGACATCAGCACTGCTTTCCACTGCTGGACACAGCTCTTTGTAAGTGAAGGAGTTAAGTGTAATGCTGACCACACAATGTTTCTGCCCAATTGATGAGTAAACAGCTGTAAATGATAATATTGTCTAATTAGGAAAAAAAACTAAAACCTACATAAGGTCTTCAGAGAAGTAATGTGGATTATAAAAATTAAATACAAACACCCTTTCATGTGTTGCAATCAATCTAAGGCCTGTTGATATAATGTGTAATAATGAAAGAAAGGAACGTTAGAGGTCAAGGCTATAGATTATCTGCTGATATGATAATCAGATCCTTCTCTGATCAGACACAGTAGAGTTAATGGGAGTTCACGCTGAAGATGGTTCACTTTGCATCTTGACACTGAACCTGTGGACAAAGGTGGACAGTTTCATAACCGGGCCAGCTGCCCAGTCACAGCTGATATCTTTGTTCTAATGGCTATTAGATTAAGTCCAGCATGTGGTTTATATAACTGTAACAGTAACAGGCGACTGGATTATGGAGTCTGAGGCATGCAGTGGGCCAGCAGATGTTTGCTTAACTCTGTGTATCGGGTCACTTTCCTCTCTTCCTTGGTAACACAGACAGCTCGAGTGCCCTGCTCCTGGACAGCAGACACTTGTTACAACACCGCCTGGATCACGGCGTATAAAACCCACATTTTAATGGGCATTCGCAAAGAACTGGCAGATGTCTGTGTGACGTGTGATATTCCAGTGTAATAGAAAGTTATTTCATTAGCGATGACATAAAACACTGGTTACATCCCACATATCAACATTATGATGTCTGTGCTAAATTTGTGTGAGGCAGGGAGTGAATAGATGAGACTCTGGAAGGAGCGGCAGGTAAAGGTGAGGCAGCGAGTCAGGAAGAATCTGTGTGTTTGTGGGGATTCTTCCTGATTTGGTATTCTCTCAGGTGGGATGTGCCATTTGCCCACAAGAGGAGTGGCAAGTATGGATTTCTTGTACCTGTATAAACGTAGTTAATAATTAATGGGTATGTTAGATCAGTAATGATATTGTTAAAAGATTGTCTTTACTGACAAATGGGTTCATATTTTATGTATCTTTATTTTTGTATGAAGATGTTGAGTATTTTGATCTTTGAACCCCTCCCCTTGTCACGCTTTGGTACGTGTGCCCAGGTATCGCTGAGAGAGACAGTGGTCTGAGAAGAGGATTTAAACTGATGCAGTCCTTGTTTCATGTTATATTATTACAGTGGAAACAATCTAATGAGACCTGCGGTGTCGTAATTTTCTTGGTGTGTGTCCTGAACTCACTACATGTCTCTTTTTTTGTTTGTCTTTTATTTCACTCCTTCAACAAACAATTGCTTATACTCTCTGAACCGAGGTTTTTACAGCAGGTGACAGTGGAAACTAGTGCTTTTGTCCACAGAGGTGCCGGAAATGAAAACTTCCTTGTAGGACCCTTTTAACCATAAAGTGAAGGCACATTTTCAGGGGTAGAGAGTAAGGGAGTCAGGCTAGTAGTAGTTATTATTAAGATTCGAGAAAGTCTCCAGGAAACTAATTTAAGTCTATGTAATGTCTTGTGTGTGCGCTTGTTTTCCCAGCCTCCCCCTCTGTTGTCTCTCGTCTCCTGCTATCAGGCTGACTGTGACCGTGGATTAAATCTCATAAGCACATTACAGTTAGCACAGGGGTCTCTGCTCAGTACTCCGGTCTGGTTGGCTAAGACACGTTGACTTAACCCTTTCTCCACTAGCCAATAATACCACTGTCAGACAGACACAGGTGATCTGAATGGGTCAGCGTGTCGCCCAACTTTGGCTGAACGTTGGTTGGATGTATCAACGTTCAGTCGGCCTGTGTCATATGCACCCAGTTGGAAAAGGTCAAATATTTTAATACATGGTGATAAGTGAATACCATACAGTGATAGATTAGATCACATGTCAAACATTTATGGAACATGATACTGTGTCCATATTGATTTAGGAGCTGGAGCTCTATGTGTATCCACTGGGAGCCTGTTTCTCTGTCACTTTGATCCCAGGAGAACAGCTGGGCAGTGCCACGCTGAGCCTGTGCATTGTTAGTGCATGTCGATCTCAGCTGTTTTCACATCCCACACAGTTTGTTCCTGCTCAGTAATGATACCAAAACAATGAAAGGTTGTTTATTTATATCCACAATACCTACGTAGTAAAACAGTTCCTGTCACTTTCCCTTACCATGCACACAGGGCCCAGTGTTGTGTTTGCAGTACCTGAAGTGTGCTGACATTTTCTTCTCTCTTCATCTGTCTCTGTGTTCGCTGCCCAGGATCCAGCAGGAGGTGCCCAGCAAGGCCGTTTTGGAGCAGGAGATGGTTTGGATGAAGGAGCATCTATCCACACTTGGCTCCCCTGTAGTGCTCTGCCACAATGACCTGCTCTGCAAGAACATCATCCACAACAACAAAGAGGGTGGGTACCCTCTAGTAAATCCCAGCATCACCCATTTATTCATCAACTAACAACCAGAGTGATCTCATCACACTGCAGCACTAAACGTCATACAGATACTGTATATGTGATGTGGAGTGATGTTACATTACATTACATATAATTTAGCTGACACTTTTATCCAAAGCGACTTACAATAAGTGTATTCAACCATGAGGGTACAAACCCAGAACAGAAAGAATCATGTAAGTACATAAGCTTAAAAAAAGCCAAACTACAAAGTGCTACATGCAAGTGCAACATATAAGTGCAACTAAACCCAGCTTTCTCAACTTTTTGAGATTTGACGATGGTTATTAGACCATCATCTTCTTAACCAAGGTGTAGTCAGAGGGACATGTGTTTTTAGCATGCAGCCTCTGGATGAACTGCAGAGGTCGGATGGCACTAGCAGGCAGACCAGACAGGAGGGAGTTGCAGTAGTCTAGGCGTGAGATGACCAGAGCCTGGACCAGAACCTGCGCCACCTTCTGAGTGAGAACGGGACGTATTCCTCCTGATATTGTGCAGCATGTATCTACACGATCTGGTTGTTGCAGCAATGTTGGCAGTGAGGGAGAGTTGACTGTCAATTGTCACACCCAGGTTCCCTGCGGTCTGGGTGGGGGCTACCAACGAGTAGTCGATGGTGATAGTAAGGTCGTGGGTGGGAGAGCCTTTCCCTGGAAGGAAAAGTAGCTTGGTATTGTCAAGGTGGATTTTTAAATGGTGTGCGGACATCCACTGAGAGATGTCAGTCAGACAGGGAGAGATTTGTGCTGCTACCTGTGTTTCAGATTGGGGAAAAGAGAGAATAAGTTGGATGTCATCTGCGTAGCTGTGGTAGGTAAAGCCATGTGAGTGAATTACAGAGCCGTGAGAGTAGGTGGGCAGAGAAAAAAGGAGGGGACCCAGGACGGAACCTTGATGGACCCCAGTAGTGAGAGGACAAGGTTCTGACACAGGTCCTCTCCAAGTTACCCAGAAGGTACGGCCTTTGAGGTAGAATGTGAGCAGGGAGAGAGCAGAGCCTGAGACACCCAGGTCCTGAAGGGAGGAAATAAGGATCTGGTGCTTCACTGTGTCAAATGCAGCAGGAAGGTCTAGAAGGATGAGGACAGACGAGAGAGACTGCTCAAGCAGTGTGAAGTTGCTCAGTGACAGCAAGGAGGGCAGTCTCAGTTGAGTGGCCTGCCTTGAAACCAGACTGGTGAGGATCAAGAAGGTTGTTATGGTGAAGATAGGAGGAGAGTTGATTAACGATCGTACACTCAAGTGCGTTGGAGAGAAAAGGAAGAAGAGAGACAGGTCTGTAGTTGTTTACTTCAGATAGGTTGAGGGTGGGTTTCTTGAGGAGGGGGTTAACTCTTGCCTCTCTAAGAGAGTTAGGGAAACAGCCAGTTGATAGGGAAGTGTTTATAAGACGGGTGGGAAAAGGAAGAAGGTCAGTAGCAATAGACTGGTGATCTAGATGTGGTTGATGGAAAGCTACTTTCAGAATGTTGGTTTGGAGAATGGGGAACACATTGAGTCGGACAACCACGGAGCTGGGGGGGACTTGCGCACCTGCCGTGAAGTAAGAGGACAGGAGGAAGCGAATGTTGCGACAGACAGGTACAGAATCTGTTGGTGAGATAGGGTTGTCAGATTGGGAGAGAGTAAGAGATGATGTTGTACATATTTTTAGATATGGGCTGCAACATAGGATTATTTTCCAGATGGATAAAATGCCCATCACAGTTTCCCAGAACAGTCCGAAAAACCCAGGGCTGTTGACTTTGCAATGAAAGAAGATTATTCGACTCGCAAATATTCACATTATGAAGCTGAAACAAAGGAATTAGTGTCAAAAATGTGTGCTTGCTTTACAATTCCCACAATTTATAAGGCATCAAAGTTATGTCCTGCCTTCTGCGTGCTCTACCTAGTAGCATGAATAATCTGGAAAGTCTCCTGTTGTTGTTATTAGTGTCTGACTCGGACAATCTCCTGCTGCGTTCTTCATACATGAAATGCAAGCTCCGCAAAATGTTCTGACCCCTTTCTCTAGACATTTTCTGGAGTTATTGTCTAAAAACTCGGCTATAGTCGAAAACTGTTGCACAGAAAAGGGCCTCTCTGACAATGTCTGAGTTGTTAGAACATCCATTAACACCACAGGGTGCCACTCTGCCCTCATCGGAACATCAACGGTCAATTGAGTTCTGAAGTCAGGCTTTCCATTTTTCCTAACTAGGTTTAAAGATGCACCAGGCTGCTTTTTGGGAGTGGAGATACCAAGGTACTTTTTTCAGCACCTAAATCTAAATACATTTCATGTGTTTTCAGGTCATGTTCGGTTCATTGACTATGAGTACTCCAGCTACAACTACCAGGCCTTCGACATCGGCAACCACTTCAATGAGTTTGCAGGTTTGTTGAACCACAGCGTGATTTGTCTGTGAGGGTAAATCTTAAATCCATGTACTGTAGTATAGCTTCTTATACAACTGTGTGTGATCAGGTATGGCTGAGTTGGACTATGGGCTGTACCCCAGTCGGGAAATGCAAATGGACTGGCTCAAAATTTACCTGCAGGCCTACAAACTCTTCACCAAGAACACAGAGGATGTCAGCCCGCGGGAGCTGGAGACACTCTATGTACAGGTCAACAAGTTTGCTCTGGTGAGGAAGAAAATGTTGTCAAACACACACTCACACGCCCTGTGTCTCACATGACTTGACCTCACCTGATATCTGATTTGTCTCCCCCAAGGCTTCTCACTTCTTTTGGGGCTTCTGGGCACTCATCCAGGCAAAATACTCCTCCATCGATTTTGACTTCCTCGGGTAAGTGTGTGTGTGTGTGTGTGTGTGTGTGTGTGTGTGTGACTTTGTGTGGTGCCCCCCTTTGTAGAATATTGCTTATCAAGTTACATTTTTGACTGTGTGGGTTAAACAGAAATGAATGAAAGGCTGAAACTTAAAAACCTATAGTCTGCATGCCTCTCATTTCATTTGTAAGCGTCCATTCCGCTTAACATCTCCTGCCTACACACCTGTAACACTAACAGACACCAAGGGTGCAGTCGTATTGTCCATTTCATGATGTTTCTGTTTCTAAGTCCTTACGACTTCTCACTCATATCTTTCCTTGACCTCCGGACGTTTTAAATCAGGATCAAGGAATAGTGGTTTGGAAAGGAGATTAAGTGGACTTTCGACCCAGCCCAGGTTTGCCTCCACTAGTGGTTTACAGAGAGGAGGTTCATGGACTACAAACAAATCACTCTAGGGCTGGGAATCTCTGCACCTATTTGATCCGATTCAGAGGGCTACAATTCTATTTCTATACATGAATAATTTTCTATCACTGTATGACTGCTAGAGGTGTGCATCTTCACTAGCTTCATGATTGGTGCTTTAAAAAAGTATTTTTTACTGTTACTACAAGTGTGCTGTAATTTACAAAATAACGGTTTTAACTCAAATATCTCAGTCTATAACAGCGGTCAGTGCTCTCCACGCTGATTTGACATTCATTCAGTTAAGACCTGTGTGCTGCATCTTTAGCCTCTACTGCATAAGGGTGGCCCTGCCTGGCCCCCCTGGTGCAGTACTCCGATGGTCAACAAGTGACTCTGCTCCTCCGCTCTTTTCTAATTACTCGCACTTAGAGCTGATCTTTATAAAAACCTTCTGTATTAATATTTATGTTCCTGGATAAACGGGGTGTGGCTTCTTAGTCTCTGGGTGAGTGAGTGAGAAAATATTTTAAGCTAATTATTAAATTACTATATCTTGAATGCATTAAAACGAAAAGAGTATTGACAGTTTGGTGATTTGCTGTAACCACAACTGGACCAATGAAGGAGAGACAGCTAATGCTAGATAGTTATCCTCCTTTATATAATGTAAGACAAACACAACAATGAATGTATGAGACCTACAAGTGAATCAGCAGATGTTAAAATGACATGAATGAGAGTAAAGTCTGCTTTGATTCAGCAAGCTAAACTAACTATAATCAGTTTTCCTTGTGGGAGCTAGTAAGTTTCATGTGCATGTTTGTATTCCACCATTATAGGTGGAAAACAGTTGCAGCTAGTGATAAAATGTATTGGACAAACAAACTTAAGCTAGACTCAACAAAACAGAACAACACACAACATGCCAATCCTGTAGCCTTCAGCGCTGCAAACATGTAGCCTCATTGTGTTGTCTAAGTGACTGTGGGAACTTTCATGCCGTTTGCATTTTTCAGAGAGATGTTTTAGGTCTCGCACCCCGTCGTTGTCCACAGTACCTCCGTGCCAAGACTTTAAAACAGAAAAACAGGGGAAGCAATAAAAGACATTACTAACACCACATCCAGTTAGTCAACTCTGTTTCTCATAACAAGAGGAGAGAAGCCCCTGGTGTACGCTCGTCCTCGATCACTTGCCGGCTGCTGAATCTGTAAATCGGTCGGTTCGTACCGAGCTCCTTTATCCTGTTTTTTTCCTTATGAAAGAGTGTTTTTGTAGCGAAATTACCGGATTTGCAGCAATTCCACCTGAAGTTGCCAAAACTTTGCCGGTCAGCTCGCAGCAGAAGTAACTCAGTGACGGTCGACCAATCACATTAGATGTAAAGAAAAGTAAATCAATACCAATTCGCTGTAAATAAAAGTGAGAGTGCAGAGAGCTGCGTCCTGTGGAAAATCTGCAACAACCAATTAAAAAGCAGCCTCAGGTCCCTCGGTTGCCAAAACCTTTAGAACTTACATTCACTCTAATTTGGCCGGTGCCCCACACCAGGAAGTATGTATTTAGACAGAAATTAAACAAATACAATTTGAAAACATCTTATATTGAAAACTCACAGGTGCTCACAGTCTACCATGAGCATTGTTCTAGTAAAATATTATTATATAATTAAATTAAATTAAAAATGTTTATATACATTTTCTTTCTCAGGATGTTGGAGGGGGCGTCGCTCCATATTGACAGGCCCCCACTGGTAGAAACTAGCATGCTAGGCTAACTAGTTTCTACTTAGGGAAAAATTTAGATGAGCGATCTGTCCTTACAAATTGTTGTTTGTAATCAATGGACAAAGAAATCTGTAATGGTAATGAACCAAAAGCAAATATAAATTTTGTAATAACATTTGAAGGCTTTACCTTTTTTAAACATATTTTAACCTGTTTTGAAGGATGGGAAATTTTGCACAGCAGTGGGGGATTAGAATTTTTATTTTCACTTCTCTACTGGACTGATCCCTCCTATATGTTTGTTGCAGGTACGCTGTGCTTCGCTTCAACCAGTACTTCAAGACCAAACCTGCGGTGATGGCCATGCAGATCCCAGAATGAGAGGAGATGAGAGGATGAGGCGAGAAGACAAGCAAGAGGGTGTAACAGGTTTTATGGTGGGAACTCTTCTCAGTGAGCCAGTTGCCAATGAAGCACTGCTTGGTCTACCTGGCATCCTTTTTCTGCAACAAGCACAGTTGCTCTTTTATTCCTCCAGACTTGGCTCCACATCTGTCACAACTCTAGCTCAACAACTATAAAACTTCCATTAGTTCATTGTGTGTATGTTCTTAATTTATCTCTATAAACCTGACGCCTTGCTTTCCCTCAGCAGCTGAACCAGTCCTAGTGAGCACAGCAGTCTGAGTTTGGGTAGAGATCGCTGCTTTACTGTCCTTCACACCAGGGCCAAATTTTTCCACATCGCTGGTAATGAAGGTCAAAAGCGGGATGACACTGTATGGACAGTTAGTTTGTCCTGTTCTGTGCATTGTATCTGTGGCTCAATGCCACGTCCTCATTACAGTTAGAAACTGGCTACAGATGCTTTTCACTTGGGATTCCTCAAATTCTGCATATGGTGTGCAGTGAGAACATTCCTCCTTTTAACAATTCTAATCTACCTGATCCGTCATTCGCATTTCTCAGTTTTTGGTGCTAAGTGCTTGTTGCTGTGATATTTCTGCACTGTACTTCCCAGAGTCCGCCTGTGCATCTATTGCTTTGAGTGGCACTGTGCCGTCTCCTTTCCTCTGATTGATGCAGTTTGAGCTTCTGTCGGTTCCTCCTCTAACTATTGGGCAAGCTGTTGCTGTTGCTGGTGCTGAAGTATGAAAAAGACTTTTCTTTGAGCTCGTGGACTTTTCTCCTGGAAAGACCAACCTGACACTTTAACGTGTGTGGAGCGACAAAAGGAAAAGCTTCTCAATGACTGGCAGTAGGTTGAATCACTATTGTGTTCTAGCAGTCAGTGATAGAGAGAATGTAAATGTGCTTTTTGTTATGTTTGTAGATTATTTAACATCTCAGGTCAACTTCTGTTCACTTTGGGTTGTTTTAGTTGGGGCAGGGGAGCAGCAGCAGATATGAATGAGACTCGTGTGAAGGCCACTTTAATCTCTGTCCATTTCTGTCCTCAAACCATTTTTCCACCTCCTTGACTTTTATGGTTAAAGCGACATGCTCTGTTAAACTTTCCAGACCTCTTGGAAAATCCTCCCTCCTAATGCTTTACTGCTCCTCAGTTTACCATCTTTATTCTCCTCCCACCACAGTCAGGTTTCATCCCTCATTTTGCCCACAGATGTTGAGAGAGTAACGCCTGTTCCACTGGACAACTTAACATCAGAGACTACTCTCAGCTCCACTCTGTAATCCAGTCACATCACAGACCTACAGCCAAATTTGTCTTGCATAATTACACATTGCGTAATTTGTGTGGAGGGTCAAATTGAATGTAGCTTTAAGAAGGAGCCAGGAATGAGTTTTCTGGGGCTCACTGTCCATCATGAGATCACCTCTGTCCATTCCAGAGAGGAGTAAATCAACACTTAAACAAAGCTTGAACCCTTAAAGTGGGACTCCAATATGAAATAAATGGTGATGAAAACGTTTTGTTGGTCCACAGCATGAAATCATAAGATTGACTCAAGTGATGTCACTCGAGTCAGCAATGGTGTGGTCTGGAGACTTCAAATAATACAAAAGTCTACAGATGGGGAGTTTGAAATAAGGGAGTTTACAGAGTAGTGATGTAGCACATAACATGAGAGGAGTAATAGCTCCTGGACTATGGATTGTATGTATGTCATGCACAATGAACACATTTGATCAAGGATGTGGATGTTCAGATTTCCAAATTTGACTTCACTCTGCAAATGTGACGCTCTAGTTACCTGCTCCTCATCTCTGCTTGAGGCTGTGGTTTGATTCCCTTTGGGGCTCTTCGCACCATGTCCACTCTTAGTATTGCATGTAGGGGGGGACCCAAGAGACAGATTTATAATAAAATTTGAATCAAAAATGAATCAGCCGAAATATCCGGACTTTACTCTAGTATGTGTTAAAACTACCAAAGCACTGAATTTACATTTCCCTCAATGCAACTTGTTAACATATGTTGTCAGACCTTCCCTGATTGGTGGATGCCTATGTCTTGCAAACTTGACATTCCTAGGTTGCAATGCAGGATTTCTATTTGTAGATTGGTGTCTCCAGTTCCAGGCTGAAATGACTCAATTGATATCACCTGCGTCAAACTAATGATCATGTTTACTATCGCTTATTGTTTTGATTATTCATTAGTCTATGAACTGTCAACATTTGTTAAAGAATGCTTCCCAGAGTGGTCTCTAATTGTCTTGGTTATGACAATTTAGCATTTATTCTATTTTAAATCTCAGTGCCACACACGCACTTCCATAACCAACAGGACAGGATTCAGTCCTCCTTCCCATCATTGACGTAATCACTGATCTATCCGGTCCGGCGACTGGTAAATACATACCTCAATCTCTGAAGCTGTTCATTCAAGCTGGGCTCCAGAAAAGAGGAGGGACTTCTCTATCACACACACACAAATTGACCCCCCCAGGGGGGGTGACACTGAACTCTAACATTTGTCCCCCACACAAGATCTCATGTAACTGACGGGTTTAATAATTTCCCAGGTGAGCGGCAGCCTTTTAAACAACAGAACAGACAGAGACTAACTGACGATATTGGTTTTCAGTCATAAGTGTTTTTAGAGGGGTCACATTTATGTCTGAAATGTGTCCATGGATCTTAGACTCAGAAGTGATGATAAGAGCTGTCTGAATGTGAATTATAACTCATTTTAGGGCTCTGTGAGGCTAAATTAATTTAAGAGGTTACTTAGTGGAAGATGAACTGATATGAAGGCAATTTTTGGGAGCAAAAACCAACCAACAGAATTTTCCTGAAATTAGTTTTTATAAAAAATAAGTGCAATCATCCACAACAATGGTTAATTTTTAGGGTGAGAATAATCGAGAGGCTCTTATTTTAGGGAACTAATAGTGGAGTAATCTGCTTAGTAGATTTGCAGACAAAGGCCAAATTAGTGAGCTTGCTGCTTGAATGCACAATCCTAATATCCTTATCGGAATTTAGCCTAGATGAAGAGGGCATTTACACTCCATGAGCTTCTCCATTCACCTAATGAAGGATACTGACCCTGAGTGGACCTCATCTGTTGACACAGTTTAGGTTCGGGTTTATTATATTTCCTCTGAAACGACATCACTATTTCTTGATGTTGTCTGGACACTAGTGTTAAAGGCTGTAGGGTTGAACTGAAAACATTCCACAGAGGAGTGCGCTAATTTTTGCTCACCTTACCCACCATGTAGTGTGGAACCACAATGTTTGTCACCAACTGTTTATGTTACTGAAATTGGTTCAGTCCCGTGTCTGTTTCATATGGATGTCAACATGCATCTCATATTAGGTTTCTAAAACACTGAAGAACCCTTTGACTGAATGAAAAGCAGACACATGTAACTTTACAGTATATTGAGTTAAACATCATCAAAAATCAAAACACAATTCTGAAAATCACTATCACTCTCAAAATGATTGTCAGGTATTTAAAGAGTAACCTAATAGCAGGCTTAAAAAGCAGTGTTTTTAAATGCCAGTTTCAAGTTGTTGTATCAGTACCCACACCCAAGAGTGATGTCTCAGAGTACAGACACTGCAGCAAAGTGAGAATTCTAACTGCTTTTTTAGTAAGTGTTTAGTTTCTCTTTAAATACACAAACTACATCTATGTTACATATTAGACATAACTTCAAGTCCAAAGTACACTTACTATGTTTTTTCAGGAGCTTTCAGATGCACCACATAGTCTTGGTTAATAGAGTTTTCTCTATTCTCATATTGATCTGTAGAGAGATCTGTTAATTAATAACTTTATTCATATCCCACCTTTTCAAAACATATGTGACCGGCTTCACAAAGAGGGAAAATAAAATCTAAAACAAGAAGCCACTACAATGTCCTTTTAAAATCAAAGACAGCAGATCAAATAATACATCTCATTAAATGTAATGGCAAAAGAAAAGGATAAAAGAATATGAGCACTGGAAAACGGTAGTAAGTGGAATGAGGGAATTTGTGTTCCATTATCTTCAATTTTTTTGGGGGGCTTTACAGAATGTGAGTACAACCAACTCTTTGTAGGCATGTGGATATACACAACTTGAAAAAATATTAAGTTCATGGGCCTTCAAATAGTCATAGGCAAATGATTGGAAGGGAGAAAATTGACATGTTGTTTACCAAAAGGTCAGCTGAAGTTAGCTGAAGGTTTTGCACTGACAGTTGCAGATGTACAAGCCATAGAATGAAAAGGAGAAGTTAAACTTCATGCAAGTATCATATTCATGCTCTGAATAATGTATGTTTCTTATTAACATTAATAGAAGCAACGTTGACTTCATCACTGCATACTGGGTAAGGTGACACTGAGCCAAACGAGAAGCTACTGTGAATATTTCATGAAGTTCATGATACACTTTCACTGTTTCTGTGGCGACCACTCTGATTCCAGACTGTCTGTCTGAATTTCCTATTGCCATCAAAGATGTCCCCCTCTTTGCGTTTGGCCTTTTTATGGTGTTTGAAAGCAATTTTAAAAAGGGTTTATTTATTGAGTGAATCTAACAGTTTTTCACACATTTTCTTTTATTGTTTTCCAATCATACCAAAATGGTTACCTTCAGAGAGTTTGCATTGCAGTTCATTTGAGATTAACTATTTTTGTGTGCAAACACTGTACAGATAACTGATTATTTTTGTTTCTTGTTATGCCGATATTCACTTTTTGTAAATGCTTTGACTTGAAATGTAGAGCGAGCCAGCGTTTGGCCTGTAGATGTGACTTTGTAATGTGCTCATCCACTGAGTCAGTGTGTGCGGCCAGCGGAGATGGAGGATGTACATACTGTAAGAAATACTGTGAAGCTTACTGTACACTACAGTGATCCTTCACCTCTCTGTAGGAGTGGCAAGGATAATTATTTAACAGTTGTCAGTGAATATTTCCATAAAAATGTATAAAATGGGGAAAAACATGTCTACTTGTGGTTTCTGTGGTCTCAGAATTGGTGGGAATTCATAAAACAGCCAATATGTGACTTTTCTTTTGTTGAGACTCCAGTTTCCTCCCGTGTTTGTGTCTGTGTGCCAGCTGACCCTGTGCCGTGGCCCTGGCAGGAGGAAGAAAGGCAGAACTTGTGTTGGAGGACATCCTGCTAAAAGCACACACAAGCTGACAAACACCATGGTTATGTCTTCCAAGATGTTAGACAACAAAACGTGTCTTTTCCTACACACTTATATCAGTGCCAGTAGAATAATCAAAACCTATTTAGCTGCAAAACCACCAGTGGGAGCGACTGTGTTTTGAGAGTGACACTTGTGTACCCTTCAGAATCTGCAGCAGATTAATATTAAGAAAATAATCCCAATGGTTTTACAGGGACAAGTTCAGGCTTTCATCATACTTAAGACATTACTCACTAAAGTTCATGAAAAGCTATTATGTCAATCAGCTTTTTGCTATGGCCATGCTATTCTCTGTCTTCTGGTTCTTTCGTCTGAGAGATTTGCAACAGTGATGTCATGTATTTCTTTGCACAAGTAAGGATCATTAGCTGACAGTTATGGGCTGTGTGATGTGTTGTCCAGGTGATGTCAGTCAAATCAGGCACAGTCTTAGTTACATTCTTCACTTTGATGGTTTTTAGTCAATTATCTACAATCACAACGTAAAACTGCTTATTTACATTCATCGCTGGAGACATGATGGATTGTAGAACTCACGATTTATTATATGACTGACTAACTTTTGCTTATGGCTCATTAGAAATTTGTAATACCACTATCTATCATTAAAGTCATACTAACTAACTGCAAACCAGTTGATGAAATATTACTGATGCCAATTCTATGCTTAAAGTGTGAAATTGTAAGTACTTATTAATGGATTGGCAACATTTATAACTGCATTTTTACTAAAAAGAAACACATGGCCATGCAAATACTTTACATACAATATTAAATGTATACACATTTGTCATTGTTCTTCAGTACAAACAACAAAGTCCTTTCATGGTGTTTTCACAGTATTTGTTACTCTTAAGCATCACACAGTCCCACACACGTTCAGGTCATTACACCTGTGTTCCATGTAGGTGTGTGAACAATATCAACCAGTGTCATTACTTACTGCTGTGTCTGTGTTCAAATATCTGCTTCTCCAAGTTCCCTGGTTGGCTTTTGATTAACTGACATGTGTAAGGCAAATATATGAAATGGGAGGACAAGGTGTCATAATGTGTGAATGTTGGCATGAGCTGAGAAGAGCTGAGGCTGTGTACAACCGGGGGAACGTCCTCTGGGAGACCTGGACTATGGAGCAAAGTAATTACTGAACCAACCAGGGCCTGTAAGGAGAGTTTCAAACAACCCTGAAACTTATGCTTATTTTAAAAAAAAAACACACGCACACAATTTACACAACCAATTTATTGTCTTTCAAGAAAAAAAACACACAACTCTGAAAACATAGAGAAATGTACACCTTTAAATTACACAAGCTCTTATAAACAAAATAGTCTCTTTTTATATGTACATCAGCAGGGTTAACGGCCAGAGACTCCTCAGGGTGTCTCCACCAAAATAAGATAAACATTTTCCTCTGATATCCATCTCTGTACACAAAAGCCAGCATGTTTACTCTACACAGCCCTGACGTCTGGTATCTCCCTTGCCCCGCTTTTTTGATTTGTAACCTTGTGTTGAGTTTTTGTTATATTGTCCCACTGGTCAACACGTTTATTGCGTGATGAGAACAAAGACACCAACACCAGCCATGTGGCCAGAAGTGTTAGCCACAGATTACCACAGGCAAATGGCAACATGCTATTAGCTGATCATGCTGACGAGGAGGTTGTAACACGCTTCGTTATGGTTGTATTTACTTGACGTGGCCTCATGTTGAGCTGCTGATAAGTGATCCTGGGAGGCTACTTAGCCTTTTTTTTGTCTTACATGTTGTTTGAACTGCAGCGGAATGCTAATTAAGCTACTGCTTGTCTCAGATTACTCAGCATTTCTCAGCTTCTGAGTTATTTTGGAATTTACAGCCACTTAGCACAAAGCAAACCGTTAGCATCAGGTAGCATGCTTGTTGGAACAAAGGCTGTCTTGTTTCCTTTAAAGATATCCAAAATACAATCACTCTTAAGGTGGTGCTCTCACTTGAAACTTCAGGGGAGTTTAAAGCACAGTCTGCAGCATGACACAAATCAACATGTCTTACCAAACAGCTAACATGTACAAAAATAACTTGTATAAGCTTCTACAACAGAAGAAATTGTGGTTTTCAGCTTTAATTTCCAAGTCAACCAGTTTAGTGTGATTACATCCATCCACAAATCCCGCCTTACTTTCTAAGAACATAGTATATAGGCCTATGCTAAGTGCTTTAATAAAATCATAATGTAACTCAGCAAGTTAAATTGTTGTCATGTAGCAACACAGCCGATGGGGCCCTGTGGATATTTTTGGTGTCTTGTTCTCATTATTTGACCAGTGGTTCAAGTCTCTCTAAAACTAAGTGTGTCCCTTTTACTTTTTTTTTTCTAAATCCATCACAAGAGAGCAGGGTTACACCAGCAGCTTCCTCTCCAGTGTGAAACAGGGACTTGGGGATGATTTGTTTTATCTGTTAGTTGTTTGTGGAACAAAGTAAAAGATGAAATGAGAAGACAACTGTTTAGCCTACTGACTGATCTGTCACTGCAAAAACATTAAGTTTCATATTCAGTCTTCAAGTCAGAAACGAATTCCAGAAAATTCTAGAATTCTAGAAAAAAATGCCAGAATGTCAATCCCCTGGAACGAGGCCCAATGCACCAGCACCAAGAAAATGACGATTCCTAGAAAATCTTGAATGTCTTTTTTTCAAGAGAAAAAAAACCATCTTTCATTTGAATATTTCTTGCAGTGGTGCGGAAGGCTGCGTTTTAAAAGACATTTGAATACAAAGATAGGAGGTGCTTAACACGACAATCAATAAACACTCAAAGAATCAAACACAGAGGTATAAAAAAACAGGTAGGGCCCCGGTCGACCCACCGTGCTATGAGGAGAGAACTGATAGACACACAAATACAGCCTAACGCAGCACAGCTCAACTGTACAGTGTGATGTCGGGAGGGCGAGGAAGAGGAGTTTGTCGATTTACTGCATATTATCCGGCCCACGACAGGTGTTAGGGTTCAAAATTATTTAATTGATATTGGATTGAAAACCAATAGGTGCACTAACTGATCCCAGAACTAGAAAATTGACTCTATTGTACTTCTGTGTTGACCCACCAATTTACCAGATACCTGCCATGTTTTTTAGTTTTTTAAGAGAGACTGATTTAAAGACACAGAGCTTTTTACACTTTACGCTCAGAGATATAACAGAAAGTTACATTCTTCCCATCTCTAATGAAAGACAGTGTCAAGTAGCATTGTGGGAATTGTAGGATCCAGTGTGTCTGGTGGTTTAACATCTGCCTCTTCATATTTGACCTTTTGTTATTTTTACATATTTTCACATCTGTCTCTTTGCAATTTGCAAGTTTAATACTGAAGGCTGAAATTGCCCCTCCCCCGTCTTTCTTTAAAATCAAATTGATGTTATAACTTGCCCAAATCCAATAATGTCTGCACACTGACTCCAAAGCACAAAACGGTTTAAAGACATTTTGATCCGAGTGCAATTCATCTTCATCAGGTCTATTTTGTTCCTTTAGCTGAGCAAAGGTCTGACTTTGATTGCAATGTTGTCCTTATAAATATACAGTATGTTGTGTTTTAGAATCAGTGTGCAAGTCTAACTTTTTTCCATTTGCGCAGCTTTTTAACCAGTATAGAAACCTATGTGATGTTTGTATAATTCTCTATAACTCTCTTCAAACCCAGACAATGTGAGCCATGAGTAGTCAGGGTTGGATGTAACAGTATACATTAATAGACATATGTCTTCATATGATTTGTCTTCATTTTGCTGTAACCAACCGTTACCAGCAGGGGTCAGTACTGACACACTGAAAACATACAGCTTCATCACTTGTAGGCCTACTGCTCCAGCCAGAGCCGTTACTCGGCTGTTCCTTCAACAGACTCTGTGGAACTTGTATGGTTCATTTCACACTTTCCTCTGGTGAATCTAAACCCTGTGCGTATTTTGTTTTTAACCAAGTCACCATGGTCATATTAAAAAAAGCAGTGTAAGGGATTAAACCATAAAAATTACATTAATGACATTAAAACTTCAAATTCTGTATTCTAATACAAAGCAGCGGATGCAATGATGCCTATGAAGGGAAATAACTAAGATAAGAGTTTACAAATTCACCTTTATATATATATCTGTGTCTGTGTTTGTGTGTGTGTGTGTGTGGGGGGCTGGCTTTTGCTGGAGACTACTAATTGACAAGGGACTGTGTGTGACATTTCCTTACAGAGGAGCACTTTTCTCACTCAATGACAACCCAGCCATCCCTCCCGGTTTTCCTTGGTTCATCCTCCATTCGTCCTCTCCGGCTGTCAACAAAGAGAACTACTTCCTCCAAAGCGACCCTCGCAGACCCTCCCATCCCCTCCCATCCCTCGCCTCCATCTTCCTTTTTTTTTTTTTCTTCAGGTCTCCCACCTTCAGTCTGTCAGGAGCACCAGTTCTCCCTCACTCCTTTCTCCCCCGTCACTTTCCTCTCCTTCGCTGTACAGAGGCTGCTCCCTCTTTCGTTCCCTCTCTCTCTCCCTGGGCAGGGAAGTGGGCGCGACGTGGGCTTCCACTCGACGTGGGGCAGGCGGGACCTGTGGCAGGTAATGCTCCAGTAACGCGGGGTGAAAAGGCATGGTTGCCACGGAGACCGAGCCAGCGCTGCCAGCGTACTGTCCATCGCTGTGGGAGTAGTGGATCTGCTGGGGCTCTGTTTGACTGAAAAGACATAGAGAGACTGTAACATGCTGGTTGTCAAACATATATATATAAATATCTTACTTATGATTGAGGTGGTGAGGTTTGGGTGACCCTCTTATTAAATGTACATTAAATTAATGTGAATGATTATGTTTGGATTGTTGGTTTTTAAACAAAGTTGAGCTAAAATTGTAATTCTTATTTTTGTGCGAGGAAAGATAGACTGCAATGACTTTTTGTTTCTTGAAAAAAAAGAGAAATACAATTTTGGACACAGTGTCCGAGATTCTGGGCAGATATTTTCTATGGCCATAATCAAGTGGCGTGGAGTTACCGTATCTTAAGGCTCTTCTGGTTCTGGAGGTGCATTCATGTTAGGTGAAGCACCTCTGCTCAGATGGATATAAATATCTGCTGGTTGAATCATAAGTAGAAAAATGAAAAAAATACATCTCGTACTTTGATCAAAATGTCTCAAGGAGGGAGCATTGGGACATAACAACGTAAAGGAACATTTTAACTGTGATTACCAAGATTCGCTGCATGCATAAACCGTCCGGTCACTGAATTAGAAGTTCTGTTCCATGCGCTGCTAATGGAGGGTTGAAGCTGCAGGTTCTGGTGCTCCTAAAGTTGTCAACAGCTTAAATGAATTGTCTCCAGGCTTCTCAGTCCATTCTGGATGAATTCAGTTTCCATATGTTTTGATTTGTTTTGTAGAGAAAATCCATTGTTGTGAATGGACACCACAGCTGTAGCTGAAGGTCATGGATATTATATTTCAAATTATATTTAGAACCATCCATCAAAATGACATCAGGATTCTCAGACATTAAACTGATGATCATAATATCAATCTACATGAGTACAATTATTTGGGAGGGTCCTTTGTTTCTATTTTTGTTAACAGTGAAGACATCAGAAGGTTAAGTTCAGCCAGTTAGCCTAGCTTGCTACCATTACCATAGACTGTGCATAAGGATGGACAACAACACCTTCTGCCACTATCCAGAAATGAAGCCAAAATATTCCAGATACGGACGCTACCTTCTTTTGCCATTAACGTCATTTGAACAGTTTGAGTAAATTACAACGTTTCACCTAATTTTTATAGCATAAAATTCGTAATTAAAACCGAACTTATCAGAAACATGAACACTATGAACATGAACATAATCAGTGTGATGAGAACTATCTAAAATAACAAAAAACATCTTTAAGAACAATGTAAGAGGGCGAATCAATACGCTTTGGTTTCACTTTTGGGGAGCTGTCATGTCGTCCATTTTTCCATGCAGTCAATGGTTAGCACTGATTCCCATTGCACGTTACTTCCTGGTGGTGGTGACGCTTTGTCCCACGTTATAGCAATAGGTAAGTCATGTTAATGGTAGCACCCTTCCATGTGTCCAGTTATGGTCAAAATGACTGTGAACTAGTCCTCAACACTTTCCTGTGTTTCAAATCACAGGAAATTACACAGGACTAATTAAAATCTTGGTTGCAAACTTGGTTAACTGTCTATTTGGCTGTTGGAACTGAAGTTAATATGATGAACTGTTTTACGTGCCCTCCCACACCAATATTGCACCAGTGATTGAAGCATCTTCAGTTTAAAAGCAGCACATCACAAACTAGAAACAGGACCAACAAATATTATTAAAAATATCTCTCAAAAAAGTTGGATTTCAATTAAGTGACAAAAACGTTTCCCTCTCAAAAGAGTCTCACAGAGAAAAGATGTTGTGAGTCCATCTGTGAATCAAAGAAAAACGACAGCGACGCAGAAAACCACTAAAAAACAACCACTGTTAACAGTTCCAAACCTCCAACTGCTCCAGCTTAACTGAGTTGAAGGATTTACTGGCAACAATGGCGAGGGATGCTATTCATCTCCGAGGACAGAGTGAAAACAGCCGAGCTGCACTATCAGTACTCTACTTTTGTTTGTGTTTCAAGAATAAAGAAGAGCTTTGAGAGGTGTCGAGCAAACTCCTAATTGAGTGAATTGTCAGTGTTTTCTTCCAGGGACAAATTCAGCCACATTATCTCAAAGTTGTGTGCACACTCAGAGCAAACTGGCCTGTGTGTGTGTGTGTGTGTGTGCGTGCGTGCGTGCGTGCGTGCGTGCGTGTGTGCGTGCGTGTGCACTGGTTTCTACCTGTGCGTGTAGGTCGCTCTCTGTTCCTGACGACGGCTCTTCATCATGGCCTTGTACTCGCCCACCCTCAGCCTCCGCCCCTCCACAATGCAGGTCCGTTTGGGCCGGGGTTTGTACTTGTAGTCTGGGTAGCGCTCCAGGTGCTGCCGGCTCAGCCTCGCCTGCTCTTCATAGTAAGGCTGCTTCTCTTGGTTGGACATGGACTTCCACCTGGAACCTACAGACAAAGATTTATTGGTACAAAGGGAAAGAGTGAATAAACAGAGGAGGTGAATTCATTCACACAGACGTGTACGATTCAAAGAAAGAGACCAGTTCGGCTCATTAGTTACACGTTTAGGCTTTTCTAATGTTATTTCCTGTCCAATAAAGGCAAAATGGAGAACATCATTTTGTCAAACTTTCTTTTAGTTAGAATTCAGTCAACATTCGAGTCAAATATAAGTCAAACCTTAAAAGTACCTTTAGAATGCAGTTATCTTTTGTTTCTCATCAATCGTAATACAAAATAAAGATAAAAAAGAAAATCAAGGACAACACTTTTTTACAAACTAACTTCAATATCACAATTAAAACTTACTTGACTCAAAGTCAACAAGTCCCTTTTAAAGTGAGACTTGTCTGTGTGACTTCTGCTGAATAAGCAGTCGCTGTGGCCACAAGTGGTAATTACAAAATAATGAAACATCCCTAAATGTTCCAAAACTGTCTTGACGAGTCATTAAAATTAAGTGACTGTGGCCTGAACACGAGCAGTAAACAACAAATATGTCTCCCGGGGCCTTTTTCTCAGTGCAGAGTAGAACAAGAAGAAAAGAATACGGTCAATTTGCAGCAGGAAGAGTCACTGCAAGCTCCTCACTTTTATTTAATTTATTTTTATCGGCCGTTTCACTTTTTGTTGAGCAGTGGACGAACATGAATGTGACCATTCCATTCTGCTCATGGTCAACTGAGTCTGAGACCTCATTGTATCTAATGATCCAGAGAAATATGTGACCTGAGCCAACACTAGAGACCAACTTGTGATGGGATCACACCTGCAGCAATGCAGTCAACGTTCCAACAACTTTTCAATCCATTGGTACTCAATAATCACTACTAGTATTATTAATGGTATTACTTGAGTACTCAGGGATCAGACCAGGACTATCGCTGACACACCTGTAGCACATCTGTACACACTTGTAACGTTTTTGTGACTGTATTTTGTACAGTTTTGACACAATCACACTGAAAAATATTTCCACAGGCAGACAGACAGTGAAGCAGAGAAACAGGGAGACAGGGAGACAGGGAAGCAGAGAAACAGGGAGACAGGGAGACAGGGAAGCAGAGAAACAGGGAGACAGACAGACAGACAGACAGGCAGGGAGACTGACAAACAGGCAGACAGACACACAGGGAGACATGGAAGCAGAGAAACAGGGAGACTGACAAACAGACAGACAGACAGACAGACAGACAGACAGACAGACAGGGAAGCAGAGAAACAGGGAGACAAAAAGACAGACAGACAGGGAGACTGACAGACAGGGAGACTGACAAACAGGCAGACAGACAGACAGGGAGACATGGAAGCAGAGAAACAGGGAGACAGATGGACAGGGAAGCAGAGAGACAGGCAGACAGACAGACAGACAGGGAGACAGACAAACAGACGGAAGCAGCATGAATACCTGGACCACACACACACTAACCCTGACCCTATTCACACAGACACGCATGTGAAAACGATACCAGTCACGCTGACGTACTCGGTGACAAATTGCTGGTCATACCAGACCAAGTACTTGGCATGAGTCTGTTTCATTATGATTTCAGTTTTCCAATTGTATGAGACATTTTTTGCCTTTTAAAACAGATGTGGTATTATATGGAACATATTTGTCTTGCTTTAATGATCACTATTGTCATTAACTTTACCCCATCATACCATACAGAAATAGGTGTGTGTGTGTGTGTGTGTGTGTGTGTGTGTGTGTGTGTGTGTGTGTGTGTGTGTGTGTGTGTGTGTGTGTGTGTGTGTGTGTGTGTGTGTGTGTGTGTGTGTCAGTTGGAGCAGCAGGTGGATATTTGTGCCCTCACATGTGCCAGACAGTGTCTCAGAATAGAGACACCGAGTGAAACCCACCCCTACCCAGTGCTGAGCTCACCCAGGATCTTGCTGATGGAGGAGTTGTGCATGTCAGGGAAGGCCTGCAGGATCCTCCTGCGCTCGTCCTTGGCCCACACCATGAAGGCATTCATGGGTCTCTTAATGTGGCCGGAGGAGGGAGGGGGCCGGGCCTCAGCGTAGCTGCCTGGGACAGAAACGGACAGAGCACCTACTGGGAGAGGGCTACAGTCAGATGACCACACTAAACTGGTGCTGGAATATGATATTAATTCCTCCTTAAACTTAATGTCTCTGTCCCAGGGAGGGAACACTACTTGTTATTAACCTTTGGTTGTGAATATTCTAATGCTTATTAGGTAAAGTTTCTTATCACCCACAAACATCCTGCTGTTCAGTTACGATTGTATGAGGCAAGAATAAGCCCAAGCTATATGTTCTCATTGGTTCTTAGAAGATGTACACTGTAGCTTTTGGATATTTAATGTGTGTGTATATATATATATATATACACAGGGGGCTAACCATGCTAGATAAGTATATATTTTTTATCATGTAAGAGCTATTTAATTTAATGTTTTGAAAAATGTGTAGTGTTCCTTTAATAGAGCACAAGCCGCAGCTTGTTCTGTGGCTTAATACCTGCTTGTGACACTTGGGAGTTTTTTCAACTTCGCAATGGACTTAAAGTGGATTATTGCAAAAACAACATTGTATGGACACGTGTATGTCAACACTACCAGCTAGCACACATTTTGGCATGAACAATGATTCACTTTCCTCACCTACATTTTCCATCCTAACTTCTCAGTTTCTCAATAAAGCTTCAAAACTTCAATACGATTGTATTTACATCTTTACAATATGTTTATTGATATATAAGAATCTGGGCATGATGGAATCTAATTTCAGATACCTTATATGTCAGTGTGATATTCTAAGGAGGGAATTATAGTAAAATATATAATGGTAACCATTGCAGTGCCTTTGAAATAACACAACTAATTATACTATCTATTACTTATTAGCATCAATGTGTTACTTCCTAACACTGAAGAGTATTAAATATGCTCCTCCAGGGACACCTACCCTCAGAGTCACTGCTGAGGTGGTCCTCGGTGCTGGGCCGGCCATGTCTGACATCACCCCGCTCGGAGTGAGAAATTCTCTCGCTGTGGGCAGACTCTTTATACTCCTGTGGTCATAAAAAAGACAAAGACAGGTGAAGTCAGACACTCAGCATATGCACACAAATATTCACACTCGAGCACAAAGGGAATATTTGAATTTGGACCGCAGTAAAAGATGACCTAATGTCCGAGGGTGTTATGTGTTATACGGGTTGCTATTTAAGGTAACGTCCGCTATATCAGCTGCTGTTTAAATGCAGAGCTGTATATGCAAAGAAAGGGATTTATAACACCATGGAGGAGGAAGAATGATGTTTATTGTTTGAGAGAGGAAAGGTCAAGGAGACAAGGCAGAAATGGGAAGGTGACAACTTCTGAATTTGCAAAGCTATCGCACCATTGCCATATTATCTATCATTCATTCTCCTGCTGTAAAACATTATTTATCCCACATGCGCTGGAGTGGAATACCAAAATAGGTCAGTCAACAGTCCTGGTGTTAAAGCAGCAGCACAGGCCCGATGGAGCAGGATAATGGAGAGGAGGAGGAGAGCCACAGAGTACAGTATTATGGAGGACAAAGAGAAGAGGGCAGGTGGCTCAGTCAATGCCACACTGAGGCCTTTGTGGTATTGTGAGGCTGCAGCAGCTGTTGCTCCAGGATGATGCAGGGACCGAAGCTTTAACCACCTCAGAGCACGAAAACCAAGACCAGAATAGAAGACAACTTTTACAACAACCAAAACCCCAAAAAGACAACAACAAGAATTTTTACAATCGGGTTCCAGATGAAATAGATAATTTCAAGAAGTTTTAATAGCTTGCACATAAATAACAAATCTAGATAGATGCACGATACGACCTAAGATTTGTAAGAGCAAGGTTTCCATGTTACGTTACGTTGTTAAAACAACATTTGGTATTTTTCCAGTGTAGAACCTGACCATAGAATAACAAAAAGTACAATAACAGCAGTAAGTACCATCTTTGTCACAGCATACTTCTTTGTCTGTTTTGTGCAGTGTTTACATATCTGCACTTTCCAGAGGGCAACACCTAAAATACTCTTCTGTGTGTGCTACAGCTGGGTTAAGCTTCTGTCAGTTAAATCCTCAAGAGGGGCAAGACTCCCTGTTACACTAAACTAAACCGGACTCTGACCCCTGATTAAACCTCCACATGTTAGTAAGTATAGACATACTGCAGCATTCAGCAGCTAAAGCACTGGAGGTGGTGGAGGCCAAAAACGGAGCTAAAACAGTGTGAATATTCATCAAGTTGTGTCCACATGAATGATAATCGTGCGTCCGACAAGAAATTCTAGTGATCACGATTGTCCAGGGCCAAATTGATATTTATAAGCGGTTGATTACTAGAAAAGAATTGCGTAGCTTCTTTATTATAGTACCAGAAACTGAGGGAAAGGTAACGGCGTACACACACAAACACACTAATTCCGCTGCTCACTTCCTTCTCTCTCACAGACTCAGCTGACATCTCTGACTCGCTTCAGTTTAAAGTTGATTTGTTTGAAATGACGCAGCAATGTCAACACTGATCATCACATAATGATTCTTAAATTAGTTTAATCTTTCTTCAGAGCAGCGCGGGCATTCATCAGCCCGTCTCGCTCGCTCTCTTCCCCTCTCACTGACATGCACACAAAAACAGTGTGATCGGACATACGTATAAATCCACACTGGGTAAAAATAACTTAGTCAATGTCCGAAGACCCGGAGGGGATGGTGGGGCGCGCTTGCTTTTCACGTTCCAATCATGTATGAAAAGACCCCAAATGAACACTGTAAGTGGACTTAGTGGAGCTGTGCATGGCTCCCTGGGGGTCTGCCCCAGACTTGGTGGCGCTGTCGCCGGGCTGGGTGCTCGCTCCCTCGTGATGTGGAGCTGTCTGTGGTCCCTGCGTCCATAGCCAAGGTTTTTTTTTTTTTTTTTAATAAAACAATGTTGTTGGAATGGAAATAATGCTTTTAAATTTTTTTCAATGTCTGTGTAGGTTACTCACTGTATGGGGTCTATGTTAGAAACCAAAGCAGAAATTCTTTAACACCATATACTTAAGCATTTGTATATATTTATCGAAAGCCATATCGTCATTGCAACATTCAACAACGTTATTGCATATCGCATGTTTTCCTAATATCGTGCAGCCATAGTGTGTGTTTGTGTGTTAACTGGGGGCGATCAACTCACCATCTTTTCCCCGCCGTCCCTGTCTCTCTCTCTTTCTCGCCCGCCGCTGCCGTTGCTCTTCAGGAGCAGCTGGGCATCGTGGATGGCCTGTGTGACCACGTCGCCGTCTCCAAGGAAACCTGCAGACAAAAAGCACCAGGCGACAACGAGGTAAACAAATGTGGGGAGCATTGAAAAGAAGAGAAAAATGGCATTAGACACAGAAGTGTCAGAGGCAGCTATGCTGAAATTATGCCGATGACAATGTGCTTTTTAAATTATACAAAAATATTATTTTTGTATTCTCCTACAATAGCTTTGCAAGATTCACAGTTCTTACAAAAACAAGTTCTTATTCATCTCAAACTGCCTGTTATGCAGACCTTATTGATATTTGCTCAGGCCTCCTTAAAAGAGAACTTTCTTCTGACCACCTGTGTGAAGGTCCTGAAAGCTAATGGTAAAACACAGAAAATGGTACATGACAGAACATCATTGAACTAGACCATAGCATAAAGAAATCTGTGACGAGCTGCCGTCATTCTGTCGTGAAAGTGGAGAAGAACTAGCATTTAGAGCGGTCTGTCGCCTGAGCTCTTGTCTCACAATTACTACTTTCACATACATACTGTAAAGTAGCTACCGCTCAGCTTTTCCTGGGTATGTAAAGGTCGAAAAGGCCTCATTTCTAGTGTGATAACCCACAGATCCTGCTTTGAAGTTAACCACATGTTTGTTGCCAGGCGATCATGACTGTGGTGTGTGTGCACAGATGACACATCATCTGTCAATCAAACACTGGGGGTGGTACTGTTCCGAAAGCTCCCCTTGCTCACTTGTCTATTAACTCTCTGGCTACTAGAGCCAGCGCTGACTTCCCTTTTGTTCCTTTTGTTTATGGCATAACATATGCTTTAGAAATGTGAAATGCATTGCTTTTGTTGCCCTGTATGACATGTTTTAAAGGAAAGAGGTGGGAGACACCACCAAGTATGGAAGCTTTGGGTTGAATCGGAGAAGGTTTTACTCCTTTCATTTAAAGCTGCTATGTGCGGATTGTGGCTTTATAGATATCCTGTTTTCTATGTTATGTTTCCATCAGCATTATGTCCCTAGAACCTTATTTACTTCCTGAATTCATTTCCTTCCTCGTAAAAAATCTCCAAAGCCAATGTTTAGAAGAATTAGAAATTGTTTTTAGCATTTCCATCCATGTTTGCAAGCTCACAATCATTTTCTTCCCTGTCTTTGTTGGCAAGTTTCTTGATGCTTTACCACCAACAATTGTGAATCAGTTGAATAATAAGATCAATAATACCAAGACTGAGGAGAAACCCAGAGTTTGTTTTTGTTTGAAAACACAACTCTCCTATTGATACACCTGGTGTCCACATTAACACTTTTAGTTTGAAAACTCTGGTGCTGCGTTTTAGTCCGGACGGGCAGAAACTGAGATATTTGGAAACGATGACGTAGACACTCACAACCGCTTGCTGATTGGGTCTTTTTGGTCACGACGTAGCCTTTGCTGATCATCAGCGTCCTATCACATGACCCTCTTCCGGAAGAAAACAACCGGCATTAGCCTCGGCTACCAGCGTATAATGATAATATAATCATTTACAAGTGTTGTTGAACCCTGTTGTATTTGCTAGCGGCTGTTGTGGAGTTAAATAATTTATGTTACAATGATACAACTGTCTACATGTGTAGGTGACAAGTTATTAGAGACAGTATCTTGAAGAACATGATGTGTAAGCAGGAACGTGGCCTCTCAAACCCTGCAATCGTAACAAAGCAGAAAAACGGAGAGTTTCTGACACCGCAACTTTGATTTGCACAACCTCAGAGAAGATGTGAGGATGTTTTTCTTTTTTTGTCTCCTTCGTGACTACACACTCCCATTTCAATGGAACTCACTGAGGGCAGATCGCGGTGGACTGTGGGACACTTCTCTGTGGAGATCCCTGAGTCTGTAAGCCCCCTGCAGTGCCAGGGATCCCAGCTCCAGGCTCTGGGGACTGGGCGTCTTCCCTAGCTCCATCCCCTTTGGCTTGGAGGTCAGGTTCAATGGTTGACTCGCCTCCTAAACACACAGTGAGAGCAGATGAATAAGGGTGGGGCCACTCACACACATTAAGGCGTAACTGTAAAAGGCGAGGGTGTGCACGTATTCGGTTATGCACAGCAGATTTGACGTGTCGCAGCGCATCTGTCACACCTTTGTAGCGTTTCTGTTCTTTTGTCTTCATGCTCACCTCATCCTCTCTCCCCTTTGTGTTGGTCTATCTCTGCTTGAGAACAAGTCATGCAAATACACTTCATCCTGAATACACACCTACACACACACACACACACATGGATGAACCCATTCACACACACTTAAACTACAAACATTAAACCTCTGAGAGAGGGTGTGGTGTATTCTAAAGGCTTTTCAGCCTCCACATACCAAGACACTACATTATCTGTTTAATCTGCAGAGCTTTTCTTTAACTACACCAACTGCACACAAAGCGCAACACATACATTCATACATAAACAGTAAGCGAACACATAATCCGCTGTTCCTGCTCCATTGGTGAATGTATTACAAATACTGTGTTTGTGTTGAACTTGGGAATATAGTTTGATGCAGTGAGATGAACATTTAAATAGCTGACATAAACTTCATAGTTATTCTGTGGTGACGTTGTACCTGTCGGAAGGAACTGCTCCTCTTCACTTGGGTGGAGTGAGGGTTCGGTAGCAGCTGCATAGGATAGTCCATGGCTGTGGAGGATGAGTATGGAAAACACTGTCACTGGTTGAAGCTGAAACTTTTTTAAATGTACTGAATATAACAAATTGCAAAATTATAACATTTTATTTGTATAGCTCCAAATCATAATATTCATTATCTCAAGGCCCTTTGCATAAAGGTCAAGACCTTTAAATTCATAGAGAAACCCAACAGTTCCCACAATGAGCAGCACATTGGCGACTGTGGAGAGAAAAAACTCTCTCAATAACCGGAAGAAACCTCTTGAACCAGACTCAGTGTGGGCGGACATCTGCCTCGACCGGTTGGGGTGAGCAGAGAGAAATGGGGAGAAGAGCAGAGAATGGTGGAAAAGAGGGGAGAGAAGAGAGAGACGGGGGGGTGACCAGGAACAGTTGTGCACCATCAGGTTTCAGCTCTGACTGGTTGTGATGAAAACAATAAGAGTGTAAAGATGTTATTATTGATAGCAACAACAAGTCTGATAAATATGACTCAAACCAGCCTAGTGCCGTTCCTTTCTCCCTACCTGTTGTTCCAGTCTCTGGAACAGAGTCTTAGGATCTATGGTGTCAAAAGCGGCACTAGGATCCAGCAGGATTATCATAACGACTTTTCAAAATTCAGCTCAATACTTTATTTCTGGCAGTTTTTAGGTTTTTCTTTTTCAAATAGCAATAGCCGGGACTATTAAAGGAAAAGCTATCATCAAACATAACCAGAATGGCCTAATCTTGAATCTTAGACACATTTCTATTGGCCTGGGGTAAATCGTCTAATTGCCCAAACCAAACTCACACCCCTACAGGCCGTAACTCGCCCGTTCAGTAGAATTAAGCAGTTCTTGTTCCCTTCACAAACACGACATGGAGGGAATTAGCGAGTCATACTGAACAACTAAGAGCTCAGGCCTGAATGTGTGTGGAAGCATTTTAGATTTGATACCTCACAGACGGAGAAATTCATGGCTAAAGGTGAGGTAACACAACGACATCAAAGAGGCTCACGTTTAAGCTTGTCACCCAGATGTGGTGCACTGCACATCCGACTCCTGCACTGGATCAGTTGTGTAACGGGGTAAAAATTATATTCATATGAATTCACTGGTTCAGGCACGGATACAATTAAATAAAAGTGGGCAGCAAGTGAGAATTTAAATTTAACATCTAAATCATCTTATGTGAGTCAGCTATAAGGATTTGTTTTGTTGCGAACGCCTGTGACATCACCTCTGACCTCTTCACGTCCACTCAAATTACTACAGATACCGAACTAGCAAGTACAATGTATTAGCTTTTGATAGCTGCAAGCATGTCGTCGCATAGGAAACTCACTAACACAGAAAAGAGGATTTCAAATTTCTAGCTACAGCTGGCCTCTTCCACACAACCCCACAGTCCTCCAGCATTCATCCGTCAAAACATCCTGAAGCACACACATTTCTTCAAATACAGAACGCAAATGAATGGCTATCCATAAATTCCACCTACAATGTTTTAAAGACTGACTTTGTATCAGTTTGGTTTGAAAAGATAGGGAAGACAAGGTCACCCACGAGCAGAGCTTTTAAGACTCGTGAAAGCAAGACCGCACAAAGCTGCGGCTCTCTAAGCGGTGGCCTCTATAGCCTGCTAACTGTACAAGCATGAGTGTATGAAAGGTGCTATTTGCCATATTGTTCAACTGAAGTCTACATTTGTATCTCACCTATGCCTTTTCATTTCTCTGTAATACAGGCCTTGAGTTGAGGTGTACAAATATGCTGAAATTTCTCTTGAAAAGTACCCGAGCGCGAGGATTTACCAGCACGGATGGACGGTGACAGCAACTTTTCAGCACTAACTTTCTGGCCTTCAGAGAACACAGTCATTGTCAGCTAAGTCGCGTGTTCATTCACCCTTCATAACAGGCCACGTAAGAATACAATATGAAAGAACTGATAAACCCCAGTGTTGTCAGTGTATGGAAGCCTTGGACCAAATAGAATAAAGCAAATTACTTATCAAAATAAAATGAATTTCCAGAGTTGTAAAATCCTGTCTGATATTATTATCAACCATTGTGTAGTGATTTGTGCCAGAAAGAAATCAAACAGGCCCTCAATCGTATATTAGAGGAATCATTTCAGTAGATTCACATAAGGATGCACTTCTTATCCTCCCAGGCTACATGCGGAAAACACATATATCATGAGAACACCTCTTGGGCTTGTGCGTGCCGCTGGACAGATTCTCCGGATTGTCCCAGATTGCCCGAATAAAAGCTCATCTTCTGCACATTTAACTACACAACAGCTGTTGGCAAAGACAACAGGGTCAGCAATGCTCGTAATTAATTATATTACCATTCTACACTGGTAGCCAAGGCTAATGCCAGTGGTTTTCTTCTGGACCGGTGTCATGTGATAGGAGGCTGACGAGGCAGCAAAGGGTAAGAAGCCGTGATCAAAAAGGCCCAAACAATGAGCGGCTGTGAGTGTCATCGTTTCCAAACGTCTACATGTCGGCTCGTCCAGACATAAACACAGCCTCTGAGTTTTCTAACGAAAACGAGACCAGCAGCGTTTCCATCTCCAGTTTAGTGGATCCAAAACTCCAGAGTAGTGTGGACGAGCAGAGTATTACTTCTACAAGTACTCAGCTGAATACAGTTATCATGTAGTTCATCTTTAAATCAAAATTATGGCATTTTGGCCACATATATTCTTTTCCAGACAAAGGTGAAGACATCTGTTCAGTGTCTTGCCCAAGGACACTTTGGCATTCAGAATGGGGGAGACTGGGATTAAATTGCCCTTCTTCTGGTTAGTGGACGAACCGCTCTACCTCCTGAGCCACAGCCACCCAAGTTGCAGAGTGGAACATCAGATTCCAGCTCTAACCCAAGAACCGGCCATAAAAGAAACTGAAACTGAGGCAGATACAAATATCAGGTCTGTGTGATGAGGAAACTGTAACTTATCTCAAATCAATCAATGCTTGAGACAGAGCTGTTCTATTTCTGTTCCCTTTTTCCACATTGCTTTAGTTGATTTGTGATTTGATGGGCACTTTTTGAATTACATCATCTTGTTGTGTCCTCTTCCAACTCCCAGTTTAATCGAGCCATCAACTGTTATTACAACCAATATCTGGATCAAAACCTCTCTGCTAGCTTGATGACTGACCTGGCTTGCAGGGGATTGGTTGCAATGGCAGGGTCATCTGGGGGTCAGAGGTGACCTGGAGGGACTGGGCGCTGGTGTGGAAAGCCGGGATCATCACGTAGGGCATGTTCACCTGCTGGGACAGGGCAGGACAAACACACCTTACAAAAAAGCTCAGGTTTCTGATCAGCTCATGTAGAGGCCTTATCGCCTGCTGCTCGTGCTGTGATGTGTGGAGATGTGTGAGTGTCTTGAGAGGAGCTGACCTGGATCTGCTGCTGGAGCAGGTTGATCTTGTGCTGCTGCTGGATCAGCTGCTGCTGTTGTTTGGCAATCTGAGACACAAAACATGTTCATTTTCACACACAAGGGTATGCAAGTGGCACAGTGACACAAGTGGCCACGGTCCCTTCTTCAATCATCATCTCAGCTTGAAACACCACAACATACCACACTGCGTACACATTTGATTATATAATATTTAAGTGAAGCCAGTTTGGATGTTTTCAATGACAGCAACTAATCCATTCATCAATTTTGGAACCTACTTTTTGAAGAAATATGAGATTTGGGGAATAAAATCATAATATCACGAGAGTATTGCGAGAAAAGAGTAAATCATTTACGAGAAAAAATATATGACGACTATAATCTGGTAATATTACAGCTTTATTCTTAATTATAAATTTATAAGAGTAAGGTTTTAATATCATGAGAATGCAGGTAATTTCCCCCTTTTTGAAAAATATCCCGTCTACATTTCCCGTCAAAAATGAGCACAAACGCTAGAACACAAACGACAAAGTCTCCATCAGCGATCCGACAAATGCCAGAGAAGAATGATGTGGTCTGAGTAATATTGAGCAAGGTTGTGAATCCCCGTAATGGGGTGCAGTGAAGATAAATTTAGATGCAAACTGATAGACCAAGCAGTGTTAACTAGTGGTGCACCGATGTATCGGCCGTATATCGGTAGCGGCCGATATTCGGCTCGTTTACTGCCATCGGCGTATCGGTAATAAACTTGACTTTCACCGATAACATTGGCCGATATTCATTGGTATGTTTTCTGCAGCCTGCCAATCTGGCATCCAGATTATGGTACACTGACGCCGGGTTTACACCGGGCGCTGAAGCGCCGCGCAGCGCAGCGCCAAGGAAAGCCAGGCGCCTCCCATCCCCCCCCCCTGTTCAACCTTTGTGCGGTTCACATGGGCTGCGATGCGCCGCGCCAGCGCCCTTCACCGATGGTTTCGGCGTGCGAGCGAGCGTATCGCGCCAGGAAACAGACTGAAAAATGATTTTAAACGATATAAATGACATATTTTATATGATATAAATGATCAAATATGCATCCCATACTTTGTATTCCCCTTCTGTTGTCCTGGAGTTTTAATTTTCCCAATTTTCCCAATCACATAATTAAATGTCCCCCTCTGCCCATCCGCTACAGCCACACAAGCAGTCATATAGATAAAAAGAGAGGGGTGGGGGGGGCTATGAAGACCATCATCATTTACTCCCGAACCCCGACATTCAACGGGTACAACAACAAGCGGAGAAAGCAGAATCGCGGGCTGACCGGCGCGGAGAAATGCGCGTCCTGTGTGAACCGCCAGGCGGCTGCGCGCTTGAGAATGGCGCGGCGCGCCGTGGCGCTGCGCTTCCGCGTCCTGTGTGAACCCGGCGTAACGCTGCGCGGCGCGGGGCGGCGCTTCAGCGCCCGGTGTAAACCCGGCGTTACACACCAAGAAGGCCACATGCAAGTAATAAACAAATATCGGTATCGGCTATCGGCTAGATTGTTGTTTTAAATATCGGTATCGGCCAAGAATTTCCATATCTGTGCATCCCTAGTGTTAACCAAACTAGAGAAACCGGTAATAATTGGCAATTGTTATTGTTTTGTGGTGCATGGCCATGTATGTGGTAAACTGTGATGACATTGTTTCCCAAGCGCTTTGTTATACATGTACACACAAGGTTTCTGAAAATCGGCACTTCAGAAGGTGTTTGTAAAGATCTCAGATTGAGTGCCTTAAAACGCTGTTTGAATGAATGAGACTAAACACAGAGGAAAACGCTTGTTTTGCAGAACATCCATATAAGTGAAGACAGGGCGTAAATCTCCCACCTCACTTCTCCTTTCTGACAGTTGTGAATACCACGGAAAATGTCAACGTCAATGCAAATTTGATTCCACCAAGAAAGATTACTTTACAGTTGTATGTGTCTGATTTGCGTAATTCTCTCGCTTCTTCACATGCAGTCAAAACACAAACAGCAATGCACAAAGAGGACTCTCAGTTCCTGGGTCTGTTTAGTCAGAAGGTTCAATCACAGCTGTTATCAAGATAACAGTCAGTGCGGACCCAGACATTTGTTTTAATGTTGGCTTGTCTTGTTGATATTTGGCAGCAGATGCCTGGATTGCGAGCGGTACCTGTTCCTGCTGCTGTCGAGCCAGCTCCATCTGCTGCTGCTGCTTCTCCAGCAGCAGGGCGGCCATGTTCCTCTGCTCAGAGTGCGCCCCCAGCAGCTGCTCCCTCAGACCACTCAGCTGGTTGATCATCATCAACAACTGGAGCTCCTTCTCTGCCAGAGACTCGGGGGTACCTGGAGGGGGTAAGAGGTGCGTCTTGGTTATGTTACTACGCATGTTGTCACAATGTATCCAAATTTTAGAAAGAACACCAGCAAAAAACAATCATTTTCACAGCAAAATGATGCAAAACAATATTTCACAAAGCCAGGTATCACATTTGAAATAAAGCAAATGATGTTAATAGCAGATTTTAAACATAAAAAAGATACTTGTGTGTGAAATAATTCTACCGTATATAAATGGTATAAAGGTGCGGACGGTGTCTGAAAGCTGACCTTTCAGCTGTCCTGCCCGCACTGTGCTTTTATCCAGAAGCTTCTCCTTCCAGTCAGCATTCAGCAGCTTCTCAATGGTGGGCATTACTGTTAACAGGACACAACAGGCTGCATTAGATGGTGTGAAAAATATTTTCTGTCAAATAAAATCCAACGCCAAACTTCTGTCTCAGGTTCTCCTCTGCCTCCCTAATGGCATTGATTGAAGAAGGCATTTGAGGTGGCGAAGGGCAGAGGTTGTTTGTGTGTCTGGGAGAAGTTTTGAGTGTTTGAGTGGATCAATATTTGGGCAGAGGAACAATCCAAGGTCAGCGAGTAGAGAGAATTTGAGAAAAAATTAAGGCGAGGAGTGCAGGATGGTGAAAGACTTGAGGGCAGGCAGAGTCTTAGGAGCATCTTGAAGAGCAGCCTTCTCCTCCGCATGTGAGGGACGGAGCAAAATCGTACAAAAACAAAAAGCACCCAGATTCCCTGAAACCCATTCAGGAACCAAACAGCATCCTCGCCTCGCTCGAAAATCGTCGCTTCTACACATCGATTTTCAGCAGACTTTATTGTTTAATGCTGAATAGCAGCAGAAGGTAGTGCACTTAAACCCATCAGATGTGGAGTCGTCAAAGCCTGGCCGGTGAGAAAATTGTGTATGGAAGTGTATATGCAGTGTGTGAGCAAGAGAGAGAATGATGAGGTGAGAGGTGCAGGACGGACACAGACTGTGGAGCTGCACTGATACAAAGGTTTCAAATGGTGAGTACTCAGATCCAAACACTTTCTTGTCTAAAATATAAACAACTGCCTCAACTTCAGTTTTAATTGATTTGATGAAATGTGTACGGATCAATGATCACAAATCAAACATCAGATAAAAAGAGACACTATATGCAAATTTGAATAATCCCCTATAGAGCCCTGGAAGAGGATAAGTTTTGCATTCTTTTGCAATACTTTTATGTTACCTCACAATAGTTTCTCTTTTGCATTTCATTATAGGTGCATATCTAAGAGTGCAAGGTAATACAAACTCTACTCTACTCTATGTACAGCTTATTAGGCTCAGGTCGGGTGTTATCAAGTCTACTGACTCATGCTGATGAACACACTCGATTATCAAACTATTGGTCATACAAAACACAGACTACCTGTGGCATCCTAGCTGTAGTAACTTAGCGGGTACCAGCAAGTAAACTCAGTGTCACTGTAACACACAAACTGCTCAGTGTCTGCGACAACCTCCGTTCACCAATGGAAGTGAGCTACGTTGAAATCAAATCAAAGAGAAAAAAAACTGAAAGTCTGTCAGGTTCGGGTCGGGCTCGTTAAGTTTTCTCTCGGGCTCGGGCGTGTTCAGACACAAAACCTATTACGATGGAACACAAAAGTAATCCTCAAAATATTGATCTCTTCGGGGCTCCACAGTCTTCCTTTAACTGGAGCTCATTTTTTTATATGTTTTAACTTGTTTACAACCTGCGTGATCATCCTGTCTGACTTTGTTGAAGTGATGTTCAAGTGCTCTCAGACACCCGCAATTACTTTTGCATAACAATGTTATTCCATTAAAGCCAATAGAAATAATGTCCACAATTACTACAAGGCTAAAGCTCTATTCAGATATGAACAGAGATTCTCCGCTCAGACGCGCTCACAACAAGGTGAGAGGAGGTGCAGCAGGGACAGGTAGGACATAATGTATTCATTCTTCTGCATCATTCCTTAAAACCAAAAGCTCTCTTGACACATTCTTCTGTGTTTTCTACATGTGTTTCATTTTTGCATCTGTCACTTGTTTGAAACATCATCAAGACCCCCACTCTCATGGTGAATCCTCAGGAGGATCTCATGCTTTTTTTTTCCATATCAGCTCTGGAGAAAGAGTCTCTCACTCTGACATTTACGTTCTTTCATACAGCCTCACCAGAGAATGTCAGGAGATTATCCGGAGTTCAGTTCATATCTGAAAGCAGCAGTGAGTTTACTGCCATGCTAGAGACAGTGCATGCTACATGCTAACAGTTTACCACTTTCACCATAGCTGCTTTCAGACATGCACTGAACTCCGTATTTTCTCCAGAGGAGGTGCATCTCTGCAGAGGATCTCCCGCATCGTTGTGCATGTGTGAAAGGCAAACTGCCTATACGCTCCATGGCCAATTCTCTGGACTTTACCCGTACTTATACTACACTGTGGAGATACTCCTTGAATATAAAAGTCCTATTTTTGAACATTCAATGTGCACAGCCATGATTCATCTTCTAAATAAAATGTTCACAAACAGGAGATATTTTTCTTATTCTTATGTTATTTAGACACACCTTCCTTGAAGTTGGATTGCACTTCTGGTCGATCATGCTTCCTGACCTCCTTGAGTCCCATGGGGCTCTGCCTGTGAGTCAGCTCCTTACCTGGCGAGCCCTCCTGTCAGGACACAGAGAAAACAAACAGACAAATCATGAGCGCAGGATCAGGAAAAGCACGTTTACTTCTTTGACATATAATAAACTGGGATGCTCCCCACATTTCTTATGGGCCTGTCACCAACTTCTCTTGCTCTGTCCTGCTGATGTCCTTACCGAAGGGGAGCGGGACAGCGGTGGGGTTAGTTGGCGGGCCTCCAGTGGATGACTTCCTGACCAATCGCGTGAGGGAGATGTTTTTGGGGGTTCCACGATGGTAATGACTCCGCCTCCTTCACCAAACTCTTCCTGTTCTACTTTGACACCAACACCTGCCATGCTGACATTCCCGCAAGAGAGGAGGTGCAGCGCAGGAGGGCTGGGATCAACCATTCTGTTGTAAGACAAACACAACGCACAACTGTCATGCACAGCGGTGCTTTGAGCTAAATGCCAAGCAAAATGTTAGCTACTGTGTAATGTTAACCACGGTCTCCAACATGTCGATTGCGATGTTGCTGATGGGAATATAATTTGTTTTTGGGTGTTTGGTCATAAACCAGAGCAGAGGTTTTGAGACGTTTCAGTCCAAACCAAAAATAGTGAAGCTTAAGTTGATGAAAAGTCGGGATCACCAAAATAAATCCTATACTCTTTAACCAAGCAAACTGGAAGTAGGGGTGCTGGGGGGGCTGCAACTTTATTTGGATTTGCACCAAATTGCACACCTACTTCATAAATATCATGTTTTTTTTCATCAAGATCCATGAATAGAAATGTTGTTCTTGCTACCAAGTAGGAAGTGGAAACAAATGACTGGACCTGCCCCCTGATCCAGATCCACACCAAACGTCAGTGGGTTCCTTAGCAGAGGTTATGTATTTAAAAAGCTTTAATTTCATTTTCTAAATTAAAAATTTTAGTGTAACATAGTAGAAAACCCAAACCAGTTATTTTTTACAATATTTGAATTAATTTTAGAATATTCATTGTATTTTGAGTGTAGCCTATCTGATCCAAAAATGTTCACCATGACATAGATGTCATGTAGCGTAAAATGTTCTTTAACTGCTATAAAATGTTGCTGTCTCTTCAAATGAATACAAAAATCATGAATGTTGGGCTGCTGTATTTTGACATAACGATCTTTTTCACTCATAACAATCACGGCCACTTTGCTGTTTTTTTTTTATTGCAGTTTAGCTGCAGATGTTTCACATTAACACCCTGTATACCTGGGAAAGAGGGATTACGGCTATGATTTTATATTCATGGTTGTGATCAAAGAAGGAAAGATCAGATGTGATTGAAAGTTGTTGGAGTAAAAAAGTACATTATACTAGATCCATCCAGACAAGAAGGGGGGGGTTGGAGTCTCTGCTTTCTGAAGTGTGTCTTTCCAATTAGGAGCCACTGTTTTAGGTCAGTGGTCAAAGGTTAGCTGCTGGTTGTGTTACCATCAGCTCAAGTCACAGACGCTAATTGTCTGAGTGTGTGTATGAGTGAGTGTGTGTGTCTGACAGTAAATAATAGGAGGGTATAGAGGAGGGAGGCAGACAACATCTCAGTGAGGGAGAGAGAGGAGAGAGAGGAGAGAGAGGAGAGAGAGTGAGGGATGTTTGAACCACAGTGAACTTGAACAATCAACTTGAGCTTGCGTCTGTGTGTGTGTGTGTGTGTGTGTGTGTGTGTGTGTGTGTGTGTGTGCGTGCGTGCGTGCGTGTGTGTGTGCGTATGCATGTGTGTTATTTCCCAGCTCTGCAGCAGGAGGAAAGAAAAACACAGCAGACAGCAGAACAAAACAAACAGAACACACAAGGGCAAAAAGTGCACATATATATAAAGAGGCAGAAAAAAAGCCATTGTTGGAGCCAGGGAACAAAGGAAGCCGGGACAATGGGGGAGAGGCTGACAAAAGCCGCCGGCCGGAGGAAACAGGCCGGATAACAATGCCAGCGGAATGTGCCGACCAACTCGGGAACACGGCAAAAAAAAAAGCGGAGCGCCACCATTCTGCGGGAAGCATAATAATGATTAGAGCCCCCCACCACTCCGCATCACCCAGCTCTCCCAGCCTGAACACTGTGATTCTGAACAAAGCCACCTGTCTGCCAGGGTCTAAGGCTCCAAACCTCAGTCATGTGCGTGTGGGCACGTATAGGTGCATGTTTATGTGTGTTCTACGCTGCACAATAAAATGCAGCTTTGAAGGGAAAACAGTAAAGACCAGGTCATTTGCTACAACCTGAGATGCAATGAGTTCGGCCTCTCTGTGGTCGCTGGCTGGTGATCTTCTCCACATCGGAACTGATGAAATAAAAAACTTGGGGCAACACAAAAGTGTGTTCAAACAGGCACAACAGCTCAGCCAGAGCACTATCACTGATTTAATTCTGTGTGACGGCTCAACACAATTAACGTGTTGTTCACCTCCAGTTAAAACCTTCTTAGAATTACAGGTGCAAAGTTTAACCATAACTTAACACTTGTGTTTACATTCTTTGTGTCCTTACTGTTTGCTTGAGGCCTGACTCACATGATCAGGGCCATGTTTGCTAGCTACCACTATCCTTTGTGCTTTTAGCTTTAGTTTTAGCTGGCACAATACGACATCTCCTTGGCAAACTGCCACCACCAACTACGAGTCGGCGAACTGAGTGAAACTGTCAGCAGCAATGTGTATGTCATCACCTGCATTTTCATGTGGGTACATACCTGCTGATACTGTTAAAATACACTCAAAATATCTGCTTATTAACAGCTCCACAGCACCTCTAGTGGTCAAAAACTCCACAAGGTTCCTTTAAGTTCTACTAAGACGTTGCCCCCTAACTTAACTCTCTCAAACTTAAACTGTTACTGCAATCTGACACTAATATTGTGTAAAGTATAAATATCACTATGATAATATGTGTCTTATAAATAAAGGTGAATACATTGTGAGTCATCAGCGGGTCGTACTCTAACCAGAAGGTCGGCGGTTTGATCCCAGTCTTCCCCAAATTGCCCCTGATGGCTGTGCCATACTCAGAGATGAATGAATGTGTCTTTGAATGGGTAAACGGCAGACAAAAACTGTACTGTAAAGCACTTTGAGACTAGAAAAGTGCTTTATAATTGCTATAGACACAGACTATTTACCATTGTTGACATGCAGTACCTCTGCCATTAAGATGATTACACTGTTGAGTCTCTCAGAACTAACAAGGTCCATTTCACTTCCTATTGGTCAAGTGAGTCCTGTGACCAATAACAGCCTAGTCAGATAGGATCAACAAGATAGATTGAAGATTGATAATAAAAACCCAAATTTGACATTTTCAGGTATTGATTCAGAATTTCGATGCTAAACATGGTAATAACCTTTTGTTATCGTCCATTGGGCCGATTGCGTAACAATGACAAAGAATCACAATCTCACATGTGCTGCTGCCTTCCAGTTGCACTGAATGTGAATAACATGTTTAAAAGCAGAACTAGACGAGCAGATTTAAGGGTGATCTCTAAATGTATAAACCCAGTGTTAATGAGTGTGAATTTATTCATTTATATAATGAAAAGCCCCCCCTGAGTTTATTAATTTATTCATTTTACACAAACAATAGGTTAGAGATGTAATGATTCAAACCAGTTTTACCTGAATGGTAGAGGGGGGTGACACATTGGTAGAATCAAGTAAAATATTTAACATAAGTGGATGTACTAGCTTACTGCTGCAGCTGCTGATAAATCTACCGCTCATATCACTTGTACTGTGAAAGCAACTTCCACTAATTTGTGTAACAAGATCCACTCTTTGAGTTATTCAAACTCAGACAACCACATCTTACTTTATATATAAACCCTTTCACTATACAATGATATATATCATTATCACTGTATAAATTGAGGCCATTCCTTTTTCTACTTCTACTGTTACTTTTATTTTAGCAAACTAGTGCAGTCGTAATGCAAGTAGAGATGGCAAATATGGTTGGATTCAATATACATTATATCATTATATAGATAGTTTTCCAATGTAGATACTGAATATTGGACAAAATGTCTGCAAAATTACACATGAAATATTCAAAATGATTGTTTAATGCAATTAGTTATTTATTAAATCAGATAACATTCTTAATAGACGTAAAACTAAAAACCTTAGTTTTTACTTGTTCAAGAAGACAAAAGATATTTGAAAAAAGAATAACATGATATTCAAACAATGTGATTGTTGGGATATAAAAAAAATCTGTTGCTGCTGTGTGACTTTTTGCTTCAGATCTTTTACTGTAAATGACAGGAAGAACTTGTTTTCCCTACCTTTCAATCTTCCTTTGGAATTTGGACTGAAGAGCAAATCGGTACAAATCAGAAAAATGTCATGTCATGTTAAACCAGGTGATCCAGTTACCAATAAGGAGAACCACATTAACAGCTTCTTGGGTGTGGACATGGTGCTTTCCTATAACCAGGCGACGTAATAAAAATCATCTGCCTTTTGCCAAATGAGTAATATTGTTACCTCATTTCAAAACAAAGCCACTGGTCTGCCAAGTGTGTGAATCCTATAAAATCCATTTCAAACAGTTGCCCTGTAGCACATTAAAAACAGCTGTAAGTGGAGGACCAACAGCACTCCAACTCATCTGATGCCACCTGCTTGACTACTGTTGACTTTGATATCACACTGTGTGTGTGTGTGTGTAGATGTGTCTGAATCTTGTTTCAAAGGTTTAACAGAACAACTTGGTTCTTCAGTTGTAGTGTCTTTCCACGCTGACACTGTACTCGCCATCTGCGGTAACCACTGGAATAAAATATCAGCCATCGGCAGCTTCAAACCCACAAGGATCTGTATCAGCCTAATCTCGTCTGATTGCTATTTTCAGGTTTGGTGTGTGGTTTTGCAGAGCATTAGGAAGGAATGAGAATGGAGGGGTGGAGAGGGAAAGGCGGCAAATTGTTTAGCCAACACGGCAGCAACCGCTGTCGGTACCGACGAGGGGTTGATTGTGTGACGGCGGGGGGCCGGACCTGGCAGTGGCAGCACACTGAGTTTTGTCCCACGCTGGAAGTTATTCCTGGGTCTCCCCTCTACGTTCCACAGAGGCTGGACCGTAGAGCGGCCACAGGTGGCTTTCACACGCCTCCACACACACACACGCACACAGACAGTGTGCGTGTGTGTGTGTGTGTGTGTGTGTGTGTGTGTGTGTCTGTGTGTGTGTCACCCAATGCAGAGGTATGCACAGAATCTCAGCGACCCACAGACCTGTTGACAGCAAGGAATGTGGCAAGGTGTGTGTTTTACAAACAACATTTTTTTTAACAATGCCTTTAGTGTCTTAGCCGGAACAATGCAAACCAGTCAAGGTTATCGCTTCCTTCCACATCACTCTCATCTAGTTAAACACACACTTAGCCTATCTGCAGCTGACTGCACCCATGTGGAACCCGACCTTGTGTGTGTGTGTTGCATGACTTGAATAGCCCTGCCTTCTTCCAAGGTTATCTGATTGAGGCCTGTTTTCGAACCACCTACAGTGTTGTTCAGCATTTATAGGCGCTCACCACACGCCGCGGAGAAATCAGAATAAAAGACGTCAGAACAGCTGCAGTTTCACAAAGTAAAACAAAGTGACTGAAAACTACTGCTGGAGACTCCTGAAGGTGTTCTTGAATCCAGATCAGGTGCAGATTGAGGAATTGTTTTTTCATGTCCTGGTGCATTGATAGATTATTTGTTGATTTCTCTCATGGATCTTGATGAAAAAAATATGACATATTTAGGGGACTGATATTTATGGATGTGATATTGAGTGTGTGTGCATGAGTTACAATTAATCCTCACGTCTTGATGAATCCGTGCACACGAGATAAGTGTCAATATACAGAGAGCAGGCACAACAGAAGTCACCTGTATTATGAGCTTTTTTGTAAATGCTTTGAAATAAGAGCCGGCTAGTGTCTAGTGACTTGATTCTGTCATTGTTCCAACGTATCATTTTCATTGTTCACATTGATAGAATTTCCTTGTTGGCTTGTCACTTGGATGATGAAACGATGGTTCATGTAAGTGCTAAAGGTGAAGACTAAAATTGCAAAAATAAACCTAAAATCATGGTGAAGAAACGAGAAAAAGTTATTTTAGAATCATATTGAAGTGATGTGGTGGGGTTGCGATATAGCTGCAGGAAGCATACAACACTTTGTTCATTGCACCACAGACTCACTGCAGGGCCACATGTTGCACTGGTGCTTTTGCTGTGCAGAAAAGAGCAAAATCCATAATTGAGAAAGTTAAATCGTCAAGGACGGCAGGTACAATACCACTACACAGTACCGTGTTTCCATATGTTTGCTATTTACTTATTTTGAGTTGCATGCATCCTAGCGCTAAGGCACAATACAGTGTTAAATATTGTATTGTAAGTGGTGTGCTTGGGTACAATTAGTTTTTATTTAATTTCAAAGTATCTCTAAGACTTGTTCTTGGAAAGTGAGAATGATAGAATAAAGACATTAACCTTGCACGTCAGCTCTCTCTGGGAAAGGCTGGTCGGTGCTGTCTCTCTGCATATTAACACTTATCATGAGCAAACAAATGAATCAAAACGTGGGAATGAAACAATAAAAACATTGGAACTACTTAATAGAAATGTGGGAATGAATCTTTTTAGTAGCATTTTCCGTGCAGGACGTAGTGAAACATGGCTGTCATAGAAGGCCTTTTTAGTGGTTTGTGCGAACTAACCCTTTCAAAGAAGCTGTTAATGTGCTGTTAAAGAACCCCACTTGTCGTCTTCCCCACTGTGAACTGAAAGCTCCAGTGGCAGCAGAGGAGGAGGCGATGGAGGTTGCCAGGGGGCACAGGGAACATGTCTCCACCTTCAGATAAAAATCAGCTCCTCTCCTTTGAGCTCTCACAACACTGAAACCTTACACTTCCCACGACACAAGAATCACTTCACACAAAACCGTCAGTTGCCCAACAAGTCTTAACACGTAAAAACCTAACATTTCACCCCCGGGGGATTGGCAATGCAAATCCTTTTGGTTGTTCTCGTCCTTTCTTTTTTTTCTTCTCTTCCTTTGTTTCCTTATTCTTTCTCTCAGTGTTTTTCATTCTTCCCCCTCCCGTCGGGAGCAGCTTGTTGGGTTTATATCCTCCTTGTCACTTTCCAACTAGTGCCTGAGGCTGAATAGCATAGAGTGCACAATTGACAGAGAGAGAGAGTCTCAGCAGTGGAGAGCAGCAGGATAAATCTAAAGAGGTTTACTTGGTGATAAGCAAAGAAAGACTTTCTCATTGTCATCCCTGAGACTGACAGGTGTAATGACAGGAAGTTTTCTGCAGGAACACACCAAAGAGAAAAACAAAACAAAGTAGGCCCCTGTCAGCTGGCTCCAGTACAACAATCTATCAAAACTAAAAAAATTATGTAAAATATCTCCCACCTACATCTTTGCATATTTCCATACAAGTTCATCCTACTTGGCCCTGAATGGGAAACATTTAACAATAGGTTTCTCACACAATGTTCAATTGTCTGCGACGTTTCGTGACAGCGCTCTTACGGTAAGTTTGCAACCTGCTGTGCTGTCGTGTTATAACAAGTGCGGAGCGATGTATAAACAAATGTTTGGGGAAATGTTTCATAGTTGGCTGTATTTGCTTAAGGTTGATAGAACAATCCAGTGCTCTGTGCCAGCTGGTACCTATACATGCCCACAGGGCCTGACCCAGGTCGATCACTGCGAGAGTTTCCAGTAAACTGAAACATCGCTGGTGGAAGCTGAATCTGATATGTCATAATCATGTTATTAAAAATCTGCTTGTGAATCAACTGGTTTCTGGAAACCTAAACCTCTGATTAGTAATCTGAGAGGGATATCTGTATGTACATTCAGCACATCAGAGAAAAAGTTTAAGTTTAAGTTGGTCAGGAGTTTATGGATAAAGAAGAAAGTTTAATTTAAAATAAATAAAATGTAAAACTGAGAGTAAAATGAAAAAAAACGCTGCTTTTATGTCTAAAACTAAATTCAAGACAACACACCTGTCATCCCATCCGTACCCCTCCTCTCTTTCAGTCGTCTGTACTGACCTGCTGCAGCCGGGGGGATGTGAGTGGATTCAACGGCGCTCCCAGACTGGAACTGAGCAGCTGACACAAGTCATAGCGGCTGGTGCTCCCTCACCACTAACGCCTGTCTTTTCTACTCCTCTGCTACCCCTGACCCAGCCAACCTCCCCTTCCTACACCTCCTCCTACCCCCATCTCTCCACTCATGAGGGGGTAGTACAAAGAGCCTCTTCACATCCCACCGCACAGGGGCCTCATTTGCATAATTAGCATGCTGTTGCAGGTAACCGTTCGCCGGAGCCCTGATGTGCACGATACCGATCTAACATCAACCCAACCGAATCTGTGATAAGATCGTAGTTTCAGACACTTTCTAACAAAGTTGGCTCTATCCTCAGTTATTATTTCCTGGACATGTGACCAGAACTGGGGAGAGCCATGTTGTCCAGGCCAGAGAATAACACAACATAGAGACGCTGTTAAAGCTGTTAAAGCTGTTAAATAAAATTTTTAATTGAGGAGTGAAGGAACTGGGAAATTTCAGTCTGTAGTCGCAATATGCAGATCTTTACAGCAGAAATACACAAAAACAACATTAAAATGTTCTCATTTGCCGGATGCTTTTATCCAAAGTGACTTACAACTGAGGGACGACCCCAAAGCTTCAGTACAGCAAGAAACATGAAGTAAGAACTAAGAGTTAAATCAGTTGAACAAGACAAAGTGATGGAGACTAAGCACAGAAGTTCACTGAAAGTGCACAGTAAGTGCTAGTTAAACATGTTAGAGCTGCTATACTTAGAAATAATACCCACCTACCATCTGACTACTGGAGAGTCACACCAAGTGACCTTTCAGATGAGAGGTGAAACATTGTCAAGAACCTTAAGCAATTCCAGGTGCCTTCAAACATGAAGCTTCCTATATATATATATAATATTAACACCCTCCTTCTTTTAGCGCACATGTTGAATGTTGGCTCTTTTCCCTTTGTTTCTATCTGATGCAGTTGTACTCGCTGCTTCTGTAGCAATATTGCTACAACTGACTACGTAAAAATACGTTCTCTTATTAAGCTACAGAAAATCATGTCTATTGTATAGTGTTTGCATCTTTGGTAAAAAACAATTTTTTTGACAATATCTTCGTGCAGTGATTACATTTTGCAATCTTATTCTGTCTCCAGTAGTGTACATAAACCACGAACAGATTTTACTGATTAATACAGTTAACAGTAAAAAATTATATTTCAATCAGACCAGCTTCACGATCTCTATATTCCTGGTTCTTTGTAACCATCTGACCAGATATTCTTCGCCACAGGTTTCACAGCAAACCGACTGTCACTAAACTGACCCCGCAGCATGTCAACATATTGCTGTTTCTGAATAAAAACCCAGCAGACACGCTGTCCATAACGCTGACAACTGAGTGGGACCTGACCTGTTATTAGTGTGACTGCTCACTGATCACTCTCCTGTTCACCAGTGTGACAAGCAAGAGCAGGTGTTACAAAGAGGTCTGCCTGCCAAAGATGGTCAAAACTTTATGGAAGTTTTGATGGACAGTCAAATGGGCCACAGAGACAGAACCCGGTGCTGACGATGGCCAACCTGACTGTGACGGACAGGTCAATGTGTATGTGAGAAAGAGAGCGAGAGAAAGAGAGAAAGAGGGCAGGGCAAATCTGCACACAGCTCTGCAATTATGACATTTTGAGGTTATTATGAGAAGTGTAAAGAAATTTGAATCAATATTAAATGTGTTAAATTAGATGGAGGCCTCCACAGTCCATGTGATCAATAGAACAGAATAAAACTGTCCGACACATATTTTAATTCAGTTTCACTCTGTTTACAGTCTCTGTGTGACGATGGGAAACGTGAAATTAACCATTGATATTGACATTTTTTTTTAAGTGTCACACTCTTACATTTTATATAGAACATTTTATTTTAGTTAGTGGTAAGTTAACGAGCCTTCGTCATCAGCTAGCCGTATAGTGCACGCTAAGTGCGTATAAGAGATAAACATGTTTGACTTTCAGTGGCTTTACTTGTCAAGACACACTGTTGTAAAGTTCAAAATTACATGGAGCAACCATGATATGCAGGGCTATTATTGATTTTTCTTACAGATTTGGAGGCCCAATGTTTGAACAATTTGAACTTTAACCCCTCACTGGCAGCCCAATAGTAACAAGAAGCAGAAGTTAGAAAAAAATACAAATGTCACTGTAGAGTTATACAACACTACTTCCTGTAAGTGTATAGAAATCTAAATCATAAAAATACAAACAGGTCAGAATATTAACATCGTAACTGTTTACATAATCCACATTCACTCCACTGCAGCGTTAGTTAGCTGCTTTATAGCACCGCTATATTTACTGACCACACTATGTTGAGACTATTCAGAACAGACAATTCAATTCTTGGTTCTTCCCCCTTCATGGTGTGCTTGATGCAAACTACTGTATACCCCATGAAGTTCAAATTACCCAGATTAATCAGTTTATATTATGTCTGCATTGATCCCATGTCTTGAGGTTGTACACGTGAACCACATGGACCATCTGCATGTGTGTGTAAACACACCAATGAATTATGACATCCAGTGTAATGCAGGATAAATAGAGCTGCATGAGCATCCACTGTCTGCGATGGTCTGCTGTGAGGCCTCACTCGGCATTGACTCCTCTATTGAGCTGTGTGGAGTTGACATCAGGAGTCACAGAATTAGGTGGTGTGAGCTGCGCTTGGTCAATTTTGGATCCAATGTGATCAGGAACACTCAATAACATTTAGGGAATTCAGGTACACCTACAGCAAACACTCGGTAAAACAGGTTTTACACCAGCTGACAAGTGTCCAAGAAATCTTCACACCTTCAACGAAACAGACAGATTTTACTTTTACCTTTTTGCTTTACACACCTGATATCACACAGTACTTTTTTACCTCGTATTTTTTTAACTAATATCTTCCTGACATCAAGTGATGTTTAAAAAGAGCTACACACACACACACGCACACACACACACACACACACACACACACACACACACACACACACACACACACACACACACGCACACACACACACACACACGCACACACACACGCACACACCGAATGCACGCACAGAGTTCTTGAACAAAGCTTCCTTGCGTTGCTGACTGGGCCTCATTAGAGAATGAGCTCTCAGGACTAGAGACACAAAAGCCTCGCTCTCTTCTCCTTTCCTTCCCCTCTCTTCCTCTGTTCTCTTGGCCTTTTGATGTCAAGGGTACTGAACCATAGTGCACAGTCCAAAGAATGAGCTCATCAAGAATACACACTCAGTTTCCTCAAATTATTTTGTTTTTTTTTCTATTTCTGAGTATTTGTGTGTGACTGTGTGTGCGTGGAGAATCGGACCCAGAGAGCTACAAGCCCGATATGGTGCTGTTGTTCTGCGGCCGCTGGTCAGTTCATCACACAAAGAGCAGTGTTGAGAACTCCAGCGCTGCGATAGAGTGATAGAGACATCACAAAGACTACATTTTACTCCCTCTTTCCCCTCGGAGTTCAGGGGCTGCCCCCATAGAGGCCCGCCCACCACACACACACACACACACACACACACACACACACACACACACACACACACACACACACACACACACACACACACACACACACACACACACACACACACACACACACACACACACACACACACACACACACACACACACACACACGCTGGAACATATCTCTATCTCACACTTCACTCCATCATACCAAATGACTCAATACATTTCAGATCAATACCAGAGGAAGAGGAAAGGAAGATATGTGAGATCGACCCAACAAGGACAAAAGAACAAAGTGATGCTGATTCTTTCACACACTTACATTAATAACTAATGTCAAAATAAATGAATGTTGCTGTATAGTGAATTTAGGTCTCTAATCAAAATGTTTGCTCAAACAAGGGGCAATAAGAATCTAAGCTTGTAAAACAATATTAGTAGAAAATAATATTAGGTGAATAAACAGTCGCTCACTTGATGAATTTTGAGACTTTCCTCCTTCGATTGGTCACTTTGAACATTTGGTTTTGCGCTTGCAAATTTTGACACTACATAAAAGCCACATGAACTCCTGTATAAAAGTTATGAAACAGAAAACTGCGTGTAAAAAACTTCAACGCTCAAAGTTCCCACACGGTTTGTGACACTGAGGTTGAAAGTACGAACTCTCACACATGAGTCTGATTGGACAGTGACAATCCAATCACAGTGCAGCGTCCAATCAGAGGTCAGGTGGGTTGTGGAGGAGCCCGCTCTGTTGTCCAACATGAAAGTTCTTCAGAATCATCTTCCCTCTGGTTTCTGTTCTATTCAACTCTGTGTGAGTGAATTTCTACCGAACTGGAAAAAGGCTGAACACAACAGCTTCTTGCAGTGTCAGCTTTGATGTATCTATTAGGCCTAGTGCAGTTTAAACCATATATCCACTGCTAATAAACTACTTTATAAAGTAATGAATCGTGTTATCTCTTTCGTCAAATAAACAAAATGGAATGAAAACGTAGAGCAGCGTGAGCACAGAAGGATGGACACATTTGAACATTTGTGAGGGTTTGTAAAAGCACAGAAATATATTTTCTTTTCGAAGGACTTTTAAAGTGACGTCTAACAGATTCTAAATTTAGTAATCTTCCCTGTCAACAGTATGTGAACCAAGGTAAGTGCACATTTAAGCTGATATGCTGCTTAAATGCAGCACTTTCATGCTCAAACTGTGATTTTCAGTGTCATCCAGACCAGAAACACCAGGTAACAGGTACTAGAGGGTGCAGTTCAGACACAACTTTTAAACCTGATGTTTACGATCATTCACTGGAAACATGGTTAAATGACCACCAGGTTTTATTCAACAGTAACTTTACAATTATTAAGTCCGCTACTGTATTATGTTCTATTTTGTGCTTCAGCTCCAAAAAACTGATGTCCACTTCATTTTTACAGCTGTTATTTTGCAAACCAAGACTTTTCATTCAAAACACAAAATCATCCTGTAAAATATAATTTGTTGCTCTGGATGAAACGGCTCAAGTGTATTCAGATTAAAAATACTTGGGCTGTAGCACAGTAGTCATAATGTTTTCCTTATGTACATTTTACATTTGAGACTGATTCAGTAAACCTCCAATACTAGACTTACACATATAATAGATTACTTTATGGAATGGTATTTCTATATTTATGGTTTGTGGGGGATCTAAATACATCCTCTACTAATGTCCCACAATAAAAATCTATATAAATGACATAAAGCCAAATAAGTCACTGATAATTTAGTGCTCAGTTTATTAGAGTCATGGGACTTAATGTCTTATGAGTGTTAACATTGGTTAAAACTACATGTTAAACAATCATAACATGTCTATAACGTGTCTGCTATGTTTCCATCCTGCTGCATCGCTCTCTTCCTCTCTCTCTCTCTAAATAAGATGTATAAATAGGCCGATGACACAACTGTGCCCTTCACAAAGACACTGACGAGAGAGAAAAGAGCTGAGAACAAGACTCTGGCTTTAGTCACGGCCCCTTTATTCTTCTGCTTTTCAGACGCACAGGTTAAAAAGCAGCCATTTTTTTCTTTTCATGCCTCTCTCCCTCTCATCCCTCTCTCTCGTCCCCCCCACCCACCCCTTCGCGTTCTCTGAAACAGGTCGTCTATTGTGGCGGCTAGCGAAAGGCTACTGTGGCATTTATCAGAGAGCAGGAGGAGGAGAGGGAGGATGGGGGAGAGAAGACAAAACGCACTCCCAATAAAGCGATAGAACAAGAGAAAGGGAAGAAAGGATGTGTATGAAGGCCACTTTTTTTTTCTTCCTCTTCCTTCACAAAGCCCCCCCACCCCCTGCTCCTTCAGGCTAGCGCAGACAAAGGAGGCCCGACTCTCACAATGTGCTCTCTCCTTTAGCCCGGCACACTTTATATCCTCACTCCATTCACCGCTGCTTCTTAAAAGCACCCACGTGTGCACAATGTGTGTGCGTGCATGTGTGTGTTTTTATGGAGTTTGTGATGGTGGTGGTGGGGGTCTATGTTTGCTGAGGGTCTTATAGACCAAAGGGCCTGGGCTCTGAGGTGTTTCTATGGAAACGCCTTTGAGCAGTAAGAAACACAACAGGTGATTCTGCTGAGGGCCTGTTCGACTCCGCATTGAGAAACTGCAGGAGGTCTTCGCTCCGTGTGTGTGTGTGTGTGTGTGTGTGTGTGTGTGTGTGTGTGTGTGTGTGTGTGTGTGTGTGTGTGTGTGTGTGTGTGTGTGTGTGTGTGTACAAGTGTGTTTCACAAGTATAGCCGCTTATGCTACAAACAACTTAGTACCATAGGTCTTAACCAGCTCCAATAAGCTGAGGATCATGTTTGAAGTTGCTGGCCGGCCGACGTAATGACACGCTGCCTGGCTCCAAACACAGGCCTTGACCACACAACTGACTACACAGCTGATACATCCGCAGAGCATCTGGAAATAGGAAAAACACAGGAGGAACGCTGGTGGGAGGATACAAAATTAATTAAGCTATGCTCCATTAACCCTTATGTTATAAGACTAAGAGAAATCCATTCAAACAGATATGTCGAGATACGAGGCAGAGAGGACGATGAACACAGGAGCATGGACAGGAAGGAGGAAATGTCAGCAGGCACCAGGAGTTTGTTTACTGTACAAGTGACACTGTTATAATGAGTGTTTTTGTAATATCAGTGTACAGAGAATTATCACCTGAAACTGCAGCTCCCCTTTCTGCAACTTTCCTCTTATTTAGCTGTCCAGCCCACAACTCAAATGTTTTGGTTTCCTCTCACAGCCTATTGAACGTGGTTTTCAGCCGCAGCCAGCAGCTGTTTTCGACAAATAAGCTCTAAAAAGGCCAAAACACACTACCTGCTCAGCAACAAACAGCAGGCAGACAGAGTAACGACAACAGAGTGCAGCTCAGGCCGCATACATGTTCAAACCGGAGTCAGAGAGCGAAGTAACCGACCTGAACAGGCTAATGTGAGATGACGTACTGAGTTTGTGGAAACCTGTCACGCAGTTGTTGGTAAATGAACTATGAACTGCATTTTTAAATTGTTTCCAGTTCAATTAATTCAATATATGGCAGTCTCTGTCAACAGATACCGAGCGACAGGAAGAGTGAAGAGAGAAAGATCCGTTCTTGCATGAGCGAGAAAACTGAATTGCCTTCCACAGATGAAACTTGAAGGTCTTACTGTCTGCGTGGATGGTAAAAAAAAATTTATGAACCATAGCACGAGCATGTGGTAAAGTGACAGTGAGCACCATTCACTGTCAGCCCAGCAGTCAGGGGAAACTGGGGGTCAGTGTTTTGCTCACTGTTCATGCTACTGCATGTACAGTTAAATGTGCCGACATTACCAACTGTGACAAAAACCATAACATAATAATTTTTATTGGGTAATCTGGGTAAGCCTCAGGTCATGTATCCAGGCTCTATCACAAACTGTTGAACATGGTGGAGCATGAATTAAACAAAATTAAGACATTTTAAATGGATTCATTAAAATATGTCCACGCCCTCTATAATAACACATAAAGGCGTTTTCTGAACTGACACACCAACCTGCTGGATGGTTTGTTTGCACGTTCCAAAACTCTTACAAATTATTGTTGGGGGGGGATTTTATGAAGCTGTGGTTGAGGTTTATTTTGGTTTAGACACAAAAATTACCTGGTTAGATCAAGTTTCAGTTAAAGGTTCAGTGTGTAGGATTTAGTGACAACTGGTGGTGACGTTTCATGTTGCAGCTGAATACCCCTCACCTGACCCTCCTCTTCCAAACATGAAAGAGAACCTGTGGTAGCCTTCAGTTGTCATAAAAACTCTAAAGGTGTTTAGTTTGTCCAGTCTGGGCTACTGTAAAAAACATGGCGGCCTCCGTAAAGAGGACCCTCTCCTGATGTAAATATAAAGTATTTAAATATAAAGGGCCCATTCAATTTGTATAATTTAGATGAAACACACTAGTGAAAACATCACTAGGATTATTTTATATTCAATTTCCGCCAATAGATCCCTTTCACCTAAATCCTACACACTGGACCTTTAAAAGCAAAATGTTTGGTTGATCCATCCATTGATCTCCTCTCTCTGATTGTTGATCACCAGATCAATACCCGAGTACCTGAACTGAAACGCTCTCCTGGATGCAACTAAACAAATGAGTAACAAAGGAGGAAAGGTAGAAATTTTAAAGCGCAGGGGAAGATGACGGCTAATCAAACAAACAATATTGTGTAGAAGGACAAGCCCGATGATTTTTCTTTATTTACTTTCTACTAAGTAAAATCCATTAAAGGACCAAAACCAACAATGATGTGATCCAGCTAACAAGCAGTGACATACTGTATCATCCTCTGTGCCACACAGCCCTGCTGTTGCCCATAAACTATTTAAAACACATCAGTTTACCACATTTTTGCCCCGGGCCGTGTCTTTATCACCATGAGCACACAAACACACACTGTAGTTTACTGTGACTCCCCCACACGCAACGTCCTGCTGCTGTCAAGATCCACTGCTGCACCAAATATGGTTTCACCCACTGCTGAAGTTAGGCCACAACAAACCTCTATCTCACACAATTTCTCCTGTTTAAATAACATTACAAATTATGAAAGTAAAAATATAACAACTACAGAAGCCACAGTGAACTGTTTTAGAAAATGGCTCTTCTTCCTTTTCTTCTCTCTTCTACTTGGTACTGACGTCTTTACAGTCTGCAGGAGTCTTTGTTTGTGGAGGTGACAGGCTGATAAAATGCCACATGCTCAAATTTATCAGGGTGGTTTCTCCCTCAATTGTGTTACACTTCAACTAATGATGAAAACCAAGACACATGAAAAATAATTAAAACACGGAAAGAAATCCTTATCTGCCTGCAGGGGAACAGCGAGCGGCCTGGGAACAGCCAGCAGAGGAAGTATACGAACAAAAGTTTAGGGTCTGTCACTGACGGCGTGTAGCGGGACGGTTTGTGCTCATACAACCTTTTGGATTTATATCATACATGATCCATTTTCTGTTCACTGATCACTTACATCTGAGTGTTGAGTATGGCGAGGGATACATGACAGAGACAGAGATAACTTATCTATCTGTGCAGGATGTGAGAGTGGGCGGGTGATTTTCAAATTAGATGCCCGTTGATTGTTGTTCAAAAATTAAAAGAGGTGTCAAACACAACGTAGTCATAGACATTTTGTCGCATAAAGAAGTTTCTCGCATGCCATAAATGTTACATTCAAACAAGAAACCATCGTATACAAAGCAGGCACATAATGGTCAACTGTCCCTTCAGATTTCACAGATTTTTTAAAGGAAATGCAAATCATGCCACTGGACTGAGGTGTCACAAACAAACGGCCTGTGGTCATTTGCAAATTATCACAAACAGACGCATTTGTGCAATATATCTTATAGAGAAATAAATCAACAGATGACAACAGACAACAGACAACAGACAACAGAGCGACACTGTTTAGACCAAGACGGGAAAGTCATGTAAATGAACCAGGAAACTGGCATGTTTATATTTGTGCACGCCAAGCTCCTCTATCAATAGAGCGTTTGTGAATTCTCTCGATTGGCGCAGAAATAAACAAATGAGTTGGAAAGAGGATGGAAACCAGCTGATTATGCACCTTTAGCCACAGTCTTTGCGAATGAGAAAGAAAATCTGTCAGACAACACTGAAGAAGAAGTAAAAGGAGCAGAGACGTATACAAGTTTAAAGCCTCTCAGTCTTTGTGAAAGTGTAAATTGTTAAAATTATTATCCTAGTTTTTTTTGTCATAATAACCTCTTAATTACATCTAACACAATCCCTTTTTTAAGCTTTAAATGTATTATGGTCATAGCAACTCTAAATTATCTATGCAACTTCTGTCAAACAATTTTTATTATTTTCCCTCTGTAAATGAAGAGGCAGCTTTTACTGCATTTTATTGCGGCACATAAAGCATGTAAACGTGCGTATTCCTGTCCCGTGCGCCAAACAATACGGGGCTGTTGTGTGTCCAGCGTTACGGGAACAGCCAGACAAAAGAAACCTGCAGTTATGGCCCTTTCCCAAGAGCAGAACCTGAAACACGCCACATACTTCCCAACAAAAGCTTCCCTCTTGTCTCTGTATTTAATGTAACACACCTTAGTCCTGTAGGAGCTTGCATTGTGACGTTTGCGTGCTGAATGAACACAGACAACCGTGCACACGTTCGACACAGGCGTGCACACACGTAGGGAAAGTTCAGAAAATTCATGTGCGTGTGTGTGTGTATTTTTTTCTAGGGATTAAAGAGTGTTCAAAAGTGGCATGGGAAATGCAAGGCAGTGTTCAAGGATGCTTCCGTTCTTTCTTTGCCAAAACTGATTTACAGCAGTTGATAAAGAGACCAGCCACAGCTAAACGCACAGGCTTCAGTCCTGCATTATTAACATGTTATTATAAGCTTATGACAAGCTGCATGGACCACTGAGCGCACATTCAAGGCACAGCTGGCATACCATGTATGTGCAGGACAGAGCAAGATCTCCTACTTACTCAAAAACCTTTATAGGAAGAGAAACCTGAGCGTGTGGATTGTGATCCTCGTCACTGCTGCTTTCAGACACAAAAGTCTCAGAAGAATCTGCCACAGAAACAAACGCATTAAAAGCCAACAAGGTTCTTAAGCCTGTGAGCCGAAAACATGTCACTCATCTTGTTGAGGGTTTGTAAAAAAGAAGAAGGTTGCTGCATGTGAAGTAGGAAATCTTACCTTGAATGTGTGTAGATGCTCATAGTGGTTGTGTGAGTGTTTGTGTGGGCTGTTGTCTCTAAGAGTAGCTCATCAGAAGTATAAGACTTGCACTTTTATCACCCGCCCAGTTCCAACCACTGTGTGTCCCTGTGTGTGTGTGTGTGTGTGTGTGTGTGTGTGTGTGTGTGTGTGTGTGTGTGTGTGTGTGTGTGTGTGTATGTATACAAGTGTGTGTTTCTGATCTCCACAAGGCAACAGGTGGAGAATGTCTTTAAAAAGAAAATCCTGTGAGAGGAGAGATGTGAAGATGGACGCAGAACATGAAAGAAGTGCTCCACCTTTGTGTTTCCTTCACAAAGACACGAACTCCAGCAGCCTCTCCTGACACATTTAACATCTCCACTTATAATTACAGCTCTTCCTCAGGCTGTTTGCCTCCCAGATAAAAAGATGTGAAGAAGTGAAGATGAGATGTGTCTTGACACTTAAACGATGACCAAGATGATCTTCACACCTCAGCCATAATTTAAAGCAAATTAAACTCCAGTTTCTCAGCACTTAACACAGAATGTATATGTCTTTGTGATACGAACGTACAGAATCTCTGACAACTAGGTGTTCTCGGGTCATAATGGCTCAGCATGAGGACAACAGCCTCTTCCATAATGCAGAAGTAGAAACGGTGAGCAATAGAAATTGTGTAGATGGAAATATAGTGAAGAATTAACCCGGATAAAACTTTTTATCAACTTTTTAAGGCACAGAAAAGAAGAGAGACACTTTATCCACATATGAGACCTGAACAGAAACATGGATCCAAAGAGAACAAACCCACATCAACTTAAGTCCCATCACCGCAACAGCATCATCCCAAAGTACAAAAACCTATCGTACAAGGCAAAGAAATGCAGAATTTGCAAAGCTGGAGCCAGAGAGGTTTTGACATCTTTGCTCGCAAAACGATGACAGTTAACTGACACAATAGAAAGAATTAATTGATTTTTAAATAAATTGATCAACTAATCATAATGGCGTAAAGTTATGACTGCTGGTCTGCCAAAATATATGGGTTTTTTATCATTTAGTTTGCAGCACATTGTCTTGAGACAATTTCCATCGATTTTCTGTAAGAGAACAAACACAATAAATAAAATAAAGCGTAAAAAGTCAAATTCACATCACTTGTATTGAAGTTTAAAACATGTTGCACGAGTGTATAAAACAACAAAGTCCTGTGAGCACATGTGTTGAGTGCAGATCACAGCATAATTTACTCTTTTTATCATGTTCCTGACAGGTCTCGCTTTAAAGATATTAATCTCAATGAGACTTGTTATGTGGTTAAACGACGGAGAATGAAAAAGAATCACAATGTGTTTCGATTTATCATAGAAAAAATATATTGTCTCACATTTTTGTGAATTAGTTTTACTTAACAATCTCTTACTTTTAAAATGACTTAAAAACAGTTACAACTGACAGGAGAAATTTATACTGTCAATTAATCAATCAGTTCTAAAACTCTAAAAGCTCCAAAAGCCCAAACTCTTCACATATGTAAAAGAAAAATTTCAATAACTCATCGAGTCAAGTTTTACCAATTTTATCGCAGTAATTTAGTGAACAGAATGATGCTATTCTCACAACATGACGCCGTAACTAAATCATGGTTCTGAATTACTGCTTGGCCTGAAGTCAGAGCAATGATGTGTAAATGAAACTGTCAGCGTGTTTGTCAGTCGGGCGACCATCTGAGTGTTTCCACGTTCACAGCTCTGGTGATTTCTTCCAAAGGACACAATGCGGCGAGAAGGTTTTATTTAAAGAGATCACAAGGCCTCCCCGCACCCAGCATTGTGCCGTGTGATTGGCTTGGCCTCACACTGCGCTGAAGGAGAGGCTGAGGAGCATGCACACACACACACACACACACACACACACACACACACACACACACACACACACACACACACACACACACACACACACACACACACACACACACACACACACACACACACACACACACACACACACACACACACACAGACACACAAATACACACACTTGCACACACATATACATACAGACAGACCATTATTCTCCATTGTAGTGTTTCTCTGTGGACTCCTGGTTCAATAGGATTCAGAGAACAATGTCCAGCGGATATAAGAGGTCAGTAGAAGAGATGGGGAAAAAACCTTTGTCTGCTCTGTTGCCCTTATGGAGACATTGGATGTGTAGGAAATAGTGCGCGCACACACACAAATTAAATACCCAATTTAACAAATTCTAAATTCTAACGCATGTTTGAAAAATACGATACAAATAATGAACAAGGTGTCCGGATATACAGAAATCAAAAGTGAGGTGAAGTCTAGTATTTCCGAGGCAGAGTCTTTATCAATATAACATGTTAACATTAGGTGGGAAAGAGGGAAAAAGGAAATAAAAGAAATTGTTATTGATTTCTGAACATTTTATTAAGTAAACAAATGTTTGGGTTGGTTTGTTTTTAAATTCCCGGTTTGTGCCTCTGATATATTACCATTGCATCCCAAATATCCGGATTTAACACCTGCCAATCTTTAAAAAAGAACAGAATGTCATATCCCTACAGTTACTGCTGTTGTATTGGGTATTTCCAGAGACTAAAACAAGCAGAAAAACCTAGATATAGATAAGTTCTGACTACCAGTGTGGTTTAGAAAAAGGGCAAGAGTAAGGAAATGGGTTAAAAATATTTTTTTTAATGTGCACCGAGTGCCGAGGAGGGTGAACAGTAAATGTTGTTGTCTATCAAAGATCGGCAGGTATTTTATTTCAGGTTAATTGGTTGTTTAACACTTGAATGTAAAGGTATAACAAGATGGCACACGCTCAGGGCAATATTAATATTCATGTAAATACTGTTGATGTGTCCTGAAGCACAGTTTTAACTGACACCTGCCAGCCAATCAGAGTATATATAGAGTATCTACTGCGGTGAATGATGCACTCAACCCGACCGACTGAAAGAGAGAGTACAGAGCCAGCACCCAGGTCACCTTTCCTCCATGAACCCATTCACCTGGAAACACAAAGCTGCACATGACGAGAGGAGGAGGGGCAGAGGTGAAAGGTGAAATGCCAAACCCCTCCTTGAGATTGTGCTCCTTAGGTGTGTGTGTGTGTGTGTGTGTATGTGTGTGTGTGTGTGTGTGTGTGTGTGTGTGCGTGCGTGTTTGCGTTGGTGTATGTTTGTGTGCGTGTATGTTTGCGTGTGTGTGTGTGTGTGTGTGTGTGTGTGTGTCCTGTTCACCACTAGAGATATAGAGATGCAGCATGACAGTCCCTCTCACAAGACGAAAGAAAGAAAGAAAGAAAGAAAGAAAGAAAGAAAGAAAGAAAGAAAGAAAGAAAAAGGAGTGGTGGCAGCAGTAGGGGGTGTGAAGATGGGAGCGAAGAGCGGATGAGGAAAGAAAGGAGACTGACGGAAAGAAAGGTCAGGGACTCCCCACTGACGGACAGCTTTGTATTCAGCCAGCCACTGTAAAGACAAGCACACAAACACACACACACGCACACACACACAAATCTACAACTTCACTGCTCAGTGCGACCCCCGCCGTGGCAGAATGCCCACAAGCTTTCGAACACTTTCCACTCTGCGCTGAGGCTGAGACGACACCTCTGAACTGGTCCCAGACCTGCTGTCTGTCCGTCCAGCAGCAGATGTCACACTGAGGGGCTCCTCAGGCGTTTCACATCGACTCTGCCTCACTGTTGATCCACATTTAACACACACACACACACACGCACACAGAGAAAGACACTTACTCCTGCCCTTTCCCCGGCTAAGGACCCCTGAATGCTCTTAAAGGACGTTCTGGGTGGGACATTGACCACACTGACATACAATTCTCCCATGATTCATGTGCTTTATGTAGTAAATGACCACTTCTAGACAGCAAGTGTCATTTTGTCATCCTCCGCTGTGTATAAACTACAGTTTTAGATAACCACCACATGACAAGATGTTATTTTAGTACTTCCTTGAGGTTATTTTATAAAAACAGGACCACTTAAGGACAACTTCACATCATTGGGAAACTGTTAACGCCTGTACCTATTCTGGGGGAACCTGCTGATAGCCGCTCATTTGCACCTGCCAACAGATCTGACATCATCATCACCACCACCACCATCCTCCTCTCCATCATCACCATCACCATCATCCCCACCATCCCCAATGAGCTGCCTTCCATGCAGAGCAGCAGCAGCAGCAGCAGCAGCCTCTGGCACATTGAGAAACAGAAAATAAAGATGTGACAGGAAGGAGTGAAAGAGATGGAGCTGCTGCTGCTGCTGCTGCTGGTGGTGGTGGAGGGGGAGAGAAGTTGAGTCAGGTCACAGTCAAATTGTGTTTGGATGCAGGGAAGCAAATACATGATGTTTTTTGGAATTCTGAAACAACTGCCTATAGGCTGATATAGTTTGCGCCACACATGACAGTCAGGAGAGTTTGGGAAGTTTTCAAAGCAAACGGTGCACGACACGCAGAGTTTCTGCTGAGACTCTCCAAACCAACGGGATTTAAGACAGAGGATATTAACGCATGAAGTGCATTTGAAGACACTGAAATGTAAACAACTACTCACCAGTCCTCGTGCGCACTGGTCTGTCCACGGGTTAAAAAAAACAAACGGATGTAGTCTTTAGATTAATAAATTTAAAAAAACTTTCTCCTCTTCCTCTCCGCACTTTAACTGCTCACCGCATGCAAAGCGCGGTGGTTTGGGACAGAGGCTGCTCCGTGCGCGGCTCCCGGTCCTTCAGAGTGGAGCCAGCCGGCTGGTAGTCGTGGATCTTTTTCTCTCTTCTCTTTTTGCGGTGAGGAGTGGAGGGAGAATAGGAGAGAGAGTGTGTGAGCGAGAGAGAGACTGAGGGAGGCGGAATGCTGCTGCGCTGTGCGTAAACGTTTTGGAGATGGCGGAGCGGACCTGTGCTCTCACCTCCTCACTCCCGGTGACTTTCTGTCTGCGGGTTTCCTACTGTCACAGTCGGCATGCAGCGCCCTGCCGCTCACCTCCCACTTAAAGGGAGAGGGACTGATTTCCAGGTGCAGGACGGAGAGAGAGGGGGAGAGGGGGAGAGAGAGAATAACCAAAACAAAAAGAAGAGTGAAGCAGACGAGAGAGAGTCGATAATCTGTTGATTGCACCCTCGTCATATTTACACACTAATTGATCAGTCTATTGATGACTATTGATGGGTTAGTTCCCATCAACACTGACAGACTTTTCTCTTCCAATACATCAATATCTAATCCAGAGACAGACTCAAGGGGAGGGTGTGTTGTAATGCCGTCTTTCTTTCCTTCTCTTTAATTATGTTTTACTTCAACTTTCATGTTATGTTTAAAAGCGACCAACACAGTTACATCACGCAGATGACTTTCACACGTGTCATAAAAGGTGTGTCATACACAGGAAACAATCATGTCTTTGTACCACGGCTTTATATCTAATAAAGGAACCACATTTCTAGAGCTTCTAAAAGGAAAAGGCAGTCTACAAGTGTGTCTTTGTTCTACATCATAACAAAATGAATTGTGTGTACTGACATATATCCAAATGCAGGTTCAGTGTTGTGCACCACAAGTAGTTCTGCTTACTGGTGTAATTAGATTAAACATCATAGGCCCTCTTTTTCTCTATTTGCATTTTCACTCTATGAACTAGAGGCCTTTGCTGAAACCCTGCGTGTTTCATTCGCCGGGACCAGGGTCTAACTTAAGTTTTTACCCCACAAAAAGTCCCTGCTGGAGAGAGGAAGTACTCTCTGTAAGTGCAGGAGCCTTCAGGGTGGGGCTTGCAATAGCATATCAAGTCTGTTTCCTTACTTTAAGGTGTTTGCATCACTCTTTACCCATCAGCGGCCCATCAAACCATCCATGAAGTTTTTACCATCCTCTGCAGGCAGATTTAGCATAACATCAGTAGATACGCTCGCTGTGCACTTTGTCAAATCTACACACCTGCCCCAGACAGCTACTGCCATAGTTTGAATGCCATTCTTTAGGAAACACTGATATAGCATCAACGCTATTGTATAGTCTTCTGAATTACCGGCGTCAGGTGGACTCGAGTTAAACAGCTGTTGATTGTTTAACGTCAGCAAGCTAAGTTGCTTACCTCCCTTGGGCTTCATCTTCAATTGTTCTTGTCCTCATTTCGCTACTGAACGAACCAAGGGTGAAATATTACTGCCCCCTTGTGTGTGATTGTAGATAGCATGATATGTGCTGTGTCTGTCTCAGCACAGGCTCTCCCTTTTACACAGACATTGATTGAGCTCTGTGAATCAACTGCCGGCATGAAGGTGGAAACACTGTAACCCCCTATTCCAGGTTCATAACAGTTATACAGAATGATGAGGTGGAATGAAGGTGCAACGTTCCCACCTTGAAGAGGCTCTGAAAAGGCTGATGACAGTGGAAGGTTACCTGTGTAACCTGTTCTGCACATGTGTTTTAAGGGTGATTTAAACTCACACACTTATGGTCCGTCATGGTGAACTGAACTGTGACCAAATCACTTGAAGCTCCTTTTATAATGTGTCTACATCTCTTTACACATTAAATGACCTGAACAAATCTTAGAGAGTGACTGAAATATCTGGTAAATGAGTTGCATCACTTATTATTATCATCTTTAAGAGCATTTGCTTTTTTAGTTAGATGACTTATCATCTTAATACTTTTAATATTTTTGGGGGGATGCAGTTTTTCAGTTTTAGATAAAGGTCCAAAAAGGTACAATTAAGGTTGGGAAAGGGCTTCATTGATTTAACAAGTGAAACAGAATGTTCACACCAAATTATCTGCCACCACTCCTATAGTACAGAGGGAAACAAAAAACGTAATTTGTGCTCGTAAAAGAAAAAGATAATAATTTGACAAACTCGACAGCAGTGAGAGTTTTCAGGAAAAATGTTACACGGACATTAAAATTGACATTGTTTGGTGACCTTGTGTATGAAAAACTACTACTTCTCTGTTCTTGAAACCATTTGTAATAAAAAAAAAAATATCGAAGACATTCACACACTTTATGACAACATTGGTTAAAATATTGAGTGTCTATTCTTTTTTTTACAAAATATTCCATCCACAACCATGTTTATTTGTATTATTGCTGCACTATTAAATCAATTTAAACAATACACCTACTTTTATATTTCTTTTTCATATCAGAAACATATTTTAAAATAAAACTGTTTAGGTTTATATAGCTATTTTAAAACCTCAGGCATTTTAACACCAGTGTGGATCAATTTGAAAATGTGGTTTTAGCTGCTTTTCTGTCCCAACAAAGCTTTTTTGTAGGTTTTCCACAATAAAAGTTTTCTTTAATGGGACAAGCAGACAGTTGTGATTGTTGAAAACTCTGCAGACGCAGTTAGCACAGTGCTGCTATCATCAACATGCTAACATTCTCATAATATGTAAAATGCTGTAGTTTGTTAAATTATATATTATATAATTTATGTATATAAGATGGATGACAATTCAACTTCAAAATTGAAGTCAAATGATTATGTTTGCCCCCTGGTGGATGGCTGCAGTATAGGTCATAAACCCAGCTGCCTACATGTTAGTGGATGGGACATGAGCCAAATTAAAAAGTCAAAATAACAGGATTTCTGTCATTTTATCACACGGATGTTTGTTCAAGTGTTAATGTTTCTCTTAATTTTGTTTTTAGTGGAATGACACATCAAAATAGACATCCATCCATCTATCCAACCATCCATCCATCCATCTATCCAACCCTCCATTCATCCATCCATCCATCCCTCTGACCAACTATCCAACCAACCATCCATTCATCAAACAAACCTTCCATCCAACCATCCATCCATCCAACCAACCCTCCTTCCATCCATCCATCCATCCATCCATCCATCCATCCATCCATCCATCCATCCATCCATCCATCCAACCAACCTTCCAACCAACCTTCCAACCAACCCTCCATTCATCCATCCATCCATCCATCTGACCAACTATCCAACCAGCCATCCATTCATCAAACAAACCTTCCATCCAACCATCCATCCATCCAACCAACCCTCCTTCCATCCATCAATCCATCCATCCATCCATCAATCAAACCAACCTTCCATCCAACCATCCATCCATCCAACCAACCAACCCTCCATCCATCCATTCATCCATTCATCCATCCATTCATCCATCCAACCATCCATCGACCCATCCATCCATCCATCCATCCATCCATCCATCCATCCATCCATCCATCCATCCATCCATCCATCCAACCAACCAACCCTCCATCCATCAATCAATCAATCCATCCATCCATCCATCCATCCATCCAACCAACCATCCATCCATCCATCCATCCAGCCAACCATCCATCCATCCATCCATCCATCCATCCATCCATCCAGCCAACCATCCATCCATCCATCCATCCGGCCATCCATCCATCCATCCATCAATCCATCCATCCAACCATCCATCAATTCATCCAACCAACCCAACTCTTCCATTCATCCAACCAACCCTCCGTTCATCCATCCATCCATCCATAAAAGATGTGTTTTAATGTATCTGCATTGGTATTGGCTTCTCTTATCTATATGTGTGAATAACACTTCCAAGGAAGACAACAGGCTGACAGGACATCATAAAAATGTGACTGAACAAGTGAAGACCTCATGTAAAGAAAAAAAGAAAGAAAGAAAGAAAGAAAGAAATTGGTGAGGTCATGGGAGTGCAGACGGTGTGAAGATAAAAGGAGGCGCGGCTCTATGGGGACAGGGAGTGATAGAGAAAGAAAGAGGGGGAGAAAAAGAGGAGGAGAGAGAATGAAAGAGAGCGAGAGAATGAGGTAGAGCGAGCTTGGCTGTGCATTGGGGGAGCTGATGTGCCATTTCTAATCCCTCCTGTTCGTGGCTTTGTGCCGTGGCCCAGCAGGAAGTGGGAGCTGGGCAGACAACAATTAACAAAAGAGCTGTGAAGAATACAATTAGCCATCAATGGCCAACCACGGGCCTTTGTGCCTGTCGCCATGGAGACGGCACAACACCACTATACCAAGATTACAAAACCCTTTTCTACACTTGTCCTTTTTTCCTCTCCATCTACCCTTTTCTCTCGTACCCTTTCACTTTTTTTCCCCACTTTTCTATTTTCTTTTGTTTTCAAACTAATGTCCCTTTTTCCTCTTCTGTTCATCTTCTTAATCCCCCTCTCTCCGACACAGTAGTCGGACTCATATGTGCAGCCTCACACATGACGTCTTGGTTCATACTTTCTGGGAAGCTACATGCAGTCTCTCTCTCTCTGTTGTGATGTTGTGGCGTCTTGGATTTCTCAGGATGACGGACAGTGTGGAGGTTCAAGCACTAAATGTACCTCACTACATCCCCCAATAAGAGAAACTGACACCTCAGTATATGGGCTCCGGCTAAATTTATTCAGACAATCCCAGACAGTGATGTTGTGTCCAGTTCTATGTGAAGAACGAAGCAGCTGCAGTTGCACTCGCCGTATTAACGACAACATCTACCTTTCAGCTGCATTTTGAAAACACCTGTGGCTGTGAGAGGTCGCCCACTGAGAAAAGTTCATCAAGACTGTTGGATGTTTTCCAAGCTCATCCTGTCGTGTGGTGCACCCCCAGTGTCTCCACATCAAAAGAGCTAGAGTTTTTGCACTGAGCGTTCAGTAAACATGTCGTGCTGTATATGTATAAAGAGGTCAAATCTCCAACAACACTGCAGGATGTAGAGCAACTTTATTGTTAGACCAATGTGTTTCAACTTGTGGACTTCATCAGGGTCATCTAATGTGGATCACAGCCACTGAAAAAAGACGGTCTTAAAGGGCAAGTCCACCTTTTTACATGTCAATTTCTATTCATGGTTCTAGGAAGCAAACATTTACAAAGAGGCCGTGGCATGTTCAGAGAAGGAACTAGAAGCGAAAAATCAGCATATGGACTAAAGTCTGTGTTGCCAAACAGCCAAAGTGCTGTTGCAAAAACTATTGTAATTAAAACATTGTCTGCAGTGGAGAACTACAGTTTTGAGTGTGTTCACAACATAGCAGTCTGTTGGCCTGGTACATATGTCGAAAGAAGATGTCTTAAGTTGTCTTTTAGCTGCAGTGACAGTTGCTAACTAACACGACACTCTCCGACAAAACTATTTTCGGCATTCGAGTTGCATTGTGCGTAATGTAGTTGGTTGATTGTGAGAGTGCATCCTGAGTATGAACATGTTAAAGCAGTCCAATGCAAAAATGATGGATTCCAATTCAACCAATTTAGACTCCATTAGCTTCCAAATGGGGCTCAATATTGTTCATCCATATTGAGATCATTTTTTTATTTGTACTGCATAATTATAATGACTTCAATTAGATAGTACAAGCCCCCTCCTTCTTTTGTTGTTTGATTTTGAAAAGTTCATCCTTCAAAAATGTTCTCAGCAACCCTCCAAAACCTTAAAAAACATGGATGTTAATATGATGTTAGTTCTGAAATAGGAATAAAGTAGAATTTAGCCCTCTCCTTGAGACACTTATCTTGAAGTGGATATTTATTTAGTCTTCACATAGTTTTCCTCTGCTCCCTCTTCAAATTTTATTCCATTATAACTTGGTAATATTTCACAATTTGTAACCTTTGAAATCTTGTTTTTAAACATTAAGAAATGATCTATGTAAACAAAATACCTTAAGTGAATCAGATTTCAAAGTGAAGGCCTTCTCTTGGTGGATGTCAACAACACCAGACATCCACGAGTCCCAAATTTGTTTGCGTACCACTATAAACTTGATTTGTTTCAAACTCACAACATTTGGCTGTTCATAGGCCATAACTAGATTTGTGGCCTGGCCAGCAGAAATACTGATCATGTCTAAGAGATGGTATTTTTAACTGCATTGAACTGAACTGAACTGAACTGAATTTAATTGAATATCTTTTGGATTTTGGAAATAAGAAACTTGGAATGAGCTGTGTAAATGCCTACAAAAACATTTTTTTTCAGGCAGGAGCATTTTTGTCCAAATGTATTTGATTTCAATAATTGCAAGAAGCTATATTTGCCAGTGTTGCTCTGTTTTGGAACCTGCCTGCCCTTCCTTATGCATACATGGAAAGCCTCTGGTAGGGAGAGCACACTCTTCCATAAGCCTTCATGGAGAGTGAGGCAGGGAGAGCAGCAGCTAAATGTTCCTCGAACAGAACAGAGCAGCCTCAATGACAATACATGATATTGATTAGGTCACATTCAGTATGAACAGGAGGCGCTGGGGTGGGAGCAGGAAAAGTAGGCAGGGTAAAGCAGCTTAGATACAGCACAATATGAGCTTTGCCAATTGAATGTGTAGGAGGTGGTGAGCTGAGGGCTCAGAGAAGATGGATTGTGGCTGAGCTTGACTTCGCAACCTGCCTGAATTAACACTTTGCTCAGTGGGATGTAGTCGATGTCCAGGAACTGAGTCCAGATTTGACCTGATGGTATGTATCATAAAGTGGAAGCAGAGAGAGAACAGAGCTGTGAGATTTCAGGATGCTACTAAAGTTTATTATAGTGAAAAAGTGAAGCTCCACTGGTCCACTTACTAACATTCTATTTTTAATCACATCATGAGCCTCTATGAACTTGACATCACTGCAGTCATACCAAGGTTGGGTTTGTCACAAAGAGCTTTTACATAAGTAGAAGTAACAAAGACAGCCTGAAGGATTGTAAAGTTATTTTCAGTTCTGGTTGATCGTGTGACGAGTTTTGAAACCTCAAAAGTTTTTCATTGTCTTGTTATCACCTCTCTTTAAACCTAAGGCTTTGGTCAACGCAACAAAGCATCCGAACAATGCAAACTATTTGTAGTTGGCCTGTGCCAGACACTGGAAGGAGGAGTGTGACGTGCAGCTATGAGACAAAGGTTTGTACTGGAGGAGGCCCTCAAAGAAAAGTTCAATCAGGGCAGTGGACACAAAACCGTCGTGTAATCAAGCTACGGAACATTAGGCCTCTTCACACTGTCATTCCAACTTCTTTTATAACCACTTCTGTTGTTCAAGGTGGAGCTGCTTCAAACCTATAGACCTTCAGGCTGTGAGCCATGTTCCACCCACTGTTTGTGCTGCCTATATTTTTAATATCTCATTTTATTGTTTTAGCTATAGTGTGTTTTCTTGTTTCAGATCAGAGGCTTGATTTTCGTCTTTATCTGCAGACAAGATTTTTGTTGTTGTTGTATTTTCCTTTTGATTGGATTCTGTCTCTACTCTGAAGAGTGGTAGGACACAATAGCATCTCGAGTAAGCATTTACTCTTTTGAAAAGTGAAACATGGCTGTGTTGTTTGTGTAACCTATTCTGAAAAGCATACACTATTGTTTCTGACAAAGCATCTGAACAATAGGGGAGAGGCTGTATTTTGCTGAACGACTCCAGCCAACGGCAAAAGAATGTTTTGATTATTAACTTGACTTCCATATGCCATTTGTGTGGGATCAGACTGTTTCTTGGCAAATGGGTTTCTCAAGTGTATGCATAGATACATGATAGTTACGGTTATTTCAGTCATATAAGGAGGTATCGATAAAGGTTTTAGTAAAAAGCAAACCTCCGTGTTATCTGGGACAGTTTTCTTGCAGAGCAGCAGTGAAGGTTATGTTATGCAAAGTGGGTATTTCATACTAAAAAGAGCAACTTTGGAAAATGTAAAGCCTACAAAGACCGGACAAACCATGCATACAGATTATTTCCACCAATTCGACACATTTCTTTTCATAGTTTTTTGACAGTCAGGAAGCCGTACAGCTGAGTAAATACATCAGACAACACACGGCTCAGTAACCACTGGAGTTCTGGTGGCAGACGACCCCGTAAATCCTCCAAGAACACCAACTGTCGGGGGTTATTGTACCACAACAAACATGGGCAGCTTTCACTGTTTATATTTAGCAACATTTGTGGTAAAAGGATCAAAAACTAAGAGCGGTTCAGAGTGTGTGTAGACCTCAGAGTGTGTGTAGACCTCAGAAGGAATTTGAATTGAGGGTTTTGCCGTCTCACATTAATGAAAACACCTGTGTGTGTGTGTTTGCGTGCGCCTGTGTTTGCCTACGTGTGTGTGTTGGAGTAGTTGACGGCCCCCCACATACCCCTTGCTGCTTGTTTTGTTCTACAGATATAGGAGTTGGCTGGTAGGTGGAGCCTGAATGGTCATCTGCTCATACCTGTCCAAGTTGGCGGGTCTTCCCAAAGCATGACGGACAGCCCTGGTGGCATTGTCTCTCCCTCTCTCTCTCTCTCTCTCTCTCTCTCTCTCTCTCTCTTTGATCTGCTGCACCCTCCTCAACATTCTTCCCTTGTTTGGTTTGTTGCACCGACCAACACACCTTACATTACGTTGTCACTCATTGGAACTCATGTAACCTAACTGATTACTCACCTACTGACACACCTCATCATTCAGTTAGGAAGTTCATAAAGTCATTGTCTATTTTCAACCTGGGGGGAAAATAGTCACACTGCAGCTATTCGGCTATTTACACCCACATGGAACACCCAGAGCCGTCAAAAGACATCAATATGATGGAACTTGTTCTTCATCTGAGTATTCTACCTGCATCGCTTATTCATCGTGAGATTTTTTTATTCGTTTTGCTTTTTTCAGTTTTGTGTCTGTCACGTGTAAGAAACGTCATTAACACGCCCTATGGCCTGAATCTTGCGGAGGATCTCCTGCTGTGTTCTCACTAAAATAAACTTTACTTAGAAGGGAAGATGAAAAAAGTAATGCTAGACAGATAACTGTGTGACGGCTCAGATTGTAGAGCAATGAGGATGCTACGGACAAATAATAAACTAAAATGCCAACTTGTATGGACTCAAGAGATAACACAACAGTAACACACTGAAAACTGCATACTGTGCACAGCAGCTATAGGAAGCACTGACGTACAAAATTAGTTTTTTAAAAGTGCCATTCTGCTGTGTGCAATACATCTATTCAATACAATCTGAATGTAGCACTAACATTATTAACATTAGCAGCATTAGTACTTACTAATGTAAACAGTGCAAAGCAGTTATCATTTTCTCTTCTTTCTGCTTGAACTCACTTTCTCCCTTACACACACACACACACACACACACACACACACACACACACACACACACACACACACACACACACACACACACACACACACTGATATATGCATGTGCTTGCTCTCTCGCTCCCCCCTCTCTCTCTGAGCCAGCATCGGTAGCATAGCTATGTGAATCCAGGTGTGGTGCCAGATGTTTGACCCTCCCCCCTGGCACCTGGGCACAGTGTTGTGCAGAAATAACTAGATGAAGATGAAGATTTAACTGACTGAAACTTGAACTTTGTGAAGTCAGCTTTGAAAACAATTACCCTCCTGCTCGAACATTCGTGGTCGTGCGTGGTTATTATCAGAAGACCCCACAGGAAAGACCCCAGTCAGGCTGCAGTCCACCATGAGTCTGTATCTGTGCTTCTAAACGTTACCTCTGAAAACTGTTTCTCAGACCTGGACATAACTCTCAGTATATTACATTTTAATCTGAATTCCCTTTTATTTTAATGACAATGTATATTCTGTTTGTGTGCTAACATTACTGTCATGTTTGTTGGGTTCATATTAAAATTCAAATAAAATAAAACAGTGTAGCAGCTTTTATTATAAAGGACCTTCAGAACAAACAAACAAAAAACAAAGGCAATAATAAAGTTCTACGCCCCTCACAATAGTATATTAATATTTGCAGAACAATCATTATTTATAAAATAATGGCCATCACACTAGTTTGCGCAGGCTGGTAGATACGAGAACAGCATTTCAATTATCTTCATCTTTGTTTGTAATAATCAGTATGGCATTTGTCAAGGATGAGTTCCCTTATTTTCGAAATCATCTAAAATCCCATTATACAAAACAGAAAGCATATATATTTTGAAATCTGACGCACCAACTGAAAATGTTTTGCAATTTTTGCCTGTATAATTTTTTGGGGGAAAATGTGTATAATATTTATATAACATATAAATGTATATATTATTTTTAATAATAATAATAATACATTTTATTCATAGGCGCCTTTCACAGCACTCAAGGTCACCTTACAAGGCATTATTATATTGTATAGTCTTTATACATTGTTGAACCGTCAAAATACCCCTTTTCTTCTTTAAAAACAGCCACAATTAATTTAATTTCGTCTTTTTTATTATATTCAGTAAAGTTTAAAATGTAGAATGTGACAGTAAATAATTGGCTCTCTTTTTGTTATAGTTCATGGTGCAGGGTGGGACTCTGGGACAGGAAGTGGTATTTTCATAAGCAGGCTTATTATTCACATGCATCTGTGTGGTGAAGTTAACTGTGCCACTGTGTGATAACAAGTGCAGTTTTCATGTCAGTTATTACCAGGACTTATATTTGCTCCTACCACCACAGTATGGTTCTCAAGCTGCACTGCAGAGGAGAAGAAGGATCTGCAGCGAGTAGTGAAGACTGCCAAGTGGATAGTCGGCTCCCCACAACCAAATCTGGGGGACATCCACTCTATCCAGAAGTCAACATCAGCAGGGACCCCTCATATCCTGGACACCGGTTGTTCGCCACCCTCCCCTCAGGCAGGCTCAGTGTCATAGGTGCCCCAACAAGGAACAGTTTTTGACCAATGTTTTAACTGCTGCCATATTTCACTATTTTTAAACATTCTATTTATTAAATTCTCTATTTAGTCTTTTTTTTTCTTAAAGGGCCCATATTGTGTAAAATACATTTCCTGGGCTTTTACTAAACGTAATTACTTGAAGGGGTCAGTAGGGACCCTCAAAGTATGGAAACACTCCGCGGACTTTTTCATTCAGTTCATTCTAAGAAATATGGTCTCGTTTCTTACTTCCTCTCCGTATGATGTCATTCGGGGTCGTCTCTCAGCCCCACCCAGCCGGTACCAGTCCAGCCTCCGAACCCACCACCCCTCCACACCGAACGCGTCACCAAGCAGACATGTTGCCGAGCTAGCAGCTTGTTAGCTACCACAGGCTAACCACAACAAACAACACGGAAGAAACACTGCAGCGTGGAGGGATGCAAGGAAGAGAATGTGTCCGTGCACATTCCTCCTAAGAGCGTTACTGTTCGAGACCAGCGGTTACGCTTTATTTCTTCTTTATTTCTTCCGACGTGGAGTAACGCAGACGTTACTCCGTACTGTAACTCGGGACGTTACTCCCACATTGGCCGACTGTCCTCTGCTAAAACTTGAACAAACATGAGGACGGTGTAACTTACCGTTCAGAAACATCCTGTTTTAACCAACTGTAAATATGTGGCTGGTCTTCTACAGATGTATCCAAACATAGCGTGTCTTTCAGTTGTGTTTACCAGAGAGAGTCAATGTGCCAGAATGAGACCGGTGAAAGGCCTGGTCGCGTCTCACTCAAAGTGCAGTCAGCCAATCAGAGGAGGGGCTCAAGAGGCAGGTGAAAACAGCCTGTTCTGTCTGCAGCTCCAGAGAGCGGCAGAAGAGAGGACATGGAAATACACATTGCAGCAGTTTTTTCGACTTTAAACCACTGATATATAATCTTAGGGGAACCAATACCTCAAATTAAATCCCAGAAAGGTGTAAAATATGGGCCCATTAACAAAATAAAATAACGAATCTATCTATCTATCTATCTATCTATCTATCTATCTATCTATCTATCTATCTATCTATCTATCTCTTTTTCGCCATTGTTTTCTGCCAAAAAGGCTCCCTCTAAGTTTGAGAGACACAGACAGCATTCAGCTTCTACTGCGAGGGCCAGACCAACCTGTCAATGCCACTATACAGTAAATGACATCAGAAATTGAAAATTAAAAACCCTCTCACCACCCTCTGGCCATACAGGGGTCTTCCAGCCCACCCCTGCTTCTTTCCCTTTTCTCAGTCCACAGCATCAGGTTTGTTTTTTTTCATTTTCAGACTTCACACAACTCCCTCTGGGGCCACAAAAGGCTATGCAGTATATAAAAGTATATGCACAAGAACCCCCAACAACTGTAAACATATTTTGATGTGTAAAATCAATGCAGTTCCCTGTTTAGCTGAAAAACCTTCCCCTTTTTATGTCTAGGAGATTTTCACAACAAGAAGCATGAACAGCCTGACTCATTTTACTTGTGCATTAAAAATGTACCATATCTCTCTGCATCAGACTCACAGCAGCTGTGGGTTGTGATTGGCAGAGGTCACATGGTAGCACTACATTCATCTTCACCATCAGCCATGGCTTCCAGTACTATTTTTGAATAAGATGCACTTAACTGGACTTGCTCAGTCTTCAGACAATGTTAATTCTAAGTGTCATTTCGTCACCACATACCATTCAGTGTTTTGTCTCACTGAGAAGAATGCTGCCAAGCTAAACAATCTCGTAGCTCTATTCTCTCTCCTACCTTTCAGGTCGAGCACCTTTGTCTTTGCTGTTGACGCTGGCCAAGACTCAACATATATTTGTACTCCTAGAGCACCAGAGTTTCCACAGTCGAGTGCCGGGTTGTTTAGAGGTTGAAACTTTCATGAGGATATTGAACCAGTGCACCAACAAATAATAGGATACAGCAGAGGAAAGGGGAAATAGGCAAAGAGTGAACAGGGGTACAGCAATGACCAGCTTTAGTAGAAATATGTGAATGAAATGCACATTAACACTGGAGATCCTTATTATAGTGTACAAATTAGAGTCACTCACCTCCAGGCTTGATGTACTAGTCTCTATATAACCATATTTAAAAGAGCCTAATCAGTAAAACTACGTGAATCAATATTTCTCTGTTAACAATGTTTATTGATACATTTATTATTATAAAAATATTAGGGAGTTTTGTGTAATGGTGCCGACTCATTCAGGATGGCAAACATTATATGCGGATGTATGGGGCTCAGGAGAAAGAGTGGAAGCTCATGGTTAGATCCCCTGCTCCTCCAGTCTGCATTAAGAACTATCCTTCGGCAAGATGCTGAACCCCAAATTGCCCCAACTGATGGCTGTGCTGGCTGTGTGTGATAAAGTGTGATAGAAGAAGTGTAGCATATAGTGCTGTATGAATGTGTATGTGAATGCGTGAATGTGACTTGTACTGTGAAGGAAGTACTTTAAAAAAATGCTATAAGTGGTGGATGACGCTATCCATCCAACCTTTATCTATAAGGCTTATCCTCTTGAGGGACACAGGGGGAGCTGGAGCCAATCCCAGCTGACAATGGGTGAGAGGTAGGGTACATCCTGGACAGGTAACCAGCATAAGACAGGGCCAACATACAGAGACATATTCACTCTCACATTCATTAAGACTAAATCACCTATATCACAGAAAGAATAGGGGAATTCATTAAATGCGAAACATAATTCAAAAGGGGGAAACGTCAGAATCAAGAAATCTAATTTCAGGGTGGGGGGGTCTTTTTGCGTGTGAAATACTTTTTCCATGCATCTGGAAACAGGAATTTTCATACGAAAATGATACGACTCAGTTACTATGGCCCTCAGATCTCAACCCTGCTGAACACCTGTGCAAGTCTTTGGACTGATGGCGTTGCACCTGAAATTGTTGGAAATCTGTCCTTAACCTGTATCTCAGTATGTGGAATTTTAAGTATGTATTTCAGTGAGATGAGGGAAATAAAGATAATGGATTAATATGTATCGCAGGTTTTACAAAAAAAATATGTAATGGTTACATGGTGAATAAAGTTTATTAACACTTATTATGAACTCTTTGCAATGTGTGACAATTCATCGGAAATATTTCTGTGGTAAACAACAAATAACAGAAAATATGTTATCAGAGCAAATATGTTTTTATGCACACCAAAACAAACCCCTCTTGCCACAGTGGCAGTTGCTGGAGGCTTGTGGAGGCTGAGCATGAGCCGCCCAACGTAACACACATGCAACATGTCATAACAACTCCGACCTCAACTGGAGTCAATTGCCCACACTGTCTTCCTGTGTCCCAGTTTGCCCTTCTTCTCTGGGGTTGACAGACCCTGATGGTTGAGCCTTGAATCAGGTCACTGGGCTGCTGTATCCCCACTGTGCTATTAGATAGATATCAGCTCTATCTGAGGGCAGCTGACCACACAGCATACCTGCTGCTTCACACACACACACACACACACACACACACACACACACACACACACACACACACGCACACACACGCACACATGCACGCACACACACACACACACACACACACACACACACACACACACACACACACACACACACACACACACACACAAACACACACTAAACAACCAGCCATGCCCAGGATGATATCCAGTAATTATTTTAGATATATGCTGAGATGATGCACTGCACCAACAATAAAAACCTCTGTAAATATGGATCAAAATCAAAATTGAGGCCCATTAGGTCACCAGTAGGTTCAGTTTTGTATGACTTCATGAAATAACGGATCACATAGTTCAAATAGTTTGTCAATATCATATTATTTAAAAAAGCTTCCTTGTTGTTTGATGAGGAACTGTGCAACATCCTCCATGTATAGTTCTCTGTCCAGTCCATACAAAGTGTCACACTGCATCAGATCATTTGCTCACTGGTTAACACTGATTAAAGCAGATACAGGAGATAATCACTGAGCTGCTGTTGTAACATTTTGGAGTCAATAGACCTGAACACTGCCGATGGACCGTGATGACTGGAAAACCACAGAGAGAGACAGAATTGTCACCTCCCAAAACAGACCCTCACAGAACCACACTGAAGTTGGTTGGGTCACAGAATTGGTTCAGAGCACAGAAATAGACAGAAGAGAGAATTAGGTGTATACAGCTACTTCAGGGGGGGGGGGGGGGGGGGTTAACAGCAATACTGTTAAATCTGTCAAATATTCATAGTTGTTTTGATGTTATTCTTGTAGAATGGTTCTAGTTTATTGAGATCATTGTAGTTTTTTGGCAGTGGTTAATCATAATACAAGTGTTAAATAATTTAAATCAACAGTTTTTATGGATGCAATCTGTTCATTTTTTTATGGATGAACAAAAAGAAGGTATATATTTCTTTTGTATTTAGGTGTATTGGTCTTTGATATTTATGTTTAATTGATGAATAAAAGACAAATAACATATAATTTAACTTTCCATATTTCTGTAGTATCCAATTAAAAGACAAAAACAACTTGAAAAAAACACTGTGGATGAATATTTAGCTCTATTATACAGTACTATTAGGTCATTTTGTCATACATTGTTTTCCTCATGATTTCACAATGTTTATTAGACTTTATATCATTATATTTAAACCGAGTTTAAGGAATCTGAAGTAACCTTTATACCTTTCACATTATTTTCTTTAATTATCTTAAACCACAGGAACTTCTCTTATATGAGTGAGGACCATCTCTGGAGTCATTGTTATCTGGACATGTTGCCAAACAAGAATTTTTATTCTATTTCTATCTTATTTTTACATAACTTATGAATTGTTCTTTCAAGGTCCACCTCATAGTAAGCTTAAGGTTTTGTGGTTACTTGTTAATTTTTGAAAATGAACTATTTAAGAAATAGTTCCATGTATGTGTACTTGAAGTGTGTCAATATGTAAACCCTGCTCTTGATAATGAGATTTAACCTTTCACCTTCAAACCTAACAGTTTTATAGCAGCACCTACATATCGACCCGAGACATCCAGCTTCAATATTGAATGTACGATGTGCAGCAGAGGGAGGGAGGGGCCTGACACTGAGATAGACACCAACAGTGAAAAAACCTCATAAGATTATTCTGTTTAGTTGACACAATTTCTCAGTGATCACATAGATCTGCTTATGTGTGCATTTACACCCAACGAGGTCTTACCAACATGCAAAAAGTGACAAACACAACCACAGACATTCACATAGCGACATATAATAAACCACAGAGGGGCAGCTAAACAAGACTTGTTGAATCGACTCTTTTTTTAATAAATGTGTCAACGTTTTCCAGATGCCCCCTCCCTACACAAAGTTCGCATTATTTCTCAGAAGCAACAAAACAGCCTCTTTTCCGCTGACCTCATCCGGTGAATGCAGCAAAATATCGCACCGGAAGCATGTGGAAGGCGAAAAGTGCCTTTTCGCAAGCATTCCCCTACAGAGATACGAAAACCACAGCGACCTGATTGACTAGATAGCAATGTGCAAATAATTCTACAGAAAGTCTCCGGAGGACAGAGGATGCTCTGATCAGTGTCAACAGACATAACTTGACGGTGAGCTGGACCATCGCAGGTCAGCCTGGCGAGGTCAGATACTCTAGTCTGTACACTCTTACTCATTATACTCCGTACACCAACATCATCAACACATCATCTCCCGCTTTACCCTCTCCCTCCATCTCTCTGCAGCTCCGGCCCATGCAGCTGATGTTGTGCCAAATAGTGATCATGCAGCAGAAACTGATTGTGCGGTCTCTTAAAGCTGTAATGTCAAGTTTATATACGTCTGCATCAAACAATCCAAACTTGTACACACACGCACTTAACTTTATGTCCCCAGTGATAGAAAATCTAAGTCTGTGTGAAATTGCAACATTTCTTGTTTCTGAATAATCACATTCATGGCCAAAGAAGTGTTAGAGCGTAATCAGGCATGACATTTATACTACGTGATTATGGGCAATATTATTGTTGCGATTGGTAGCCTATTTCTAACACCTTTTTAAATTTGGATGCTAGACTATAATTAATATGATTTACAGTTATATGTGCAAAATAAAGCAATAATCTTGCAATTAATCTTATGATCTAGATTGGGCATTGGGTAAAATGCCTCATCCACATGGGCGGCTGTGGTTCAGGAGGTAGAGTGGGTTGTCCTCTAACCAAAAGCTTAGTGGTTTGATCCCAGTCTCCCCCATTCCGCGTGCCGAAGTGTCCTTAGGTAAGCCTCCGAACCCCAAATTGTCCCTGATGGCTGTGCTGGTAGTGTGTGAGTGATGTGTGATAGAGAAAGTGCTGCGCATAGATGCACTGTATGAATCTGTGTGTGAATGGGTGAAGGACAAAACTGTACTGTTCAGCGCTTTGAGTGGTCATCAAGACCATTTACCATTTTACCAGTTTAAATATATTTAAATATATTAAAGGTGGCAATACAACTCATGAAAGTCAGTTTTCCACTGAACGGAGGAATCACTTTTTGGTGTGACACCGGCTACACTTTGCCCTCCGCTGATGGAAAGCAAATAACAAGCCACATAAAAGGCCTGCTCTGCATCTATGGACACACACATACATGCACAAACAGAGCCATGCACAAGATAACAGGGCCTTTGAGGGTGTGTGTGTGTGTGTGTGTGTGTGTGTGTGTGTGTGTGTGGGGTGGGTGAGGATCGAAGAGGGGTGTGGGGGAGTATGGCACTGCCCCACACAAAGGCAGCCCTGAAATAGCCCCCTTGCACAATGAGACCTGCCACTCTGTCTATGAGATAATGTCTAATTGAAAACACTGCAGCCATTGTACTCCTGTCACCGGCGCTATTGTCCAGATAGCCCTCTCCCCCCCACCTCTCTTTTTCCATTGACGCGGCGCGATTGTTCCTCTCCATTGTGGCAACCCTACTCTTTCTCTCTCTCTCTTCTCTGTCTCTATCTCCCCCTCTCTCCGTATTGTTATAATTTCATTACTTATTTGTTTTTTGTTCCGCTTCTCCTTTCACTCCCCTGCAGACCTTTTGTTCACCACATTTAGGCACTTCATAGGGATCTGCTGCCAATGTGTGTGTGCGTCTATGTGTGTGTGTGAGCAGGTGTCAGTTTCAAGAGGACATAAAAACAGGAAGTGAGATAAAATATTACTCTGAGATGAAATAAAGCCCTCGCAGGCATCACAGAGAGGGAGATTGGCTTTATCCGTGTGTAGCTCTTGATTCTGGTAATATGAAACATGGCCCTTGTGTTTCGTTTTACAGCAGAGATGAGCAGAATGGGCATTGACTGAATGAATTACTGTCTGCCTTTTGTTGACATTGTAACGACCTGCCATGTTCAGAAACCATGGACAACCTATCACCTAATGACACAGATACCTGATAGAGATGAGGGAAACATGGATCAGGAGTCGTGGGCCTGACAGACCTGAAGGAGGGATCAGTAGTCCACCAGAGACCTGTGGGACGAGTGCCTGGCTATAACAAACCTGATGTATATGCTAAAGAATCTCCAGATTCTCACTTTACAGCTGTTTTTGTAATGCATATGCTCCTCATCAGATGTGTTCTATTTATGTAATCAACTGCAAAAAGGTACAAGACGTTGCAATAAAAAAAAAAAAAATGTTATCCATCTTTTTGTATTTTATAATAAAACGTGTCACATACCTGTTATAAAAATGTATCAAGTCAAATGTGCTTTAGGCTGACTAGCTATATAAATTTGTATATAAGTGTTATGGGTAGCTAGGAAGGTTGTATTTTAATGACAGGTAAAATCACTTTATTACTAATTAATACTAATTGGGCCAACTCAATTATTTATTTGATCATCTTTTATTGTGACTACATTTAGAGCAAAAAACATCCAGTTTTTTGAGTTTACTCTTGGTTTTCGATGTTTTAGACCATGAGTTTCAAAGAAATACTTCAATATTTTGGGAAACAGATCAATCATTGTATGGAGAGAATTAGTAAAGAGGTCGATACCGCACTCATGTATGAAATGTAAATCTGAAACCGAAACAAGTAGACTGTTAGCTTAGAGTAAAAGCTGGAGAAAACAGCTAGACTGGCTCAGACCAAAGGTAATATAATTTGCCAATATAGCACGGCTGAAACTCATAATTTCATTTTTAATCCATACAAGAACCAAAATGTAAAATACAATGAAAAGCTCAGAGACAGAGAGATATAGCGAGAGGGATCAGTTTGAATTCTATGACAAAAAATAAATAATACGTATTCCTCAAAATGCCGTACAGGTTTCCATATAAACAATCAATACGGGGTACAAAACTCATAGCCAATATTATGATATGAACTTATTCAGTATTTAGAAATAAAGCAACTCCCTTGAAACCTGTATAATTTCCATTCAAAGGTAAACATCTATATAACACTCATTGTGAATTTGTACCTTTTTATTTTAACCACATGCCACATTTAAAAGATCTGTCAGCTTTAGCTAGCTAGCATGACAATCAGTGATAAATGGCACCTAGCAGTGATGCTAACACAAACCACAAACAGGTAACTCTACAGCTTGTGAGAAATAAACTGTGTCCCATAACATTAAGTGACTGGGCAGGAGAAAAGCACAGAAGTTATCTTCTAAATTCTTTTTAATTAAATTTTTTTTTTACAAATATCAATGTTCTTTACAAATAGGCCTTTTTCACAGAGGACATTTTGACATGGCACCGTAAGAAAAGCACAGGTATAAATAATGAAATTAATGACTGAGACTGTTGAATGGAGCCTTCTTTAATGTTATCAGGAACACCTTGGCTTCCCCCATTGTGGCAAGTAGGAGCAAAGATTAGATCAAACACAACAAAATGTACATGTCTGTAAGAAAAGGAAAAATCTGCTAAATTCTGTGACTCTTTATTTGCTGTTTGGTTGTTAGTTCTTGGTGTAAACAAGTTTAACATTAAAATAAGTTGATTTGTTGAAAGCAAAGGAACAAACAACATTCTCACTGGTCTAATCTTTGACTAGAGGCATCCTCGTGAAACCGTCAGCTTTCTTCTGGGTCGGGTCCAGGGTCCTGCACCAGAAAAGGTACAGGACTGGTTGGTTGAGCGCCAGGCCAGACTTAAGGTGGCTTTTGAGGGTGCCCATGAGCAGCTGTTGGCTGCTGTGGTAGCTAGAAGGAGTTGCATGATCAGTGGTTCCACAAGACACCTTTACAGGTGACTACGAAACTATGGGGTTCACCATGAGATCCAGGATATGTAGAGTTTTGTGGTTTATCAGGTATTGAGAACCCCTTCTGGGGAAGGAGCAGGCTATGCCATTACCCCTGTGAAAGATTTGCACAATGTGTGAAATGTGCACTGTGACAAGTTGAAGGTCCAAGTCAGGCCTGAATCCCCTACTCATCCTGCTAAACCTCCATCTCCACTGGCTTAGTTGGTGTGGGAGAGTGATTCCTCCAGTGATGGCGACCTATGGCTATTAGCTCCAGAAACCCCTGGACCATGCTCCTCTGTTGTCACAGGTCCCCAATGTGCCCCCAGTGCAAACCAGTTCCCTTCTGAGTAGTAGCTTCAGCACAGGGGAGTGTACCACTATCAAGCCCCTGTCTTACTCCATACACACCTGGTATTAACATGTGGTTTTTGTCATCCAATCACAAGTGGACAGCTCTAAGTACAGGTGTGAACACACTCAGATCGGATAGAGATCGGATCACGTCAAGACCACATTCGGCCACAATATTAACACCGATCACCACATAATGATCGATACTTTCCTTAATTTGGTAAAAATCTTTCTTCACAGCACAGCTGCATGAGGTTTAATGAAGACTCTCCCGACTCCTCTCTCTGTTTCGACATCGGACTCACTTGTGTACTCAGGCTGGGTAAAAACAACATAAGTTGGTCTTCGTGAACAGAAATTCGGCTGTATGGAGCGAGGAGGTGAGATCCGACCTGAGACCTGATCACGGGATGCATGTGGGGCCACATTTCAATGCCAGGTGTGAACGCACGCACTCAGAGCTGTCCACTTGTGATCCGATCAGAAAAAACCCTGTTCACAGTTAATACCAGGTGTGTGTGTGGGGCCTTTGTCTTCAATGGATCCACCCAGTTCCAGTCAGCTGGCCCCGCATCAGATTGCCCATTCTGCAGCTGGTCAAATTTCTAATATTCACTATCTCCCCCATCTTGTTGGTCACAGGGACAATGGGGCTAATGAAAAAGCTGCTTTCACTAAAGCTGCTTTCAGACATGCACTGAACTCCAGAGACTCTTTGAGGCTTCTCCATGTGAGGAATTGCGGAATTAATACATTACATCCTGCCTCTGTCTGCAGCTCCACCTCTCGTCTGAACCCTGAGGATTTGTTGCTGTTGTGAAAGCATCTATGCTGTGTTGTGCTTAGGCGTAAGGCAAATTGCGGAGAAAGCCCGGACCTAATGCTCGGTAGATCCTCCGCAGGTCATGTCTGAAAACGACTTTTGATCTCTTATATCTTTGTTTTAAGTAGGTTATTCTCTCTGGGTTGTCTTGTCCTGTTTTATAGTGTTTGTGTTTTTCTATATGTGTGTGTGTGTCTGTGTCTGGTGGTGGTGTGCCTTCACCGATCCCTTGTGGTAGTGTACTCCTTATATTTGCATATAATTGTAATGCTTCGAGACTGCTCAAGGTTGTCATCTTAGGATAATCATTTTTTTAGAAAATATATTTTGTTAATAAAATATCATTATACATTTGGAATCTAGGCCTATAAATAAAAAACAACCGCTAACAATAATAAATCGCTAACAATTTCCTTTTCCAATTCTGCTAAGCAACACTATTTCGACATCAGTTTCTCCTCCTGCCACACTAGCACGGCTGTAGGCCTACTCAAGCTTGTTAAGATTAAGATTTATTAAGTTATAATACAGAAAAGAGTGATTAAGTCCATTTTTCTGAGCAAAAAATCTCAGCAGTTATAAAGTGAAGCTGTGTGAGTTGCAAGCTGAGCTGCCTTTGTGGTAAATGAACAGACCAGACTTTACCCTGAGGAGCGAACATAACATTTGGAAGCACACATGTCGCCTGCAGCAATTTGTCAACCTCAGAAGTTGACAGCAGTGACGACAGATGAATCCTTGTTCTTGTACTTCTCTTGCAAGACAATGGTAAGTTTGGCAACTTATTCAAGCCAGTGTTGTGCACTAACAGGTTAGGCCTGTCACTTTGATTGAGAATTGCACAGAACAATGATAACAACTGCCTCTGCTGAACATTACTAAGCCTCCTGTTAGCAAATCAATCAAGCATTTTAAAGGCACAGTCTTAAATATAGGTTACAGCTAAATAAATATGGAAATATTTTTGGCTTTAAAGATAGTTAGAACTGAAATGTTGTAGGTTGATCGACACATCACACTAAGTGAGAATGTTTATATTAGTAAAACAAAGCAAGTTTTATTATATGGCACCATTTAGATACAAGGCCATTCAAAGTGATTTACAAAGGCATTGAAATACATGAGAATAAGACATAAGCTAAACTGCATTTAAAAGACAATAAAAACAAGGTAATTTAAATGCTTTACAGAGCCAGAGAATAATTAAAAACAATTGAGAATAAAACAATAAGTAGACATAAAAATTGTATTATAAAGACATAAAAAAATAAAAGGAAATAGTTCAACATTACATCACGCTTTTTAATTCATCGTAGAGCAGTAAGCAGCAAACAATTGTGTTTTATGCCCTGATTTAAACAAACTGTCAGTTTTAGCAGACCTCAGGTACACTGGTGGGGGGCACAGCAACAACAAGCTCCTGAACTTTGCTTGGTTTTGATTCTACATGTCCCAGAAGAAGTACACAAGTAGATCAGAAATATATTTAGGCCTTTGTAGACGAGTAAATTTATCCCTTGACACACTGGAGGCCAGAGCAGTGATTTAAGGATGCAGGAGTGGTGCTTCACTTCACAGTTCCAGGGAAGATGATGACAGCTAGATATTTATATTCTTAAATTATTTTCTAAATTAGTTTTATGTAGGCTCGGCCTCGGTGGAAGAGTATACCTCTGTGGCTTTAACTTTATCATGTTACTGGATTTATAGGATATATATTTTAAGTAATATTAGTTAATATCTAACAATGGACTATAAAATAAATGGTGTATTATTATTCAATATGCATTGGGCAATTGCACTTACAGAGTCATTTTACGTTCCGTCTAACACTAATGTGTTTCACCCTTGTTACATGGGTTCTTCAAGTTGTTCTTCAACTTGTGCCGCAAGTGTCTTTTTGTTTTTTTCAACGAGTAGGTAATAAGTAGCATAATCCCAACTGAAGACACCATTTAAGTTCTATTGAAAAGGAAAAAAAACTAAGAATTAGATTTTTTGGGATCCTATTTGATAGGTTATTGTATTTTATAGACAAAAAGACAGCACATGTTGGAAGATGACCAATTGTTTGTATTCCTGATGTGCACTCTTTAGTACTTTAATACTTCTGTGCACAGTGAATGAACTCCAGTTGTGACACATGAACCTGTTTTGACTTCAACATTCTTTACTTTCACTCCATGATACAGACTTGCGCTCTCAACTGGAATACAAATAATGTCTATTTTCCATCCATCTATCCGTACTTCTGTCCATACATCCGTCTATCAGTCTGTCTGCCCGTCCATCCATCTTCTTCCTTAGACTCCCTCACCTGATCGATATACTGCTTGATGTCCATTGTCCTTTAAACCTTCATCTGTCTCTGTTCTGGCCTTAGAGTCCAACTATTATCACTAAACCACACACATACACATACACACACACACACACACACACACACACACACACACACACACACACACACACACACACACACACACACACACATACATACATACAAATCTAATACACGGCGATATACAGTAGACATGTTGAGGCAGGGAAGTGGTTGGATGATGAAGGAGAGGGTCTGAAAATAGTTAATGCTGGGAAAACCCAATGAATGGGAAGAAGAAATTGATGAGAAATTATTGAGAGAGGACTTTGATAAAAACAATGTTGTCAAAGTTACAACCAATACTTCATAAATCATTCCAACTAATAAGTATTGATAGCAATAACATTTGATGTAAATTATTTTACACAGGAGATAATATTTGGATTTTTACTCTTTCTGACTTTTATTTTCTAGAGGAAGAACAGCCACTCATTAGTCATCAATGCTATATTAAATAGAAAATATGTAATGACAATATACCCAGCATTAGTAAATTGTATGGACCACAGAGTCCAGCTATATTAAAGTAAGATGAGTTCTCAGCAGAATGACTGGCTTTTCTTTTGTTCAGCCCACATGAACATTACTTGGATTAAACAATATTTGTCTTTGCTTGAATATATTTCACAGAAAGTACACATTTAATCAACACTAAAAATCACTAATGTATCATCGCCCCTACTGTTCAATGTACTTTTTACTATTGTGCTGTATTTTTTTCTGTTTTAATGGCATCTATTTGTCAACATAATGAAATCAAAAGTGTGAACATGGATTACTACAGCCAATAAAAATCCACCATAAACATAGATGACATTTCTTTAATAAGATGAGTTAGGCTCTGTTAAACTTCAGAGGGCCGACTCGTGTTCGACAGCACAAAAACAAAGAATTAAGTACATTAAACATAGAGACAGCAAAAATTGAATAAATAACAAGGAGAGAAAAATAAAAAATACATGAGCAAGTCAAAGTTACAATGCCAACATTATGTACAGTATAGTATATGTCTAAAGTAATAGTACCATCTCTGAACATAGATTATATACGACAGAGTCCAGTTTCAATTTTGAATTTGAACCAGCGTCCTGAAGTTCAGCTTATTTTTTTGAATTAAATTGTAGAAGAACAACACAAAGCACAAACGAAGTTACATGACAAACAAGGAGAAATAACTTCCAGGAGTTGAGCTGCAGAGGGACAGGCAGTCCTGATGACAACATTCAGGGAGAAATCCTGTTAGTGCTCGCAGTGAAACAGCAGCACAAAGACTCCAGCCCATAGCGATCTGATTACGACACAGGAACTTATAGTGACTCCATAATTCCACTCATATTGAACAGGGAAGCTAAAATATAAAAAAGGAATTCTTTATTTTGTTATCCATTGATGAATTTATGAATTAATTTATGAATGAAACCCCATCTGATTGAAACAAATGTATCTAAGTTTGATTAGACCCCAGAAAGTAATGCCAATATTTATCAGGCCTCTTTTCATGTTCTGCCAAAGTTTAATCTTGCTGTTATGCCGTTTTGTGAAGAATGACTTTCTAACTGCGCACCATAGAAGTTGACTTCATGCCTTGCCCTTCTCACAGTCCTGTCAGTCAGTGAAACACTCATTACCACAGATAATCCTTATCTTAGTTTATGCTTAAACTGAAACTGTGTGTGGCATCATTTTTTGAGAGCTGCCCCTGGGTGCTTTTTTATGTCGCTCTTTCAAGAAGGAACCTGTCTGATTGTTTGTTTGTTGGTCAGCAGGATTACACAATAATTACTTTACGGATTACCAGGTAACTTGGTGGTAGGATGTGGTATGGATGAAGGAAAAACCCATTGATTTTATTTTGGTGCAGATCTGGATAAGGGGGAAGATCCACGATTTCTTTTTCTCTGTCTTTAACATTGCAAGAACATTTTTGTTTATTTCTCAAAGAATAATTCATGAATCTTGATGAGAATCAAGCCTATTTAGGGCATTGGTGTGCCACTTTGTGCAAATTCCAATATTGAATTTAAAGGTGGTTTCATTATAAGGGGACTGTTGGGCCTTGGCAGACTCCACTGAGTGACATTTTAGCTGATAGTATGTCTCTTCCTGTATTTCTTAACAACTCTTTAAACTGTGTTTCAGCCTATGTCCTGCAGCCCACTGATGCTCTTATACCCTCCCAATCTTTATAAAGTCTCACAATCAGGTCTCTTCCATGTTCAGGTAAACAAAACCCAGGCCACCTTGTTTTTAACTGGGAATCACACAAGTGGAATCACATTTGTTGCATTGACCACATGTGTGCTCATGTCTGTTTGACTGAGGTTGTACTGTGGGGTCTTCATTTTCACTGTCGCCTATCTAACCTGTGTGCTTGTAATGTAATTATGAGATCAGTCCCTCTTACCAGACTGTTAAATGAACAAAGCATGACCAGAAGTGTCTTAAAGGGATAGTTCACCCAAAAATGAAAATTCACTCATTATCTACTCACGACTAAGCCGATGGAGGGGTGGGTGAAGTGTTTGAGTCCACAAAACACTTTAGGAGTTTCAGGGGTAAACAGTGTTGCAGCCAAATCCAATACAATTGAAGTAAATGGTATAACATGCCTCCATACTGCTCCTGTGGTGTCATCCAAGTGTCCGTAAGCCCCGACATTAAAGGGGACATAGCATGCCCATTTTACCACAAGTTGATATGGTTCCTTGGGGTCTTAATGAAATGTCTGAAACATACTTTGGTCAAAATACCACAAGGATCATATAAAACAGCACCCTTTTTACCCTGTATAAAACAGCCCTCCACAGAGTGACCTGTTTTGAGTGCCTGTTCCTTTAAATGCTAATGAGCCAGCTCCCCCCTCCCCCCTCTCCCCCCATGATTTTAAACGATATAAATTACATATTTTATATGATATAAATTATCAAATATGCATCCCATACTTTGTATTCCCCTTCTGTTGTCCTGGAGTTTTAATTTTCCCAATCACATAATTAAATGTCCCCCTCTGCCCCCCCACTACAAGCACACAAGCAGACAGACAGAGAGAGAAAGAGAGGGGTGGGGGGGGGGGGGGGGGGGGGGGGGGGGGGGCTATGAAGACCATCATTTACCCCCGAACCCCGACATTCAACGGGTACAACAACAAGCGGAGAAAGCAGAATCGCGGGCTGACCTTATATATACAGTCTATGGGGCTGACCAGCGGAGAAATGCTCGTCCCGTGTGAACAGCCAGGCGGCTGCGCACTTGAGAACGGCGCTGCGCTGCCTCGCAGCGGCGCTTCCGCGTCCGGTGTACCCCGGCGTAACTACTGTAACCCGGCGTAACTACTGTAACCCGGCGTAACTACTGTAACCCGGCGTAACTACTGTAACCCGGCGTACAGTAGAGCTGAACACTGCGGAAGTCTTCCACACAGCTGGCAGTGTGGAAGACCGCTGCGAGGCAGCGCAGCGCTGTTCTCCAGCACGCAGCCGCCTGGCTGTTCACACGGGACGTGCATTTCTCCGCGCTGGTCAGCCCCATAGACTGTATATATAAGGTCAGCCCGCGATTCTGCTTTCTCCGCTTGTTGTTGTACCCGTTGAATGTCGGGGTTCGGGGGTTACAGTAGCGCTGAACACTGCGGAAGTCTTCCACACTGTTGGCTGTGTGGCGCTGACACAAATTCCAGCTCACGCACGGGAGAGCGAGCGGTCGCGCCCGAGCAGCTGCTGCAGCCTCCCAGTCCCAACGATCCAGACAAATGCCACATGTGAGTGAATCGCGGGCTGACCAGCGGAGAAATGCTCGTCCCGTGTGAACAGCCCGGCTGCGTGCTTGGGAACGGCGCTGCGCTGCCTCGCAGCCTCGCTGCCTCCGGTGTAAACCCGGAAGTAACGAGTGTGGGGGGACGGGCCAAGACCATGTAGGGAGACTTCCAGTTCCTTGTTACGACACAAAACCCAGGAAGCGCAATCGAGTCGCTCAAGCATGACGTTTCTGACTTAGAGGAACCATAACAAAACGCGCGAGTGTTTTTTCCCCAGAGTTTTTGGGTTGGTAGACATGCCAGATACCCACATTAACCTGTAGAAGCACTAACAAAGTGGAATTTGCATGCTATGTCCCCTTTAAAATTCGACTTGAAACAAGTTCATTTACACCATGCACTTTACCCTAAATGTCCGCTGCCATCCACGCGCGAACCAGGCTCTGGAGGAGGATAACAGCCGACATTTAGGCCAAAAACATGGTGTACAGGATGCCGTTTTGAGTCGAATTTGAATGTCGGGGCTTACAGATACCACTGAAAGAGAAAATCATGTGATCTTTACAGCAGAATTCATATTTTACTTCCTGCCTCTGTCTGCTGCACACGGCTCTCACCTGAATAATGTGGAAGACTTGGTGTGAACGCGACTGTAAAGAGAACCTCCCGCTGTGAAAAGCAAACTGCGGGTGAAGTCCAGCCCCAATCCTCTGGACTTTATCTGCAGGTCATGTCTGAAAACAGCTTCACTGTCTTCCACTGGACAGCATGTAAACACAGAAGATACTTCTAAAATATTGGTTTGGAATAATAGTTGATTAATATCTAAGAGCAGTGAGATGGCCGCTGTCCGAGATACTGCTGAAGCTTTCCACCCCCTTCCCTCCCCCCTCAGTGCCTCTGTGCGTTGACCCTTGCCACTTCTGGAGCGGTGCTGGCCGACATGTTCATCAGATCCCCAGCGTTGCAGCCAAACAAGCTCACAATGAAAAATGCCTCCACATTTCCTCGGTTTCATAAACACTGTTTTAAAACAAAAAGCCCTTATCGGACCTGCGTATTATTCACCGTGTTAATTGGAGGGAAAATAAATGTATTGTGGATCTCAGCGGCGCTGTTAAAACAAGATAAGAACCACACGAGTGAGTCTGAGCCAGTGGCTATTGAATGAATTGTTTAATAGAGAAAGTGTGAACAAGTTGGAAATAGTTTTTTTCTCCTTCTTTCTCGTGCACCGAGGCCTGGCGTGGCTAATGTGACCAACCTGGTAATTCCCCTGTAGATCTCAGTTGTTGACTGTAACTGATTTTGGCACTGCCCATTCAAAAACAAAGGTCAAAGGTCAAATGTGTTGGCTACAGGTATGTTGAAACTACACAAACATACAATCACCACCTTAAAGAAACAGGTAGCAGGTAACTTAACCAACATGGATATACATTTGTGTGGATTCCCCACAGTGAGCGGCTTCTACATTTCCATCCCAGTGAACCTCTGCAGATAGAGAGAGGAGCACACTGGTCACATATATTAGAATGAGTCGCAGGTTATTTCTCTCATTTACATAGAGAGCTTTATACATTTTCACCAGTTGTCAAGGTTTCACCACCTTTGGCCACAAAGGACTTCACCTCTTTATTCACTTTTGTTACTGCCGGGTACAGTCGCCTTGTATCAAGGAAGTGACAGCTTTGCATGAATTAAAACAAATGCAGCTTATGTTTTCAGCTTGATGACCATGTCTTTTTTTAAATAATGGTAGGTTTCAGCAAAGTCTTATGATCATCCTGTAATTTTTATTTAAAATCATCATCTCTCTCTACTAATTCTGTATGTATGTGAAATGCGAAGAATCATCACCTTCACATGAGACATGCGTATTGTTTAGGTCTCAAGGAAGTGAAGTGTTGAATATTGTGCAATTGGGAAATGTGATACCTTCCATATCAATCAACTTTCAATAAACAGGCGACCAGCGCTCTGTAGCAGCGGCAGCTGGACTCATCAACTGAAGGGACATTGTTGTTTATGACAACAGCGCAATCACAACGGCACGACAACTGATTCTCCAGTTCGGGGTTTTGTGTACTGAGTCTAGCTTCACTGAGCTTTGAATAAACAGGTCAAGCAAACTGCCCATTCCGTGCAGGCAGGTTTAGAACAGACATCTAGTATCAAATTAAAACATGAAAATCCTCAAAACTTTGATTTCAGGGTTAATGGATGATAACATTCAGAAGTGTTTTAAGGGTGCACAGACAAATATAATTCAGGAAAATATCCTCTTCTGACTGAAAAAGGCCTATATTGAAGTAGCACAGTGATCATAAGTAAACTCCTTATTTGGTCAAGTGAGGGCACATGGGATCAAACCATGAGCTCACATGTTTCTATAAATGGTCCTACATGACATGTTAGCGCTACAACAAGTCACTCCACCCTGAAACATACTGTCCACTTTGAATAAACTGGGGAATAAACATGTCAGTATTCATGTTTCTCTGATAAAGACCATGACTGCTGTCACCTTCCTGATACATGATACCATCAGCTGCACCACAAACACTGACCTGTGTGGCACTCTGAGCACGATTGTGTGCCTGAATAGGTATAAAAGGTTCACCTCGATTATAACAAGCCACAATCACAATACTCACCAAACTAAAAGTCACTGCAGAGATATATGGACACGTGAGGGCTGATACTGGTGTTGTTTAGAGCTGTTTTCAATCAATCAATCAAACAATCAATCTTTATTTGTAAAGCCTGTATTCAGAAACCACAGTTTGCCTTATATGTCTGAACAATCTGTACAAGGTGCAACATCCTCTGTTCTTGACCCTCGATTAGATGGAAACACTTTTGTGTCAATATATCTTGAAAGTGATATGATTTATGTTGATTTGTGGTATGTTAATCTATCTAATGACTTTAGTTGCAACATCTGTTGCCCATTCCACATGTCAAAAGGACAGAATGTGTTGATCTGACAGTGTGATTGTAATAGAACACTGAGATAACATGCTTGACTCTGAGAAAAGTAACAGTGGCACATCCTGATTAGCTGAAGCAAGTTGTTGCATTTTGTGGTTGCTGGTGTACAGGCTTATGTAAAGAAAAGCCATGCAGGTGCTTTGACGTGTAAATTAGACACATTTGAAGAAATAGACTGTGGCGTTGACAGCAGAGAGCAATGTACAAGACACGGCGACTATGACAGAATAAGAATTCTGTTCTTTTATCAAATAATTATTTACAGTATAGTGCAGTGCCCGTTATAAAATTGCCTTTTCTCTTGGCCTGTGTTAAAGCTCTGGAGCCACTTCAGAATTATTCCTTATCATTAGTGAGTCCTCCTCTCACGGTTCGACTAAATACTGTAACTTTTAATTGTTTGTGTGCTGGATGTTGTCTGCAGAGATTTTTATAAACAGTCTATGGTGTAGAGTGAAGTTATAACATTTTGTGTTTATCCTCTCTGGTTTATCTGCAATCCAAATTTTGTAGTCACTGTTTTTTTATAAAATGAAACTGAATTGTTTTATTTCTGTTTACATATGGGGTTTGTATATAAGGTTTGAATTATTTACTGCACTGCTGTTATCATTTCATATGTTATCGTTTCATATGTTACATGTTGACTATTACAGAGGTCTGTTAAGCAAGCAGCAAAATCTTCAGACCCAAGTTCCAAAATAAAAGCTCTGTATTTCAGCTGAATATAAAGAAGAGCATCAACAAAACAAATGTGGTGCTTTTACTTTGAAGACAAATTGCCAGGCAGGAATTGATTGTATGAATGTTGTTATGACGGGGATCAGTGCCCAAGACCAGTGAACGTCTGTTACAGTCCAATATGATGAAATCAAAATAATCAAAATATCAAAATGATCTGGTGGCGATCTTTACCCAGTTACCGACCACTGCTTTAACAGCATAATTCATATGTAAATAATATACTTGGATGTTCCTTTCTCACTCATCACTGTCCAAATGGACTTAAATGGCCATCTCCAAATGTAAGAAGACACAAATTCAAATGTACTCATTTCAATTTCCCTTCTAGTTTACAACAATATCTTGGTGTTTACTTAAAATTATCTAATTATGATCAGCTTTATTGATCAGCTCTACTTCTCTGTCCCCCCTGCTAAGACGACAATTGGCAAGAGAGCTTTTAAATATAAAGCAGACTGGAATAATTTATTATCTGATATAAGACCCATTTCCTCACTTGGTATGTGTCAGCATGCCCTGTCTTCTTATTTAGAGATGGCCTGCTCTGGTTATTAATAAAGCTGTCACTGTGTGTAGGTATGTTTTTATATATATCATGCCTGGCGATGTATCTGGTGATCCACTCACACTCTACTGTTTATGTCAGAGTTGCCACTTTGGCAACTTTGTGGCTGTAATTGTTCATAACTATATGTGCTCCATTATAGTCAGTTTTTTAAAGTTAGTTTGTTTAGTTTTTCTGTTGCCTGTCTGTATGTGACTGTTTTAATTACTGTATTTCTTTTTGTATGTAGTGATTGTGATATATGTTGGGACCCCCTTGAAAATGTGATGGTACTGGTCAATGTGTTATATGTGTAAAGTGTGTTGAGAGCAGCAGTCTACCTTGCACTGTGTCCCAAGCACGATATGAATATCCTGTCAGTCAGTGAGACAGGAAACCGGCAGCCAGCGGGTTGGCTGGCTGGCTCTACCAGGCCTGCAGGGGTCAGGCCTGTCAGGTGGGGGTCAGGCAGGTGAGGCAGACAGGGGAACAAAGAACCACTAACAACCTCCACCCCCCACCCCATCCCGACCTCCCTCCTCCTCTTTCCCCATCCCGTCTGCTTTCCCTTCCCCTCAGAACAATTGCCACCAACAGGAACAGGAAGTGATGTAGAGAGGAGGTTGATCTAACCGGGGCAATTCCTTTGGTGGGATGGGGTGTGTGGCGGGGCTGGTGGTGTCAGACGGGGTAAGAGAAGGTAGGAAAGACATGAGGCCTGGAAATGAGAAATGATACAAAATACACACACAGCAAGTGATGACAGAGTATCCTGTTTGGGCATGTGTGTGTGTGTGTGTGTGTGTGTGTGTGTGTGTGTGTGTGTGTGTGTGTGTGTGTGTGTGTGTGTGTGTGTGTGTGTGTGTGTGTGTGTGTGTGTGTGTGTGTGCGCGTTTGAGGGAGCGAGAGGGAGAAAAAGAAAAACAGACTGCTAATTATAGAATATTACAGCAGTCTTATGGTGTTGTTTGTGTTGTTAATATAGACTGATTTATAGTTATTATATTATTATATGTTATCGGGGATGATTTTCATTTTACTTCAGTTAATTTGGTATTACTTTGTTGCTCTTGGGATATTTGCTCCATATTATTCATATATGTATTGTTATATGTATTGATATATAGATATATATATTTAATCCTTTTAAATCGTCATCCTGAGAGCTATCGGAAGATGCCTGTATGACCTTAGGCGAGAATGAGGCCATGACAGCAGTTTGAGGCACCACACTCGGTGCATGTTAACACCGGCCCCCCTCATTGTTATTTTGACTCTAGGGCCTCTACAGTGTGTTGGCCAGCTGGAGTGCCAGTGTCTGCGGTGTCTCCCTCCCGGCCTTCCTTGGGAATGTGAGCAGGCGTGTGGCATTGAGAGTCAACAGCCCATTCCTGCTCCCATAGCACAAAGACAAGCATGTGGCACCTGACAGCGATGCCCGATGAGCGACGCATGCTACCACAAGCCGCAGAGGCCCTGCCTTTTAAGACGCGGATGAGTGGTCCCTGCCCTGTAAGGCGACACCTCGGCCTGCGCCAACCAAGGCTCCTTGCGTCTTTTCTTTCCCCCCACCCGTGGAGGCTCGTCTGTCCGCGGCTGATAATTTACGTCACACTTTCTCTTCTGAGCAGGGGGAGAAGCCTGTGTTGTATGTTATTAATACCATTGTTAACTGCACACTCAAGGCTGTCCCCCCAGACTGAGCTCATCATGTTACAGGTATATTGTGCACAACAGAGAAATTGACCATCCTTCTTTATATAATACCATCTATAAATATCAGGGGTCAGACGCAGGCTGATTGTCACGATGTGTCAATGGCATCAACAGACTCAGAGGACTTTGTCTTGGCCTATAATTCTAGAGGCTTGTTCTAATATGTTGGAGTAGCTAAATCCCAGTTTACGATTGAATGTTGATTTTCATTTATCTTCTGTAAACTTCAGCAAACACTTTTTCTGACAGAAATCCTGCTGAAGTACTTGTTTGTGACGTTTGATGTGTCACAGCACACTCTAGAGGCGAATTATGGAATTAGTTTGGATATATAATTCAGCAACAGCAAAAAATAAAACTTTGGACTTAAGTGAGAGACAAAATGTTAAAATTCCTAATTCAATATCACAACTTGCCAACTTATAATAAAAGTGATTATTAAAGTAATTTGTCACCTCCGTATTGAGTTTAAAGACAAAGAGAGCTTTTGGTTAGAGATGTTTGTTAAAGAATAAATCCTGAATTTCTGCAATCCAAAGATAGAGATTTGAACACACTTTGTAACTTTACAAAATAGAACTGGTAATGATCAGTAAAATATCAGTAACATAAATATTCATACAGGTGTAGAGTGAACATGTTTTTAATCCAGTGATTCTGTTGGAGCTGCTCCTTGAGGTCCTTCCACACATCATTGTAAGTCGAAGTGAATGTGTCTTAATATTCACGTTCAGCGAGGACATCTAAAATGTTTATGCTTATAGATCAAAAGTCACTTTACAATTTAATTATAATTCACTGCACAGTGATAACATTGTAAGAGGAAGACCTTCAGTCATTATAAAGAGAGCTAAGAGGTCATGGTCAATATCATCAACATCTCTGGAGCTGTTGGAAACAACATGACTGAGATCTAGAGGCAGCTGAAAAACTCACTATAAAATGTCAAAACAACCGAACACTTCATGTTAAAGTCTAGTCCAGTTGACAGGGAGTCAGATCTCATTACATATTTAATTATAACAATTATATGAAATAGTTTGTACCTGTGAATAAATTCTACATTTTGTTGAGAATTAGTAATGAGTAATTGTGGCATGTGGGAGAAAAAAGGAACAACACTTGATGATGAGAATACCGGATGGATGAAAACGTCGTGCATTCAGTTAAGAAAGTAAAAGCGAAAAGAGGAACAGCTTCTAGAACAGGTCAATGATCTAGACCACACCTCAAAATCCACCATGACAGGAACACAAGCTGAGGCTTTTGGAACGAGCATCACTGCACACCCCTGAGTGAACATCTGTGTGTGGATCTGAGCACCTCTGGATTTGGACTTCAAACTGTCTACACAGTGCAGACAGGATGTACAGACGCTGACAGCAACTGTAGGGGATGGCAAAAAACTAAGGAAGTCTGTATTTATGGTTGGCCGTTGTTGTACAACCACACTAATTTACAGAAAGATTGGTTTTGTTATTAACGGCCCAGGAATTTTGATGTATTATTGTTTTCCTTATAGTATCCTGTTATATTAAATGTACTGGAAGCACAAGTAGTGGTGGAGCTCTGTGTAGGTGCGGTAAAGACCTCCTGCCTGTGGAGGCGCTCTCTCGACGTCATGACACTTTTTAGAGGCACAGGCATTGCACGCGGAAAGGAAACCCGCCATTGAAGCAAATTCCCAACGTGAGTGTGTCGTTGAAGTACGTTTTATTAAAAACTGTGCTATATTTTTCTTCCCTCCGCTGGTACTTTTGTGGAGACATGGCGTACAGAGGACAGGGACAGAAGATCCAGAAGGTGATGGTGCAGCCCATCGTATCCTTTTCATGGCGCCGAGTGACCACCGCGGGTAAACTGGGCTAATGTAGCAGCTAGGTTAGCCTTTTCTTGTTAGCTAGCTAACCATTCATTTTCCAGTAAGGCGAACAATTTAAAACATTTTAACACAAGTATTGTGTAATAAATAGTTGGTTCAAGAAGCAGAAAGTGCTTTGAGCTGAGATATCTTTGCTAACAGTTGTGGTCCTTTGTATTCATTAACATGAACAGTGTGTGGCTCAACCCTTAGCACAGCCGAACTGACTACAACAGTTCTTCTGTTTATATTGTGGAATTCATTACATTATCCTTCTTTCAGCAGATTTCGGCTCATGCATCACTTGGTTAGCTGACAGGACATATGGTAGAGCCGAAACAATTAAATACGTAATAAGCTGGACAATGTATCTGTAACTGAAAGGATTCATCATTGAGCTAAACATCAGCATGCTTCATTTGGCTTTTTTCAGAACAACGTTTTCATATGAGACGTTGTAACCTAAACCGTAGTGAGGTAATTGTACCCCTATATTACTAGCAATGAAAATGAGTGTATTCAGCACTGCTCACCATACTGTGTTCCAGAAAGCTTTGGTCCAGTGTGCAAAATCTGAATAAAAGCAGAACCAGTGAATGTGCATAAATGTGCAAAAACATTTTGTTTGTATTTGTGTCTGAACATAAACATTGAGTTTCCTTAACTCCATGCACCAGAACCTTATTTTCAGGTATCTACAAAATGTAAGTATTAAGTCCAACATTATTTTTACAATCAATTCTGATATGTGTTTTCTTATTAAAATTGTATTCTTATATCTTGATCTTCTTATTCTCAGCGCTCACGGATCCAGGTCTGGTTGTATGAACAGGTGAACATGAGGATAGAGGGCTGTATCATTGTAAGTGGCCTGTTCACTGTTTTTTGTTGTAGTTGTATTGAACTTGAATTTAAATTTCATTCACGTGTAGCTAAATGACAAGATTGTGAGCCCTTGTCCACACTGAGATGGTTATAATATGACAATGGGTACATATGTGGTAAATTATATGAAACTTGCCCACAATGAGATGCTAAATCAGGGCTCCAGAGTGCAACCATTTTAGTCGCACCGTGCAGTGGTTGCACCAGTGCACCTGGAATGTATCCGGTCCCACAAAATATTTTTAAGTAAAAAAACCACTGGGTGTATGGACATTTGCCTTTGACAATCATTAAAGTGATTGATTAATAATTATTTTGTTAGCGTATAGCAGGGATTTTATGTACGCACTCACAGGCATTGCATGCTTAATGTGAGCACATGCGTGATGTGCGTTACTAAAAGGTTGAGAGCATGCTGTGTCGACTACACCCACATTCCTTGTAGGCAAACAGAACAATAAAACGAGAGGACAAACGTAAAGGTTATATATTCACAATGAAGAGAACAATTGATTCTTTTTTCGTCAAGAAAAATGCTACGGTGCCCATTGCACCTGTCCCCGTGGTTGAAATGACCAGCGCAGACCCGACATCATGGGCGGATGACTCATTTAAAAAATAAAGAAGTCTCAAGATCGCGGATTCCATGTACATTTCATTCATGATTGATGGAGATAGACATTTACACAACTGTGTGAAATCGTCTACTGCCGCATCATTTTGTTTGAGTTATATTTGTATGAATTGTCAATTTATTTGAGATTTTCAAGCACTTAAAAACCAGCACTTTCAGTTTGTTTTATCATCACACTTTTTTTTGAGTGCCTTGTGATTAGATTAAACATTTTTCTACGCATTTACTCCTGTTTACAATAATTTACATAATTGGATATGGATTTACCTATGTCTATAGGAAGCGACGCTGAAAATTAAATATTGGGTGCACCTAAAATATGTGCAACCCTGTCTGGAGCCCTGTAAATGAAATACTGCCTAATAAGGAAAACTACTTGTGGAATTACTTGCCTCTGATATAAACAATGATCATTGAGGCTGTTTTCCAAACAACAATTAACTCAAACGTTATCTTTTTTTCAAGTGTCATTGTTCCTGACGAGACTGAACACACGCAAATGAATTTAACATAACGTCCATAAATGCCGTGGAAAATGTGATTGAGCACGGAAAATTGGGCCCAGCTTAATTTTTGTGCCGGGGTAAAATTACCCATGATTGAAGCTAATAGATTTCCTTGCAATTCCTTCTCTGTTGTAGGGTTTTGATGAGTACATGAACCTGGTTCTAGATGATTCTGAGGAAGTCCACATGAAGACTAAGAACAGAAAGCCACTGGGTAAGAGTACACCCCACTTTTCAACCCCTTGTTCAGCTTTCACAGAAGTAAATACTGATCCCAGTCACGATATTCCATGTATATGTAAAATTATAAATTACACATGGAATAATCCCCAAGACAAGCTATGTGCACAGAGCTATACAATGGAACAACAGTGCAACACTTAACGGTAGAGATCTATTTTGTGATTGTGAGAAGTGGGGAAAAATTGAATCATTATAAAACTGGTGGGTTTTAGTCTGTTCACAGCAGCTGTATGTGTGTGATTTGTGAATCTTGATGTTCCATTGTTTATGCATTTGAACATGTCAAATTTAACCCCTTGTTATTTAAAAATGTATTTGTGTTTTCTTTTGTCAAAGATGCACATCTATTGAAAATAGAACATTTAAATTTTGTGGCCTAAACCTTAGTTCTCACTACACGATTTTAGCCAGATTAGCCAGTCTCCATTTATGATGCGTAAACTCTTAAAAGACAGGATTTGAGGGGCTTGCTGACATGTTGCAGAGTTCAACTGTATTTTTAGCAGGGTTAATATCTAGATGTTTGACAACTGTAGCCAATCAGAGTGCATGATGGGGTGTAGATGGTGAAGGTACATGTAGGAGTGATTAGCCCCCTGACTTCAGTCTTTTATGCAAATACTGTACTGTAGAAATTAATTAGCTAAGTTTGACTATGAGCCACACAAAATAAAAAATGCAAGTCTGTGTTTATTAGATATAAAGTCATTTTCCCTGAGTTATGAAAAGAAGTTTTGACATTTTTGTTTCAACTGACCTCTCCTCCAGCCTGACGTGCCATTCTCTGAGCAGGATGACCCAGAATAGCTGGAGGATCTGTCAGAATCACAGTGTCTCTCCTGTGCGTTTTTGTAAACTTGGTTTGGAGACCAGTCTGGTGTTTTCCCTAAAGATAGTGTAGTGTGTGACTCCCTGTCGCCAGCAGGTTGTGTAGTAGGAACTCAGAACGACAACAAGACTTGCCATCACGAGACAGCATATTGTATAAAGTGAACAGCACAGACATCCAACGACTTTTAAAGTTGCATCGTCTGTGCTTGGCATAAGGGTCAGCATACAATTGATTGCTCAGCCTTGAAAAAAATGGACTGACATGTTAACAGCCCTATTGGAGAATATCAAATTCATCCTGTAACCACACAAAAACAAAGTGTTCCTCATCATGCTGACTTCTTTGGTTGACTGTGAATTTATTAAAGCTGTAGATAAATTCTGTCTCTCAGCCATGTCATACTAACACAAGAAATAACTTGCCTCCCATTTTTTCTTTCCACCCATCATCATTCTACTCTGATCCTCCTTCTTTGTTCCTCTATCTGTGTCTCCCAGGGAGGATCATGTTGAAAGGAGACAACATTACCCTGCTACAGAGTGTGACCACCTAGGACAATGCAATCAAATTCCAACTCTCCTCGAAAGAAATATTGTCCTCCTTTTTTTTTCTGTTAAAGATTGAGTGCATTTGTGTTAATGTAACTTAATGGATCCATTTTGGGAATAAAGTTTTTTTTTTCTTACTACTTGTTGTTCCTATCTTAACTTACTCCACTGTACATGTTTAGAACCCTCAAACAACGTTGTTGGGTATTTAGGTCGTTGGACTACAGTGCCATCTACTGGCAGACAACAGTATTACAATGCACTTATGTAGGTCAAATCACACAACATTTACTTGATATAGAAGTAATCTTTTTGATTTGTACAGACTGTGATGTGTAGCTAATGTATCATTTTGTATTATATGAATATAGATGCAGGGAAATTCGTTGTATGAAACGTCTCGTACAAAGTGAGCCTACCGTGATTGACATTAAATACTGTACATACAAACCACTATAGCTTTGGTTAAAGGTTAATTTTTCAGTTGTTAGAATAATGTGACTTTTAAACTGCGGTACAATATTCAGTACTGAAACCACATACTACATAAACTACTGAATGATTTATGATCGTTTGTTTTAATTCCCCCTAATTAGACAGAAGCGGCCTGGTCGTAGTAAAATTAATTAGCGTAATTACGTAGGACTTCAATACGCAACGCAACGTGTCCCTGTGCTGTTGACTGGGAAGCCCCTAGCGCGGAGCTGCCAACGCCCGGCGTACAGACACAAACAGAGGAGACGGTAAGAGGCTAACGTCCGCTTCTCTTTCATAGTGATGTTATGGTTGTTGCTTTGTATTTTGAATCTTATAAACATTTAAGTTGTACATCTGTGGGACGGTTGTTGTAATTGACAGTTTATATAAATATCATCCGGCCACAGCATCCGCTAAGGTTAGCTCAGCTAGCTAGCTAGCAAGCAGACTGGGGAGGATGGGTAGCAAAGCAGGCAGATAGTAGTGGCTAGTAAATCAATCACAGTGAGTTGTGTCTACACATTAATTACATCGTATTTATAGGTGATTTATTTATCTTCTAATAAGCCTAAAAGTAAAGTCAGTCAATGGTTAAAGATGTAGGGGGTTTCTAGTTAGCTGTTAGCAGCTTGGCGAGCTGAGGCGTAACAAACGCCAGGTCTGTAATTTCCTCCTAATCTAAACCCAGGCTGGGGAATCATGTTTGTGCAGTTTGGTGTTTGGGTCAAATATCACTGCCTGTGTTTGAAGAGAGGCAGCTCGGAGTTTTAACGCGGGTTTAGGCAACCGGCAGGAAATTAGGCCAGATTGAGGCCGGGGATATATGGCCGACATACAGCAGCTCAGGCTAATGCATCCACGCTAACGAAAGCTTTTACTGGTCATCTCTGCGTTGTGATCTTAAATGTTTCGGTAGGAAAGTGACGATGATACGTGCAGGATGATGGTTAGTTAGTTAATCTCAAAGTTTGACATGTCTCAAACTGACCACGCTAATGTAACGGTCCATTTTCGGACTGCTCTATTATTTGGGTGGAAGTCAGAGGAAAAATACTTGCGGGTTCTCTGATTTGTGGTCTGCATGTAGCCGGGTTCTTCGACTGTGCTGGAGATAACCAGTCTCTGTTTTAGATAAATGAGGGGGAAGCGTTGACCAATTGTTAAGGAAATGTTAAATCGGGTAGAAGTGTCTACAGAAATGCACAGTGCTTGCATCGAATTAGTTTTGTTGTAAAAATATTTAGGTAGATGCTGTTCAACAGTGTTCGTGTCATGTTGGGGTAAAAAGCCACATCAAGCTGGACGTTAGCAGCTTTCTCTCGTGTATTAGATGACCTGTCCTCACGGTGCTGGCTGGCTGACTAACAAATGCGTGGATTAGGTCAGGCAGCATTATTGCTGCTGCAGCCACCCTCTGTTGACCACCGGCATACTGACGTGTTTTGCATTGTGTTTGTCATATATCTCACAGTTGCGCCCATCAGAAGTTTTTACATGGTCTTATATAGTAGTATATAGTTGAATGAAAATCAAGTTTTTACACTGTTGAATGACTGAAACGGGGATCACTTCTCATCCTCAGCATATTAAGTTTATTTACCAGCTTTCTGTAAGGAATAATGTTACCTGATTCCCAACCAAGTGTTTGGTAATCCATATTGTCCTTTCACTCATACACTAGGCTGCAAAAATATACAGGCAATTTAATAAGTGATTGTTGTATTCCTTGTGGAGTAGGGTACCAAATTGCTAGCAGGAAAGTTTTCAATTTTCTTTCATGCCACCTGCTCACAGGATGCAGTCCTTGTCAGTGATAGTTTCACCTGCCAGAGGGAAGTTAACTAGGACGTCCGTGCTATTCAATCCCCTTCCATTGCAGATGCGTACAAACCAATAGAAGTCACTTTTACAGCAGTGGGGATGTAAACCCCCACCACTCTCACCATGAACATTCGCAGTTGGCAGTTGATAGGATTTTGGTCTCGTGGTTAATATGAATATAAATTTGTAGTGACTGTTTAATAGGCAGCAGCGCTAAATAGTATGTAGACCTAACAGACTGCAAAGACTACAAAGATAAGTCTAGCCTACTTTGCAAATGAATTAATGTTAAAGAAATGACTTTGTTCAGTGTGTTGTAAGCAGACATCACCTGTGCACTGTTTGTCAAACCACGATCACACTGAAACATTTGGCGCTTGCAGTTTTGTCCCTCCTGCTTCTCTCAATGACACCCCCACCCCCACACAGTGGTGCAGAGCTCTGCAGTGGGTTAGCGCTGACATACTGGAACTTGTGGAGGAGAAATAGGGGAATACTGTGGTGTGGTCCACATACTATGTGTTTTTCAAAATGCACGCTGCACCAAGCAGCACTGCCATGTTCCAGACAAATTCAAGGTCAGATTTATGAAGGTATTTTCACATCACAGCAGGAAAACAGCAAGTGTAAAATAAGAATGATTTAATTAACTAAAAGGTGCAGCCAGCTATTATTTATTATATTTTTAATTATGGTTTAATATGCAGGTAATTATTTGATTGTTTTATATGCAAAATACATGCTTCCATCTCCAGGAAGTTTCACTGCAATTCACACTTTAGGACACATGACTCACAGGGGGTGGGTGGGTCAACAACCCATAATGACTCCCAAGGAAACCAACAGCAGGGTGAGTCCAGCCTCTCAGGTAAAGACCCTACAAGTTAAACACCTGGGACTCCCAGCAGTCAGTTAGAACTGAAGAAGCCTCTTGGATGAGAGCTGAAACATCTTCAAGAAATTCAACCAATCCCAATGATCTGTTTTTAGCACTTGAATATATCATGAGCTGGATGACCGAGACTCTCCACGGACAAAATACATAGTAACACTCCTGAAAATGCACATCTCGTGACCACCATGTACAGTGGGAATACACCCGCCAGTGTACGCAGGTTGCTTGAATAGTAAAATGCAGAATTTCACTGGACAACAGCCGTTTACAAAGACAACAGGGTCAGTAAAGCTTGGTTGGCGAGGCTAATGCCAAATGTTTTCTTTTGGAAGGTGTCATGTTATTGGAGCCAAACAAATCAGCGAAGGCTACGTTATTACCCAAAACACCCAATCAGCAATCGATTGTGAGTGTGTATGTCATTGTTTCCGTAATCTTCATTCCTGCCTGTCCAGACTAAAACACAACCCTGGAGTTATTAAGCCACAATTTGACATGCAGTTTTTCCCGAACTTAAGCAGCTCTCAAACTCCAGAGTAGTATGGATGCAAGGCGCTGAGTGATCCATGCTGATCCATGCTTTTCAAATGAAAATGGAAGCCATTTTTCCAGTGAAAATTACAAAAAAGTATTGATTATTAAGAAAGTCGACAATCTATTTTCTTTCATTTATTACTTGACAAATCTTCTCAGCTCTAACTAAATTCCATGCTGCAACTTTAGTTTCCGGTTTTTGGCTGTATGCCTGCTGGCTCACTGTCATGGCGTACAGGGACACTCTGAACGGAACACTGTTGTGCAGCTTAACAGGTGACCTGTCATGACCACAACACTGTTTGGATTCTGAAAATTGTCATGCAATGATCACTTGGCTTTTTGCTCATTTTCAGCATCGGTGTGTGGTAGTGTTCTGATCACATCTTACCAAAATAAAAAATGAAAATGTGTTTAACAGAATCGTTTGGGGTTCAGTTGTGAGGCGAGATTTAAAACCCAGGTGGCAGTGCTTGTTTATGGTGACATCTTCATCAGAGTAGTGTGTTTTGTTGATCAGACCATTGTTGTACTTAAATCTTATTTTCAAGTTTCTTTTGAAGTGATAACAGAAGATGCATTCAGGTTTCTTCCACCCCTGCAGCATTGAACTTTACTGTCACAAGACACTCCTTAAATGATTTTTGACAATGCTGTAATATATGTAAACATAATGCCCAGTCAGATGAGGATCATATGAGCCTTTTTTCCATGACATCTTTATTGTTTCAGACAATTGCTGATTTGTGGAATCAGCATTTTGTGGAATAAAGACAACCCCCATCTCTTTTCTTTTTATTTCCTTCTGATCTAAATACATTTTGTCAAGCACAGCCACAACATTCCCAGCATCTTTTCTGTGAAGTACATTGATGCCATGTTATTTTCTATCTTAATGGTCTGTCTCCAGCTGTGGCTATGAATGGCCCCTCAATCCCTTGAATTAGAAAATCTCATGCTGACATAAGGACACTTCCATGTGTGTTTGATTGGGGAGTCGCAGTTATTTATTGAGGACTTGAGGTTATCTGACCATAAATACCCCAGTGTCAATGAGTTTTTACACAGGTTTTGGTTAACAGCATCTTCAGATGTAGGTCAGGATTCCATTCTACTGTTGTTCGAGGGTTTTTGGTTGTCAAGAAATGAAAGCAGCATGTGGTGTTGAGCTTCTCGTGGTCTTCTTTTTTTCGTCTCCTGTAAGTCCTGCTCACACAAAATGTCAATTTTGTAACAAAGTTGTGATTTAGATCTAAGTGATGCCCAAAGATTCAAGGCTGTGATGGCTAGATAGATAGTCAGATACTTTATTAATCCCGAGGGAAATTCCAGCATCCAGTTGCACACTAAACAGTCAAACACAAGAATCAAAATGAGTCAAGAATAAGTACACTTCAGTGAGATGAAAGTCTAGCCACAAGAACTACTACAAAACTGTCACTGTAAAGAAGTATATTCTAATGGGAATATTGACAATACAGATATATTATGTATAAGCTGATTGAAAGACAAGTAACTAAGCCAGAGTATTGAAGCTAAATATAAATACAGATAGATGAAGATAAATAACTGAAGCTATACAAAGTTGTGCGTTAGATAAACATAAGCAGTAGTGGTGAGAGTCTGGCAGCCTAGTGACATGGTTAATGCATTAATTGATCTCGTTTTGCAATATCTGAGAGGAGTTGTACAGTCATGGGGCCTGGAGGATGAAAGACTTCCTCAGTCTGTCTGTGGAGCAGCACTGAGAAAGCAGTCTTCCACTGAATGTATTCTGCCTGGTCAGTGTGCTGTGAAGGGGGTGGTCTGTATTGTCCATAATGTCCAGCAGTTTGTTTTGGGTCCTTCTTTCTGCCACTTATATGAGGGATTTCAGCTCCGTGCCCACCACAGAGCCAGCTCTCTTCACCAGTTTGTCCAGCCGTGTAGCATCTCTTCTTCATGCTGCCTCCCCAGCCCACCACAGCATAAAAGAGGACACTCGCAACAACTGACTGGTAAAACATCAGCAGCAGTTTCCTGCAGATGTTAAAGGACCCTAGCCTCCTCAGGAAATAGAGCCAGCTCTGCCCCTTTACGAGGAGGGTGTCTGTGTTCGCTGGCCAGTCCAGTCTATCATCCAGCTGCAGTCCGAGGTATTTCTAGGTCCTGACCACCTCAACATCAGCCCCCTCGATGGAGACTGGCTGCAGATGTGGCCTGGTCCTCCAGAAGTCCACAACTACTTCTTTGATCTTGGAGGTTCAGCTGTAGATGGTTCGACCTGCACCATTTAACAAGGTCTGCTACATATGGCATGACTCAGAGTTGTGTTTGAACTCAAAGGTGTAGACGGTAAAAAGACAGGAGAGAGCACAGTCCCCTGCGGTGCACCAGTGCTACTGACCACGGTCTCAGAGATGCAGTCCCTCAGCTTCACATACTGTGGTCTCCCTGTGAGGTAGTCTGTAATCCAAGTTAACAGGTTTGAGTCCACCCTCATCTCTGTCGGCTTGTCTCTCAGAAGGAGAGGCTGTTTTGTATTGTAGGTGCTGGAATATTGAAAAACATTTCCCAATGCGCTGCTCCCTTTGTCCAGGTGAGAGTTAGTCCTGTGTAGCAGAAAGAGATCAGCTGAATGGTCTGTCTGTAAATGGTCTGTATTTTTATAGTGCTTTTCTAGTCTTGATGACCACTCAAAGCGCTTAATGTGCTCACTCAAATGTATCAATCATTATGGGTTGATAAGTATTGATAATGTGACGGTCATTTCAAACAAGTTGACGTTTAAACTAGCTGGTCGAAGACGTCTGCTGAGTCGGTTTGTGTGTGTGAGAGAGAGAGAAAAGTGAGTGTGTTTGCGTGCATACGTGAGTGAGCAATGTGATATCGCCCCTTATCTTAAAAAGGGCTGTTACCTTCCCTCAAGTTCTCTGACTGTCATACAGATGCTACATAATTTGGTTATGGTAATCGACCGTTTATAGTGATCAGTTTGGCACAAACGTGATCACAAAAAGCGGTTTCCACTGTATTTGGTGTCATGTTTACTTAAGTAAAAGTATTTCATCCACTTTGATTCAGTGTTGTAAAAAAAAGCTTAAAGGCCATAGAGGCTGTACCCTGTGGGCAGCAGTTTTAATATTTGCTCTCAGTGCCATTAACTAATGAAGTTGTGTCTCCTTTTGTTTTTCTCTCCCAGATCTTGAATGAGTAGCGAAGACTGTAAAACGCAGCTATGCAGACCATCAAGTGTGTTGTAGTTGGGGACGGTGCTGTGGGTAAAACATGCCTGCTCATCTCTTACACCACAAACAAGTTTCCCTCTGAATATGTACCTACGGTAAGTGTGTGCACACTGATTGACAGAACTTCTACTGACGGAATGTAAATATGGTCCATCTTTTAGCCGCTGCTCGCTCACAGTTGACAGATGATTTCTATTCCACTTCCTCTGTGCACAATTTACCAATTTAGATTGATGTATTTGTTATAATGAAATGCCTTTAATTCTGAACAATAGAAAACCGGATGATCTGATGAACCCTATGAACCAAATAATTAGTCTTAATTAATCTAATTGCAGGTTATTTGTGACAGTTGTTTAGACAGGTTAGCCTTTTAGCTAGTGTTAATGATAACTGTAAACATTAACAAGAAGTCAGTCTTCCAGGTCATTTGCTGTTATTGAGCACTACGGTTCTTCTGAATACTTAACAATAAATGTATCTTGTGTTTTTATGCTGCCTTCAACATGCGTCAAACCATGGTAAAATTGGGTTTGACCATCTGCAGCAAGATAGTGCAGCTGTAGAGCCATTCTAACAATATTGAATGATATTTACTTAGAAGAGATAACTTCTCATTCAGTGTTTCACTATCAATACCATGTTTCTCACAAAATGTATTTGTACATAATGTATAGATCATTTATAATAACTAACCCTTGGTTTTGTTGTGTGTGTTATAGGTCTTTGATAACTATGCTGTTACTGTAATGATTGGAGGCGAGCCCTACACTCTGGGCTTGTTTGATACAGCAGGTTTGTCTTATTTTTCCAACCATCCCTTTAAATTGGTTCATCCAGGGTCTCCATTTTATGCAATTATTGTCTATTAAGCCCCTGTCATCATGCACTGTACAGTGAAGTAAAATTAAATAATGAATAAAAAGTATGTCTTTATATTTCATCCACAGACTAACATTTGTTGATTTCTAGTGTGATAGTTTCAGTTAGTTCTCAGGTTTAGACAGAGGTGAGTCCTGTGAAAATGTTTACATTTTTGGATGTGTTTTTTTTTTCAGGTCAGGAAGACTACGACAGGTTACGACCTCTGAGTTATCCCCAGACAGATGTCTTCCTCGTCTGTTTCTCTGTTGTGTCCCCCTCCTCGTTTGAAAACGTTAAAGAAAAGGCAAGTGCAGCCCATGCTCCTTTCTTAACTGAATAATGAATGTTTTGTTCTAAGTTTTTTCCTTATTAATTTATCAGGAATTCTTAAATCTTAGGGTTGGGTGATTGGAGGGGGGGGTCATTTTATTTTGTTAACCTAATGGCCTGCCTCAGAGAATTAATTCAACTGTATAAATTAACCTTGGAACTGGCACGTATTATATACTACATCAAATGTTATATTCATTCAGTCCATCCTGACTCTGCTCGCTCACTTTTCTTTCTCTCTCTCTCTCTTGCACTGACACACACAACACCAACTCAGCTGACGTCTCTGATCCACTACAGTTTAAACGTTGATTTGTTTTAGCCATATTATCACTGATCACCACATAATCATCGATACTTTTCTTAATTGAGTGAAATCTTTTTTCATAGCTGCACACATTCATTCTTTTATTCAGCCTCTCCTGGCTCCACCCGCTCTCTTACTCTCTCTCTTTGACACACACACATGCACTCACCAACACACTAACAAAGTCATCAGACACATGTGTAAACTTACACTCAGTAAAAACAACAGAATTTGGTCTTCACGAACACAAATGTTGTTTATTTGCTCACAGAGCAGTGAAGTGAGATGTGATCACAAATGGTCACAGCTTTTACTTATTGCAAACTTTATTGTTTTGTAGATTTAATTTTCAAACATCAATCTCTACTCACCCATAATGACCAAATAAAAACAAGTTTTTCGTCTTATTCCAAGAGCTATTGGGATTTTTGTGGTTGTGAACAAACACTGCATTTGAATACTGATTCAATTACTATCGTAACGGTCGGCAACTGTGTTGTTCTCCTTAGACTAAGCCTAAGTCTAAGACACGATCAGAGGCTCATAAGAGGTTGTTGAATGAGAAGAAATAATTATCTTTACTTTTTTTGAGTTGCTCAAATTCTTCTGTCCAGTAGACAAGATATCCAATATGGACATAAAAAGGAAATAGGTGATCTGGCAGAGACTGGAGGACATTTTTCAGAAAAGGGGCAGAAGTTGGACTGTTATTTTTCTAGTGGATCTGACCGTCATTAACAGTGACTCAAACTTGATTCAGCATGGAAGAACCCACTATTACAAATCTGATGTTAAAAGCATGTGTGCATGTTGTGTTTTTATCCAGTGGGTTCCAGAGATCACCCATCACTGTCCAAAGACCCCCTTCCTCCTAGTTGGGACGCAGATTGACTTGCGGGATGACCCCTCAACTATAGAGAAGCTGGCCAAGAACAAGCAGAAGCCCATCGGCCCGGAGACAGCCGAGAAGCTGGCGAGAGACCTCAAGGCTGTGAAATATGTGGAGTGCTCAGCCCTCACACAGGTAATACACAGTAACTATGTACATATACACAATTCGCAGTCTCTCATACACTCCATTCACACCAAAAAAGAAAGTGGAGGAAAGAGGAACCTGTCCACATGTCCCCCTGGCCTGTGCACGCTGTGGTTGGTTTATTTTGCATGCTGGTTTGGTTTCAGTGACTGTTCTACCTTGTGAATTCAGCGATGTTACAAATAGTAAATCATCAGCTGTCTTCATATAGCTTAGAAACCTTCCCTGTACAGAGGCTCTGCCTCCCACAACCAGAGTTGAATGTGTGCTCGTAGAGGTATCAGACAAGGCTTTGAGGGATTTGGATTAGCAAATTCATATTAAAACTAAAATATGAAGAAAAAAAAATAACTCAATGACATATGACTTAAAGACTGCCATCACAACCTGACCAAGGCTCAGTCAGTAAGAGACATGTTTGAAGAGGAGGAGGTAAAAGGGAGATCTTGGCAAGTTAGCCAGCTTCATTGTTTTTTTAAACTGTTCATGGAGTGTAGGGAAACTTTAAAAATCTACGACGAAGGCCAATTGTTTAAGCTAACTTCATGTAATTCAGAGGCTGAGAAATAAAAGTGTTTGTTAACATGGGCAATTCTGTCAGCTCTTCAGAAAACCCTTTTTAGGTTTTAGGTCAATGTTTTCAAACAATGCTTGGATTATAGAGGTTGTCTTTACTCTGCGCCTCAGGTTTTAATAGGGTTAAAAAAGTCAGTCAATGTTTTATGAGTTGATCTGCTCATGTAGTTGATGCATAGAAACTCTAGGTAGGTAATGATAAGAACACGACTCAAATGATAAGATGAGTTGCGCCTTACTCACTCACTCACTCACACAGAGAACAATGGTGTTGATGGGGCTGAGGTGTCCCCCCCCCTCCCCTTCAACTCCCTGTTCTGCTCCTTCCTTCCTCCACCCCTCCCCTGGCACTACTGTTGCATAGCTGCTGATGTCATTTCCTGTTTCCTGTCTGGGATCTCAGCATTCGGTCCACACCTCACATTCAGCCCACTGTTGAACGACTGCCGCCTCTGAGCTCAACACTATTGCACTTCCGCCTCCATCTTTGTGCATCTCCTTCACACAGTGGTCATGTATCTCTTACAGGTCTCTGTGTTTCCTCCTCCTTCTGCCATGTTCCTCTTCTCCTCTCTCCCACCTACCCCTCTCTGTGTTTTCTGTGCTAACTGTGCTGTTCTCTTCCTTTCTCCTGTCGTTGTAGCGAGGGCTGAAGAATGTATTTGACGAAGCTATCCTAGCTGCCCTTGAGCCACCTGAGACGCAGGGAAAAGGGAAATGCTGTATATTTTAAACTCTCTGTGCCACTTCTCTCATGACTGCTCTTATTCTCTCATTCCTTTACCCCCTCTTTCTCCTTTCTTATCTTCTCCTCTCCTCACTCTATCTCTTTACATGTGCTGCTTTTTTAACCTAGTCCCAATCTCAGACATCTAACCAGTCCATCATACTGATATTAGTCTTATCCCCTGCCACTAACTACTACTGCAACTAATCTGTGTTCTGGCCTCATTCACTCTACTGCCTTTTTACACTTCAGTGACTTGTTGCCTGACCTCCAACTGCTGACATTTAGTTTGTTTACTGTGGTAATTAACTTCATATCTTATTTCTGGACTGATTTATGTCCACTTAGTTTTAAATTGTAAATCTTCTTGCATTTTTAGTTTTCCTACTTCGGTCCGGTGCTTCATTCATGTGGCCCCTGGCCAGCAGTCAAACTGAATCTTACAGAGGATGCAGGATGTAATTTGGGATGTAGCCATTGTTTTAGTTTCTCTCCCTTCTATCCTGGAGTAGTAGTGAATGTGGGGGGTGGGTTCAGACCACGGCGAGGGGCAGTGGCTTCAAATAGAAAATGATCTATACACTAAACAGAGCTTCCATTTCTAATGCTAATGTATTTTTTGTACTACTATTGATCAATCAATCAATCAATCAAATTTTATTTGTATAGCCCATATTCACAAATCACAATTTGTCTCATAGGGCTTGAAGTGATGTGGTGATAAACACAGCGTAAGAGTATGACTATGGTTACATATACAGTGCACTCATTCACGATAATAACAAAGCAACACCTGATTTGTTTTTCAAATTGTTTAAAAAGGAAAAACTGAAATATCACATTGATGGTAGTATTCAGATGTTTTGCTATTACTTGAAATTTGAGTCAGACACCTATTTCTTTAGATGTTTCTACATCTTGAATGAAAATAAATGAAATAAGAATTAAGATAAATGATTGACTAATGCTTTTGAAAAACACTCACTATCTATACAAGGTCTCACAGCTGATGAAGTATATCAGAGCAAAAACCAAACCATGAGGTTGAAGGAGCTACTACCTCCAGAGCTCAGAGACAGGATTGTGTCGAGGCACAGATCTGGGTTAAACTACAAAAACACTTTCTGCTGCATTAAAGGTTATTTTCTAAGAGCCTCAGTGTCCTCCATCCACTCTTAAATGGAAGACGTTTGGTTTAACCAGGATTTAGACAAATTTAGAGATTGAGGGATAATAGTCTTGGTAATAGACGAGGCCAAGAACCTGATGGTCACTCTGGATGTGAAAAGAGAAACGTACAGAAGAACAAGCATCACTGTTGCACTCTTATCAATCTTGGCTTCTTGGCAGTGGTCACACAAAAGCATCCATACGGAGAGACGCGTGAAAGCACCCAAAGGACAGAGAATGGAGGGATCATTCCCATTCCAATACCACCCTAACGGTAAAGCAGCATCAGATTGCGTAGTAGTTGTTGGTGTTTTTTTCCAGCAGAATCGGGGTTAAGGGAAGACTGAACAAGGTGCAGAGATATCCTTAAAGTAAACCTGGTCCAGAGACTGAGCTTGAAAGTCCATTTTACAATCAGCGAATTGGATTTATATCCCAATCAACATCTTTGAAAACAATACTAGAGGAGACTTGAGGCTGTAATCGCTGCATAAAGTTCTTCAACTAAACACTGAGTTAAGGGTCTAAATATGTCAGTGTGATATTTGATCTTTTCTTTGTAAAACATTTGAAACACTCGAAGCATAAGGCTGCAACATAAAAATGTGAAAATAGTAAAGGGTTTCTAAATACTTTGTGAATGCACTGCAGGACTTTTAAATGCTAATGTCAGATAGAGTGTGTTTGGCCATTTCGTTATTATAACCACTAGATGACATCTTGTACTTTTTGGTACTAGAATACTATTGATTTCCAAATTGGTTCATTTGGTTCAAGTTTCTTTTAAGATTAAATATTCTAAATACAATGGTTTGTCTTATTTGGCCCAATGCTCTCTATATACGACATCAACGTGCCATCAACTGTGGTGCATATCCTGCTTTGTTAGAAGTCCAGATAATATAAAAGCTATGATTGTGTGAAATGACCTGTATAACAAATTAATAAAGGACAGATGAACTTGCTCTCTTCTCTCTGGCTCCCTTCTTGTTCCAGTGCTTTGTCAGAGAAGAATTTAACAGCGAGTTGAGCCAGGCTGAGGGGCTTACTGGTTTACTGGTTTATTGCATAGTGCAGCATTGTGTCGGAGCAGCTCTGGTTACTTCACATGACTGAGCTCATGGTGTAAGCCGCTCCGCTCAGGGGCAAAAAGAGAAAAAACATTCACGGTTAAGTTTTTTTACTTGTATATTTTCTCTTGAGTCTGGATGTGTTCCTGCAGGGTATTAGTCATCAGTATCAATCTGAAGAATAGAGCCAAGGAGAAAACACAGGAGGTGTGGAATAAAAAGGCTGCCGTGTGTGTTTGTGTGTTGCTGTGGCATCAGGGACTGAGTTGTGTTTTTCCTCCACTTTCTTGGTTGATTTCAACTGCACCTACACATGCATGTTATATATGTTGAAACTTTATCCCTAACCCCTCTCTCATTTACTGAAACAACCACAATAAGGTGTTTGTCATTTATTTGCATTATTGTTTAATTTTTTTTTTGTCCCCAGCAGGTCTTGCATTGTGTTTATGAAACCCCCAATAAATGATGTTCAGTGACTCTTCTGTTTTCACCTGGTTATTCTGCCTGTGTTCAAGCTGATCGCTTGCTCAGCCTTTTTTTATTTGACCTTTTTGTGTGTCTGTGTGTGTGTGCTTGTTTGCGATGCCCCCTCACTGAGCCCGTGTGTTTGTGTGTTTGTGTTCACAGAAAGGCCTAAAGAATGTGTTTGATGAGGCGATATTGGCTGCATTGGAGCCCCCAGAGCCCAAGAAGAAACGCAAATGTGTGCTGCTATGAGAGGCTCCTACCTTTTTTCAGATCACTCACACATACAACACATCCTTAAATACATACATACATACATACATACATACATACATACATACATACATACACACACACACACACACACACACACACACACACACACCCCTTCCCCCAAACCCCTTTCCCTTGCTCTACTAAAGCTGGTTGACAGCATTGTCCTCCACAAGAAGTAAAACAGCTGACCAAGTTTCAGATAATTCTCTGCAATAATAAAAGAAGCCTCACCCCGAGGTCTGAGTTGGGACAGAAGATGAACCTAACCTGGCCAATAGGCCGCTGTGGGCTCCCAGCAGGAGGTGATCCAGATACCAAGCTTACACCCAAGTAGAATTCACTCTGTCAAGCGTTTGATAGATTGATCTTAATTCAGTAAGTGTTGTGGCCTCATCAATTTCAAGAGGCCTGGCCATTTAGTTGTCCTCCGCCACTGTAAAGCTTCCATGGAAATAAGCCCCGCCCCAGCCAACTGATTGGTGGCTGCTCATGCTGCTGGTCGTCCTGCCCCCCCACCCCCACCCCCCTTGACGAGCACACATCGCCTGACCCCTATGTTCCTCGAGGAATTACAAACAGAGTAGTTTTATTTGCCAACACCCTCTTTCCTCCTGAAACAAACGACAAGTCTGAGATATATTTATTTCATGTTCCAGATAGATGCACCCTGAACCACTAAAGAAACTGTGTAGGTCTGATAGGACTCATTCATTCAAACAGTCAGGCTAAAACTCCTCACAGCTCTCTTTCTATGAGGAAGTCGAACAGGTTAATATCGCCATCGACCCTTCAGTCCTCTATGTGCAGTCCATTTGGAGTGTGGTAATCACTTGAGCTAAAGGCATCCAGTAGTAATGGGTCCGCTAGTCGACCACAGGAATTGGCCTTTTAGATGCAGGGAACTTAAACAGTGTTAGCAGAACAAGCGGTGTGTTCTTCATGTGTTGCCAGGGACCGAGGGAGAGTAAAGCAGGGCACTGTTTAAACACCGTCATCCCCTCACACTTAGAATGGGTACAGCAGAGGCATCTGGGTAAAAACTACCGTTTCTTGGCTGAAGTTCCATATGTAGACGACTTACAAATGAAGACGAATTTCCACCAGATTTCTGTGCCAAGTCAGAATTTGGTGGCCTCCTGCAGTGTGTTGTTGTATCCAGGCCGAGTGTCTGCGGTGTGAAGGGCTGTCCAGTCTGTCGTACCCATTCCAAGTGTGCTGCGCTGCGTGTAGCTGAACCTTGGTCTCTGTTTTAAATGATAGGTTTAACAGATGTAATTATAATGTAAGCTGGCACACGATGTTGATGTAGGCTCCAGGTGTTTTTACCAAAATCTTTTTTTGTTTTCTTCATTATTTCTTTTTGTGCTGTTTTTTTTATTTTATATATATAAATATATTAAAAAAAGGTTACTTTCACTCCTTTTACATTTAGGGGTCGGAACTCATCTGAACTCTTAGCTGCCAGTTTATACCAAGAAAACCACTGATTGGTTTAGTTGAATAAAAACCTCCAATGGCAGAGAGACTGTTTGATAAAGGTTATTTGTGATTGGTTGGTTCTTGTTTTTCTTTACTGGTGGCTTAGAGTTGGGTGGACGTCCAGCCCGAGTCAATATAATTATTATAACCTGTTGTTGTTTTGGTGCAAAACCAAATGCTTTGTCTAAAGTCTTTGTTCTTTGTATATGCATTCTTTTCAAAAATATTAAACTTATACCTTAATTGCCTTTACCACTTTTCCCCTTGGTTTTTATTGGTATATATATATAAAATCAGTTTACATGATTTTCAAAGTTATTTCTGTATGTTAGCTTACTTTTAATATTTCAATGGCATCAAGTAACAAGTGATTTTATTTCACCCTCTAACACAGGAGATGTTATCTATCAGTTTGTAACAAAACCAAAGGTAACACATGCAAATAGGTGGCACTATAGTTCAAAGTGTTTAGCATACCTTGTGTACAAATATCTGGTTTTCTCTCAGTAATACGAGTGATTGATATCAGTTCATGTCTTAGTGGCAGTTTTCACCCTCAATGTTGGGGACACATCAGCTGAATGATGTCATGACATACATAGCCAGTAGGAGGTGCTGATCAACCAAACATCACCAGGTGTTAGTGCCCATGTATAACACAGTGACGCTGATGCTGTGATGCCATGGCCCCCCCCCCCCCCCCCCCCCCCCCCCCCCCCCCCCCCCTCCCTATCTATACAAACACATACACACTGATACCTGGGTAATGACATTGGGATTGATAATGTTAGAAGTACAAAGACAAATGCAAGCTGTGACACTGAAGCAACACAAAGATGCACAAATAAAATATGTCTAAGAATCTCACAATTAAACTTCAAAATAAAAGTGAATTGTAATTAAAACATCATCCAGAATTAACCAATCAACACTCAAAACTGTTTGCTGGATGTTACTCTGGCTGGATGAGAATAAACAGTATTATATAAGCTTGATAATTGTATTTTAGCCTGAAATAATCAAGAGTGGAGTCCTGGTCCATACGACTTGTGATCAATAATCACTTTTTTAATTACATGCACTGTTTATAAAGAGGTTTATTCTGTAACATAGTCAATGATGATTTTCCACATCATGTCTACTCATCTTGATGAGTCCTACTCAGCAGTAACATATCTTCTGTTGATCTAGTCTTTATAAATTACCTTGGATGAAGAGTGGTTTGTCACACTTCAGCTTGGAGGGGATTATAGGATCCACCATTCATGGTGGATCCTATTCTAGTACAGGTCACCCACTAATTAACCATGTACATGATCTGGTCTAATAACAGCAGAAGGCATTTAACAGAGGTCAGCAGGGAGTTTCCTAAGTTTAATCAACACCACATTGAGATGAATGATCAAGTTTCTTCCTGCTGCAAAAGAAAAACATTTCTTCACAGGATATAAAAACTTTATTTATTTTGAAATACTTTTACAAAATGATCAGTGTGAACATGTAGGTTCATTTTCTCATTCAGTCGCATTTGTGTGTGAAGACAACGTTTGAAGATTGTTATCGACCTTTTCTTCAGGAGGGTAAAGATACATTTACACACTCAGTCTTTCGCAGTCTGATTTTGTTTAAATAGGTGATCTATGAATGATGAATGGAGTTCATCAAAAGTAGATTGTGGGTCAGCTTGAGTTAAGCAAGTGGATACTGTATAAGGAGCTGGACTGAATGTGTGTAAATGAGAACTCAACGTAGCCTCAGACAAGTCACCATGAAGTTGTACATCCAGTGTTTCTGATCAATGGAAGCAACAACATTGTTAGTAACAAATTATTTTGGACCATCCTTACATACATACTGCTGATATTGAACAGGTCGCCAGCATATCGTATAGGGCCAACTTACTGTAAAGAGACAACCGTTCACCCTCACATTCACACCTACAAACAACTTAGAGTCTGCAATTAACCATAAACCAATCAGCATGTCTTTGGACTGTGGTAGGAAGGCAGAGCTAATAATATTTGACCAATATTTTAAAGTATAAGTTCAAATCGTTGCCCTGTAATAACATCATCAAAGTCCAAGCTAGTTTGCCAATAAGCGTTTTCAGTAGCTCTCTGTGAGGCTTTTGCTTCCTCTCGGTCACGGTGAGGTGAAAAGATTCTGTTGCCATTTGGGACCTGTGTTTCGTTAAATGATATCAAATAATGTCAGTAATCGACAGAATTGATTGATGAATCAGAGACGATTGCCGGTAACTGTTTTTTGGGTTAGGGTTTGTAAGGAAATAGGCCAGCAAATAATAAACTGGCCAAACACAACCAGTGAGGTGATGAGTGCTGCAATGTCATCTAACATCAAGGCTCTACTGGTTTGCTACTATGTCTTGTGGTAATTGATGAAAAGATTAAATGATCAAAAAACTGGCTTAGGGGGGTAAGGGTTACTTTGCTGCTTCTCGAGAGTCACGTTCATCTTTTAGTTTTCATCATATATGTTTGAAGTCTGTATGTAATTTACCATATGAGTGAATCATTGTGTAAAAAGACATATCAGAGGCAGAACTATGCAGCGCTGAAAATAGGTTCCTCCGTAAATTATTTATAAAGTGTAGATAGTTTAAAATGTGTTGCTCAACCTACACTTATCTCTCTATGTCTCTCAGACTCTGCTGTAACGTTGGTGCTGAGAGATCAGTATCTCTCTCACACCTCTTACACACATGTCCAGGAATTCGTCAAACGGCAAATAAATGAGGGTGATATCCTAGTTTTGGTGACCTGGAGCATCTGCCCCCCCTCCACCTCGGCTCCCTCCGCCACCCTCATCCACCCCTGTGAGGCGTTCACACATTCCCTGCGTTTCTCGAGTGCTGTCTGTCAGCGCCTTCTTGCGCTAAAGAGACGCTGACAGCCATTAATTATCACACAGGCTGAACGAAGGGCATTCCTCTCTGCTGAAATATTGGTGTACACACACACGCACACGCCACAGATGCTCCTTAGCCCTCTACACACACAAATGCAGAGAGACACCACCTGGCCTCCATTGGTCTTCATCATGTTTGACAAATGTGTCTAAATGTTTTGTCCTCTGGGGTCGACCAATCACCTTCGAGCCTGGTGGAGCGTCTTTTCTGGGTGGAAGGGAGCAGGCAGAAGTGGGGATGTAATGACCAGGCAATGCACCAAGACATTTGAGAAACCTGGAACACACACATGCACACCCACATAGGCAACTCTCCACATGCAGAGTGTGTGTGTGTGCTGCACCCATTTTTAGGAGACAATTTTATGATGATCTGCAGAGATACCGACTTGTGATGAAAAGCACGCTGAGGATTTTTAGCAGTTTATCAGAGCTCAGCACTAAATCAGTATTCAGACATCTCAGCTACACAGTGCGGGGGCCATGCAACTATCTGTATATCTGTCAGTGTGTGTGTGTGTGTGTTTGTGCGTGCGTGCATGAAAGTAAATCATTGCTGGCTGAGGCGAGGACACAGCCTGCTTAGCCGTGCCGGTGCTGAACCTTTGACAGTCTCTGCTGTTCCAGTGTCCAGAGCTCCTGCCAACACATGGAACACAATGTGGTTTTCATGTAGCTGTTGGCTGTGGTGTAGAGGTGCAGGCTTGGCCCGCTCGGCCCCGGCTAAATGCTCTCCAGCAGGTAGGAGGAGGGGCCGCACTGAGAGAAAACAGACAGGGGCCACCTTTATTTCTAACCAGGCCGTATTGTAAACCGTGGGGAAAGTATCTCTCAGCTACAACATGGGTGTAGCTGTGTTTTCAGGTTATATGAAAAGCTCCAGGCTTATATTTCAAACAGCAACAAATGTTAATTTTTATTCAAATGATTCAAATGTATTTGTTATTAATATTATTATTTATTTGGTGTTGATTGTGACTGGTTTGTTATCATTCAGTTTTTACTGAACACTGATGCCATGAGGCACATAACTGACACTGTCACTCAGGAACATAAACTTCTTTATGTTTTGTGAATTAATTCTCTTGTGTTTTACTGAATATGTTTAATGTGCAGCCTTAATGTTGCCGATAAAATATTTAAGAAAAGGAATTGATAATTTAACGTAAAATCATGGATAATACACAGAGACTGAGGTAGTGATTCATATACAGACTTTCACTTGGCCTATCCATCTATTTGTTCATGTTTCACTCATGCATTCAGTCACCTAATTCCTCTTTTTCACGATTCTCTCTTCTTTATTCACTCTTTGTGTTCTAGAACAGCGGTGTGTGTGAGAGAGAGAGAGAGAGAGAGAGAGAGAGTGTGAGAGAGTGTGTGTGTGTATGTATGGTGTGTGCATGTCTGACGCTACCACTGGTCACTGCAAGGATTATTTTGACACAGTCGATTGCTGTTGGCTATTAGATACATGTAACACACACACTCCAGCCCCTGTCACCCACATACACATACACACACCTGAAGATGTGTGCGTATTTAGGTGTGTGTGTGTGCGCCCAGGTGTTAAGGGAAAGTTTTCCGCAGTTTAGTCGAAATCTCCTTGGTGACAGATGCATTGCTCTTAGCACTAGAGAGAGAGAGAGAGAGAGAGAGAGAGAGAGAGAGAGAGAGAGAGGTCAGCTCAGAGTGATCCATACCAGCATCCACAGGTGAAGCTGTGGCAGCTAAAGCCCTCATCAACAGCCTGATCCTCCACGTGTGTGTGTGTATGTCTGTGTGATCTTAATGGAAAAAAAAGTGTGTTTAATTTGGTGCAGATCCAAATAGAAATCCAGATCAATTGAATTTAAATGTGGTCTCATGAAGGGGCTGTTAGGCCCTGACAGAAGTATGCGCTCCACTGAGCGACATTCTTGTCATTCATATTTATTCATAAAGCTGAAACCTTATCTGTGTAATATCTGAATTGCAAATGAATCATAATAACAAGCAACTTTATTTTCCAGCATGCATTGCATCTTTGCTCATTCAGGGAGAATTTATGCAGTTTTGTACAGCAACTGTTATTATTATTAAACTATATATTAGTCCTATAATATCAGACTGAGCCTGGAGTTGATGCTGCACCAGTTACAGGTATTACATTTAGGAAACATGCTGTCTCTCTCTCAGAGGTGAACTTGTCTGCATGTTGTTCGGTGCTGCTGCTGTCAGTCACATCTACGATGCCCTGCCTCATCACGGTGAACACGTGAATCCCAACACTGGCATGTTGAAGCTCAGGGTTTAGTCAGTCAGTAAAGTTCATGATTTCACAAATGTTCAGGCTGCACCTCTTTGTTTCTGTGTGGAGTCTCCTCTGCGTGCGGGTCTGTCTGTCACAGCCCACAGGGGGTTTACAGGTCCACACTGGAGGAATGTGGACAGTAAGCTGCTGCGGGTCACCTGCAGTACATCACTCCACTAAATCAACCACCAGTCTCCTGTTATCCACCTCTCTCCTGTGTGCTTGTGTCACAACTCTCCCACAGTGTCCTCAAATCCGTCCACTGATCGGCTGTCCTCGCCTCCCCTGCTGAACCATCCCCACATAACTGCTCATCGTTACCCTGCTCTTCGGCCCCCTCATGAAAATAGACGCCATGTGACAACAACCTGTTTTTTTCCTCCTAAATGATGTTCATGTGCAGCTATCAGTGTTGATGATTTAACCTTTGCAGCTGCATTGCAGGAAGTTGTGTCATTGTGATCATGAAACAGAAGTTACGGGTGTGGACACTAATGGTTCCTGTCCTTTCCTGTATTTGCAATTGGTGCCGACAACTTATTTAGAGCATGCAAATTAGCACCAGGAGAATACAGTTCATAGCAGACATGGATGGAAACAGCATGAAAGAAGGCAAAACACAGCGAGGTAATAGAAAGTCTGCTGCTCCAGTGCCCTCCTGTTGTCCGTGTCTCGATGCCCACGAGCCCGACTCTTGCCCACCACACTCATGTTGCACAACGTGGCTGTTTCAGGGCAAAGAAGAAGAAGAAAAAAACAGCAGCAGAGACACCAGAGGAAAGCCGAGAGGGAAGACGAGGGGAGGAGGGCTCGGGGAGAAAGAATTGCAACTGTCATCACAAACAAGAACCATCTGTCTCATTTGTGTAACTTGTTTTCTTTTAATATGAGAAGTATGCTGAAGAGATCTGGGAGTTTGAGAGAGGCCTGGGAGGGCCGGGCCCTGGGCTAAAGCCAGCCTTCGCCTGGGTTCTCTGAGCGAGTGGCATTAACATCCAGCCAACCTGCACTGTTAACCCCTCACACACTGAGAGAGAGAGAGAGAGAGAGAGAGAGAGAGAGAGAGAGAGAGAGAGAGGGAGAGAGAGAGAGAGAGAGAGAGAGAGAGAGAGGGCATCAGAAAACATTTAACCTGAGCTATGCAGAGAAGCAGTACCTGAGGTGTAATTTGAACTATTAGCTGCTTGCTGTCTGGGAGAAGAGCTGGCTCCGAGATTTATGTGAAAGAGGGAAATGACACCTCGCTCTCTCGTTACCTCTTTACAAACTTTGGGAGGAATTTATTGGAGAAGAGCTGGTCGTGAAAAACTTGCGCTAATAAGGCAACACATCAATCACATTTATCATTGTGAAATAGTTTTCATGATAAAGTAAATGTAAAGATGTATGTTTGGATGGCAGTCACCCACGTAATAGCTGCTCACGCTGCTGTTATTACACACCCTTTATGTTAATGTGATGAATTAATGTTAGTTTGATGTTTTTTGTCTTCATTTGCAGAACTACCGTATTTTGTTGGAGGCGAAATTGTGCACAGGCGTTTGAAAGCCTGAGCGCTGTAGACCCACATGGGGTTGCATTGTGCTCAGGCCTTCAGCATGTGCGTTGACAGTGGTGTTAACACTGTAGAGCTCTATACAGAGCTGAGGTGGAGCCATTATCACCAGGGTCTGTTCCAGAAATAAGGAAACCTGATTCAAAATCTCTCTGGTATTTGTAATGATGTAAAGAAGTAAAAGTCCAGCTTTAGAAAAAGAGCCTATGTCAACAGTATGTTGTGTGGATAGGACCGATCAATTTTTATACAGTAATCTAATCTTCTTTATTCAGTATTTTTTGTTTTAGAGGCCTGTAACACGCAGGATTTCCCGTCAGCCCTACAGAGGTAGGGGTCAAGGGTTCATGACGAAGTTTTAGTGTTAGTGTTTTGTGTGAATTTGTGGATTTGAACAAAATCAAGAAGCCTATGGATGGAGCTGTAGTTTTTTTAGATATATATCATTGTATCATTGTTTTTTATTTAAAATCTGTTAACATCAAAATCTCAAAGGTTTCAACCTCTAGTAGTAAAAGCTGTAGTGGATTTAAATCTGTGTTAGATTATAAAAATAGAGGAACTGTCTTAGAAAAATCAAGGTACAGTGGCACAGGCGTAACGTCATGACTTTGGCTCTCAATTGCCCAGTTACTATGGATACAGTACAGTGGTTGTATACCAGTGATAATGTATGTGTCAATGCTTTGTTGGGTATTTCTCCTAGATCAAGCTAATGTCAGTCGGTTTTGACAAATTAAATTATATCAGGGTGTTTTTTTGGAGAATTTGGATGTTTTATCTATTTGACAGCTCAGTTGTTGAGCGTCCTCTTGTTGCAGTTCCAATTAAAAGTAGAACAAATCGCGTACATGTTAAAATTGCCATTGTTTAACAGGGATTTGTAAAATCTGTGGAATTTACCCATATATATATAAATCTGCTAATTTCATTTACAATGTCAAGTCGCCATAACCTGCTATTACCAAAGCTAGTAAGATTGTAGCAGCAAAACTCCTGAGGGAAATAAATAGAGGAAGATGAATGAAGCACCTTTTTGAATTCATGTGTAAACACAGAATAAACTGATCACTGTTGTTTTCAGATCATTTTTTATTCTACTTGTGAAAGCCTTTATCAGAACTTATGTCCTCTTGCGATCCATCAGCAGTAATTGAGCCATATATGTGTCTGTGGGATGTTTTGCCCTGTGAGGAGTCTGGTATTAACACAAAATGAGCTGAGAGTAGTTTCATTCCACAAATATTTGTATCGTCCTTCATAAAACCATACTTGTAGCATGTTAATTTATATACACTCGCACACACACTAAGTGGTAAAACCCTGCTGTCAGCCTCTTGTCTCCACTACATCCACCGCAAACCACAAGAGGCATTAGAGTTATCTGACTGACTGTCTGACAGACTGCACACACACACACACACACACACACACACACACACACACAAGCCCACAGACATTCCCAATCAGTGTGGCCACCACCACCCATCTCATCTAGGCCATCATGGCAGCCCTAATGAAGCACAGATCCTCGCCATCGTAGGCCGAGGGCGGTTAGGGTTACACTTTATGCAGACGGGGAGCAGACTGGAACCAGCGTAAGTCAAAGATATTGCAGGAGAAAGAGCAGGAAAGCCTGTGTGTGTGTGTGTTTGTGTGTGTGTGTGTGTGTGGTGGGGGGGCAGTATTCTATTGATAGAGACAAGAGGAGGGAAAAAGCTTGTGCCATGTGGTCTGCATTTCACTGTAATCCCTGTTCTAGCCCGGTGTTCCTGCCTCTGTTCCCTCTTCAGCCCAAACCCAATCAGGCGCTCACTGAAACCCAAGCGGCCGCCCTGGTTCTTCCCCAAAACCAGACGACCAGGTTCCCAGCGCCTCGGGAAACACGTTCATCTATCGCTGCTAGATATACTGTATTTGAGGAGATTGTGTTTATAGGTGTCGGGGGTGCAGGGAAGGACCTCTGGGTGTAATGTACCTCACACAAACAGCACACACACACACACACACACACACACACACACACACACACACACACACACACACACACACACACACACACACACACACACACACGGTGCATGCTGTGGTCACATAATAACGCAGCTGAAAGACACGGGAAATGGACGATTTTATTGAAATATGTGTATGTCTGTCAGCAAGGCTACGTGTGTGTGCCTGAGTGTGCATGTGTGTGTGTGTGTGTGTGTGTGTGTGTGTGTGTGTGTGTGTGTGTGTGTGTGTGTGTGTGTATGTGTGTGTTTTTCAGGGTCTGGTGGTGGAATAGGATCTGCTCTTTCACTTTCCATCTTTCTGTCCTCTCATGTTCTTTCTTTCCTTCTGGGCATCATCGTTTTCGTGGCATTCTTTCACTCACTCTCGCTCACACACACACACACACACACACACACACACACACACACACACACACACACACGCACACACACACACACAAACGACACGTAGTTTCTTTAGAAAGAATTCACAACAGTCATTTTTGACACAGCATATATTCCGTATTAACATACATTCATAGGCAGTATAGTCTTCTTCAGTGTATAAGTCTTTACAGATCTACAGTATGTATCTATAATGATAGCACGTTATTATAGGAAAGCTTGGCTTTATGGTGGTGGTACAAGACAACAAGAGAGTCCTGACAGTGGCTTGAGAAACTGTGTGTGTGTGTGTGTGTGTGTCAGAGAAAGAGAGACAGAAACAGTGAATATGTGGTTGGATGCTTGTTGTGGGGCGAGAGCTCTATGTGCGCTTGGAGAGAAAGTGCTTCAGTCATCATGCATGGTGAACATGCTCGGCAGCCCTCTCAGACCCCTTTGTGTGTGTGTGTGTGTGTGTGTGTGTGTGTGTGTGTGTGTGTGTGTGTGTGTGTGTGTGTGTGTGTGTGTGTGTGTGTGTGTGTGTGTGTGTGTGTGTGTGTGTGTGTGTGTGTGTGTGTTTACACTGTGTGTTTGCTGGTGCATGCACATCGCTGTTTGTTTACTTGTGTTTGCGTTAAGTCAACTAGCATCTGGCAGATGCCGGCGTGCAGGAGGAGGCCAAGATCTAAATCAATCCAAATGGGCACGCAACATTTTCACAACACAATGTTCATTTTAGATCTGATCTGGAAGCTGTTTCAGTACAAGCTTTCTGGTTTCCTGTTGCAGGTAGCAGCTATGAATGAATACAGGTGTTGTTTTAGAGTTGTTTTAAGTTAAGTTTGTGAGTGTTTTGTGTCTGATGCCCGTCACCTGTCAGTGCTAATGGCCGACAGAAAAGACAGAAAGGAGCGGACAGTGGCTTTCACCTGTTCATCATCATGATCATCATCATTTTCATCATTTTCATCATTTTCATCGTCATCATCATCATCATCATCATCATCATCATCATCATCATCATCATCATCATCATCCTCCAGGAAAGAGAGAGAGAGTGTGTGTGAGTGTGTGTGTGTGTGTGCGCGCGCGTGTGTGTGTGTGTGCGTGAGTGGAGCAGCATCAGGGCATTGCAGGGGGTAAAATACTTGACTTAACAGCAACTGAACCCCAGCGCTGCACAGCCATGTTACACCGAGGATGCAAATCGCAGAAAGTCCATCCGCGACTCGCTTCTCTTTGTTGTTCAAGTCCTCTGACAGACCTGGCGTCTCCCTTTTTTGACATCCACGAAATGAGTCACCGAAGCAGCAGCAGCAAGGACAGAGGGCAAATAACACTCCTCTTGACCCCACCCCTTAATCCCACCCATCCACCTGCCCACCCATGGGTCCACTTTGTCCCTTATCTTCACTCGTCTGTCCCTCCTCCTAGGTCCACCCCCCGTCAGTCTCAACAAATAAGTTAAACATTACAAAAATAATAAGCATCAATGACAAATCAAATACGAGAGTGAGGGAGGGGGACTGAAAGTGAAAGATGCTCTCTACTTGAGAAGAAACAAACTGCCTCTGTAGCCTTGTAGGAAATCCCATGCATAAACTACCCATATCCATACATGGTGGCATGAAATGAATAGAATGACCTTTGACCTCTTAGCCACTCAGTCTGTTTCCAGTAGTAGGCGGGCGGGGTGGTTTGGAGCAGGAGAAGAAGGAGCTTCACAAGTCCTCCTTGCTCCCTCCAGCCTTGTTAATTGATAAAGAGTGTGGGGGCGTTTGTTTTGTCCATCAGCAGTGCCTTCTACGCTCCCAATTCCATCACCGGCAAGTGTGCATCTCCACCATTTTGCGGCACTGTTTGCATTTGACATAACAGCACCAGTGGAACTTGCAGCTGCACCTGTCCACCACCTCCACCTCCTGCGTCTGGAAGCCGCGGCCGCAGCACATCAGCTCGCAGCCGTCAATGGCCTTTGACGTTCTGTTACACTGGCGGCCCACCGTGCCCAGCATACCCGGCGTGCGTGGGTCGTAGTCGCAGAAATCTGGACTAGGTTCCAGGTAGACCAGGTCTTCGTCCGTGTGAGGTTTGAACTGGGAGTTGCGAGGCATCAGGACTTTGGTGGTGCCCACCTTGCGCTGCTCCACCTCAGTGGCGCCGTCAAACTTCTCCTTGATGATGTTGCCCACCTTGCGGAACGGCGGCATGGCTTTCCAGCAGGTCTTCACCTCACAGGAGCCCGAAACTCCGTGACATTTGCACTCCACACGCATGTGGGACAAGATGGCCTGCAGAGATGCCAAAGAACCTCAGGTTAGCTAACGGACAGTAAAACAAGATGATGCCGATGAGGAATATCTGTAAAGACGAGGTGGTGACCCACACCACTGCCAGCATACATCTCTCCAAAACAGACTCTTTGTTGCTACAGTAACAACTATAACAAGGTTTTTCACTGCTACCAGAGCTGTGGACATGAGACTTGGACATGGGACAAACAAATAAGGACTGGGACTTGCATTTGACTTGACTGCTGTGAGACTTAACGTTTCTCAGACCTGAGTCTCTAAAAACTTATCTTGAGACTTTCATGTTAACTACAGACAAGGAGACCTTGCAAGCCTAAAATGTAATCTGATTGATTGCTTAAAAATAATTATAGATTATTTGTCCTCTCTGTGGCGGGTGTGGCTCAGGAGGTTCAGAACATCGATGGTTAGATACCCGGCTCTTCCATTGCCAATGCTGAAGCATCCTCGGGCAAGAGACCGAACCCCACAATTGCCCCTGACAGCTGTGTGACTGATGTCTGAAAGGGCTGCACACAGATGAACTGGATGAATGTGTTTGAGAATGGGTGAATGGTAAAACTGGACTGTAAGTTCTCATCAAGACTAGAAAAGCTCTATATTTTAATTTAAACTGCACAGTCAGGGACTGCATCAAGTCACACAGAAGGCTACCTTATTCATTTTCATCTGCATTTCAGTTTCAGTTACAGTTAAATTAGATTAATCACAAATCATGTAATTAATTATGTACATTTTTAAGTCTCTTGACATCCTTACTAAAGATTGTTTAGGTCTTTTATTTATCATTAGGTCTATTATGAAAGACACATTCTCAGTTTTGTAAAACTCACCATTACAGCTGTGAAATGAAAACTTTGAAATATATTCATTTAATTTGACTGGGCAACATTCAGGAACCAACAGGAAATATTCACGAAAACGATTTTGAACTTGACTTGACTCATCTTGAATGACTTGAACTTTGCTTACTTGAGATTTGATTTGGACTGAATATAAATAACTTAAGACTAAACTTTGAATTATCCTAAATTGTTTGAAACTTGACTTAAACTTTCCAAAAATACTTAAAATACAAAAGAACGTGACTTGGATTAATCTTAGATGACCTGAGTCTGGACTTGCAAATGTCTCATATGAATTGGCCTTTACTAAAATTACTTGAAACCTAACTAGACTTTCTCCAAAAGACTTAAGTATATCTGACTCTCAGTTTTCATTCCTCTCCGTGTTGTTTCTGTTGTAAGCTCCCAGACTCTTATGTAACACACACAACAAACTATGTCAAGGTCAAAAAACTTGTTCCCAGCAACTTTAGAAAACATCTTCCTCTAATACTGAATACACTACACTTAAGTGCAGTGTTCTACAAACAGGCTGATTTTCTTTGCAGAGCAGTGCGTTACCTTTCGTCCAGCCTCATTGTTGTGCAGGTTCATGAGAGCCCGACTGGACGACTGGCCTTTACTCCTCTCTCTCACATCCACAAAGGACTGAGAAAAGGCCACACCATACGCAATGTTGTCGCTGCAGCCCGACCACTGGAACCCTGGGACACAATATTCAAATAGAGACAGATTGGTTTTCTGAATGGCTCTTTCCTCCCTGTTAAAAACATTACATAAACACTACAGTTTTACATTAGTAGAATATATATTATATTTTGCAGAAAAAATATACAACTTTACTGATGCTGTAAAAGATATGGCTTTACACACAAGTAGAGAAGATGGCATTATTACTAAGCTACCAATCTGTCAGGTCTTTTCAACATAAAATGAGTTGTGTGTGTGTGTGTGTGTGTGTGTGTGTGTGTGTGTGTGTGTGTGTGTGTGTGTGTGTGTGTGTGTGTGTGTGTGTGTGTGTGTGTGTGTAAGTGTGGGAGTGTGTGTGGGAGAGAGAGAGAGAGAGAGAGAGAGAGAGAGAGAGAGAGAGAGAGACCTACCCTCTGGACTGACTCCATGTACATTGTGGTCACAGCCACATTTTTCCAGCTCTCCGCTGCTGCAGGCCCTCGTGACCGCAAACGCCACACTGGCTGCTGAGATGGCATACACAAAGGCGGCCTCACGGGTGCCTAGCAGACACACACACACATGCACAAACACAGTCATATTGTTTGACTATGGAACTGAAAGGAGCTTCTTAGTCTGAATTTCAAAAAGAGGTGTGTATATACAGATAAAGGGTGTATTCAAGTCCCAGGGAGGGAGCCCAGACTTTAACATACAGGGGGCGGTTAAACCAACACAAATGGAACCAAACTCAAATTTGTTGCAATATTTTAAACTGACATGAGCTTTTAGTATACTTAAGTTAACTGATACATTACATTACATTACATTTCATTTAGCTGACGCTTTTATCCAAAGCGACTTACAATAACTACATTCTGATACATTGTCTATAGTCAGGAATCACTGCAGTGTGTTCTCTTACCCTGGGTGACCACTTTGCCAAACACAGGCATTGTCTCGAGCGTGGAGCAGTTCCATCGACGGTTACGGAACTGAAACTGACACTCATCTATCGCCAGCTGGGCTCCACGACGCACCGCATCCATCACCTCCACACTGCGCTTACAGATCTGAACCTGGAGCAGAAACACACAGGTGCTACGTCAAACTAACATACTGAATTTGGTATCAAATGCATTGAAGTATGGAAAGATAAGACTCATAATGGATCGACATTCTCAAAGAAGCATATTGGTTTCCAGGGGTTTATCGGCATGTACATGACGCATCAAATTCTGTTTCAGGGTATTATTCATTTATATCATTTAATCCTTCAGTTTTAATGTAATGTTGGTGCAATATTCACACAGGTATGATGCGATCCCTCCTAGTAACTGACTAACTGGTTAAGTATTGTCCTCATATGAATTACAGATACTAAGTGAAGTGTTAACACAGTTTATCTATGGACTCACAACCTTTGCCACAGTGATTTCAAATGTTCACCTTTTCGTCAAGTTATTTAAATTCATGTCTTTATCAAAGATAAAGCATTTACCCTTTTCTAATAGTTTTTTGTTGAAATATGCCACGAAATAGATCTTGATGTGGGGATGTGCTGTCAAAGATGTGTGTGACTCATTGAGCTTGGCAACAGAGCGGATATTTTCCTCCAAAGATTTTGAGCGAGCCTCAGAGAAGGCCAAAGACAGGGGTACAAGTTCAGAGCTGTCAGTCACGTCAACACACTTCTGGTGCTCGAGGTTTCAAGACGGTTTAGCTCCTGGAAGACCTTCCCGGGGCTGATTCACAGGCTTAAAAGCTTCTGATTCTTGTATTAGCTAAGACAGTGAGTGGTTTGCTCTGGAGTCCCAAGTTAGCGTTAGTTGATTTCAATATTGTAGCTTGATTTGTGTATTTATCTTTAGAAACCTAACCTATTTAAATTTAAATAATTAAAATTTTGCACAGTTGTACCTTTGAACACCGAAGATAAAGATGTTTTAAGAAATCTTATGACATCTTTACAGCAGAAAAAACAAGGTCTGTGCTGCACTTTCAGCATTGGTTGATGCAGGATGTATTACTACAGAACTCCCGATGGCGCTGTAACTATAGATTCAATGCTAATATTGCTAGCAATCGACATTTCGGTTTTGTAAAAAAAACATTTTACCATCTCTGGCCACTCTGTTCTTGTACAGATTTAGAAATTCTGAATATTTAATCCTAATTATTTCATGGTCCATGCTTTGGTCAACAGGGACTAGCTGCAATAACAAAATCTGAACTTTTCGATGCATGCCTGCTCCACTTGGGCACCATTGCAACCCTCCACACAGGTACATGTGAAAGCTTTTGTTCAGCCATAATGTAAAGACATCAATCTATTTCAAAAGGACAGGCCTCTGCCATGAATGAACAGCTGAACTAAACACAGGTGCATCTGCTTTTCTAAGAAAAGCCTCTACAGGCGGTGCAATGACTTCCACCATGTTTGAGTGTTTGTGGTGATTGTGTCACCAGGATGCATGAAAAGAACCGTGAACATAGAGTTATAATGTTTGAATCATAATAGTCAGTAGTTAAAGGTATGAACCTGTCTCTGGATGAGGCCTCGTAACCTCTCGCACGTCTCCTCATCCTTGATGCTTCCCACTGACGACAGCTTGGCCAAGTACCTGACAGAAAAAGAAAAGCACACAACAGGATCTCTTTAAGTTTTGTTATCCAAAATGAAAAATAACATATTTATAGGGGACTTTAAAGTACAAGTAAAGATGTTGAAAATACTGACTCTGATCTCTGCAGGTTAAAGAGGTAAATTCTAATACAGACACAACACATGATTTCAACAAGTTACCATGTTTAATGTTTCCTTACAAACCACGTTGGTTAAATTGGACGAAAGGAGAGAAGCAGAGATGGTGTCAGGAGTGTTTGTTCCCATGAGGTTGTGGGAATGTTTTGGGTAAATGTCTGGTAATGAGGACACTGAGAGGAGGGAAAGTGGTTTATCACACACACCACCTCCAGGTCAGGCAGATATCATAATCCGAGAAAATGGCATTGGTCTGGATGCCTTGACCCTCACACATCCACCTCACCTCACTTCAGTCTCATATCTCGCGGGCCAGCTGCACCCTACAGAAATAGGTCTTCTTCAGTGAGTGTCCCACAGAGGGAGCAGCCCTGATTATGTACTGTCTACACCGCAGAGTGTCTGTCGACGTCATTTAAACCCATGTTGAGTCTGTAGGTCCAGTTAGTTTTTCTAAAACAAAGAAAGAGGTGATAAATCCTCACCTGACACAAGCATTTTGCTAAAAAGTATGCACAGAAGGACAAATCACTTGATTCAAAGAAACAGACGGCAAGTTGCACTGTAAAAAGTGGAAATTAGTTTGCCAATTAGATTTTGCTCATTTAAATATTTAGATTTCTTCTATGCGCTGTACAAAGTGGATGGTGAACGACTTTGTTTAATTTTTACAATGAAATGTGAAACATTTTCATTTTAGGAGGCGTTACATGCTGGGACTGCTTCTTGTATAACTATTGTGTGAATCTCCTCAGAGTTTCATCATCACAGTGAGTGTGTTCAAGTATGAATTAAACATTGTTCAGTATCTTATCTGAGTAGTAGGTATGTTTTAAAACTTTGTGTGTGCTTCCAATCGTCCTGTTAAGCTAAGCTAACCCAGCTCCAAATGCAAAACGCCGATAATCTAAATCTTAAATTGAAAGAAAATAAGTTTTCCATTTAGGTAAGACCTTGTAATCCAACAGGTAAAGTCTTAAATATATCACATAAAAACAGAAACCATATTAAATCCAACTGGCACTCCTACATACATCACAACTGTAAACGATGGAGTGTGTAAAGGACAGGTACAATAAATGTGATCACCAGCCTGCTTTAATATGAAGGGATGAATTCAGTGTTTGCAGGCTGCTGCATACAATGGGCAGGTTTTGAATATCAAATGGCACTTAATAAAAACAAATTCCAACAAAATGAACCTTTAGGCTGTTACAAGAACAAGTAGACATGTTGTTTTTCTCAGGCTTGTTTTCTGGGTCTCCGGTTATGAGTTCCCCAGACCACACATACCTCAGTGAAGCCCTGTCTGCCTGTCTCAATCAAACCCTGGCACAAATCCAGACGGCAAAGGATTCTGTGGTCAGATTATTGACAGTAGTCTTAGTAGCAGTGTTTTACATCAGCGCACAGGGTTGATAGATATGAGCATTTCTGCATGAGATCCAGATCATTTTTCTTCTTTTGCCACAGTCAGCTGGTAGCTACATCTCGGCTCTTTGAACCCACCTGAGTTTGGATGCTAACAGGACAGAAGTACTGGACGTTTAGCATTAGTGCATGATGTGGTAGTATAATTAGTATATCATCCTCACGCAGGTCAAACAGCTCCTCCTCTCCATTCACCCTTTCATCTCCTCCTCTCAACAGCCCAGATTATCTCTCCTCTCTTTCTCCCTTCCTCTTTGATGGCCCCCTTCTTCTCTTCCCGACCAGACAGTGTCAGTATTTTGCACTCATCGCTGTGATAACCCCGCTCTCTCCCACTCCACCTCATCTCAGCCACTTCCGCTCACATCCACCCTAGCTGGTGACCTCACTCGCTCGTAACGTTGACCACCACTTATGCATGAGGCATCATTTTCATTAATATTCCTCAGAGCGACTGCAATGTCTTCATGTCAGGAAATCCCAACATTTTGTTGAAAGCTGTAGTAGCTATTTCTACATTAGTATTAAGTGACTGATGTGTGATGGATTGCTGTAGTTTTCCTAACCTTTACAGAGTGTTTGGTAGATTGCAAAAGAAACTTGACTGGGTCTGTTGAGCGCACTGTACACTACCCAGTAGGAGACTAGCTGCTAAATTGTCCACAATGTTTGCAGCTAGTCTCTCAAAGAGCCAGGTATTTCCCTCAGGAACTGGTGGAGACCAACAATAGAGATACAAGGATCAGGTTGGATGGAAGCAAATGAAGTAAAACAATGTAATGCTGTTGGTAATATTTGCTGTGTATTGTTTGTATAAAACAGTCTTTTAAGATATTCCTCATGAAAGTATTTCAAGGTTGTGTTTTCAGCTTGTTCTTCTGCTCCCACATGGTCAGAAAAGTCCATCTGTGCAGCTTTAACAGAGGAGTCTCTTCATTCCATGCAAAGATGACAATGTAATGTCACATGTAACAATAGACAACAGTTTTGAAGTTAATTCAGTTGCACAATTCCCGAAAAATATCAGCACAACAACTCTCGTTGAATAGAAAATCAAAAATGAAAAGAGGTTCAAAACAGACCTCACTATCCATGAGGTTATTTCTCAACAGGTCCCCCTCATGCCCCCCCTTCCAGCTCAGCTCTGCCCTGCACTGATTTACTCCACTGCAGTTGTGAGGCTTTCATCAAAGCCATGTGGGATGTTTGATCCCCCTTTGTTGTTTAGCGTAGCCCTGGGCAGGTCACTGCGTTTGGGCCGAGGCATCCAGCTGGGAGACCATCAGACAGAAAATACGAGACAACAACGGAAAGCTGCTCCACCGACGGGCAGCACCACACACACAAAGACACACACATCATCCCTATGGCCTGACATTCACCCTGGAAACATTTAATAAACATTGGATAAGCTGTTATTCAGGTGATGTTCTGCATGTGTGTATATGTGTGTGTGTGTGTATACACGCGTGGGAAAAGTCTAGCGCAGGCCTTGGGCGAGTGAGCGTTTGCTGCCCTGTCTCGTTTTATCTGTTCATTCTACTGTGTGTACCCTTCACTTCCCAGAGACGAGGTTAACAAAACACCTCAACACAGAGACAGAGGAGTCAAACCGTAGAAGGACAGGGCAACACACACACACGCACGCACGCACGCACGCACGCACACACACACACACACACACACACACACACACACACACACACACACACACACACACGCACACACACACACACACGCATCATTCCCCATCTCATCTTCATTCCTCTCCCTCTTCTCTCTCTAGCCTCTGGTAGTTGCGTGCTTAAATCCCAGGGGCCTAAGCCCAGTGGAGCCAGTCATGTTGTGAAGGCTGCCATGTGTAATGCAACACAAACACACAGCGGCCTGCGAACACACTAGTGTCCAGGTGGAATGCTCCATACCTCCCACCCTGAGCCCCCCACAGACTCATGGGAGGCTGAAACTGAAAATACGAGATAATTTCAAGCAGAGGAGACACTATGACGCACGTTCTTATCTGCAGACAAGCAGACGAAGGATAATATAAAAACGCATATATCAGCTTTTAGCCTTTCTAAATATGAATAACTCTATTTTCAATTTTAAAAATAGTTATCAGATTATGTATTTCAGTGTAAGAGTATTGGATTCATGTTTTAGTTGATCAACAATAAATAAATCAACAATTTTAATGGTCAAATAATAGCTAAGTCATATGTAACGAATCAATCTAAACTCAACGGTCTACTTACTATCTTTTAGAGCTTCATTCCTTCAGAATGAAGCTCTAAAGGAAATGGATCTTTGAGCTCAGATTAGGCCTATTTTGTTGCACATACTATCACCACCAAGTTTCCTGCTCAGTTGTTGTTGGAAACAGAGTGCATACCTCAGATATGTAAAAGAAAAGATCCTTCATTAATGCTCTCTAATAGACATGTTACTTATTTTTTTACCTGAACTGAAGTGTAAAGACTGGTTTGAAATATTTTGTTAGTAATGGTTTTGTGCTAAGAATAGTGACTTACTTCATATTGAATGGAATTGGTATTATTCATTACTCATGCATGTTTCAAAAGATTCAAAATTATTAATTTAACCCATTCATTTACGACAATAAATAAACAAATTAGGATTTTTTGCTTGTTCTTGGCTTCTTAATGAAATTTTAGAATTTTAGAATTTGTTGTTGTTGTTTTGGTGTAAATTAATTGTCTTGAGACTATTGTCAGACAAAACAAGCAATTTGTAGATATTACTTTCCTCATTCTGTTAATTCTAGGGAAATCTAGGTCGGATATCTCAACTTTATACAATCCACTGTTTTCTATTTTTATATAGTTTAACATTAAGTCCCATACACCCTTCCTATACCTGACTCCCATAAAATTCTCATTCTGGCTGAAATATATCTAACCAATCAATTTTCCACAACTCTGCGTTGACACTATCTTAATTCAACATTGAATATTACATTTTTTTTACTTCTTTGACTAATCTAAGAGACAGTGCAGAAACGGAAAAAAAGGGGTAGAGGGCGTATGGAAGCTGGACACATCTGCATGACACTCAACACATACACACACGTACAAAGGGACACAAATGCTCACAAACTGTAGCTCACTCTCTGCCTCCGTCATCTCTTATGTGTATTTATATGAAAATATCCTGGTGTTTGCCTTTCCAGCACTGAGCACACAGCGGAGGCACACACTGACAGGTAAATATAGCATGGATTGGAAATGCAAAGGAGCAGAGCTGCAAGAAAGAGTCTAAGAAACGTCTTTTCTACTGAGCTGCTGTGCACAGCTCTTAAAGGAACCAACAGAGCTGCAGGCAACGCTGCAACAACAAGTTACAGTCGAGTTTTTACTTGATGCACAATATTTTTCTTTAGTTTAAGACCAACAAACTGCCATGAGGAGAATTAAACTGAAATGAAGCGACAGCTCAGTTTCACAACTGACAATATAGCCTCAGATTCAGCGCTGCCAGCGGAGAGGCTGCAGGAGACTTCAAGTAAAGATAAATGGTGGTGTGACCTGAGCTAACCCTCCCTGTCCCCTCTGCAGTGGACACCTACAGTATGTAAGACATGTTGTGACCTCTAGAGGGCACTGTTCTCCCAGTTTACCTGTAGATATCTCCCTGAACAGTGGACAGTTTTAGACAGCCAGTGTGTTGGCAGTTGAAGAAAGACCTTATACAACTTTCAACATTTTCCTGAAAAGTGTTCTCCAGCTGCTCATTGCATGTGAAAGGGTTACTGGTTAAGTTCTAAAATACAAATCTATCTTGATATCTTTTCTCAATTGAACTATAGTGTTTATTAGTTTTTAAAGGTCTGATCTGTGACTTTAAACAAGTTGGGGTCTGGAATTCGGAGCATCATTGTTGATGTTTTACACTGAAGATTTTTCCTTGCAAAAGGAAGCAGGTGGGGAAAGAACGATAAAATATAAAATACTTGTATATTCCTCACCTTGTACTGTGCATCATGCTCTTTAAAACCCTCTGTATGTCAACTGACACCACTTGTAATCAATATTTCCTGAAGACAAAGAAAAAGCAGAGCTGCAAAGAAAGCAAAGGTGGATCTCAGTGACCACCACTGACCTGCAAATGTGAGACTGACCTTTGAACCTGTGTCAAGTCCGGTGTCAGTGAGCTCCTGTCCTGCTACTGACACCTTGACCCCTGATCTCTGTAAATCAGATCCAATGTAATGCGTGTCCTAATTACACATATCGCTCTGTGGTGCCAGTTGACAGAAAACACATGTCTATTAAAACAGTGTCTCACAAGCAGGGCCATTAACCACATAAAAAGTACATCAGCTTCATGCTATAGCCATTTTCAGAAATGAAGTCTGGTCAATGCCTGCAGAACTGGGTCTGGACTTTCCCCGGAGTTTGCCTTTTTACACATGAACAACGCAGTGGGAGATTCTTCGCCTGTTCAGATCAGGGGTCGTGCAGACTGCAAGATGTATAAAGTTAAATTTCGGTGCCGAGATCACAGATTTTAGTTTCCAGCACATCGACAGCGGCATCAGCCCTTATCACCAAAAGCTTGCTTGATATGTTTGTCAGTGTCTTCTACGAGTGAGGAAGCGTTCTTTCATCCTGAGATGTTTGCAGTGTTTTAGTTTTTTTCATTTTTGCGTCTCATCAACACACCTCCTTGCTAGTAGTGCTTCCTGAGGGGGATCTCCTCCTGTGTTTTCACATCGGTTCATTGAGACATTCTCCAGGTTTTTACCATGGCGCAAGCAAGACAAACTCCAGAGCCTCACACTCAGACATTTGCTCACATACAGCCCCTCTGGAGATTATCCGGAGAGCATGCCAGTGCTCAAGCTTGACTTTTAGATGATATTGTTTGATACTTGTAACTGATAATTGAATAACTGTAAATACCTCAACATAAACACAACAGCATTACTGTGGTGGATGTGGGAACGGCTGCAGTTAAGAATTACCCTTTATCTTGATTGCAATGCTGTTGATGTCATGTTGAAGATGATGGGAAAATCAAAACTTTGTAGATGTATGATTTTTAAAGATAATGTGTGCTTTGAGTCAGAGTATAGGATATAAAGCATTTGGGAATTAGCTATGGTAATATGCATGTTTCTTTGCCAGGAGTTAAACGCATGAATCATTAAAAAGATGGATATCTCACTGAGAATTAACCAAAACATCCAAAAGAAAAAACAAAGCATTGGTGACGTTCAGTCATTGGTTCACGAATCTGAGGGCGGTGGTGGGAATAATGGGTGGGTGTGCAAGTTATTGTATTGGAAGACGAGGTGGATCAAATTCTGAGTCACTACACTCAAAACCGTGTAGTGGGGAGACAGTACCTCGAATGGAAAGAATGAAAGATAAGAAAGAGGGAGGGGGAAGAAAATGGAAAAAGGACACTGGGAATCATTTAAAGTCCGACAGTGCAGGAGAGAAAAAGGAGAGGAGGCAGGGAGGAATAAGACGGGAAAGAGTTAATGGAGAAAATAAAAACTACCTGATGAGTTCAATCAGCACTTATATTGTGTGTGTGTCTGCCAGCACTTGTGTGGTTTTGTGTGTGTGTGTGTGTGTGTGTGTGTGTGTGTGTGTGTGTGTGTGTGTGTGTGTGTGTGTGTGTGTGTGTGTGTGTGTGTGTATATGTGTGCCCACACGTGTCTGAGTGTATTTTTAATTCTGCTGGCTCCACTAGAGCTCATTTCCCCCTAAAAATAACATGCTCTGCCAACACCACAACCCGCACTCACACACACACACACACACACACACACACACACACACACACACACACACACACACACACACACACACACACACACACACACACACACACACATTTGGGAAAAGAGGCCCTAAATGCCATGAAATTAACCTACTGCTTGGTGTTAGTGCTGTGGCCCCAAAAGACTAGGAACCAATTAGTGTGTGTGTGTGTATCTATGTGTGTGTATTTATGTACACGTGTGTCAGTATAATGTACGTGAGCACCAGCCTCATCCAACTGTCTTCTGATTCTTTGTTCCGCTTTCTATTGTTTTCCAGGTGATGTAACCGGCGCTCTGGCTCTGTCTGTAGCTTTCAGGAAACAATAGCTGTGAACAGCTGATTGTGTCTAAATGCAGGACTTGGCTGCTGCTGATTGCTGTGCTATGTACCTGTGACCATTTCAGTTTGGAGGTAAAGTCAGCCGGGTTGCTAAACATGGCTCAAAGCCCCACCTAAGTGGCGTGTTGGTGGACTTGTGCTGTTGGGGTTAGTTGGACAAAGATTATCGACATGTGTGATCATGTCATGTTGGTGCTGGTCTCTGCATCTCTGTGACCCATCATCCCCTAGCAGGTGTCTACCCTTAGTTTTCAATGTATTTTCTATAACGCTGAAATGTCATTGGATTTTCACATAATATTTTGCCATTTAAACCTATTTCTACACAGGATTTATAGTCAACAGCTATACTAGGTGCTCTGGCACCATGCGGTTTATTATTGTTACGAATCCAAATCCAAAAAGTATTTAAATATTGATGAAATATTGATCTGATTTTGGCACTGCATGTGAAGTCAGTAAAGGAATCACCAAAATGATAACAGTTCATCCTGGGAGGTATATCAATGTGTGTAGCAAAATAAATGCCAATTCATCAAATGTTTTCATCAAACATCTGTTTAACTACAAAACACAAATGCAACATCAAGAGGAAAAGAGAGGATCACTAAAGTCAGTATGATACACCTTCTGGACTCCATGAATGTCTGTACCACATCCAGCATCAGTAGTCTGTCCAGATCTGGTGGTAGACTGACCAACCCATAGACAGGTTGACAGCATCCGTAAGTCACCAATCAGTAAGACTGTAAGTGGCCAATCAGTTTCCAGTGGGTCCCAGTGGCCCTCAACCCCTCTGACCCCATTAAGACAGTTTTGTTATTTGAGGTAGTTTGTAAGCCAATGGTACTATGTGTCAGCCAAGGGACACAAATAATGTAGCATGAATGAGCAAAGTTTTCAAATGTCCAACAATTTAAAACACCAGCTTATAACAGTAAATGGCATATTGATGATCAGCAACAGGGCTATAACCTCAATTACTATCATTTACAAAAAACCCTAACAAATTGTATTAGCTCATGCTTTGGTCTCCACCAACAGCTCACAAGATCTTCTCCCTTCCACAGATACAGACAGCTTGTCAGAGCTTGTTTGCCAAAGCTGGATGTCTATGTTATTACATTGATGAGAGCATAACCGTGTCACCTATGTGTTTTAGTTATTTAGCTGCACAGAGTTGCCAAGTGGCTAATAAATAAATTAAATGAATTACAAATGCACCTGTAGTTATGGTAAATGTGTGGTAAGCTACATTTTTGATAATGGCCTATTAAAAGTCCATGAGCTACAAGATGAGAATGAGGTTAAAATAATTTGTATATTAATAGATTAGGAGAGGTATGATCCAATATGCAATTTGAAATTTTAATAATTTTACAAGTTTAAGATTTTGCAATGACACTGAGGCAAACTGCATGTGAGCAGGATAATACACAAGATATTAGACAAGTCACTACAAGACCGATGATTTGATCTCTTACGTTGTAAATGTGGATTCAAACATTCATAAAGTTGTGAACTGAATCAAAAGTGAGTTGCATCCATATCTGAATTCAATGAATTCATGGTTGTGTTATTTTCGCATTCACTTTTGATCGCAATTGATAACAAGATGAGCCTGCTTGTAAAGTTGAAATCTGTCATGCACAGTGGGCAGGCTTGAACATGCAGCATTTACCGCTCCTGATTACTGTTTACACAGTTAACACACATGTGTAACTTATGTGTTGTGCACAAGTTTGCATGTATAAAGAACTCTCTGTGCACAAGGTTAGAATTCATTTACAGCATGCTTCTCACTTTTTTTGGTACCTCGTCTGAACAGAATCCTTAAGTTTTCAATTTGGACTTTTTGTTTGCAGACTGAAGTGAAGCATTGAACGCTACATTAAGTGCCCTTACATGTTCCTAATGCTCAGTTTGCTCTTGCTGTGATAATTAGGGGGTATTAACCTGGACAGGGACGTAGGGATTTTAAAAGTCTGCCACTGTGAGCCCCACACAGACAATACTGAGATACTGTTGCCACAGATTCTGTGAGCTACAACTTCAGCTCCATGTTTTTAACCATCATTTATTAACATTTTGGCTCAATAGCAATGTTATATTACACTGAAATGCCTATTGGCACTTCCTGTGTGCAGAGTTATTATTGTTCCTGACACCAAGCAGGTTATATTTTCCTTTTTCTGTCTGTTAGTTATTAGAATTACACAAAAACTGCTTGACAGATTACCATGAAACTCGGTGGAAGGATTCAGTGTAGGTCAGGAAAGAACAGTCAATTTTGGTGGATCAAAAAAAAAAAAGGCTGTATACTGAAAGTTTCGATTTCTTTGCAGCATTTCCCACAGAATTCATTCACCCCATGGCGGTCGAGGGGTGCACGTGCATGTGCACAAACATTGCTCTGTAGTGCCGCAGATTCCGAGTGACGGAAAGTGAAGTACACTGACTCAAGAGTGAGAGACAAGTTCTCATCTGAGAGACAGAACTGCATTGCATACCACTTGCGGGTTACATGCACAACTGCAGCTGAAACTTTGAGGTCTGACAGTCTGTATGGACAGTAACAACGTTATGGACATAATAGTGCTGCACACAGCTATACAATGCAGAGCAAAACACAAAGTTAGTGCTCTCTTCTGTTGAGACACTGAGAAGTGTTAACATTTTTTAGGTTCATTCTGAAACTGTGGTGGGACAAATTAGAATATGGCGTGCTGCCACAGTCTAGTTTTAAGGGGAAACAGTGCTTTAAAATGGCAAAAAAGGGCATCAGCCTTGGTGGAGGTATGCGCTCTCAGAGGGACTGATTTGACTGAGTTGCAGTAGTTGATAAATGAATTGCCTCCATGAGCTGTGTGTCACTCTCAATGGTTCTGTAACTGCCGGCCATATTGATATACAGGCCAAGTCAGTAGCACTGACCTTCACCTGACACTTTCACCACATGTAACACATGCCCCCTCTCAGGTATTTGCAGATGCTATGATCGAGATATTTTGAAACGTTTGAAAGAAAAGTCAATGTAACTTGCTGTCAAGTCAATGCATCCATATACATTTTGGAATTCGATCAGCTGTTCACAGCCCGGTGTTGTGTCTCCTAAAAACCCTGTGCACCTCTGTGTGTTCAGTTCGGTCTCTCGTCTTTCAGCGACCCTGATGTTTCCTCGTCAGCCCCGAGCTGTCCTGGCATTAATCTGGTCACCCTGAGTGATTCCCTGTGGCCCCAAGCGTGTCACGATAATTGTACACACACTCTGGTGACATGAGTTCTCGAAATAACAGGCCACAGCTTTACCACATTCATGTGTGTGTGCGTGTGTGTACGAGGCGCCAGCTTGTACCGGAAGTGCCGCATACCCAAGGGCTCTGCTTTCTCTGGTTACCCATCAGCTGCCATCTCTTTACGTTGTCCAGGAGACAAGCAGACAATATATGATCACATGCTTACACATGCACCTACACACTCACAAAGAAACTGAAAGACAAAGAGAGAGACACAGACAGAAAGAAAAGACCAGTGTTTGTGCGTGTTCTTTATCCTGCTTTACATAAGTGGACTTTGACGATAGCTGTGACGACCCTCTCTCTCTGCCGTGTTTGTCCCTTGCGAGGTGGAGAGGATTGTTTGCTCGACCCTGCAGCATCTGGGCTGAGCCTCTAAAGCACATAAAGAACGACCATTTTGGTCCACCTTTCTCTCTCTCTTTCTCCCTCGGCATCCTCCCCAACCTTCCTCCTTGGTCTCTTTGGTTTGTCACATCATACAACACCATATACGCCATACTCATTGCACACACTATTGTCGTCTGTCCTATTAATACAACCCACGGTTAGGCTTAATTATTCTGTGTTTTTTTGGGGTTCAATAAATGACTCTTTGCAACTCTCCTATTTTAGTGCCAGCCTTGTTGTCGATGATAACATAACCATGACAACAGGAATAGCAAAGCAACATTTTACATAAACCAGATCAATTTGCTGATGATATATGATTTTCCAATCATATTCATCTTCCCACTGGCTTCGCTGCTATATCTCTTGCTTCATGTTGACAGCAGCACATGGCATCCAAACTTGAACCCACTGTTCCCAACTGAAAGTGAAGTGTTTGAAAAGCAAACACTCAACTCTTTCTAGGTTTTAAAAGAGACGAGCTTTCCTGAACAAACATCTGAGGTCTCTAATCCTTTCTGCAGAGCAGATTCATGAAAGTTTAACTAAACAAATAAATGAAGACGAGCACGGCCTCTTGTTTTCTGTCTTTTCTTTAGACACATGCCAGATGTAATCCTTCTTTTACCACAGGAGTGGTGAGAGAAATGATTTACAACTACACTCAGGTCAGCATCTGAGATCTTTTGAAGTACATCTTAACATTTAAAGCAACGTTTGAATCAATTGATTCAGTTAAAAATAGTGAGTAAACACAGTAATTATGGTAGAAAGGTAGAGTAAGATTTTAAAGTCATACTCAAGCGTGAATATATCCACAATGACTTGTGTGACTGCTACTGATGTTGATGTTTATCAGGTGTAATTTTAACCATCTACTTCGATGTGTCAGCATGCTAATGTCTGCTAATTAGGCTGATTGGAATGTCGTTAGCTTAGAAATTTGACCAAAGTACTGGACAAACTGAAATTCTGACCTGATGATGTCACTCAAGTCAGAGGATCAAAGGTTTTACTATTCATCCTTAACTTAGTAGATTTATGCTCCCACAGGATGATCAGAATGGCTTTAATGATCCCTTGAGTTCCCATGTAGCGCCACCTTGTGGTTAACATTTTTGTTTTGCAAGAAATATCTTGACAGCCATTGCAAAGTTAGTACTGGTATTCATGCCCACCTCAATATGAATTGTAACTAGTTCCCTATAGAAGAGTGGTTCCCCAAACTTTGTCTATTGAAAGTCTCTTCTTTGCTAAATTCTTGCCCTGATGCTGAAAATGTTTCAGTTGAAGATGTCTGTCCAATTTGTTCATTGTTAGAAAACAAGGTAGAAATGCAACAAAGCTACCTTGCTGGGACTAAACAAGAGTTTTTTAATTTACTAAATATTACGGGCAAGTTATTCGATGGTTATTCGATGGATATCTATGCCTGGGTAACAGCTGTGCATGTGTCGGTGTGTGAGCTTGAGCATGTGTGTTGCACAGTCAGTGGTTACCATTGTTCTGCACCGAGCGTGGTAAATACTGACTTTGTGCCATTGCCGAGGGCGATGCCAATATATATATATATATATTCCATCAAAAACAAAACGACAGCTACGCAGATGAAAAGCAGACCTGGAGCAGCGTGCAGGTGCAGCCGAACCAGTCAGTGCAGGGTCAGAATCAGAGGCGGAGGAGGTGGGCGATGACAGACAAACTAATGAAAAGTAGCACTGAAATCCCTTTTCAGCAGCGGGACACATAACACATAACTCAGCAGCCACAGAGATTTGGCAAAGTGATTATAAAGGTGCTGAAGGTGACAGTGACAGTCAAAAGTTAAAGTGCAGTCCAGGTCAGGCTGCAGTAATGTGAAGAGCACCTCTGAGGAAACAGTTCAACTTTTGTAAATCATATTTAGTGAATGCAAACTTTAAGAAAGGCTTCATGAGTGAAATAACAATAGTGTGTCATATTTCTCATATAACAGCACGAGGGTGGCATTTATTTGTTTTAATTATCGATTAATCTTCTGAGAATTTCATGATTAATAAATACTGATTTCATATCTTAAAACCAAACTCTTTTGCTTTTATAAATCAAAGGCAGGCCTTACAATGCAAAGAAAATATTAATAAATTAATACAATATAATATAATTAATATTATTACATATTAATTCAAAATCTTCTATCAAATGAATTGTTCAAGCAAAATTCAATCTACTGAAAGTCGTCATATTCCAAATTAATTGCAACTCGCGTTTTTCAGAACCACAACACAACGTCTACGGTGAATAGAAACATGTGGAAGAATAATGACGTCAGCACCAAACTTTTTTCCAATGTCATGGCTACATTCTCTGTAGTATTGAATCAAACTGTTTTTGGTATAGAAACATATATACCAAGAGCGTCAAAAACAAAATCTAATCTGAACACATGAATTAAATTTTTTTTTTAAATGTATTAAAAAAAGCTTCAGTCATGTAGATGGACACTCCTCCTACCCTCAGATGAATTACAGAACAGGTCCATCAGGCACAGGCCCAGGGACCCCCTGACCCCCTGACCCCCTGACCCCTTGTGCTCCGAAGTAGGAGAGGGTCTTTTACATGTGTCATGATCCCTTGATGTTCTCACATCATTTCATGTGGGTTTGTTATCCACAGTGAGATAGAGTACGAGATAAGTACATGACGCAGCAGTCACAGTGAGCGGGTGTCTCATGAAGACAAATACATGTAGAGAGCAAACCCCCACCCATGTGATTAACACTTGAAATGAACACCCATGTTGCCCCGTCCAATCAAGTGGCGTTGTGGTAAACTGCTCAGAGTGTGCAGTGAGTTAGTTAATGCATGTTTTACAGTTCGATCTGTCACCACTTGTATACAGCAGTAATCTAAGTGCTCTCCATCCCGTGACCCTGAGTGTATTGACTGCGGCGTGAAGGTGAGACTGAGGTGCTGAGGACTCCGATTTACAGTCCGCACAGCCACACACACAGATTCTCCTGAACAGTGCAACCCCGTAGAGCGGACTGGCAGCTCGGCAGCTTGCCTGTACATGCCTGCTCTGTGCTGCTGTCACCACGCCTTCAGCCCTGAACAGCACAATTACCTCTGCACTCAGTGAGGGTAGGCACTGCTGTTTGGCATGGCCTTGATTTGACTTATTCTGATGAATCTGTCAACAATGTCAGTTGGGCCGTCTGCGGCGCTCGGCTGATGTAAACATGGCAGGCTGGAGTGTATTATTAACTATTATGACTATTACAAATGGATTAACACAAGGAAATTATACAATTATGAAAGTCAACACGCAGTCACTGTTTGGCAAAGCAGACACTTCAATTGTAAGATTCTAAGAGCAGGTGAGCGTGCAATAACTGCACCAGCGTCAGGTATAACTCGTACCACCTGAGGAGGGTCCTCCCTGAGTGATGAGCGCTGCTTGTAAATTAGCAGAAGCTGAGAGGAATGAATGACAGCGCAAAATGGAGTGGAGCCTGCGGAGGAATGCAGAAACCCACCTGGCCACCTCCCACAGGCTGCTGGGAGAGCAGGCACACACATGCGACCCGACCGACCGGCCCCAGGAAGAGGTGGCACTGTGCAGCTCAGCTACAGGCTCCCCGCTCAGCTCTACCCTGCAGTCTGGCTGCTCCAACATCCTCCACTACGCAATGAAGGCTTGTTCTGACCGTGTAGTACTTTTATATTATTTCTAATCTCCAGCGAGATCCTTATGATATTGTCTTCTGGTCATATAAATGTTCGGTGTTCACCTGCAGAATTTAATAACTCACAGCAGTTCTCTTCTACTTCATGCAATTGTACAGTAAGCATTTAGAAACTATTGTAAGACAGTTTTTAGAAGGAGTTATTTGAGCTCAGATGCAGCTGAACTACCCCACATCTCCCTAATAATGACTATATTAATGATTTTATTTCTCTTGCATATAAAATAACATCAGTGTTGACAAAACCACAAGATTAAGAGTTTTAAGATTATGAAGGATGCAGGGCAGAGGTTTTATTGCTCCGGGAACTCTTCACTGTTAGTTTTTACATTTTTATTGACATTTAAAGAAAATTAGCTCATTAAATTTCACAGCCTGCACTAAAAAATCTCAAATCTCTCCACATTACTGCACCATTACTAACATTTACTGATCCGATTCCAAAGAGCATCTCCTCTCAAATGTGGGCAGAAAGATATCAGGGTGAAAGGAAACTTGGTCAATGAACTTTATATACTGTTTCCTTCAGGCTGCATGTGAATATTAGAGTCATAATTCCACCTGCCGTTATATATTATATTAATATATATATTACGTGCAGGATGCATTGTCATTGTCATTTTTCAATGAAGAAAATGCTGTTTTATGGCGACCTGCGCCTTAAAGAAAGAGCATGTGCTCTCTCACTTGTGTAATGGGGGATGTAGCAGTGTTGGTAAGTTATTAAGTCTGGGGGAGACAGAAAGAGACCTGCAGGAGGGAGAGTGTGTGTGAGTGTGTTTGGATAGTTAACAATTAACATGAGAGACCACCAAGCTGGAGGAGGCTGTGAAGATGAGGAGGAGAAAGAGAACAGGTGAATGCTATAAGATTGGAAGTGGAGAGGAGTGAGTATGGTGCGCACTCTAAAATCAGGATGAGGGTTAGAGAGGCGGCGTGGAGTCCAACTTACAGCCAGTTACTGGCGTTGGCGGAGAGGAGCGCACAGCAGAGCATCAGGACGCACCGCAGAACACATTCCTCGGTCATCTCGAGAAGGATGGAGGGGAGGTCGGTGCGAGCTGAAATAATCCCGAGGTGGACAGGGGTGGTGGAAAAGAAAGCAAAAAAGAAAAGGCGGCAGGGTCCGGAGATGTCTGTTAATCCATCATCCCGCATCCAGTGGATCAGGCACCGGGGAGGCGCGCAGCTCCGCGATCCGTCCACCCGGTTCTCCCGCGCCCTCTGCCACTCCTCACTCAGAGGGGACAGGGTGACGGGGGGAAGAAAGAGGGATGCTTAAATAAAAAAATGATATATAGTCAAATCTCTGGAGCCGCTCGGGCTCAACCGGACCCTTCTTCTAAACCAACCTGTGCGCTTTCCCTCTCAGCCGCGCGTAAACATGAGCAGGGAGAGACGCGTGTGGAGGTGGACAAATCAAAGCCAATTGACCGAGCTGCCCGGTGGATCTTCTTCCTCCTCCACCTCCTCTTCCTCCTCTCTGACGGCTTATCACTTGCTGCCGGGTCCAGCACTCCTGTCCTGTCTGAGCGCAGCGGGCTCTTCAACTCTCGCAGGACGCATACACACACACTCTGAGCGTAAAGACGCACGGCTCCTCTTCAAACACCACCGTCCCTCGGTGTGTCTGCCTGAGGAGAGAGTGTGTGAGCTGACTTTAGTTGAGGGGCGGTGCGAGGATGTAGAGGTATGTCAGAGAGATGGGAGTTTTCTGGGGATGAAGGAGGAGCTGCTAAGGTACTCTCTCTCTCTCTCTCTCTCTCTCGCTCTCTCTCTCTCTCTCTCGCTCTCGCTCTGTGTGTGTGTGCGCGCGTGCGTTTTAGAGGTCTCCTGGGAGGATGCAATAGCACAGCCATTCACTTATGCCCTCCCCAGCCACTCTCCAACACACATTACACACATAAACATACTGTCCTGCAAACACACACACGCACACACACACGCACACGCACACACACACACACACACACACACACACACACACACACACACACACGCACACACGCACACACGCTTCTTGGCAGCACTTCACTCTCTCTGTCACACACTCAACCAAATATTCTGCGGTCAACAGTCTATTTAAAGCTTGGCTGCAAAATGTCTGCATTTGAAACCAGCAAATCCCAAATATGACAAATGTCAGCTCCACACTACTGATTGATGAAAACTCTGTAGGTGGATAACAAGGTGAGGCAGCCTCGCTGGCCTCATGTATCACCACTGAGGCATCTGCGTGACTCACCTGGTCCTGGCTGAGAACATGAGCGAGGTGCAGGGCTGAGGACTGTAAGATGATATTTAAAAAAAATATTTACCTAACAAAAGCATTTAATTTAGAAAAAAACACTTTAGATGATCAATTCTGCCTTGGTTCATCAGATGACTTTTACTGCAAAACCCACAGGACGTTAGAGCAGAGGGGATCCCAAAGTTTCCAAATTTATGTCAGACTGGATTATGGGTAATGTGTAGAAAAGGGTACAGAAACATGTAGAGTATTTCTGTTTGAAAGATGGCAGCCTTAGTAAACTTGAAGGCTGGATGAAATGATTTAAATGAACACCAGCCACAGAGGTTTAAGTCAAAGGATGAAACAAGCATAGTAACTTTACGTTTACTTTAAAGTTCTTTAAAGGGTCAGTGTGTAGAATTTAGTGACATCTAGTGGTGATGTTGCATGTTGCAGCTGAATACCCCTCACCTCACCCTCCCCTTCCAAACACGAAAGACAACCTGTGGTAGCCTTCAGTTGTTATAAAAACTTGTTTAATTTGTCCAGTTTGGGCTACTGTAAAAAACATGGAGGCCTCCGTAGAGAGGACCCTCTCCTGATGTAAATATAAAGTATTTAAATATATGAAGGGCCCATTCTAGGGTAAAGAAAACAACAATTTGTACAATTTAGATGAAACACACTAGGGACAAAATCAAGAGGATTGTTTTATATTCAATTTCTGCCAATAGATCCCTTTCACCTAAATCTTACACACTGGATCTTTAAGGGGAATATTAGATGACATAACATATATGAAGATCAAATTATAATGATCCCAGGAGGGGAGTTTTGCATCCCAACACTTTTCGTATATATCAATTTCCTACTTTTATTAATTTCATTAGTGTCTACACATTGACTGTTACACATAGAAAGAGAAGTAAATGAATATAAACAGAAATTATACCAAATAAGAAAATTTGACAACTTTATCCCCCCATTAGCTTGGTGGTGTATAAACATCCGTATTAATCGTTTACAATTAGTGTAAGTAGATATAAGTGTCGTACAAACAGAGACTGAGAATGTAGTTAAACACAGCTTTAATAATATAAAATATATCTTAATTTGGGTAGTTATAATTGTCAGCAAACACTGTACATTAATATTCAGCCATTTATTCACAAATACAAATAAGCAAGTAAGGAAAAAAAATGTCATGAAATAAGAGAAATAAACGTCACAGCATCAGAATTACACTAACAAAAATCCACCTCACACATCTCCTTCAAATCATCAAATGTCCTTCAAACCCACAGAACTTTATTTCAAAGATACAAACTACTTCAGGCTTAGTTTAGGAGAAAATTATTACAATAATCTGTTGCACAAAAAGAATCTTCAATAAACATTCTACATCTTCAGTGACGAGAAGTTGTATACAGTACAATTAGACTGTTAGACACTGTGGAATAAGATGTTCCTGACCATAGAACTCCTTCAGAGGGAAGCAAAGAGGAGGAACCAGTAACTTAAGGACTTTGAACATGTATGTTGACATGTATGTTAACATGTGACATCAGAGCTTCTCTCAGGCACAACACACAGATGTGGAAAAAGCCAGAAAAAACTTACAGGCAGGAGACTTCAGCAGCAGCCACTCTCCACACATGGCCTCAGTCTGAAGTGTCTATGAGTGTGTGTGTGTGTGTGTGTGTGTGTGTTCATGTGTGGGTGGTGGTGGTGGTTGAGGTTTGGGTTATATGTGTGTGTATGTGTGTGTGTGTGTCGTCTAATCTCATTTCACTTATTGGGTTGTGGGAGCTAAGAATACACCCTGCTGGGACGAGACGCTGCAGCCGCGCCACCAGCTGTGTGCAGTGTGGCCCCTGGCTGCCACACACACACACACACACACACACACACACACACACACACACACACACACACACACACACACACACACACACACACACACACACAGTAGCATTGAGTAAGAAAGACAAGTCTTCCATCCGATGTTGGCTACTTAAAGATAAGATAAATGTGTATTGATCCCTGTGGGAGGATTGTGCTGCAGCAGCCAAAATAAATGAAATCAGCAGTGGAAGAAATAAAAAAATGGCAGAATTTAATACCAAAAGTAGAGAATCAGTTAAACACTGAAAACAGTAAGTGACAAGAGGCTCCAAAGTTCCCTCCTCTGAGCGGAAAGTCTGCAGGTTCCTCAGAAAGGGTGGAAGCTGCTGCTGGACGGCAGAGCGGGGCTGGTGTGGGAACCTGCTGACCTACATTCTCTGCTGTCAGTTCCTTCCAAACGTCTGCTCCCACTGAACCCGTCTCTGCCTTCGCAACGAGACAGATGGCACCTGCGCCGAGCTCAGGGGGAATTTGCAAAACTCACTGCGCATTGCGGCGTGAGCACGAGCGCTGCCGCCGCGCAGTCTGCTGCCGTGAAGGCTGCAACATCATCTCTTCTTGTCAGTACATCCAGGTCGTTTCAACAGAGGTCGCCTGCCTCAGCTCTGCTGCTGATTGGCCAACAGAGGGGGGAAGTGAGTAAAAGAGCTCGTTGGTGAGCAGCGGGGGAATCACACATTCATAAACAGCTCTTACATAACTGAGATGTTCGTCATTAACACAACGCCGTGTTACAGAGCCGAGCCAGAAACATCCATACCTTTGAGAGAGAGAGAGGTGTCTTTAACGTTTCTGTTTGGAAAACTGTGTCAACCTGAAAGAAGGAGTCTTGTACAGTTTAGCCCTCTTATTGGTCCCCCCAAGGAGAGAAAGTTCCTCTGGGAACAACAGAACTCAATTATTGACTTCATCATTGGGATGAGATGTGTTTTTTACAGGAAAAGTCAACCATCTGCATGATTTATGTCTCCAGTAAAGTTACCCAACAGGTTTTTGTGCATGTCTCTATGGTGTAAATAAAACATCTCTGGTTCAGTCTACTACAAAAGATGTGTTGGAGCTTTCCCACAACAACTTCCTATGCACTTCAGGCTCCATCCACACTACTACGTTTTAGTTTAAAAACGCATCACTGGTCCTACATTTACTCCTCCCTGCTATTACTTTTCTTCATTCTTGTTCCCCCTTAACATTTGCTGTATGTAAGCTTCTGACGCTACATCCATACGACTTTTTTCATTTAAATGTTTCAAGTCAGCTAGGGAAACGCCTGGCGTCCATGCTACTCCGGAGTTTTAGAGCCGCTAAAATGGATGCGTGTTGCTGGCTCCGTTTTAGTTTGAAAACTCCGGGCAGTATTTTAGTCTGGATGGGCAGAAACACGCATGTTTGGAAACGATGATGTAGACACTCACAACCCCTTGCTAACTGGGCCTCTTCACTGATTTGTCAAAATCAATTCCAAGTGCTGCTGACCCTGTTGTCTTTGCTAACAGCTATGGTTCAGTTAAATTCTCCATTTTACAAAGATACAACTGCATACAAGTGTAGGAGACAATTTTCTATTGATCAATTCCTGTTAACACCAGCACGTGCATGCTCAGTGTATGTGAGTGGTCACATGATGTGTGTTCTTAGGTGTGTTTGTATAGACAGGGATCAAAACTGATACCGAGCCCAAATGCTTGTCAGAGATCATTTTGGTTTTCATAAGCTGTATTAGTAAGTATCAGCCTGGACAGAATGACATTGTTACTGTTATTGTGTTTAAATTAACTTTTGTTTGCAGCTGTTAACTGAACTCCTGCTGTGTCCTGAAATATCCTGAGCTGCTCACAATCAGGATCCAATCTCATTTGCATGAAACACACAAGCGTCATACTCTCATTGAGTTTGTTGAAGTGATGCAGTGGGGCAGACACTCATGCACAATTTAAGTCTGTCTCTCTTCCTCACCCACCCACACACACACACACACACACCCTATTGCCTCTGAAAGAAACCATTATCACCCATGGAGCCTCAGACATCTGGGTTCGCTACACACAGCAAGCAGGGAGCCCGCCCCCCCCCACACACACACACTGAAACACACATCTGTGTATGATGGTGTGTGAGACAGTGAGTGAGAGACATAGAGGCATGGACGCTGTGTGTTCTCGCTGGACACATGAAACACAGTCGGTGGGGTCATGAGAGAAAAGGTCTGAGTCAGGATGTTTCCCTAACAACAACCCCCCTCATCCCCATGGCAACGGGAGCTGGCACACATGCCCAGCACAAAGGCATTCTGGGAAAGCACAGGTTTTATATTGCCCCTGGCTTTACAGTCCTGTGCTATCACCCTGGTAACACTAATGCTGCTCGGACCTCTAACATTTACTCTCGGGCGACACACACACACAGTCGCGCACAAATGAACTGGTGCACAGGTACTAACACACGCACACTCACACACACACACCTCTGGAAGAGTTACAACAAGTCTGACAAGTGTCTTCCTCTCTCTCTCTCAGCGTTTCCCACTGTTGCTTAATCACTTTAGCCGTTTTCAGACATGACCTGCGGGTAAGGTCCAGAGAATTGGCCACGGACTTTACCCACAGTTTGCCTTTCACACATGGACAACGCAGCGGGAGATTGTCTCCACATTATTCAGCCGAGAGGTGGAGCAGTCAGGTGCAGCAGACAGAGACAGGAAGTGACGCAGTAACTCCACCGCAGAGATCACGTGATTTTCTTAAAAACACACAAACACCCTCGTTGGCTCTTATTACCACAAACTCTCTTGACATCTTCTTCGGTGTCTTCTACGTGTGTGTCACTGCTTTTTCACCGGGAGATATTTGTTTTCCTTTTGTATTTTTCCTTGCGTGTTTGAAGCGTCATTAACCCCCCCCCACACACACTCGCTCGCCAGTGAATCCAGCGGGGGATGTCCTGCTGTGTTCAAACATCGAATTCTCCTGTGGATTTTCTACTAGAAGGCCAGGGGGAGGCCTCTCTCTCGGATACTCGGCGTATCTGCGGAGTTCAGTGCATGTCTGAAAGCAGCTTTTCTGTCTCTCTCTCTCTCTCTCTCTCTCTTTCTCCCTGTAGATGAACCAGCCATCTAAAAAAAGACAGAGAGACGAGATGTCTGGAGAAGAGGACAAGGAGAAACTGTAAAGTGCTGTAATGTTGCGTGTTTGCACGTGTAAACATTGTGTGTTGCTGCTGGGAGCAGGTCAACCACTGGTCCTGTAGACTGAATAAACTTCTCAGAGGGACGTTTGATTTCCATCAGCAGGTTTTCTTTTCAGCATTAATCCTTAAATATAATTTTTATATTTATAACATTTTCTATCAGTTATATCCATATTGATATTCAGGGTTAAATTTTGCGAGAAGTTGCTGTAACTGTTGCATCATCATTCTCCTGCATGATACACATTTCATGGGAATTTCTTGTTGAACCAGTTTTTATGCAATGTACTTGTCATTAGTCACCAAAAAAACAGTTTTACAATTACATTTTATTACAACGTGTGAATGTGACTGTCACAATGCCCCCCTTGAATCCCACCTTGTTCGCATCATATGACAACAACTTCACTGGCAGAGTTTAGAGTCGTCACTCATGACATGATCCCACTTTTCACATGTGGTTGGTTGACAGCTGTTTTTGAACTAGACTTTGCTGACGATGTGGACAAATCATGTACAAATCTTCAGCTTGTTGGTCACTTTACAGAAAAAAACAAACAGAATACAAATATACACATAGAAGATGCTGATAGAGTTGTGAACTTGGAAAGAGAACGAGATTCGAGAGCATCAGGTGATAAGGGCTGACTCTGGTGTCAATGTTCTGTGATTTCTGTTGTGAACGTGTCTGACCCGGATGGTCTCCTGCTGTGTCTTTATATGTGAGAGTCAAAGTCTGGAAAATATTCTGGAGTTCATGTTTGAAAATGGCTTTAGTGTAGTTGATCAGTTGTGGTCAGAGAAACTTCAGCTGCTCAGTTCTACTCATCAGACTGTCGATCGCACACAATAGATTTTGACACTATTCTGCTTAATTTGATTGAGTCACTCATAATGCCATGTCCTCTGTCTCTCCATGTGACCGAGGTTCTGTGGGGCCAACACATTGTGCTGCAGTTCCCCTTGCTCTTGTCACTGAAGATATATATACCCGTTTTCAAACATTCACAGAGAATTTTCACACAATTGGGTCCGCACTTTCTCCGGAGTTTGCCTTTGACTCTTTAACAATTCTCGGGTCAGAGGCGTTCACAACGAGACAGAATATCTCTGGAACATTCAGGTGAGAGGCCTTTATCACCAAAGGACATTGCATTCTCACATATAGCCCCTCCAGATAATTTTAGGAGATTATCCGGAGTTCAATGCATGTCTGAAAGCAGTTTATGTTCTGGCTGTGTATTTGCAGTCATTGTCAAACTGCACACACACACACAAAGACACACACACAATCAAGATGGGAAAAAAATGAGCACATTTCCCATCTTCTCTCTTCAAACATAAGTTGGATCAATGCTGTTCAATATTGACTGTAGAGATCAATGATGACATCATCACGCTGTCTTTCAGTTGCACTCTGACTCCATGAGACATTTATTTTACTGATCAAGCCAAAGAAAACAAGTGAAGATTATCTGTTAGTGGGATAAAATCTTTAAATCTTTCCCTGGACTACAGCCGCTTGATAATCAGTTACTATCATCATTACAATTTAGTATCACTTGTTAAATTTCACTTGTTTAACAGCCAATGAGAGGTGAGGCAAAAATGTTTTATAATCTGTTGATTCTCTTTTCTCTGGTTGATTTAGTTTTTTACTGTCTTTTGATTTAATTTTAAATAGATCCTCTGCTCTGATTCTGTTATTCTTCTTGGTCACAACACTTTCACTGCTGCAGTGAGCAAATGTCCTCATGGGAAACCATTTAGTTTATACTTTGTCACTATGCCTACAACACATCTTTAATTGCTACTTTACTGCTACTGCTTTGACAACACATGTTCATTTCCTGTCCCACAGATAAATCAGATTGAAATTGAACTGAATGTCGAGGTGCATCTCTTTCTCTTTCCGTGTAGTTGTGTGTTGTATCTTGAATGTAGTTACTGATTACCTTGGGTCGTTGTGTCCTCTGACCCCCCCGGTGCCCCAGCCACAACACAGAGGTCAGAGGTCAAATGCCCTTTGCCTCCCCACTCCACCTCCCCCTTGCTTTGCTTTGTTATACCCTTTCTCCTCATCCTCCTTTTCACTTCATCCTCTTATTCTGCCCAGAGGAGAGATTTTCACAGGGTGGATCTTGGTGTATTTTCTGGTAGGAAAAAGAGAGGGGTGCAATGAAGTAGAAGAGGATGATGTCGCACTGTGTGTGTGTGTGTGTGTGTGTGTGTGTGCATGTGTGTGTATCAGTGTGTTAGGTGTCACGAGGGCTGTCAGGGGTTAGGCCAGTAAATGAACAGCTGAGAGTGGTGATTTAGTCTGTTTAAAAGGAGCCCAACTGTCATAACAAAGACACTCTGACAGCAGGCCAACCAGGAGACAAAGAGGAGTCACTGGCCCCCAGGAGGCCTTCAAAGACCCCTTTGGACACACGCACATACACACACAGGCACACAAACACACACACACACACACACACACACACACACACACACACACACACACACACACACACACACACACACACACACACACACACACATTTACACAGACAATAGGGAGTCAGTAGTGGGCTCCCAGAGGCCTTGCAAGGGTCCAGGGACCAGACTAAGCTTGGTTGAGAAGACCTGAGAGGCGTCCACCACAAAGCCTGGCAGGCGTCACAGGAGCACAACAGTCAGTCGGTCACCCATGGGCCCCATCCCTACAACCCTCAGTCGGCCTCACAGGGGGATGCTTGATCAGCGATTATCAAAATTGATGCAGCAGAACCCTTCCACACGTTCTTCGTCCTAGTCAAAACCTGGCATCTACATTACCCACAATGCAATTTGACTACTTACAGTTCTACCAGAGATTCTGTGTGCTGTGCTTGTAGCAGTTGATGCAGCCTTTAGCTTCTAGCCTCAAACATATCTGAGAAGCAGGCTACAGTTCACTTCTTTGTAATATCTATAAACAGATTGTGCACGTGAATATGCAGAATTGACCAATCGTGTTTGAGCAGGCTTTGGTTGCTCGCTGCTAAATAGTCCATGAGAAGAGCCAAAGAAGTTGAACATGTTGACGAAATGCACCAGCCCTTTAATTCATCTGCTTTCATATTCAGGTAGCTGTTCACAGATATTTGCCGAAATGTCGGCTGGACCTAAATCACCTACAATATGTGGTGTGAATACAAAATGTGGTTTGTGAGAAGAAATGTTTGATTTATGTGATTAAAGAAACTAGTTACAAAATTACAAACAATGTATGGTAAACAGAAGATGGATTCTTCTACACCAGAAGCCCCAACATATTCGTTGTTGCCTTCAGAGGCTTATTCTTCGTCAGACGATAGCCGATAGCCAACGATTGACTTCTTGGACTCCACATCTCCAGTTATTTTCAAATTTTCCAACTTCAGTCCAACTGAACCTTTTTCACATATGCAATATAGTACACTACTACCCAAGACCTAAAAACAGACTTTGATATGTACAATTATTTCCCATTTAATCATTACAATAGATTAATCACAGCAAAGACACCTGCCATGTGTCTTCAGTGATGTCATTCAGTCTCAAATCCCTATATATCGGTGTATTTTAATTGCAGACTTTCTGAAAACTTAAAGCTGCATTAATCAATATCTTTATATGAACTTGTGATCAGATGTCCAGCTCACAATGATGAGCATCGTCTCAACAAACATCATCTTTGAGATGATTGTTTAGATTTTACAAACTGTTTTGTTTTGGTTCCCTCTTGGTCACTCTTGTCTCCAGCCTCAACAGGAGGCAGTTTTCATTGATGAACCACAAACTGTCCACCAGCAAACAGCAGACAGACACAGTTAGCTACCAGCTGGTGAGCACAGTGGAGCATTGAGCAGCTAAAGAGTCAGGGATTTCCCTCAGCAGTGGTTGGAGGCTAAAAGAGCTCGGAAAGTTCAGTGAATATTGGACATGACATCAAATGAATGATAATGTTACTCATCACTTGGATATGTTAATAGACAATTCTTTCTTAACACTTTATAATCTTTTTAAATGTTTATGTCAAAGTTGTGTTTGCAGGTTATTCTGCTATGGCCACAAAATCAAGAAGAATGGTAGAGCTCATGCCTCCACCCAACAGTCCCCTTAAATGTAATCAAACTGCAACGAATTGCACACACTAATAGATATCAAATCTAAAATAAATCCTGAATCTACAGTAAGAAGAACCTATTGAATTTTGGTGCGGATCTTGTCGGATTCTGGATCCGCACCAAAATTCAATGGGCTCTTCCTTCTGTCATGCACCAACACTGGACATTAGTTGAGTCGTTTTTGCCTAGTCCTGCTAACAAACAAACAAACAAAAAACAAATGCAGAAAGCATAATCTCATTCGCTGAGGTAATAAACACAAGAAGAAGGAAAGTAGTAATAACTGTCTCATGAAAGTTGTAGTTGAAATTCATTCGGAAATAAAAAGGGGCTGGTGATGACCATAGGTCTCTTGGGGTTATTCATCTTCAGTCTCATCTTTAGAGAACATTTATGATTTTGTTTTATACACGCCGTTGATGTGAAACTCTCCTTCCAGGAATCTTCATTAGTTTTTCTCATCCCTCTCTTCTCTGTTGTTCCATCAGTCAGCCGGTGTCCTGCAGGCCTGTCCAGCCGCAGTAAAAAGGACGAGTGTGGCGCCTCCATCCCATTAGGCTCCGATTAATCAGCCTTTTCTTCAGGGTCGAGGAGCGTGATGAGGAGAGGCATTGAGCCCTCTGTAAACCCCTGCCTCACCCCCTCTGCTCTCCTCCACCCTGCTACCCATCCACCTGCTGTGGCTTTGTCTGTGGCTTTGGAAGAGCTTTGGCTTTCAGGAAAAAGCCAGCACTGACCACACACTTCAACACGACGTGCACACACTCGGGCTGGCATAAAGGCTGGAAAACATCAGCTGCCACAGAGTGCTCCTCTTGTCCAGGTGGAAATGCCACCGGAGCGGGGTTTTGACCATGAAGTGACGCTTACACTCTCCCACTGGAACTCATACTGCTGAAATTTTCTGAGTTATGATTGCAGACAGGGCGAGGCGACTTTCCCTGCAGGTTTTATAGACTTTACAGAGAAATTCTCCCACACCACACTAGAGCGATGCCTGTGCTTGAGAGATCTGATGCAAAAATAAACAAAAGTCATTCCTGCATAGTTGGGTGATCAAATTATAATTAGACCTTGAAAATGACTTTGTCTCTCCGAGATTAACTAGCGTGAAAAAGGTCTGGAGTCAATCTGGTCAGAAAATGTCTTATGATGACAACTTTAGTCTTTTTACTGGCTCTGACCACTGGAACAAGCACGCTCCCACACGCCCTGTTAGCTTTCCAACATTAGCTAATCTACAATTCTTACTTTACAAAGACAAGTTTCCAATCATCTGCCTTTCACTTTGCATCTAAAAATACCTGCTTGACGTAACAGTGTATTAGCTCTTGTGAAAATGTACAACAGGCAAAATGCCTTGTAAAGGTGATACTGATGAGATCCCATCAGTCTTAAGGAGAAGAGTATTCTCTAGAGGGTCCCATATGATCCCCCTCTCAGCTAAGAGGATTTTATTCAGAGGATAAAAGCTTGTGTCAGGCATGGGTGTGGCAGCTCTGTCACTCAGCAGTGGACTGATTCTCTTACTTCTGGAGTAGTTCTCCATAACATTTAGTTTTTTGTTTTGTAAAGTATGAAAGAAAACAAGGCCCATGATTGCATTCTGCATCCATCATTTTATTTATCAGAGCTTCTGTGGGTGAGCCATGGCCTCTTCCCAAAGCAAAAGCAGAGGCTGTGTTTAGATCATAAATTTAACTTATGGTAAGCAAGTTTTAGTATTTACAAATTTGATTTGTATAGCCCTTATTCAGAAATCACTGTTTGCCTCATAGGGCTTAACAAGGTGTGACATCCTCTGCCCTTAACCCTCGACAAGAGTGAGGCAAAACACACAAAAATAATCCTTTAACAGGGAAAGAAATAACATTATTATTATACATAAATGAATAAATGTATACATTTTTGGGGTATTTTTTACAAATGAATATGTCCAACAGAGGTACATGGAGCAGTAATGACAATTGTAATTATAGAGGTATTGCCAGTAATAGTCCAACATGTGAGTAGGCATATTGTATAGCTAAGCAATCTAGTTGTAATTTTATTTAGCATATACAAAGTAAATGTTATTGTGAAGGATGGACATTGTTGTTCCATTACAAAGTAGAAAAGGTAAAGCACCATTCTACTGTTGTTATAGTTCTTCCAAACGTCTTTGCAGAGTTGAGGAGTATCACAGGGTCAACAGAAGGAGACAAACAACAATTTACTCCAATTCACCAAAGCCCAATCTAAATGTATTTGGACTATGGGAGGAAGCTGGAGTCCCAAGAGGCAACAGTGCTAACTACTGTACCAGCCAACTTGAATTTACCTTCACCGTTTGGTTGATTTTACGGCACAAATGAAACAGTGCCAGAGTGGAGCTGTTGAGAGGGAGAAAGAGACTGAGAGCGTGTGCAGCGGTCTGACAGCGCACAGTGTGAGTGTATATGACTGAATCTGCATGAGAGGGGTTACTTTTGTACATTAATATGGATACTAGTAAACATGCAATAGATTTCTGTTTACTCAACTGTTTGGTCATGTGATTTTTCTCCAAATTATAATTGAAGTCCTTGTTTGGACTTCATACCACCACAGTGGACAGTGCCTGCTCTGTGAGTGCACACATACACCACACACATCTCGGATCATGTCTGTGTCCCAGTGATCCCAGAGCACCCCTTCACTTCTACCCTACAAAGTCAGAGGTGGGTGGGCCCTCCAGGCGTTGACTACATAGGTGCTGACACTAGCGCTGGTTGGCCCTCTCTCTTTCCATTCTTTAACTGGCTGGCTCTTTAACTTCCTCTGTTTTTAGTGACAGAAGCCACAAGTATGTATGTGTTTATTCCTCAGCGTCACCCAGCAGTGAACACTTTCCTTACTAGCAGAGGGAAAACTGAGAAAAACCTGTGTTCCAGCGTGCAGAACGTCTGTGTGTGGGCGCTGAAGGTTACAATTTCCTTACACGCATGTCGACGGGAGTGCCTGCTGCCATCTTTCAGGTGATAAGGACTGTATCGCAGCACGTTAAGTGAACGAGTTAACGTGTTGAGAAGTCCGGGCCATGAGGGATATGTTCACCTGTCTTATCAGAGCCATTTGTGCAGTGGGAGGAAGTCAGAGTGTTGCTCTCCGCTGTGAAGGTTAGTCAGAGTATTCCAGGCATTAACCACAATACCAGTGTGAAAACAAAAACAGCCGACAGCTCCAGCCTGCCGGGCCTCGCTCTCACCGCGGGTTTCCCTTCCCCATCCAGCCCAGTGTCATTTACGCACACATACACACACACACACACGCACACACACACACACACACACACACACACACACACACACACACACACACACACACACACACACACACACACAGCTGAATTTAATTTGGTTCACTCCTCTGTTTTCTGAGTGCGCTGAACCGCGTCACCTCTCGCTGTCACCACGACTCAGCCGACGGGGATTTACCACGAATGTGCTCCTCTTCGCTGCCCAGGCTAAAACGTGCACGCAAATACACACACATAAAATTCATATGCACACACAAAGCTAAGTGTGCGTCTGAACTTTGCTCTTTAACTACACTTATACGCTCCTCAACTCTGCAAAGACGTTTGGACATATTGAAGAACTATCACAACATTGGAATGTTAAACCACAGGTAGAAGCCATCAGTGTTGGATCTCAGTTGTGAGATGCAAAATTATGAAATTATTAATGATAACAACTACATCAGGAACATTTTATTTATTTACAAAAATTAAGTTAACCTGCAAAAACAGTATTATATACACTACAGGTCTTCATATAAGTGTAAAGAGAGATTTCAGATGGAGATTTTATTTTTATTGATAGAAATGTCTTTTTACAACCATCAAAAACAATTTTCTGTCTAAAGAGTACTGACTTCTTTCTCAAATGGTACTGTCTTTTTTATGGGAGTAATAAAAAGTCAAAGTATGTGTGCAGAGCCCCAACAAAACCCACCAAATATCTCAGGATTAGGGCGGGCCTCACTGCGGGTTAAGAGGTGAGTCGAGGCCCAAGAAAACGTTCATATAATAAAAGAAAATAAAACAGAATAAAAAATTACATTATTATGTAAGAATTTATAGCACACGTATTAAGTGTAAAAGCAGTTATTCCAACGAGACACTGAAGTTTTGAGAAAGATGGGTGAAGCTACTGATCTCCCATATGTGACTGTCTCATTCAAAGCTGTGTGAAGGAGACAGGGCAGTTACCCACACACTTCTATTAACCCATGGATCTACCTTTGTGTTGGTTGTTGTGGGACATTTTCCCCTAGAAGCCCATTCAGCACTCAGATCAAAATTAATTTCACAAGTTCTTACCAACCATCATATGGTTGTTTTCCACTTTCTGGCCTCAGGGGGCAGTAATGAGTCCACTACAGCTTTGTTCGCTATATTTTGGTGGAGAAGTTGCTGCATCGGAGAACTTTGAGTAACACAGAGGTGACATGTATGTTTTATGGGCTTTGATTTCAAACTGTGAAAAGAAAGACTGGTGTTTGGTTGAACTTTTTGTTCATAGTATCATATACACCTGTGCAACATTACTGTGTTTTTCTGCAGCATGCTTCAGCTCCTAATAGATAGATAGATAGATAGATAGATAGATAGATAGATAGATAGATAGATAGATAGATAGATAGATAGATCGATAGATAGATAGATAGATAGGTAGATAGATAGATCGATAGATAGATATGTTCTTTTGTTTTGGCCACATTCATCACCAGGCAAGTGAACGCCTGATAATGACTAGACTGAAGTAAGCCTCCTCATGAGTGGCATCATCTGTCAGGAGGAGGCTAACCATGAAAGCATGTTGGTGCACATGCATGCGGTATTGACACTAATCATCACCCCCTCATCAGCTGTGCCCCAGCATCCCCCACGTACTGCTGGTCACTGTGGTTTTCCTCTGTACTCTTCTTTGTGTGTCTGTGCTGGACTATCAGATGGCAGACAGGGATTTAGACTTTGGGATCTTTGCTGTGTGAGGTCAAGGCTCTGGTATTTCCAGTCGGAATCCCAGTTCCACGGAAAAACCACAGCGTCAACTCAACAATCCCCAATTACCACCGCGCATATACACGCACGCACCAGTCACTGCCACCAATGGCAGCAGGGTTTATGCTGCCATTGGTGGCATAATGCATAGACAATGTTGGTTTGGACATTCAACTGACCTGTCGTAGAAGAGCTATATTTAAGAGCAGTTGTTTGCAAAGATTAAAAACAAATCAATATATTTGATGCTTCTTCACTATTCTTTGAGACTATAAAGAATCTGGAGTTACACCAATCACAAATCAACCATCACTGTGGACATTAAACACAGGAGAGGAACATCATGTCACTAGTAACACATCATTTATTTTTCTTTGATAAATAAACTAAACCTTAAAATAATCAGGAATCATTGCAATGTTTATGAGGTAGCCTTGTTACTGTATTAAATGACAGCAGTAGTGTGTCTGTAATACTACAGGAAAATGGTCCTGAGCGACAAGTCAAGCATCTCTGTTTTCTCTTTCAAAGTGGTGCCTATACCTTGTCAAGAAAAGAAAAAAGTAAATCATTATCATTCTTTACAAAACTCCCCAACCATTAAATACCAGAGCTGTGTGCAATGTTATATTGTTGTATAAAGCATTTTGTGGCTCCAGGGGGCGCTGTGTGAAGTCCAAAGAATTGCGTCAAGTGAAATTTGACAAAGCTGATCTGCACAGATTTACGATACCTTGATGTACTGAATTTCCTGGTTAGATAGGAAATAAAGACAGGAGTCTATATTTTGACGACATTGTTTTAAGCTGCCAGATAGGTGCAGTATTATTGTGCCTCTGATGGCCTGAAAGTCTGCAATAGAGATTGACACACATAAATGTAAGGAACTAATGTGCTCAGGGGATGTAGTTTGTTCATAAATTTGATGATTGTAAATATGTGATATAAATCTGTCCTGAGAACAATCCATCACTCAGGTATGAGCTCACACATAAACAAATGCAAATGGTTCAGCATCTTGCCCAAGGACACTTCGCCATTTGCATGCCGAAGTGTCCTTGGGCAAGATGCTGAACCCCGAATTGCCCCTTATGAACAAAAAAGTGCTGCTAATAGATGCACTGTATGAATGGGTGAATGTAAAACTGTACTGTAAAGCGCTTTGAGTGGTCATCAAGACTGGAAAAGCGCTATATAAATACGAAGAGAGAGAAGCCTCCCACCTACTCCTCCTGCTGCTCTCCCCTCCACCTACATACTGTGATTTGGAAATAGAGGCCGGGAAATGAAGAAAAGAAGTAACCTTTCTGTTACGTGCCTTCATATAGACTCACACACAACACACACGCAAAACGGACACAGGAGCGTGCTCAGCCATAAAACCACTGGGCTCCAGAGACAAAGGCCTTGTCATGCTCTGGTGGGGTCCTGCCACTAATCCACACAGCTTTAGAGGTTGCAGACAGCAGACACATGCGCACACTAACACACGCACAGAGAGAGAGAGAGAGGGAGAGAGAGAGAGTATAATACATCTATGTGAAAGAGAAATTTGACACACACACAGCCTGGATTTGGGAATACACACGCTCTCTCTCTCCTTCACACACACGCACGGACACAGACAGTGGTGTTATGTAGCCGGCTGGCCGGGTGTTAAGGCCAAGCAGAGCTACTGGCGACAGGTTGGAGAGAGGAGATGGCTCACTAAGCCTAATCACACAGGGGAATGCTGTCTGGGGCACCTGACCATCAGACCTCTCACTGCCTGTGTGCGTGTGTGTGTGTGTGTACATGCTTGCTTGCTTACATGTAGCTCTGCGTATGTGTTTGAATGTATGTGTGAACTCCAGATGAAGGCAGTCATAATTGGGGCTTATCACCCCGCACAGGGCAGAAGGAGAGGTGCCAGCGCAGGACTGAGGGCGTCTGACTGGAGCTGGAGTTTAGTGGAGGGGGTGTGGGTGGGGGTGTTGTAATGAGTCATCCAGATCCTTATGGGCAAAGCCTCACACAGCCGGAGAACATATTCCATACACTGAACACAGTCCATCCCATAAAACTCAGCATCAATTACTTTAATCCACAGATCAAAGATAGCACACAATGTTTGATGTTCATCTGTTCTGTTCATCTGTTCATACTTTCTGGAACCTGCCGCGTACAGACAGGCTCTGACTGACGTGTCTGGTTTGCTCTCGGTCAATCTAATTGCCAATACACTCGAATGATGATAGATTTTATTACCAAACACGATATTGGTTCACCTGAGTCCAAGCCAATTTAGTCTGTGGAGGATTTAGTTCACTTGAGTTTTCCCCTTGGTCCGGTAACTTTTCACCCAGGGAAAATGAAAGAAAATCAAAATGCTTGATGAAAAGCCAGATAGCAGGAACAAGAAAGTAAATACTTGAAAAAAGTTCAGTCTCTTAATATATGCCCTTTTCTCAGGCCCTTCCTTGGAAAGGACATGCCCAAACTAAATAGTGTATACCTGAGAGTTTTTGGTCCTCTCCAATCACGTACTTCGGTGCTTGTTCACTCATTATTTATCTATGATTATATTGAGCATCATTACAGCTTGAAACATGCATTCTCGGATGAGTTGGAAGGACTATTGCTCTTGGATAAAGTTAACACTCTTTGGAGTATTTTGCCCAACAAGCAGCTTTAATAACACCGCATTTTGACATAATATTACACATGTTTTTCTGGTGAGAAAGCTGACAGCTAAGAAGCTGAAACCTCATTAAGAAGCATAATTGTGTCACTTTCAATGAACTGTTGCAGATATTGCTGATTTCACACAACATACTAAAGGAAACTGAAGAAATTCCAGTTTTCCTTTCTGCTCTGGGATGAAAACAACAAACAAGCCATTTTTTATGTATTAAAGTATTAAATACAAATAAGAAATTACCCTCTTTATAAGCCAAGCATGTCAGTGACAAAGATGAGGACTAAGGAGGTTGTTTGGGCTAAAATGAGCTGCAAGTAACATCATCACCACAGTCATCATCATTACCATTTGACATCAGATGCCGTGCCAAACATAAGCAGTTTCAGCCATTGCATCCAAGAGGTTAGTGCAACATTTTGTTCTGTAATTTATTATGGCCCTTAAAGGATGATATAAAAATTGAAAGGCCCTTGATAGGTAAAAGGTTCCAAACCCTTTTAATGTAGATTCAACATTAGTATCGACATAAACATTGACAGAAAGCTAGCTCTTCTCAAAAATGAGCAGGTGGTGACGATATAGGGATAAAAGGGTGCCCAATAATCACATCCATCTATTATCTATACTGCTTATCCTTTGAGGGTCGTGGAGGGAGTTGGAGCCAATCCAAGCTGATATTGAGCGAGAGTCATGGCACACTCCGGACACCCTGCATGTGTGTTTGAATGTATGTGTGAACTCCAGATGAAGGCAGTCATAATTGGGGCTTATCACCCCGCACAGGGCAGAAGGAGAGGTGCCAGCGCAGGACTGAGGGCGTCTGGCTGGAGCTGGAGTTTAGTGGAGGGGTCCGGGTAGGGGTATTGTAATGACTCATTCAGGTCGTTAGATCATGACTTAGGACTGTGGGGGGAAGTCAGAGTATCTGGAGAAAACCCACATATACATGGGGAGAGCATGCAAACTGCACACAGAGAGACTCCAGCTGAACTGGGATTCCAACCAGGAACCTTCTTGCTCAGTTATTACATGTAAAATAAGTTAGGTATTTTCTTTGTCATTTCATCTTCAACACCATGTGAAATTTTCTTTGATTTGAACTGAGACGAAGAATATTTGTAGCAGTTTTATTGAAGTTCAGCTGGAATTTAATAGAAGGGTGAGGGGTTTTGGACGAGCCTTTGCGATTCACACTCTATCCGTTTGGTGAATTCCTTTGAACATGGGCTGGTGTTGCTGTGAGCCGAGATGGAAGCTGAGGGCAAAGACGGAGTGGATGGAGTTTTGTCTGGTTTCCAGCATCTGGAGAGTTTCACTCGAATCACAAGAGACATTTATTGATTTTCTTCTTTAAACATTCTGCCTTTCAGCAGCTCCTCTCCCTCTCCACCACGTTAGGAGATTATCACGGAGTGAGCTTGAGAGGAATTTAGAGATTAGGGCCCAAAAGACATTCTGGTGAGGGTGATAGGAGCTGTGTGGAAAGAGTTTTCTCTGTAGGGAGGTGAACTGTGCAGAGGCTGCACTTTTAATTCACAGAGGGACTGGAGAAACAGCGAGTCCAGCAGGTGTTTCCTGACGTGATCCTGGGTGAAGACAGGTAAAAGAAAGATTATGAAATAGTCCATGTCGTGTTTGACATGTAGACGACACAATGCAGCCTTATAATATAGAACAAGGGAATACTACCTCTTGGCTACCTTCATTTCCCCACAGCGAGCCAGTCATCCCTCCTTAACCTCCTCAACATGTAACAACATCTCTTTCCACTAAGGGAAACTATTAATTTCCTCTTCTCTTGTATCATCTCCAATATATTCCTATGTCCATATTAGTAATATCAGAAACTCCATTTCCTGTCTGTTTTACAGCTGCAGTGGTTCTACATACTTTATTTCATGTTGGTTACAACTAAATAAAGGAGCTGGAAGTCAGACATTTGTCAGATGTACTATGACACACTAGCAGTATACTATACAATGACTATAGGAACACAAAAATGGCAGAGTCTCAATTACATTTTCTGGAAAAATAAAGAAATTCATATTATCTCCCAGCTGTAAGTATGATGAACTAAAGAAATGCACATCTTTACAAAATATCTTATGTAATATGATGAGCTGCCATGATTTATTTTAAAGTATGAATGCCATGACACAACATCTCAATCCTCAGTTCATCAGCATATTAGAGCTGAGTCTCCAGCTGAGTGAGAGAAGTGGACCAGTCACTTCAGAAATGCTCACAGATGATGTCTCTCAATGTGGTGTATTTGTGCCAGTTTGCATCAATACACAACCTCAGACCAGTTGATTTGCAATATTGGACCCGTTGTGTGGAGTTGCAAAGACGTCCCATCAGACGCCTCTACAGACACCCAGTGTAGTGTATCCTCCAAAAAGGCAGGAGGGCACGGGCATCACACAGTTTAAACCGAGAGCCTGTATAAGCCAGGGTGTTTGCAGTCCATACATACAGCCCAGGCATCTGCTCATTAAACTGGCCTGAGGAACAATGCATAGTGATGTAGATTACTTCTATTAGTGACACACTCTTGGTAATCTGTTTCATTACTTAAAACTTGAACACACATACACGATGAACATATTTTTACACCCTCTGAGGACATAGTTTTCTCTGATGTCCATCACAAACGAACATATATAAACCTGCTCTAAAAGATGAGAATAATCACCTCTATCAATTTTCTTTGATACAAAAAAATCTGTAATATATTTGAGTTCATCCAATGGTACCAGGAACTGCTCATGTCTAATTTGGCAAATTTAACCTTCCAAAATATGAACAAAATTCGGAGGTTTCCAAATTGCTGTGCAGTTTTCTTGCATCTGATAAGCTTAACACTTGACTTTCTGGATCATATTTCATGTCTCACTTGTACCTTAACAACATTCTCCCACCACTGCCGCCTCTTCAGGACTCTCAGTCTGAACCCCTGTTAACATCCTATTGGTATCTTCACTTGGTGTCAGTCAAACAGAACAGTAGTATTGTTCAGAAGGAAGAGAATCGAGCAGTTTAAAAGAGCTTAATTCTGAAACAGAACCAGGATCAGATATGAAAAATCAAGCTCCAAAACATCACAGTGGTGGTAACATGTTCTAATGGAAAGTGCTAATCCACCTTAACTTCTCTGTTACAGTTCCCGTCTTACCCTTTGACCTCTCATCCAAGCTTCACGCTCGCCCTTTGTCCTCGACCTTTGGATCTGACAGCATTACTGACACCCCAAACCCAACGGAGCAGCCATTATCATTCTGCCCTGTGGTCCAACTCTGTCGTTGCCTCATCCTGCTCCCAATGTGGTTATGATTAATCACACTTACCGGTAATCGGAGTGCCCTTCTTCCCCTCCGCTCCCTCTCTCTTCTTCCATGGGCTCCAGATGACTGTCTGATGTCGGGGCACGAGACAATGGGATCCAGATGCGTGATCGATGGAGGACGGACAATGTTCATAAGCGGGGAGGCATTGTGGTTTTGAGTTACAGAAATACGGTCCCATCCACTGGCCTGGTCTGCCTTGTGGCTGCACGGGTGATTAATGGGACTTTACTGGCAGTGTGAGGGACCGGTTTCCTCCCTGACACAGATACAGAACAACATGTTGCGTACAGCACATGCTGTTGGCAATGCTTGGATTCATTTGTGCACATATGCAGTCGCAAACCCAGGAGGGGGAAACCCCCAGATGTCAAAATGATGAGTTCCCGGAGGTCGAGGGGTTGGTAGAGATTGGAAGTGTGGGGATATGTGAGGGAGGAGATGCAGCCAGGACATAAGAATGATGGCCGAGAGGATGCAGGATGGGTATATGAGTACTGCTTAGGTCACCATGAAGCATCTTGTAAGTCACATGATCATGGTGCAATGAGATATCCTCATCTGGAAGAAATCTCCACATCACACATTCATGCTAAAACAATGCATTTGCAGGACAAATTCACCACAAATCAACAACTGATAACCCCCGCGACGCTGTCATCTCCCCAACTCTCCTCCATATACCACCGCTTCTGTCTCATCCCTCATTTCTTATGTTTCCCCCTCACCCTGACTCATTTTTCTCCGCTGCTGCACAGCACTGTATGGCGGGGCTGCTGGTCATATGTTGAGCAGATGTGGTCTGTGTGGAATCTCTGGGTGGCTCCGCATGCCATCTGATGATAAGCAGAGGATGAGATCCAATCGCAGCCGACTCCAGACTTTTGTTTCCATTTGTAATGAATCTGTCTGATTTGTTGTGTGTGTGTTTTTTTTATGTGAACTATGCACCAACACAGCCCACATGCAATACATTAACTGTAGTAAGCAGTGTGTTGTGCATTGGCCATGGGAGAGACTGGCGATAAGCATCGGTCTCATCGCTGCTCCACAACTCCACAGCACCTTTGTGCTCTCTGCAGCATAATACACATTTTTTGTTTGAGGTTACAATGGGAAGGATCTTTAGTTGTCTCCTCATTATAATCTCATGTCACGTGTTGCTATATGCACTTTAATGTAAAGCACATTGAGTTCCCATGCAGTGCTTTGCCTCGCCGAAAAATCATTAATATATTCATCATGTCCTTTTTCCAGTTTGTAATATATACAGGAGTCCTGGTTCAGTTCAGGTGCTAACATCTCTTCTTATTTGGATCCATCCCTCCATTACTGAGTCAGCCACACTGCCAAGAAAAGCAGTTCACGCACGCAGGCAGTCAGACATTGCATGGCGGCTTCCAACACGTATCATCGTAAGTGTCAGGGATTAATAACACAATAGCTTGAATCAACAAGGAGTGATTAAAATCGGTCTGTGAGTGAGGCAACCTGCGGCAGAGGTTTAACACTGTAATCACAGACACTCCCTGAGCTCAGCTCACCACAGAGCTCTCTGTCTCTCTCATGTGGCTTCCTGCTGTCTTTATTAGGGGCAACATTTTGCTGAATGTAGACAGAAGAGTGGATCTCTCCAGCTCAGTTATGACATTAACAGTACAAGTATACAAACAGGTACAAATGTTGCACTTGTTCTGAAACACCTGCGGAAATAAACATGTACAGATGCGTTTTGGAATTCATGTGTTGTCATTGTGGCGCATGTACCAGATGTTCCAGAATTGTAAAAAGTCCCGGTGCACCTTATCATTACCTAAACTGTTTGTTTTAAACAAGAACTCTGGAGGATATTTATACGTCACATGTGAACAAAGCAGCAGGAGATTCTGCGGTTACACATAAATCTCCAGAGTGTTCAGGCGAGGGGTGGAGCAGCAGGCAGGAAGTAATGTAAAAACTCTGCAGCGGAGATCACATGGTACGGTTTTTTTACCAAAAGTCTTGAATCTTTTTGTGTTTCCAAGTTGACATCTTCGTCTGCATCATCTACATATATGGCACCTCTTTTTACACCATGTGACATTTGTATTCTTTCTGTTTGTTTTTTTAAATTTTGCATCTGTTGCACGTTAGATACGCCATCAACACACCAACTTGCTAGCGGTGAATCCTCTGGAGGATCACCTGCTGTTTTCTCACATGAGCTCATTTGTGCTTTCCCCAGAAGTTTTGCAAGAGAAGCCCTGAAGAAAGTCTGAAGTCTCTGACGTGGACATTTGCATTCTCTCATACTCTGGAGAATGTCAGGAGATTGTCAGGAGTTAAGTGCATGTCTGAAAGCAGCTATACACGTTCTACGCATGTCTACTTTTCTTGAGTTCTTCCATTACATGCTATTTTGTACCTCTACCCCATTCATGAATTTTACAGCTGGTGTAATGTTGTAATATTACAGTTAAGCTACAGTATATAAATTTGTTATAGCCCCAATTTAAAGAGGTGCAATGTTGTAATGCTTAGGCATCAATGCATTGATTACTAGAATGGCACTCAGTAGAGTGCATACCTCCACAGAGGCCCAACAGTCCCCCTGTGAAACCACATTTAAATTCACTAGATCCAGATGTATATACAGTATTTAGATCTGCATCACATTGCACACACTCATGAAAATACTTTGTCTAAACATGCCTGATTTTTATCATTAAGATCCATAAATTATTCTATAAGAAATCAACTAAAATGTAGAAAAACTTCAAAATAAAGTGAAAATCGTGGATCCACGCCCTGATCTGCCCATGAAACCATAATTGCCTTGGAAATTATAATCTTATAATTCAAAATGTGTAAACCTGAAAGAAGACAAATCGTATCTATGAAATTCAAATATATATCTAAAACTTAGAATGCAGGCCTTTTAATTTGATTAAAGATTTAATTTAATTAGATTTAATATAGATTTTAGCTTGATATAGTGACTTTTTCTTACCAAACATTTTAACTTCTTCAACAACTGCATTTATTAAATTCTACAAAATTGTAGAACCGATGAGCGCTGGAGGCTAATCATTTATTATTATGTGGATCACATGTATTACAGTGTTGCAGAAGGACAAAAGCACATTGAGGCTTCATCAAAGAGCTGCAGAGGAAGATATGCACTCAGAACACTATGAACACCAAAGATTTGCAACCAATAAAAAGTGTTTGATTTAATATAAAACATGTTCACATAGAAAATGAATACAAAGCACCCGCATATGAAATAATACTGGAAAGATTCATGAAACATGAAGTCAGAAACATCCCTCCATTCTGTATATTATCAGCTGTCTCTCATTAACAATGTTTCCATGAATTGTCAGTTGTTTGTTGATCATAACGTGACTAATAGATCTGTATTCATTAAACCTAATCAAGTGGATGCAACATCAAGACAAAATAATGTTCCAAGGAAAATGTGGTTATAAATACATCAAACCTACAGTGAATTGAAAGGTGAAATACATACCTCTTCTACAGATAATTAAAATTCAAATAACAATAACTGTATCTTTCTTATTGGTGAGGAAACTTCGGTCCAAGCTACCTGTTGCAAAGTCCCAGGTCTAATCTGCCAATGAAACCACCAATGAGGGTCCACAGGGGAATGAATCATGATAATGCATCATATTGTAAAACCTGATCTATAACCTGATCAGGTGTTTTTGTCAAAAATCAAAGTTACTTGTAGCAATAATCAAATTTAACGTATTAAAATATGAGTACGTTTATTTGGTATCTTCAGACATTTTCAGACGTAAAGTCCAGAGTTTGCCATATGAAGAACGGAGGAGATTCTTCGCTCAGGCGCGTTCACACCAAGACAAAGCGTTCAGGTGAGGGGGGGGGGGGGGGGGTGCAACAGGCTGTGGAAATCATCTGTTTACAGCACGTCGACACCAGCATTGTCACCAAAAGCTCTCAAATCTTGCTGTCTTTCCAAGTTGACATCTTTGTTAGTGTCCTCCACGTGTATGGCTCCTCTTTTTCATCCTGAGAGATTTAATATTGTATTTGTTTTTCTCAGTGTAAGAAACCTCATCAACACACTCCTTCGCACTGTACTTAGGTATACTAGTTCAATAAAATGCACTGTCATACTTTCCACTACACGTTTTCCGATTAGCTAAGCACAAATGTGCTTTTTTAAAAGTTCAGAGTGGTTTTGTGGTCTACATTTGTTGGAAGTGTGATTCAAACAAACACTATATCTCCAGCTGAATAAGTAAATCAAAAGATCACTAATTATCTAAAAAGGACAATAACAACTTTTACAGCATCTTGCTGCCACCTGTGGTTGAACTGTGACCCTCGTGTTCAAACTTGATGCAGAAGCAAAACTAATTTAACTAAAACCATTTATGTAAAAAACAAATGTTGGACACAAGTTAACATGCTTGTTCACTAAACTCATATAAGTCATGTACAAATGTGCATATTTCACTATATGAGCTCTGGTTTTCCAACACATGTTAGCCTGTAAGTGATGCTAACATGCCCTGTGTGTGTGTGTGTGTGTGTGTGTGTGTGTGTGTGTGTGTGTGTGTGTGTGTGTGTGTGTGTGTGTGTGTGGTGGGGAGGAGAGCTGGAGTCTGTGACTGTGTGTGGCTTGGCTGAGTGTGTGTTTTGGCTTGTGTGCGGCCTCAGGCAGGGGGGTCACTATATGTTTTGGGGTCACTCTGAGGGTCTCGGATGGAATTACCAGTCCACTGCAACACACACACACACACACACACACACACACACACACACACACACACACACACACACACACACACACACACACACACATATGCCATCATAAGTGTAAAAATGTGCACCACAGAATAAACCTTTACAAGTTCCAGTTCAATGTGGCAACCACCCCATTGCTTCTGTTATGAGATGAATCTATCAACCTGTTGTGACCCTGCACCTCCATCTGCACCCTGATGGTGTATGTGCACATGTGTGTGTGTGTGAATTTTACCACCCAGGATGGAGACTATTGTCTAAAGAATCTGCCTCAGGCCTACTGTGCATAAACGTGTGTGTGTGTGTGTGTGTTTAAGGTCCTGGTCACAACATCCTATCTCTTTTTGTTTATACTCACACCATCTCCACTCCCACCATCCACTTGTGGAGCTGAACTGGTGAAGGTGTGTTTGTGGGTGGGACAGTGTTGTGATTTTTCTACGGTGTCTGTGTTAAGATGTGTGATTTTATCTGTGCAGTTGTGTATGACTGGTGGTGTGTGTGTGTGTGTGTGTGTGTGTGTGTGTGTGTGTTTTGGGCCTGCAGGGCAGCTTTAGGATGACTGATATGTTGTGAGCAGTGCTGAGGGACACTTGAGACAGCAGGCAGATCAGATGGACATCCCTCCATCAGTAAAATGTCAGTAAGTCTCACACACACACAAACACACACAAATGCACACACAAACACCGACCAGAGAGCGGAACAGGAAGCATTGAGATGAGACAAGACTGTGAGCGAGAGGGGGTGAAGAGGGGGAGAGAGTTGTATGTGCGTGTCAAGGCGGAATGTGTGTGTTAGGCAGGTGAAAAATGAGGACGCTGTTTTGTAGACAGAACTAGTGTAATTAGTACCACACACAAACGGAGACACACACACTCACACACCTTCTGAGAGGCCTGAGCATATGTTTGGCGCTTTGCTTTGTTCATGTGTTTGAGTGGTAATCAGTGAAGCTGCCAAGTTCTTCTGAGCTTTTCATGCATTATTTCCGAGGCAGGGGAAGCATTGCAGTAGAGTCAATCAGGAAATATACTTGGGTACAACTCTGAGGAACTCTGACGTTATTTGATCATTACCAACTAGAATGGCACTCAAACCTCCGCTAAGGCCGATGCCTCCTTAAATCCAATGAAACTGCACCAAATGACACATACTCATAGATATAAGTTCACTAAATGTGCTTTTTTTTTATCAAGAAAACTGGGAAAATGTTGGCAAAGGCAGTGTTATCTTGTTGTTAAAGAGAGTGACAAAATAATGAAATGTATTCTTCTTTATGAAGATTCTGACATTCACCAATGTTTTCTTATCTGGGATTTGTTCTAATGTAAGAACAGAATCGAAGCACACTGAAGAGCACTCTTACGCACATTTGACAACTGAAATGCTTTTATAAAATGACCCAAGTGTATTTTACTTTTAATTCTACAGTTGTATAAGAAGATTTAAATGACCACAATATATTATAATTTTTATCTTAAAAAAGACTGACAAGTTTCAGTGCATATTGTACATTTTTTTAATGCAGGGAAATCTTGAATAGGAGAATAATTATCACCCATCCTTATTTTTTACACACTGGTGTTTCCATATTAAATGTGTCACATGTACCATAGTTTTACAGCAACAACTTGTAGTTACAATTTACCATCAAGTTTAGCCTATTATTTCTCTTCTTAGACAAGAAATGGAGCTGCAACTGCACCACACCGAGCACCGAGCGGGACCTGAACCCGAGTGTTATTCAAAAATATTTTGTGTGAACCCGGCCCAGCATGTCCGGTCCCATTGGGTCCGGTCAGTCTCAGGTCGAGTATCCACAGATGCTCAGCGGAGGGTTCACCTGCAGTGCTGTGATTCCAATGATCAGCTCAGATAACTGTGCATCTTCCTTTTTCTTTTTCTTTCCCCCTCTCTCTTCTGTGTTGGACAATATTTCTTTTGACTTCCGACTTGTTTTTACTTCAATTGTGCGACTTTCTGAATACCAGCTCAGGCGATACAGATATCCATGGATTTTTTTTACAGATTAACAGATAATATGAATCAGTAAAAGTTTGTTGTTGATTAAAGTTGTATGGAATCAGAGTTGATTGAGATGACAAACTTACGATCATTTATTTAGTTATTAATCGATGGTGTCGGGTCATGAATCCAGATCCTCCAGTCACTTTAACACTGAGTCCTGGCTGTTTGCGTTACATCTAATGTTGTACTCAGCACAAAATTTGGACAACAAATTTTTCGTTATGTTTAAATGCAGCCTCATAAACTCTGGAGCGAATCAAACAAACAGTTCCTGATAACTAGTGATAAGTGTTGGTGTTTACTAGTTAAAATGAGAGCAGGTCAGCGGGAGAGTGGAGGAGGACACAGGAAACTCCAGCACGATACAAACCTTCTGATCATTGAGCAGCTGTGGTCTAGACAGAAGCTCTGTATTTTCACAGTTGTTCACACTGTTCTTCAACAAAGTAACTTACCGTGCTCTGCTCCTCTTATCTCACTGTGTGTTGCTCACACAGTCTATGGTGCTGCTCTATGTGAGTGAGTGGGGGCAGGGCCCCAGGGCCGTGTATGAGTGCTCCCAGTCTGACGAGTCTGGGAGCACACACACACACAAAGACACACACACATACACACACACACACACACACACACACTTTTGCTCGCTGCTGGTATTTCAGGTGATGGCCCATATGATGATGATTTAAAATAAAACGTGTCGTAAAGCGTGACCCTGACATTGAACACGTTCATGCACAACACTGTCTCTTAGTATAGTCAGGGGTTTCTCTTGGTGAAAGTCGTGCAGTGTGTGAACACCAGGAAGTTGTGTGAACTTGGCTAAAGTCACTGATCATACAAAAGTATTGATTTGTAAAGAGTTATAAGTTCATTATTTCTTCTACTGTTTATTCCTGATTTGGTAAGTGTGTGTGTGTGTGTGTGTGTGTGTGTGTGTGTGTGTGTGTGTGTGTGTGTGTGTGTGTGTGTGTGTGTGTGTGTGTGTGTGTGCGTGTGTGCGTGTGTGTGTGTGTGTGCGCGTCTGCGTGTATGTGTGTGTTGAACAGTGGTATTGTGACAACAATCCCCAGGCATAAAAATGTCAGACAGACTGAATCAGAGCAGGAGAGAGAGGAGGACGGAGGGTAACAAATTCTCTACAAATTGGCTCTCGTTCAGGACACAGAGGTCCACTGATGACAGACAGCCGGCCTCACAGGCCGACAGGTAGAGAAGCTGACGTTTAATGCTGCTTTCTCCACACACTCTTCTTTTTCTTCATCTTCTTCTTTGGGGTTTTCTGTGTTTCTCCCTTCTGTTTGCTCACTGCAGCTCCGACACACTCACAAATAAACTCCAGTTGTCAGGTTTGCTGCGACTCCTTCACCCCACCTCCCTGCGTCCCTGCCCCGTCGCGGTGATACCGCAGTGACACAGGCCCATTCACAGACAGACACCTGACACTGAGCCGCTGCTCTCACACACGGATTAACACTGGCATTCCTCCATCCATCCCTCCCTCACGTATGATTCCTCCCTTCTCGTTCACCCCTTTTCCTACTTTCTTTCTTGGCGAATTTCGTATCTTTTGCTCTTTCTTTTGCTGTTTCCTTATTCCTTATTCGTTTCCTGTGACCTGTTTTCCTGAGATTCTACATCCTTTAATTGTATATTTCATCCTTATCCATATTTATTCCTTTGAATGTTTTCTTAATATTATCTTTATTCTTATTCTATTCTGTGAGAACATATGTGTAGTTATCTTATTAGTTATTCATGAATCACATTAACCTATTTCATTTTGATTATTTATATATTTATTCATTTTATTATTCATTTATTAAATGTTTTGCTTCCCGGCTTCCTTGCTGTCTTCCTTCCTGTCTGTTCTCCAATCCATCCTTAGTCCCTCCTTACTTGCATTGTGTACTCCATGTTCACTTGTGCTTTTAACATTGTTGTATAATAATATTTCTATTTTAATTTGTATTCCTACAAATTCAAATGGTTATATCTCCTGCACCATAATATCAAGAATTTCCTTCCTTCTTTCAATCCACCCTTCTTTAATTTTCTCCCTCCCTTGATAATTTTCTTGATACTTAATGCCTCTCTGTTTTCCCTCTGTTCCTCCCATATTCACCTTCTTCTCACCCCTTCTCTCTTTCATTCTGCAACCAACCCTTCTTTCACTTCCAACCATTTTCTGTCTCAACCCTTTACATTGCCTATTACTTTATTCACTCATTCACTTTCCCAGCTTACTCAATTCCATTCTTTTTCCTCTCCTTGCACCATTGCTGGATTTTGTTATTGAATTTCTTTATTTCATTCACTTCTACATCCCTTCTTTCTTTATTCCTCTTGCCTTTAACGACTAGCTCCTATCCCTCCATCCTTTTCCCTCCTTGTGTGCTTAACATGTTATGGTGGAAATGAGACGGTTTATGAGGAGAGTTAAGTTTCATAACCCACCATCTCCCTGACCCTGGTCATATTAACTACAACAGCCCCACCTGACATTTATGCGCACACACACACACACACACACACACACACACACACACACACACACACACACACACACACACACACACACACTCTAGCGGGTCCAATAAGAGAGGGAAATGTGCTTGAATGCAGCTCAACAGCAATCCCACCTTAAGTCTTCCCCTGTGTGTCCTAGAAGGAGTTATATCTCACATCTACTCTGGCCATTTGGAAAATCATTGCTCCAATTCACACACCCGCTTTTCCCATCTGCACTCACCAATGTGGTGGCTTGAATAAAACCATAGCCTATGTACACATGCAGTTCTTTCGTTTCCTTCTCTCAACTTTCATTGTTGTGCACTCCAAAAACATGAAGGTTGGAGTCTGAAGGAATGAGCACAAATTCCGCATATTGACACATCAGAAACACAGTTAAACTGAATATTTCAATCACTTTGATAAAACACTGTGACCTGGAAACACTGACGACCATTCTGCTGATGATTTTTTAAATTTGTGAGAGTGTCAGTTCTCGTCTAAAACGGTAAATAAGGAATTCAACTTTTCACGGATGGTTCATCCAAAATAGGAAAGCTGATATTGGATGATCTAGCAAATTTCAGGTCCAATCCTAACATTTTCTTAAAAGTATTAAATTCTACAGTGTTTGTACATGGCTTGGTCAAGGTTGGATAAACCACAGTTTGCATCAGGTTTATAACTAAAATGTTTGGTTAAGGTCAAGGAAAGATGGTGATACAGTATTTATTCTGTAATCAGTAAAAGTTTATCATAAAACTTAAACTCTGGTCTCCTGAAACACAGAGTGTGTCCGTCCCCGACCTCCACCCTAACGACTTTCTAGCACTTTATATAAGCATACAGTACTTCCTGCAATGACATTTAACATGAGAAAGTGAAGTGATATTCAGATTCATCCAAAATGGACATATTTCCTCCATATTAGAAGGTTTTGTCTACACTACTGCAGATATTTTTTGAGATGGATATTTTACCCTCTGTTTACAAAAAAAATCTCCATCCGCTACAAACGCTGAAACAAACTTGCACGGCTAGCAGGTGGCGATAAAGTCTACATCGGCGGTCCGCCAAATACCATTAGACCTAGCAGTGTAATCATACATACGGAAACAGGTATATAGCCGACATTGTTCTTGTTGTCGTCTCCTCAGATACTTGACCATAACTGACAATTATCCATCAATTCATTGACCTTCAGTTATGCTTCAAAATGTTTACCCTTATCAATGCTGCTAAAACTTTTATCTTGATGATGTTCTCCTTTACACTTGACATCTATTGCACTTCTGTCCGTCCTGGGAGAGGGATCCCTCACATGTGGCTCTCTCTGAGGTTTCTACCTTCTTTTTACCCTGTTAAAAGGGTTTTTTAGTAGTTTTTCCTGACTCTTGTTGAGGGTTAAGGGCAGAGGATGTCACACCTTGTTAAAGCCCTATGAGACAAATTGTGATTTGTGAATATGGGCTATACAAATACAATTTGATTGATCGATTGATTGTTTCTTGTGCATGTTTTTGATTTTGAAAATCGGCAAACCAGGTCATCCACCGACAATTTCATTAAAAATCATGCAAATAATCTGCTCACGTCATCAAACATTTTGACAAATCGTGTCGAAAGTTTGAAGAAAAGTAAATTATGGAGCTGCAGATGGATGGAAGATACAGACAATACAATCAGTCTGTTATATTTTATATCACATTCTCAGTGTCAGTGAATACAGTTTGAGGTGACATTTAAAATATTACTCTTAGCATAACAGTAGAACAGCACCCCCGTCAGAAACATGCCTCTTGTGACCCCCCCCCCCCCCCCAACATTTATACACTGTATGCACCACAAATCTTATAGATATGAAGTCCAGTTTAGAGATGTTCGTTTTCCTTCTTGATAGAACTGAAAAAGAAAACAAATAAGTAGGAATACGCAACAATAAACCCGACAAGTTTGTCATTTTTTTGCTTTGGTGCTGTCTTTGTCAAACACCTGGTGCTCTTTAGTGTGACAGTTCTTCAATTGCTTTATGAGATTGCTCATGTTGTAAGTGGCCCTGCTCGCGTCACCCCTTGAAACCAAAGTCTTGCATACCGTGCATGTTGCCGTTTGCCAAATTGTTGACATTGTAGCTAGCTCTGGCTAACGCTGCTCTGCCAGAAATCACTTCTTCTTCACCTGTCTAAAAGCAGTACTTGCCAGTGGCAGTGCAGCACAACTTATGTTTGGAGCGGTGAAGAAGTGATTTCTGTGAAAAGAAAATTGCACTTTCATCTGGGAATATATTGATCAGTGAATATATTGGCATACTCACCAATGCCCAACCTGGCAAAAAAAGGATTTACGATGCTGTATTGGAGCATTTCTAGTCCAGTTGTAAATCCAACCCAGTCTGTAGCTCTTTGTTCCTACTGAAGAAGTAAATCATTAGAAACTAATTGTTTTTAGTTAGATTTTTAAAGGCACTGAAGATTCTAGGCCTATATTTGAGGAAAGATTTCTGGCAACAAAATCGTTTATGTGGAATAAAATTTAATTAAAATATAACTATGTTGATGATGGAACATGTCCAACAACTGTGTGGCTTACTCATGTAGATAATGGAGCTCTCTATATGAATAAGCACTATCAGGCTTTGGAAACACAGATAATACTTGTTCAGAGCAGAGTTTTGAACAAGTAATGACAAAGCAAAGAGGGATGAGATGCCATTATGGAAATCCAGGAACTTAGAGAGCTGTCAGGAACTGGAAGTGGGTCAGTGGGAACACACCTGACAGATGCAGCTACTGGAAATGGAAGAAGATGAGTGAGGATGGTCTCTGTCAGTCTCATCACCTCTATGTGTGTCTGTCAGCACACTCAGAGCCTTCTGCTGCGATCTTATCTCTCAATTACTGCAACCAGCACATTCCTGCTAACCACACACATGCATGCATGCACACACGCACCTGCGTATTAAATTCAAAACATCTCAATATGAAGCACTGCCGGCCTCATAAGTACCCTGACATTACTCTCAGTCAGGACTTAATGGCTCATATTTTTCCTGCTGAGAGCACAAATAACATTTGGAGTAAAATCACCAGCACTGAACACTCACAGCCTCAAACACTTTGTCACATGATGAGGAATTGCTCCTGCCCAGTTCCATATTTCACACATTTCATTGAAATCATTTAAACCATTACCTGTCATGTTAACACACTTGTTTCTCACACTCGCACAAAACGCTGCGCTCTCATTCGCTGAGCTCTCTGAAGAACAAATGAATCTCAAACACTCATAAAGAGTTTTGGAATTCTTCCTCACTGACTCATGTTAGTCTAAGAAATGTCACAGAGCACGAGGTCCACACATACACACACCTCAATAACACATGGTCTCACCCAGGGGCCAGTTTGACGAGTGAGAGCCCTCAAAACTGCAATAACTCTCAGCTACTCCTTATGAATCATTACAGTATCCAGAAACACACACTGTGTGTGTGTTTGGCTCCAGTGTGAGCTGCGAGCCCTGTGCGTGCCACACAGCGTGTATCAATCATAAAAGGGCTGACAGCGATTTCGTGGGAATTGCAAAAGCAGGGTGAACAGCATTTACTGAAGTGTAACTAAACAACAAGTTTAAAAACACATGCACACACACACACACACAAAAACATTTTTTTTTAAATGTTGATGCTTTTTTATTATTATTTACCCCATATAAACTCAGCCTATTATCATTATCTAATACATATATATTAGATACATTGCACAGTATATATAGCTGAAAAGGTAAACGTTTTTTTTTTGCCTTCTTAATGAGAGCAAAATTGAAGACAAACAAAGGAAAGTAAGGGAAAGATCAGGGGATGAAGGCAACAAAGGGCCCAGAGTGGATTCACAGGACCAGGACTTAATGAGCACATTTACATGGACAGCAATATTCAGAATATTGACCTTAATCTGAATAAGACATAATTTGTTATTATGATATTAACATGAGTGGCTAATAGAATATTACATTGGCATTCCTGTTCCCTTGACTTAAGTCAACATTATATCCTAGCACACTCAAACCCAGGACATGTGTTCTCAACCAGTTGGGAACTGCTGTATGTCAAAATGCTGTGGAAACTCCAACAGGATGTTATGACGAGATTAGGACGTATACATGTCTACATAATGACACTGAGGTCAGAATACTCCACATGTCTCAATGTGATCATTGCATAGGTTAAGGTAATCAAAAAACACTGTTTACATGCAGTGTCCTATGTCTAATGGTGCGTGCTCTACTAGGTGAGATACCACAGGGCTCCACTCAAATTCTTCACTCAATTAAAAATAAGTTTTTACAGGTTAAGTAGCATAACAAGTGACTTGTTGTACTGCCCCTTTAACTTTACTGTGTTTTTAAAGTTTAAGAAAAAAAACCTGTTGCTCCTCACCACATGGCACTTCAATATTTATGACAAGCATGTACTTGTTCCAACACGCTACTGAGACTCTTCACTGCTCAGTACAACACTAAATATACTGTAACTGGGTTGAAAGGACACTTGAAGCAATTGGTTTGTCCAGTGGGGAAGTTATTTGATAATATGAATGGAGGGCAGTAGATCAGTGGATTGTGCTGTAAAGAAAAACTTGTACATTCGTGGTTCAATGTGGATGATACCTGCTAGTAAAACAACCATGGAAGCAGTGCCAGACGTCTGCAAAGCATCTGCCTCCTTCTCTCAGCCTCTTTACCCACCGAGCTGACACGATACAGCCTGACTCTTCTGTCACTGTGACGGTTCCGTGTACTTAGACCTCGCCGTGCTTTTGGCTAAATGCTTGCTAGTATGTGTTGATTAGTACAAAACTCTGAGTACAGCCTTTGCAGGTCCTAAGATATTTAAGGCTAATAAACTGAAACATTAACCATGATAAACAGCAGGGCTATAGCTATGTACCCATTTTTAATTATTTAATATAATCAGTATTTGCAATTACAAATACAGATGAATAAATAATACAGATGTTGCTGTTGATGTTTTTCTTCATGAGCCGATTAGTGAAGAAGTGAACTTTCAACAAATTCAGCGTAAATTTATGAAAATACTAGAATAGCCTACAAGTTAGTTACATAATTTAAAATAAAATCAATGAAAAATCATTTTTAAAATTATATGTATTCACTGAAATGTAATGATTGTTCAATGACTATAGGTTGACACATTTCAGGTCTCTGTCTGTGTCTTCTTATCTCATGTCTCTGAAAATGTTGGCACAAATTTCCAAACAGCAAATTTCCAATTTTATGTTTTTGTTGCAATTCTGTATTTGGAGCAGATTTCATTTAATGTTTGTGTCCTTTCTTTCTTGTATGTCCTCTGTTCTTTGAGAACACCTTAGAAATACCTGTTTAAAATAACATGTGACAGGTCTGATCTTACTCTTCTCCTTGTCAAACTTCAAATATCCGAGCCAACCAGATCTACATTGCAATACAAGAACAACGCCTTTTGTTCAATTCTTCATCTTCTACACTAAATGGGTCATCGAACAAGAGAATGCTGACTCTTGCCAGGGACATGCAGAGTTACCCCTTTAGCACTATCTCATAAACATATGTACTTACAGTATAACCTGAATATTTAATAACCTTTTACATTCATTTTTAAACAGAAATCAAATAAAAAGATTTAGAAGCCAAGCTTAAAGAAGGTGAATTATCACACTGAAGTATTTTATTATCCTCCTCATTTTTCTCTCATTGCTGTTCTCCTCTTTAGCATGCCAACAGACAGACACACACACATACACACACCCACCCACACACCCACCCACACACACACACACACACACACACACACACACACACACACACACACACACACACACACACACACACACACACACACACTCATCAGACTAAAGGTTTGACATGAGAAAATGTCTCTGCCTCACTCTCCATTTCTGACCCTGTGCCCCAAACAAATCCTGAATTAATTAAAAAGGGAAATCCCAAAGGTCTGTGTCTCTCTCTCTCTCTCTCTCTCTCTCTCTCTCTCTCTCTCTCTCTCTCTCTCTCTCTTACACACACTCCCACAGACACACACACACGTACAGATTGAGTGTCTCTCACCCTCGTGCGGTGGTTAGGGATTAGTGGGGCTTGTTCAATGATGGGAGTGTTTCCAGGTTGACAGAGAGTGACGGAGCTCAAGCAGCCTTGGTTCAAACATTACCAAGCACTCTGCGTTTGGGACACAGGCCATTTGGACACAGTCTTTGACCAGTGTGTGTGTGTGTGTGTGTGTGTGTGTGTGTGTGCACTTTATCATAAAAAAACAAATATTTTTGTGATTAGACTTGAACTCAGTCACACAGGCACTTGTAACTCGGAGTGTTGGAGTGTATTTGCTGTGTCTGTTTTAACTCTTTCATAGAGATGTGTGTTTCCACGGTTACTAAATGCTTGGCGTAAATATGTGTTCTGCTCATTCAGACTTTTCAATGGTTCACAGTCAGCAGATAAAGTTAGTTCAACAAACAAACTGCTGTGCTTGAAGCAGACAGAGACCCATCTTTTCATTTGGGTTGGTGCAGGTAGATTGTGGTGGGAAAGTAAAACGGACCAAACACACGTGAAAGCCATGGACTTCAAACAACAAACTTGTAATGATGGCATCCATTTCTCATAATGTCAGATCTGGATCTCGTAATAGTGAGAATGTTTCAAGTGACTGTCAGTCATTGATTACATTTACATGGACACCAATATTCTGACTATTGACCTTATAAGACATTGTTTCTCTTATGATGTTTTCTATAATAGAATATTCCATTCATATTCCTGGTAAAACGTTACAGAGCATAATCTCATTATGATTTATGTCATTACGTCCACTACGGCATATACGATGTTGGGTGTTTTCTCTCTAATTTGGCGAAAGCTGCAACTCTGATGTCACAAAAATGCTGTGAAAACTCTAATAGAACTTGATAATACAATAAAGACTTATACATGTCTGCAGAGTATTGGTGGTTAGGGTTATTTGAATACTTCACATGTCTTAGTTTTATTATTGCTAATTCTGAGTGGAAACCTATTGGGGTTAAGGCAGAGGCAAAAACATGCTGTTTACATGACACTGTCGTATTCAGACTACTGTCTTATGTAATGTAAATGCAGTCACTGTTATTAGTGAAGACAGAAGCAAAATGAATTAGTTTGCGTTTATTTCTTGTTTGAGACAATGAGAGATAGTGTGATTGTGTACAGAGGATGGAGTTGTGTGGTTTCAGGACCAATCACGTGTTCTGATGTATGTGAGGTGGATTAATTGACATAGATGAAATGAAGCAGTAGTCTCCTGGATGTTGTTGACAGAGCTTTTGTTTTACACACTAAGTGAATTAGGTATTTATAGGTGGACTGATGCTTACCTTCCTGAGCTGTCCACTAAACTAAAATTGGTAGTATTTTATCTCTCAGGATTTCTAAGGAGCCTGAGAAAATACTTTTTAATGTCAGAGTTGAATTGAGAAAATGTGCCTTGGTTTCTGCTCTGCTTTCAATGAGCTCATTATGTAATGATTCCGAGCTAAAAGAGCCCATCTGTCCTGCTGAGTTGAGCCTGATGATGAGGGAGGGTCTACCTTTGCTTTGTTTAGTCCAGATTAAAAGAGCTTTGATCCTGTTGGTCTCAGATTGGACTACATTTCCTTAAGGAACAATTATGTGGATGAATGGACTTTGGTCTCAGAGTAATGGGACTTCTGGAGTCTTTGTTGATCTTTTTCTGTATTTTAAGGTTGACAATTTTTGCCTTTTTTTTATATTCATATATGTTTTTATTGGATTGTGCCAATGATAGAGACAGGAAACAGGATGAGTCAGTAGGGGAATGAAACAAAGGAAATGGTCCGACCAGCCGGGAATGAAACTGGAGACCTGCTTTTTAAGGCACCTGCACACATGTGGTTGGCCCCAACCACTCTTCCATTTAATATCTCCTTCTATTGTTTCTATGTGTTAATGTGCCCGCTGTGTATTTTCCGCCGACATGATCTCAGAAGAAGAATCACGGAAGGGGTTATGAGTATTCCTCCAGCCTTGTTGTAGTGTTGATGTTAGGTTGATATGAGCCAGTACTGCAGTGGCAAAATAAAAGGTTAACTTGAAGTCATAGTCCAAGTCATGGCTGTGACGTAAGTACCAGCAACAGCTACAGACATACAGTAACAGTGCTATAACAAAGTGAACTACGTTAATGAGTAATAAACTTTAAAAAATGTATTAAAACAAGAGCTCAACAGTCTGTTCTACTGGTCTCCGAGCACATTTGAGATGCTTGTTTCTGTCGCGTTTAATGTGGAAGTTCAAGAGAACTGGGAACTCTCTTGAATATCTGTAATCAACTGGCTGTTTTGAAGCTGGAGCTTTGCTCAGTAAACAAATTCACATCTGTAGGAAATCAGGGAAGTGTAGAAATGCAATTGGTCGTTGATGACTGGTGATTGGGAAACCTTTCCTTATTCTGACAGGCTTGTTAACTGGCAATGATGTTCAACTTCCAGCTCCATTATGATTGGTCCCCTGGTGTCTTGTTGATAATGCTGATCTACGTGGGAATCTTCTGGAAGTGGAAACACACACCCTCTTAAGTTTAAACTGTCGGCTGTTTAAAGACATGCTGAGGAAGTCGTATATACCTTCTTTTTTAAGGTTTTTTCTTTGGAAATGAACTTTAAAATTGTCAGCTCCTTATGTTTCCTTGGATAACAAGCAACACATCCACTAGAGGGCAGCAAAAAGTGGAGAGTTCCTGACAGCAACAAAAATGTTGAAGGTGATGGAAGTTGTGATAATTTACCTCTAAAGAAGGAATCAAAAGCGGCTGAGTTGTAAACGGCAGTGGTCCAATTCTCCTCCAAATGTTCCCCTGTTGTTTAAATTTATTCCTCGTGTCCTGTTGTCATATCATTTGAACAATTGGCTACACTGCCCCCGGAGATTTCCAGTGGTACTGTTCTGCTTTGTCTGTTTCGTACGTATCCATAACTTTTCAGAAGATGTGCACAAACGGTTGCAATGAAAATACATATCTAACATTAAACATGAAGGAGCCCCTACGTGTTGTTGGTGACTATCTTTAGCAGGGGATCAATCCACAGGAGGCTCTAGTGAGTATTTACAGCAGCAGTTAGTGTGTCAACAAGAGTAAAAGTCCAAAGTCCTTGGACTAAAGAACAAAATGCAGTTCCAAGAGAAAAACTTCTAACCTGCTCTTTTACTTTTTCCACCTGAGGATTTGGAACCTTTCAGTCACAGGCCTGCTTTTCTAAACTGTGAGCTAACTGTGTGCCCAAAATAAATGTTAACAGTTAATCATAATCTTAGCATCAGGTCAAGAGTGTTTGCTACCTTCCAGCTATGGGTGGCCCTGGTACATTTGTTTTTAAGGTTTGTTGACAACTCAGGAAAAGTATTTACCACCGAAACACATGACTGGCAGATCTTGTTTGGGAGAGTCTTTGTCTTTTAGAAAAATAATGTGTTGGCAATGTTTAGGTTTCTTTATTTGTCTCAATATCACATTTATTGAAAGTTAGAATACTAATAATAGGTTAAAAAGTAGTATTTAGTATGTAGAGTTGTACCATTAAATTAATATGAATGTACATAATTCATTTTATTATACTGAACATAAAAAATAGAATAACTTTACTCAGGACAGTTGAGCTGAAATAATAAATATGGTTTATCGAAAAATAGCAAGTTTGCTCAACTTAAAAAGTATATACATAGACTTCACTTTTTGGACTCAACTAAAATTATATATATATATATATATTGTGCAACCACTTGACATCAGGAAATTAAATTCAACAACACATTATTTAGTGCACATGAGGAACACAAGGGAACAAATCCAGGAACAAAAGCAGATTTAAATGGAAGACAACCAGATGGGAAATAAAAAAGGGCGGGAAGTAAAAGAGCCATAACCACAAAAGGATTTTATGTGATTTTGAAATAAAACAGGAAACTAAAAATATATAATAACAAAGCAATAATTAATCACGGCAGCAGGGTCAGCACACAACTACATTTTCAGAGGGAAATATTACAAAGCATTGATGTGACAGCTATGTGTGTGAATAAAAAAAACATTATGAGGTTTTATTTCCTTAACCTTGACCAGCTACAACAAATGCACATCAGAGCATCACTGCAATATAGGAACAAAGCAGACTGGAGAGGAGCCATAGTGGTCAAGAGGATGATGGTGTCGTGTTCAGAGACCAATAGATTGTGATATTTTCTGAGATGAGAAAGCAGCTTTACATTCTAAATATGTAATATTTGTATCTTGAATTAATTTGTGGAGAAGAGAAAGACAACATTGTTGTGGAGCACCTTTACTCAAGACTCTCAGTTTGAAAACCTACTGTCCAAAGAACTAAGCCGGCATTGACTCCAGGTTTTGTGCTGAAACACCTAAAAGTTGAATGGATCTCAGCAAGCTGTAGCAGGTGTGAGTGCCTATTAACAGAGGTAGACGGCTCCATGGTTTTACAAAGGACAGAAATGAGGGCTGTTGCTTTTTATTACAACATATGATAAAAGTTAGCAGCCAGCGTATACAGTACAGGTCTCCTCAGCTCAGTGATGGAAGTACGCATGTGAGTGTGTGTGTGTGTGTGTGTCACCATATGAGACAGGCACTGCCATTGCATATGCAGAGATCACCATAGTTTCATACTGATTGACTGTGTCTGTGTGAGGGAGACGGACAGAGATAAAGACAGAAGGAGAAAGTACGATGGAGGGAGAACGAAGCCTTGTAATCCATCATCTATGACTGTTCAGCTTCCATTACAGAGTAAACAGGCTGCTTCTACAGAAAACCCACTCACGGGTGGCCATGTCCCTGCACTGATCCAACCAGTTAGCTTTTGTGTGTGTGTTGATGTGAAAGTGTGTGTAAGTGCATGTAAGTGGGCTACAGTATCTGTGTGGAAGTGTGTGCACCTTAGAGTGTAAATGCAGCCCTGCCATAAAATCCAGGACGTAATTCACTCTAATAACAAAGCCGACGATGCTCCAAAACCTGAGATGGTTGCATGTGTGTGTTTGTGTTGGTCCGGATACACCAAAAGAAAGTCTATGGGCAGTGAGCAGAGGGGTCCTCGTTGTCTTCCCGCTGCGAGACAGCTTGTGTGTACAGACACCCTACAGCAACCGACTATGTGTTGAGTGTATGTGCATGTTTGTGGCTTGTGTGTGTGTGTGTGTGTGTGTGTGTGTGTGTGTGTGTGTGTGTGTGTGTGTGTGTGTGTGTGTGTGTGTTGGTGGTTTTCCTGTTCTATAAATGGTCAGATGGTTGGAAGCTTGTCATTCTGACCCCGACCAAGCAATTCCCCTCCACTCATCTGCGATCACTGAGACATATCAATGTGTTGATGTTGGACCGCAGTCTACGAGTGTGTGTATTCCTAGTTATTTTGAGAGAGCCATGGCAATAGGCCCGTATAAAACTCTGCTTTATCTCCTGTCAACAGACCAAGTGGCTAAAAACTCCTCCTCTAGAAAATGAATAATGAAAAGACTGTGCTCTGCTGCACAAGTACAGATAATCTTCTCCCATCATTCAGTGACCCCACTGTGTTATCTGCAATGATTTGTCAATGGTTTTTAGTCCCTTTACAACAATTTAGTCTAGTTTCCACCAGAGATGTTCTGACATGTTTTTCCACTTCCAGTATCTGGAAAGTGTATCACATCCAGTACCAGTGCATCTACATAATTAACAACTATAACTAAATATTTTAACAGCTGAATAGTACTAACCCTGAATGAAAGTGATAATTGCTAATATTGTTGTATTGTGTGTCTCAAGTTAAGCCCTTTAAAAAAAAAAGTGAACACAAGTAAATCAATCTAAGAATACACTATTGCTTAGTTTGAATAGCTTTTAAAGTGTACAGCCACAGTTTAGAAAATAAAATACTTTTACATTTTTAAATAGTATTGTACACATCACATTTTTACTTCACAAATCACAATTTGTCTCGTAGGGTTTGACAAGGTGCGACATCCCCTGTTTTTAAACCTCAACAAGAGTAAGGAAAAACTACATGTGAGGGATCCCTCTCCCAGGACAGACAGAAGTGCAATAGAGGCTATTTATTAGAAGAAACTGTTTGTAACATAATGGAAAGGTGTGTCAATGTTTAAAGTATTTATACATAAGAAAATGTCTGATAGAGATGAGGGGAGCAGCAAAGACAATTGAAGGAGGAGTTATTGCCAGTAATGGTGTGAGTAAGCATATTGCCTATTGTATATCAAGCAGTCTTGTTGTTACCATAGTCCATGATCAGCTGCTGCCATGATCCATAATCCCCCATCACGATCTCTAAGTCACCATCCACCGTCATGATCTATGGTCCAGGATCACAATCTATGTTCCACCAACACAATCCAATGTGGCCTCAGCAGCGATCCTGGATCTGCAAACGATAAAGCACAAGGACTCCAGGGAGGAAGTCAAGTCAGTGACATGTATTGATGAGACATTCATGTGATAAGAGGAAAGATAAGCTCCATGTGTCATGGCTCCCCCACATTCTAGGCCCATAGCAGATTCTTAAACATAGAGAGGGTGTCTGCCTCTCTATCAGGAATCAGTATAAGGCCACTGGAAACTCTGTGGTAAATGAGTCCTTTACTAATTGTCTAATATAAAAAATAATGTGTAACTTCCACTCTTAGTTGATTGGATTTCAAAGTGTTGTTGTCTGGTTTTTGCCTGGTGTGTGTGTGTGTGTTTAGTGTAGGTATTACTCATGTTGTTGGGACCTAGATCTGTTTTCACAGACACATTATGGGGACTTGTCTTCCTTATGGGGACAAAAAGCAAATCCCCTTAATGTAAATAGTTGAATTTTAAAGGGAAGACAAGTTTTAAGTCATGGAGACAAAAGTGTGTGTGTGCGTGCGTATGTGCATGCATGCGTGTGTGTTTGTGTGTGAGGGCGAAAGAGAGTCAACCAGTCATCACCATTTGGTCATTTGTACTAACACCAGCCTATCGCAGTTTATGTTACAATGATAAACTGTCATTAAAGAATTTTAAATGTTGAATGTAAAACAAACTCACGAGATAATGAGAAAATTCCAACAAAAAATAAAGTGATTCTGTGAAACCCACATGAATCATTAAGTTAATGTGCGAGTGTCTTTTAAACCATCAGCTTCAGAGCAGAAAACGATTCAGTGATAAGAACAAACAAGTGTCAGGGCCTGATGAACCCTGTGTCGGCCATCGCACAACATCACACACATGTATGCAGACAAACAAACATAAACACCACACATACACAAAGTCCAACCTAACACACATCCCATCCACACAAACCATATATATATACTGTATGCATGAAGATCACACGGACAAACACTGATAAGAACACATTCACACTCGCTCACAAACTATACACAGACATATGCACATAAAACACCCCTACACACGGCATGCACAAGTGCATAAAGCACAGACTGTGAAGAGATCCAGCTGTGCAGTGAAGGACAGAGCAGGGGAGGAGACACGACCCAGCTGGAGCTCAGCGCAAGGTCTGACCCAACTAATGTGTTATCACAATGTAAGGCTAAAGTGCTCCCAGCTGAGTGTGTGTGCCTGTGTGTGTGTCACTTGTAATAATCACATTGTGGGGACACTTCTAAGGAAAACCTTTAGATTTCTTACTAAAGTGAGGGTTAGATATGGATTAAGGTTAGCGTGGGGATTAAACAGTGGTGATGGTTACAGTTGCGGTTCAGAAACAGAGCGTGTCAAAGTTTCAGCATGCCGTGTCTGCATATAAGATCAATGGAAATGCACGAATGGAAAATGTCAAGTTGAAATTTGAACCTGTCTGGGGCTTTTTCTGAATCTCTGTATCGAGAGGGAGAAGGAGAGAGACATGAGAGAACGAGCTGGACTTCTTGATGAGCTCTGAGACCAGTCAGAGGCAGAAACACGGCCGGTGCAGATGTTGATAGATACCAAGCTCACATTTACAGGACAAATTAGACATTGCAAAAAATCTGCTACACACTTTCTCGTAACGCAGCTTAAGTCTTCAGGGGGAAAAAAACTTGGTCATGACTACAGCAAATGCAAAGGTGTGATAATATACTTTTCTCTTCATATGTTCTTTAACAGGGACATTTTATACCAACATAAAAAATTGATTTGTGACACTAGGTTTAAAAAAACTTAAGCACTGACCGAAATTCTAATTTCTGATGGCCTACTTCTTCAGATATGTACATTTATGTATGCTAGTGCAGTGCCCGTTCCAAACCTGCCTGTTCTCTTGTCCTGTGTTAAAGCTCCAGAGCTACCTCAGAATCATTCCTTATCCTTAGTTTTTTTTATTGTGTGTAAGAGACAGCAGCAAATACTGGTCATTCTTTAAGGAATGTGCAAAGCTTTTCTCAGGGAATGTATTTCCTGATATTCTCCGTAGGGGCTTTATGTGAGAATGCAAATGTCCAAGTCAGTTGCTGCAGACTTTGTCCAGAGTTTCTCCTGCCAGCATCCTAATAGAACCAACAGATAATGTCCGAATGAGCCCATGTGAGAACACAGCACATTATCCAGAGGATTCACTGTGAGCAAGTTGATGACATTTCTAGCACGGAAGCAAATCTGAAAAAATAAATGAATAAATAAAGAATCCGAATATGTCAGGATGAAAATGAGGATTTGTGATAAGGGTCGACTCTGGTGTTGATGTGCTGTAAACAAAAACATGTGATCTCTGCAGTGGAATTTAGATGTTACATCCTGCCTCCTGCATGATGTGACACCCCTCACCTGAATGTTCTGGAGATTTTTCAGTTGTTGCTGTGTTGTTCATATGTGAAAGGCAAACCATAAAGTTACATTTGTCAAATTGTCTTCTGAAAAAAAAAAGCCCCACAAATATAAGTCACTGCAGTGTCATCCTAAATTACTAAAATATGTTTGCACACTTGAGTTTGTGCCCTAGTGTCCATGAAGCTGTAGAGCAAAATGTCCAGTATATTTCATTTCATTTATCATAACCGTACATTTAAACTTAATTTGATATAATCCATAATGTATTCACTCTCTATGTGACACCCCTTGAAATCCAGAGCAAGCATAGCATGCTAGTGCTATGAAGACGGTGCTTTTTCTGAGCAGCCAACCCTGACAGACAGGAAAACACTCCCTGAGATCAGTTACAGAGCTAATATGTACCTGTCAAGGGCCCTAATTACATGCACACACACACCGACACTCACACACATTCAAACATTACAGCTGTCAGGGCTTCAAGTCCACCCGACAAATCCCCAGCTGTAAGGCAAGAGGTGCCCAGGGACTGTTGCTAACTGGTAGCAGCCTCAGCCTGCAGTGAGGCAGTGATCTGACCAGTGACCAGGATGTGGTGAGAGCCGGCTGTGCCAGACCTGGTGTCTTTACTCTTTCACTCTCCAAACACGGGAGTTTAAGCTGACTTACACTGACATTTATTCATTTTAGCACAGCCATATGTCCAGGTTTGCAACACGTGTGTTTGAGCCAGTTCTCAGAAACACACACAAGCTTTAGTTACATAAAGACAACTTGGACCTCCTGCATCTGGGATCGTATGTAATTTCAAAGGTTTTAGTTTTCAGTAAATGTCAGTTATGATTACATTTGGTCAGTGTATCAATAGTAATATTTTGAATGAAACAGTGTTTATTCAGTGTTTTTTTGTGGCATAAAAATGTCTTTGCATCTTTATGCTTATGTTAGCAGCCATAGTTTGGTGTATAAGACAGTTTTAAAAGTAGCAGTAATACAGAACTCAGTCCCTGGATTTGAAAGCACTGGAGTGCAGCTACAGAAGGGTTTACACTGCGGCCTCACAGCTAGACCGGCCTGGATTAGAAACTCAGATCACAATCCATCCTCAAAGTGGAGCAATAAGGGATCTATTGGTGCATGGTCTAAAACAAAAAGTACATTTAGGTTTTTAGGTTGACTCCAAATCCCATTGTGTTAGATTAAAAAACAAAAATGGGGTGCATGATTGGAAAGGTTTGCACTTTAAATTTGTGGTTGTCTCTTTATTCATCATAGGTGTGTTTTGGACGTAATTCTCTGCTGATCCAAAGACATTATTTCAAATTGATTTCCGTTTTGTGGACACCAGAATTCTGTTGTAAACTTTATAACCCAAAAGATTTCTTTCCATGTTGCTGCAACTGCTGCTGGTAGGCTTTAGTGGGACTCTGGTTTTCTGTTTTACAATTTAGGGTCTGTAAAGACAAAGCTGACAGGATCATATTTGTGATCCTGGTCAGTCCTCAGAAACAAAAACAAAAAATGTAATTTCACCATCATGGAAGTTTGTACCTCCTATTGGGGTTTACAGACACAGTTTTCTTTGGAGGGGTCAGCGGTTAAGTCAAGACAGTTGAGACACAGCAGTGAGGGGAGTGTATTCTGATCTGTCAAGTCTTGTCCATGGGGGGTGAACTGCTGATGTTGCACAACACAGTACCAGCATATGGAGCCACTAAGAAACATGTTACTCCTACATACTGAATTATTTCACTTTAAAATGAGAAATCCACCAACAACATTTTTTTTTACTGAATCATAGCGTGGGCTATCCCAAAATTTTAAAGAATGTTAATATGTAAGCTGTATGCATGAAGATCATGATTGCAGTTTTTGATTGGACATAAATACTGTATATCTATAGGTTACCATACACACAGGACACTTATATGACAAAGACAATTTATTTTAGCCTTTAGCCATTGTTATTCTTCTTTCATTCGACACATTGAGGAAAGAAGAGTGGAGCACAATATAGACCGTAATCATACTGAAGCCCCCAAAGCAAATAACTCTAAATATCTATCTTTGTAATGTTTTGTAATACGTTTCTCTGTGAGTCTGAGTTGGTTCAGGTTCCTCTCAAGGCGTTGTAAAGTTATCGCCTTCATGAGGCAAACATGGTTTTTTTGTGGTCACAGTAACCTTGAACTTTGACGTCCAAATGCTATCATCACTCATCCTCGAGTCCAAGTGAATGTTTGTACCATAGGTAATGGAATACCCTTTGGAAATCGCTGATTTATCACATTCACAAGAGCATGATGTCACAGGATCTTGACCCTTGACCTTGGACCAGCAACATTTCATTTTTGAGTCCAACTGAACATTTGCTTCAAATTTGAAGAAATCATTACATTACATTTCATTTAGCTGACGCTTTTATCCAAAGCACCTTCCAATAAGTGCATTGAACCATGAGGGAACAAAGCCAAAACAACAAGAATCATGTACATACATTAGCTTAAAAAAAGCCAAACTACAAAGTGTTACAGGTAAGTACAACATATAAGTGCAACTTGACTTAGATCGTCTTCTCAGCCAAGGTGTAGTCGAAAGAGATGTGTCTTTAGTCTGCGGCGAAAGATGTGTAGACTTTCTGCTGTCAATGGGGAGCTCGTTCCACCATTTGGGAGCCAGGACAGCAAACAGTCGTGATTTTGTTGAGTGGTAGATGTCCCTCGCAGTGAGGGAGCAACAAGCCGATTGGCCAATGCAGAGCAGATTGAACGGGCTGGGGTGTAAGGTTTGACCACGTCCTCGATGTAGGCTGGGCCCGATCCGTTCGCAGCACGGTACGCAAGTACTAGTGTCTTGAAGCAGATACGGGCAGCCACTGGTAACCAGTGAAGGGAGCGGAGGAGAGGAGGAGTGTGAGAGAAATCCCCCCAAAGTGTTTTTGAGATTTAGTTTCGCAAGAATGGGATGGACAAACAACCCAAAACATAATGACTCCAAACACTGACTGTCACCAGCACGGAGACATTACAAAAGTATTGGAAACTGACAATAATTTTGCTCATATATTTGCTTCAGATTTATGTGAAGCAAATATATATACAACTGCAAAGACCACAACAACTATTGTTTCAGCTTTCTCTGAAGCCAAGTTTTCAGTCTGGCTTACTAGACAGTTTTTTTCATACCATGTTATAGACTTGGCTATTGGTTCAGATTTTATAGCGGTAATAACCTTGGCAGCTGTGTGAAGGCAGGTGCTGGGTGGAGTTTGCACATGTGCAGCGGTTAGAAGCTGAATAAGAAGCAGCTGGGGCCACTGACAGTCTGCCCTCCTCTCCTGCACACTCCAACTCATGTTCAGGAGTTAGCCAGTTCACCCCAGCCCTCTACCTGATGTCATTACAGTTAATGAGGCTGAACCTTGTGTGTTGGTTTTAACCCAGAGGAATGAAGCACCAGTGTTTCCGGTGTTGTACTCTGACATGCATTCTGAAAACATGAAGAGAAAAACACAGCTAGAGGCACTAAGGAATCACTTGTTACAGTACAGCCGACCATGTGGAAACATATTGAAAAATATCTATCCTTTATTTCTTATAATACCACTGACTTGAAGAACAAGCTAGATGAGGTAGCTGTGGTACAGGAGGTTGGGAGGGCTGTCCAATAACCAGAAGTTCTGTGTGCATTATGAAGTGTCCTTGGGCAAGATACTGAACCCCAAACTGAGTATGGAAGAGCTGTATGAATGTGTAATTGAATGTGGGAATCCAACTTGTGCTGTGAAGTGCTTTGTGTGGTCAGTAAGACTAGAGAAGTGCTTTATAAATACAGTCTATTCAATTCACCATTTAGATGTGAGAGCCAATGCTTGTCTGTGAATCCTCAATGATCAGCTTAAGGCATTTTTACTATTGAATGTTTTAAAACAAAAATGATTACCGTTCAAACTATAGAATATGGACAGATTTGTATAAAGTACAATTTAGTTTGAAAGCTTGAACTGTGATGAATGGTGTTCCATGTGCCATGCATTCACACTCTGCGTGTCAGCATATCTGGCCTTTCAGATGGAGCCCTATTGTGGTCAAGATAATAAATTAAAGATATTTAGATCATTGACGGTCCTGGGTTTTTCCTGACTAGAGAATTGCGAGTCGCATCCGTCAAATTTCGTCTCTAGTCCCGACAAAATTCTAGGACCGTGGAAACTGTTAGTGATCATGTTTGTCCAGATTTATGTCGATTAGTGATTGATTACTATTAAAGTATTATTATAGTACCAGAACCTGAGGGAAAGGTAATGGCGCACACACACACACACACACACACACACACACACACACACACACGCAGATTCCGCTGCTCACTTCCCTCTCTCTCTCACAGAGCTTACGTCTCTGACTCGCTACAGTTTAAATGTTGATTTATTTGAAATGACGCCACAATATCAACACTGCTCATGACATAATGATCGATACTTTTCTAAAACGAGTAAAATGTTTTTTTCAGAGCAGCGCCATCAATCATTAGCCCGTCTCAGATGGAGTGGATATAAACAACAGGAGGTGTGGAGCTGCTGTGGTCCTTGCGTCCGTAGCCAGGTGGATTTTTTCAATAAAACCTTGTTACTGTATACTTTTGCATTTGTTTAATTATCACAGGTCATATCGTCATCGCAACGTTCAACAATGTTATCGCATATCCCATGTTTTCTTCATATCATGCAGCCAAAATTATCACAATGATGTTCATTCAAGTCCTGATGTGTCCAGTTAGTTTGGTTTTAATATATAACTGGGGTGAAACATCATGATTGATCAAGCATGTGAATCTGTGGGACCTTAATAATGCAGGTCCCCCAATCGCACTGACTCTGGCTCCAAATCCACAAGAAGGTACCGTTCGTATCACAGATATTTTGGCTTTATCTCTGGATAGTGGGAAGAAGTGTTGTCCATCTTTATTTGTGGTTTATTGTATTTTATTCAACGAATATTGCACAATTTTAAACAAAATCTTGGCTGGGGATAAACAAAACAATAACATATTTTGACTAATTTTCCATAGCCCAAGCTACTAAGTTAGCCGTTAGCTCACCTTCTAAAATGGTAAATCAAAAGAAATAAACATAAAAATGTTGAGCACATTTTCAACAAATTTGTTGAATGCATATTTCAAATCAGTCATTAATTTACTAGGGCCATTTGTCCCACACACACACACACTCTTCCACTAATTTTCCTGATCTCCTTCTCCACCTATTTTCTACCCCTTGTCCTCCTCTTCCTCTCTTCCCTCCTTTTCTCCCAGTGAGACTGTGTCCTCTACATGTCTAAGCCTGTGCTCACCGGTGTTTGATGTCAGTTAATTTGCTGCAGTGTTGACAGGCGGATGGCTGCTCAGTACAGCGTGTGTGTTTATGTATGTATTTCATTGTGTGTGCTTGTATGTGTATTTAGGTATGAATGTGAGCAAAAGGTAGAGACATACGTGAAAAGTGAGTTTTTAAATTTATGCATGTGTCAGTGTTCTGAAATTTTGTGAAAAGAAAATAATCTGTGCATACATACACAACAAATGTGCAAGTTTGTGTGTGTGTGTGTGTGTGTGTGTGTGTGTGTGTGTGTGTGTGTGTGTGTGTGTGTGTGTGTGCTCTCGTACAGATGTCTTTGTGAGGACCAGTTTGAGCCTACAACCAATGGATTGAGGACATTTTGGGAAAGTGACGACATTTTGGCCGGTCCTCACTTTCTGACCCACCTTTAATAGACTGTTTGGGGGTTAAAACTTGGTTTTAGGGTTAGGGTTAGAACTAGGTTTAGGTTAGGGTTTAGGTCAGGGTTAGGGTTAGGCATTTAATTGTGATGGTTAAGGTTAGGGTAAGGGGCTAGGAAATGCATTATGCCAATGAGTGTCCTCACTAAGATAGAAGTACAAACATGTGTGTGTGTGTGTGTGTGTGTGTTCCCAAGCCGTTCACTGTGGTGTAATTGCTGCGTCTGAATTTGCTGCTCTGGATTACCGCAATTTACTCCCACGGGAGTGCTGAGCACTGTGGGAAAACCGTAAGTTAGAGTGTGTCTGTGCGCACATGTGTATGTGTTTGTTCTCTGTGGGAAAAGTGTGCTAGTGCAGGACAGGGGCACAATAAAGCCTTTTCTTTCGTGCACGTCCATGGAGTCATATTAAACTCACTGACCATAAGCCTATAGTGTCCTTTAACATACAGGGGTTTCTACCTGCTCTACGCAGAGATCATGCACGTAGTTCCTGTGGCAGTGCCAGTGAGTGAGTTACACATTTGTGCAACTTTTCTTTACTGTCTTGCATATGTAAAATGTTTGTTCTTCCTGAGTGAGGAAAACACAGAGATGCACCTGTTCCCACCCAGAGACTGAGCCACTGTGAGGAGTGAAAAGCTGTGCTGACAGAATAGCGCCCTCTTTTTGCAATAAAGCAATGCAGCACATTTCATGTCAGATCTGAGTTTGATTGAACCTGATACCAGTTTTCTTTTTATACATTTGTGTTAATGTCAAGGTGTATGTGTGCAGTTGTTCTTTATCCATTTTTTTGTTTTTACACACAAATGGCTTGATTTGTATTATATGGTAAAGTAATGGTAATTATGGTAATTATGTAGTAAAGTATTATATGTATTTACTTGATAAACAGACATATATTATATTTTCTTTCACAGATTGTAAGCAGATCATTAACTTTATTAAACATCCATCCATCTATCCATCCATTATCCATGCTGCTTATCCTTCGATGGTCAGAGGGGGAGCTGGAGCCAAATATGCAAGATAGATGAATGACACAAAAACATAGATTGGAACAAGACCACAATAATACATATTAAGTAGTTAGATGATGAGCTGTTCTGTTTGAAACTCACAGTCATTACTACCTTAATACTCACAGTATTGCAGCTAGTAGACACACTGCCCGATGTTAAGCCTCTGGCGTCAGAAATAGATCTGACTCCTTCACTGTACTCTGTATTGATTGGCAGATATTTTTAACCCGTCAGTCTATATTTAGTAACCGCTAATGAGAAACTGACAACTTTTTTTTACACATTACAATTCAAACACTGACAAATCTAATTTACAAAAATATTCAGAGCCTTTGCTGGTTCCATATTGTGGTCAAATATCTGAGTAATATATAAGCTCCCATGTTGGATATTGCATGTCAGTACTTTATGTAGACTTAAAATTGTGGTGAGATCTAGATCAAGGTAAGGGTAATCGAACAGGGACCTACTGTAAATAATTTTGCACCTCCTAAAGAATCGACCATCTCAGCAGTGCACCAACAATCAGCCCTTTATTGTAGAGTGAATCAGTTGAGGCTACTTTAGGTAAGGAATAAATGACAGCCTGCATGGAATTTGCCACGGAATTTAAAGGACTGTGAGAACATGAGGATTCTCTGGTATGATGAGGCAACAATTGAACCCTAAGGGCAAAAGTCCAAACACGTGTCCAGTGACCACCATGAATCACCTGCAACATCCCTATTGTGAAGTATGGTGGTGGCAGCCTCATGGGAGACTGGTCAGAATTGGCAGAATCAATGCACTCAAACACATAGAAGTCCTCAAAAAGAAAGCTTGCTTCCGACCTGAGACTGAAGCTTTACTTCAGTGAAACAGCATGCGGCCAGGACAGTTCTGGAGTGGCTTTAGGCCAAGTCTCCCACTGTGCTTGGGTGGCTCAAAGTCAAACCACATAGAGCATCTGTGGAGAAACCTGAAGAAGGTTCACACACTCTTCCCATCCAATCTGAAAACATCAGAGGATCTGCCAGGAGGAATGGGGAAAACTGCCCAAATCCATCTCTGCAAAGCTTGTTGACATAACTAAGATGACTTGAAGCTGTTAATTGATGCCATGGGAGCTTCAAGGGTCTGAATAGTTTTGTAAATGAGACATTTCTGTTTCTTGATTTTCAGTGAATCTCCAAAGAAAACCCTGAAAACATGTTTTTCAAATTTGATTGTAATTTACTCTCTGTAAATGTGCAACAAATATAGGGCTTACCAAGGGTTAACAGGTAATCAGGTAAGGTATCTCAATAGCACAATGTCTCTCCTGTCATTAATACTAATAATAGCACTTTGTAGTTTTGCTTTTTTTGAAGAAATTGTACTTTCTCTATTCTTGTTGTTCTGGGTTTGTACCCTCATGGTTGAATGTCAGCTAAATGAAATGTAATGTAATGTAATAATGTAATATATCTAACGTTTTGCAGAAAATACTACATTCTCTATATACTTTACTAGCAAGATTATGTAGAGTTAAATTACAATTTGAAGTCAACCAAAAATATTTGTTGGGCCAATTTAACTGGAACATACCCAAATCTGCACCTTGCACATTTAAAACTCCTATATGTGTAAGGATGGCCTTTGATCAAATTCATATAAAAAAGTCAGAAATATGAAAATGAACACTCCGCATAGGACTCCAGAACGGATTGCCTCACATGGACCTATTTGGACTTAGCTGATTTGTGGCCTTAACCAAAAAAGGAACTGAATAATTACTTTACACCAGCCAGTTAGTTTCTACAGCCGGTTCAATGACTCCCTAACAACCTCATTAACAACCTCATTATTTACGGGTGGCAGCAGCTGACTGTAACATGTGAATAGTGTGTGGTGGCATGAGTTTTTGTATCAGTGTTTACATGGCCACCACAGGATGTCTGCAAACCCGACACAGTACAAGACATATGACAGATACCTATGGCTTGGGAAACACACACACAAACATGAGCACATGCACATTTCTTACACAAATGCTTTGCCCGGGAGTCCAGGGAGATTTGGGAACCATTCAGAGTTGTGTTCACATGGCGGCAGCAGCCTTTATCCTCCTGTGTTTGTCAAGGTCCTTTAAAACAAATCCATTAGGACCAGGCGCCACAGGGTTTGACTGCCCAGCCTGGGCACACAGATGGTTTGGCCCAGTTTTAGACATAGACACTCATTATGATCGTCTTGTACAGGTACTGATGATCCAGACCCAGCAGGGATCTCAGGCTTTTTGGAAAGGATGTCTGCTCAGGGCGGCTGAAGCAGGGCAGAGAGGGAAGATCAATGGAGAGGAGCTGCCAGGAGAGGAGGAACAACACAAGACACACTGACTCATTTAACCAACACAAACTGAAAATACCATCATGTCAGGGAAATAGTTCTCTTTTCTGACTTCTCTCACAATAAATCCAAACAATGTGAACAAATTAACATTAACCCATTAACTTCATGCAGTTTGATCCTATTAGAGTTTCAGGCAAATGTTCCAAAAAACTACTGAAGATCCTTCGTCTCAAACCAGAAAAGAAATGTGCCAAGTTAAAAAAAAATGTTGAAATGTATTAAAGCTATATAGATCTTTGTGTCAGCTGTTACATTCAAACTCAGTCTATTTCAGTGGTAACCAAACTGGGATTCAGGACGGGGTTGGAGATAAGTCACTAAACGTATTCTTTTGGACGTTACCTTCTAAATATGAAATACTTCTTCATGCTTATAAAACCAATTCATTTGAAACTGTTTGAAATAATAATCTATTACTAGAGTAGTCATTACACATTGTTGGGTTGAACTACTCAGACACATGCAACCTGTAACAGGGACTTAAAAGCAGATGGAAAAAAGCTCTTACAGTGAGTAATTGTTCTCTTGCTATAGTGAACAAAACTGTTAATAGTGTATATGACTGATCTAAAAAATAATGAGTGATTATGTTTGATTATCCTGTAAAAACATTTGAGGACTGATTGTGTCAAAGTGGCCCATTTAGAAGGCTCCTTCCAAATATGACTAAAACAAAAGCACCCTTCTGTTCCTGAGCAACAACGGATCAAAGTCTGTGCAGTATGATTTAGTTCTGCAGCTCATGATAACATTACAGCAGTATGACTAAGCCATGGTGCTAGTTTGTCCCAGTGGCCACTATAGGTACAGCAATTAAACAAAATACTGAGGTCCACAAATAGTTTTCCCATATGCCACCATTAATGAAGAGACAACTTTAAAACAAACAGCAGTTACATATTCTTTGTATTGTGAATTTTTAAATCTAACATGAAGTAATTCAAATATAACTTTCATGGTTTAAATAGATACTTTAGTATTCTAGTATTCAGCTTTTATAATACATCCATAGTGATGTCACTACAGATATTTCTTGGCAAACAATTCCCACACAATAAGTTATTAATGTTGCAACTTGATTTAGTTCATTTTAGTTTGAAGGTACCTATAGTTTCCCAAAAATTAGGAATGACTTTACACACACTGAGAAATGTGAGATTAGATTAGTTGGTAATATTGCTGACATACACAGCACATATACAATTAACTAATCATTGTGCAGTGGAGGTGTAATTTTACAATGTGCTTCCATTAAGCTCCAAATTAGCGATGGAACATGCACAGTTGTCTCCATTGGTAACTTCTGCTCCCAAGAACAATATGTTGTTTGAAAGGGAAAACAGAGAGCGGGCTTAAACAGAGCTTCTCTCATTTCTCATAAAACACATCTGTCCTAATGGCTGCTACCACACGTTACCTGGCTACCGCAGCAGGAATCCTGCAGGACAATAGCAGTGTACGGTCGTGTGTGAGAGCGATGGTTGGTTTAGTGAGGGCGAGGCATTTCTCAATGGTCTTTAGTGTCCACTCCACACTAGCCTTTATGACCTTTTCGTGTGGGGCTCAGAGGTGATGCCCTTTATATTCACATAAAATTTACAGCTCTAATACAAATGGGCAGATGGGTTTGACAATGCGTTCACACACTGCCCAAAAAAAAAAACTGCCGAGGCCCATTCACAAAAACTCCATTCAGGAATTCACTATGAGTGCATTCATAGTGAACTGGGAGAAAACGATGCAACGATAGAGTGAGACTGAATCAAACCAGGACCCACTCATACAAACATATCAAACATCTGATGCTGGAATTAATTTCGAGGAGTCTGCATATTTTTGAAATATGTAGAGTTAGTAGCAAACACCACTCAGATTGGTGCAGTGACTTTACAAATGAAACATCCCTTACATTGCATAAGGAAAGAGGAGAGTTGAGAAAGTCTCATGACACATGCTTCGTCTAAGGGCTTACAACAGTCTGTGCCCATTTAGTCAATTCTTTAACCAAAGGAACACTGCTGCTTGTTCTGAACTCCAGATCATTTTAGGAGATTATCTACAGGGGCTGTATGTGAGGACGCAAATGTTCGAGTCAGTGGCTGTGTTCATTCTCTGAAGTTTTCCTCAAAGTCTCTTTGTAAAAACACTGTATAATGTCCGACTTAGCCCATGTGAGAACGCAGCAAGATATACTGTACTTATTCACCATGACCAAGTAGGCAGGTTGACGATACAAACATCTCAGAATTTTAAAAAAAGATGCCAAACGCAATCAAACAGACAAAGATGTCAACTTGGAAAGATGAGATTTGCAAGCTTTTGATGATAAGAACCGGTGCTGGTGCTCAATGTGGTCTAAACAAAAATATGTGATCTGCAAAATTAAAACGTTACATCATGTGTTAATTGTGGACACATCTGAGGGGAGAATCTCCTGCTGCCTTGTTCATATGTAAAAGGCAAACTCTGGAGAAAGTCCGGAGACAGCTATGCTTACATTTTCCAGAGGTTATGCCTAGAAAGATCATACACTGGTGCTGGGGTCAGGTCAGAGTAAATTTAACTTAATACATAAGAACGCTTTGAATGGGCAAAAACTGTTTCTACTTCTGCACATGTAACGACATTGAAAATAAACCATGCGTGGCCTCTAAATGTTAAATGGGATTGAATGTGTCAGTGACTGTCACTGATGATGATTTCTCCATAGCATAGAGAGAGTCAATAGTGAATGTTATCAATGTTAATTGCGTGTGGGTTGATATGCAGGCCACAGTGGGTCAAACTCAAATAACATCTGAGTGGGTGAAATGTTGAGATGGACGCCTCCTCCTCGGACATGGGAACTGGAACTGGTCAATTGCCACATCCAGTATGTTTGCATTCAGTGGTGGCAACACATCCCTGAGCCTTTTCTTTGGAAATAATCTTTTGGAAAGATAAAATACCTAGAAGTGTACATACTCAAGGCAGACGTTTAAACCTCTCAGAGAGTTTATTTGCCCTCTCTTCTTGTGTCCGTAGCTTTCCTCAGGTTGTGTACTCTGTAACCTCTCAGTTCATTAGTGTTATTTATCATCGCCGGATTCTGCAATCAGTCTTTCTACACACTGGCATTCGCCAAGCAATACATCAGCGGACAAGTTCAGGCTTGAGAAAGACGAGTTTGAGTGTGAGCGAGAAGGGGGGGTGTCTTACAGTATAATGACATCTCTATCTCAGCGACACATATAAATACTGTAAGTCGTGTACTCCTGATTACCTTATTGCTTCTGAGGGACTCGCGTCTCCCTCCCTGATCCTCCCTCCATCTGCAGATCTGCAGCTCGTACCTGCAGGATATGTGTGTCCATCTGTGTGTGCATTGTGTGTTTCTCAAGTGCCTGTATCTCATTGCATCTGACAGGTAACAAATAAGTTATTTGCCAGTTTAGTGCCAACAGAAACATTCCATGCACCTTCCACACATCTTCCTGTTACACTGCACAGTTTGTACAGAGAAAGCTGTAGATGGAGAGTGTGATAATAAACTAGATGATCACATCACAACACACCACAATTCATATTTCATAAATGCTTAAAAATTCCGGACTTCAAAAAAATGCTGGGTAGGGTGGTGATGTAAAATTCCACGTTGTGGTGGTCAAGAGTTTAAAATGGAAAGTTAATACAAGTAACATCTAAAACTGACATGTAGTTAAAAAGGTGCTTTTCAGGTGCTGCATATAGTTGAACCTAAATGTATTACCATTAGTCAGGACTGAATTTACTGACTGTGTGCAGATCTCTGCCAACTAAATCCAAATTCTTGTAGTTTATGGTTTTATTTTGGGAACTGTTTAGTGAAACATGTGCTCAGCCAACATGAGTGAATAAATATTATGATTATCGCTGCTGATCTTTTTATTCAAAGGAATAAAATACATTAAGAAATAAAAAGTAATACATGGATATTTTTCAATCAGAAGGTACTTCATTTGAAGAATCAACTAAATTGATTCAGACCCTGCGTGATGTCATCAAGGTGGTTGATCTAGCAAATGTTGAGAGTGTGATGAGCTGAATGACTCAGCTGAGCTTGACCAGGTCCTGGGTATGGACACTGGAGGTGACTGAGTACGAGGGTTGCAGTGAATCACTGAAATAAAAGCGCGAGTAAAGAGAACAGATTTAAAAATCGACTTCAATGACATGATTTGCTGATCAAGATCATTCCAAAATCTGATCAGATTACCGTAACCATCCAATAGCCATTGAATTAGAAGAGGCGGGAAGAGTGAAGGAATTGTGAATTAATGAGAAAAAGTCTTCCTGATTGAACTTATGCTAAACTTCATTTAAAAAAAGGAAAAGGGTTGTTTTTAAAGTAAGCACTGACCATAGCTGGCCAACAGGATTTTTATTTCTTCTGAACAGTAAATATTTCCATGTGAGATGATAATTATTGACGGCAGCTTTTATCAGAATAATCAACAGACTGTGCAGTGACAGACCTATTCCGCACTTCTACAGCTTATGTATAATTTAACATTGTTTGGGGGTAAAGAGTTAAACAACATTCATTCATGGCCAAGAAGGAAAACAATGTCTTTTTCCATAAATTGAATTGAATGCTGTGATATCATTTTCTTTATTCAAATTGAATTACAAAACCATTTTTAAAGAGAAAAATCCTCAAATTTCATTTAGAAATTGTCGTGGCTATTACAGGTACCTGGGTTCATTGGTCATTATCTGGTGATGATCAAAAAGCACCTCACTCAACAACATGTATGTAAAGGAGTAAGTCACCATGTATCCAATCTACGGAAGAGCAGTGACAAACACATTACGCCAGACGTCTTTGCTAGTTTTACTGACGTAGTTATTTTTCCCATTTAGCAGAATGTCATTTATATAGCAGATGCACATATCTCGGCACCTTTGGTGTGTTGGTCTCAAAATGACATGTGGACGTATTATTGGCAAATCTTGAGGCAACAGAAATCAGTGAGGTCAATGGTGCAGTCTTTCACTGTTATTATATTAAGGGTGCATTTGATAGGAGATTATAATAGTGTGCCTATATAGACAAGTGCATGTATGTACACTCTGCTTTTTACACACTGATGATTAATTAATGCATTAAATGAATCTATTTCTTCTGTAGAGATGTGAGCTCTTTTTATAGCCAATCACTAAGGCGCAAGCACACCTGGCTTTTTAAAGGGAATGGGTGCCTGTATTCAGAATTGCTTATTGGATGTTACACAAAAACATTAATTAATTCTTCATAAATTAAGATTGATTAATACAGAGACTAAATACAACCCATTTGAACCAAACACCTGCTGCACTGACCTGAACAAAAGTGAATTTGACACATGTCCTAAATTCACTTGCTCCATGCACTTAAGTCATTTAAATAGAGACTATGTTTTTTCTAGTCCTTATATTAAAGTAATAACAAGTTACAAGTAAGAGGCATATTTTATTTACAATGTCTCAGAAGGTAAATAATGTACTGCTGTACACATTTTCAAATGCATAGTACTTCACAACCAAATACCCAAGTGAATACATTAGAGGTGAATTTGAGACTCCTCATGACTTCATAACTGACACATTTGATGGTATGTGTCCGGATGATATCATCACTCATGACAATGGGAACCAATCGCTGGTGGAAAGACTGAAGGATACTCCCTGCTTCCTGTTTCCTGTCGGGCAGGGCAGAAAAAAGAGAAAAAATATTCTCTCTCTGCATCATTGTTTTTACTAGAAGATAATTTCACGGCCACAAGTACATTATTAAATATACTGCAGCTGTAAAATTCATTGATGATGTGGACAAACATGCTCCCTGAGGATTGTTTGAGACAAGATTAAGCATTTCTCTTTTTTTTTTTAGTTCAGTGCAGAATGCTGTCAATTACTATGCATCACATTCTTATTTATCAACTGACGTATTAAACCTTTTCAGCATCTTCAATATTTCTTCATCTACATGTGAATTACTAGCTGCTGTATCTGGAGATGTGAACATATTACTCCATTCCATAGAGATGGTAATGCACTTAACCTATAGATCTATGTCCATTAGTCCATTATTTCTTTGAAATACATCATTTATAATTGGTTAAGCTAAAGCTACCTAAAGGTTTCCTCTTTCTGCTTTTAGATAAACTCCAACCTCTGAAAAGGTATTTCTGTGCTTCAGTTAATACCTTCATTACAGAAAACAATGTGTCGTCCTGTATATGTCGATTCAACAAGGGATGTTCCCCAGGGTTCAGGATTGGGACCACTTCTCTTTTTATTGATTGAAAGAACTTAACCTCAAGTTTCAATATATGTTGTGTTCACCTTCATGCTCATCACACTGTCATGATTACATCTAAACCTGATGTGCCATAAAGCATCTCTTCTCTCTGAGTTTAAATCCTGGTACCATGTTGAAATACAAACCTGGTTAGTGTAATAACCTGAAGAGCATTAGCTATGTACAGCTTAACACAGCTCAATAGAACTATTGATCGATGGAGCTTGTTGTTGGCCTTATGCAGCTCAGGATTCTTAACGGCAAAGAAGCTAAAACCCAACTGAACCTTGTCCCTTGTGTACTCTATGTTCTGGAGTTCACAAGCACACACAGATGTGAAGGTGTGTGACGATGTGTGTGTGTGTGTACATTTTTGTGTGAAGATGATGAAGATAAATTTTGGCTCTGGGTGTTAGTCAGTGAAGGCTTTCAGCCTTGTGTGTTTCAGACACCAGCCAGCAGAGACGAGGATGTTTCAGTCACACTGAGTGTTACAGAGTGAAAACAGGAACCAGGACGTCCCACTGACACGACACAGTTGGCTCTATTTTTGAACTGTATTTTTATACTGTGATTGTGTGTGTATGTGTCTATGATGTTATATTTCTGAATGAATCTGTGAGTCTGCATGTTTAATTGTGCATTATGTATGTGTCTATATGTTGTAAAACACACAACCAACTGCTCACACATTCTCTCTGACTTGAGCGCACATCAGGACATGATGCTTCCTCTCAACATTTACGAGCAAGTGTGTGTGCATGTGTGTGACTTGGCTAGTTGTCCCCTTCTTTAACTGTCTTTATTAGCATGTGACAGGCTAATTGAAGCCATTTGCAGGCTGTGCCGCCTCTTTAGTGACGTTCCAGAGGGTTTTACAACCTCCCAGCTGAATCCTATTGTCTCTGAGAGTCCGTGGGGAGAAGAAAGGCTGTTGGACAGAGACGGAGGAGATGAGAGCAGAGTGAAAGCACTTAAAGCTCCTCAGTAACCCCCTTCACCCGCACCAGGACAGCACATACCAAGCTGCAGTCAGCTTTTGGAAATTCATACTGATCAAGCGCTGATGCTGAATTATGTGTGGAATTTCACACGTATTGAGCCGTGATAAATAACAGATATTTTATTGTTCAAATTGAGAAAAAACATCTGTTTTGCTCTCTATTTGATTTTCCTGTTAAAAGCTGCACGTGGCGACTTGTGGATCCATAACTCTTGCAACATGATGTCTGTAAATCGTGCCCTCGTGGTAACCTCACTGACGCCTTTTGCCAAATGACAGGTCGGAAGATTAAAGACTGAAATCAACTTTCATCTTGAGACATGTGTGAAAAGACGTGTCTTTTTCCAGAAGAATTAATCTTGTATTTGACCAACTTGGAACCATGACCATCTGCTTAAAGTTATTATGCGGACCCCTTACACGCAAACTGATACATAGGTCACTGGTGTACAGACATAAATGGGAATACCAGAACAGTGGTACGCGTGACAGTGGAACAGTCAATGTTGTCATGATTTGGAAAATAAACATCATTGTGAGAACTGTTGGGTTTCTCTATAATATAATATTGTAGTATGTAAATGGCTTGAGATAATGTAGTTATGATTGTATGAAATTTTATTGAATTGAAACATGCGGTTAGGCTTATGAAAAAGTCATTAGGTGTGTCTCAATTCAGGGGTGGGGTTATCCTTTGAAGAACAATTGCATTTCAGAAGTTGAAGGCTCCTTCAAATGACGCTGACAAATGCGTCCTTCCATCTCCGAGAAACAAAGGCTCCAACGGGTGGATCCTTCCTGGCCCAACCTATCCCAGGCTTCATTGCACTTCAGTGATGAACCATTTTCCAAAGAGGTAATGGCTCCGTCAAGCGACAAGACGTCCAATGCTTAAGTATAAAGCTTAATCGCAACTGAACAGTAAAAAACCGAGGGGCAATAAAACTGTCTTGTCATGTCCAACTGCAGCCCGGTTGCTAGGCGACAGCAGTAATGGCAATGTCGATTATGGTACCCTCTGTTGAAGAGACCTTCTTATTTCATTTTGGCCTTCTCTGTCTGCGAAGGAGGGGACACAGCTATATGGACAAAAGAAACACTGATTATCGCACACACCATCACACAGAGGACCAACAGCTGTTTGCTCCTGGGATTTGACCCCCCCCACACACACACATACCTGCATACAGCACCCAACCTCTCCTCCCATGATGTTGAGGTCAGAGTGATGTTGAAGAACTATTAAGTCAATTCGTTGGTCAAAAGCAAAACACTGCCGACATGAACAGTTATATTAAGAGTAACAAAATACTGTTTTGAATATCTTTCTTACAATGAATATATCATATGAAGATTAAACAAGTGTTTCATCAGTTAGAAGAATTGATGATAAACAAAATCTGATGCCTCTCTCTTTTTATGTTATCCCACCTTCTCTCTGTGTCACACACACAAACACCATTATTTTCTTATGGCAGTTTTGTTGCTGTCACAAAGATCAAGCCTGATTTGTTTGTCCCAAGTCACAGCTCATGAATTAGAGGACAACATGAAATGTCTTTACCTGACGATGTGGGCCTCCATGGCAATGGAATCCTGACTCTGTGTGTGTGTGTGTGTGTGTGTGTGTGTGTGTGTGTGTGTGTGTGTGTGTGTGTGTGTGTGTGTGTGTGTGTGTGCGTGTTTGTGTGTGTGTTACCCAATAGAGTTTACCTTCCCGTGGCTGGGGACAAGCAGTTCTTCAGGGTCTAATGTGTCAATGTAAAGCCCTGCCTGTCAGTTTCAGCTCCACTCCTGCTCACCTGACACTGTTAAAGTATCTCCTTGTTTTTGTCCTCATGATTTTCTCTATAACTATTATAATCTGTGATGGAATGGATTCTTGCCTCAGTCTTCCAGTTTCTACATGTTCCAAACATTGACAGCATTTGAGGAATTTTGGATTGAGTTCCTTTTACCTGCATTTTTCCATTCCTTCCCAATTCTCTGTCCTCTTTAACTCCTTCACTCCATCCTCTGCTTCATGATGAACTGGGAGGCAGCCTGATTTAAGAGCAGAGAGGCTAAAAGCATAGTTACTAATGGGTGTGTAAAATCTCTGCCATGTTGTGACTGGCAATGTACTGCGCTAACTTTCAGACTGATTTACAGATAACAGAGATTTGGTTCCCAGTAACTGACACCATGCAGAAGCAAATCACGTGCAAACACACACGCAGAGATGGAAATCCCTCTGAGGTCACACACTTTCCACGTCTCTAACATGTCACTTCCTTCCAAGGAAGCCACTCCATCAGGTACTCCACCATAACACACACACACACACAGTTTACTCTGGATGCAGTGATTAATATCGTGGGCGACCACACGGAAATGACCAGGCAGAACTTAGAAGAGGTACTCCCTTGAAACAGAGATAACAGGAGTGTGTGTGTGTGTGTGTGTGTGTGTGTGTGTGTGTGTGTGTGTGTGTGTGTGTGTGTGTGTGTGTGTGTGTGTGTAATGGGCATACATTGCACTGGTTTACACTACATGCATGCAGTAATTGTTTAAATACACTCTCACACATTCTCACACTTTCCGAGAACTTTCTGAAACAACAGATTCAGACTGACTGATTTCCACCCAGATAGTGTTGACTGTTTTACAGTAGGCTCTAAACTGTAATAGTTTCCCATAGAAGCTGCTGTGTGTGTGTTTGTGTGTGTGTGTGTGTGTGTGTGTGTGTGTGTGTGTGTGTGTGTGTGTGTGTGTGTGTGTGTGTGTGTGTGTTATCATTGTGCTGGGTGGCTCTGGGTGTTGCCTCCAAGACCACTGTGTGGCTATTTATGCAGCATGTCAATCCCATTCCCAGGCTCTGGGCACAGAAGGGTTATTTAATTGTTATGAACTTGTGTGTGTGTGTGTGTGTGTGTGTGTGTGTGTGTGTGTGTGTGTGTGTGTGTGCGTGCGTGCGTGCGTGCTTTATAGGTGTTTCTTCTGTTATATAGTAATGCATGTGATAGGTTTGAAACTCTATAGTATGCATTTCTTTCATTGTCAGTTTGTATTTGCAAGCCACTCTTTGTGAGTTTTGAAGCAAGTTGATAATTCTTTTGTATCCACAGTGTCAAAACTGCTGACTGTTGATAAATGAGCCAAATCACAACCAAATTACAATGAACACATTTTTGTTTTTTAACATGAACTTTTTATCTAACACAGTATCTTTGCTTCAGGTCTTTCTCACCTCTCTCTTTTGCGCTTGATTTGAACACAGTGGAAGAAGTGATTTCTCTCAGTGGACATGTTTTTATCAACTAAAGAATGGTCACAAACCCAAACATGGTCATTCTTGATTTTATGAAGTAGGGATATTGGTATTTTCTTCAAATATAATTGTGGTAACATATAAATTAATATATATTCATCTTTCAGACAGGATCATTTTTTTGCATGTGAGTGATCACTGTTTATAATGTGTGAAAACAGTAAATTCTCTTTGTACGGGAATGCTCATGGAAAGTTTTCAAGTCAGGCTGAGATTTGAAAGTGATGCCATTGTGTCCATGGCAACAGAGGGCCAACAAAAGCGGGTGATAAAGAAAGTAAACAGGATGATATAAATGTCATTATGTCATTGGCTTGCACAGTAGCAGTGACAGGACAGGAATTGCACACAATAATGTAACTTCACACAAACACATGCTGTTTGTACAATCAGTGTCTTATACAACATGTTAAATGTGAGAACTTTATTGTGAAAAGCTGCAGCTCTTGTTTCAATCTATATGTGTAATTAAGGGTTGGTAATTTGTTCATTAAATACTTGTCATCAAATTGTTGAAATCCTCTTCATGTCCCATTTAGCTGACTGTAGGACAGTAATAAACACGGCCAAACATCTCATGAGGGCCTTCTCGCACTGCTCATGTCAGGAGTCGTCACAAGTCCAAGACACTGATGCTGCGTTCACAATGCAACACAAATATTTGTGACATCCTGAGTCCGGTGCTCACTGGCTTTCACAATGCGAAAGTTCAAATATTAGAACTCGAGCTTTGGATGCGATGACACCGCCGCGATTGGGATACCCTCTTCTAATGGGGATGCTCGCATCTTTGCATTGACTTTATGTAATTATGTAATCTTGGTGCGCGAAAAATTTGTATCACGTTTGGGGTGAACGCACCTTTAGACAGATGAAGCAGACATCATTAGGTTAGTGTGTGATTCACAGAAAAGTATACCCTGTTCTCGCTAGCTTTTCTACGATTACCAACACTATCTTTAAGTGAGATGATCTCATATGTATGTATTTCGTATTGGGTTGTTTGTATGCAACTTTTAGTTTGTTTCATAAACCTTTCTTGAGACAATAATTCCATAAAAGAGATACCTAACCTACTTAGATGTAAGTCAAATTCTAACTGAGGTTTCTGGTTCATGAAAGATTATGGGCTAGGAGGTGAATCCTGTCAGTGATATCATTCTTGAACATGTGTCACTTTGTCATTAGGAGGTATTTAAAGTGGACTGATGAGAAGGGAAATTGATTTAAACGTGAATGGATGCCAATGATATGTTAAGGTATTTACTGAATAATTAAAACTAATTCACCAATGCATTTACAAAATAGAATGTCTGGCTAATCTATTGCTAGTACCTGATGTTACATTGCCATGAAACATACCGAACACAAATAGGAGCAAGGACAGATTGTAGGTTCCTGTGTACGAGCCTCCAACTGAACTCAACAGCTCCTCTGACAGATGAAATGTAATCTTTGTGATTATCTTTAGAGAGAAGGTTAATATCTCCAGTGTGGGCGAAAGCTGGACCCCTGCTAATAAGACTGAGTGAGACCAGTGTTTAAACAGAGGGAGAGTGATCGCTCTCTGGCACTACTCCCTGTGATTTATGACCTCTTAATGAGTCTCTCTCCACTCCGTTTGTGTGTTTGTGTGTGTGGGTGTGTGTGTGTGTGGCTTAGCTTATCACCAGCATATATGTGATTTCACTCAAGTACCTCCTTGAGTTTCACCTCTTTCCTCTGGCTGACACTCACAGTAACACTTACAGGACCTATTCACTTTCAGCTCCCCAAAGCCTACATACAACAGTAGGTGGTATTTTCAGACAAACAAAAAGAGCAACAATAACTTCTTATGGGTCAAGTGTCACATTTTAAATGATCAGAATTGCATCCAGATTATGCGTTTTTAATCAATTATCTTATAAAATTTTCAAAACAAACCTTGCCATGTGTTTTATGATTCTATTTTCGGAGGATATTCACAGGAGGAGATCAAATGGAGTCAGACGGTGATGATGATTTTGTGGTCCACTCGATTCTTGAAAACATTGGGTCCATACGATTTGCCTGGTGTTCACCTATGAAGAGGCTTCCCACCAGGAAAATCCTGCTGATCCCAGTAATGGGTTTTGCAATCTTAAAAATAGCACTACAGTGGATAAATCTCTCTGTTATTGTGTGTCAGTGGCTGGGGTCACACTCGTATTTTTAAGGTGGCCTTTGTGGTTGGATGTGCTCTGAAAGGAGATGTAGTAGCTTCTCAGATGTTATTTTGGATGATTTGAATGATTACGGTTGCAAGTACGGTGCCTCTGAGTGCTCAAACTTTGAAACGCCTTTGACAGATACGAAAAACGCGGCAATTCAATGTGGAAACTATTGATGGACAGAAGGTTTGGAGTTGGTGTGTAAACGTGACTGACTGAAGAATTGCACTTGCAGCAGCACGAGTGAGTGACGCAAAGCAGTTCCAGTATTTCCGCATCAACAGAAGAACAGTGTTTGGCTGGGGAGCTCAGGAAGAGGACAGACAGACAGATGGACAAGCAGAGTAATGAGACAGAACAAGGTGAAGGAACAGCTGAGCCAGGCTGCGTCAAAGAGCTCCAATCCAACACCCACAGATTGAGGAGAAATCAAAATAAAGTCTAAATTAAGACTTGGAGCAGTGTGCGTGTGTGTGTGTGTGTGTGTGTGTGTGTGTGTGTGTGTGTGTGTGTGTGTGTGTGTGTGTGTGTGTGTGTGTGTGTGATGGTATAGGGCTGTTTGGCTTGGCTGCAGCCACCCTGAGCAGCACGGCAGCCAAGCTAGACAGCAAGGCCGACCTCGCAACCGCACAGGCTGAATGTGCAGTGGCTGGCTCTTCGTGCCCGGCTGCTGAGTGGCCCTGAAACCTCCCAGAGCCTGAGCAGCGACCTGGCTTACCCTGCATTCTTCCCCCTTTGTCTTGCATAATCTTTTCCCCTCTTGTTGAAAATTGGCTTATATCTGTAGCGCTGGCTTCGTCAATCTTTTGTATGTCACCATTATTTCACGAGGGAATTAGATTATGAACAGTGACAAATGGAAAGATTTTCCATGTGGCAGGGTTGCCACTGTCTTTCTTTAACTGTTAGGGAAGTACAGATTTCTTTAAAAAGCATCCCGTTCGAAGCTTTTAGAAGCAGACTGATGCTGTCCTTGAGATGCTACCTGAAAAACATCACTTCTGTTATCTGTGGCCTGGCACAAAGCCCTGTTGTGTTTAGATGAGCTTTTGAAGGCACTACGCCATCTAGCCTAATAGATTGGAGCTGCAACTTGGGGTCAACACATCACGTGCGGTTGCAGGGCACTGAGTAAAACACCAGCGCTGTGAAAACCTGTGCACAGTATTTCTATCCCCCTTTTTTTTATTATTTCATCCCCTCGTCAGGTTGATTTATAGAGCGCCTGTTCTCATGTAGAGATGGATCTGTTTAAAGAGAAATCTAAGGTATGCAGCTCAAGTCCTATGTCGTAAATTCCCCATGTGGCTTGGTGAGCTTCAGGACCTCACACTAAGGAGGGTGAGATGCAGGCAGAGAGAATGACCTCGATACCCCTTAGATAGATGCCATTTATTTTGCCAAGCCATTATCTAAAGATAAATTATTTGGACAAAATGGAAACACAGCTTTTGGTCGCTTTGGGGAGCTAGACATGCCATCCGTGCACTGCAATTGTTGATATTAAACTAACACAGTCATGCTTTCCACATTGTACTCCAATGAATGTGCGCCCACAAATCAAAATAAGGCTTAAACACTTTTCAAGATATTAGTGTTTCTACTCAAGATTTAGATTTAACCAAAAGCAATCCGGTCTTTCACCTTTCATTTGTTCCAGTGACGAACAACAGAGCAATAAATGAATGCTTTAATGTTGCTGCTTCTTACATTGATGAATGTAAAATATTGCAGATTATAGCAACTATTTTGTTTTAAACTATTTTCAATATCAACACAATGTGGTGAAAGTTGAGGTTCAGATTTATATAATCAACTCGTCAGGTTCATACTACGCAACCCTTTCTTGTTTTCTGTCCATCTGCTCTTTAATAAAAAGACGTTTGGTTTTTTTTTTCAAATGAAATTTGGCAGCTGCAGATACCACTGGTGTCCCACAGGGCTTGTTTGTAGGTTCTCCTAATTATCTTTGCGCTACTTACTAATTACAGCTACATTCACCCTACCACCTGAAAGACAAATTGTTCTAGTTATCGATAGATCAGTCAGATCTTAAATCTAAAGCTCAAGATATAGAACATCATCCAAACAACCTTGTTCATACTTCTCCTGCCATCACTTTGCATGAATATTAATGCTAAATGTATAAAATGTAATTGTTGGTGACATGTTGTTAGTAAGTATGTTGGTTGGTGTGTGCTCTCCGGATAATGCCCCAGATTCCCAGGATCAAATCTGACTGTGACCTATGAGAGCCTTACACCCTCTTCTCCCTATCTACCCTTTTCTCTCTGTAACACTATGTTCCTCTCAGGTTTTTCCTCTAGCTTCCATCCCTCTCTTAACTGTTTTCCTCCTCTTCTCATCAGCCGGCACCTTCATTACCTCATTCTAAAATAAACTAACTAACCCCGCTTGTGAAACTCAATACTTGACAGCACAACACAGAAAGTACACCTCATAAAAGGCAAGGGGGGGTTTATGCACTTCAAACGTACGCAGGGATTAAAAGGCCAAGTCTGTTTACTTACAACCCTCTCTGCAGCTCTTTAGATTCCCACCACTTCCTAATTCAATTACAGAGGCAAGCTGAAGACAAGGCTGAATCTTCAAGTAACACTCTGACGTGGACTTTCCCTCCGTCCTATGACTGACTCACATTACAGGGTCGTTGGTGGTTTTGTGGGAGTCATGAAGGTCGGTGATAGGAAAATTTGGCTTTGGTGTATTTGAGAGCTCAATCTTGTATGTTTAAAGTCCATAAATTCAGCACATAACTAGAATAACAGTGAGACAATCCTTATCTGACCTGCTCTTCCATGTACCTGGTGTCTGGTTTTTCCAAAGACTAAACATCTGGTACATTGGAAGTGATTTGTTCTACATTTCCTTGTCGACATTGGACAGTAAAAGGAGTGGACACTTCATGAGCAATGACAGCCACCATAACTGAACAGAGAGGAGAAAGAGCAGCGCTTACTGAAGAAGACATGAGAAAGACGTTGCTGTAAATGCATACATTTGTTGGTACGGTCATGAATTTTGGTCTATACACAGATGATATGTGCAAACATATGCCGATAAGGGCAGATGATTGAATTTAGCTTGTGGACCAAAAAGTATGGGATGGACGAAAGATCCCTGTGACAAGTGAACATTCGGATCGCTCAAGACACTGATTGCAGAGGTGGTCCTATAAATGTCAGAAATACTGTGCATTGACAACTCTATTTTAATTAAATTTGGGTTAAATTACCTTGATTGCCAGACTTTGGCTGGTGTAACATCCATTTTTATCTCCAAAAAGCCAAGTGTAAATGCATCCAAGAAGCGTTTCAGACACTCTGAAAACCGAGGAGGAGGTTTGGATAGTTTGTCTCTTCCAGACTTTTACATAATCTGTACTTCTCCAATATGTCACTGAGCAATCCGTGGAAAAAGCCACTCATTGTCTGATTGTATTAATACATCCAGCTGTCTCGTTTGGCCTCATATGACAGGTAAAATTACATTTAAATTACAGTGGAATTAGCAAATTGTTCTCCGTCTCATTAAAGCAACATGGAAAGACGATCAAGTAAAAGGCGGCTGAAGCTTTTATCTGATTACTAATCTGTTTGATGACTGAATCATCTGTATTGGTATGGGAGCGGTGTTAAAGCGGTGATGGTGATCATTTTTTACTTGCTTGTCGCATATAAATCTGATTCATTCATGTTTTTTGATATTAGTTTATCAGTTAACTAAAGTATCATATCTATTCTTCTTATGGTGTTTTCGGCAGTTTCCAAACAGCTTCAGGTACATTTCCCCAGCCTTCTGACCGGAGGAGAGCTCAACCTTATTTTCACGAAGCTTGGGGAAAAATGTAATGGATCCCAATCGGATCTGTGATCTGGCCAACAATGACACATCTGTGGTGAGAGTGTCTTAGATCTTACCCACATTTTATCCACAAACATTCAAACTTCCAACAACAAAAACCACATCAACAATGGCAGCTTGTTGACATGAACTGGCAAATACACTAACTCCAATAACACAAGAGTAAGGGACATATTGGAAAACACATGATCTAACAGGGTGATGATAGATAGATGATAGTTTTCTTTTTAATAGCCTCATGATGAAAGTTGGCCTGCCTTTTGAGTGAGTTCGTATGCAAAGAGGTCTGTGCCAGGACGAGACAGTGATTGGTGGACTATTGGAGACCTTGCAGCTGATTAGGATGAGCAAAGATTGAACTGTTGAGCTGCAAGTGGAGACACGCCCTCCTCCTCTCCCAACCTACCACATCGTCCTTTAGTCCTTTGAACCTGTGTGCATGCTTTAGTATTCAATAATTAGTAAGAATGGAGTGCTAGTTTAATTTTGACCATGTTTTCTCCTGTTTTTGTGAGTTAGGAAGTTTTGCTGTTGTGATTTAATTTGTTAATATAATATATGCAGATTAAATTGTTTGTTGTTTTGGCCTTTGTCCACTCCGAAGCTAAGGGACTATTCCAACTTTATGTTAAGCCATTTTGATCACAAATACACTGTTCAATAAGCCAAATTGTTCGTGGGCTACTTGGGACTTGGGGAAGATGTGTCTCGGCCACTCCTACATCGACTCAAGAAAGATGAAGACGACCAGAAAAGTTGCAGTTACCACATTAAATTATCAAACCTTGAGTATATATTGAACATTATAGACAAAACTTTGTTCACAAATTAGACCAGCTACAGAGCAGTGGGTCTGTATTCAAGCAGCTTTGTTATGGAGCAACAAACCCATCAGTGGTGGCATTGTGGGTAACTTTCACAACCGCAACAGCCCACAGCAGCTGAGAAAACACCGCTCATATGTAGCTCGGTAGGATGCTCGTATGGATGATATTAGCATAGCTGCTGTTTACTCTGTACTGCAATGGAACCAACCACACACACACTCACACATTACACAGCAATTCCGCTGCATATTCTCTGTTTAACAATGTTAGAGCCAAACCCAAAAGACTTGGCCCTGCATGCAAGTGAAACCACAGGCTGTTAACCTCTAGACACACACACACACACACGAGCGTACAGCTGTATCTTTCGGGTCGATCAACAGTTCAGTAATGGGGAACACGGTGTATCGATCAGACAGCACTGTGAATTGAACTTCACGTCAGCAGTAAAACGTGTGATGAGTGACTACACTAATGACTCACGGCTCATTGAGGACTGTTGGTTGGCTGAGCATGATTGAACTTCCAGTTAAATGAAAAATCCACAGAAAAACACATTTTCAGAGTAAAAAAATGTATCATTTGTTCCTTAGTCAACTTGGTGCTTGGCAATGCAGCGGTAGGTGGCATCTATAGTTTATTTCCTTAATTCAGGAGCATGGTCTTTCAATTACAGCATTATTTCGTTCAGATTTTGTAAAACGTCCCCCCCCAAAACCCTGCTCCTCTCTCAAGCGGCCCACTCTCTGCTCATCTTTAAAACAGTTTCTATACCCTCATATACTGTTGCTGCACAAGTGTCCTCTGCTTCAGTTTGACTCCTCCTCCTCAGTCTCACACCTGGGCCACACCGGCTGCAGTAGCGACGCTAAATGGCTGCATGATGTCGCGTTTGTCAGTTGTTCACACCGGCTGCGGTTCTGCAGCAGAGCTAGGTTTTTACATAGGGTTTAAATGGCCATGCATGTGGCCATTTAAACCACACACACACACACACACACACATGAGTGTGTGTGTGTGTGTGTGTGTGTGTGTGTGTGTGTGTGTGTGTGTGTGTGTGTGTGTGTGTGTGTGTGTATGAGAGAAAGAGGGGAGAGACTACTGCCCATCACCTGATGTTATTTATGTTAACCTTTAATATAATTAAAGCCTTTGTGAGGTTTCTGGTACAACTAATGTATCTCCTTGTATAAAAGTAGTCCTTAGGTACTCAGATATATACCAGTACTCTACAGTATGAAGCTGTGCATCTTTCACTCCTGCAAATATTTTGCATAATAAAACCTTTTTAAAACAACTGAATGGATTCAGTCAACAGAAACGCTGGAGTGCTTATTTTTTTTAAACGGGTAGGCTACAGGAGGTTTTGCAAATATTTATGTTTGTGACATATTTGACAGATAAACATCAAAACTGTGCTGAAACATCATTTTCTTTGTATATTTTCCTGTGAACCGACATTACTCATTCCATCTTTGACTCAAGCACATGAGAGAGTGGAAAGCAAACCAGAGCAGAAAAACAGATTTTTGTAAAGCATGGTGAATTCATCATGTTTCTAAAGTTATCAATCTAGTATCTTAATTAAAATAGATATGTTTTTGAAATTATTACATGTTAATTTAAGTCAATTTAAGGCTACAAAACAAGGTAAAAAGCTTAAAATAACTATTGATCTGAGCTACTGTTTGAAACAGTTTTGTCAAAATGGTGGTTGTGGTGTAAAACGAGCCAGTGATAAATTGAGCCAATGGTCAGTCATTGTTCACTGCACACATCCTCTTGCAACATCCTTAGACCATTTCCAGATTTCAAAAAATAATTATAGATTAAAATAAAACCCATCACCGTAAGATACTATATAAGTAGTAGGGGGTTGCAGTTAGTGGTTTGCTGGGGAAACAAGAGGGTTGTGACTACATTAATTATATTACTCTCCTTAGAGGAAGTAGAGCCTCCATATTCACCTTGTGGAGGATGAGCGAGAACCAGACTAGTAGACATCCCTCAGAGCTCCGGGATGACGTCAGGTCGTTTATCAGTGTGAGTCAAGAAATAAGAAAGCCAGGCGCAGGATGCCGCATACACACACACACACACACACACACACACACACACACACACACACACACACACACACACACACACACACACACACACATAGACATGCATACGTATGGGTTTTGTCCCATTTTAACATCAGTTTTTAATGGTGGCACCATTTACCAACAGAGGACTCAATTTACCCCATCACTATGATCATTTTACCCCCACCTTGGGGTAAATTGTGCCAAAAGAGCAACTTTTTGGATGGGTCATTGTTCTGAAACCATAATAATTAGATAACTTGTTTTAATTTCCATGGGAACACAACAACCTGAGGTATATATATAGTAACTATTGTTTGAAACAAATACACGTCTGTTTTGCAGTAAAATCATCAAATGTAAAAAGAGGCTCATCTTACCCCGTTCTCCCCTACTGTTAGTGGCACATTGCAAGTCCCATGTTTATTTTCCTCTTACAGTGACCTTTATGTGCAATTACTGTTTCTCAAAAGGGAGAGTGAGTAGTAATCTGTGCACAGATGTGTCGCAAGTGTGCAGAAGCAGCCTGTGCATAAGAAGAAGGAGACACACTGAAACAGAACACTTGTTCAGCTTGTATCTTAGTGCAGAGAAGCTCTTTTGAGCGGAGCAGAGCAATTTTGCACATAAGAAGGAGCTGTTTGAGGGAGAGGAGCAGAAATCTGAATGTGAAATGAAGAAATTATGCTCTCGAAATGACAGACAACGCTCTGGAATTAAGATTTTTTTTTAAAATGTCACCTCCAGCTGCACTGCCAAGTATAACTTTGATTAAGAAACACAAGATACATATTCTTTTCCAAATGTATGATGTAATTTTAAAATCATCCTCAGTTAACCAACAGTCCTCTATAAGCCATGAGCCGTTCATTAGTTCAGTCACCTATCACATGTTGTACTGCTCTCCAAATGAAACACCATGCCCTTGAATAATGATGGGAAAGAAACTCCACATCCTGGCATAACACTGTAGAGAGTTAGCAACTACCATGTGAAAATAGTGGAAAACCAAGCAAAAAGAAAATGTCTGTTATATTTTAGATTCAACACCACAAATGCAACAGTGACAGTCTGAGTTAAACTGTTTGTGGACCTGCAAAGTCCTACAAATAAAGTTGTCTTGTCTCTCATTGACACATTAATTCCACATTGATTCTACAATCTTAGGTCAGACTGTGCTGGTTATATTCAAATGAATGAGAGCATATTGTGTTCATTTGTGTTTAGGGTGGCATGGTGGAATGGTGGGTAGCACTTCACAGCAAGAACATTCCCAGTTTGAATCTGATTCGGCAGGGGTATTTCACCTAATTTCATCTGAAATTGGCTCCAGCTCTCCCTTGGACCCTAAAAATATAAGCGTATAGATAATGGATGGAAGTATGTATATTTGTTTGTATACATTTTTTTAGAATTAGACCAATCAGAGCCTAGAACCAGCCCAATGTGAAACAGTAGAAGAGTTTCTATCTATATACTTACTGCTAAGTCCTCATAATAACTGGCGTACAATGAAAACTTAGTAGTAATAAACTAAATAAACATTCAGTATGTGAATTTAAAAATACAACACAATGAAACAAGTATGTACGTTGGGTGGTTTAGTCTGCATGTCAAGCCAGAGAGGGACATGTTTAAATAATCAATCAATCAATCATTAACCAATTATATCCATACCAAGAGTGAGGTGGGGTTCAGGAGGAAACCTGAGTCAACAGGGTTCACAGTAATCTCCTATTCATAGAGTCCCGTCCAAACCACATATTTGTTGATCCTCTGCAAAACAAACCTTTTCAGTGTTTTGTTTGTCATGCAGTGACAGTCAATCCAATGCTAACCTATTTGGTTGTATCTGCTGTTAACAGACAGTAAAACAGAGAGAAGTGATAACTATGTAATGTAACAGGCATATTGGGAAACTCCATGAGGATCTATACCAGTTCTCTGACAATGAGCTGAGACAGAACTCTGCTGAAGTCAACGGTGACCAAAAAGTACCAGAGATACAACGATGACACCAGCAATGATGGGAAAGGATACTAATTGTAAGTTCGTCCCAGATGTTTGAATCATCAATTTAACATAAAGAGAGAGTGTGTGTGTGTGTGTGTGTGTGTGTGTGTGTGTGTGTGTGTGTGTGTGTGTGTGTGTGTGTGTGTGTGTGTGTGTGTGTGTGTGTAAAAGAGACAGAAAAGAAGGCAGCGTGGAAACATGGGTTGCTTTCAGTAGCTCAGTGTTAATTTGACTGATGCTGCTCTGACAATGTATTGTGGTCAGTGTGTGTGTACTTGTACAAATATCTTTGTGAGGACAATTTTGAGCCCACAACCTACAGAGTGAGGACATTTTGGGTGGTCCTCACTTTCTGACTCATCTTTAATGGTCTGTTTCAGGGTTAAGACTTGGTTTTTAAGTTAGGGTTAGAATAAGGTTTCGGTTAGGGTAAGGGTTAGGCATTTAGTGTTGATGGTTAAGGTTAGGGTTAGGGGCTAGGGAATGTACTATGCCAATGAGTGTCACTAAGATAGATGTACAAACCTAACCCTAACCTAAACCAAAGCTTTTCCTGGACAGTTCTCCACCCTAAAGGGTAGTTAAGTCCCTATAATGTCAGTGTGTAAACAGATGTAGGTACCCACAACATTAGTAATACCTGGACTACACACCGAACACACACACAGTAGTAGTTCATAGAAACCAGACTGAGACAGTATATTAACATTAAAGTGAGCTCTGTGTGTGTGTGTGTGTGTGTGTGTGTGTGTGTGTGTGTGTGTGTGTGTGTGTGTGTGTGTGTGTGTGTGTGTGTGTGTGTAGGTGTGTGTGTGTGTGTGTGTGTGTGTGTGCACACGTGTGTGTTTCACTGCTGATTAACTGTAATTTCATGTCGGTTTTAATCCTGGTGTGTCAATCTTCATTCCTGGATAATTTTGACTGGAACACATTCAGTCAGCACATAGCTCTTTCAGTGATCACCTTCTCAGTGTGTGTGCTGTGTGTGTGTGTGTGTGTGTGTGTGTGTGTGTGTGTGTTTAACTGAGCTTGTAAACAGCAGCGTTTTAGCAGTCAACATTTCAGAGACGTGTCTGAAATTGATTTCTGTTTGACCACCACCAACCTTGCTCTCCATCATTTGCTGTAAAACTGTAATTAGACACCCACATAATTCATAATCATTGTAAACCTCTCATACTCTACCCTGTTAGCTTTTGATGTAGCTAACAGAAGATAATTCGACAATGGACTGAGCCCGAATATGGTTCAAACTTTCATGCATGATGCCGTACAGTTAAATGGAAAATGGTAAATCAGTGATTCACATTGATAAGTGTTAAGGCATTCCTTCTTCTAAAGGTCTGCTATGCCTAAAAAGAGAACGATCATGTGTGGAGGTGATGGGAGTGTGAATAGCCAAACGTAAAGCTATTTCAAAAGGCTTTTGTTGTAGAAAAGGGGGGAATGCATCTCTTCTCAAAGGCCTTCAGACGCACATGATAGAAGTGATTGCCACATACCTGGCTGATCATAGTGTGAAATGGACATGTTTGTCAGATTTTTGAATGCCACTTGTTGATGTAGCCCTTCCAGCTCTGATTCAGAGGAAAGATATTTTCCATTGCTGTTTGATGCATACACCTTTAGTCTACTGTGCCTCTGCTCTATAAATACATTTCGAAATGTATAACGGGACCCTGATGCTTAACAGCTTATTGTCATTACGTCAGCAGACCAATTTGCATAAACCTCCCTGGTCTTTTGACCGCAGTGGAAATGCAGTTAAACAACAGACCGCAGGAACATTTTAGTTTCTTTAAAAAAGTTCCTGTGACTTAAAGTTCCAGGTGCTTTTGGTCGAAAAGCAATCTCAGAGCCCATAGGCTATCCTATGATGATGAATAAGCCTCGGTGGCAATGGCCGTTATTTTGGGGCTTCCGGTGTAGACAGCAGATATCCGGACAAAGACTCCATCTTCCTTTCACCGTACACTGTTTACAGTTTGACTAGTTTCTTTAGTCACATGAGGCGAAAGTTTCTCCACACAAAACACAAACAGCGAAATGTTTTAGGTCTAGACAACATTTTAGCTAATCTCTATCCACAGCTATCTGCATATGAATGCAGATAAATAAAACATGCAGACAGCTAATGCAGTGACCATTTAACAATATTTATTAACATAAATCCTCTTAATTAACATAAATTGTCCAACACATAACCTTTTCAGGTTTCTTGGTTCAGCTCTGTCCTCTTCAGTCTCCTCTTCATCGGTTTTCTCTCCTCGCTGTGGCAGCTTTCTCTGCTGCCTCTTAAACCTGAGGAGTAATCAGCCAACAGCCATCAGATGCTCTGATTACTCGCCTGGAAGAGGTGGAGGTTCTCTCTGAGCCACCTCCACCTCCACAAACTCATTGACTGATGCTGTTAGCCTGCTAGCCAGCTTTACCTCAGTAATCCATACATGCAAAATGATGTCCAGTCCCACCTACATGTTCCTGCAATGTACATTTGTATTTCAGCTTAATGGTTCAACCACACCTGAACGAGTTAAATAGCTCATACATGGTTATGCACACCATGCCTCAAAATGATTAATGACAATTGACATTGAGTCCAATGTAAATGTTTGTACCATATTAAATTGACCCCATCATTCACAGCATTGTTTTCTATTGCTGAGGAAAATAGATTTGAAGATGACATTACCTACTAAAATTCATTGCACACTTGTTCTCAAGATCCCAGACAGCCACCTGCTGCATCTTTATTCACACTTTTCTTTTTCTGTGCAAGAAGATATTATATTGTGGATGTATTGTATTATGTTGGCTGCTCAGCGCACTTCCTGACCCTAAATCATAATGAATGGCTCCCTTGCTAGTACAAAGTGACAGTAAGGGGTGATTTATTCATCTCATTTGAGGATTGCTATTGGCTATGTCTGTGTGTGTGTGTGTGTGTGTGTGTGTGTGTGTGTGTGTGTGTGTGTGTGTGTGTGTGTGTGTGTGTGTGTGTGTGTATGCGGCATCCTGCGCCTGGCTTTCTTATTTCCTGACTCACACTGATAAACGACCTGACGTCATCCCGGAGCTCTGAGGGATGTCTACTAGTCTGGTTCTCGCTCATCCTCCACAAGGTGAATATGGAGGCTCTATTTCCTCTAAGGAGAGTAATATAATTAATGTAGTCACAACCCTCTGGTTTCTCCAGTAAACCACCAACTGCAACCCCCTACTACTTACATAGTATCTTACGGTGATGGGTTTTATTTTAATCTATAATTATTTTTTGAAATCTGGAAATGGTTTAAGGATGTTGCAAGAGGCCTGCAAGATAAGAAAACAATGCTAGACACCTGACAGTAGAACACCTGGCACACACATACCCTGAGATTACTAAAATAGAAGTGGTGCCAAAATTAAACAAGCTAATCTTGTCTATTGGTGTTTTGGTAAGTTCCGTAAGAATCAAGTTTAAATTAAGTAAGTGCTGTCTCCAGGAAAGAAATAAGTACATACACCCACGAGAGCTTGCATCTTCTCCTGCCTACATGTCTTTAATTTGTTACCAAATTAACAATGGGGCTTACGGTTGGAGTCTGAACTGCTATAATAAAGCCATACAAACCCAGCTGCTGTTGATACCAGACTCATATACTGCAGTCGACACTTCCTGCAGGTGCCACACTGCCCGTATGCCAAGGATGTTTGCCAGATTCATGTATGTATCAAAGTCAAACAGTAAACTCAGCGCTTGTTGGCCTGTCAACATTATTCCAGGTTTCTGCAATGTTGAATTTATGGAGAGACTTACTGCTGCAGTTTGGGTAAATTACACATGGTGTTGTGCCTGTTGGTGCTATTAATGTTGAATCAAATTTTGATCTCTAAGTAGCCTCAGTGTTCCTTTGTTGACTGAGTACTAAATGTTAAATGGAGTGATACTATTCATTGCACAGTAGCCCCTTATTCATAATGTGGGATACAATAAGCGTTTCTATGTTTTTCTTTTGTTGTATGGTTATTTTTGTTTTCGTTCTCATTTATATGAAATAGTACAAACCAAATTCTGGGAACCTTGAAATACTATAAATTCTTTATATAATTAGATATAGGGTATATACCAAGAGGAAAAAAACCCCTCAAACATCCTGGCACAAGGCTACCACTGTGTTGTGTTCTTTTAAATTTAAATGAAATGTGCTATAGAAATAAAATCCCTGTGCCTTTAAATCTAAACATGTCCTACAAGCAGTTCATACAAGAGAAAAGGATAAATTGGACTAAAATGGAACTGAAGGGACTCAGTCTGAGGGTCTCAGTGGAATGTGCTTCTGAACATGAGGCGGTGCGATGGAATCTCATTCCCACCGTTTAGCGTAAATACCTTGGCATACCACTGTTGACCAGGTTGTTTGTTTGGCAGTGGGACGAGTGTTTGTATGCGTATATGTGTGTTGGGGGGACATACTGTACACCGCACGCAAAGAAACAGCAGGACTATTAAGATAATGATGTCTGACACATGAATTCCGGGATTCCATGTTATTCACTATAACAGAACAAATGTGAATCCAACTGTACCAAGTATGTCTAGGGACTCAAACTGGTCCAATTCTCTCAAAACACACATATCCACACACACCAAACCAAGTGAGGGGAAAGCTGAGTGGTTCATTCATGAGGAGGTCCTGGGGGAGCGAGGTTGTGCCCGGCATCCTTATAAAGGAGGGTTTATAGAGGGACCTGCAGCCTGTCCCACTCTCCTCAGACAGCTCACGATCTGTCTCGTATGTTGTGTCTTTCTCTGAGCCTCCAACTCCAAATATCAGACAGAATAACCATTACTTGTAATGTTGTTCTTTAGAAAACTGCCTAGAGATTAAATGTGCCCTGCTCCAAACCCCATATTTGTTTTTTCTAAGCAGACCTGATTGTGCAATTGTTTATACAACTGACACTTTTGATTTTAACTGTCTTGGACTGGTGAAATCTAGTTTTATCGCAGAGCATGCAAACGTGTTGACACATTTGTCACCAGCAGCAGTGATTTGTGACAGTGTGCAGGAGATAAAGGAGTGTGATAAATAATAATAATAATAATAATAATAAAACGTGAAAGTGAAACAGCAGAATATAATTGTGGTAACATGGCTGATGGAAGACAGGATTGAGATGACAAATACGATTGCAGCTGACCTTTCCTGTGTGCAGAGATTGACTTTCATATTCACTATTTTACACCGTCAGGAATTCAACACATTTTGTTTCTTACCCAGTAAACTTTTCAGTGCTATTTCTTCATGTAAGACAGAATGAGTGACAGAAAAACAATATTACAAGCACTTCTGCCAAATCTCTGCAGCAAAAGAATAATAGCTGAAGTAGTTATTGAAGTAGCTCAACAACTTTAGGGAAGCAAATCAAGCTGAGTACTTTGCAGACAGGTACAATGAGGTCTTGTCTAGCCAGTGAGCAATGTTGATCATGATTGAAAGCTTCATGGCAATGGGGCCAACTTCTTGTTTGTGTCACTACTGCCAACTTTTTTACTGCCAAATGTTCTACAATAACTTTTATAAGTGTTCCTGACAGAACAGCAGGAATGTTAAAGCTCCTCAGCCACTTCTTTACAATGACTGATAAGCCTTTTTACTCTGTCTGTGTGACTCCTGAGCAATTAATCTACATATATGTTTATGTCTATATGAATGATTCCGTTGGGAAATGCATATATGAGTGTTTATTATCACCACCATTTACTTAGCAAATCAAGTTAATCATGTCGCAGTGATATTTATTTGCATATTTATGCTTCTTTTTTTTTTAGACATAAAGCAAAACGTTTTTTTTCATAACTTGAAGAAAAACAAGACCATGTCATGGGCAAATAGTGCTTTGAGCTAAACGCCAGCATTCTAACATGCTCACAGTGACCATGCTAACAAGAAGGTGTTTAGCAGGTATACACAGTTTACCCAAATATAGCTATGGCTGGTGATAATGACATTATCAGTTTTACAGGTATTTAATCATAAACCAAAGTAATGGACAATGATGACTTCTTGATGAAAAAGTTAAGGTTTCACAAAACTTATTAGACCTAATTCTGAGGAAAGCGTAAATGTCTGTACTTAAGCTCATGAAAATCCATCCAGTAGTTGTCAAGAAATTAAACTCTAACCCACAACCTCATGATGGAAGCTAGGGGATAACCTCATAGGAGCTTATCCTTTGGGGACCATATATCAGTACCAAATTTCATTTCATTCCATAAAACAAATTACATCCCATTGGGATGCCAGACAAGTTTCACTCAAGGTCCATACGCCTGGCGCCACATCAAGACGCTACAGTGACTTTGAGTAGTGCAAGAACCCTGGTGACTGAGCGTCACCATCCTTCCTCCCCATCATCTCACTGGCTGGTAATACCATTTGTCCAAGAAGATGAGGGTCAAGTCAGACAACACCACATCAAGACCAAACACTGTTTGAATAGGCAGGTGCACACATAGTGGTGGACGTGGACCAGAGTGTTCATTTCCCAGCTGAAATCACGTCAACAAACCTTAGACCAGGCTTTGTTCTGTTGTTGGTTAATCCTGTGGGATCATTGAGCTTACAGTGTCCTGGGGATACAGTGGAGGAGACATGGCTGGAAAGTAAAGCTCAGACAAGTTGAAGTAGGCGGCAGTGGGTTTGTGGCCACATCAATAGCAGAGGTACTCCAGCAGGGAGTTTGAGTAGAGGCCCATCGACAAATAGTGGAAGACCTGTCCAGAGTTGCAGAACAAGGCAATTCAGGATGAAGAGAAAGGCGAGTATCTGGGCCCACAATGGAAGAGATGGATTCACTGCTGTGAGATCAAGGCCTATCAGTGAAAAGCCAGAGGTAAGAAGGTGCCCACTTGGTAATCCAAAGATACATCATCTGATGAGGCAGCACATCTCAGGAGGCGGGTTAAGTCATCAAGTTATTATAAAGGTTCCTGGTTATGTCCCTGCTGTTCTGGAGACTGTGTCAAAGTGTCCTTGAGCAAGATGCTTAACCCCTGTCATCCCAAACAATCAGCATGTCTCACATGATATTGACATCTATTCCACCACTACAGAACAACATCCAATGGTTGTTGAGTCATTTCATGTTTGTGTGTCATATGTTCATTCTTGACCTTTGGGAGAGCAGTCCACAAAAGAATATCTTTCCTTAGCAGCAGATGATGTTTTATAGCAGTCATGAAGCTGCATCTGTAAACTGTGTACAATTCTAAGCACTTATAGGACTTTGCTGGTTATGTAACCTTAGATGTATTGTTCCTGCCTGAAAGTAACTTTATTACTTTAATTATGCAATTTATAATTTAAATAAAAAATTGTATTTAACAATATCAGAGGCAATTTGATTTTGACAAAGTTCTTGTGTGGCTGCTTGTGTTAGACACATTTTGACAATATTTGCCTACCTATTTCAAAGTATTGGACTGATACAGGTACAAAAAGATGTTTTATCTGAAACATTATAAAGCAAATCCGATGATGTGAAAAGAACAGTCCTTTTGCAAATCAAAAAATGAATTTACACTTCTTGGACTGATCTCCGAGAGTGGTTCAAAACTTCGTATTTGATTCTTTGCCAAGAAAAAACAAAGAGAGACTTTAAATTAGTTGTTGCTTGTCTCTATAATGAGAAATGAACTGTTTCTAAGAACTGGGCCAAACACTATTCCACTATAGGCTGAAGTCATTACAGCTTACTTATCAAAGTCCTTCTGACTCATTCCATGGAGCAAAGACATGATGACTGATCAGCATGTGTTTGCGTCTACATCAGTGTGTGAGCAATCAGGTGAAAGGGGTCGCTGTGACCGGGACACACTCATTATGGAGCGACATGAAATTGTGTGTGTGTGTGTGTGTGTGTGTGTGACGCAGGGTCATAGGGTCATGGTCTGAGTCCTGTCCCAACAACACAGCGTCTGTGTCCTCCACCTTCAATAAATAGAGACAGTCATTCATACATACCACCCATCCATCAGAGCTCTCAACATATCACCAGAAAAAAAGAGAAAGACAGACAGACAGAGAGAGAGCTGGCTTGTTATTGAATCAGACAGAGACATCTAAATGAAAAATTATGTCAAGACAAGCATTATGCAAGTTTGTTTCAGAGTCTTGGACAAATGGGAAAGGTGGCTCGGAAAAATGTTTCCTGCATCAGAGAATAGTTGATTATTCATTCCAATGCACAATTGCACATGAGCTACAATGTGTCCTACTACAATTACTGGCTTTAGACATGGATGAATTCTAAGCCAACAACGCTATGTTATGAGGTTCACCCCCATCATTATAGCATTAAATAACAAATGAAAACCAAATTTACCGGTAAAATTAACAGTTGTGATAAGAACTACCTAAAATGACAGAAACCATCTTTGATAAAAATGTTTCTAACATGTACTTTGACTCTTTACTTTGATCCTTGTCCCATCTGCTAAGATGGAAAATGTGGGGTTTGTGACCTTTATTGCAGCCAGTGACCAGGGGGCAATCAAAATGATTTGGTTTTGGGGGCTGCCATGTTGTCTAACTTTTATATTCAGTCTATGGTATATACAAATATGGATTTAATTGTTGAAGTTTTCTTCTATCCAGAAAACATGCAGATAACAGTGGTAGTCTTCTGTAGTGTCTTAACTCAGTCATGCATCTGACCCGCTGCAGGAGAAGTTATGTTATTTTTTCTTGAGAGAAATCAGAAATTAAAATGATTGTCTGTTATTTGTATTTTTTTAACACTTTAATTCTATTAGTTATTTTTATATACTGTATATACAACACAAACACAACAGCAGAGTCTACAACACTAAGCCAAGCACACTGACTGTTGAAAGTGTCCAAATAACATTATGTATTACATATCATGAATGAATGAATGATGGGGCACACATCAAAGGGGAAAGTGAAAGGCATCTTTTACACTGCAAGGATGAGGAGCCACAAGCCGCCAACAACTATCTATTCCAACAGGTATCCATTTTGTCCATCTTGTGATGTACAGATCATTTCTCAATCTTAATTGGAGAGTTAGTTTTTCCATCTCATGAATCACTATAATGATTTCGGGCCTATTATCTACTGTAGGTGGGTCAGGTTTCAACCATTCATAGCTTTTTTTGCTGCTATAGTCAGTATGTTGACTGATAGATATTTATTGTGTCCAGTTATTCCTTCTGGCAGGTCACCCAAATAAAGTGACATGCATTCCAATCTGTCTACCAAGAATATGTTGCATGTTTCTCCCAAAAATGTTTGGGGCGTAACTGTAAGTAAAAAATCATATTTTTCCAAATTAAATGTTTCTCTTAGCGTTTGACAGCTTTGTAATGTGTTGTTCTCCATTATATTGCAGCAAGCAGTAATACCCTTATTCATTCAGTACTTAAATCTAGAGTCTGTGCAGTTTGGTTTAAATTCTGTGTCATATGCAACCTATCCAAGTTTTTTTAACTGTGTCCACTGATTTAATTGTTTAATAATTTCAAACCAAGTGTGTAAGGTAACCAAGATGAGAGGGTTTAAGTGATCTTGTTACATTTTTATATATTTATAATCTCCAATCATTGCTTATACTGGGATACCTTTACATTCTCCTTCCATCTCCTTTCCATTTCACCTCATATCCTCCATCACACCAAAGAACAACAATTCTTAAGCCCAGAGAGAGGAGGAGATGTGTGTAAACATGTTTACCTGTTTAGGAAGCAATATCTCGTGAGAGCAGAGGGTGTATTGTTCATACTTGCTGTCGATGGAAATCTTTGAGTCTCTCTCGGACTTGTGAGGTGCGGTCTCCGTCCTTTGTCCATTATCTTTAACAACAAAATCAGCTTATATGAAGCCGAGTCATCTGCAAGGATTTGTTTTATTGTGAAAGGCTATGACAACACCTTTGACAACTTCACTTCCATTTAGATAACTGTCATTTTAGACACTGAACTAGTTACTACACCAAATTGGTCATGGATCATATAAAGACAGAAATAGCCAGTGGCTCTCATGCTTGTAAAAAGTGCCACAATGTATTAGCTGTTGATATCCACAACCTGTCACTGAGGGAACACACTGACAGCTGCAGGAGCTCAGGTGCTGAGACAATTCAGAGATACTTTTCCAGGGACACAACTGAACCACCTAAACAGGAGGACAAGTGTCCTACTTGTCCTCCTGTTTAGGTGGTTCCATTCTATGTGATTGACTGTGTATGTAACATGTGTGTTTAATCACAGGTGATGGGTCGGGTCACAGGACATAAGCTAACAGGTCCGGGAGGATTCCGGATATGACTTGGAGATAAAAATGAACCAACTCTGTGTCTTTGTCTCCAGCAACATGCAACAAAACCCACAAGTCATCAGGTAGGCATGTATTGTAAGTAGTAAGTAACAGGCAAAACCCCAGGCCAAAATAGTCGACTGAAAATCATTCACCAAGCCTTGTTTGGAGTTCACAGTAATAATCGAAGGCAACTTTCAAACATGAATATGTCAACATTTGTATCAACTTTTGGCTTCTGGACAGTAAAAGCAAATGTTGAAAGAAATATTAGTAAGAAAATCTAAAGGAACCTAAAATAAAACGAAAAAGGCTGAGTACCTTTTTTCCATTGTTATTCTCTCACCATGTACAGTAATTGACTTGTGTAACCAGCTCACCATGCATGCAGATTTTTCGTGGCTCTGAGGGTAATCTGAGATCGGCTTAAAGTAGTAAATCTGTCCCTTAAACTTTTCTCAGCTATAATACTCTAAGCTCTTTCAGATGTCTCATCTTCTCAACTTGTTCCAAAGAATGAGTCCAAACACCCTGGTTTCAAGGATCCTTATTCCGGCTGCTTGTATGTGCAGCAGGTCTGGACTGGCCAGAGGGAGCACTGGGAGAAGTTCCAGTTGCCTGGCTGGCTAATTGGCCCCAAGTCTCAGGGTAGTGATAACATGCAAACTAAAAATGGTAAATCAAAGTGAAAACAACAGAGCAGCTCCAGTCTCTCAGAGCTGTAAACCATCAGCTTCCCGCCTGCTGGTAATCGGTGATAGGATCTCTGGCTGTTTCACGCGAGAGGTCACACACACTTATGCATGGAGCATCATTTTCAGTCAGTGTGGAGAAGATGGATTGTTCAGATGAAAGAGAGACTGTGAAGGCTCTCAGTCCTCCAGCCGATAGTATGAATAATTATACTAAACTTGTATATGTGTGTGTGCGCTTTGTACTCTTATCTGTCAGGTGGAAGTACTTTCCGTTGCTCAGAGATACCAGGGCTTCATGATGATCCACTCCAGTCAGAACCCTGAGGACAGATGCAAACAAAGGATTTCTACAAATATCTGAATACTCCTGTAACTTTACTTAAGGATGTGTAACTGACACTGAAACTGAGCTACTTTGAACTATTTTTAAACTACGTGGGACGTTTGAAGCAGTGGATTCTTTGAGTTGAGCATTTGTGTTTTTGACACTGTATACATAGCACATGAGCAGACATTTAGTCCTTAAAAGTAGCCGCAGACTGAGCACTTCAACACTTATCTCTTATGTGGTAAAATCACTCCACTAAAGCTGTTGTGAGAACACAAACATCTGAGTCAGAGGCTGAGGGAGTTTCTCCTTCCAGTAAAAACTCTGGATTACGTCCGAATGAGCCCATGTGAGAATGCAGAAGGATATTGTTTGGAGGCTTCACAGCAAAACTGAAAAAATGGAAACACATATCTCAGGAAAAAAAAAGATGAGCCACACATGTAAAAGACATGTTGGGAAAACAAGAGAGCTTTTGGCGATACACACTGACAATGTGTTGGTGTGATGTCAACAAAAACATGTGATTTCTGCAGCAGTACAATACATAATGTCCTGCCTCCGACATGCTGCACCACCCCGCACATGAACCCTGCAGAGATCTTCCCGTTGGTGTGAACGCATCTGACCAGAGAATCTCCTGCTGCGTTCTGCGTGTGTGAAATGAAAACTCTGTTCTCCATTGTCTGAACACTTTCTGGAGTTCATGTCTGCAAACTACTTATGTCCACTTGGTGAATAGGACAGAACAGTATCTGGATAATATCTGAACACTGTCACTTGACATAACTGGTCGCTTGCCTGGTAGCACTTTCATTACCAGAACCTGGCCAATGGCAACTAAGAAGACTTGCTTCTAAAACCTCATTCAAATCATGTCAATCATTACACATTGTTTCCTCTATCTTTTCCTGGACCTACTTGCTGTGTGCTCCCCCCCCCCCCCAAACATTTTATTCTCAGCGTCTGTGCCAGGTACATTTTGAAACTCTCCAATCACACAAGTGCATGACATACTGTCTGACTCGAACAGACTTTAATTACTTTTACAGGACTCAAGAAGGTCGATGAGCTTGCAAACTATTCACTGCGTATATCTTCAGCAATCAGACATGATAACGACCATTACTTTATTGCTTTGTATGAGGTCAGTGTAATATCCTTGGCTGCAACATGTCAGGTTATCACATTAGCACATTCGATGGACTGAGTTGACCCCAAGGACAATTAAAAAGATAGATAGATTCTTTGTGCATCAATACACAATACATTTTTTTTTGTTTGGCAGCAGTCCAATTAGCAGCATATGTGTAATATATATATATATAATTGTATGGGGGGTGGGGAAATGCTGGGTCTCTTCTAAGAGTAAAAACCTACATGAAACGGGCACTAATTGACAACTTTACACAACTTTTTGATTAAGAAATAAAACATTTGAGATACATTTATTTTTTCTATGTCAAGGGGAAATTTAAGATCTAATCTAAAAACAATAATCTGGCTGCATGATCCTCTTTTCCCTCATATTTTGAAGGAACTATACTCAACAGTATCCTCGATCAACTGCAGGATTACTTTGACTATGATTACATTTTTAAGACTTTGGATCACTTCAAATGAACTGATGTGGATTTACAATTTCAGTTGTAATTCTCATTGAGTCAAGCACAAAGCTATGATACAGGTTTGGTTGAGGTTAGGCTCAATAAAAGCTTAGTTAGGTTTCATTAAAGATCATAGTTTGGGTTTAAATAAGTGCTTTCTAATGGTTATAATACTTAACGTGTGATTAAGGTCATAGAATGATCATTCTCATGGTTAAAAGAAACGTTTGAAACATTGGCTCATAATTACAACCATTGTAGTTCAACTAAAGTGCCGACATTATAACCTGCTTGTTACTTGTCTAGTTCTATTATAGAAAACTACTGTAAAAATCAGGGCAGCACAATAATGATAATAATTGTAATAATATGCTTAACTTAGGTTGATGAGATAACAAGAGCAACTGAACAGCAGTGACCCACACTGCTAGCATGAGAAATTCTATTGGAACATTTCCATTAACTTTACTTAATTGCTTCTTAGAGGATATGCGCTTCCTATTTGAACAGAGAACGTTTTAGTCACACTGTTGATGAAGGTTTTGTTGCTGTTTGATGTTGTATGTACATATACAATAAAAGCAATTAACGATTTTATTTCTAAAGCATCTTTCATACATTGAGGTAGATTCAAGGTGCTGTACAGGAACATAAAAAAAACTGACGCAATTTTGAGAAAACCATTTTATATCTAAAAGCTCAGTTTAAAACAATTTTCAAGCAAAATAAAAGTTTAAAATGTATTAAAAAAAAGAGGTTAAGAGGCTTAAAATAAATAAAATCGATAAATCTGTATCAAAATCTAAAAATAAATATAAACAGAAAGAAAATACAAATAAATTAGATCGAACTGTGTAATATAAAAAAAATAAAGATAGAATCAAAAACAATAGTGGTATGACCTAATAAAACAGCTTAGTTAAAGGCACTAGTGTATAAAAAAACATTTCAATGGATGGAGCATTAAGAGTGAAGGTACTCATGGGAGTTTTTGACCACTAAAAGCATTATGAAGCAGTGTTTATAGGTGTTTTTGTGCACATGTACACTATTCCTGCTAAAGGTGTCGCCCTATTCTTACTCTATTCAATACACAATAACTGTCTATTTCATTTATATGAACATGTAGAGATGTGTATCATTGTGTTCGATATCAGCCCAGAGTCACCAACTGCACTGGGCTCACTCTCCTCCAGCTACTGCAACCAACGGTATTCCTCCTAGATTTTTAATATTAAATTTAAAACCTGATCTGGTGGTATTACTGGCAGGTCATAATTCAATAGACTAATGTTTGTCATGGCTGTGTGCTTAGTTTAGCCATACAGAGACCTGATCTCCCATGGGAACTCACATACTCACACACATTCATAACTGAGGGGAGATGGCATGGTTCGCATGCAACTCAGGACAGATGATTTTAAATGATCCCCATAAATACCTCTGTTCTCTTCCCCTCCGCACACACACCCACAGCCTGACAAGGTGAAACTTATTGAAAGTAAGGGAGAGGGAGAGACAACCGTTCCAAGATTAAGTGTGTGCGCGTTTGTGTAACTCCTCCAGGAGTCCCTCTTTAAATCAGGCCTTATTAAAACAGCCTTATTTCAGCCATATTCAACCACTGCCGGACCCCCGGGTTATCACAATAACAATAAATCTCATTCACTCTCTGGCTCTGCAAACTGCTGTGTGTGGCCGTGTGTATGTGCATGTGTGTGTGTGTGTGTGTGTGTGTGTGTGTGTGTGCGTATGTGCATGCATGTATAGGTGATATAATGTCTCTGGCTTTGGAAACTCATTAACAATTGCCCAATACAGTCCACTCGAGGGCGGAGACTGGGGTTGCCATGGTGACAAGTAATTTAGAAGCTGGAACCAGTTAACTCTTCCATCAAGAGACTGTGACCTCCTCCCACTGCATGTGTTGAGTATTGTTATCTACTATCTGACGTCCACTGGGCCTCATTACAGTGACAAGCTGCTGTGAGCAGAACCAATGCGTTAGTCACACAGAGGGCTGCATGATTTGCAAAAGATTAAAGTTTAGGTCTGTTGGTGGTCTATCTGACATTGTAAGTTTGTACTAAGCAGAATCACAAACTTGTATTATTAATAAAAACTTGAATTGTTATTCATGAGCTTAGTGGTTGGTGGAGCACATCAGGTTAGAAGCTAAGGTAGCATGGGTCAGCGGCTCCTAACCTTTATGGTGCTTCTTGGAACCCCTCACCACAGTTCGTACATGTCGTACTCTGTGTATTCGGCATAGTGGCCACACTTGATATAGCAACTTCCAGCAGCACCACAGCTCAACACCTGAACAGTACCTTCACCATACATAGTCACACACACATTTGGTGAGTATGTTTTTCTGAGGGTTGAAAAAGAAATGGAACTTTGTCTTTAGTATATTTTGCATTAGAACGTATGAACGTATTTCAGTGGCGGCCATTATTAGAGCTATTTGAATTCTCTAAATGATAAGAAAAGGACCTTCAATGCTTCTTAGCTTATCTCCTTTAGCATAGGTGATACTGGGCCATCCATTGTTTATCAATGTCAGCAGGAGGACATGCTAATATTTCAGCAGTACTGTCAATTTTTGGGACATTTTTATCAAAAAGTGTGTGTTTGGCACCACATAGCCAACCTGACTGCCATTTGGCATGCCGAAATAACTCAGTCAGGAGAGCGTTAGACTGAAGATCTAAAGGACACCCAATCCTGGGTTTCGGCAGCTCATGAGCTGATATTACATTACATTTCATTAAGCTGACGCTTTTATCCAAAGCGACTTACAATAAGTGCATTCAACCATGAGGGTACAAACCCAGAACAACAAGAATCAAGAAAGTACAATTTTCTTCAAGAAAGCCAAACTACAAAGTGCTATAAGTAAGTGCCATTTAAGTGCTACTAAATTTTTTGTTTAAACTTTTTATTTATTTTAATTTTTTTTATTCAAGGTATAGTCAGAGTCAAGGTATATTGATTGATATACAGCCTTAATGTTTATCTATAATTACGAGGGACCTTTCACTGTTGAGTTTCTAGACCCCATCTGACTATGGTAAGAATACAATGCTCTGTTCTACCTGTTGTCGAGACCTTATCTCAACTCATGCACATCACTCAATGCCAACCCCCCCCCTCCACACACTATGAAAGCCTTTACGACTTCTAGCTCCACCTTTTGGGCACTTGTGGGTTCAGAGACAAAGTACACAAATTGGTTCTTGTGTTATGAATCTTCATTTAATCACTGATGGGTTGCTGGTGTCCCAGTGAATTGTGGTGACTTTCTTTGCACTCTATTGCTAAATGCTAATGTTCAGCTAACCATTGCATTGTTTTCATTGACTAAATTTATATGCACGTATTTTACCAGCCTTGCGGCCGGTCCATGCTATAATTCCTGTTTCATTTAAGGTTTTCTACCTAGAGTGGGACCTATAGGTACCTTCAGAGTAAAGTGGGTAATGTATCGTGGCCTTTTCCTGCTCTACAGGAGAAGGAACAACAGGTTCAGTCCAAGAAGGACCAATATGTTGCCATCATGGATACGCATTGCTGCTGGTTATGACAGTCTGCGACAGATCCCCTTTATGGTCATGGAGAATGACCCACTTTTGTTGGATTGAAGTTCTATTGGCAGCAGATAATCACCAAGGTAACTGTGGAGAGTGTTCAAAAGTATAGTCTCTTTATTATTTAAGTTAAGCTTTGCATGTTTGCCTTCCTCCTTCGATTTTTTTCGTAAAGGAGCTGGCACTTAGAGCAGAATTGTTCAAGATTGAGACACAACTAAGACCTTTGTATATATAGAAACAGCAGAGCAGCTGTTTTATTCTTGGGACATGATCCAAAACTTATGGAAATCCTCCAAGTATTTTACCGGAGATTTTCTGTCACATCTGTCCAGTCAGGAGTCACCTGAAGAATCAGAATGGGGTTCTATTGCCAAGCATGTTTACACAAGGGATTGTGCAATACCTTGTAAGTAAACACTAGAGACTGGATTGTGCAAAGTACAGTAAATCCGTTATTTGCCACTGGAAGTTAAAGTGTCAAAGTGTCACAGTCACAGGCAGGGACATCAACAATTTAACTTATAGTTCACAATATTGTTGGATAACAAAATCGGACTCCTACACAGCCGGTACCTTTCGGACCGAATCACAATGCAGATTTGATGCCTCATTTCAAGGCCTGAGCTTTGTACTGAAATAGTTGCCCTGTTTGAAGGCAACATAAACATCACTGCACCTGTCTACATTACACTTAACTCTTGTGGCAACACACTCTCTATATGGCTCTGGCAGCATGTATCTACAGTTAGCTAGTAGCTAGCTCGAACTCGAGTTGACATGATAACAAAATGGCTAAAGCTAAACGGTCGAAAGTGTGGCTGTATTTCACTCGAAAGGACCCAGACAACGATATCCAACTCTTGTTCACAATAACATCATCATAATGCATGTAACAATGTCATTTCAATTGCTTCGATTGTGGAATGTACAAAAAAATGAAAATGTTCTGTACCTAACAACTATACAAAAAGGTAAAATAAAATTATATAACTTTCTCTGAAAGTCATTTACTCTGGCTCTTTTCTCTATTCTTTATTTTTATTACATTATTATTTTGATTGCTTTCACCTGCATATCCCTTATGTTCTTATACATTTTGTTTGTTTAGTTTTTCAAAAATGTCTATTTTGTTGGTAATTCCTATCAGTTAAATGTTCCATCTGTATAAACTGGAAACATCTTTAATAAGGAGGTGTGATTCTGCTTTGGACAGAGAAGTTTACTTGAATGGAGTTTTTCAATGTACATATCCTCTGTGATAAATAAGGTTGGTTAAAAACAAGTCCAGTGTGAGTGCAGTCAGATGTTCTTCACACCACAGTTCTCTTTTCCTTTACATCCCTTGACCTCATGATGTTTTCCATCGAGTTCAAAGATTTTTTATTTCACTTTGACCCTTTGTGTTTTGAAAATTTCCATTTCCATTCAAATCCAATTTAAATGGAGCTCAGCTACCTTGTCCTGAGGAAGTCTCGATTGTGCATGCTCTCCACTGCCTCGGATGTTTGCCTCAGAAGGGAAACAGTGAATCACGATGATAATAGTGTGTAAAATTCTGTATATATACATACAGTTGGTATGTATATATGTGTTAATGACTTCACATGTGTGTTTACATTTATATATGCAAGTGTTACACGTTGTTCATGTGATTTAGCACATGTGACAGTGTGTGTGTTTGTGTGTGTGTGACAGTGGAAGCCCTCTGATCTATTTTCAGCATCAGTGTTCATTGTTCCGTCTGGAGCCAATTAGATAACCTGAATGCAGCACAGACAGTGTTTTGATACGGTGAAGCTCTGTCCTGTTGGTGTCAATGATGAGATCCCTGAAGAATGTTCACTCGCACACACACACACACACACAAAAGCCATATGATTACAAATTCTTCATAACTCTGTCGCTAAATCACACTATCGTTCTGTCACGCATCAACCCTCTTTGTCCTGTCCCACCCATCCACCCACACACCCACACATAAATGTTCTGCTGGCGAAGGTACTGGTGATGTTATTTGACAGAGTTCTGATCTGTGTCTGCCACACGCAAAAGTCTGTGGTCCAAATCAAGTAATCTATCAAACATGTGTCCTTTCACAAAGCACAAGAGAACAAGGCGCTTAACACACACACACACACACACACACACACACACACACACACACACACACACACACACACACACACACAGACAGACACACACCACAATCCTAAGCATAGGCGATATCAATCACTTCATTGGCATTCTCACATTGTAACATACTCTCCCACAATAAAACTGTATGTGTGGCTGACCACAGATTCTGTGGGCCAGAGGAATGTGACAATATCCCAGGGAAGTACATTCAGGCCTGGAACTCATGGCCTGACCAACACTAGTTAACTTCTATTATGTTGTGGGTCAATGAGACCCATCTCTACATCTGTCAAACAATGGTTGCTCTCATTTTCCCTTCCTGAAGTCTTCTGACCTTTTGTCATTGAGGGTCACGACATTAGGTATAAAATTGTGAACATATTGATTTGTATACATTGATAATGTTACACTTTGGTAATTAGAATAATTTTAATTTGGGGGTGTATTACAAGTACTCTGTTATAGCTCTTGGCACAACTCCCAAAAAACCCAGTCTGCTCTGACTGGTCCGCTGGCCATCTCTTGTGTGATTGATCAACCACTTAGAGTGCTTGTTGCGAATGCCAAGCCCCTTACCCAGAGGTTTCCTTATCAGTTTTGAACACTGCTGTGGCCACGGTAACGTCTGTGTATTTGCTACTGTACCAATGCATGTCTGATTCAGATATTAAGGCCTGGATGAACCAGCTGAATGACCCAAACCACCTTTACAAACAAAACTGGAGCAGGACTTATGTCACCACTGACAAAACCTCGCCACTGTGAAAAGTTTTTAGTCTGTTCCTCTCTTATATTTCATACATAACTGTAATTGCATGCCATCACAGTAAAAACTGTACGTAGGCGGCCATGTTATTTAGTGACGTAGCAGCTTCATGGGAAAAAAACAGGACCAGTCGTTTCAGGCTCTTTTTATGTGGGAGAGAAGGACTCTCTTCGCTGCAGATTTTGGCCATTGTAACTCAGCAGACCCTTTACATTCATAAAACAGATGCTTGGGCAGACATAAAATAAAAATGTGCCTTTCATGTATATTGTTGGTATAACAGGTTTTATTGAGCCGACTGGTTCTAATTGGCCTGTCAGAGTAAAAATGACATTCCCCAAACTTTTCAAAAAGATGTAAAAAATGTTACCAAAGGCAGAGGCTAAAAGTGGGCTTCAAAACACTGAACACTCTTCTGTGTGAAGCCAAATGTGTGTGTTGCATCAGTCAGAGATGTTTTCTTTTATACTCTCATGAACAACTTGTACAGTTAATACATGTTTTTCTGTTTATAGACTGTCAGCTTCATGCATGCTGGTCCACAAGATATAAATATATATAAGATATGGTTGCTTGGGTTTTCTCCAGCTTCTTCCCACAGTCCATAGACTGGAAGCAGATTGGGACTGGGTTATTGGATATTATGGTAGGTGTGAATGGTTGTTTGCGTCTGTATGTCAGCCCTGCGATACGCTGGAGGTTCTTGACCAATGACAGTTTGGATGGGCTCCCGTTACCCCTGTGACCATCAACAGGATGAGCATATAGAAAATGGATTGATTAGTTTCTTGAATCAGGTACCATTTTAATACTACTAATAATAGTGGTTCGTACTGGTACTTAAATTAGTATGTAACCAGTATGTAACAATTAACCATTTATGAGGAAAAAAGGTAACATCGTTTTTTCAAAAAACAAAAAAACAAACGAGTAGAAAGTGCACGGCTATGGAAGGTCTCTGTTGTTGTATGTAGTAGTTGCATAACATCAACAAATATTGTTTAAACAGCTACATATTATTGTTTAAAGTAAACCAAGTAATTATAAATGTATAGCTAATATTTATAATGATACATTATATTATTTATATTTATAAAAATATAATAACATATAACAATAACGATTTACTGTAGTGGATTTGTAATCTGTCACATCTTTTACTTCTTGCAATTTAAGATTATGGATGTGCTTCCATTGTCATTGTTTCTTGAACACTTAAGAATTTTGTTTATTAAAAGCAGATTGTCAGTAAACTTAATCTTGTTGCCTCAGTAGAGACAAACAATTTATCTTGATTCAACTCTGGCGCTGATTCCCCCTGTGATTACACAACCAGGCACCAACACACAGTCAAAGACACAAATGGAGAGACACGTGTGTTCATGTGCGCGCACACACACACAGATACAATCATCACCCCCACAAAATTGCAACTGCTTGTCCGCGTCAGAGGTGTTTATGCTGGTATGAATGGTGCCCGCAGAGCCGCAGGCCCTAACTGCTGTTTCTCCACCTAATAAAACACAAATCTGTTGACAAGGATCAGGACTTAAGAGCCCCAGTGGAATGTATACAGAAATGCTGTATACAGTATATGTATAGAGTTCATAGAGAAGTTTCCTTATAAGCTATTTCTACATGTGAGCAAATTACCCAGACTTGAGTTCTGTAGAAAAGTGTTTGTAAATAAATATTTTCTTCTTCATATTGACTAAGTTTAAGTAATATAAGGTTACATGTCATTGCCTATTACAAATAACTTGGAGGATGTGAGGCAGTTGTGATCGCAATTATTTTGGTTTATTTTGGTTTATATCACTATAAAGTTGTTGCCTTATGACAACGAGTAAACTATCTTGGTTTCTTTGGTTTCTGGACGACTCATTGCATGAGATTGTTTTCTTTAGATAACAAGGTTGTGATGTCATCTTAGTCAAATCTTTTTAAGGAAATACTAGAGCTGATGACTTTATAACTATGAGAAATGTAGTTTAGTTAGATGACATGCACCATATTCAATGTGCAGAGGATGTGGCATCAGACTGTGCTGACTTTTGTTGCGCCCTCTGGGCACATATGGATACAGGGTGGGATTTGGGAATTGATTGTCATAATCATTGGGTGTGTTAGAGGTTGGTTAGAGTCCAGGATCAGTCACTACACTAACTCCTGTTACTGTCTAAACTGCAGTGTTCTTCCATTCTCTATCATGATTCACCAATAGTTAAGTGCAGGGTTAAATCAAACGGTGATGATCATTTAATATTAGATTTACTTATTAGCCTGCTATCGTGTATAGTGTCCCACAGTGTTTCAAATAAATTAAGTTTTATTAAATAGATAATCTCACAAATATGTAACAATTATTTATAAAATAATTCAAGAAAATTGTATTCAATATTCTAAACACTAATTATTGTCAAATGGTCTGTAAACTCATTATATTTGCGTAGGAGTTAAAAGCGTTAGTGTTGTTTGAGTCTGTAGTGGGGACAGGTCTGCAGTATCATTTATAAAGTAGGCTATGGCTTTTCTGATCAATGTCAAACTTTTCACATCTAAACCACATCCATGTGACACAAGTAGCCTCTCCTTTTGGTACGAGCTCCTTGTTTTGTCTTGGCTGGTCAGTCTTTCTCTTCTTTGGAATTACCCCATTCTGTGCCATTCACTCCATGCCGTGTGGAAGAACACAAAGCAGTGTCCAAGTGATGAAAATCTTTGCAATAAAAAGTGATTTGCAGCACATCAAAATAAGTTGAGGATAATAGAGGATAATCGAGAATAATATGGTACGTAAGATGTTTTTCTATCATCACACGATATATATCGTCATATCAAGCAGCCCTCAAAGGAACAAAATTCCGCCCTGGTTAGTGGTTGCCGTGAACAGTACCCGCCTCATCGGCCGGTCATCTCGTCTTGTGTCTGAGTGACACCACAACACACACAAGCTCGAGCAGCTTTTCATGCTCAGACGGTCAGTCAGTCCATCTGAGGAGGTTCTGATGGCCGCTGGCCTCTCACGGTTTCCCATGGTTCAGTGTTTTTACGAGCAACTGGAAGCCATTATGGAGATGAGGGAGCTGAGCAGAGCGGAGCAGTCCTCTCCCAGTGATGACAGGCCTCTCAGTCTGGGTCCCCTTCCCTCCCAGTTTAAATTAAACACAAATGGCCTCTGTGCTGTCACACACACATTCTTTGGACACAGTTATATGCACATGTATTCACACACAAAACATGCACAGTACCACATAACCACACAAACATGTTTTCTACTATCAGCAGAAGGTTTCACACATGGCTAAAACAAACAATTGTTATGTATGTAGCATATTTGAGTTCCCTGGTTCCTGAACTCAAACACTATAAAAACCAAATGTGAATAACTGAAGAATTTTCCTTTTTCTTTTAGTTCTTTCATTCACTCTTCCTGGTCTGGACTTAATCATGAAAACATCTAAAGCTGATAGAGGACAAAGTGTTTTCTACCACAAGTGTGAAGTGTGTGTCTGACTTGTGTGTGTGTGTGTGCGTTTTGGAACGTGTGATGTATCTGGCTTCATATATCTATCTGAGCTGATCGCAGGGACAGGTGAGTATTTTCCACCTATAGCCTTTTTTTGTGCCTATTGCCACACACACACACACACACACACACACGTAAATCTTTTAGTGAACACATACACCAGTAGTGGAGAGACAAAGCGATGCATCATCAATGTTTGTCTACGATCTGAAGTTTATATCAGACACGTAGATTCATATCAAAGACTATTTGTTACAGTAAATAAGATATGAGATTGTGCAAACATTTTGCAGCTCTTTTACTTACAGTAATACTTACTGTATTAATATGGTACTTTCACTGTTAACCAGGCTATAAATCAAAATCTTTGAAGTAAAACTTTTACAGACTGTCAAGAACTGCATCAATAACTTCCTCCATATGCCTGAAACAAAACTCCCCCTTAAACAACAATGAAAACTGCTGGCACAGATGTGACTCTCACAAGCTTACCCTTCTGGTTTCTCTGGCAACCAACCCGGCTTTGTTCTGTAACCAAGAAGTAACATTCAACAACAACTAAACAATGCTGAAAGTGTCTTCAGCTTTGTTCTGTGAGGCAGCACTTTTTGTAGTTTTTGTAAGTAGACAGACAAAATGTTTGACCTTGCGATGTCGCCACATAAACAGTCAAAAGCAAAGTTACCGCAGTTCATGCGGAAGGGAACATGACTGCTTGTACCAAATTATATCTATCCACTAGTTGTTGCGAGAGTTCCACTCAAACGTATTAGAGAGGATGGTTGTAGAAAAGTAGGAGAATTAATAAGAACATCTATGTTCATCCTCTGCGAACCATGAACCAAACTAACCCTAAACCCAACACTATGGTAATCCACAGAGTAGATGTTGAGATGTTTCATTCTGGACCAAAGAGTTGACGGGACAGACAGACAGACATTGCTATCTTTTATTCATGCTGTGGCTAGTGAAAATATGTGCCCTTTACAAATGCATCTGTATGTACAAAGCTGGTAAAACAACAACACAGTGCAGCTCGTGGTGCACAAAATAAAGTTTCTACTGTGCTGTGCAAAAGCCAGAGCCCAACTCCTCTGCAAGGGTGCTCTGAAATTTAGGGCTGCCTATTAAGGCGCCAACACGCATGCACATACATGCATGTGGACATGCACACAGTACCCGCGGTAATTACAATGTCATTCTGTTAAACACAAGGTGAGATACTGGATAAAGATGACAGAAAACAGCAGCAAGCCACACACGCATGTTTGCATTTCTGCCCCAGATTCTAACATCACTTCAAGCTGCCACTTACCAACACTAGCACTAATGAATAAACAGTTCATTCCATAGACCTAATGTTATATCAATAACCATTACGTAGCAATAACTACCTTTAAGGAGTCCGAAAATGTGCCTCAGCCACCAAATGCGTTAAATGTACAATAGGCAACAGAGGAGGATAAAAACTCGCTGGCTGTTGAGACATCATAACACAATGTGTCATTTGTTGGGGTGGAGTGCAAAGGCATCAGTGATTTTGTCCAGGCTTCTTGTTCTCTCAGAGTTTGAAGCTAAAACTGCCAGGTTACTGGTTTGAGAGTCACCACTGCTGTAATAGTTTAGCTTATAGTAGTGCCTCATGTAGTAGAAAACTGTGCTCACAGAGAAATGCATATTGTAGAAGTCTATAAATGCATCCTCCTAATCTGCATCGTTCAGCCTGTCCTGGTCCTGCTCAATGACTGCATTGTTGTTGTCACCTTCAGTCAGCTTTATTTCCACGTTTTTGAGTCTCCACGTGAATATTTAGTAAGGTCAAAAGCCCATTGGCTGAAACGTATCACCTGTGTTGGCTCTATGTTTTTGAGTCTAAAAATAATAGTTTGTGTCCATGTATTTACTCTTTGCTCAAATTATAAAATAAGTATTGAAACGTTAGAACCAAAGCCCCTCCCTGGCACCACGCATGTGTCCAGGCCAGCTATCCACTTCGTGTCAAACTGAAAATCACCTGGATGAACAGAAAGCTCCTCTTGCCAAGAGATATGATATTTGTTTCACAGAACATTTCACAGTTTCATGTTTCATGTTTCTTCCACTGAAGCCTCAGTGCCTCTTTCTGTGGAACAGAGTGGGAGGGGTAGTTCAGTTTACATATCTGGGCTTGCCAAACAGATTAATATGATTACTTTTTTTGTAAAGATTTTATCCTCACAACTAAGGTATTAGTTTACACCATTTTATAGGCATCTCGCCTCTGAGTGGGATGGTCCCGCTGCTCAACATAAATCTACTAGTAGTTCATCATGTCCACGATATACTTGGACTACGTTCGGGCTGTCCAAAAAGCACTCTTCTTAACTGTAATGGGTGAGTGGGCTGTAGGTGATGCCCTACAGAGCTGGAGAAAAGAAAAGAAATTACATCCAAACACCCCTGTGTGTCTTTAGCCATCTATTATCATGAGAATATATCAGAGGACAGCTGAAGTAAGTTTGGCTGCTGAAGATGGTAACAGAATTACATACAGCCCTGGCAAGTGGTTGAAATCAACAATCCTTCTGTACCATTCTTGTGAACATGGTATTTCAAGACCGCCATGAGGGAATTTCTTCAAATCGGATAGAACGGTTCAGTTGGACTCAAGGATGAACTGATTACAATTTGGAGGTCAAAGGTCAAGGTCATTGTGTCCTAACAAAACTCTTTTTGCCTCAAGAACCCGTTATCTAAAGAGCAGCCTGAGGGAACTCTTTGAAATTTGGGTGGTCAAAGGTCAGGGTCACAGTGAGTTAATGTTCTTGTGAACATGGTAGCCTATATCAGTAACACCCATAGGGAATTCCATTACATCTGGCACAAACTTGGACTCAAAGATGACCTGATTAGAATTTGATAGTTAAAATCAAGGCCACTGTGATCCCACAAAAACGTTTTTAGCCTCATAAACGTTGTCAACGCTGCCAGAGAACTTGCAAATTTGGCACAAATGTTCACTTAGACTCACAGATGAACTAAATTAGGTTTGGGTGGTCAAAGGTGAAAGGTCAAGGTCATGGTGGCCTCAAAAATTATCTGTTTGGCCTCAAATATCTCAAGTCTGCCCAAAGGGAGTTTCAAATTATGACCAGTTGTCAGTTGGACTTAAAGATTAACTGATTTGTTTTCAGGGGTCAAAGCGAGTCTGGAAAAAAAATGTAAGGAGACTGAAACTGCACTGGGTTGCAGACGAATACAATTGAAAGTGTCTTAACTTGTCCAATTGATTCCATAGATTTTTTTTGGAGAGCTACATTTGTATTTTGTGATTCAATCTACTGATATTAGATTTTTTTTAACAGATGACATATATTTTTCTATTAAATAACCAGAAGTGTCTTTTTCCTTTCAAAACATTATTATTGAGTCATGGTAGAAAATCTTGAACTGATCCTATTATATATCATAATGTTTATGCTGATCTGATCCGGGTGCTCCATGACAACTGATTCAGCTCAGAAGAATTGAAAGTTAATTTAAAAAAAGTTATTTTGAAAACTTTATGATAGGAGGACCTGACATATATGATAAAAAGGCCAATGTCAGCACTATCATACTGTATATAGTGAGCAAACCGTTAAAAAAGCTGTGTTCTGTTAGAAAAGGAAAAACTCACTTTTAGTATTTGAAATGTTCTGCCAGAGAAGAGGTTTGTTTGGCTGCCTGTTGTCTGTGATAAAGTGATGGTGAAGAGATGAGACTGAGAGAGTTGGCTGACGAGTGCATGTGTTTTCATCCATCACAACAACAAACAGATCGAAAGCAAAAAACAGGGAAGAAGAGAATGACAGGAGAGGAACTAACAAAAGGGACGAAAGGAGAAAACATGAGGAGAGAGGAAAGAAAAGGAGGCAAGAGGAGAGAAAAGGAAACTAAGGAGAGGAGACAGAAAAGACAAAAGAAACCGAGTAGAGGACTAAAGAGGGCAGAGAAGAGAGAAGACTAAAAAAAGCGGTAGGGAAGGAAGAAGGGTGGAAAATAAAGAGGGGAAAATGCAGGGCCAGGACAAAGGATGAGGAATAGTGAGGAGGAAAATTAGTATGAAAGAACGAAAGGATCGAGAGAATAAGAAGGTCAGGACAAGAGTGGAGGACAGAAGAGAGAAGATAAAACAGGCAAGGAAATGAGGAGAGGGAGCAAGTGGAGCAAGGGCACAGAGAAAGGATGAAAGAGCAGAATAAGAGGAGTGGAAAGGAAAGAAGATAGGACAATGAATATAGAGATGGCGTGATGGGGAAAGAGAGAAATGTGGCAAGAAGACAGGAAATGAAGAATAGACGGTCCAAGATGAGAAGAGGGTAGAATGAAAAGAGAGGAAAAGAAGAGGAAGATATAGAGAAGAGAGAAGACAGATGAGGAGATGTAGCGGCAGGACAAAAGGAAACAAAATAAGATTGGATGAGAGGACATAAAGGATAGCATAAAGGGGCAGAGGAGAGAAGTGGATAAAAGAGAGGGAAGGATATGAGACAGGTGGCGAAAAAGGGGAAAGATAGGACAAAAGAGGAGGAGAGGAGAAAAGGGGGGATGAAAAGACAGACGGAAAGGTGAGAGCGATAAGAGCAGAAGAGGAGAGAAGACAAACAAGGGTAGATGAGGTACAGAAGAGAAGAGGAGGAGAAGGGAGGACACGACAAAACAAGAGGAGAGGAAAGGAGAAGGGATGAGAGGAGAGGGGACATGAGGACAAAAGAGAGGGTAGGACAGAGGAGGAGGGTGAGAGGAGGTGAGGAACAGAGAGAAAGGTGGGATCAGAAAGAAAGAAGATGAAAATAAAGAGAGCAGGACAAAGACAATGGAGTGAATCAGAAAAGAGAGGATTGTAGATATACTTTCCAAACATGAAGTGAACCTGTGCGGGCTGCTCTCTATCAGTCATTGTTCAAACAAACACCATCACTGCTGCTGCCTTTATGTGTCCTGCTGCGTTAACACACTGTGAGGTGTTCCAGACCTCTCTAATATCCTGCCCTAAACAGGCAATGAGCACAGTACCACACACACATACCTACACAGTGTAAGTTTTATTAGCGCTGTGTAAAGCAGATAAGGAATTCCAGGAGACGAGGGGGAGGAGAGTTCAGGAGATCAGGTCGTATGCTAATAAAGATGTTTGGGAGCAGAAAGCATGTCTCGTGATGGATTATGCAGGAATGTTCGGTTATTCTGGTTTAAGAAAGCAAATAGAAGCTGCTCCGCGATGAATAATCAGCACGCACACATCAAATGTTCCCTCCACACCACCGCTTCAATGTTTCAGCTGTCCTGGATGTCTGCACCGCCCGACCTCAGGACTTGACTTCATGACGAGTTCAAGGCTTGTGGACGGATTGTGCGTCTTGTTCCTGCAGTGATGACGCTTTTTGGTTTGTAGCGCTGATTCAGCTGCTCACAATAAAACCTATAAGACATGATGAAAAGGCTTTTACTATTTGCTGTTTACTTTAAAATGTTACTATATTTAATTATATAGCATATTTCGGTAGAAATTTAAAAGCTGTGGGTACAAATATGTTCATGTTTAAAGGTTCAGTGTGTAGACTTTAGTGACATCTAGTGGTTAGGTTGTATGTTGCAGGTAAATACCCCTCACCTCACCCTCCCCTTCCAAACATGAAAGAGAACCTGTGGTCATAAAAACTCAAAAGGTGTTTAGTTTGTCCAGTGTGGGCTACTGTAAAGAACATGGCGACCTTCGTAGAGAGGACCTACTTGCAATGTAAAGTATTTTAAGATAAAGGGCCCATTCTAGGGTAATGAAATCAACAATTGTTACAATTTAGATGAAACACATTATTATTTTATTTTAAATTTCTGCCACTAGAACCCTCTTACCTAAATCGTACACACTGAACTTTAAAGGGTCAAAATGTAAGATTCATTCTATATTAAGGCTCCCCCTACAGGTGGGATGCGTAATTCACTGTCGTAAATACAAGTTCTGATCTGAACTACCCTTTGCACACAGCTGTACACGTGCATTTGTTGACAAGCTGACAGAAAACAAACCAACAACCTCAGGAGCCGAAAAACCACGTTGACTGACAAGGTAGATGTTTCACACAATATGACAGCCTTGTTGGGCTAATTTGCCAGATAAACCTCTATCAAAGGCTTCTGAGGATAAACTAGTGACAACTTTACATTTTTCATTTTCAGATATGACCTGCGGAAAAAGTCAGGAGAATTGGGTCAGGGCTTAACCTGCAGTTTGCCTTTCACACATGCACAAGACCACGGGAGGTTCTCTGCACAGACGAGTTCACAGTTCGCATTATTCAGGCAAGAGGGGGAGCAGTCGGGTGCAGCAGACAGAGACAGGAAGTGTATCTAAGTCTTATTATTAATGTATTAATTCCACTGCGGAGATCATTTGGTTTTCAAAGACAAAGACACCGGCGTCAACTCTTTTTGACACAAACTTTCTTTACATCTTTGTCTGTGTCTTCTACGTGTGCTCTTTGACCCGGAGATATTTGTTATCTTTTAGTTTTTTTTCATTTTTGCGTCTGTCGCATGTTAGGAGCTTCCTCAACCCCCACCTAGAAAACTTCATCTGAAAGTTTTTCTTCTTTTGCCAAGAAGACTCAATTGTGTTTCCATCCACCCTTTTATGAATATTTTCAATTTGCAGCCAAATTCGGAAAAAGTTGCAATATTGCAAGTCAGGTATTTTCTGCTTGATGGAGGCAGAGAACTGTTTTGACAAGTTAACAAAGAATAATGGAAGCACTCTCAGTGAAAAAAGACATGTTCCTTAAACATCCAGATGAAACCTCGGACCTGTGTGAAGCAATGACCTTCATCAAATTCATATGAAGACGAAACAAACATAAATGTCACATTTCCATCATGTGCTTTTTCCATCACTTGAGGTCTGATTGGATATAGTCTCTCAATTACATCATTTGTCATGTTAAAACAACAGTAGTAAATGGAAACATATTAGTTGGCATTTCTAAAGCTGTAGTTATAAATAGTTTCACTATAAGACAAGGCTTGTATAACAAGGCCCACACAGAATCTGGTTGTCTAGAAATTTTAATGAAAAATGACTTGCGCGTCCATCTCAGTTATTATAAACAACAACATCTGCAGTGGTGTCATCATGAAGCTCACTTGTGCTGTAGCAATGTCACATCTTTTCCACTGTGATGTCTCAGACTCATCGCACTGGGTAGAAATCATTCAGGCCTATATTTCCGTTCTTTGGATGTTCCCTGGATTAGCCGAGCAGCATGCAAGCAGCATAAAACAGGGAACATGTGCAGGACCCCCCGGTGGGCGTAGCAGGCAAGATACATTTGTTCAAGATGAATACCATTTACCACAATCGTGTTTGGACTCAATGGGGTGGTGGAGGCAAGTTGCCAGCAGCAGGGCGTGAGTGGCAGTGTAGCTGAGCAGGGATCAGTGAGGAGGAGGTCGTATTTAAAGGGACCGCTTTAGTGAGAGAATGGGCTTTGATTGGCGAGTGACTGATGAGCACCCATAAACCATCAGTAGCTGACATAGCTGAGCTTATGACGCTGAGCACATGACTCTGTGTCCTGCATGAACTAACGCAATGCTTCATTTAGTTTACGTGTTTGAAAACTCCAGAGCAGCGGAGATCTACGGAAAAGATGACGTTGACACTCACAACCGCTTGCTGATTGGGTCTTTTTTGGTTACAACCTAGCCGGATTTGTCAAGCTCTTATCACATGTTCCCATTCCAGAAGAAAACAACCAGCATCAGTATCGCCTACCAGTGTAGAACACAACATGGATAATCAATTACAAGCGTTGCTGACCATGTTGTCTTTGCTAACAGCTGTTGTGCAGTTAGATTCAGAATTTTGATTTGTTTCTGCTTATTACTGCTATTATTTGAGAAATCCGAGGCAATTCCTGTGTCCAAACCGAACATGCATTACTTCCTGTTTACACTGGCATGCATATGCCCAGTGTACGTGAATGCTCAGGCATGTTGGTATGGAGAGGATTCAAATTGATATGGAGATCTTTTTAAATCAATTAGCTGAGATTTTAGTTGTAATCAGTTCAGGAGGCTTATACTTAAAAAGTATAGTCGTACAATACAGGTGACAGTATAACGAGTGTGGGTGAAACCATTTAACTGTGACGGTGTGTTTTTCAGATACTGACAAGCAGAAGGGAAGAAAGAAGGGAAAAGAAATGATGTTTAAATAAAAGATTTTTGGGAAAAAAGCAATGAAAGGGTGGATGTTGGACAGTATCATGAAAGACACTGTTAACATGTCGCCGTCTCAAGGCGTGGTGAATCTAACCCAGCAGGGAAACCAGACGCTGGCTTCAGTCTGACTGTGAAGCTGCAGAACCAGATGTTACAAAGGAGACATCAAGTCCAAGACAAAAACAAACTACCGTGCTCTGGGCGTTTATAGAGCTGAAATGAAGAGTTTTAAATGTGTGTGTGTCTTTAAAACCACCCTCTTAATGGCCACACACACACACGTTACTGGGACAAATCTGAGCAATGCTTTGGTACGTGCATGTGAGATTCGGAGTCCATTAACCTTGTCATCGCATCTCATTTGTCTGTCTGCATCCGTGTGATTCCTTCTTTCCACAGCTTGACCCGCTGTCACCATGGGTGGAGCTGCGTGATTGGACAGAGAGCGGGAAGTCTTCTGGAAGGTCATTAGCATAACAATGTTGATGGGAACGTTTTGAAACGAGCGTGGTTGTCGTGACATTGGCAGAACCTCATGGAACCAGTTTCCCCCTGTCCGCACGAGTGTTCCCACGTTAGCCTCTGTGATGTGTTTTTCATCCTGGGTCTCTGCTGCTTCCAGCGATGACAGGAGAAGCCACAGTGAGGATAAATAATCCCAGACAACTAAAGTGGTCACACACAAAATGGGACACAACATGCACACACACACTAAAGCCTGACTGAATACACACCACTCAATTACACATTACAGCAAGAATCATCTGAAAGGGGAAAAAATTAATTAACAACAAACCAAAAAATGAGCCACTTTTTCTATTTAAAAAATATATAGGCTGTATTTATTTTCTTGTTTTGTTTTTTGACTGGAAAACTGGACAGAAGCATATGAAATAAATGAAAGCGAATGTTGCTCTATGTCTGCTGAATATGTAAATATGTCCAGTAACTGTTTGCTCCTGTTTGCTTTAGTGTTGCTCCCAAACGACCCAAAATATAATAAATATAATCCTGTGGTGAAATGTTTGACTCCTGTGTGGGGACAAAGTGACATCAGTGGCTTTGCGACGCTGTATGTTTGCATGTGTGGGGTGTTACCAGCCATTAAATTGGAAATAGTAAAGGGACAGTTCCAAAGTATATGAGATATAAAGAGTCAGTAGAGAGTAACTGTACGAGAGGAGCTGATGAGCAGCAGGGTGGCGAGCTATAACATCACCCACGGTGCTGCTGACTGCAGGCCGCACAAGGCTCCTCATGATCCCGGCCCAGCTGCATCAGTGAGATGTTTTATAAACTAATAATCCTCTTATCTGGGTCATCTACTGTGCTGCTCTGCTCGCTTCACGCTACACTACACCACAGATACACACACTCCTCACCTGTGTATAACCGTGCATGCTCCAGCACCTTTGTTATCTGATGGTGCTGCGATTCCTCTCTGCCAGCAGCGGGACTGTCACTGGAGACTCACAGGTGGTGAGGAATCCTGGTACGCGAGTGTCTGCTTACCATGCTGCAGCCCATATGAGCAAATTTGACCATAGACACCAAAGTAAATTCTTATACCTGTACAGACAACGAGAACAAAACATATGGACTTCAATACAGTGTGTTTTATTTTACTCCACCACATACAACATGTGATAATCTTGTAAAATATTTGATGTGTGTACCCCGACATTTTATTTAATTAGCCAAAGCATGTGGAATGCTACATACACATGGAAACATCAGTAACATTTTAAAATAAGCTATTTTTACAATTATATAATATACTATTAAATCATTTCTACATAATGAGAATGAGAATTCTGATACTATAAGAATATTTTGCTGATAACACTACAGGACTTTTAATGTAATAATGAATGCAGGACCTGAAAATTCTTGTAGCTAGGTATCTATTTTACTATTTTTCACTGTTACTTGTAACCCTTTGATACACAAGCTATGCGAACCCCTTCTAATGCACAAAATGGGTCAAAAATGACCCGTATTAATTTCCTGCATGGCTGGGTGTTTCTTTTCTATATTCTTTTATCGCGTATTCTCCCACCTCATTTAGGAGAAGGCTAACCCTAACCCTAACCCTCCTTTGATAATATAGAAGACTCATCTCCTATGTCATCAAAGGAGCCTTCTTCATTTAGGAGAGTTGGATTCCAAGACACACCCACAACTCCAGCTTGATCCTGTAGATTACAACATCCTCAGCATCAGAGATTTCAGACTCCCAAGAATTGCCTCCTCATTTTCCTCATCCTGTTCTTCATACAGCATCTTTGTGACCATTTCAACCGTGAGTCTGAAATGATTGTGACCAGCCATACTAACACTATGGATAAAGAAGATCAAAAGCATAGTTTCAAATGCATATCAATCAGTCTATTAAATATAAACTGTTATATTTCGAGTTTTATTTTGTTGATCTAGCTATGGTTAGCTGCCAGAAAAGAAGCTAGCTATCTAACTAGTTAGTATTGAACATTTTTCTTTCTCACTAGTAATGGATTGTAAAATAAGACTTACGTGCAACGTGTGTGCAAAAGTGGGACCTGTTGATAAAATATCAATTCTCATACACTGTCCCCCAACACACCCAGGCATCATCACTGTCAAAACGTTGTCTGGGTAGGAGAGTGATCAGCTCAGCCACACAGCAAACACTAGTGAGTGACTTTTTATTCTGTCTCAGTGAAGGTTTGCACATGAACAACACCTCTGAAGCTATTAATTTAAAGAAAATATCTTTTATTCACACAGGTTCAGGTTGAAAAGTGTCAACACCCTGTCCAGATATTTCTTCAACTAATCCACACAAATGTTACAGGTTATTATGCAAACTATTACAGGAAACAAGCACGTTATATGTTGTTAATACAGACCTATTCCGTAGTAAAATGCCATAAACCTGTTCCAACATTTTTTTTTTTCACATGTCCCACGTGTGCCTTCTAAAAGCCATATTTTGAGCAAAATAAACAGTCAACACCATGGCTGAGCATTTCTACCTTAAAAGAATAGTTTACCCAAAAATTATAATTCACTCATTATCTACTCAGCCCTATGCCGATGGAGGGGTGGGTGAAGTGTTTCAGGGGCAAACAGTGTAGCTGCCAGGTAGCAGCCGAATCCAATACAACTGAAGATATTAGGGGCTTATCTTCAGACTTAGAAACCAACAGATAAAAAACATAACATGCCTACATACTGCTCCTGTGGTGTCATCCATGTAATAACTTAGTTTAATATCATTTCAATCAGTTATGGTCACTTTTTTCAGAACAACCTTAAAACAAAAGATTGCGACCACGCTAGGGTTAGCATGCTAGCGATCCTTTTTTTTTTTTTGCATGATAGTCACGTATTTTCATGTAATTTCATATCGCACCCCCCCTCTTTGAAGACAGACAATGCACTTGATTGAACCCGTGTATAGCAGCGATGTTAATGAACTGAACTGCTCCTCTAATAACAAAGCATCCTGGCAGGGTTGTCTACAGAACACTGCTAGCAGCCTGTGTGCTTTAGATTCATACATAAAATAATGCAGAGCATCCAAGCTTTTCAATTTCAAATGTCATTGATTCACCTGCATTAGCATAGATGTTATTTGGATATTATAGGTTTGTCACTTTAGTAACTGCAAACAATAGCATTGGTTTATTTAAGATCTCAACAATGTTATGACAATGACATCCCTGGAAAAACTGTCTCGTCTGTTTACATCGACGACTACTGATGATGTAACGGCTTCTTGAAGGGCTGTCCCAATTCGTAGGGGGAGATTTCAACCACTACCCCGAGGGACTCCGTTTCAAGGGGCAAGATAACCCCCCAAAAAAGGGGGTAGGGGTAGGGTCAAAGGTGAAATGGGATTGAGCCTTGATGTGGAGGCATTTAAGACACTAGATATTGAATCATACCAAAATATTATTACCTGGGTATACTGTATATAAAAGCCTGGATATAATTAAAAACAGAATAATACAGAACTGGGAGTGTGTGTGTGAAGGTAACAACTGACAGTTGGTTAAGTTGAATAATGTTACATCAAAAACAACAATGTACAAATAATATAAAATTATATTTGTCAAAATACATTCAGCCATAAATTATTTAAAAATCACAATCCCCAATAAACAAGATATGTTACTTACACATACTTGATGATGCTGACAATAATGTCATATAGTACTTGTACAAACCCACAAATTAGTTTTAAATGAGCACTGAATTTACCTTCAGCGGCTCTGCAGCTGTGTTGTCTGTGTTATCTAACAGTGTAAATCACAAAGCATTGAGACTCCAGGTAATCACACAGTGTTAATAAACTCATTGACTTTCTCTTCGTGTGCAGATGGAAATGGAACTGCGTTGTGAAAGCAGAGGTGGAAAAGGCCCTGCAGCTCTGTGCATGATGAAACCTATCAGATGCTTTATTATTTGTAGTGGAGCAGCACATGTGGAACAAAGCCCTGATGTTGAATTTTGCCCTACCGTAAACTACATGATAAATGCACAGCAGAGCAAAGGGGACGGGGAATTCAGAACAGGAGACCGTGCGTGCTAAGACCAAAATGACAAGCATCTGGAGCAGTGTGCTCACGCCAACACACGTACTTTCTCCTGAAATCCAGAGTTTGACATGATTGTCGGTCATTAACATCTGAGTGGCTGTCTTTATCTTGTACGATTCATCCAGTACTGTGGGTTTAAGCACTTAAGATGTTTAGATCCTTATACGTGATGCAAACAGTGAAACGTCTGATCTTGACTCTACAGCCCAAACATACTGCCAGAGTCATAAAGAACTACCAAGAAGAACAAAGAGACCTGCAACAGACGTTAAGGGACATAATTGTTTCAAGTAAATTCGATTGCAATCTGTCTAGTATTTGTTGAGAGATATCACTCAAAACCACAATTCACCTCAGTGGTTGGGATCATCCTCAAAGGATGTGGCCTCTGTTCTCAAGAAACTTACAGAAGATCGCTAATGCCATCCCTGCAAGGTCATAGTCTAATCTTAAGTAATCGTTTTTCCACGCACAATGGGTCAAGAGTCTATATGCAGTACAATGTGGAAGGTGTTGTTTGTCGTGATGCCACAGAGGATTGTTGGACTGCAGTTCCCCTCAGAAGTGTCTTTTAGTCCATTGGTTTCATTCCATTCCAAACTCAACTGCTTGAAAAAAGCTGCAATAAACCCACTCTTTTCCCCAAACCCGTCATTTGAAGAGTCAAGCCAAAACTGCTCTCGTTGTCAGCAGGTTGGGAGCTTTGTATCCATCTCTTTGGTCTCATTTTTTAGGTTTGCTTGTATAAGCTGTTTATTAAGTGACTGACATCCCCTACTGTGAGCCGAGCAGCCATGCTGCCATGTTGCACTCACCTACGTTTTTTGGAGATCTCTTATCGCTAACAGCTAGTGCATGACCCTAGGGGCGATGAGGGCACAGATTCATGCCCAGTCGCTTTCCCTTTATTAGTAGGCTGGCTGTCTCGCACGAAGGACCTATTAGTGCCAGTTTCATGCTACAGTCCATTTCCACGTCAATCTACTTTGTCAGTCGATTTGCCTAATGGACCTCTTCACCTTTCATGTTGAGCTGTTTATCTGGCTCTTGGCAGCTCTGTTCTTCTATGGCCTCCGACAGTCTGCAAAAAATCACACTATAAACAGTTACAAAAGCCAAGTGATGAGCGTCTACCTTTACCACTTACTTGGACATTTTTGTATTTTGTCATTATATTATCCACCAGGTAATAAAAACAGGTCACGTCAATTTAAACCAATATTCCTCCATGCCTGGAATAAGTCAATATGTACATAGACAAGCGAGAGAAATAAACCATCAGCTTTGTGAATGCATGTCCAAAGCCTTGATATCCGGCTGCCGTCCTGAGCGTCCAATCAGGTCTCTGATCCTGGCTGAAGCCGGGCCAAGAGTAACTCTCTGTGGCTGCTCTGAAGGAGCAAGGCCGTGACTAACATGAACCACCGTCACCATCGCTGAGCTGCCAGCCAGGAAATAAATACAGCTGGAGACGACTGTGGACCAACACGCCTTTCAGTGATGTTTGGTCCCAGGTGAACCTCCATAGAACGGGGGAACTACTAGATCAACACACTCACGCTTGGCAGGCTTTTGGGGAAGGTGACAAGACCTCAATATTATGTCACTCAGCAACTACATGTTCATGTAACTACAAAATGAATGGTGTTATGAAAAGACACATGAAAGCAAAAAAATAAAATTACATGGTGTGACTATTTAACAAACTGGAACTGCAACATAAATAATCAGTCAAAACACATGTTCTGACTAAACTGAAAGAGAGTAACACTGACCCAGCTGCACCAGCCAACCAAGCATTGACGGTTTGAAGGTCCTTTAATGCCCCTTCTCTCCCATATGTCTTTACTATAAACCTTAAGAGCAGAAATTCCAGGAATTGATGTTATAAAGATATAAATATTGACTTACTCATCATTAGTATCATGTCACTTCATAAAACCAGCTGTGTGAAATCTTCTGTGTCTCTGGAGGAACTTCGGGCCAAATGACCCAGATGATGTCATCAGGGTTACCTTGGTTTAAACATTACCCTTTTTAAATGGAAAGTGTGTAATATGAACAAGAGGTTTATAGTTCAAAGATTTGGGCATTTAGTAGCCATTGGGAGGTCGCACAATAGGAAATCTAGAATACAACATTTTTAGGTATCACAGCCTGGATTCTTTAAAAAAAACTCTCTCAGTACCAAATAGTCAAGAGAAACATTATTAAATTGTGTATTAATTATAAATATACGATGGTCCAATACTGTTATGCAGATATTAGGAGTTTGGCAAACAAGATTATATAATTAAAACAACACCAGTTAAAAACTCAAGTTAATTAAATAAATGTAGAAAATGACCCCCTTCCAAAAGCACAGATGAAAGCCAGGTGATTGCCCCATTGCATTGCCTTCTACCTAATTTACTGGTAAGCGTAATCATTTAATTACTGTATAATTATAAAAGCAACAAAAATGTGTCAAATTTAAGGACAGATGAAAATGTTCTGCAGGACATTAACAACTGTAAATACGAGCCATGGCCGCGTCTGTCACCAAGTACGATCCACGGCCCATTTGAGCTGCCTGGTGGAACCGTGCTGCCCAGGCCTGTGTAACTGTAATACTGGTTTGACCCATGTCCCGTTCTCTGTGGGCAGAGCAGAGGCATTCCAGCAGCTGTCACGCTCCCATCCTTAAGTAAACCCTGCTGGCGTAATCATCCGAGTGAGGCAGCCAGAGGAGTTGCTGAAAACACTGGAATCACGCACTCACTTAACAGTGCCCGCATTGAAAGCAGCTCAGTGAGCGAGGCGGCCCAGAGCAGATCTGCAACACCTGCGACACCTGCCCCCGTTTAATGTGCCGTTCCATTCCTGTGGGAGAGATGGCATAAATGAGATTCCAGCATTTAGAAGTTGTTCACGTCAGATTCCAGCCAGAAAAATAACTTTGAACTCAGTTGTCCGGTCTTAGCTGTCGCAAACATGGTTTGGGGATGGGGTAAGACCTGTCTGATTTTACACATTTTTAAATAACCTACTGTATATGTAGAAGGAAATCTGAAGTTCAGAAATAAGGAAATGATATGTTCAATTTAAATGACCTCAACGAAATGGGGAGCTTTCCCCAGACGCCTGTATGGTGTTTACAAGTCAACAACAAACTGCATTTGTGTTAGATGGATGGATTGTTGGATGAACTTTGTAGGGTATGTACACAGTGAGATGAACTGTGTGAATCCCTTATTATAAACTGCAGAGAAGACCCATGCATAACAGAATAACACACTGTTTCTAATTGCCATTAGAAACAGTGTGTTCAGGGGGCAAACAGAGAACAGTGAATACATACACTTCATTATGTAATTTCATTAAATTGCCAAGAAAAGAACAGAAAAGCCCACTGACTATCAGACCATGATATTTACCGAAGCAAGACTGATGTGTTCTCTTCATTCCATACAGTCTTGTCGAACTCACACTCTCTCACTCTTTCTGCAACACACACACACACACACACACACACACACAGAAGAGGGCCTGTAAGCGTCCTCCTCAATTAGGTGTGTTTAGCCTTAACAGTGCGCCAGCGTCGGCTAAGCCACAGCTCCCTTGAGAGCAAGCCGCCAATCTCACTGAGTCAACACATGAATCCATACAGTACCCTGCCTGCTGCACAGGCTGAGGCAGACACGTTCAATCTCACACACAATTTGCTGACAGCTGGTAGTAGTAGTTTTACTTCTGCAACACAGACAGCGCCCCCTCTGGAGGCCTTGCTGCACGCACACACAATGCTGACACACAGGCAGTGCCACCAGCCTCACCTCTCTGAGCTGTGTTTATATGTTGAATTAACGTGACAGTGTGTGTGTGTGTGTGTGTGTAGGTGGGATACACTACACTCATTCATACAAAGACACCTGGTTGTCTTGGAGAGCGCGTGTGTGTGTGTGTGTTTTGACAGCTGGGTCTAGGTAGGCAGCACCATGTCCTCGGAGGTCCCACAGAAACCATAACCCTTAACCTTGACCTGGCAACTCGGTCGCCACCACACGCAACCGGCTCCACACTGCAGCTCAGGCAACTCTGTTATACACAGTTAAACATTAGGTGGATTCAAGAGGTGTGGTTTCACTTCACATTCATGCTAAACTGAGTCTGAATCTGCTGATGACACATACAATATGTGTATGTTCTTATCATTTAAATGCTGACGGACAATGTGTCACAAGATTCCAGGAGCTTTGGAAAGTCTCTAAAAGGAAACACTGACACTTTGACGCTGTGAGAATATTTATGATTTCACTCTTAAGCTGCTGCGTATGGACATTGATATGAGAGTGTTGTGCATACTCTGTTGACAGAGTCCAGCATGTTGTCACCTGTGACACTGGCCATCAAATCAGTTCTTTTGTATTTGGAGAAGACTAGCAGTATGCTATGCTGTTTGAGAACTCAAATGTCCCAACAAAACATCAAAATAAATAAATAAAATAAATATACATACATATAAAACAGACTAACTGATAAATATCATTAAGGTATAAAAGAACGGCAAGTGGGAGGATCCACAGGTTTCAAGTATTTCATCTTTTCAAATGATAAACCAAGAGTTCCTCAACATGTGAGCAAACGACTCCAGGATGATTTAATTTTGCCACTTGGGGACAATTAAAACAGCTTGTAAACGCAATATTCACATATCACCACCATTTAAAGGGGACATAGCATGCCCATTTTACCACAAGTTGATATGGTTCCTTGGGGTCTTAATGAAATGTCTGTAACATACTTTGGTCAAAATACCACAAGGATCATTTAAAACAGCACCCTTTTTACCCTGTATAAAACAGCCCTCCACAGAGTGACCTGTTTTGAGTGCCTGTTCCTTTAAATGCTAATGAGCCAGCTCCCCCCTCCCCCCTCTCCCCCCATGATTTTAAACGATATAAATTACATATTTTATATGATATAAATTATCAAATATGCATGCCATACTTTGTATTCCCCTTCTGTTGTCCTGGAGTTTTAATTTTCCCAATCACATAATTAAATGTCCCCCTCTGCCCATCCACTACAAGCACACAAGCAGACAGACAGAGAGAGAAAGAGAGGGGGGGGGGGGCTATGAAGACCATCATTTACCCCCGAACCCCGACATTCAACGGGTACAACAACAAGCGGAGAAAGCAGAATCGCGGGCTGACCTTATATATACAGTCTATGGGGCTGACCAGCGGAGAAATGCTCGTCCCGTGTGAACAGCCAGGCGGCTGCGTGCTGGAGAACGGCGCGGCGCTGCCTCGCAGCAGCGCTTCCGCGTCCGGTGTAAACCCGGCGTAACGAGTGGGGGGGCTCTGTGTGTGTGTGTGTGTGTGTGGGGGGGGGGCAAGACCATGTAGGGAGACTTCCAGTGCCTTGTTACGACACAAAACCCAGGAAGCTCAATCGAGTCACTCAAGCATGACGTTTCTGACTTAGAGGAACCATAACAAAACGCGCAAGTGTTTTTTTCCCAGAGTTTTTGGGTTGGTAGACATGCCAGATACCCACATTAACCTGTAGAAGCACTAACAAAGTGGAATTTGCATGCTATGTCCCCTTTAAGTTGATAATGCGCCCTTTACACAGTTTGGCTCCATATATGATCCATTTTGAGTTATATAAGTGGATGTTAGTTCAACATTCCCCCTCTGTCACCTGCTTAGGTCTCGACACCTGGAGGATACTAGCTTTCCAGCTTAATGCTCCTCTGTGTTCACCATCTCGTCTGCTGTGTCCGCTGCAGCTTGGTGCTATAGCACGTAGTGTACAGAGGCATTTTAGAGCTTTTTCCCTAAAACGTTGAGAGTGTTGAGAGTGAACCAAAACAATTTTGTTTGCCAAACACTGAACTGAAACTCACTGTAAAGCTCCAAAAACCTCAGTGGACTTGCAGATTCAGGCAATATTACAGCTGCATCAAGGCAACTGGGGTGTAACGTATTGACTTTTAATTTAAAAAAAGAACATTCCACTTATGAGAGTCAATTTTTGGTTTGTTGAATGGCTCTATGGCTCTAAGGCTAATTTATTGGCCACAGCTATTTATGTTTTTTATGCTAACTTTGTTAAAATCTTGAGGGGTTTTGATTCTAATGGCAACTGTTGTAGACAATCGCTTTTTTAGAATATGGATATTATGCCTGAGGAACATGTCTAGTTTTCTCCAGAAATGCTGATAAATGAAATTTTTAACAAACACGTGATTTGAGTTACACAAGCTAATGGAACAGCCGCTCAGCGAGCAACAGATGACTAGTGACACTTTGGCTCTCTTTTGTAAAGATGCCACAAAAGAGCTGAAGCACCTACAGAAAAACTATCGTTGAAGCCATTGAAGCTGGGAACAAAATAGTGCATCCGTGTTGCAGCTTTAACCTCACATTGACCTTTTATCCAAAACTTTACTAATTTCAACTGAATATTCTAATATTAAGTAGCTGTGTAATCTGTACAAGAGTATTGTATGGAAATCGAGCCCTGGATGTTGGAGGTGCCCTAGCTTTGACTTTTTCTCAAACTTAATAAACATATTTTCCACTTCAAACAGGAATTTAAGTAATAAGTCTACGTATTGTGCTATAAATAACACAGTCTGCCTTGCGACTGACTAATGGGACAATTCAAAACTATATAAACTAAATAAAATAATTTAACAAATTAAGAAACAATACACCCATTAAGAATGCACAACAGTAAAACTGGTAACTGGTTTTAACATTGTAGCTGATCGTTGTATCTGCCACCCTTATGTGAAGCAGTTATGTTTAAAGCATCATCACTGAATATACTGTACAGGGAGCCCCTGTTCTATAGTGGCCTCTTTCACACAGTTGATATTTGTACACGATTCATATTAATGTCAAGTTGTGAATGTTCCTATATGCATGACTTGCAATAATGTACTTTTTTTGCCAACAGTGTATTTTTTTCAGGCTTGAACGCTGCAGAAGGGGTTCCCATTCCTCCAAAGAAAAGAGTGTCTGTTGGTCATAATTCAACATCATTCTGTAACATTTTAACCACAGGGCTGCAGTGTGTCTGGGCCCTGTTGGGAAACACTGTGTGTGTGTGTGTGTGTGTGTGCGTGCGTGCGTGTGTGTGTGTGTGTGTGTGTGTGTGTGTGTGTGTGTGTGTTAACCTATGTACAGTAGTTTTAACGATTGCTGGAGGGCTCAGCCAGATCAGTCTGTGTGTGTGTTGACACGTGTCGTACTGCATGTATATCTGCATGTGCATATACCTTTGCCAGATCCTAAGAATGCGTGTATTGTTTATCACATTCTTGGTGTGTGGAGGGAAACCTAAACCTAACAGGGCTGTATGCTCGCTGCTCTCCCTGCAGGCTGTCCAGAGGCCGTCCCAGACAGAAAATTGGGAGGGTTGGGGTCCAAATTACACTCGGTGAGAGAAGAGAACGCAGCGTTTGTTTCCTGCACTGTGTGTTCACTGTGTGTACAGTGGCTGGAGTGTGTGTTGCGGAGTGTGATGGCTGTGTGGCAGATGTTTTCCTCTGGGTCGGCCGGCTGTGGGCGAGAGCAAACCCTCTGTGACAGGCTCTTTAAGGGATATTATCAATTCTATCTAAACTAAACGGGGTCAGTGTTCAGCAGAATATAAACAAGAACTGCAAGCACTGCGTGTGTCTGTGTGTTAAATTCACAATGCTCTTACCCCAGGGGGAGACGTGTGGGATTAAACAAACAAACCCATGCGATGTAATGCTCAGTCATTACTGGCAAAGAACAATGACATTTGCATTGACAATTTTGGTTTTTAACTGAAAATTGTATCCAATGCTGTGTGGAGAAGGTGAGGATGAGAGATGCCACACTACAACAGATCCAATGAAGAGTTTTTAATTTGGAAGGTGAACAGGTAGACTGTCAGGAAGGCAGTGGTTTCCGAAAAACACAAAAATAAAGTCGACCTCAAAAAGCTAAACTTGATCAATAACTCAAGAGGGAATACAAACTGGGAAAATGCTGGAACACAGGCAGGAACTGGCAAGACGAACTGGTACTGAACAAAAGGGAAGCACAGAGACTAAATACACAAAGTAAACTAGACATGAGTGAGACTAATGGAGGCGGGGTAGGTAAGCAACAACAAAGGAGGGGAATGCAGACAATGACAGGAAGTGAGGTTCTTTGAACGTGATGACGGTGAGTCTAACCACCACAAAATGCACTCAGTGAAATGAATGGGCAATGGCCAATTTGTGTACCAGAGTTTGCTAATTGTCCAAATATTATTACATGAATGATTACAAATGTTCCATTATAAGAATAACCTCCACCAAGGAGCTTATGTTTTCACCACTGTCCGTCTATTTGATTGTTGGCAAGATTACACAAATACTACTGGAACTTTTACCACAAAACTTCCTCGTCAGGAAAGAACCCGATTAGATCTTGGTGCAGATCGGGGGGTGGATCCAGGATTTCTTTCCCCCAAACATTGCGTTTTTTCAACATTTTCGTTATTTTTGCGAAAACATGCACATTTAGGGAACTGATATGGTTTGTGAAATTTTGTGCAGCTTCATTGAATATACAGGGACTGTGTGGCCTTGACGGAGGCGCCCTACTGACTGCAAAGTTTGTATATAATAAAAACAAAAACACAAGCAAGACCACAACCTCAGATGACGGCAGATCACTGAGAGCAACACCATCAGCAGTTATTATACGACACAAATCAAAGTTAGCGTAGCCGTTTCTAATTGAATGCCTACTACCACCAGGTCACTCCTGCCACTCGATTCGTCTCAACCACATGGCCTGCAGGGGGTGTCTAAACAAGTAAAAACCCAACTGGTCTATACAATGCGATATTCTCTTACTGCTGTTAACATTTCTTTCCTACTGTGTTGCAACATAAGCTGTTTATCGGAGAAAACTCTTAGGATCTGTCACACACTATTGGTTTTGCTGTCATTATTTGTTACATAAGCTGTCCATAAATCATTTAATTACAACTGCCCAGATATATGCAGCCTAAACAAGGATATTAGACGTACTGAGCACGTACAAACATCAGAGAAAAACAATACTGTGGTATTGTCTATAATCACACCTGACTGCGTCATAAACTGCAATCAAGTCTTTAGCTTGACTATTCAATTGCAAGGAGCGTTACATTTTCACAAAGACACACTGTACCTCTGCTGTTGCCACAGACGAACATAGTTAGGAGTATTTGCATGTTATGACTGTTTAATCCAGATAAAAGCAGCTGCAGACGTATATCAACTAGGCTATAATCACTTTTTTGGCAAACGACGATCACTTTGACTCTGTCTGCACTGGTGCACCCCCACTGTTGTGGAACCAGGCCTGACAGTACACACTTTGGAGTTTGAGAGAGAAGTTTAAGCCTCAACTACTTCACACCTCTGCATACCTGGCCGACTGCTGTGGGTAATGAGGGTGCTTGTGCAATTGTCAGTTTATTAAAAAAGTTGTTGCTCCTCAACTGCGGCGTTGGAGAGGCGTGAGTGGAGGCAGTTGAAGAGGACGAGCAGACAAACTACAAAGCGGCACATCTCTGTAGGACAGATGGCTCACATACAGTAAAGGATGCAAACCCAAGCTAACATCTGACATTTTTGTGTACAAATGCAAAGTGTCCATAATGTGCTTTTGCATTGCTGGGTTATAATTTCTGTGTTATTAGTATCATTATCATGATTTGAATGCATTGACAGAGCAGTGTATGTTATATGGTTTTCAAGGACAATTACAGTTTCCAATTTGAATAATGAAAATGAAAACACTTTAATTACCTCCACCAAGGAAGTTACGTTTTCACATCTGTTTGCTTGCTGGTTGGTTTGTTAGCAAGCTAATGAAATTCCAAAATATATTTTGCAGGTTTGAACCAGTTAATGGAATTGGATCAGAACTATTAAATCAATCTTTCCACTCACAGTGCTTGGGTCTTGCTGAACATGGTATTCTAATATGAACATTGTCTTCTATGCTACTGAACCGTGTTGAACTTCATCTTCAGCAACAACATGTTAGAAAGCTCATACTAACGGTATGCTCTTCCATTCATAGTTCTACAGGATCACTAGTAGTGTTTCTGTGCAGTGCCACCACCACGAGAGGTAGTTGGTAGTAACTCAACTCCTGTTCCCTTCGGAGGCCAGAAATTTCTGACCAGGTGCCTTTGGATCATAGCAGTTGTCCCTGGTGGTCTAGTGGCTAGGATTCGGCGCTCTCACCGCCGCGGCCCGGGTTCGATTCCCGGTCAGGGAACATTATGGAACTTATTGTGTGTCAATTAAGATACAGAAATTAATCTGTGACATATTTTGGTACATGTGGAAAATGAGAGAGACAGATAGGAATGCAATGCATCTGAAAGCTGAAGAAGAGTTGTGTAAATCAGCTGCACATCAGATCAACAACCTTCTCAAAGGTTTACACAGATCAAATATGTGTCATGCAAACTCAAATGTTCCAATGATGAACAGAAAGTAGAGTGAGTGGAGAGAGAGAGTTTACTGTAACAAAAAAAAATACATTGATCATTGAAAGTCTCTTTGGTGGTTGACTCAGCATGTTTCAAACAAATAACTGTAAACCCGAAACCAAAGGTACAACCTCATCACTGCAGTATACAAACAATAAAAAATCAGTAAAGTAAATATTATGATGACAGTAAAGTTATACTTTTGTGGCATATTCATTCCTGGTGTACCATTTCAAATCCACCACGTCTTCAGCCTGGTTTGACGTGTGTATAATCGAAGGGGGGTGTGTGTCCACGCTCTGCAAAAGTAAACACAGTGGTGTGTTTGGCTGATCGCTGGCGTTTAGAGATTCTACTAAGTGGCACCTGGCCACTGCCAAAACAAACAAACCTGTGTGTGTGTTTGTGTGTGCGTGCGCATGTGCATGTGAGATGCATGTGTATCTGCATGCACACATGTGGGCGAGCGTGTTGCTGCTAAGTGCCACTGTGAGACGGCCAAAACAAACAGGTTTAATGAGAAGCAGCAGCTCTTGGGACAGAGAGAGAGAGAGAGAGAGAGAGAGAGAGAGAGAGAGAGATGGAGGAGACCCAGCCAGGCCAAACACACTGACCCTGCTGTCTCTCTCACACGGACTTAAAGGACACACTGTTCCCCTCGGTCCTCCTCCTATAGCCATCACCCTCATCAGCCTCACCCCTCTCTCTCCTCCAAGCTCCTTCCTGCCCCTGACTCTCACCCTCCCACTGACCGCTGAGGTGTGAGGGTGAAGGGGGTGAGAGGCGGAGGGAGTGCACGTGGGGCAGGGGGGTGTCCGAGGTGAGTGAATGCAATTAGAAGTAGATTTGCTGTGTGGGAAACACAGGGCAGTTATGCTGCAGTCTTTCTCTGCGCTGGCTCAGCAGCTGTTAGAGAAAAGAAAGAACATGAGAACATGCCTCAATGAGTCAGACGATGAAATGTACTGACTAACCCACAAAGCCACAAGATCTCAGGCCATTTTAATACACATATATCACATTTAAGGATTGATAAGTTACAAAGAACAAAAGACCTTGTGATGTTGTTGGAACTCACTGGTTTCCACAGAGGTTTATTAAAGGAGCTACTGTATATATAAATTATTATTATAATCTGTACATGAGCCATGCAGTCAAGGAAAAGTTATTGCTGTCTTCTTTATATAATGTTGCACTGTCGTGGTTTTCTAGAGCAGGAACTGACTGACATTTCTGGAGTGTTTCATGACGGCCGTCAGAGTGAATCTGTCAGTGTCACATTGTCAGCTTTGTGAAGTGAAGTAGTTGGAAATTGCTCCGCAGAGAACATTTTGGTGTTCTCACAGATGTGAGCTTTGTCTGTAGACAGTTTTCAGACGTGACCTGTGGAGGATCTCCAGAGAGTTGGGTCTGGACTTTCTCCGCAGTGCACATGATCAACGGTTCTCTGCTCAGACGTGTTCACAACAGCCACAAATAGTTGGCAGGATTCAGGTGAGGGGTGGTGCAGCAGGAAGAGCCACGATGTAACGTATTCATTACGCGACAAAGATCACATGATTTTGTTTACAGCACATCTACGCCGGCGTCTGACCTTATCACCACAAACTTGACATCTTGACATCTTCATCCATCTTCTTATACGCGTGTGACACCACTTTTTTACCCGAACATTCAATTCTATTCAAATCAATTTTATTTGTATAGCGCCAAATCATAATATACATTATCTCTACGCACTTTACATAGAAGGTCAAGACATAAAAAATTGTTCCCACAATGAGAAGCACTTTGGTGACTGTGGAGAGAAAACAACTCCCTTAATAACTGGAAGAAACCTCTAGAACCAGAATGAAAACATATTTGTTTTCTTTTAGTTTTTTTGTTTTCATTTTTTCATTTGTTGCGTGTTCGAAGATTCATCTGTCTGGGGCAATTTAGCGAGCAGGGGACAACTCGTTCTACCGTCCGAGGCACAGCCGCTCCTGTGTGAGCAGTGTTTCAATTTGTCCAGGTAAGATTATAAATAAGACATATTTGCCAGTTTAATGGAGTGTACATGGAATTTTCTGCATCCACTTTTGTGCTTGTTTTCTTGGGTTAGGCTCACACATCAACAAACATCATTAACAACCTTTAAGTCATCTTTTTTAGAGACACTCAAAAGAAATAAAAAATGACAACTGCAGTTGTTCGTATGCTTCATGTTTATCATGAAATGAGAGGGGGGTTCAATCTTTCAAAACTTCTATCAATAGCACAAGTGCTTTCAGTAGATATAAATATAGCATGTAAACTTATATATTTTTCTTTGCAATGATAACGAGGGGGGCAACTCTCTGTTACTCCAAGGATGAAGTTTTGACCTGAACTTATGTTAGGACCGGCTCACATGTTGTTTCCCTGAAGACTAAGGCCCTGTACACACCTGGTATTAACATGTGGTTTTTGTGATCCGATCACAAGTGGACAGCCCTAGCTACAGCTGTGAACGCACTCAGATCGGTTATAGATCCGTTCATTCCCGACCACATTCGGAGGTGGCCTGTGCCACATTTAACAGTGTGAACGCGAATGTACGCGAATGGACCGCCTACTCAACTGCCGTCCTCTGTGTGATTTGCTCTGCCATGAATTATCTGTTATTTTGATTTTTTCTTCTTCTCCTTTCTGCTTCCCACCATGCATTGCATCTTTGCAATAGGAAATTATGTGTTTATTTGCATATAGCTCAGGGAAGTGAGATCTGATTTAAGATCTGATCACAAGACGCATCTGGGCCCACATTTTAATGCCAGGTGTGAACGCCAGTCTCATATGTGGCTCAGGACACATCTGCGGTCACATGCGGGTTCAACTTTACCCAGAACTGCTCTGCACATCAAAGTCCATTCAATATATTGTGGGATGTTTTTCTTTCAGGAGAGAGCAGCCACATTAACATCCTCTTTCTCTTTCTCACTTTGCCCCATCACCCAATGGAAGTGTGTCTTTAGCCCTTTCCTCACACCTCCTCACCACACGTCTCAGCCGATACTGCTGAGGTGCCAGTGACCACAGCTACCGGTCGCTGTATGAATATGAATTTGAAGCAGAGTGGTGTTAAGAAGGCATAAAATCATTCCCGGCATCAAAATAGGAACATACTGGCAGGGTTCATAGTGTGTTTGTGTGTGCGTGTGCATGCGCTACATTACCCACACTGACCCCTGCTTGTCAGGTCACATCCTGTCCATATCTTTTTTTTGTTGTTTTTTGCTAGTTGCTGTTTGCTTTGGCGGGTGCAGGTCTATTGGGGTTCAGGTGTGAAGAGAGCAACAGAGTGTGTTCGCATTTTGGTGCCTGAGTGTGTGTGTGCGTTTATGAAGGTCTTTGTGTGTGCGTGTACAGTAAGCGTATGTTTGTAGATGCGTGTGTGTCCAGTTATTTTAGGCACAGTCACCATGGTGGTTTATTTTTAGTCCTGAAAGACTTTGTGTGTGTGTGAATATGCACATGACTATGGGGATTTGTACACATCATGCTTGCGTGTGTGTGTGTGCTGTGTATGTATGCATGTGTGTTTTTTGGCAGTGGACAGGCGAGCAGGATTAGGAGGTTGTGGTAAGTTTGTGTGTTCAGGGCCGCTGGTGTGAAAGAGCAGTCAGAGCTGTGCTTCCCCTGGAGAGAGGCAGTTTAATTTAGAAGAACAAGGCTCCTAACACACACTTGTGCCGCTGCCGTCTCCTTGGCTCGTCTCTCCACACCTCATCCATCCCCTCTCCAGCGCTCTCTGCCACTCTATAAAACTTTATCCATCTCTCCATCTTGTCTTCCCTTACTTCTTAACCTTTTCATCTCTTTTCCTCCTCACTCTCTTGCTCTGACTTGACACTTAATCCTCTCAACTAATTTGTTAGGTTTTTATCATGTAGGTTAATATAGTGAAGCTCTGTTTGTGTGTGTGTGTGTGTGTGTGTGTGTGTGTGTGTGTGTGTGTGTGTGTGTGTGTGTGTGTGTGTGTGTGTGTGTTTGTGTAAGTGTGTGTGTGTGTGTGTGTGTGTGTGTGTGTGTGTGTGTGTGTTTGTGTTGCATGGTGAATCATAAATCCTCAGAGCAGCATCTTAAGATAATTTTTATTTGTCCATCCTCTAGTGTGTTATATAGATTTTTGTGTGTATCTAAAAGGTCAGCAATGTAAAAACGGCCCCAGTAGAGTGAACTCCTCACCCTAAAGAAAACACTGAAGCTCCTGAAACCCCTTGTCACTAGTCCAGCTGATACTTCTGCATCACTGTGACATCACATGACATCACTATGACCCACACCTAATGGCTAGAGCTGTCCATTTTGCCGAATTTGACATGACACACAATTTGTTTGATTCGCTCAGGACGGCTTTGCTTACTAGCGTCCTCCATTTTCGTAGCAAAACAACGTAACATCACTGGCTTTTTACTGATTTGTCCCCCCCCCCCGTTGGTACAACAATATCAATGTGATGCATATCAGACTCTGATGAGTGTATGATGAATCATAGGTACAACAATGTAAATAGAGAACGGTCTAAGAGAGCAGTGGCAGGTCATCAGCATCACCTATTGCCAGAAAATACAGAAAAAATAAATAAACATGCAGTGGAAACAGGGCAGGAAACCACAAAAAGATGGAGGAGAAATTGTTTTTCCTAAAGTTGAAAATGAAGCCAGTGGACTCTGCATCTGGCTGCTTTATAGACGTGGTTCGTAGCAGCAGTCACACTGTAAAATGTTGATCCTAAATATCTGACACTGTCAACATTTTGTCACAGCCCGTCTTTGGTCACTAATGCTCCAATTGTCAGTACAATCGAGGAGCACAGTTCTGTATCGAAGACCAAAGATTTAACCATGTTTCTCTCACAACCGTCACCACCATGAGGTGCGATAGTAGGAATGAGAGGTTAAAGGACTCCTGACGATGGACCCCTCAGAATCCTACAGAGATGATGAAGGAAAGGAAAAAAGAGAGAATGGAGTGTGTGTGTCTGTGTGTGTGTGTGTGTGTGGGGGAATAGGGGCACCAGAATAGGGGCAGTTGAGTTGTGGTCCTGCACCTGAGACTCTGCTGGACATCTTCAGTCTCTGAAAGGCAAACACATCCGTCTGAATGGGCCTTTATATTGGGACATAGATAATCTTGTGCATATGATGCTTTTGGAAATAGGAGGTTCATGGTCAGATGTTCGGAGCACAAGGCACAAGACATGTTGAATAATTTCAGTTATATACTGTCTGTCACCAGAATATGATCCTTAATCCTAAATTAAATGACCTGGAGAACATTAGCTGCTTCACAGTGATTTATAAAGGTCTGAGAGTAAGACAGTTTAAACCCAAAGGTTAGCCAGTGTGTTTCGGAAAAGAAAAGTGTACAGCTGGAGGAATTTCGTCAGCAATGCTTTATTGAACTGCTAGGTTTTTCCAGAGGACTCTGCAGAACGTCCATGGTGACAGTGACATTCATGTAAGATAGTGAACAAGCCATTATCCTATTGGTTATCCGTTATCCCTATGAGCTGTGTTAAAGACAGTTCAGAAATGTACATTTTTTTATATCAGAAAATAGATGTCAACCTAAAGTTTGCCTCTTGATATGAGCGATAGGCCTCTACATGAACATTCAAGTTTCTGACTCAGTTATACTTGTGTGTTGTTGTCTTTGCTCTTCTTACTGGTTGTAAGTGTGTAGTGGTTCTGTGCACCAATCACGGCTCAGTAACTTTAGAAACTTGATGTGATGACGGTTGTGGTGCTTGTTGGCATCTCTCCATCTGATCTGATCATACCACATCCACATGGTCCCAGTGAGTTTTTCAGAGTTTAACTTGTAACATTTCTCATGAGAACGTTTTGTTTGCAACTTTAACAACAAAGTCATTTATTTTTGAACTCCTTAAGGAATCTTCAGGGGATTTAAATGGATATCTGACAGTAGCACTGAGCTTGTGTATTGTGAATGACCCAGGGAAGTGCAGTGGCAGATTGTGTCAATACTCAACAGATCTCTGAAATAGCCAACATGCAATTAATGAAAAAATAACACCAGTTCAGTAAATCATTCCAACTTATATATGAACCACAGACATGAACTGTAATAAAACAAATGCAGTTTCATTTTATAAAAAACATTGAAGATAAAATCTTCATTGCAGATGAACCAGGTAAGATGAACACAAAGCTTTCTGTGTCATGACATTGTAACTTCAATCTGAACCATAGACTGTTTATAAAAAGCTCTGCACAAAACATCCAGGACAAACAATAAAAAGACTCACTAATGACTAGGAATAATTCTGAAGTAGCTCTAGAGCATTAACACAGGACAAGCAAGCAGGCAGGTTTACATCGGGCCCTGCACTATAGTTATCAGACAATAAATTCACCATTTCTCATGAAAAAGGTTCATCTCTAACCCTCCACTGTAATGTCTCTGAACTGCTCCGTCATAAATGCAGCACATATATGCAGCCAGTGTTAAATCTGCTTCTGAGCTCCTCTAACATCATCTTTACAATATTAACATCTCAGCAGGTTCATTGTGGAGCCGTGCAGCCGTGCAGCCGTGCAGCCGTGCTCCACCTTCTTCCTGTGATTTGCTGCTAAGTTTGGTTCTGTCATTACTGCGGCTGTTTGTGCTTTGCTCTTCCCAGAAATCACTTGTCAATCAGACAGTGTGGTCAGCGCTGTGACGTCTTTCACCCTGGATTTTCTGTGGGTGGCACACGTCTCTGACAGCTGACAACTCACTAACTGCCCGGTTTGCCGACTGTTTCATTCAAATAAACCAAAACTACATGACACACACCACGTCCTTTCGGTTTTGGGTATTTTTCCCGCAACTCTCTCGGCTCTGGAGGTTCATGACAGATCATTTCAAATATTTCATCAGCTACAACTGAGTCAGAACAACTTGTGTGTCACATTTACTGCTGACAGGAATCAGCATTAAATCATTGTTACTTTCATTCCTGGAAATACAACTTTTAGAAGCAGTGCTTTCAACCAAACACACAGATATGTGAGTTCAGCAGCACATTCAACCTCAGCTGGTGATTTCCAGGCTTTTCACGTGTGTTTTTCCTTTATGCTGCTATGTGCATATGGAGCAGCAGGTCTGGCTGTTGTCTGCAGCGTTCAGCTGAAGTTGTTCTTGGCAGGATATTATTCCAGGGGAGAGCGCTCTCCTGTAGTTGGAGGATAAATCCAGGTAAACCGTTGGTATGCCACGCGATAAATCTCTGTGGTGTAGCTGCTGCCAGAGGGCACACATGCACACATTCAGAGCTCAGGTTCACAACAACACGGGAGACTACCAGTGCTGTCAGGTAGCCTGGTCCGAGAGGACGGTTTCCTCACCTCGTATGTGAGAGTGTTCACTTATTCTGTCCTCTCATAATGACTGTTTTTGTTTCGGAGGTGATAAATGTGTCCTGGACCACCCTTCAACTTGTGTCAGGCTCACTCCTCACCCAACTGATTTATGCACTGCAGAGGAGCCCTGAGGGGGCAGTGTGTGCAGTATGTATGTGTGTGTGTGTGCATATATATGGTGTGAGTATTCACTATCAGCTATGAGCTCTAAATCAAGAGTGAATATACAGGGAAGCTGTTTGATTGTTTAAACATTATTATTTTCCGTCCTTTAATCAGCAGTCAGGGGTTCAGACCAAAAATTTCAACAGGATTATTTCATTAGAGGCTCTGCTTTCAATCTTCTCTTCTTTTCATATGAACCTTACAACATTAGCTTATTGTTAAAAGATGTCCTATGTTAAGAATATTTGTGCTATTCAAAATACTCTAACATGTAGCTGATGTGTAACTGGACTGTTGGACAAGGGCGACATCTTGTGGTCAGACCTGGTTGGAGATGAACTGTAAAAACAGGGATAACTGGTAATGGTGATGCTGGTCAAATAGGTAAATCTAAATTTACTCCCATCTTCTTTTCTTCTGTGTGAAGACACTGACTGGACCCCTGCATAAACTCATCTCAGCCTCAGCTTTGAAGGAAATTACTGGATTATCCTTCCTCAGCTGCTTTTGTTGAGAGACTTCTAAAAGACATCTTTAACACCGGTGGTTGTTTTTTCCCATGTTGAGTGTGAGCATTAGCTGTTGCGACTAGATTCTAAACTTAGATAATGAATGAATCAGATACTCAGTAGAGCACGTACCTCGGCCAGGGACCAACAGTCCCCCTAAATTCAATCATACTGCACCAAATTACACAGATTTATATCAGTTCCCTAAATCTGCCTGATTTTTTTTTTTAGCGAGATCCATGAATTTGTAAAAATGAAAAATTGATGCCCTGTCTCCCTATGTTAAAGAATATTTTAAAGAAATTTGCTGGACCAGCCCCTTGGTCCAAATCTGAAATATGTAAAGGCTCTTCGCTGACCTCTTCGCTGACCCATGCTGCATCCTTCCACTAAGTTTTGTAGAAAACCGTTTGATTGTTTGAGTGTAACCTTGCTTACAAACAAACCAACAAACAGACAGGGGTAAAAAAATAAAAACTCCTTGGTGGAGGTAAACGTTACAACTTTTACATGGAACTCCAACCCTGGTTCACCTCACCAAGAGGAAAACAAGAGGGGAACCCGTTTGTTCATTTGAACAGTTGTTGCTCTTTATTATCTGTAAGTGGCTGAGTCTTGATATATTATTTAAATTCATATAGAAATCCTGTGAAATTAGGGTTCCTTTTTGTCATTCTACATTTATGGATGTGAGATCTACCAACTACCGTACAGAATCATTGGGTTTATAATGAATTCAATGTCTAATAAGAATTTTACCGTCAAATCTGACTTAGATAAGATTTACACAATGTTAGATGCTTCAATCGAGTCCAAAAATGTAGAAATGGATGCAATAGTAAAATGAGTGTGTCAAAGAATCTGGTTCGTCGTTGTAAAATGTACAAAACTGTTCAGCTAAATTGTCATTATAGGCAGAGGACGGGAAACGGAACCGGAACATTTATTCAGACGTTTCTTCTACTCGGACTTGTTTACTGGTGGCACGCTGGGAACAGCTGTTTTGATTCGGCTAAGCTAGTAGCTAGCTACAGTCAACTGACTGACTAACTTAAGTGAATTTAGTTTTTTATAATATCCCTCCAGCTCCTATATTTCCCAGGTACGTGCTCCATTATCTGGACTCATATGTTACAGTTACTGAGTTGTTTCTTTAAGAAATGCAAATGACAGTTAGCTAACATCAGCAAGTCAAACGTGAGCTAGCATCAACATTAGCTAACATTAGCAAGTCATTTAGACAGACTTCATTTGCTGACGTTAAACCTACCAGGATTAATATCAGACTTTTAGCAGCTGGCAAAATAGAAACAGATGTTTTGTAGCTTTGTAACGAAGCTACTTTATCACAGAAAATGTCGATTACAAATGTTATTGTTGCTAATAAACATGTTGCGTCCCTAACGTTACCATCGGTCTGTTTCTCAGTGTGATAATAACGGTTGAGCTTGAGGAATGTAGCCTCACCGTCAATAAGATAAACTTAAACCTATTTCTAAATGTGTTCACATTAAGACTGAAGACTAATGAACTGTTTCATGTTCTTCACACCTCAACCACACAGAGCGTCACTTATTTAAAGGGATTATAGCCACGTTCAGATGTTGTTCATGTGTGTGTGTGTGTCGAGTTGTTATACTCTGATCAAGGGGCGTTGCTGATCACTTGTATGTTGCACTTAAGTAGGAACTCAATGTTGTTGCTGGTGGTTTGTGTTATAACTGAGTCAGTCTGTGAGACTGTGTCAAAAAATATCAAGTTCTCTTGAATCTCCTCAGGTTGATCGAGGCCTGTTGCCATGGAGCCCGCCTGCCGCAAGGACAAGCCAAAGCTGAACATGACCCCGACCAGAGGAGACCGAGCCAGGCAGAAGTCTGCACAGCAAGAGCTCAAACAGAGACAGAGAGCAGAGGTGACCAACTTCATCACTACTCCACATTTCTTTTCAAACCTGATCTGATGTCCAAGTTAAATACTTAACATTGCCCCCGTCTTTATTTTCAGATCTATGCCTTGAACAAGGTGATGACAGAGTTGGAGCAGCAGCAGTTCGAGGCCTTCTGCAAACAGATGCAGTCACAGGGAGAATAGAGAGTCCTGCCTGCTCTGTCTTTGTCCTTCACCTGGACAAGGTCACCTGGAACCATCCGAAAACACAACATACACTGTTACATACACACTTGAGTCGTTTTCAGACATTTTCTCCGCTCAGACATGTTCTCAACAACACAGACATCTCTGCAGTGTTCAGGTGAGGGGTGGCACAGCATTCAGAGGCAGGATGCAACGTATTGATTGCTCTATGGAAATCACATATTTTGGTTTACTGCATATCCACACCAGCTTCAGCCCTTATCACCAAAGGCTTTCTAGACATCTTAATCAGTGTGGCACCACTTTTTTATTCTGAGATATTTATATATACTTTTTTGTTTTTTCAGTTTTGTGTCCGTTTTGTGTCCGTTGCGGAATCCGGATAATCTCCTGCTGTTTTCTCACATGGGCTCATGTGGACATTAGCGTTATTATAGTTTTTACTAGGGAGCTGGCAAGAGAAACTCCGGAGAAAGTCTCATTCGGACATTTGTCATTATCCGGAGTTCAGTGCCTGATATCTGAAAGTTGCTTTACATTTCCATGCTGATATTTGGTTAGATTTAATACTGTTTGTACTTCCCGAGAAGAGTTCAAAACAGTCCTCTTTGTCCCTGATGTGTTTGTGACCCGAGTCCATAATAAGAGCAGGAAGCAGAGTTTCATATTTCCTACAGACACGTCAAGTCACTGACATTTATTTTCCTTAAATATCAACCTTTGTAGCATTGAAACAATGTAACTCAGGCAACGGAGTTTTTGTACCGTTTTTTTTCTTTTCACTTGTGTCCACATTCACATTTAAATGTTATATAGGTCAAATGCTCATATTCACTTGAATTGAAATCACTCAAGACACCACAGTGTTGATAACAAAGGAATGGGCCAGTTAAAAGTTCCTTCTTTGTAGATAGAACTAAGATCTATTTTAGTATTTTGAGTACTTGGATAATGTTACATTTCATGAGTTTGCTCAACATGAGCATCCAACTCAAGTCCTTGTTGTCATCCATTTGAATACGTTTTGTCCCTTTGTCTCTGTTTATAAGTTATTACCACAAGCAGTGTTTGAAAGTTGTAGTCTGTGACCTTTATCTCTGAGGCTGCAGTCTGTGACTACATTGCCCACAGCATTACATCTAAATTGTTTTTGTGTTTTTGTTGTTCTTTTGACGTGCTAGACTTTTTAACATGGGCCATGATAAATAAACATATTACACTAAACTGAAAAAAACTGGTCACCACAGCTAGTGTTGAAAGACTGCATTTCACAGCCGCTGGTTGTAAGAGTGAGTGGCTGAACTTAAGCTAATTTACTGATTCATAAGCATGTAGCTTTAAACTAAACAGTGCCCTTAATTTGTCGAGTGAGTAAATGGTGCTTGTCAGTGATGTGCAATGCCAACTGGCCTGTATATGAATTTTTTTATTGGGTTGTATTGTCACTTACAAGTTTGCAATCAAACCTTTATTTATGGCTGAAGTTAGTATTTATATTATGTAACACAGTATGTCAGCCACTTGAGAATGAGTTATACAGTTTTAATGAAATGAATGAAAATAAAAGTGAGTTTTTTAAAAATGGCTGTTCTTATTTGATAGTGTCTACATGTTGCATATATGTTGAATCTGAAACTCTTGCGACATTTAAATATAATATGAATTGTCATCCAGTGAACTTGATTCTTTAAACACAGTTTAAGGGTTGATTTATTGATCCTTGATGAAGTTATCTTGAGTATCACTATACACACCTATTTTGAAATAATAGCTATACATGAGTAAATGTTCTAATTATAATTTGGTTAAATTAGCCTTACACTGTTGACAGAAACTTTCTGACCATTAATCTTTAACTTTACTAACTTCTTTTATTCTCTGTCTGGCCTAGTTTCTATAGACATTTTGCCAACATGTGCCAGGCCTCACATTAAGGTCGGTTTCATATCGCAGCCTTTTTATTCTTCATAACAACTCAGAGTTAGACTGCTCCTAGTGTCAATTATCATATTTCCCATTTAGTCGTTGACTCAAAAGTGTCTGACAATGTGCAGCAGAACTCTGGAAGTACTAGTAATTGTTCCCTGGAAAATCAGTGAAAATGTAAAAAAGACAACAAAAAACTAATGTGCAATGTTAAAGAAAGTGGTAAAACATTCATGGATCTGCACCAATGATTATGTTTCAGGATCTTCCCTGAACCATATTGCATACTTCTACCAACTCTGATGTTAAGCTGTCGAGTAGTTTTTGCATAATCTTAACAACAAATAAACGGACAAGGGTGAAAACATGACCACCTTAGTGGAGGTAAACAGGGGGAGACTTTAAATATTGGTGCAAACTCAGGATCCGAATTCAGTGTTTCTTAAAAACTGACTAGATATCATGTGAATTAGGTGAGACTTTTTGAAAACATCCAGAGATCAACAGTTTCAGAAACACTCAAACTGAGTGTCACAATTACGTCACTGAGCTCGTATAAGTTGTTCTTCATTCAGATGTTTCATGTGAACATTAACTGAAGCTCCTGACCTGTTTCTGCTGGATTCCATACATTGCGTTATGAACTTACATCCGCTCTCATTAGGCGCCGGCCAAATGAGAGTGGAGGATGTTGGAGGAGGATGTTGGAGGCGGCGCCGCCCAATTCCCCTGTATTAACCAGCCGCCACTGATAAACAGTGTATGGTGAACAAAAGATGGAGTCTTGGCCCACATATCCCATGTCTACACCAGAAGCCCCAAAATATTGGCCATTGCCACAAGAGGCTAAATCATCATCAGACAAAGCCGATGGGCTCCAAAGGTGAGTTAGTAAAAACTGTGTCCAAATCAAATCTCCCACCGTCTTCCACCTTCCACCTACAATCTGACGTCATTTTATTCAGTTGATTAGATCCTAATATACAAATTTTACTTGATTAAACAGAAAGTACAGTAGACGGCAATTTATTTCATTATTTTAATTCATATTTGACTGATTACAACGTCCAGTCATGTGGTTTAGCCCCAGCATATGTCACCGTGCAGAGGTAGTAGTTCAGTTATAGATCAGGATTTATGACTATGTTGTAAGCAATAGTTTTAAGGTAAGTAAAGCCAAGCTGTCACCGTGACAGTGTTCTGTGGTGATTCATAGTCATAGATTAGTAACTAAAGTCTTCATAGCAGCTGCATGTTTCCACTGCATGAGCAGCGACATAAGGTGGATTCAGAGAGTTTTCAGACCTTTCACTCTTTTAAACTAATAAAATAAATGTTTACCCATCAATCTACACTCAATGATCCACAGTGATATAATGAGAACATGTTTTAAGAAGATCCTTTAGCAGCCATTGCAAATTCAAATTTGGTGGAAGTGCTTTGTACAGATGGATTTAGGGCTGTTTATCCCATTCTTCTCTGCAGATCCTCTGAGGCTCCATCAGATTGAAGAGGATGTGTGTGAACTAACGTATCAAACTCTCTCCACAAAGGTTCTATGGAGTTTGAGTCTGGACTTTATCTAGGCCACAGCCAGAGACGTGTCCTGAATCCCTTGTGTTGTCTAGGTAACATGCCCCCGGGCACTGTTGAATGGGGAAATCCCCTCTATTCTGACCAGTCTCTGTGTCCCTGCTGCTAAGAACCTCCTCCAAAACGTGACACTACCACCAGGTTCTCTCAAATTTCACAATTATTGTGGTCAGTGTGCTGCTGGAAACACTCAAACCTCTGCCGTATGTTTACTGGGGGTCTACAGAGAGTTCATTGGAATTGACTCGGTTTTTGTTCTGAAATGCAGTGCGAGTTGTGGGACCTTATAGACACGTGCTTTTCCAATTTACAGTATATCCAGTCAATTCAGTTTATCCACAGGTGCATTCAATGTCTGGACACAACTCCAGGTCAATTAAAGCTGCACCTGACCACAGTATTTAGTGTCACAGCAAAGGGCCTGACTACTTTTGCAATTGAGGCATTTCAGTTTTTTTAATTTGCAGGAATGTATGATTCACAAAAAAAAAAAATGGTTTAAAATGAAATCTACAAAACTATAAAATGTGCAAAAAGTGAAGGGGTCTGAATAATCTCTGAAGCCACTGTGCAGTGGTGAAAGCTACAGTAGGTGCATAAGGCAAAGCTGGTCCTCTTGAACCCTTGAACCCTTCACTCTGTGCCCTGATATATCCCCCTGCCTCCCTTCCCTCTTTATCTTTCAGCGTTATCTTCTCTTTATTTCCCTTCTCCTCCCTCTCTTCTTTTTTTTTCCAATTAGACTTCAACGGTAACAGAGCTCCCAGTGACCCGCACTCCAAACCAGCCGTTCCAGAACTTGGCGTCTTGTCCTCCATGTTCAAAGGAGATGTGGCGCAGTCCGGGGCCATACTCAGAAAATTTGTTGTTGATCTGAGGTTCAAACAGAGAGGGGACAAAAAGCAAGTCACCAAGGTGATATGCCCCTGATGACGTGCCCACTGAACCTGTCAAGACCTCGCTACTGCCCTGACCTTTAATGGGGCATTGCATCGTGCATGCGTGTTGCGTTATTTTCTCCGGATGTGCACAACCTACGCTCCAAATGGATGCAGGACACATGAAGCAGCCCTCTTATGTACACTTCGCATAGTTAACAGCAAGTATATTCCGACCACTTTGGGTTAGTCAAATAGTAACAACGGTTTAAGGTTAAAGTGAGTCTTCAGAAAACCAATGTTAAACAAGTAATGTCCTCTGAAGTCATGGAGACTATGTGTGCCTGTGTGTGTGTGTGTGTGTGTGTGTGTGTGTGTGTGTGTGTGTGTGTGTGTGTGTGTGTGTGTGTGTGTGTGTGTGTGTGTGTGTGGTGTGTGCGTGCGTGTGTACAGCTATCTTTGTGAGGACCAGACATTTCGGAAAAGTGAGGACATTTAAGCTGGTTCTCACTTTGTGACACCCCCCCTTTAATGGACTGTTTGGGGGTTAAGACGTTTTAGGGTTAGGGTTGGTATTAGGTTAGGTTAGGTTAGGTTAAGGTTGAGGGTTGAGGGTTGGGTTGGGGTTAGGCATTTAGTTTGGATGGTTAGGGTTAGGGTAAGGGGCTAGGGAATGCATTATGCCAATCAGTTTCCTCACTAAGATAGCTGTACAAACGTGTGGCTCTGTGTTAGTGTGTGTGTGTCTGTGTACCTGTCTCCACGAGCAGTCATCACTGTCGGGGTCGAGAATCGCCGGCTCAGGTTTAAACTCCTGCAAGACCTCGTGATTCTCATCCAGCAGAGACACGGTCATTTGGTAGGTGCAGCCGCAGTCTGTCCTCCCACAGTACCTGCAGGATGAGCTTCAACATTAACCAGTGATGCTCCACACTTATCCACTGTGTCCACATGCATTCTCAGTCCACCTCTGTCTCACCAGTCTTCCACTTTGACGGCAGGCTGAGCGTCCAGCTGCTCACAGGAGTAACCCTCTGCCAACAAGTCGATCACCTGCCTCTTCAGACACAGCCTGGGACACACAAACCGTGATGCTTTTGTTTGGGATTGATGAAAACAGTCACTCACTCACTTTCATATGGACATACTCACACATATATATATATCAATGTAAAGTAAATAGAAGATACTACTGTGTGTAACATGATTTTTATTATGGGGCTACTTGACTTTTGTATTGTCCAAATATACAATTAAAAAGACAACAATAATAATGATAAAATAAATAGGGTCAGTTTTTGTGGTGAAAAGTCCAATACCCAATTATTTCTCCATTTGTGAAGACTTAATAACTCTATCTTCAGGCACATACTCCTGGTTTTATTTTGAAACTCCCTCTTCTCATGGACATGTTATGTGAAACATAATTAAGTGTTTCAAAGAACAAATCTTTAACACTGACAAAAAAAAAATCTGTTTTTATCAAGTTGTTTTCTTTTAGCTCAAATAATCTGATCGATGAATGTTTATTGCTTCGATATCTTGTTTTTTTATTTAACTTCCCTATTCCATTTAAAACCATCCAAACCATCCATACTTTTACTGATAAACTTAAGTAAAGTCTGAAATGAAAATATATTTAAATCGTATCATAATAATGATGGAAATATTTTTCATTAATAGTGTCATAGATCTATTCCAAGCTGTCAAAAAAGATCTCATAAGTTTTCTACAAGCAGCTTATTATAGCCCATAGTTATTATTGTTAGGGCACCTCTCGAGGGTGTATTCATGGAATCAGAATCGGGTTTTATTGCCAAGCAGATTTACACATACAAGGAATTTGGTGTGGTATGTTTGTGCAAGTATTAATATAAAAAAATGTGAAAAATTAAATTAAGTACCAGAGGAGGGATTGTGCAATAAAAAGGTTTTAAATAAACACTAGAGACTGGATGGTGCAAAGTGTGGCAAACTCTAACCTTAAGGAGGTATAGCCAAACCTAACCCAAACCTGATAACCACTCACTCAAATGAGGTCGCAAAGTACTTGGTCACTCCATCATTGCAGAAGTCGTGGCCACAGTCTCCTGGCATGTCTTCCACCGTCCACTGGTTTCCACCGTTCTCCGTCAGCTCCCAGAATTCCAGCTGTTCTGGGAGGGGAAATGCAAAGTCTCACGCTGCCAATAGTAGTATGATGTATTTTCTACTGTGTATACTTAGAGTCATGTTCAATTACAAGGGGAGGTTTGATTAAGTTTGACCAGCAAGGGAAGACCAAGACCAAGACCAAGACCAGAACTATCTATCTAAAATATAAAAATTATACTTAAGGATAGTGAAAGCTCACTCATGACTTTAGAAATAGTCCACATACTAAATCAACCAGTTACATAGTTGCTGATCCTCTCTAAATAAAATGACACCTTACCTTCCCCACTGGGATTCTTCAGAAGGTTTCTGGCCATGATTACAGCTCATACAGAGAAGGCAGGACCTGTACACGTAAAATAAGGAAAGTGCAAATTGGATCAGTACATGTGTTCACTCCAGTTTCTATCAGGCTGTCTGGACGAATCAGCTCACAGCTCAAATCCAACTGAAATGTTTGCAGTGTTTAGTAGAGTTGGAAACAAACGACTGTGGGTTTGATTGGTGAGGCTGATGACGGTCCCCCAGGGTTGAGTAGGTTAAAAATAAAACCAGGGCTGAGTCATCGCCCTTCATTCCAAACCCAAACACCATAATACCCAGTCTGCTGACTCACAGCACCGCAGCTGGGGCCAAAGCCTCCCTGTGTCCATCCTGAATAGGAGGCATCACAAAGGATCAACCATCAGAAATCATCCAGCAGGAAAACAACCTGGACTGGCACATTGGTATAGGAACGACGGTTCAAGGGGCTAGTTTCATTTTACTACTTAGGGAGTGGTAGTGACTATAGTTGTGTTTTATTTACATTTTTTCTAACCACTATTGTCCCATGTAGCTCATTTATACCATATCAGAAAGAAACCTGATGACAAATGTTCCTTGTAGGTTTCTCCTGAGTCTGTGCCATAATGTTGGTGTTCTTCTGGGTCAGTCATAACACAAGCAATGATACAGTAGCTACTGTAAAAAGGGGAATTATCAGTTTGAACTAAAGCTATATTTTACCAGAGGCATAGAAAACAGATTTGTGTGTGTTAAACACTTTGCTGCATATTCCCTGCACCCTCTGCATTTCACTGCTCATCCTGGCTCCAAACACAAACAGCTGAGTCATCTGCCCCTGCAGACTCTTGTATTGCATTACAGACACACGAGATTACAGTGCATGCACAACAGTGTCCTGCTCTACTGTAAATGACACGTTCAACTCTGTTTAATCACATACGACAGAAGGAAAGTGTTACTCACAGCCGAGTGAAAGCAAGTGCAGTCGTCTGTTTCTTCTATCCCTTTCTAGGATCGACACTTGTGCTCCTCTCCAGAGTTGCAGCCATGTGATGGTGGCTTATATAACCAGGGAGCGCACACACACACGTACAGAGAGGGGGGGGAGGGGGGGGGGGGAGGCATAAACACTCAGAGTTGGGAGGGAGCATCCATCCAGCGGAACTCAGCAGAACCACGCAAGCACACACTCAGCACAAATGTGGGTTAGAGCAAACACATCAATACCAACAGTAGGAGAAAACATCCAGGGCTCTTCCTAGGTAACCATGTTGTGAACATCTCTCTCTCTCTCTCTCTCTCTCTCTCTCTCTCTCTCTCTCTCTCTCTCTCTCTCTCTCTCCTGTTCCACCTGTGTGTTCAAACAGAACATGAAGAGAATTCTATCTTTGCATCGTTGATACAAATGTATCAACAAACGTATGCTTCTGCTTCTATGACGCTGTGGTGGCACCAGCCATCTTCTTTGGAGTGGTCTGAATCTCGACTGCTGACAGGAGGAAACTGGACGGTCTCTTGAGAAAAGGCCAGTGGAAGTAGTGGGACAGAGAATGAAAGCTAATCTATCATCTCTGATGGAGAACCAGTCACCCCCCCCCTGCAGGACACCATCACTGGGCAGCTCCTTCAGCATCATATTGATCAACCTAAGGGTCTGAAGGAGGTGTAATGCAGGTCACTTCTTCCTGCAGCTGTTAACCTGTAAAGGCAGCTCTGCTCCCAGTCGACCATGCACAAGTTTAATCTTGTAAAATAATTAATCTGTGCTATAATCATTTTCTATCAGGGCTATTTCAATTTCACACCCAATCATGTTACACTGTTTGTATCATGTTTGCATTGTATTGCATTGCATTATTTTCTCTGTTATATATTTCTTTGCGTTCATATTGTAAGCCTTGTTTATTACTTCTACTGATGTGTATTTTGACTGTCCCCTTTGCTACTGTAACACAACATATGTCCCCATAGTGGAACTAAAAGTCTTCTCTTCTCTCCTCTTATCTTATACTTCAGTTGGGTATTTCCATGTGAGAGGTGATTATTACCATACCTTCATACGTTTATCTGAAAGCTATGATAACATTTCAGATTAACATTTTACATAAGAACACATGACCAGCCTACATTGCAGTAAAGTACATGTTTAAATAGTGTATAAATTGTGTTAGTAAATCTTTCTCACATGGTTTCATTTACGCTCATTTCACAAAACGTTTGAAGAAAAGTCCAGAGCAACTTTGTTGTCGAACTCTGATATTTGACATCTGTCCCACTCAAACTTTCATTCTGACTGGTGACGTCTGTTTACATCACATAATATCCAGCACAGTTCAAATTGCAAAGGTTACAAATAGCAGCTAAAACACAAGCAGTTTATTCACGTTTTTCTCAAAGATGTGGTTTATAAGCAGAGATTCCTCAGCTCCAAAACATGCTCTCATCATTACTTCACTTGAATGTATCATCTTCATCGTGCTTCATCGTGCCATCGGGACACAAGAGATAAGTGAAAACTTGAAACCTCTGATATCTCCTGAATGCATCAGAAGACGTGCATGTACAGTGGTAGTAACATATGACACTTAAAGAGGGAAGTAATGAGGCATTAAACAACTTTGCTAGAGTTGAGAAATGCTAAATCTGAGATTGGAAAATGTTTATTTTTTAATTCCACTCCAGGTCTTTTTTATAAACCCAGTTTCAAAGACTCTAAATCAGAATTTAGAAAATTGTAATCTTTTTTATCTCAGTCTTCGAGGTCACTACCCACTGCCCATAGAATCAAGGTTTTTTGGATGGGTATACAAAATTAGGCTTTATTCTGGGCCACCACACCAACAGATCATAACACAATGAATACATTACATTACATTACAACAAACAAAATACCTCCCAATATGGGAGAGGAATGATTCAAGTAAAACATCGCAGTTTCACCAGGATTGTCCCTCAGACATTACAGTACAACACTCAACAATCAACAGGAAAAACACTGGGCCATAAATAACAAGTGGTGTATACATTGTACAAAAGCAGGAATTTCAAAAGATATTTAACACTTGGGCTGCAAACGTGGCTTCCAATACAATTTTTTCCGGTTAAAGGAATTCTGTAGCGTTAGTGCCTTTGTTGGAGGTTTTCCTGTATTTGAGGAGGATTTTCCAAAGTAAAATTTTTCCACAGGGATTGGTGATGGAGATAGTCGGTGTTGTTTTCTTTTTCTCCAGAAGCTTCATAAATCTCGCTCCCAAAAGAGCAGTGCATATTCAACTGCGTCACCCTTGTAGTCATTAGTGCAGCACCAGACAGTTTGTATTCCAGTGATACAACTCCCATGATATCCCTTCATTAAATGGGTTGCCTGCTTATCCTTCTTTGTTTGGGAATGCGACGGTGATTCCAGTTCCTTGGAGCAGCTGCAGGGGAGGATCCGTCTTGGATCTAAGCTTCAGAGGACGCCTGGGGTTTGAGCTGGGCCTTCTCCATGGTCGTACCGTACGGATCTGACCTTTTAAAGAAGCCCATCTGGAGGGAAACAGAGGGAGATGCACATCAATCTGACAAATTCTGGAGGAGGAAATATTTTTAAAGGTTAATATTCCCCGTCTCTTTTAAAGGTTTTACTTTCATGAAGGTTCCTCTATGGTTTGTTATTTTGCTGAAGTCGAGAGTTTAGAAAACAGTCATTTCTGAGCACGGCTGGGTTATAATAGAAGAAGCTGATTTCAGTGTGGCAGACTGTATGTGTTTGTCACAGTGTCAAAGTCAAAGTGCAAATGCATGGACTCACTACCTGCAACATGTGTTTGTGTTTTTTTTCTTTATTCAAGACTGTTGTCTTTCAGAGAGCAGGATATTGATTTATAGTTTTATAGATTGTATTTTGGTCACTACAGGTACATCACCTTATTTACACAATACCTGAAGAGTAAGTTTTACCACATGCCAGTTATTTTATATTGTGATAGTATTCGTACTGCTATTCTTGAGTTTATTACCTTGTACAGTAGATATATGAGCAGGGAGAGTAACAGCAGCCCAGCGAACACAGCCAGGATGATGATCCACACTGGAACAGAGAATATACTGTCCGGCTTGTTCCACATCACGGCCGTCACCACCTGAACAACAGGAACCACAGTACTGAAATGAGCCTCCGCATACCTATTCACATGCAAACAAGTTTACAAGGTTTGTGAAATTATAAAATCGAATGAAAAGATCAGGTTTTGTTACCTTTTTGGATCCCGATGGCTTGGATTTTGGAAGAATAGAATAAGGCATACTTTCCACTTTGTAGTGAACAGAGCACTCCAGAATATACTGCTTATAAGACCTCTGTGGACAAGCAGAGCACAGTAGGACAAGTTTTTAAAGAGGCGTCGGTGTCTCACAGCTGATGATAGCTGATATTTTGTATCATATATTTAATGGGCAGATGTGACTCAGGAGGTAGAGGAGGGTTGTCCATGAACAAGAGGGTCGATGGTTCAATCCCCCAGTCCGTATTCTGAAGTGTCCATGGACAAGATACAACAAATTGTCCCTGATGACTGTGCCAACAGTGTATGAAAGTGATGGAAAAAGAACAGTGTATAGACGTGCTGCATGAATGTGTCTGTCTGTGGTTTTCAGAATGAATCAGGGGGCTTCCTTCCAGGACGTCAGCAGCAGGAAGAAACTCTGGTTTGTGATCAAACTGTTTAAACTAATTCCATTTTATACATTTACTTTAGCTTTATAGAGCTGATTGAGCAGTTTGGAAAACAATGTATACCCCTGCCCCCAAAAAAGGTCAGAATAATTTGTAATAATTTTCAAACATCAAATGTTCTACTGAGCAGTATTAGTGTCTTTGGGCAAAATTCTCAAGCCCAAATTGCCCCTGATGAATGTGCCACCAGTATGCGAATGTGATACAAAAAGCGCTGTGCATAGATGTGCTGTATGAACATGTGAATGGGACTTGTTAGTGCTTAATAAGACTGGAAAATCACTATATAAATAGTCAATTTATTTTGTCAGTATATTGATATATCAATAATAATATTTTTTGGGATGGGACACACCATCTGTAACTGCTGGTTTGCTGACCGCCAACAGAGGGCAGTATAACAACAGATGTTGTTGGTTTTCCCTTCAGTCTAGATCTTCCTTTTGAGTTCAGAGCTTCCTGTACTAACAGTGTACGTGTGACCATCAGTGCAGAGCAGATTGAGCTGTGTAGTCTCACCTCGATGAAGGTTTCAGCCCAGAGTCTGGAGCGTACAGTCAGGATAACACTGGCTCCTCTCTCCAGCAGCCCGGCGTCACACTGCAGATGCCAGCACTCCACTGTCGAGCAGGTCTGAGCAGGGACAGACACAAACACAGACAATGTGGCATTAGAGCCTGTTTCTCCTCATTAGTGATGGGACAGGGTTCACATTCTTCTGCAGTAATCACACACAAGTTTGTACAGCTGTCTTAGTGAGGACACTAATTGGCATAAAGCATTCCCTAGCCCCTTACCCTAAACCTAACCATCCAAACTAAATGCCTAACCCTAACCCTAGCCCTTAACCTAATTCTAATTCTAATCCTAACCCTAACCCTAAAACTAAGTCTCCCAAACAGTCCATTAAAGGGTGGTCACAGGGTCGCAAAGTGAGGACCAGGCAAAAGGTCCTCACTTTCCCAAAATGTCCTCACTTCGTAGGTTGTAGACGAAAACTGGTCCTCACAAAGATAGCTGTACAAGGGCACACACATAGAGTAAAACCTATTAAAAAATGTTTGACTGAAAACTGACTGACCTACGCATCTTTGGCTGTTAGTCGAGAGAAACAACCTTTTTTGGCCTCTATGTTGGGCCAAAAAAATTCCCAGGGTGCACTGTGGTTTTCAGAATTTCAGGTGGCTTCCTTCCAGAAAGTCAGCAGCAGAAAGAAACTTGGGGCATGTGTAATATGTGTGGTCGAGTTTTTAGAACAAGGCTATGATGTGAATTAATACCCATGTGTACCAAAAAATATCTAATGAATTCATTTTCAAAGACATAACACATGCTCTATTGTTTCTAATGTTTCTATGTTCTACTTATAAACTATAAACAGTAGGATTTGTCTACGTTATGTCATTGCATATTATTCTATTAGAGTGATATTTTGGACTTTGTTTTTCCAGATATTTTCATACTGTTAAAAATCTACTTTTGCTCTCGCTGGACACTTTGCTTAGAAATGCTGTTCTGCAGAGGCTCGTAAAAGATTTGAAGTTTGAATGATCTGAACTACAAATCCAAAAGAAAGGAGGGGGGTGTAAAGGACAGCCAGTTCACTGCCTGCAAAGTATCGATTTGAAACCACTATACAAATTTGAAGGGAAAAAGCCATACCAGATCTTCACTATTAAAAGAAACGTTACATAGACAGAACCCGAGGTAGTGTTTTCATTCCCTCTTTACATTTTTGTCAGCATAGACCAAGAGTCCAAACCGGAGTTGGAACTATTTTTAGTCTCTCCGCCAGTCATGGTGGATATGAGCTGTTTTCATCATTGGGTTTTAGTTCATTCATTCTACTTATCAGAAATGTGGACATTAGTTATTTAGGATGGCCGATTTGTAATCTTCAGCAGGAAAGCAGGACTAAGCATACTCGGTAGATACTACTTTCACTTGTGCACTTTCACTCAACAAGTGTACAGTTCTCAACTTGCTGAGTGTCGTCCCTCACACCCCCACCCGACCAATCAGCTCCAAATGTTAATCATCTGGAGATACTGTCCAAAGAAATATTCCAACCACACACACACACACACACACGCACGCACACGCACGCACGCACGCACACGCACACGCACACGCGCACACGCACACACACACACACACACACACACACACACACACACACACACACATATTCTCAATACTCCAGGCGCAGCTGTTTCAAAGAAACAAATGTGTATTATACGTTTTCAACATTTCTTTAGCCCAGTAGACTTGAGAATTCAATGAAAAATCATTCTATAATACACAATAAATTGAGTTGAATTCAGTTAGTTCTGGTAAAAAAATATTTTCACCTCTTACATTATTGTCCAACTTACAAACAAGTGTGATGAAACATCTTCATGTGGTTGGATTTTCCAATTTAAATCCGGTTCATCTGAATACCATAAGAAATTAGCTGTCAGTGACATCACAGTCAGTGGCGAGCTGCACCAAAGCAGCACAATAGATCACAAACCTAATTAATTTCATCTCAGGAACAATTAGGACAACCAGCAGAGATGTTTACCAGAGCTCATTATATCTATTATCATTTCCTCCGCTGAAAGAAAGAATCTCATTAGGATTTAAAGTGGGCCGAGCGGCCTCCTCCCTACGGCCTTACTGGACTACTTTAGTTTAAATGTGCAACATGAAGCGTGCACGCCCACTCACCACACACACAGAAACCCAGGGGGATCGAACAGTCAACACAAGAAGCAGTGACTTTATTTAAGAGCCTCTGTTGTGGTGTGTTTGGACTGAACAGACTTGCATCACCATGATTCCCTCCACATGCTGAGTCAAGGAGGAAAACAAACACTTCCTGGGGTCTTTGGAAAATGCATGGGGTCGACTGTTACACAATTTGATGAGGAACAAATGTTCTCAGGGGTTAAGAAAGAAACAGTAAATCCAAACAGAGTTTCTTATTTTCTCTCTCTACACTCCTTCACATCAGAAGAGAATATCCCTTTTTTTGCAGTTGACAGAGCAAGGCCATAGTCTGTATACAAACAAATGACATGACTGCTCCCCAAAAGCGGTGACAATACATCTTGATCGCCCCCTGGTGGCTGGATGCAGTACATGTCATAAACCCATCTCCATGTTATTGAATGGGACAGGAGCCAAAGTCAAAGTCAAAGTAAACAACCAAATAAATTCAATAAAGACATTTTCTGTCATTTTATATAGTTCTGATCACAATGATGTATGTTCACTTTTTCTGAAGGATTTGGTTTCAATTATTTGCTATAAAAATGTCGTGACTGACAGCTGAGACTGACTCGCGATTGGTTGAGCGTGAGTATCGGTGGGACCTTGATACTGAGGCTCCTAATGCCTTTGTATATATAGACTATAAACTAAGCTACTAGATTTCTGACAGTATTTCTGCTGTACTGAACACAGCCAGGTCTGGACACACAGATATGACATTGAAATCAATTGAATCTCTTTTAATGTTACAATAAAGATAATACGTGGTTAAATAAAAGGGGAAATTTTAAGTCTTAGGTAGGACTAAAACATCTGAGAAAAAAGTTGAATAAAAGCACCATTAACATGACATACCTGACTGAACTATCACCAATCAAGTTGCATTGCGGGTAATCTAGGTGCTAGGTTTTGACAAGGAAGACTGTTCAGAATACTGAATCTCTTCTGCATTGATTTCTATGCTTTTGAAACTGTCTTCCAGGAGCGTAATGAGAAATCAGTCAAGTGTTTGTTTAATGTAGTCAACAGAAATGTAGTGTGTATACAGTGTGTCCCTGCATATAACTTCTACCGATTCCACATCTACTCACCAGGTTTCCTTGTTCAGCCAGAGGATCACTGTACACCTCCCTCCTCCGGATGCGGTGCTCACTGTTGGGTTTCAGTGACGTGGGACTCACTGCTGCTGGAGGCTGGAGCTGCACACATGAAGACATTGACGGATTCAGTAATAGACACAATCACATTTCCAGGGACAGGAATAGAACGAGGCCTCACCCATGCCAACGATGCTGTGTGTGTGTTTCCTCACCTTGAGTTTCAGTGCATTGATGGTTGTTCTGGAGGAGCAGCTGAGCGGCCCCTCGGTCACCACCTCCACAGGGTAGAGCAGCTCGTGGCCGGGAGTCCTCAGAGGACATCTCACCTCTAACGTAGAGTGGCTCACCACACTGGGACCATTATTCACCAGCTGAAAGAGAGGCACAGTTTGACGCAAGATGCTGTTTCTGCTTTAACCTGCTTAAGACACATAAATGGCACATCAATCCTCGTCTGATGGAGGTTATGTGAAGACAAATCTACTATTTTCTATCAACTACTTAGAGTATATTCTTTTATTATGATCTTGGATTGTGATCGTGGTGGCAGCTGATCGTGGATTACGATTACAATAAAAGAAAAATAAAGGTCCTCCCCTGCACTACAAAAAAGTTAGACTACCTTACTACAAATACTCTCCCCCCTTTCTGACAATCCATCCCAGTGTCTCTGAATAATCCAGTAAATCTGCACCTGCAGTTCATTTAAATCATCATTGAAAACAAAGAGACAAGAGACAGAAGTAAGAATTGTACAAATCTCAACACGTAAGGTTTGTCAGAAATCACTGCTGACCTCATAGACCTGCTGAAGCTCAGGGCCGATGTCCTGCTCCTCCCTCAGAGTCTGACGAATGGTCCAGTTGGGAGGTGGAAAGATGAATTTGTCTGGCCGAGAAACACTGTGACACGCACAAACATGGAGTTTAGGAGTCGTCCTGGCAGCAATCACAGTGATTATAATGATTATAACAGTAACAGTAATGCCTCACCCCTGCAGGATGACGTCGGCCACCGCGGCCACCTCCAGCTCGTAAAGCACCACGTCACTCTCAGAGTTATTTACATTTTTACTACAACAAACCACAAAGAGACAAAAAGCGTTTCACCGATATTTTATATCATCTGACAAAACAGGATAGCAAACGTTAATTGAACACATGAAAAAATGAAAATAAAATCAATTGTAGCTGTGACCTACCTACGTATTTGGAGCTCAAACTGAACTGGACTGTGAGTGTCCTTCAGTCTGGGCACAGTAAACCGAAGGCCGGCTCGGATCTAGGAAATAGACGACAGATAAAAGAAACAATTATTCTCAGGAACACGATTAAAAACTATGATAAACAAATGTAATACTTTTCTATATTCCCTGCACACTTTTCAGCAGATTTTTTTATTTTTATTCTTTAAGGCACCATACATTTTTTTCTCACCATGAACAGATAAATAAATAGTTATCCGGGCCTCTATGATTCCACTGCTTATAGAAACAATATATAGAAATATTCATTTTACATTAGAGTCAGATCGAGGTTTTGTGTATCGTAACAGGTCAAAATGAAAACATTTTAAGTTTGCTTGTTTATCAATGGATACATGAGGGAGCACTTTAACTTGATTTCATATTACTGTGGGCTTAGTTGGCTCTTACACTGCTACCAGGCTTCATGGGGTTTCCCAGATCACAGATGAGATATCGGGTCTGATTCTCTGCCTCATAGCTGCACGTCAGCTGAGTCAAGCTCTGGAAATGACACAGAAACATCAAATATTATCATCTCTTAACTTCTGATATTAACTTTGAGCTTTGAGTTACATGGGCCTTAATTAGAGAATAATAATAATATAATGGCAACTGAGACTATATTAATATTTAACGGTATTAATTCTGTACATAGATGCACTGTTTGATTGTGTGTATTTCTGAATAGCAAAACTGTACTGTTCAAGACTAGAAAAGTGCTATATGAAATACAGAATATTCATATGCCTTGGCGAGTACAGTGACAGCCGCCGCCCCCCCCCCTCACCACATTGTTGCGTGCTATCCCGCTGTAGTCGGCCTCTTGGGGGAGTACCACATACAGCTCAGCCTCGTACGCCCCTCCCTCTCCCTCGTTCCTGGCATTGAAGATCAGACATAGGGAGTTTTCATCGCCCAGGTAAACCTCTGTTCTGTCACTGGAAGAGGAGAAACACAACATCATCACTGTGTTTTCATCTAAATGTTCACTTTTTCTTTAATAAAGTATCAAATAAATGTATCAAGTTTAATATTCTTAAATCAAATATAAAAAATAGCAGTAGTTTTAATTGTTAAATACTTTGATCAATGTAATATAGATTATTATTATCATTTTATAAATGAATTAAGTCTTAAAGAAGACCACAAACTGAAATATCCTGTCATGTATCAACATATTACCGTCCTCCCTATTACATAACATTAGTTTTTGTTTATGTTGGGTTTGTTTTGTGCCACTTGGGGGCAGTATATTTACCCGCAAACAAAGTCTCCTTTAATTCGTAAATATTAAATCTTTTCAGGAACTAAATGCTCTGGTACGTCACCAGCTTGTCACTAATATAGCCTGTCTGCTGTTTGGACCTGAGTAGGAGGTACACTGAGAGCTTCTGTTACTGAAAACAAGTGACTACTGCAGCAGGAAGCAAACACTGATGAGAGCGATAAGAGTAAAAACAGCAAATCCACAGACCATAAAAACAAAAACAAGCAGCTGAAAGACACATGTCCTGAGGTAAACAGTGTTCAGAAATAATTCTCTTGTGGATTCATCTCCAAAAGCAATGATCATGATCCGCCTTTAATACGAAAACAATGGCCCCTGCAGTGTTAAAGCTACTGAAAAAGATGTTCAGGTGGGTCTTATGGATGGTTTGTTTCAAACACAGTGTCGGGTTGAGTCTTTGTGCAACACTCATTATCCTATTATCCAGGGGTATTTGAATTGTGCACAAATGTAATCAAATTAAATAATTATAAAGAGTAACACGAAAGTAACATTAGTAACATAAAAGAGGATGAATCATACTGACTTGAGTGATCCCCTGGTTTCACCTCTAGGACCATGAGGTTCATATTTGTGCTTTTCAATGAAAGTCTCTTGAACGATTAAAATGAAAGCTCAGTATTAATTGTAAGGACTTTGATGATCTTTTAAGTTTCATATAGCGCTATAAAGAAATCAAATCTTTAATATGTCCTAACCTTTATGACCAAATACCAATCAATATGAAACTGATGTTGTACTTTGGGTACAGTGCTGATTAGCAAATGTTAACATAATAAACATTTTAAACAAAAATATATAATCTTGACTGGATGATTGTGTTGCTCGGATTACATGGCTGAACCAAAACATGATTGCGCAACTTCAGGGTGTTCATAATGCAACTAACCATGTCGTCCCCCCCCCCTTGTTGTTTTCTTGGCAGTATTACAGTCTGAGTTTACACATTAACACTGTTTGTGTGAGTCTGTGTGTGTCTAAGTGCCTAAGAGGAAGCAGAGTCAGTCCAGGCTGGATTAGATTTTAATCATTTAAGAAAAGTATCGATCATTATTTGATGATCAGTGTTGATATTGTTTCTTTTATCCTTGTCTTTTGCCAATACTTTTAAATTATTTTGTATTATTAGTCTTTCATTTTGGATTTTATACTATATTGTTTCTTGTCTATGAGTTTAGATTTCGTATACTTTTCTGTTTTTGATTTTAAATGACATTGCACTAATTTGCTTTTTTTCTTTGGTGTTTGAAAGGTGCTATATGAATAATATTATTAATATTATTAACACTCTAGACTAAGTTAACCTGTTAAACATAAATGCTAAAAATAGCATGTAAGTATTGTCAGTGAGATGCAGCATTTGGCTCAAACCACCAACATGCCTAAGTGCAACTAAACAAAGAAACTAGCATGGCTGTAGAGTTTCTACACAGATCTAAGAAGAGGTGATATTTCAACATGACATTTTTACAGTCAGTGTTGAAAAGATGAATTATCTACGGCCATCAAAATGACCAAAAACAGAGATTGTTTTTGTGCCATCTCTGCTCCTGAGTCCATTTTAAGTGAGTTGGTGCAGCGTTTAACCAAAATGCCCCAGAAGCAGCGATTGTGAAATCTAATGAAAAGCAGGGACGTGAAGTCTTTTCCAGACAATGCATCTCTTGTTTTCGACAGCTGTCCCCAGGGGCCGTTTTCCCCTGCATATCTGTCCATGACTGACCTGGGAAATGACCCAAATCTGATCACTGTGATTTGTCTCAGGAAACCGACCCCCACCTTATTCCGCATGTTCACAGTGACGCCCCTGTATGCAAACACACGTTCAGCGTAGTGATAAATCCTCTCGACACTCTCCAGTTGCAGCCCTCCCCCAGCAGCTACACTCTGTGGTAGTAAATTCATGTTTCTATTGAGCGTCGTGAGGAGAAAGGAGTCTGGTGGAGGGTCGGAATCAGGGTTCTTCTTTCATTCCCCATTTCCTCCTCCCCTCCCCCTTTCTTCCGAGTCTGGACACGGTGACCCCTCGCTAGGTGAGACGACCACCAGATGATTTTAATTAGGCTCAGGAAAGTTTAGCGAATGCGGAGGAAGCAACGCTGATACGCCAACACTGAGCAGATGATGGGAACAGACACGTCTGAAGCTGAAACTACAGTTTCACATGTTGAGAATATGTAGCAGTGAATCATAAAGCTCATAAAAGTGTAATGGAAGCCAGAGGATACAGCCAGAGCACCAGTGACAGACCTCATGGCTGAGAATGTTAAACATCCAACTGTTTGCAAATTCTTGGCGAGCTAGAGAAAAACGCTGCATCTTATAGTGTGTCAGTGAGGTTAAATTCTGTTGAGTGAAAGTGCTGAATCATTTGGTCCCGAGGCAGCTACAAACGCAGCTCTTTGACTTTTCATGAGAAACTTTTTTCGCCCTGAGTGTATTCCTTCAGCTAAGAGAAATCACATGCATGTAATAAAAAACAGAGCGAGCTGGCTCGGAGGACAGAGCCTGAGCGAGCGTTCGCTTTGTGAATGGACCAAAGCGTTGCCAAACATTTGGCCCGCGTCCATTCACAAGCAGGGATACATGATTAATCAACGATAATAAGTGAGTGTGCCAAGACTCAGGAATCGTTCCTCTGTTCTCCACTGCATGTTATGAGCTGCGCTGTGAACGGCATCTCATCCTTTGAGTCTTTCTCTGATTCACAGAATTGTGTTTACTCCTTTGTATACTTGTCCATTTTATATACGGTTTCTGTTTTGTATATAATTCCTGAGATTCCTTCTTTCTTTTTTCCTGAAATCCACAGATAAACGCAGCTTCTCTGTCCAGTATTGCTTGTTAACTCATAGGGAAATTAACCATGAGTTAAGGGGGAAACTCAGTTAAAGTCTTTTGTAAGAAAAAGACTTGTTTACATTCAGTCCTAACAAAACTAATGTGTGTGTGTGTGTGTGTGTGTGTGTGTGTGTGTGTGTGTGTGTGTGTGTGTGTGTGTGTGCGTGCGTGCGTGTGTGCGTGCGTGCGTGCGTGCGTGTGTGTGTGTGTACTTTCCATTCTTGTGAGGACATTTCGGAGGACAAAGGACTGTTAAGACTGTTAAGAGGGTTAAGACTTGGTTGCAGGGTTAGCATAAGGTTTAGGTTAGGGTGACTGAGCTTCTCTTCCCTTGTTAGACCCAGGCATGCTGACAGAGATGACTGCATCTCCTCCCATAATGCACTGTGGCCCACCCATCATTCTCTAAAAAAGTCATCATTTACTTTACTTATGTAACTTTCGTTATTTATGAATAAAACTAAAAAAAAAACTTTATTTTATCATTATCTATACCGCTTATCCTTTAAGGATTGTGGGGTGCACCCTAGACAGATTGCCAGTGTATAAATTAGATTAATAAAAATGAAAAAAATGTAATCTGTGGTAAATAAAATGAAATAAAACAAAAACCTGATTAAAATTAATTCTGCAAACCCCTGTGGGTTTTCTTCAGGACAAGGCACAAAAACAAACAACTATATTGTTGCATAGACTAAGCAGGTTGTGACGTTCACTCTGGTCAGAGCAGGAAAAAACACTGGGTTGTAAAATGTTAGGCCATTGAGTGTGTGTGTGTGTGTGTGTGTGTGTGTGTGTGTGTGTGTGTGTGTGTGTGTGTGTGTGTGTGTGTGTGTGTGTGTGCGGGCATGTGAATTAAGGAGAACACTATAGCTCTATGGATCATGTCAGCTCATTGTTTTTGCTTTACTGCAGCTTGACAGTTCTGATTCCTCTCACTGCTCTCAGGCAGCTGTTTCCAACTCAGCTGCTGCTTCCTGCCCAGCACCACACAGCAGACAGACAAAGCTGGCAGAAAACTGAAGAACATATCGAAGCATTTTGCAACTGAAGAGCCGCATATTTAGCTCAGGAGTTGGTGGAGACCACAGAGATGTCACTTATATCAATAGGGTGGCCGGAAAAAGACTTAACACATTACCTATATGATCTTTATGTCAGTATAGGCTATAGCTTGTTCTGCCAACAAATTCTGTTAATACAGCCTGAATCCCAATCACATTGAAAAAGGGTTTTGTGTGTGGTCTCTATAAGTGTTGTGTACTGCTGCTCATCAGCTGTGCTTCGTACTTGTTTTCCCTCCACAGTAATCAAAAACATACAAGGCATCACTTAAAGTGCATCAGACAAACGTCCCATAAGACGTATTGTTTTATGCAGATCAGCATTGAGCAGAGCTGCAGCTTTTAAAGTTGAGTTCGCTTTGCATCATTTCACCTTTGAGACAATTTAATATGCTAGAAGGCTGAGAATGTGCCCTTAACTTTTATATTTACTATGAATTAAACAGTTCTTGATCAGGGAGACAAAATAGAAGCTTCAGATATTTAAGATAATTTTTTTCTTTCTTTTAGTTTGTTTGTTTGTTTCTCTTTTTCTCTTTGTCTTTTTTTCTTACTCTTGTTCTTTCTTTCTTTGTTTGTTTCTTTCTTTCTTTCTTTCTTTCTTGGTTTGTTTGTCCTTTTCTCTATTTCTCTATTTCTCTATTTCTCTATTTCTTTCTGTCTTACTCTTTTTCTTTCTTTCTATATTCTTTCTTTACATCTTTCTTTATTTCTTTTCATTCATCTATGTTCTTTGTGTCTTTTAAATCATTTGTCGTGCTCATCATTACATTGTTGTAATAGACAATGGTTTCTTGTGGAATGATACTTTTTTTCTATGTTATCGAACCATGTTCAAATTGTATTTTGTGCGATCTGCAAAACAAATGAAAATATGCAAGTCTAACGTTGTGTTTTTGGACTCAGGTATGTGAAGGTGATTTCCTCTCACCCAATTACAGCCAGTTTGAGGTCGGGCACACAGATGTTGTCCTCTCCACAGTCCAGTTGAATCTGGGCCTAAGAGAGAGAGAAGAAAAGGCATAAATGTGGAGAAGAGGAAGAGGGAGAAGCAAGGAATGGATATTAGGGCTAAAAGAGAGAGAGAGAAAGAGGTGCCCAGGGAACAGAGTCGGAAGGTACGTAGAGAATAAAGCCTTGGAGGAAGAGGATGTTTACAGAAGCCAGTACACTAGATTCATGATTTAATTAAAGGATAAAGTTGGATATAGATTATACATGATCCTCCATCTATGCACAAAAACTGTAACAATATTTGAAACAAAAGCAGGACCCTTTATACTGGCGGGATAGAAGTGATGCATGTTTTACATGTGGGAGAGAAGAAAGAGAAGAACAGCGAAACAAGGCGAAGGTTGAGGAGGATGAAAGGATGAGGAATTCAGTCTGAGCAAGTGTTTCGTTTTTGTGGAGAGGCCTCGATTAAAAAGAGTGAAAACCGTAGTTCTTATGGACGACTTGGTGAAAGATAAATGTGATTTCGATGAGATTATCTTTTCAAGTGCATCCATTCAATCTTCTGTTTTACTCTCTCTTTTCTGTCTCCACCATTTCTCCTTTGTGTTCTCTACTGTCATTGTTGCCGCACGGCCCCGTCTCTCCAACATATGGGAAACATTAGATCGTAAAAGAATGCTACAGAGAGCGAAGAATCAGCCTGGCAATGGTTAACAGTGTCTCCGTGGAGATTCCTCCTTCAAGTTCCTGGTTTTACATTCACTCCGGACTCCATCGCTCATTTCCCACTGAGCAGACATGAGCTCGCATGCTCGGTGACTGGCTCACTAAGATGAAGTGATGGTTGCCAACTTATCTTTCACTTTTGTTTCCAACCACTTTTGATCTCTTCTTCACTTTCATCTCTCCATATTCCCACACATTTGATCCACGTGAGCCATGTTTCCATCCATTAGACCGAGCTGTTGCCCTTTTGGCCACCTCCAAGACGTGAAGCGATGAAAATACAAACATGGTAATTATACCTGGTAGACAAATGACTACTCCACTGCATGTACAGACTATGTTCACTGACTGTGGGACACTACCAGAGTAAGAATCAAATGTTAAGTGTTCACAATTAACGTCTGGGAATAGTTTTTTTATCAACTTCAGCGAAACAACAAAATTCGGCAAAATAACAAAACACCTCTCTGTATATTACAATACATTCTCTAAAAAAGTTGAATCACTTCAGCTAGAATGGCAATTGGTGCACGGAACACATGCCTCCACTAAAGGCTTCTATCTTACAATGATAAAAAAAATAATACTCGGTGCCAAAATTGAATGGGCTCTTTTTTGGCCAATGTCCTTTTCTTCCACCAAGTTCCGTGGAAATCTGCTCCTTAATATTCAAACAAACAGGGCGGAGGTATTCGACCAAATTAACAGAATGATATCAGAAAATGTCTACCACAAGAACTGAAATCAAATTTGTTCTATTGGCACAAATGTCACAATGATTTGTTTCATTAATTTGATTGACTATGGTGTCACTTACAATAATGGACATGCTAAACTGTGAGCATAATGGAGTAAAGCATTAGATTTTGCAACTTTATCAATGATATTAATGATGATAAATAACTTTGATACTACTGAGCCAATTGTCAGTTAAAGGGAATAATGAATAGACACAGACAAAGCAACTGATTCCAGGGCAATATTATGTCCCAAAGTATCATGGGAACTGTAGTTCCTTCCAAAAGGTAGTACAAATAACAATAATAATAGGTATTATTGTAAAACTACTACTACTACTACTGCTACTACTATGTGCAGCACTTTCTCTATCACACATCACTCACACAGTGCAGAGACAGCCGTCAAAATGTAATGAGTTCTTTCTTGACCCATCCAGCATCCTTCCAAGTTTTGTGGTAATCCAGCCGCTGGTTTTAATGTAATGCTTCCAAATAACAGACCTCCTGGAGGTACTAATAATAACAATAACTCCATATTCATCAATTAAAAATATTAATGTTTTTGCTCCTACTTATATCCAGAATACAAGAACATGTTTCTGTTGATTCCTTTCACATAAGGATTCTTATGAAAAAAAGGATTCCATAAAAACAGCCAGTTACAAGCACGTGACATACACACTCACACACCCACCTCACATACTCACTTAACCTTATATCACTCACATAAACATGTGCACGTTTTTTTTCAGGCTCTGGCTCTTGCTTTGGTGAGGAGACCACCGACAAAATACATAAACAAACCACAACCAGATGTCTGCGAGCTGAGCCCCGCCCCATACGGAGCTGTCAGTCCGCCCTCTGTGTTTTTGCAGAGCCATGACTCGCCAGTGCTCCATAAACCTCCCAGCTTTTCATAATGGAAACGAGAACAAAATGAAAACCCACCAACAGTGCTGTAATCAGCTCCTGCTCTATCAGGCCTGACCCTCCGCCTCTAACCATGTGGGCTTCAGCATCACAGAGGGGCTCTCCCATTTGATGTCAGGTTTAAAATGGCGGCCTGTAACCTCCGTCTTTGCCTTTCAAATAAATGTCCTGCGTGCAGAATGTAAACAGTGCAGTGGTGGGCAGAGTGAAGTTAGACAAATATAGCTCAGAACTCCACTGTGTGTATAAGAACAACTTGTACGTGATTTTACATTGTTTGGTGAAGTTAAGTGAAACTCTTCCCCGTGGCTTCTCTGCTCTCTCTGCTCTCTCTCCTCTGGTAATCATTGTGGTGACCATCTGTTTGGTTCACAAAATACAAGGCGTGTGGCCATCTAAGTGGTGTGGTCTGGCTGTTTGGTGTGGTAATGTGATATGTAGATACACGTCATAACTCCACACAGACATACACTATATCCTTGGGGATCTCATCTTCCAAGAAGAATTGAAACAGAGCAGCGCTTCAGTCCAGCGTGGAAATTCCATTTGGAAAATTCTCAACCTTAATATTTATGTGCAAGCAGCATACACTGTAAATGCCAACCAACATTACTTTCAAAGGTTTAAATTTGAGAATATCCTTTGTGTATAAAGTGCTGTTAGCCTAGTCAACTTGAAATGTGTAAGGCCTTATTTGCATTATCACCTAAACTGCGAACAATTTTCTTGTTTAAATGGTGTAAATATCAGAATATAGTGCAAATGAGTAAATGTATTGTTCTGTTTGACCAACAGTATAAGATGGGAAGTGGGAGAACTTCAAATATGAAAAGCTGCAACCAGGAATTTCTATTGAGAATTAAGGTATTAATCCACTTAAATAGCGACTGCTACAGCGATGGAAATATATGTCATAGCAAATTTAGTTTTTGATCCAACATAAGGCTTTCCAAAATCCATTTTCTCCTACTAACATTTAATGATTCAGTTTAATAATCAATGATACTTCTCTTAAAAGAATCTTTGTACTGTCTTGGCCGGCTTACGTTCGAGTTATACTGTGGCTTCATTATTTGATTCTGAACAACCATCTGTGGGCCATTTGTGAACCAGACTTAGCCTCTCAGGCTGCATAGAGGCTTCTGTTCTATGATCATATTAGAGAAGGTCATAAACTGTGTCTCAATTCCGGAGCCGATTTCATCACAGTGGCGTGACTGCACTGTCCCATTTCAAATGCCGCTGACAATGCGTCCTTCCATCCCCGAGAAACAAAGGCTCCAACGGGTGGATCCTCCCTGGACCAAGCTATCCCAAGATGCATTGCACTTCAATGACAAACTGTTTTTCAAAGAGGTAAAGCTTCAATCAACCAAACAGCTAACGTTACACATGTTAAAACACCAAGAGATAGTAAAACCTTCTCATCTGAATTACTGTGGTGCGGATATCACAGTGGGTTGTGTAGCAGTTGGATGTAACTGGGTGAACTGCGTGGCCTTTATCTGGTTTCATGAGTTAATGTGTGTCATTAGATAATCCTTACCTTCTGCTCTATGAGCTGTTCTGTCTGATAATCCAGGATTGGTCTGAGGCCATGCTCGGCCACTGTAGCCTGAGGATCCAGACTGAAGTTGAGACTGATATGAATGGGAGAGAGTTTATCCCGAAACTCCTCTTCACCCTGCAACAAAGAGGCAGTGTCATGTTAATGACACAAATCACACATATCGTCTCCACATACTGATAAAGTGACAAATAAAGAGCAACGGATATTTTAGTGTTTCAAAACCTTTCATGTGCCCACTCTTTTTCTTTAATTTCCAACAGTGGTGATACTTTTACTCTATAGCTGCATCATTTATGATAAGATTGACCAAGATTTACCATGATTATAAATGTTTCAGTCTAATTGACCTCATCACACATTAACTACGTCCTCTTCTCTCCTCTCTGCTTTGGCAGCACAAACAGTCTGACACCTTTTTTTAAATCAACCCATGTCTATAATAGTTTGTTAATCACCAGACAAAAAAGAAACAATACTCAGAAATAAACTAAAACAATCCTTTGCTTATATACAGTTTATATTTTGTCCTTACTATATTATTGTTATTATTATTTGTAGGGATTCTTTTTGTGATCATGTGATCATATTGTTTATATATCTGTTGAATCAGTTTGATGTGACCAAATTTACCTGCAGGTTTCTGTGTTTCGTATCATATTCAGTGCTTTATTCACAGTTATGATAATGTTACTTGCATGTATAAATCAACCTCTTTTTTCATGAAAGTGCTCATAGCTGCGAAGCCCTGAGTTAACTGAGCCAGTTGAAAACCAGCTTAATGATACAGGTTATACAGAATTGGACATTAGGTTCAGTGAAGCCAGATAACCAGAAGATATCTGGTTATGTTGAACTTGCTTTGTCGTACAAGCCTCAGAGATGGATTCATGTTTTGTTCTGTTTCCTGGAACATTCAGGTGAGGTGCAATTGTATAAGATGGTTTCAAACAACCCATAATTATAATGATTATAAATCTGTAGATATTGTCAGTCTTTGAGTGGAGACTGTTGAGAAACCCTGTTGCAAATGTACGAGAAAAACAGTCACATGGAATGAAATCTAAAGCAGATGTTATTGAAACTATTTGCTTAAACGGGCGATTCCAACTGCTTTAGTTTTCTGTGATGTGACATGAGTTCTATTTGACCACCCACAATGACGTGGCCCCTCTAAAGAAACGTGGAGACACATAAGTGTGGACTGACAGGTGAGTGCATGTTTGGCAGCTTCTACTCAGACCATCTCTCGTCCTGTCAGAGCACAGACTCCTCTGATCATTATGCTCTTACAGTGAACACCTACACATATGACTTAAGCGTGTTAGTCAGACATTCACTTTGATCAGGTCACCACTGAGTGACGAGAAGATTGGTACTGTAGCAGTTTCCCCACAAATGGCACTTCAAACAGAAACTTCAAGCTCGGCCAATTAGGAAATGACTTTAACCTCGCTCTGCAGCGGAGAGTTAACTGCATTCACCTGGTGCTGCAGGTGCAAAACAGCCAATGACTAGGAGACATCAATGAAAAGCAGCAGGACTCCAGCAGAGCCTGGAGAAGCAGAACATTTGTTCAGGCTACAAAGAGCCTGAGAGGACTGGACTGTGAAACTGTTAGCGCACAATACTTGAATTTTTGTGAATGATCTGTCTTTGTTTCCTTCCTCGGGTGGAGGCAGTAAACATCACTGGAACGAGAACTATGAAACCACATTTAAATTCACGAGATCCGGATATTTATTTGGATCTGCACCTAATTACACACACTCATAAATACCAGTCCCTTAACCATGATTTTTTTTGTCAATATCCATTAATTATTCTAAGTGAAGTTAACAGAAAAGTTGAAAAACGCACTAACAATGTGAAAAGAATGTGAAAAATGAAATCATGCACCCATCGTCCTTGGGCTATGCCCCGCCCTCCACAAACTTTCATGCAAATCAGTTGAATTGATTTTGCATAATTCTGCAAACTAACTTTTTTTTTCAATGTGAATCATTGTATTTTGCTCTATTGAAGCTCCATTTGAATTTTGGTGGAATTCTACCTTTTCCTCACAGCTGTGGGTTAGGAATAGGAAGTTCAGTGGCACCACTAAAGGCCAAGTAATACACCCACACACGCCTACTAATAGTGCTGGGAAATTTCCCCTCCTCTGAGCCAGCTAGCTTCAGCTCCCTTACCACATGTTTGCATGTGTTGTAAATCAACCCGGTTCTTGGGTTTCTTGAAAGTGGATAATCTCACGATTCAGACACAATTTAAATATTCTCTCTACCATAATTTGTTCAAAAGTTATGTATTCTTTTGTTGCTACTCTCGTCTTTTGAGGATAAAAAAGTAGGACTTATTGTCGTTGTTTATAAGATGACAGGCGTTCACCTGGAAACAACTGTATGATAAGCAAAAACAGTTAAGCCTTACAAACGGTCCAACCTTAAAAGTAGCCATGTGATTTTTTTTGTAAACAACAGAGGTTATGTTTGCATTCAGTTTGTCACCAGAACACCTTGTGTGTGTCCATGACCCATAAGCTTCTTCATTAAATATTTACAAAGCAGATTTTGAGTCCATTTGTCGATTACATGAATGTTTGCTAGCTGCGCGTAACATTTCCTGCACATTTGTGCGTTTGTGCCTGCACAAAAGATGCAACAGTGCCCATAAAAGTACAATTCCCAATACAAATAACTTAACGTCAGTGTATTTAGGCTCGCTGCTAGCAACAGGTTTTGGTCCAAACTGAAATGTTTGAAGAGCTATCAGACGAATGGCCAGACTCACATGAGGTCACTGTGACCCTTGACCCCTGAAATCTAATCAATTCATCTTTGAGACAAAGCGACAACTGATCAAAATATGAAGAAATTCCCAAAGGCAGACATAAGATACCATGTTCAACCAGAAAACATAACACTTCCAGCCAGGGCATAAAAACTCTGATATGAAATACTTAGATAATTTCCAATCTGTTTGACACTGATGTTTAAACACACATATTGGGACTGACCCTAAGATAGATCATGGAGTCATGGCAGGAGGGTTCTCCATTGGTGAGGCTGAAGGTCTTCACCAGACTGGGCTGCTGACTGTCCAGGAACAGAGTCCTCCTCGTGGATTCCTTCTGGTTTTGTTTCACACTGTCCAACTGAACCTCCACCACAAAGCCTTGATAAAACACACATAGAAAGACACACACACGGTGGTAAATATTGTTATGGTAAAGTGCTTTTGCATGCTATTTGTTCTCCACACAGTATAGAGAAAACACAGTGAGGGTACTGCTGCAGCCCACATGACAACAACTATGCAGACATCATAGACAATACACACACACACACACTTTTCTAAACTGCTGGAGTTACCCTGTATTTACATGATTGTTCTTTTATCTTGATCTTAACTGCCAAATTGACCACAGTGAGGTCCAGCATACTTGTGGCTACACAAAGAAAGCAAGGTAATAGGGACCATCTGTGTGTGTGTTTGTGTGTGTGTGTGTGTGTGTGTGTGTGTGTGTGTGTGTGTGTGTGTGTGTGTGTGTGTGTGTGTGTGTGTGTGTGTGTGTGTGTGTGTGTGTGTGTGTGTGTGCCTCACCTAGATGAGAGGGGAGGTGCTTCCCTTTAGCCAGCAGGCAGAACGTGATGCTGACACTGGAGGTTGAACAAAAACACACACAAAAAAACTTCACATACGTCCACAGAGAGCTTCAATCATAAGGCATAAAGATTTTCATGAAATCCTATTTTTGTTACTGTTAATGGCTGAAATGATCATTCAAAGGATTTAAATTCATGATTCTTCAATGTTGTAGTTGAGTCTGGCGTTTCAGCTCCTGATTCAGATTTCCTATCCTGGATCCACACACATCCTCATCACTCCATTTACACCATGTCTGAACAGTCTACGATATAATCTTATGGGGCAATTGCGACAGTCCACAAATGTGCACGGTAAGATTTTTCTCGCCAATAAAATGCTCACACTGTTATTCTGGGTTTTTGCTAAGAGTCTGGCAACATTACACATGTCTCCCTCAATGAATAGTCTCCCTCTCTCCTCGTTTGCTCCTCAATTTGAGCTCTTCGTCCATATACTCCTGCTCAAACAAGTAGGGACAACCATCAAAGTCAAAGGCTTTCATTGTCCACATAAGAAAAAGTCAGTTTGTCTCTATAAAATCCAAACTCTTCTCTCCAACTCTTACGTTTCTACCTCCGTCTTCCTGCAACAACTTCGAGAGTGAGACTCACTTTCAACTCTTGTGAGACTTGGGTTGTCGCCGAGTGAACGAGGAGAGAGAGAGAGAGCGAGAGAGAAAGGCAACAAGCTGCTGTACAGTTGAGAGTGAGATTTCTCGTTGAGATATGTAATGTTGCCAAGACCCAGAAGAACAATATGAACTTTTTATTGGTGGTCATTTCCCGGACTGTTGCAGTTGCCCCATAATGTCACGGCTGCTGATGGAGGCAATCTGCTGTACTGATTCCAAAAGTAACATTTATATACACACCTACCTTTATAAACATCGTGCCCAGGATGAAAAATACCAGAATTCCCCTAAAGCTATTGTACAGAACATCACTGCCACTGCTTCACGTCAAAAACTTTCAACTGATGAAACACAGATAAAAGCCACAGCGGGTTTGTCTCTGCACTCTGCACGACCATGATCCTACATGAAAAATGCATCAGGACAAAAGCGATAATATGGAATTTATTTACCAGTGAACAGTTATAATAAGATCACCAGTTATCTGTTTTAAAGTTGTGGCTGATCGGTTGTATAAAGCTGTGGCTCTTTGTGAGAAAATAGCTCTTTAGACCACACTTGCTTTTACCACAGTAACCATGGGTGTCGCCAAACCAAATAAGGAGTGAAAATATCAAGGATTACAACTTTAAAGCACCAAGTGCTACAGAAAATCAATAGAGACACACATAAATATGAATGTGGTTGTGCAAATGCTCACATGAATCGAGGGTACGCCTCATGCTGTTTATGGAGATGTGCTGATGCCAAATAATATCTGAGTCATTTCAAGTTACAACCCTTTTCCAACCTTTTCAAAGCTCACTACTCAGTTCTACTTTCTCCACTTTTTCATCTTTCCATAGAGCGACTCCACCTTTCTCCCACTTCCTCCTTTCTGTTCCCTCCGTCTCCTTTTCTGTTTCCAAGGCAGCAGAAACACCAATAAACACAAAAACAAGACGTCCTTGTATCAACTTCCTGGGCAGATGCTAGAAAGTCAGGCAGTTTGGTCTTTAAGTGGTCTTAAAGGGTTCCACGTTTAAAACAAAGGTTAAACTGAGCACTTGGAAAGAGTTTCATCCAGACTGAGAGAGTGGTGTGTTTTCCCTTTTACTCACTGCTTCTGAGAATACTGACAGTGAAGTGCGCAGCAGCCTGAACAGGAAACTGGTGAACATGAAGTCATTTGACATTCTCGAGAGGGAAAGTTTAGAAAGCTGGAATTGAACTAAGATGTGAGTTACATAACATTTGCAGGACTTTCCATGTTCTGTTATTCTGTCAGAGCGCTCTCTCTTCCCTCTCTGAAACTCTTAGGGGTTATTGTTCAACCATTAAAGACGTTTCCACTGCAGTCACAAATACTGTATAATCATCTCGTTAGTATACAAGTGAACTTTACCAAGACACATCAGTGGTTTCATTGATCAGCCTACAAGTCTTCTCCTCCTGGTTGAACATGGTCGGCTGCACTGTGAGAGAGGCGCTGGCGCTCACTATTGGTCGAGCCCTGATTGAAGACACAGACCATGGACAAATAAGAATACACGTAGACGGTCTATTTATATCTCCTAACACTGCAGAGTGGAAACGTACCTGTAAAGCACTGCTTTATCTGCCCCAAAAGCACCAACAATCAGATCTGCAACATGGGAAAGCGAGTTAGAAGAAGTTGGCCAACAAGAAGATGGAGTGCTGAGAGAGGTCTGCTGCTGGACGGTTTCCTGCAGTACCTGGGTAGCCATTTTGATCCAGGTCTCTGTTGCCGCGCAAAGCAAAGCCAAAACTGGCTGGGAAAGAGCTGGAAGCCCATTGGCCAGAGAGAGTCTGAGTGGGCGTGTCCATCAATCCTCCAGCATGACCGTTATAAATGAGGACCAATCCCTGCTGGTCGTCTCCTCCGTAGGGACAGCCAATGGCCATGTCTGATGGTAAACAACAGCAACATGCAAAATGAGCGCATTCAATCAATGTAGATTGCATACAGAGCAATGTACAGTAATTGCCGCACAATATACATATATTTGTAAATCTGGGCTGAATCATGACTGAATAAAATGCTGACTTTTCATAATAACTCAGTTAATTGACCATTTTGATCAGGAAAACATTTACAAGTTCCATCTTCTCAAATGTGAGAATTTGCTTTGCCTGCTGTTCAACAGTACAAACTAAATGTTTTACATTGTTTACCTTAAGTAACCTAAAGTTTGCTATAGAATAAACTATTAACTAGGGCTGCAAATACAGATTATTTTTTCTTAACACTTAATATCATATATACTTTCCTACAACCCAAGATGAAGATGATGTTTTTTTTATCCAAAACGTTACAACCTCAAATTAAACCAACCACATGTTGTGACTACTCAATATATGAATCAATGTGTAATGTATCACAGAGACCTTAATATCAAGTTTTAGTTTGAAAAAATAAATAAATATCAAAATATGCAAACAAAATAATAATCATCTGCTGTCCAACTTGTAATTCATGCTGCATGTGACACCAGTACCATTGAATCCATCTTGGTTGAGATCCCCCAGTGGAGCCAGGGAGCTGCCGAACCGGCTGAAGGCCTGGGGGCCGATGAGGTTGGACTGGGTTGGCTCCAGCAGCAAAGGGCCCTTCTGGAGGTACACGTACACCTTGCCCAGCTCCTCCAGACGCCCATTGGTCCCTCGCCGCATGAACATAGGAGCTCCCACCACCAGGTCATCCAGACTGGGGAGGCAAGCAAATCGTAGGTGGTAAACCCATCAGAGAGCCTTCTCCCATTCCCTTTACTGGGCAGGTGCTCTTGCACCATTGTAGACTGTTGTTATAACAAACAAGAAGTCTAAGAGAAAACAGGTATCTGTTTGTGTGTTCTCCCTCAATTCGTCAATTTCCATGCATCATTTGTGCTGCATGTCCCAGTGTGTGTACACACTTCTGGTGTCTGGGTGCATATTACTATCACTATCCCCAAAAATAACTGCAAAATACTTTGTGTCAGATAGAGCCTCCCCGTCTAAATTAGTTTTCCCCTTTAGTAATCTCCCTTAAAGACACAATTAAGTCCTTTTTTAAAAATTTAAATTCTGTACCCATGTGTTAGTATTTCATCTATCCTTGCCACATTAAAATGTATTTTTTATAATATCAAGCTCCCACTGCTCACCTCAGGGAAAATATGTCTATCACAATAGAATAATGAGAGTGTAAATGTCTGTCCCTCTGACTCACTGATACTACTTTAATACAGTATTAAAAGTTGAACTGTTGAGTTTCTGTATAATTTTGTTAGGTCTTGAACTTACTATGTAAAGAGCCTTGAGATAATGTATGTGGTGATTTGGCCCTCCACAAATAACAGTGAATTGAATTGAATATTCAGTACAATTACTGGAAAGCATTTTACATCAAATATAGTTTTTTTTGCTTCATTTACATGCAAAGGTCATTTTAAGGTCTACAGTGAAAATGTAAAAGCTAAACCAAAGTTCTCAGGGTGTGATTCTACCAGAGTTAGAGAAGTGAAACTGGCAGAAAAGCTTCACACACAGACAAACTATTATCAGAATGAAAGTGCAAAATATTTTCACATGAGGAGGGGAAATTTCCGTGACACATTACAGAGTGACGTAGGGTGAGAGAGCAAGTTTGGGTAATGTTCTAAAAAGTCCAAGTGTTGACCTATGTTTCTGTGACCTCTCACTTCACTCCTCCAGTTTCTCTCTCTCGCCCATTTCAGCTTCTTTTTTTGCCACCATCTGTGTCTCTCCATTCACTCACCCGTCGTTGTTGATGTCGGTGGCTGCCACTGCGTAGCCAAAGTAGGACCCCATCTGGAAAGTATTACAAACAAGAGCCAGTTAGCCTGTAATCACACCATGGTGGATAGATCCCTTTTTTTAGATCCTCGTTTTTTCCAATTTCATTTTCCTTCTGCGTGTCCTTTTGACTTTTGTACCTTACACCACTTCCCCCAGAAGCTATCCTCTCCAATCTCTCAATCCCACAATCCCCTGGGGTGTCCTCTTCTCTCTTTTCATGCAGCTCAGAGTGAGAGCTTCTGTAAGTCCGAGGAGAGGTAGGGGGTCTGGGTAGCGTGGACTCAAACTCCTTTAAATCTCACTCAGAGAGAATACTCATGGGGGCTTGGCATTTTCCGGTTTAATTTCATTCCATAAATGATAAATTAGGGTCAAGTTTCCTCCTTGGGTGACTCTCAAGTCAAAGTGATGTTGTAGTTGAGCCACACAACACAGAGTTTGGAGAACCTTGTGAAAAACAAGAACGATTGACATTGTTTTTCTGTATCGCACGTGCAAAACAGCTTATTGCCACATAAATCAAACTGAAGCTCAGGACAAACTCAAGCTCCTACCGCCCTGTAGGAGCGGTACTGTATTCATTCACACACAGATATGTATATATCATTATTTTCTGTAGAGATGGACCGGCTGATTGTTCATCTGTGGTAGTTTAAGATCACCAATTTAAAACACATATATTCTCATGTCATCAACTGTCATTGATTGCATTCATGATTCTAAAATGTGATTTCCAGGTTGGTGAAAGTAGCCTATGAGCAGTTTTCTCAGAGGGACCACTTATCCTTTAAGCTAATGGGGGCGAGAGGCAGGGTACAACCTGGACAAATCACCAGCATATGGTAGGATTCATATATACAGACAAACACTCACACTCACACCTATGGTCAATTTAGACTGTCAGAGAACATGAAAACTGGGCCAAACCGGTACTCGAACGAAGCAGTTGCCCTAACACGAATAATAACTGTCATACTAACAAGGACTCACATCGCTTGACATATTTTGTTGTACTTATGTCATGCCACAGATAAACTGTACAGTTCAGAATTGATTTTTGAAGGATTTTACCCTTGTGGTTCTTTCAAAGTCGATGCTTAGGTCTAAAGGTGACCAGGCTTCTACAATAAGGCCCCATCGGCTTTGGAACTTCTGAAAGCCCATTTTTACAGACTTGCCTTTGTCGTTGTCTTTTTATATATTTTTTGTTTTATTGCTTTTATTCTTTTTTATTGTATTTATTTGCTTTTAAGTGATGTTGTATTCTTGTTCCTATTCTTTTTATTTGCAATTACTGCTTTAACGTTATGCTGATATCTTATTGCTTTTTATTAATTGTTTTTGACAGTGTGAATGCACACTGTACACTTTGTAACACTTTGTAAACCCTGATTTTCAGTTACCTCTATTATTATATACTGTATTTTATCCCCCACCTGTAGTATGAAGTGTGCAAGTGTTGCAGGTATCGTCTTTGTACAAAAAAAGACACATTTTGAAGTGCTTTCACCAAAGCAGCATGGTCTCTGCACAAAGAACCTCGGGTGTGTTTTCTCAGCTGACTTCCACAGCACAGTCCCAGAACCCACACAGGGAGCAGCGTTCGTCCACAGAGAGCAGAGAGTCAGGGAGGCTGGAGTTTACTCCCGATCACTCTCACTATGACTTCACAGTTTACTCAGCTCCCTCCGCCCTGACACTGACACAGTGAACACTCAGTGATGAACTCCCACACTGAACACACACTCAGACACATGTTCTCCCATGTGTGCTTAGTCACATGCTCGTAAGCCTTGTGAAATTAACAACAAGTAAGTTTCCATGAGATGTCACAGAGATATTTGGTTTCCATAATAACACCTTCTGTCGATGTTGGGTGTGAAGAAAACTAAGTCACACATTAATACCAAAAAACCTACATGAAAATAATTGTATATATTGTATAATTTTATATATATACATATATCATCATATAAGATTGTATATCAATTAGGGCTATTTCCTATTGCGGGTAAAATGTAATTTTAATTTAATGCTACTAATAAAAATAATTATAATTTAATACAAAGGAGAAAATATCTCTAATGTGATTCCGTCGTGTCTGAGGAAGCACAAAGTGGGAATTTCCAACCAAACTACTGACGAAGCCTCATAATACTGTCAGATGAACTTTGGGAAAGTGTTTTCACAACGAGCAATGGATGTGGATTTTAATTTATGGTGAAAAAGGTTTGGTCAGGCAGCACAAATACAATGACCAGTGACCTGTTCAATGTGTCAGTTTTGATTCATTATAGACTTTAGCATATCCTTTACCGGCACCTTTAGTACACTGTGGATCTCAACTGTTGCACTTGTTTCGAGAAAAAAAATTTATGATAGAAAAATAAAATGCGGGTTATACTTCTGTGACTAAAAGCCTAAAGAGTGTCTGATGGAGCAATGCCACCTCCGCTCACTACTCACATACTGACTGAGTGCAGTGACAACACTGTTCTGGCGTCTGCTGCTTCTGGGTTTGATTTACAGATTTTAGAAGCCATGAGGTGTGCTTACTGTAAGCCAGACCTCTGACCCTGATATAGGCGTCCTCTCCACGGGGCAAATTCCTTCATCTTCTACACATGCCACCTTAAATGTGTGTACCCAGATATGAAAACAAGGGGCCAGGCCAAAGTACAGAAAATCTCCAGCCAGATGTGCACATACCTGCTCCCCTGTCAAGTTGAGCATAGACTTCAGATTGCTTCCATTTAATATGGACACCTATTTGAGACAGACAGAAGTCGTTATGGATTACACATTGTGGCTCATACTGTCAAAAATGCATGATAATATTCAGATAAAGTATATTCAGCGGTTTTGGTGGATGATATTTTACTTTATGTGTTTTGTTTTGACTATTTCCTGTAAAATGTTGTAAAATAGAAATGTGTTGACTCCTTACTAAACCATACAGCATGAGTCCTTTTGGAACCCCTGTAATGAAATCTGCAACAAAGAAGGAGAGAGGAACAGGGGTCATTCCAAAACATGAGCGATAACTAAGAACTGCAGTGTTGGATAAAGCTTGTTACCAGCCAATAAAAAAACCCCCACAATTATTACATTTCTTCATAATTCTTTGGGTTTCTAAATGTTCACGATTCCTGAAAGATTGAATCATTCCTTTATGTTACAACCCAATCACCTTTGCCCAGACTGAGCAGTTAAATATTAGACTTGATGGAGGGTCTGCAAACTCTGTGCTCAGCCATGCATCTTGTCTCTCAGTAAAGTAAATATGACCCTCACCTTCCTCATCATCCCCACTGAACTCTCCACCAGCCACAGAGTAACCTAGAGGAGGGACGTAGAGTAAAGACGGAATCAAATTTGCAGGAGGAGCCAATGTAAGAACACAGCAGGATTTTCAGCAAGTGACTGGGTGTGTTGATGACTTTTCTCACACATGCAAAATAAAAAAGAAAGAAAGAAAGAAAACTAATATATATCATCGAAAATCCTCTGGGGACCACGCAAATCCTCAGAACCTTTCATGAAATCCAATCAAACGTTTGCAAGGAGGAGCATCAACCTCATGGGGGTGCTGGACAGAAAGTTAAGGGATACACTTCTCAGAAATTATCCTCTTGTAATCATGAATATCGACATTGCGTTCAATGGCATTCTGTTAATGAGATGTGTCGCATGGCCCAAATTCAGAAAAGTAAAGTACGTAAAGTGTAAATACATATGGCAACTGTAGTGTATGATGCTTCAGTAGTATGGGTTAGAAGTAGCAGTAGTAAATGTACATGTGTACATCCTTACCCAGATAACTGTCATCATAGCTTCCCTGCACCTGTTTGGTCTGAATCTGCCCGTCAACTGACAGCAGAAAATAAGAGGGGTAGTAGGCCTTAACAATCTCATCTGTGGTGGCTGAGATCAGCTGACCTACAAGAAGGAAGGAAAACAAAGGGTTAAAGATCGAAGGTTAAAATAAGACATGTGACTTTTGGCTCCTGAGATGTTCCACTGTAGCTCATTGACAGACAAATGTGATGGATTGATTCTCTGGATTCTTCCAAGGAAAAAAATCCATTGGAAGATTTAAAAAAACACACTGCTCCACATTCCTGTGAGCTCACCTTGCCAATAAAAGCTGCCTGGTCCTCCAAGCACAACCCTCCCATCCTGTAACACACACAGCAGTAGACAGAGCTGAGGAATCTGCGTGTCACCAGTTGCATCATGAGTTTCAAACAAACTCTGCAAGTCTAATGTTTAATCTCCAGCTGCTTACATCAGCCGAAACAGAGAAACTGTGACTTCAGCCAAACTGCAACAAATATGTCTCTTACTTTAGTGAAGTCAGCGCTGAATCCACCCTGACAATACCCCTGTCCAGCAGGTCCATGCCTTTCTGCAGGGAACAGCAGCAAAACATGGGGAACATAAATAAATTGTCTCTCTCACACAAGCAACCACAAGGAAATTATTGTGATGAATGTGATACGCTAAAAAAGCCTTACCTTAACCCTTACTGTTTATTTTGTTGTGTCATAAAAAACATTTTACTGCAATATTTTATGGCAGTTTGACAGCACTTAACGTTCTTGACACGGTATGGATGCAGGCACGGAATTTGCAAAAAACATGCAACATGACACGAAACAGGCTAATTCCAAACAGAAGAAGGACCCTGACCCAGCCAAGATCAAAGAGAGTCTGGATGAGGGCAACACAAGAACAGACGAGCGCTCAAAACCAACCCTAGCCAAGAATCACAGTGATAACAGAAGATAACAGCTGCTACTACTGATACCTGCACAGACAGGGCCCTAATTTACATGACCGATAAAAGGCAAAAAGGGTAATGAGTAATGATATGATACAACAGAAGAAACAGTGCAAAATATACAAATTTGCCACAACCATGTCTTTGGTTTCCAACAGTATTATATGATCTACACTCTATAGCTGTATCCTGAATATGTATTGCCAGTACACAGGTAAAAACAAGAAAGACTATACAACACTAATCCTGAGCTGGAACCTTTTATTCTCCAATGGTTGTTTTAAGCATATATTTGCGTCAAGGCTGTCAAAATGGCCCCAATAAAACTATGCTGAATTAGCCATAGCAGTCCTTGTTAGCAATGTACCATTGATACAGTGATGGCTCTCTGAACACACCGGTAACAATCGCTGTTATACTTTAATACTGATAAACCTAAAAAACTGTGAATCTCAGACACAATAAGGATCCTTTCTATGATTTCTAAGTGGGTAAGTTACCCTGAAGCTAAAACTACCTGTCCTGAAGGATAATGCCTCCATGAGCCGTAACTGCTCCTGCTGTAACTGCTGAAGAGCTGCTAATGTTGCTAAATGCATTCTGGATTATGTTTGCTAACCTAGCCTTATCAATTTAGTGGTGACTATGTTCTTCTGCTGTCTGGTGTCATGAATGCAGCTTTCAGTCCCGTGGAGGTTTATCTCATGTGAATCTGCAGAATCTGTAGGTGATGGTTGATTGGAAGATGGAAGATTTTACGTCTGAAAGCTTCTGGTTTCTTTGTCTAGTTTGACCCATCACGTTTGAGCTGGCTTTGGTTGCCCACAGGTCTGAGTGGAGAGTAAAAGAGGCGGAACATATTGAGGGTGGAGAAATGTTTGACCTGTGTGGACTCAGACTCTAAACAGTGTACGGTGAACGGAAGACAGAGTCTTGGCCCAGATATCCGCTGTCTAAACCGGAAGCCCCAAAGATATCGACCATTGCCCCCAGAGGCTTATTCGTCATGCCGATGGGATCTGAGATGGTATAGAGGTTAGCTCTAACTGCATTTACTATACCTGTTCTGCAGGGGGCGTACTCCACAAAAGTTTCAAGGCTGTCTACAGAGAGGTAGCAGGTTCCTGTAACATCGGCAAAGGGTGTGTCGTGTTCAGTCCTCCAGTAATATCTGGGAGCACAAGCCTGGAAAGAAAAGAGAGGCAGCTCATTGACAAAGGAAACTGATCATGTTTTTAGCTTATACGTTTAACTTGACCCTGAACTCCTTCCTTGAACATCAACAGTGCAATAATATCAAGAGAAGCTACAAGTTTATTTTCTAACACGCTAAAGTGGTTTGACGCGAAACGAGCAGGACTAACATTCTGTCCTATAGTTCGGAGGTTCTTTCTAGTGCATTAACGTGCAAACTTAACATCTTTTTGCAGGGTTTCTTAGCATTCAGTGCTCTCTGACTCTATATGAGGCAAATTTCTGAAAAAGAAAGCAAGCCAATTAAATGCTTAACACAGACAATTCCACATTTTCTAGATGGTGACAATATTCTTAGCACCAAACCTATCATTTCCATGTGACTTTATTTTTGTGTCGTATTTCAAAGCACAGAGGGAGTCATTGTCTTTCTACGACCTGGACTCTATAGTGCACTAAACTACCCCAAATGCTAGGGTATGGTTGTAACCATGTTACAGGGCAAGAACATTCAGTCAACCTAATTAGTATGCAATATGAAGGCTGGTAGATACGTATTTCTGTTTCCTGTGGCAATGCAGGACTGATCCCATGGGCTTTTAGCAAACTAACCCAGTATTTTTGGTGCCTAAATCTGGAACAGGTAAAAATAATAATAAAGGGGAAGATAGCACATCACATGAGTCGTGAGTCAGGAGTTGTGTGTCTCCTGGGTGAAAGTCTGGTGTTTGACCCATTTTATACTAAACATAGTCAAATTGTTTTTGCCAACACTGAAGCAAGAAGCCAAAACCAAATCAAAAAAGCAAGTAAAAAAAGACTAATAAATAATAATACTGACAATAAGAAACATGACAATATGCGAGCACAAACAGCTGATGTGACACCAATGACCATCAGTTGTTTGAGTAACGTGCACTAACACATGTCAGTAAATCTGTTTAAGAAACTGTTCAGTCTTCATCTAATAGGTAAATTATCCAAACTGACCAACAACCATGGAACCATTCTTACCAGGATGCTGTTGCCATGGGAACGCACAGTAGCTCCAAACCACTGATGGGACTTGAACTCAATCTGAGTGTTCACATCATTAACATAAAAATATCGATCACCTGGAAGAACATAGAGGAAAAAAACAAGTTGTAAGCAACGCTTTAATAACCGAAAACATTAGAGTCACTTGTTATTTACAAAATGTGTATTCCTCTGACTGAGAAAACTTTAGTGAGGTCAGGAGCAGCTACATTAACTAAGTTGAAGATTCCCCTGTCGTCAGTGTTTGAGTCTTGTGCTGTCGGGGCTTCATTTGAGAGCGTTCCCCACATGTTGTTGGCTTTTTACATGGATATTTTATGGCCTTGTTCCCGGGGCCTGCAGTCTTAATCCATCCTCCATGCTATGGCAGACATCAAACAGCTCAGAGGGACTTGGACCTTGTTGTTACTGTAACCCAAACGGCTGTACCTCATTGTCAGGCTCTGTTTTAAGAAGAGGCCCTGTGTGTGTGTGTGCGTGTGTGTGTGTGTGTGTGTGTGTGTGTGTGTGTGTGTGTGTGTGTGTGTGTGTGTGTGTGTGTGTGTGTGTGTGTGTGTGTGTGTGTGTGTGTGTGTGTGTTCTTGCCTGCATTTGCAATTTCAGCAACATTACACCTTCATGATTTTTTTTGCCTTAAACAACATATTGTTAATAGTTCATTCAAAAAAAATAAGACATATGCTCAGTCATATTTTAGCTTTGATTTCTATTCCTGGTCCAAAGAAATTAACTCTTGAGCCAGGTAGGTGAGCCAGGTTGCATTTAAATCCTGTGAAAAACTGTAAAAACTATTTTCTGACTTGGAAGAAAACGGTTCACATCCAAATCCAAGTGTTATATAAGTTTGTGACGTTTGCTGTCGGCCCTAATTTCTTCTTCAGGTGGGACTTCTGTCACACCTTCAGTGAAAAAACATAAATCATGAAACATTTTTTGCCATGCAGCATCCTTGAAAAGTAATTTTCAATTTCAATTTCAGTGTTTGCGCTTTTTAAACTATTGGCTATTTTTCACTGTGTTTGCATACGGGTCATAATCAAATGCATCAACCTCATTATTGTTGTTAGATTCAATGTTATGTATATATGTTGTATGTTTTGCTGCACTTTGCTCAGTGAGCAATAACATTTCGCTCAGCCGTATACTTTCTATGAGGATGGATGACAAACTTGAAATTTGAATTCAGTCCTTGGTTGTGTACTAAAAAATGTCATTGTGCTAAAACATACTTGTCACGTGTGTTATATTTGTTTAAATATGTGCCTGCTGTCAGAGCAGCACAGTAGTGACATTAAACTCTGCTTGCTGCAGCTCAGGGCCCACGTTTGGTTAACGGAGTCTGGCCTGTGGAAATGCAAGACCACTGAGTTAAAAAGTGTGTGTGTTAGTGTGTGTGTGTGTGTGTGTGTAGACATATTTGTGTATGTGAACATAGTGCGTATCACCTTTCAGACACAGTTTGTGTTTGTAAACATTTTGAACATGTGTATTTATGCAGGCAGGGTTTACACAGTCACGGCTCTCAGTCTGGGTTCAACCGCCACTCGATATCAGTGTGTGACCATGAACGATAAGTTCAACCCTGTGATCCTCAAACGGTGGTCCTTATCGCTTCCTGGATTTGTGATGTAAGTGATTATATTCCTGGCATTGCCGGAGGCAGCCCCAGCTCCTCTGGGGTCCTTGTCCGCATAATGACTCTGCCCTAATTACAGGGCGCTCACAACATTGGGCCTGAGTCCAGCAGGAAATCAAAGCACTGTAAGAACACTGCAAACACGGCCCATGATGGAGACCTGACGGAGGGCTGGAGCGGAGGAAAGCCTCGTCCACAGGAGACACATCAAAGGCTGGTTACAGTCAAAGCAGAGAAGCGTTGGATTATGGGCTGTACGGTGGCAGGGGGCTGCACTTCTGACCTCAGGGTCAAGCACTGAGGTGCTTAACTCGAGATGCTACCTACACCTTCTCTCAGCCACTTTTATGGCTGGTTAGAGACAGCTGAGAGTTTAATGTACAGTCTCGTCTCCACTGTTTAACAGTGTCGTTGGGGAAAGGGACATTTTTATATCCTGGAACAATGTGAGTTAGTTACTGCTGCTGTGATTACGATGTAGGGAAAATTGCCTCCTTTGGATTTCAAATATAGAGCTGGTTCTTTTTCAGATCACATTTTTATCGTGTGAGGGTAGAGAGAGGTCAGCCATCAATTTAGATTTAACAAGACACCCTACCTTGCTTGTCAAAGTTGATAATGCTGCAGTTAGTTTGGCTCCAGGGGCACGAGTACACAGCTCCACCTTCGGTGACGTTGGGCTGGCTGGTGTTGGCTTTCGGAGCACCGATCAAAATACTGGTACTAGGCAAGGGAAAAGACAAACAAATCTTGTAAATCAAAACGAGGAACTCATGTTATCTATGTTATATCAAGAAAGATTTGTAAAATAAAATGAATAAAAACATATTATGTTTCAATATTTAGACAGTATGGTATGATATTGTACAAGTAGAAACCAGGCATTTTCATTTTCATTTTAAAAAACAGGCAATATATAACCACTTCCAGCAGCCCAGTCTCACTTCAGACTCATTCACAGGAGTAAGGGAGGCAAAAAACAATAAAGAGTGATAATAAGAATAATGGTGCATATGAATTATGGCCATGAGTGTTGTGTGTTGTGGACAGGCAGTAAGGCGCAGGCCCTTTGTAGGCTGGCATGAGGTGAGATGCCATGGTGCCACGTCATTTGAGGGAAGGCGAGCCACAAAGTCAGTCTTGTGAAGCCTCTGATTGTCAACCTTTAAATGAGGGTGGCAGTGGGGATTTCCACAAAAAGAAATGTGAAGTGAAGCTGATAACGTTTAGATGCATGAAATTTGTGTGGAGGTCTAATTTTGAACAAAACATTTTAGGAGGATTGAATCAAAGTGTGTTAGCCAGAAGTTAGCCAGGCTGGGGCAAGACAAGAACCTGTGGGTTAAATCACAGGGGACTTGGGAGCACCTACTGCATTTTTTTCCTGATCTATCTGAGTATAGAGTCTGGCAAGTTTGGCCTTTCTATAATAAAGTCTATGCAGTAACTTGAATTGTAAAAGACTAAACTTTCCACAGTTTGAGGAAGAGTTGACAGCTTTCAGGGTTTCATCCCAGACGTCATCAGAGAAGGAAATCTCATCATCCCAATTAGCTCTAATCTTATTGGTAAAATACTGGTTATTATAATACATACACATTATTGCTGCTGCAAGGTTAAATATCTATCTATTATTCACAATACAAGTTCAGATAATGTCATTTTACATTGGGCAAAAGCTCTACTACATCAGGATGAGGTCTAACTCAAGATTACAGTGCTTTATCGTCTGTTAATGACTGAGTTTAATAACCAGTGTAGCCAGAGGAGCGTTATATAAAAGCCCAAAATACTGTGTACTTCCTACATGATGCTGAATACAGAAATATTATTCAGGATCAAAGCCATAATGTCAACTTCCTTAGTGTATCAGTGACTTGTACTGAAGTCATGGTCCAAAAGAAGCAGAATCCCTTGCAACAACATATGAAACAGCCATATATCTGTGAGATATTCAGTATCAGTCTACTATGCTATACCACATACTTTATACACAGGTATGACTGTACAACGTATTCTCATTTAATTATCCTGCTACTGTATATTATAATTTATTGACGTATTTATCTTATTATTACTAGTATTATTTATGTCTGTCTTTATTACTTCCTCTTTAATACTTACATAACTACCTTCTTTTGCTCATGTAGCTTCCCTAAAAATGTCTTTCACCTTTACAACATCTTGAATCTAGACTTTTGAATCACTTTGTGCTCCCAATATTAAGTGAAGTTACTCGTAAACTGTTGTTATACTTGTGTTTTTCAATGTTCTTTTGGCTATGTGTTCGGTCTCGTGGAGCAGCTCCCGGGTGAAATATCTGACTTCTTAACCACTAAATGTTCCACTATGTTCACCAGCTAGCCACCAAGTATGTCTGCCTGCTGTTAAGTGCTGAGCAGGTGGTGTGCAGTAATTTTTTAAAGAGCTTGTTTGCTGAAAACAACAGCCTGCTGCTGGAAACAATGCTGATGGAAGTCGTGAGAGTGAACCACAGCAGCAAACGTGCAGACAGTAAAACCAAAACAATGATCTGAAAGACACTAAAAACTTAGTAGAGCTGAGGTTACTTAAAGGGGACATATCATGAAAATTCCACTTTGTTAGTGCTTCTACACGTTAATGTGGGTATCTGGCATGTCTACCAACCCAAAAACTCTGGAAAAAAAACACTCGCGCGTTTTGTTATGGTTCCTCTAAGTCAGAAACGTCATGCTTGAGTGACTCGAATGAGCTTCCTGTGTATTGTGTCGTAACAATACACTGGAAGTCTCCCTACATGGCCTTGGCCCACCCCCCACCTCATCCCCCCCGCCCCCCCCCCCACACTCGTTACGCCGGGTTAACACCGGACGCGGAAGCGCCGCGCAGTGCAGCGCCGTTCTCCAGCGCGCAGCCGCCTGGCTGTTCACACGGGACGTGCATTTCTCCGCGCTGGTCAGCCCCATAGACTGTATATATAAGGTCAGCCCGCGATTCTGCTTTCTCCGCTTGTTGTACCCGTTGAATGTCGGGGTTCGGGGGTAAATGATGGTCTTCATAGCCCCCCCCCACCCCTCTCTTTCTCTCTCTGTCTGCTTGTGTGCTTGTAGTGGATGGGCAGAGGGGGACATTTAATTATGTGATTGGGAAAATTAAAACTCCAGGACAACAAGGGGAATACAAAGTATGGGATGCATATTTGATAATTTATATCATATAAAATATGTAATTTATATCGTTTAAAATCATGGGGGGAGAGGGGGGAGGGGGAGCTGGCTCACTAGCATTTAAAGGAACGGGCACTCAAAACAGGTCACTCTGTGGAGGGCTGTTTTATACAGGGTAAAAAGGGTGCTGTTTTAAATGATCCTTGTGGTATTTTGACCAAAGTATGTTACAGACATTTCATTAAGACCCCAAGGAACCATATCAACTTGTGGTAAAATGGGCATGCTATGTCCCCTTTAATATTGACTCGAGCAGCTTTTGAAGTTAAGTTTCTACTTTTCTACGTTTCTGTGTTGAAACTACCTCAACAGCCTCCATGAGACTGGAATTGTAGTGACATGACAGAAAGCAATTATTGTAGCTCTTTGTAGCTTGATGAATGACAAACATCCTTTTTTAAATGCTCATTTGGTGATGGGTCGAGTCTTTGTTTAGGTTACATGGTCATAGAGACATGCTATGTGGTAATTTCAGTGTAAGTTCAGTGTTTCATTGTGTCTGCAGCTTCTCTAAGTCCAAATCCATTAAAACATTCGTATCATAACTTGTTAAGATACCTATTTGCTGATTAGACAGGGAGGTGGTTTTAAACATTTCTGTTCGAGAAGAAATATATGATTTTCATTTCATTTTTTTGTGTGCTGGTAGTAAACTTTGTGTTTAAAATTATCTTTTATCGGCAATGGAGATTTTGGCTATTTCAGAAGTCTGGTACAACAATTTTCTGAACCAAGGTCCTAACTTTTCAAAATAAAAGCTTCAGCTCAATATGAAGCTTGACAACAACCAAACAGACGTTTGAGGAATTAGTAGGTAGGCTGGATAATGGTCTGGAGATGAATGAATGACAAGAATTGTTTTTGTGAATGTAATTGTGACTATCGTGAAAACATACAGTGCACGTGCAAGTGTGTGTAAACATGTGAGTGGGTATGAGCTACAGTCTCAGGATTTCAGACAGCTCTGCTAAAAGAGCCTGGGCCACAGAAAATGGCACAACTAAAGACACTGGTGACTGATGACATTAGCAGAGATCACACAGACTCCCTCACCATCCCCCAAAAGTCTGGAGCGCAAAGGAGGAATATTTACATGGCTGGATAAGCTTTCCTTATAAACCACTCACTCCACAGCCCCCTCAGCCGCCCAGAGCGCGGGCCTTCAGTGGCTTTCTCTTTCAAAGGTACACCACTTTGAACTGCCCACCACCCCCTGTGATCTGTGCACGTGTGGAGCTGAAACGTTAACCTCGAGTCAATTAAAGGCACTCGTCATGAGAGCTTAACATCCAACAACAGCCTCCCCAACAATGTGATTTCATCAGCGTGATGACGGATGCCTCTGTTCAGACCTGACATCAGGATTCCTTTCCTTTAACTCACAGTCAGCACGAACATCTGCACACAGGGGGATGGCTTTTAGGCACGGCTGGGTCAAAGATGCAACCTGTAATTTTTACCTAAGGATTTATGAGCTCCACCTAATTACACACATTTATACAGTATATATGCAAGGTTAGTCACACACAGGTCGTACTCCTTTAACTCAAATCACTTCTTATTCACTTCTTATGCTTATGTTTTAAGACTTTTAAGACTCATTTTCTGTCAAATAGTTAGTAACAAGTAGTTCTATAGTAACTTAAAAAGAACATTGGAAGACGGAACAATTACTTTGGCTGAACTCATTAAACTTAAAAGGTGTAACTCAAAAGACGCTGATTTTAAGGGGGCACAAGCCAAAAGAGTTGGGAACCACTGATGTATAATGATATAATCTTCCATTACATTCAGAAGAAATGCAATATATGTCCATATACAAACCAGCATAGCTTCTCTATCCCAGCTAATCATGTTCAGGCTACTCAAGATTTTATCTGACTTATTGCAATAAACAGGATATGATGGTCATGTGAGCCAGATCCCCTGAATATTTGCTTTACTAGGTTAACATGTAAATACACTCATTAAACTCGTACATACGTGGGTGGCCCAGAATTATCTGACAAAATACAAAATAATTTTGTGAGTTTTCTGTCCTGTCGTCTCAGCAATCATGAGTGAATCAGAGAGTAAAAGGCACAAATAACGACAATCATTTCTGGAGTATTTACTCAAATGTGCAATGTTGGCTTAACCTACACTAAAGCTGCATTTGCTATTTGCTGTCCTGTAACGTGGAGCTCACTGGCAGGTTGGTAAACATTCAAGAAGTTCACTGGCATCAGGTCACAGGATTTCAATAGCCATGTCCCATTTCTGTGGTGGCTACTTATTCTAAACAGGGTGTGAGAATAGTGTGTTTACAATGAGGAATTGACAAAATCATGGACAACCAAACAACAACAAGCAGCTCTACAAGGCTGCACATAATCTAAATGGTCACATCTGCATGTTAAAATGCTCAAAATTATAGAATGTGTGTAAGTATGGACGACGCCTCCCCCAAAAGTGAATCCAAAGCATCACCACAATAACTACTGCGTAGATTCTGGCTTCAAATTATGTCATTGGTGCAAGATGGGATCACTTGTATCCATAATATTGTTCCTTCATTTCTAGACAGGGGGAGGAGACAGACACACGTGGTCCATCTTTATATACAGACTATGCTCACATTGAATAAAGCCAGGTTGTTTAACAGATATAATATTAAAACACTCGCGCGTTTTGTTATGGTTCCTCTAAGTCAGAAACGTCATGCTTGAGTGACTGGAATGAGCTTCCTGGGTTTTGTGTCGTAACAAGGAACTGGAAGTCTCCCTACATGGCCTTGGCCCACCCCCCACCTCATCCCCCCCGCCCCCCCACACTCGTTACGCCGGGTTTACACCGGACGCGGAAGCGCCGCGCCGCGCAGCCGCCTGGCTGTTCACACGGGACGTGAATTTCTCCGCGCTGGTCAGCCCCATAGACTGTATATATAAGGTCAGCCCGCGATTCTGCTTTCTCCGCTTGTTGTTGTACCCGTTGAATGCCCCCCCCCCCCCCCACCCCTCTCTTTCTCTCTCTGTCTATCTGCTTGTGTGCTTGTAGTGGATGTAGTGAATATGTAATTTATATCGTTTAAAATCATGGGGGGAGAGGGGGGAGGGGGGAGCTCATTAGCATTTAAATCAAATCAAACTTTTGACATTTCAGTGTGGTTTCAGTACTGTTGTTCAACAACGTAATGCACAATTACAGAAAAATATAATAAAGTGCATCTAGTGGTAAACCATCCTACGTCAAAAATATTTAGTTCTCTTTGTTTAAGTTTAATTGGCAGTAGCATTATTCTGATGTGTCGGTATGATTGATTTTGGCACAAGTATTGTATCATAGCAAAGTTGTATAGTATCACAGTTAGTATATAATATATAGTGTATACATTTGTTGTATAGTACAGAGCTGGGACTCAGTAAAAGAATTACAGCTCACAGGTTTCCAAACCCACATTCAATCAAAGTCATAGATAGTATATAGCACGAATAATTATAGTAAAAATAAGCATAATCTGTCCCCCCCCAAACAAAAACCCCTTATTTCCAGCCCAGTTAATGTGCTGAAACGTTCCAAACCTCACTCACTCATTTTTGTTTTTGCTCAGCTGTAATTATCTCAAGATTGTTTAAAATGAACTGAATCAGGTTTGGAAAAGCCCTCATCAGTGATAACATACAAGTCTCCCAGTCCAAAATGTCTCTCATTATTACCTGACTACTTGCACTGTACTAACAGGAAACATACTTCACTTCAACAAATGTGTATTTGTTCACCATGGTCTCATTCTCCTGATATGAGGGTGGCCCCAGCTTGAACACGCTCGATGGAACTGCTCATGTGCTGACACGGTGCAAACAGAGATGGCGTGGTGAGCAACAGCAGCGACTCTTAACAAGGCGCCCTGCAACCAAACAGTCCAGTAATTGTCAGAATGCATGACAACCAGTAAAAACAATCCCATCGGCAGAGAGAAAACATCTCCCTCATCGAGGAGAGCATCCTCCTCCCGGCTGCGTTGTTTACCCACCACATGACAAGAACCACTGGGTTCATATGGAGATGTTCAGCAACAATTGCAAGCTGTCAAAATACATGAGTTTGGTCAGAAACACAGAGTGGTATTGTTCAGTGTCAGCAAAACTATGCGAGGCAAATTGGGCTCAAGTCTGTACAAACTGGTGTAGATGAACATCTCAGTAATTACTCTACAACATGCCCTCTAACTGCCAGAGGCTTAGTTAAGCAAACTGACAGGATCTTAACCAATTTCCTCACAGGAAAATATACAAATTCATTAAACCAACATTGCTTTAACTCTGTGAGCCCTCCAGGACGTTAGTGAGGGAGAGCTGAGGCCCAGAGAGCTGATAAGGTGTAACTAGGATTTAGATAGCAAAACATTTATATAGCAGCGGTGCACTTATCAAACAGTGTCTGCCACCAGCTGCTCCGATAAGCTGGAGATTCCTGCCATCATCGATTCAGAGCTTTCAGGTGATGTAAAACATCCTCCAGAGATTCTCGGCTTGCGAGCAGCACAGCTGTGAACAGCTGGCTGTGAGGACGAGCCAGAAATGTATTACACTGTTTCAACACAAGTATATTACACTGAGAGTGATGAGTCAGGCGGTTCTGTGTTTCAGTACGCCCTCTATAGAATCTGGTCCCCATAGTCTTAGAGTGACGACCAAAAAGGAGTTCAACACCATTATTGCATTGATGTACAATACTGTAATACCTAAAGGATGCTGAGTCGGCTGAGTAGGCCACAGAGCATCATATGTTATAAGCTAATAACCTGTTTGAATGTCAAATCTGTAACAACTAAAGCAGAAAAAACAACTTGTTCATCCAAAATACGTAAATGATCATGTATTCCAATTTTACATAACTCTACATATGCTCAGTGCATGGTGTGACTTTATTAATGTAGTCTTTGTTACCATGTTGGTTTTTTGTTAAGTGAGCCAGCTGGCTAGGTCACAGTTACTTCCTTTTAAAGCTGGGCTACAATAACAGTAATTGCTGAACAATGGCCACCGGGGCCACAAGTGATAATTATGGGATGAGTGTGTGTGTGCGTGTGTATGTGTATGTGTGTGTGTGTGTGAGAGGGGGGGGGGGGTTGTATTGGCCTTGCCTTGCACCTTGACCTTGTCCTTTAACAACACTTACAGTGCCGCTGCTTTCAAGGTCAATAAAAGTATTCCCTCTGCTGCACAACAAAAAGAGTTTAATCATATTTCTCTAACCACTAAAAACGAGGTAACCGTTAATGCATTGTTTTGTATGGAAATATAAAATACTGTATCGGAATATAACATCCTAGTGTTATAACTGACAATCTAAGAAAGATCCCTTAACCATTAACTACCCTCTGTGCTTTTCAGGGATTGCTGGAGAATAAAAATCTAATCCTGATTCTGATATATTGACGTCACAGCTCATTCGTACCCAGTCTACTCTGGATTGTGAATATGTGTGTGTGTTCCAGACTAGAGCCCAGAGTTTGACCCGAGAGGTAAACAGGTAATGGTACAGTACACGCTGGGTTTGTAATGTTTGATCTTTGACTTGCTCTCACTCAGCAGTTCCTCATCTGTAAACAACACAACAGCAGGAAACCTACTGTCTGCTGTCCCTTTAGTCTGTACTCACATACACATTAGCATATTTCTACTGCAGGTTAACCCCCCCCCCCCCCCCCCCCCCCCCCTCTCTGAATCACAAACACACACACACACACACTTACACTGAGAGAGAGAGAGAGAGAGAGAGAGAGAGAGAGAGAGAGAGAGAGACTTGCATGTCTGTTTCCAATCATATTGGAGCTGGAATCCAGTTTGTGTGTGTGTGTGTGTGTGTGTGTGTGTGTGTGTGTGTGTGTGTGTGTGTGTGTGTGTGTGTGTGTGTGTGTGGCATCAAGAACCATAATTTCATATCATGATAATATCATACGAATGATTCTGATGAATATTGCCTATATAAAAAGTTAATAGGATTTCAACAGTATCCAATACACATCTTATTATTTGCAAAACTATGTCTGTAGAAGTGACTCTTTAGAAACACACACACACAAACACACATATGACATATAGTGTAGTGTGTAGTATTATGTCATATGGATACCATAATAAAGCAAAAGAGTAAAGGGGACTGGAGTCATAAAGACCTTATGAGTGTGTGGAAATAAGATCACTACCACTAAAGAGGTCAGTCCCTGTTAGATCCATGTAACCCTGCTGTGGTGTGCAGAGAGTGTTGCCCTGAGGAGCGGCTGTGTGGGGGACAGATGGAGACTTTACCTGGACGAGTTACCGAAGAACTCCACAGAATAGCCGAAGTAGCTGCTCGGCGGTCCGGTGTAGACGACGCGTGTGTCGGTGTCCAGGTTAAACGCTGCGCACAGCTGCACCAGGAGAGCCGCCGCCGCCGCCGCTAGGAGCAGCGCGGCGCAGGGACTACTTTTCCCCCGTGCCCGGGAAGCTGAAGGTCCAGCAGCGGTGCACATCTCTTCTCTTGCGCGTCTCTTCTCTCATCGAAAAGCCGCAGCGCAAAACACATCATCCGTGCTGCTCCTTTCGGAAAGAAAAACAAATTGGCCCAGTTTGCTGAGGAATCATAAATGAGTGTCCTGGATGTGTCCCCCTTCAGCTGCAACAGGCTGCTGGTCCACAGTGAGTGGAGAGAGGTGAGGAGAAGCAGAAGGGAGTCAGGGAGAGGGAGAGAAGGGGGTGTCATTACAACTTCACTTTGGGGTGGAGCTTTCAATATTACCAGCGATAATGTTGTAAGCTGTAAAACACAAGCGAGACGAGGGTTAACATATTTTACCAGACTGATGCTGGAGACTGAAGGATAATATGGAGTATCACAAAAACTCAAAGGGATAGTTCACCCAAAGATCACAATTCACTCGTTATCTACTCACCACTATTCAAATGGAGGCGTGGGTGAAGTGTTTGAGTCCACAACACACTTCTGGAGTTTCAGGGGTGAACAGTGTTGCAGCCAAATCCAATACAATTGAAGTAACTTGGGATCAATTCTTCAGACCTAATAAAACAACTGAAAAAAAAACATAAAATGCCTCCATACTGCTCCTGTGGTGTCATCCAAGGGTCCGCAAGCCCCGACATTCAAATGTGACTCAAAACAGTGTCGTTTAAACCATGTTTTTAGCTGTTTAATGTTCACTGTGATCCACACACGAACGTGTCTCCACAGGATGATATCAGAGGACATTTAGGCTTACTGACGCTGGGATGACACTACAGGAGCAGTATGTGGTTGTTTTTAGTTTTTTTATGTTGTAAGAATCGGTCACCATTTACTTCGATTGTATTGGATTTGGCTGCAACACTGTTTACCCCTGAAACTCCTGAAGTGTTTTGTGGACTCAAACACTTCACCCACCCCTCCATCTGCATAGTGGTGAGTAGATAAGGAGTACATTTTCTAATTTTTGGGTGAACTATCCCTTTAATGCATTAATTCTATCACTATGATATGTAATACATATACAGGGGAAACCATTCATGCAGCTTCTTGTTATTCTATTCTGTTTCCTTTGGACCTGGTTGATGGCATCAGGAGAAGCCGCTCAGGAGTAATGAACCCTATTCAAAAAACCTCCTCTCAGCACCTTTGGGACAAAAATGTAATTCTCCCCTCAAATTGCTGTTAAACACTATATAAGTATTATTTTTCATAATCAGTTCTGAAATACCAAACATTCATTAATTCTCAGTATTTTAAACCATGGAATGAGTTTGTTTTCTTTTATTAAAAAAGAATTTGCAACAACATTGCATTTTATGCATTATTATTTTTGTGCAGTGTCACATAAAAAAAATTCCCTCCTAACTCTGCTGTTGTAGTGTATGTACTGTAATGGCCAGTTCCCAGGTCACGGTCTGTAACAAAGGGTGATAGGGCTTTTGTTATTAGAGCCAGCACACTTTGGAACTCTATCTACTCAGACACACAAAATGTCTAGCTTCTTTTAAATGTCTTCTCAAAACTTTTATCTTTGTGAAAGCTTTTGGTAATGTTTGGTACAAGTTTTTATTTATGCTGTTTTCATTTCTATTAATTAGATCTATGTTAATAACTGCAAGTTATCTTTGCATTGCTTTTATTTCCTGTTTCTCATATTTTGTTAAAGCACTTTGTAACATTGTTTAGAAAAGTGCTATATAAATAAATTGTATTATTATTATTTATTTATTTGTTTTATTATTATTATTATTATTATTATTATTATTATTATTATTATTATTATTATTAATGGCAGCCTGGTGCAATGAATGGATCAGCATGTGCTGGGAAAAAAAAATTCTATCAAAAGTGTCATGAGGTTTAGCTCAAAGCAACAATCTGTAACCATTTATTGAAATAATCATTCCAGAGATGAACAATTACAGTCTGTTGTGTGCAGCAACAGTCACGTTGCATGAGGAGGAGGAGTCTGTCCTTGTAGCACATTAAAAAAGACATTCAATCTTGTGAAAGCCACATTCTGACACCAAGTTTGGAACTGAGACGAGGCTTGGGACTTGAAATGGGACCAGCAGTTGACAAGACTTCAGACTTATAACGTGCTCCATTTTATGGTCCATATTAAATAATTGTGATTGAGCCAGCAGCAGTGTAATGAGTTGTCACTTTTGATACTCTGAATAACAGACATTAATGGCATTTACACTGTAAAATATTTTAAGCTGGTTCAAATAAGAAAAAGACAAGTTTCCCTGCTTTAGAAATGTGCGTTAACTGAGCTAAATGTGGATAACTTATTATGACTGAGTTATTGTAATGCAAATATAAGAGATTTAAGCTCACCAGATTTAAGAACAGAAGAGGGTTGTACACAGTTTTATTTGAATTAACAGCTATGGTGCAGTTGCCCTGAAGTGCGAATCAAAACAAAAAATCCCAGCAAATAACAAAACACACAACAACAAATCACAAAGGCATCAACTTCTAATAGGTACCTACTATGATCAAGGCTCTTCACTGATTGGACGGATGCATTGTGTTTTGTTTTGAAGTTCAAAGCCACAGTAGATATGGCTTCAACTCTTTGTTTTAATTCCCTAGACTTTCAGTCAGAGGACCTCATGTTCGTGTGTTCTGACTTGGTCTGAAAATGAAAACCAGACATGTGAAGTTGACTTAACTTGAATTCCTTAATGCTGTTTACTGTGCAATTAAGTGTTTTAAATTTCCAGTCTGAAGTAGACAGAATAAGGGATTGTTTTACCCATAAACAGAGCATGGTGATGAATGTAATGATTCTTAGCATTAGAAATTCAGATTACTGCTGACAAATCCACTGAACTGTGGGTGTCCTGATAGAAACCACCTGGGTACAAATGAAGTGTTGCGTTGACAGCTCAAACTAGCTCAGGTCACTTTAACTGCACATCTTCTCTGGATGCTTACCGTCATACAGAGTTGTTGTTTTGCTCGAACATACTCTTGCAAGTCACGACAGAATTCAGTGTGACTAAACCTGGCAAACCCCCAGTCATCCATCTTCAGCTCTGTCTCTCATCAGCTGCTGGAAGCAGACCTGCTGTCATGGCAAACTGACAGGCAGACAGGCATACAGGACGTGATTATTTGGAGGTCTCCTCATGCGTGTGTGTGTGTGTGTGTGTGTGTGTGTGTGCGTGCGTGCGTGCGTGCGTGCGTGCGTGCGTGCGTGCGTGCGTGTGTGTGTGTTGTCTATAGGAAAAGAGGGTCTCAAATCTGAAGAAATGTGAGTCACGATGTGTTACCAGCCAAAGGCAACAGAAGTTGGACAAAGAAAGTTTTCAATCTGTAAAAGCCCAATCACAGCACACAGGAAGCATGCTGTGCCACATGGAAGCTGATAATACAAAAGTTTTCTACCCTCATAATAATAATGGTGCAATGTGCTGGAGTTTGTCTCATGTAGAGAAAGTTGTTTCCAGCCCTTCAGCTCACTGTTAAATCGAACCAATTCAACTCTTAAATGAGTTCCTTGATTACAAACAAGACGCATTTTATGTTGTACCCAATAAAAGCTTCAGGTTATAGATGGTTAAACTAAGTTATTTAGTGTCCTGCTTGTTAGAGAAAGACCTGGAGCCGCTCAGGGGACAACGTTAGCATATGGTGTTTCTTGTTCAATGGAGATCAAGCAATCCATGACCTTTATTGACCTCTGTTGGCATGAAGTACGAACTGCAACAAGTTGTGTGAAACATTTAACAAACATGTAAAAGTATGTAGTGCAGATCAGTTTTTACAGTGGTCTCCGCTGTAAGTTAACTAACTACAGCAAATACAGATATACTGTATATTACTCAATTGTTTTTTGTAATTCCTGTTTATTTTGCTATGTGGTGAAACATGAAAAACAGCCTTTTCTATCTTGTTCAAATGCTTGTGGGAAATCTGTGATTTGGTTCCTGAACAGTGGTTTGCAAATTGAACTTGCTACTAAAAAGCTAAACAGTCTGCATGGAAGATAAAGAAGCTGTGGTTACAATTAGTCAAAAACTTGTTATAACTTAAAACAGATGCAGTTTAGAGCTGCACTAATCAATACTTTTAAATGAACAGTGGTTTGAGTGACAAGGGTGCATCTCATGGTTACAAACCCACAGAGAATTATCACCTGACTCTGCAGAGTTTTTCAGCGTTTGTTCATTGTTTTAGTTTTATGGCCCATAACTGTTTCGATTTGCTCTCGCCGCTCTAATCAACCCTGTTTCTAGCAGCAGCAGCAGGGAGAGACTTTCAGTAAAGCATTTGTAAACTCACTGTATGTTAACTGAGCACCAAAGGGCAGAATTGAATGTCCAGCTAACTTGAGGAGCATTAAGCAGACACTCGTGTACTTTCTCTTTGGCGCTGGAGGAGACCAAAACAGAGCGAAGCAGAGGGTTAATATTAGATTTATACTCATCAGGTAGCCAGTAACAACTCCACAGGAATGCTAATATTTCTCTTTGTCTCCAACTTGTGCAAATGCTTGCTAATGTGTTCCTTGGTCCAAATCAAGCATCAGATTTTTATTTTGGTAGGATTTGGGGTTTCAAATTGAAAACGGATCCTCACCTCAGAGGAAGTTTCATTTTATAATCTTAGGAATGGCACCTGTAACCTCACAGAGGGTCAAACAGCGGAGCGGTCGTGTGTTGGTTTTCCAACTCTACTTCAGTGTGAACATTGGCCCAAAAACCAAAAGTTGTTATCACGTTAGACTTGAAACCCTGGAGAAGTCAGTGATAAACTGTTTCATACTGCGGTGTGGACTCTTAACCTTACTTTGAAAAAGAAGAAAAGGGGAGAAAGTGATCACGGGTTGACCTTTCCTGATTTGGCTCAAGCCTGTGGAAAAAGAGCATATTCCAGTGAGTGTGCTGAAACTGCAAAAGCTCAAAGACCTTGTGTGCTAATTGCATCTGCAGGCTAATTGAAAAGGCCTGAGGAAAGAATTGTGCTGTAACACCTATTTCAGCTTTTCTTTTTTTAGCAACTATTTTTGTTATATGTGGATGGTTGTAAAGTTTAAATGCCCTCATTTTCCACTGGTCAACTTGCCAGCCATTTGGGGGATTTTATTTAAGCCTTTTCACAGCCAAACTTACACCCATCCCCCACATATACCCACACACACACACATATGCACGCACGGTTGTCTCCATTATGTCAGAGTAAGGGTGATAAGAGACATAACACACACCTACTAGAAGTGTCTGCATGTTGTCTTGAGCACCAGAATATGGAGGAGAGAGCACTCTTCTCAACACACACACACACACACACACACACACACACACACACACACACACACACACACACACACACACACACACACACACACACACACACACACACACACACACACACACACACACACACACACACACACACATACACAAACACATGCACCAGGCCACCTACACACACAGGAAGCTGCAGAATTACCACAATTAAAACAACAACCTGGCTGTGAATGTGGGAGTTTTGGGGGAAGGTTTGCTGAGTATTTGCTAAAGTCAAAGTTTAGGTATTTATAAAGCCTGACATGACTCAGCTCAGGAGGATCAGATATCTTGTGTTCTGACCTGACGTGACTCATAGCAGAATATGTGATCTGACTAAAAGAACACAAGGCTAATACCTCAATAGAAGATTTAACGTTGACCTGAATTCACTAAACACTTAAGAGGGATACTCAAGTAAAAAACCTGCAATCATTTCACGCAACTCTCCATCTCAAACAAACATACTGTATGTAGTTCTAAACACTGGTGAACAAGATGGCCTTTTCCTTTGCTTTTCCAGTTTGTTGGTTCTTGGGTATTCTTATATAAACAACGGCTCTAAAGTCTAAAGTGAAAAATGACACTTGTAGTGACAAACAATAGACCATATATGAAGGATGACAGGTCTCCACTTCCTCCCACTATCCACAGATTAAGTCAAAATATCCCACATATGAACGCTGCCATCTTGTGCATTTGGAGCTGGAGTTTGCTCAGTAGTGATCGAGGGATGAAGCCGCAAGTTCTTGCCAATACATGCGCTCAACCAATCTTGTGTCAGTGTCAGCTGTCAATCAACAATAACAAACAAATAACTAATTAAAACCAAATTTACTGGGAAAATGAACACTAACACACATCAGAGTGACAGGAACCATCTTTGTGATACATTTATTTGACGTATACTGTATGCTAGACTATTTGGTCCCTGTTTTATCTACTGGATGAGGTGGAATTTATGATCTATACCGCAGCCAGCCACCAGGTGGCAGTCAAGCAATTTTGGCTTCACTTTTGAGGAGCAGACGTGTCGTCCATCTTTAAGATAAACCCAGAGGGAACTATCACCTGACTTTGCAGTCCCTTTTCCTTGCAGCCTTTCTAACTAATTCTTTAGATATTGTCAGGGTTTTGCATTTCACAGTTTATGGTTCAGGCTCACATCAATCTTGTCAATATTTGACTTAAATCTATCAAATGAATGCAAATAGATCCCAAAGGAATGCTAGGTGGTGTCTGTTGGATGTATAAATACGTAACTGTTTGTTACATTATATCAACTTTATTTGGTGGGAATATATTAATGTTTTGTTTACAGCTTTTAGTAACCTTAGAGGCAGTAATAACAATACTAATCATACTAATACAGGTTTTAATAATCACTATATTGATAATGATAATAATGATTTCATTGTGGGTCCAAAATACAGAACAGCTGTGTGTGAGCACCTAGTATACAAAGAAGTAAGAATGCATGCACAACACACAGGAAGGTGGTGTTGTGGGTTGGAGGATCATCCTTCAGCTCCAGGACCTCCAGCTTCAGCAATCATCTACCATGCTGAAGTATCGTAGAGCAACACACTCACTCACAACCGGCACCAGGGACGTTTTTGTGTGTCTGAGCTCTGACCTCCGACCTGTCCTGACCTCTACTGTTCCTGAGTCGGGGGGAGAGGAAAAAGAATATTGTTACGGGAAGAAATACAGCTTGAAGATTTCCTCTCTACTATTCCCACTGAGGTTAAACCTGCACTGTAGTCTGATGATAAATTGCCAACCACCAGAAGATGTTCATGACCACCAGCAGTATTAGTGACATATCTTCAGTTGTGTAACTTACTGTCATCTGGGGGTTTCGGCCTTTTATTTACAAGACACCCTCTGCTAAGGTAGGCCCACCACAGGCTGATCAGACCTGGGTGTGTTCCTAACATTGTGGGGCCCAGTTGGGTCTTTCCTCCTGATCCAGAGCCATTGGCTGCAGCGTTCTGCAGTCTGTGATGTTTCTTTTATGGTCTGGCACAGGACTTGTGCGTGTTTTCCCAGCTCTTTTAGCAACCTAATGGTGGCTGTTGCAGTAAAACCCTTGTAGCTGGGCAGACTTTTTGTTGTTTAGCCTCAGTTGCCGTCTCTCATTCCCTTCATCAACAGCATCCTCCCAGGGTTCTGTCCGAAGTAGACGGCATGCAGCGTGTTGGAAAACCAGATCTGGTCCTAGGGTGTTGATTGCAATTTGTGATGGGACTATGAGCCTTCACAGGCCAGTATTTCCCAGTCTTGGGCTTGCTCCAGCCAACAACTCTTAAGAAGGTGAGGAGGAATAACCAGGAATTATTATCACTTTCTTTGATATTGCATGATAGGGTGCAAGCCAGGAAGTATGCCCTCTGCCAGTGCCCCAGCTCATTCATGTTTTTTTTGTGATTCTGCAATTTTTTGCTATCTCAGTGCAAATGCATGACCTATATAGACATTCAAAATTTAAGTTAATTTTCCTTCTTTTAATAGTTCCCCACCACCAACAGAGGCATGTATATTCATGAAGTTGTATGCACTCGTGAACATACAGCAGTGAAAGTTCTGATTGGTTCTCATTCCCATCAGCCTGATCCACACTGAGTTTGAATGATGAGGAATGTGAGCAAGCAGTGGTTGAAACTCCATAGCTCTCCCAGGGACCATATCCGAGTTTATCTATCATCCGGATTGTCGACACAACACCACTCCTTAATGGACCCGAGCAGATACACCAGTTTGCCCTGTGTAACCTACTCACCTACTCCCCTCGAGACGCTGCGAGCGCACACTCACACCACAACCGGGCAGAGAAGCACGAGGCTGGCGGAGAAGAAACAGGCCCCAGAGTGATGTGCTCAGCCAGACAGAGGCCCCTCATTGAGAAAAAGACAAATAACAATGCATTATATTCACATTGGAGTGGAGCCTCGAATCCTCCACTGTGAATATCACCTTTCAATATTAATCTCGCAGGGATGGAGCAGCTCTATTAATAACAGAGTCTCAGTTACCGCTGGATTTCTATCAAAAGAGGTGGGCTTGACTGTGGTTGCCTGTGTCCTGATCTTTCAGTGTATTCCCACAGGTTGCCTGAAAAATATTCCAGTGAAATGTGTCTATATTTAGAGTGTCTGGTTTCTCTGTCACCGTGGAAGAAAGAAGGAGAGAAAGAAACCAAGAGGAAGATAAAGATGTAAAATGCTCTGGAAGGAAAGGCAACATAATGACTTCATTATTCTGTGTTCGATAAGAAATGCAGAGGCAATTTAAAAAACCAGCAACCATGCCCACAACCACCTGAAAGGGCTTCCTGTGAGTTAAAAGAGTAATTAATCGTAGTAAATATCTCAGTGTCGTGTTCAGGAAAAATGTTCCGGTGGAGGAAAAGGTTTTCTCTGCTCCCACAGGCAAAAATAACAGCTGTAAATCACCGGCCAGGTAGGTTGTAAACCATTTAATATCCAGATGTTATTTCACAAGAGAATCACAAGGAAACCATAGACTTTGCGACTTGAATCGATCTCATGTTCTGCTTTCAGCAAACAGGGGAAAGAGAGAGTCCAACACAAGTCAGGCGACTATACACACCGAGTGCCTGTGTCACTGTGGTGACTTCATTTAGCAGGAATGGTGCAGAATGAGGTTCACTACTATATTAAGAGACCCTGCAGCAGCAGTTTCTCATCTGGAACAGAAGACACGCCAGGCACACCTTTGTTTCAACATTTATTCTTCCCTCTAACTTCTATTGAATTAAAGTTACTGTTGAAATACGTCTTGGCAACGTCTGCTCCCTCATCGCACAAATTTGGCTCATCAGCAACCTGACAGATCATCGCTACCTCACTTCCTTAAAATGTTCTATTGCATCATGACTGAAATAGAAGGTTTCAGTGAGGTTTGATGATCTCATCTCAAACTTCATCATTCGATTGAGTTGACCAGTGGTCGTTCAAATTGTAAATTTTTCTGTAGAAAGACGAACTTTGACACAAAGTCGATAAAGTGCTGACGTTGATTGTTGCCATCAGCTGTGTCGAAACATGTTTGTTTAATGAGCGAACACCTTTTAATGGAACTTACAACAATACCCAGAGGCATCAACAAGTCCCAATAAACCAGAGTGTGAACGTCTCTTCCCAGCACTACTCTCATAGTAAATATGTCTTTGCTCTGGGTGCAATAAAAGTGTCAATCTAACATCTCCATAGAAAAGACCAGAGAAGCATTTCTACTTTTATTTTCAATCACCGACTTTTAGCCTTGCTAGCAAAATGGCGTTACTGATCTCTAACATCTGTCAGTCGATCCACCACTCTGGTGTAGCCTGAAATATCTTGAATCACAAGGCTACAGGATGGACTGCTGTGTAATTTCCATTTCGATGAAGATTTTGTTGATCCTCTGATTTTCATGACATCATGAGTTTGACATCAGTGGTCCTGAGTAAAATGTCTTGAAAACTATTGGATGCACTGTTATGAAACTTCATACATTGATGTCTCCCAGTGGATGCTTTGTGATCGATTCACTCTTCATGTATTGCCATCATTAGGACAAAAACGTATTTTATTATTCACACAATCTCTTCAGTGGTGAACCTTTGCCTCCCGTTCACTTCATTCTGGGACAAGGCAAATCGCAGCTTGGCTTTAAGTGAAGTTCAACTTCATAAGCTTTGACCCATGATATTCACTTTGCATTTGTGTATGTGATCGGGCCCTTAGCAAGTGGTGTAGCAATGAACTACAAACTTGGCATGTTAAGTGGCAGAGTTGCCCTCATCACAGAATTCACGTCCTCTCCGTTTGAGGTACACAAATGTTCTGTTGCATTCGCTCAACCCAGTGACCACGATTGTTCTGATCCGTCTGTTTGAAATGAGTGTTCACTTAAGTGTCGGGCACCACAGGAATGGTAATCGTCTCTTCTTAGTCTCGTTTCCCAGACTAAATACGTGGTCCTGCCTTGTGTCAGTCCTTTGGATATGTAGGAACTGCAGCTAATTGATTTGCTAGTGCAGGAGCATGTTGACAGCCCCAGCTGTTGGCCCTTAACATGACCACACCAAACTCAAGTCTCAACCCAGTCAGCCCACCACAGCAATCTGTCTGAAAAGCCATGAAACAACCGTGAAACAGAGCAGCCTTATAGCTGCATTTATCCACACGTATCCTTCAACTCCCTCTTTGGTGTGAGCTCATTAACCAGCTGGCTACAGTAGATCTGTGTATAATCTGCAGTAAGAAAATTAAGTTTCTCATTTCCACACAGCCGAACTGCCAAACTAGATGGCATGAGCCCCAGCTCAGTATGTTTTTATACAAGACAGACCTCTCTTCCATAAACTTCTCAGTCAGTCAGTCAACAAGTCTCAGTTTCCAGGTCTTGACATTATTTTCACATTCCAATCTGGTGAATCATTGGAGTCCTTGTCTCGAGGCTGTTTATCTGCAGTCCTGCCACAACTTTATTTACAAAATGCCAAAACTCTTGACTGAGTCGTCTCCACTTGGATTTATCAAATGAATACATGGCACAATAAAGAAACGGTTATATGAAAACTTCAGAGTTACATCCTCCTTTTTTATTTAGAACTTTATTGGGAAGTTTTACACAGGGTTAAAGAATCAATTAAAAAAAAGCTTTTCACAGTGTTTCGTAGAAAGACATTTAAAATACAAAAAGAGTAAAATACTGTCAATACTGTAACTTTTCCAAACATCTCTTACAAAATGTTCTGCAGCTCAGTCACTTTTGTTCCACATCTTGCAACTTCTTAGCATGTGAGTAACCATGTGGGACTCGCTCATCTGTTTGTACAGGATCTGCACCCAAAACATATGGGTTCACTCCCTCCATGTGTGTGAGTGTGTACGTGCGTGAGTGTGTGTGAGAGAGAGAGAGAGAGAGAGAGAGAGAGAGAGAGAGAGAGAGAGAGAGAGAGAGAGAGAGAGAGAGAGAGAGAGAGAGAGAGAGAGAGAGACCACAACTCTTGTGTGGAAGAAGAACGTTTTTCAGATGGAGGAGTGTCCATTGCCTCATTCTGGCTGAACAGGCTGGATGAGTTTTTCCAAGAAGATCCCAGAGTGATTTTCGAGATCTGTGTGCTGGTTCCAGCTCTCCTCCCTGATCCCCCTCACCAGGCCGTCTTGCTGCGAGACACATTAAACACATGTGAGATCTTAAAGAAGCAAATAAACAATCAGATCTGACATTAAGTCAATGTTGACAATTTACTTTTCCTGCTTTATGAAAGAATGACAAAGAAATCTGCGGCGGTGTCTTATATTTCCTCCCAAATGGCACCAAAGTTTCTTAGAGTTTCCTCCTGAGAGCAAGCGATGGTTAATGTATCAGTTCATTCGATATTCATGAATATATGAGTGTGTAAGGTACTAGGAGATTGGATTACATCCAGTTGAAAATAAATATAAAATTATGTTAAAAATATATAAAATTAAATCATTCAAAAATATAATTAGAAATTGGTCCCACAGAATATTTGATGTAACCAAAATAAGAATTAAATAACATTCAAAATATTTATTTATTTTATGAGGAATTAATATTCACCTAATGAACCATTTAACAAATGTTTTGCTGATGAGCCGATATGATTCTTGAAATATGCTTTTTAAAGTTCATTATCAATTAATACACTGACAATATGGGGCAGTTTACCCCTCAGTTATTTATATGCATTTTTAGCAACGACAGTTTCTTCCAGTACTAAAGCTTGACAGGAGCTGACGGGATTCCTAAACTTACAACTTATGTACATGCCACTTATTTTTACAAGTTTTTCCTGACTCAGCTGCTTTCAGCCTGAGGATGTTTAGTGAATCAACTTCTGATTATTAGTAAGAATATTTGAATATGAAACAATTTCTGCTTTCAGATCCATTTTATCCGCAGTGGAAATCTCATGCATCATTTGAAGTATCAATCCACAGCTGGATGCACATGTGCAGGTCTGACGGAGAAATAAATGCCCATAATGTAGTGACCCGAACAACATATTCAGTGAGAGGGAGCAGACTTTACAGGAAATCTGTCTTCTTCTATCTCCTCCATCTCTGAGGTAGCACAGGAAACGAGATATGCTTTAACAAGAACACAAACAAACCTCTTGAGTGTCAGCAAGTACCAGGATGACGTCTCCCTGTTCAAACTGAAGAAGGCCCTCTTCAGATGCTGCATGGCTCTCTAGCGCCACCCCCTGGTGTAAAACGAAAGGCACATCAATGCAAACTTGGAAATTTACATTACATTACAGATCATTTAGCTGACGCTTTTATCCAAAGCGACTTCCAATAACTATTAGGAGCAATTCGGGTTTCAGTATCTTGCCCAAGGGCACTTCGGCACGCATATGGGAAAGACTGGGATCAAACCGCTGGCCGTCAGTTACCTTTAAAAGGTCAATTCACCAAAATGATTGAATGTTTTTCAGATTTTGCAGTACATTTCCATTCCACCAAATAAAAAGGAGGTAAATGCAATTTGTGCTTTCATGGATTTGAAAAAGGTATTATTCAAATGATTCAGCAGCCACTCCTTTATACACACACAAGGAACACACTGTCACCTATTTCTTTAGTACACAGTAGTTCCCATTGCAACTTTTCACTGTGAGGTCTTTTAAATGTTGCGTATTGGCAGAGACCTCAGAGACTGGAATCTCACAGCCTTGACAAATTAAATCAAACTGTCTCCATGTCGAGATACTGGAGCGAAATGAGAAAATATTTAGCTTTTTGTAATCTGGTGAGCCCTTTGACCCCGGACAACCATAGAGCTTTGAGTTAAACACTCCACATCATACCACTGTGTGCAAGAGATATGAACTTACCATCACTGATGTTTTTGACCCCTTGAGGGAAATGAAAACTCGTTTTGCACAATATGGACATATCGTCACCTTTTAAATTAACATGACAAACTGCTTATTTTTGACTGTGGGTGTCTGTTGATTGGTGTTGAGCAGGCAGTGAACACTGAGTTCTCCTGGTGCAGAACACAACACTAAAGCTGCTTTCAGATCTGCGCTGAACTCCGAATAATCTCCCTGACATTACCCAGAGGGGCTGTGTGTGAGAACGCAAATGTCCCGCCAGCCCCCTTGTAAAATCTCTGGAATGAGACCATGTGAGAAAACAGCAGGCAATACTGCGGTGGATTCACCGGGAGCGAGTAGCAGTGCTGATGACATTTCTAAAGCGCACCAGACACAAAACTGAAAAAAAATAAAAATAAATACAAGTATCTCAGGATGAAAAGAGGAGCCATACACTAGGTGACCCCAATGGAGATGTCAGAGCTTTGACGATAAGAGCCAACACTGGTGTTGTTGTGCTGTGAACACAAACACAGGATCTCAAGAGTGGAATCAATACGTTGCATCCTGCTTCTGCCTGCAGCACCACACCTCACCTGAACGACCACGAGATGTCTGTGTTGTAAATGCGTCTGAGTGGGGAATCTCCTGCTGCTTGTTCATGTGGCAAAGGTAAACTCATGAGAAACTCCCAATTGTGAGGACATTCTCAGTAGTTCATGTCTGAAAACTGCTACTGAGAGCAGTGATGGTGAACCAAAACATTAAAGTTGTGGGACTGACAACTACGCAATGAGCTGCAACTTACTTTAAGGCTCTATCAAGCTGAAGGAGGCTTCAAATTCATCTGATAATTGTCTGTAGGTTCATTACTTAAATTCAGTGTTTTAAAATCGTTTCAAAAATATTGATTATAGACACTTTAAAAAGGGTAGTTGGGTACCTTGTACAAGAAGCCAGGTGGACTGTGGGAACTGGAGTCATCTTTAGATTCTGCTGTCTCCTGGTCGGATGTTGCTTCTTGTGTGTCCTCCTGCTGGTCAGCAGTTAGGAGAGGGGGTCTGTCAGTGCAGCGGAACGAGAGGCGAGGAGCAGGAACCGGTGCAGGTTTGGGCGTGACCTCCTCTGATGGTGGTTCCATCAGCGTCTCCTGCTCAGGAGTGTGTGAGGCATCGCTGTCTGCAGAATCAAAGGGATTGGACACCTCATGACTCACCGGCTCCAACTTCTGGACTCCCACTCCTGAGTCGTCCGACTGGTTCCCAGCAAGCTCTGCTTCTGCTTCTGCTTCAGCCACCTCCTGCTCCTCCACCTCTTCCAGGCTTTGACCCCCTGTGCTCCTGTCACTGTTCTCATTCTCACACACCGACTGCCTGTGGGGTGTGTTGGTGCCGCTGGAGCTGAGATCTGAGTCTGACGAGTTGATGTCTTTGGAGGAGACGCTGCCCTCTTCTGGTGGGCTGGTTTCTTCAGAGCTGCTTTGGGTCTGTTGAGCAGAGGGCTCGCCGTCTTTTCCGTTTTGGGTGGAGGGGTGTATGGAGACATGGTCAGCTGGGAACGCAGTATTGCAGGGGATGGGATTGGAGATAACCAGGGATTTTCTCTTCCTCGTCTTGCCTGCCATACTAGTTGAAGAAAAAAAATGTACATGTTGTTTTTACTGATCATAACAAGGCATTTTGTAAAACTAACGAGCCATTGAAGAGAGTTCACATCGGTGCATAATAGTGCAGTGCCTGTTCTATACCTGTTCTCTTGTCCTGTGTTAAAGCTCCAGAGATATTTCAGAATGATTCCTTGTCATTAGTGAGTCCTCCTCAAACTATATACTGTCACTTTTTATACGTTGTTATAAACAGTCTATGGTGCAGAGTTAAGGTAGAAAACTTTGTGTTCAGTTTATAGTCAATGTTTTTCATAAAATCTAATTGAATTTGCTTTATTACTGTTCACGTATGTGGCTTATATATATATATATATAACTTTCAATGATTTACTGAAGTGCTATTTTTCATACATTGCATGTCGGCTATTTCAGAGGTTTGTTAAGCAACCGACACAATCTTAAGACCCAAGTTCACAACTTTTCAAAAATAAAAGCTCTATAATTCCGCTTGTGTCCACATCGCCCTAAACTCAGCACTACACTCCCCAAGACCACTAAGAATACACTAGTCAATAACTGTGCCGAGTCAATAAGTTCAACTGTTCATGAGATATGCATTTTCCAGAGAGACACGTTTGTGAAATTAGTGGGCAGTCAGGCTGCATTCAGCTTGTGTGTTGCTTAAGACATTTCTTGTTGTGAACACTGTGACCGTAGACAAGGAAACAACAGCAGCTCCACAATTCCTTACCTGTCCAGGCCCTTGACGATGAAAGCTTTCCCTGAGTGTTGAGTCTCCAGTTTTTTCATCACATTGTAAAGCTCACGGTTCAGCTGCAAAACCAAACCACAACATAAACACTTCAGTGGAACTTCATCATTGACCTGGTGTATAACTGATGCAAGGCAGATTTCAGATACTTCACATCCGCAACATGAGTGATGAAATAAAATGATGGGTGTTATCTCTTACCACACTCATTTCCTTGTAGAAGACGTCTCTCAGGTTTGATACGTTTTGGAAAACTGTCACGTAGCAACCTATACGGCTACAGAGACGAAGACAGCAGTTCAGTTTATCTACGTGACCTTCCTCAGTAACAAGTTCTGCCTGGACTAATAAACCCTTAAATGCACATTTACACATCAGATTTCAGCTTCAGTCAGGAATAATGTCAGGCATGTTAATATTGTTTTCTTTTGTACTATAGGAGGACCCCTACTGGATTTTTTAGGCCAACCCTGGTATTGAAATTAATTAATAAAATTCCACACGGTCAGACGTACCTCTGATGGAGAACAGGCAGTTCCTCCCTCATCTCGTTATTTATCTCTTCAAAGACGTTCTGGGTCTTGTTAAACTCCTCTTCTGCCTGTAACAGAGCATTTGAGAGATTCTTTAAAAAAACAAAAATAAAAAAAAACATTGAGACTCGTCATTTCAGTGCTGTACCATAAAAATAATCCTACCTTTGCTATTTTGGCTTCATCCTTTTTCTTGGCACTCTGCAGCGCCTCCAGGTGGTGACGTGCTGAGTCGTAGTCCACAAGTTTGCGTCCGCGTTTAGCAACTCGCTCCTGAAAAACAGACGTCGGTCCTACTTCAGTAAAAGCATCATCCTCTACCAGAAACTGGATGGGCCATTTAAACGTGTCATCAAACGTAAGAGCGTCACGTTACCTTGACCTCAGGGAACTGGCTCGTGTAGTTCTCCATTGTGCGGACAATCTGGTCACTCAGTTTCTCTTCATAGTCGTTCCTTAGCAGGTCTTCACTCTAAGAGACACAGCCAGTATCACATCAGTACAACTGTAACAGGCCTTTCTAACTGTAACACAGCCATAAACAATATTTCAGTAAAGGAATGTTGCACAAAGACGATGGGATCACTCGTGCACAGTTGTGAAACGCCTCATTCGCTCACTTTCAGTAACAATATGCAGCAACTGAACTTAGCAGATGGATATTTCTAATCCTTTTATGTCAAAACAAATGAATTCCTCAGCTGTTACATTTATTATCTCCAGTGTAGTGAAATAACTAATCTAAATAACTGAAGCGCCAAAGAGAAATATCAACATGCTATGTCCATTTATCATTTGTCTTGTTGTGATTAACCACAAAAGCAGTTCTTTTTCTGTATTTTACATATTATCCATGCAGCAGCTTGACTAGCATTTAGCGATTATGCTAAAACAGCTCATTACATGTATAATCAAAGCCTCGTTTTGCACCATTTTGCTGTGATTCCTGGGCTGATGGTGACGGACATGTTTGCTGGTGTGCAACAGGCTTTGACGTACGTTTCCTCTCGTCTGGTGGGTGTGTCAGAGGTGTTGCTCAATCAGCAGCAATGTGTATATACAACCTGCCATATTAAAAAGGCAGTGTACAAATGGCTGCTGCTTGGTGTCACGCTTGCGTATCACAACAGGATGTTCAATTCACCACCGTTTGTTTATATAAATGTTTTGCTCTTTCTTGTTCAGGCTGAATGTAGCCCAGATGGGAGATGGACCCCACTCAAAAGTCATAGAACACATATCACTTTAGGTAGTTCTTATATTCCAACATATGTTCAAGTGTTTATGTTTCTAATATGTTTTATTTTTATTTGTTATTTGATGCTATAAAAACAAGGTGAAACATCCTGATTGACAGTTGAGACTGACTCGCAATTGGTTGAGCATGTGTATCAGCAGGTCAGATATTTCAGCTTCATTTTTGTACAATGAGGGGAAGTGGTCCATCTTTAGATACAGTGTATGGTCTGGAAACATATGTCAGCATGGTAAACATATGTCATGCTCGATCAAACTAGTTTGGTGAAAAGTAATTTCCCTTAAAACAAGCCTGACCTGCTTAAATGAAAATGATGTTATCAGATTATTTGTTGTCCGGCTCCCAGAGACATAGGACACTTCTACATGGTGAACATACCTCGGTAATGACAGCCAGGTCCTCCACGCCGTTCCAGTCGGACTCATAGATGTCCTGCAACGTCTGGGACAGCCGCTTGGACGTCTCATGCACAGCTGTGGAGAAGAGCAGGTAATTGTGTAAAAATCTCATAACCTAATCTTGACTCCACATGGAGCAACTTATCATCTAGCATCAGCAGCACACGGAGCTTTGTGGTGGTATTGTTTTTAGGGTTTGTGGCACAGTTACACCCACACTGAGAAGGTCAGAACAACACTGGTTTCCTGAGTACTCCCACTATGCAGGAGCAGAAGCTGACAACACCAGAAACCCAATGGATTCTTGCACATGAATCCTATATGCAATGCTGCGTCGGCTGTTTTTCACGGCAAGATTTTACTGCTATAACACAGCAGCACCGACAGAATTGCAAAAGTGAAACAAAGGATCCAAGAATAGAAGATATTCACTTCCCTATTCTTCACGAAGTATGCTGAGCAAAAGGGTGGTATTCTGATGGCACTGTATTGTGTGAGCGTAAATGATGTACAAGTTGTGAAAACCCACCTTTCACTGCTGCGTGGTAGGCTTTGACGTCTTTGAACAACCTCATTCCATCGACCTGTGTGCAGATGCAAGGGACAAAGCAGAAAACAAAAAGATGTTAAATTTGAACCTCTGTTACAGTATCACTATGGGAGATCTATGCTGCATATACTCAACACACAAAGCAAGACAATCTGACAACACAGTTTGAATTAAATTACAATCAAAACAGTTGATGTGGTGATGGTGGTGAAGTGAAAGTCCTGTTGTCAGCGCGTAGACTTCCTTCCTGTTTCTCCCCGCCAGTTTCCCTGTGCTGTTTTGTTGCCTTAGTCACTGAGTGAACCCTGAACAACCTAAAAGTGAAGCTGTAACGTTTGCACAGCATACTGTGGCCTCAAGGGAGTGATGGGATCATGATGGATGGGAAAACATAGCGTAACTGTAGCACAAGTAGAAAAAAGTTATAAAGTCGGTGCACTCATTTTAGAGTGATGTCGATCTAAAGTTTAGTTTAGCACATGAACTAAACAGTCGGACGAGAGCAAGTAAGGCTATAACAGCAATACCTCAGGAGTAATACAATTAGAATGTGTGAAGTTTATTGATTTTAATTTTCTAATTCGTAAAAAGAACTTTGTGTTCTTACTCGGATGGGACGAGTCTCTTCAGTCAAAACTAAATTATACTAACTCAGATTTTATTATCTTTTTCTATGTAACTTTTGTATTTCTTTTTGAATGCTTCTTTTTAGTACTTTCTTATGTTGCTTTTAAAATTTGTCATGACTTATATTTTATGTAAAGCACTTTGAATTGCCTTGTTGTTGAAATTTGCTAAACAAACAAACAAACTTTGAGTCCTTAAAATTGAGAGTTCCTTAAATATGAGTATATAGACCCTATTAGTGCTTAAGTTAAAGTTTATGTACAGATAAGAGAGACACCGAACAGTATTTACGCAGATTTGATAAGAAAATGAGAGAGTTGCAACTTGTACTAGTAAGTATTTCCTATCTTCCAGGGTGAGCTGACTGTCTGAACCTGTGGGATGGCATCTCAACGCAACAACAAACTGAGCAGTAATCCACTTAACTGGAGATTTCTGGTCAGGGGGGATAAAAATGAGCTGCTTAACAATAAAAAAGCTGGTTTACATGACCTTAATTTGAGCCAGGGAATGTGAATGTGTGAATGGCACAGTGCTGCCATGCAGAGAGGCCTGCTTATACTGAAGAGGTGAGGTGGTGCTGGTGTACCTGCTGCTTGTTGAGGTTCTGGAAACACTGCTCAAACTGTTCGTCTTTGGTCTCCATGGTTTTGCCCAGTTTCTGGAGGACCTAAGGAGCAGAAAACAGAGAAAGTGAGTCTCAACATTATAGTCAGACATGAGTCTCCATCATTAATAGTTACTAGAGGGAGACTAGAGAGTTGGCCTGGCTGATTTATGTTGGACCCAACATTTGTGCATTTCACATATACAGCTGCTGTTGTCATTGACACAAAGTACAATGAAATACACAGAAGGACTACTTACATTTGAGGAAAATACGTAATAAGTACCGAAACAAAGCAAAGAGGACACTGAAAATAACCAAGAGTGAGGATAAATCTATGCCGTTGCAAATTCTTCCTAAAGATGGATGTTGTATCTGGTCTTTTTTCTATTAAGTCAGTCCAACTTCATACCATCATGGTATTTGAAAATATTAAATTACAGAGGGCCGTCTTTCCATAGATACATCAGTCTTTACATGAGGTTTTGTGGTTATTTTTTTCAGTCAGGTACACATTATTTTTTCTCTCCTGCCATTGCTGTGTAGTGATTATCTAATCTGATACTGATACTAATACCGATACATCTGCAATAATCTAATGTGTGGGTTTATCTGAACACATCGGCCTGACTGGAGTTTCGGTCTGGCACCGTCAATAATGACACACTGCTGCACCACATACAGGACCATGTGTTGCTGTGGTCCACCTGAACTGGACCCACTTGGCTCACTCTTACAGCGTCCTTCACATTCCACTGCACGCAGCAGTTTGAAAGACTGACTGACACATTTCAAGGACCTTCAGCTTTAAATCTGCAACAAAGGCTCTTGTTGTCGTTATGGCTATCCTCCCAGTTTCCATGACTAATAAATAAAGCTATAAAACCAGATTCCAGAATCCCCACAATAGGCTTCGATCTTGCAGCCACTCATTGGAGTTGCTGTTTTGAGGTGGAGCAGAGTGAAATCTAACAACTCAGCCACAAACAGAGAGAGAGGAAGTGCACAGACAGGAAGTGGCAGCTTGTGTGTCCGCTCACGGCTGTACAGCACTCAACAACACTTGATGTTCATGCATTGATCCTTCACAACAAAAACACATGTGTACAGTTAATAGAACTCCTGAGACACGGCCTGGAGCACCACTGAATGGTCTGCATATCAACAATTTGCCAGATGGTGAATATCACAGCTTCTCACTTAGCCCTGTCACCTTGAAACATTTCATTTTTGAGTTACAACTCTCTACAGACCTAGATAACGGTAGCCTGCCCCAGACTGGGAGGGTCACAGTGGCTACACAACAATGTATTTATGAGCAAAACAGTCAGGTCTGTTATTCAACGTTATCTTTCCAGTTGAATAACGGTGAAATCAAACTATTTCTACACTCAAACTCTACTCAAGATGCTGCTTGTGCATGTTTGGGGTCGACTACAAGTTACACCCTCATCACAAGTGTTCGAAACAAGCTGTTCTGTATATTATTGATACGGAGAGTGATGATTTATTGTATGGCAGGGATCCTGATGATTCCATTTAACCACAAGATAAAGCTGGCTGACAAAACAAGCTCTGAAAAGACAATGCGTGGAGTTTACAGCGTGCACAGTTACATGGAACACAGCGGGACTTCACTAAACTGGTTTTCTCACCTTCTCCTGAGCTCGATTCAGAGACTTCTGGACTCGTTTGGCGAGGAATCCAGCTCCAGCCTGGAGGTTCGGGCCCATCTTGTTTTCAGCCATCGTCGCTTCTTCTCTTCGGGGGGTTCAGTCCACCTCCTGTGCGCTCGCTTGCTCCGGAGAATCTGCCTCCTCGGCGCAGTGGCGGAGCTTCAGGGCGGAGGAGGTGGAGCAAATGTCAAGACTCACTGAGGCTCAGCAGCTGGTAGAGCGAGCTCCTTCACTGCGACGTCATCGCTCCTGTCCACACTTGTCGGAGGAAGGGTTTGTCGGTGCGTGTCCCGACCTGTTGCACAAACACTGTGGACACTGTAGCAGAGGGTGGAACTCATGCGACCGCACTCACCTGGAAACCACGTGTGCAAGTTAAAAGTCCCTGATGACGCCTGCCTGAATCAGCCACGTGACGTCAGCAGGGACGGAGATGCTGCCATTTCTCTTTTGTTGAATTCATGCAGGAATGTGAATTATGAGGAGCCATCTAGTGTTGCAACTGGTGTTAATTGGTTTATTACCTTAAAGAGATAGTTCACCCAAAAATGGAAGTTTACTCATTGTCTACTGACCACTATGCAGATGGAGGGGTGGGTGAAGTGTTGGAGTCCACAAAACACTTTAGGAGTATCAGGGGTAAACAGCGTTGCAGCCGAATCCAATACAATTGAAGTAGATGGCGACCACTTCTTCAAACGTAAAAAAAACCAATAACAGAAATAAAAAAACAAACTGCCTCCATATTGTCCGCTGTGATACACAAATGAACATGGCTCCAGGGGAGGATATCACAGGACATTTTGGCTAAAAACTTGATAAATGATGCCATTCCTATAGTGGCTTATGGACACTTGGATGACACCACAGGAGCAGTATGGAGTCAGGTTATGTTTTGTTTCTGTTTTTTGTTTTTTTACGTTTGAAGAAGTGGTCACCCTTGACTTCAGTTGTATTGGATTTGGCTAAAACACTGTTCACCCCTGGAACTCCTAAAGTGCTTTGTGGCCTCAAACACTTCACCCACTCCTCCATCGGCATAGTGGTGAGTAGACAATGAGTAACTTTTCATTTTTGGGTGAACTATCCCTTTAGATCATGTGTTTCTTACCTGGAACACTGACACATCACATTGCCTCATCCTCTGTCTGGTGAGGTGTTTGCTGAGTTGGTCACTATTGACACATCTGCTTCTCACAATAGTGACATGACTAATAGTTACACCCCAATGTTTACCCTTCACATCTCATTTGACTGGGATATTCAGTAATTACAGCTACACTGACTAAACCTGGGATCATTCAGTCCCCAACCTCCTCACACAACCTATAAAAACTTGGGTTTTATTGTAGATCTCATGAAAAATAAACCCGAGGCTTATAGTTTACTGACAACAAAATACAACTAATATGTAACACAAATGTATTGGCACATATCCACTGTGAGTCAGATTAAGTAGAGTCATAGCAGATGTATGTGCTTCTCTCCTCTGAAGACGTCTTCTGTTGTTTTTTCTGAGGAGGGGGCTACATTAACACAAAGTCTGTTTCTAATACTTTTCTGACTTTTGTTCTGACTCAATATGCTCTATGCTCACATAAACACACACAGTCGTGTTTCCATGACTTCAGAGGACCTTACATTGACTTAGTCTAACCATAACCATAGTTACTACTTGCCTAATCCTAACCTTAACCTAAACCCAACTTTAAAACATTCTTACTTAAAACATAATTCCACCTTAAAATGTAAAATGTAATGTTTTACATTATGGAGACTTGCTCTTTGTCCCCATAAGGTAGACAAGGCGGGGGCTACATTAACACAAAGTCTGTTTGTAATACTTTTCTGACTTTTGTTCTGACTCAATATGCTCTATACTCACATAAACACACACACACACACACACACACACACACACACACACACACACACACACACACACACACACACACACACACACACACACACAGTCGTGTTTCCATGACTTCAGAGGACCTTACATTGACTTACAATGACTTACTCTAACCATAACCATAGTTACTAGTTGCCTAAACCTAACCTTAACCTAGACCCAACTTTAAAACATTCTTACTTAAAACATAATTCCACCTTAAAATGTAAAATGTAATGTTTTACATTATGGAGACTTGCTCTTTGTCCCCATAAGGTAGACAAGTCCCCATAATGTGACTGTGTTAGCAGCTTTATGTACCTAGAACATGAGTAATACCTGGACACACACACAGGTTTGCACAGCTATGCTCATTAAGATTTTGCATTCACTTCCATTCATCATGGACAGTTTAACCAAAACCTGATCCCTAACCTTAACCTTGACTAATACATGCCTAATCATAACCTTAACCTAACCATTATTCATGTCTTACTCCAATAACCAGGACCAAAAAAATATATGTTTGCCTCATAAGGACTGATCTTTGGTGCCCATGAGGTCTACTGGCCCTGACAATGTCCTTGCGGAAAATATAATGTTCAAATTATAAAGCTGCTATAACCAAGAACTTTTACGACAACATTGTATCAAATGACAGTTCCATTCAGTTTTATTTGGATAGAGCCAAATCACAACACGGGTTGCTAGGCACTTTGCAGAATGGGGGTGGCATGATGCAGTAGTTAGCCTCACATCAAGAAGGTTCTGGGTTTGAACCTGACGGGGTCTCCCTGTGTCTGTGTGGGTTTTCTCTGGGAACCGCCTCCCGAACCCAACGTGGGAGATGGCTCCACAGGAGAGGAGCCTGGTAGCTGAAGCCTCTACCTCCCATTCTACTCTTACTCTAGGAAACACAAGTGAGCCTGTATTTTTGGAGCAAATGGAACATCACCTCCTTTCGAACTTTGACAATTTCTGTTTTAAACCACATGTTTATGAATTGTTTTATGGAGCTAAACTCCTCTGGTGCATTACTTTGTTTTTCAGAGGGGCGGCAGTGTTGAGTTTCATACACATTGAGGCTGCTGCACTATTAACAAGATCATCAACTGTCCTCCATTTTAGGCTATTGTCTGATGGCAATGGAGTAAATAACAATTGAAAAACAACGAACAATATTTCCTTAAATTTGGTTAATTGATTTATCTGATAGATATCGACTGCAATTGATTTTTTTCCAAGATTCTATAGTCCAGCATTGTGATTTCAAACATAACTCAAAATGGTTGACAGAAGAGGATTGGGGGATATAAAATAATTTCAATGAGGTCGGCTAGTGACGCTAGTGAACAGTAAAAATCCAGATATCACAGGGGCAAAGGTAACACAGCTAAAAGAAAGAGATTGTTGATCCTACAGTCACCAGGTAGTCAGAAATGTGACTCCATAGGCTAATGTTGCTCTGTGTAGCTGCTGGATGTCTCTAATAAGCAATACGTTTGTTCACAGATTCATTGATTCAACTATCATAGAAACAAACTATTGGATTAAATGGTAAAAAAATTCATTACTGGTTTTGACGGTGTAAAGGGGCAGTCCACCTTATTTATACGTAAAGATCAGTTTATTTGTCAGAAGGTCGTGTGAAACTCATCATCTAAAATATCTGCTGTGGCTCAGAAGGGGGTTATCTAAAATCTGAAAAAAATTACCATGATAATGGCATCAGGGTCATCTCGGTTTGGACCTGAGACATCACATTTTTTAACAGACAGTGTGAGGACAGATGCTTTAAAACTGCAATATGAGAAATGTGGGAACGAGTGATTCTAGAGCTTAACACATGTAAGGGTCCAAAAGTCAAGATTAGTCTGCCTTGTTTTCATCGGCCTTGACTTGCTTATGTGAATCCCTCAACTTTAGAAAAGTGCAATGCTAAATCACCTACTTGAACAGAAAAATATAATGCTAGAGTACAGTGAAACATTGATTTAAGGGGGAAGTGTGAGGAGAAGACATTATGATTTATAACTTTTCCAACGACAATTACATAGAGAACATACAGTTGGTAAGCTGAGAAATACTGAAATGAACATGGGAATCTAATGGGAAATAAATTACACTACATATTACACTACATATTTGAATGTATAGAATTTTTAATGTTGTAGTTTTTTATACGACACTCCTTCTACTTTGTTCTATTTTTATTTAATTATTATACCAATTACTGCCTCACTGACCTGCTTCTTGTCGTCCAACTTGTACATGACAAATAAAACTCTTATATATAGAATATAAACTTGAACTGTATATAAAATACGATGCACCTGTTGCTTGTCATAGACTACTTTCACCAGCAGGTGGCGCTAAATAACTATGTATTTGCGTATGGACTTGATGGACTCAGTCAAGTCGAGGTGACAAGATATAAATCTATAACTCTAAGCAGCCACATGATCATCCAGTGACTTTGCGTTGTGTTGCAAACATTAAATATCCGCATGTTATTCTTCGTTTCACTTCACTCCTCTCTTAATTCAGGGTTAGCTGTCTATCAGAAGTGCCTGTAGGCCCCCACACTTCGGTTATAGCTGCACAAACTTCAGTGAAGTCTTTATTTCTTCATCTTAACACGCGTGTAGGTCTAAAATAATTGGTTTTTAATGTTAATATTTAGGGGTGATGACAGTTTTGTGTGTTTATTTATTTAATTTATTTGATCAACAACCTTTATTGTAGGCAGTCCCCACATACAGTATTGAAACAGAAAGATAAGATGGTCATAAATTGTCACATTAATTATATATCAAGAAAATCTAGCAGAATAAATAATCAACAATGAACAAATGAATGAAAACAACAACAAAGAAGAAAAGGAAATAAAAATTAGGAAAAGGACGCGAGAGTTTGATTTTTCAAAAAGTCAAACTCTGAAAAACATTGATGGTTTTGATGGATTTTTAGTTTGGTGCTTTTATGACACGTAAATCGACGAGCCAGTGACGTGTTGTGGGTAGGTACGTTTTGAGGCACGAGATTGAACGCGCGGGCGGAGTTCCTCCCTGCCACAGTCGTCAGTATGGTTGTATGCGGTGAGCGAGGTGCCACGGATCGAGCGCACCCAGATAGTAAGAGCCGATAATAAAGGAGGTTTGGCGCGGGTGGTGCAGGAGCCACTGACCACAGAGGAGAGCCCCAGGCCGGCTGCTTGTTACTGCGGGCTCCTGGAGAAACACCCAAGAGACTGGAAGACATTTTTATATCCACACACAGAGACTCGGAGCGGCGTCATTAGACTCCCCCCCCCCCTCCCTCTATAGTCAGTCGTGTCTCGAGGCTTGCCCCGCGCAGGCACACGGATATCTGCGGAAAAATGCCTCCTGTGGATCATGACACCGGGAAGAACGAGCTCAAGTCTCGGATACAGCAGCTCATCGCTATCAACCAAGTGATGGTGTTCAGTAAAAGCTACTGTCCGTTCTGCATCAAGGTGAGATGTCCGTGTCTTCGCGGGGGCGGGGGAGTCGGAAACTTCCGTCTTGTCCCGCGTAGTGGACGGGCTCGGTCTAATTGCTGGATGGTCCTTGCTAAGTTAAATCAGTCGGCAACTTGGACTTGCGCCCCAGTGCTAAGTTTATCACTACAGCGTTAGCAAAGCCACACAACGCGGCTAACGTCAGACCCGTTAACAGGCAGCGCTAGGGCGGCACCTGGTACACATACATGTCAAGTGTTATTAAGTTAAAGCGAATAGTTAGCAGCTCATCTCGGGTATAAAAGTTACATAAGTCATAGCGTTTAACAAACTGAGCAACTAAACTATGCAGAGCTCGTATAAAACATGTGCTGTCGTTAAGGGTGTCCGGTTTACACGACAGCCTTATTCTTAAACGTTCCCACATAGTTAGTATCCCATAATAGCTTAGTTTCCTGTTGCGAAATCCTCAAATTCAACACAATTGAGGCACTGAGGTTAACTACTTTTAACACACGATATTGTTCATGCTGTCATCTATGTTATTAAGTTGTGGTGGTGACGCTTGCTGTGAACATAACGTTTTTTGCCTCCTATAATAAAAGTTTGTTTTAAGGCTATTTGCCTATTGTTCATTAGGAAATCTGTACCACGTGACATTTGTCATTTTGTGTCTCTGCAGGTGAAAGATCTGTTCAAGGAGCTGAAAGTGGAGTGTAACGTGGTGGAGCTGGACCTATTAGGTGAGATAGACTATTATCTTTTATTCTATATTAAACGTAAAATGCTACGTGCCAAGTATAATGTTTTGTGTTGTCAGTTTGTTGATCTCTCATTTGCCTGCCATGTATTTCATCCTTAGATTAATAGGGAATATAAAATGGATTTTCATAATTTGAGTTTGAACCCTTACAGATTTCTATCTATTTCATGATGTACTGCTCTTTCTTTGCAGCAGTCTAAAACATGCTGAGTCACTCACAGAGGATATCTTGGCCTCGTGCCTAATCTCAGTAAACACCAACCTCCATGCCCTGTCTCGCTGAGTTATTTCTGTCACTGTCTCAGCTGCTGTGTTAAACGTCACATGCAGGGATGTTAAAATCAATCACCATTAAGAATATTACATTGTTAGAACCTCAAGCCAACATCTGGTTGATTGTTTACCTTCCTGTCTAAATCTAACAGACAGGAAATCTAACAGGCATTAAACAGCAGGTAACTACAGCAACTATGCTACTTTGCATTGGTTGTCAACTGTTACAGGTGAAACAGACGGTCAGGATTTTACTTTTTATTAAAGTGAAGTTTTGCTTGTTTTAAGCAGACTAAAAAGTCAAAAAAATAAACTTTCATGGCATAGCAAGTTTGTGCTTAGGTTTTTCCATTGTATTTGTGGATTGTCAGGTACTCTGTATGATGCAAAACAAATGCACAAGCCAGAGCTATTGCCTCATGAACAGTGCATACAGTATATGGAAGGAATGAGTATTTTTTTTTTAACAACCCTAGTGACTTTTACATCAAAAATAGCCGTTATATACATGTTTTGTTTTTTTTTATTGTGGACAAACTCGTTTTTTCCCCCCGGTGCACCATGTACAACATCTCAGACGTACCAGAAACAGAGATGCTCTCACACTGTCTCTCCAGATCAGCGTGTTCACCCAGGTGTCACGTTTTATCACTGTTGGTCAGAGCTGATTTTTAAGAAGGAAAAACATCAGACCAACCTGTGTCTAGTCATTTGAGTGAATACAAATTGTATCGATTCCCATTGCAGACAAAAGCCAGATGTTATATTTTTGGCCAGGGGAAAGTGTCTTTATGTGTAAACTATATGAACTCTTGTCTCCAGAGGATGGAACCAGCTACCAGGAGATGCTGCTTGAGATGACTGGACAGAAAACTGTTCCTAACGTCTTCATCAACAAGACACACCTCGGAGGCTGTGACAAAACGATGCAGGTAGAGAACAAAGGGGTGGATCAGTTTGACTTGTTGTGTTCTTTGCTGCTCAGAATACTCATTGTGTTACTCAGTCGAATGGAATGTCCAGACACCAGAAACAGTGTTTGTTTGTTCACACAGTTTGTTCCAGGTGACTTGATACTCAACCCACAATTTTTTTTATATACATATAAATGACTCATGAAGGTCTACGGTGTTTTCTTTCCTCTGAATACAGAGCAGAATATCAGAAGTTGTCTATATTTTATAAAGCAGTTTTTCTTGTCAAAATGACCAATGTTTTTTATAGTACAGTTTTGCCATTCATCCACATTCATGCAGTGTATCTATGTGCAGCATTTTGTCCATCACATATCACTCACACACTTGTGGCACAGCTGTCAGGGGTAATTTGGGGTTCAGTGTCTTGCCAAGGGCACAGGCAGTGAAGGACTTCCTCTGCTTTGGGGCCCTAATCTACCCAATCATATCTGTAGCTGTGCGCGAACCACTTCTCCTGATGCTCTGTGTGTTTTCTCATCATGCTTGTTCTTAATTGAAAATAATATCTGAGAAAAAGGATTTTTGCCAGTGAGGTTTTTTCAGCTATTTGACAGTGAAGAAACGTATCAACAACAAGCAGTTGGAATACTGGAAGCGTAATATTTCTAGCCACCATATATCTAAAAACGATGCATTATTTCTGTCATGTCATACACTTTGATGACAGAGATGCAATGCAGGACTGATGGGAAATAACATAATTACTTACAAATCCCCAAAAGATCTCTCTTTCCAATTTTAGGTAAATTTGTGAGATTTTGATGATTTGCATATTTTTGTTATAGTCCCAATCGGTATTCTGGATGTATTATGGTGTAGGTGGGGGTGTTACATTTCATACAAAGGGCTATTTAAGAAGTCAAAACAGCAACATAAAGCACCTGAAGCATGAATTTTCTGGGGTTTTTTAATTGCTGGTGTCAAAATGACCCCCTGGATAAACGATGTTAGTAAATTTGAGGATAACAGGAGGGTTATGGTTTGGTAAGAGGTCACGTCAGTGAGCCATATTAGCAAATACTAGAAATGTGAGGAAAATTGCTGAAGCTAATTATGTCTACTGAGTTGTGCTAATGCGGGAAAATATTAGGCTTGGTGTGGGGCCAGCTGCTCTCCCTTTTGTATTTGCCACTTAGTGTGTAGTGAAATGAGCTGGTAAACAAGCTTAAATAGGCTGCATATTAAGTATTGGATCTCATCAGCGCACAATGTGAACTTTAATTTCAGTGATTTGAATTCAACCACAATTAACTGTGTGTACTGGGCTGTGCTGGTTATGATGTTGCTTGTACATGTGAGGATTTGTTTTCTACATGTGCTACATGCTGCCGTCGGTTAAAGTTGGCATTAGGCAACATTTAATAAATGTTTTATTAGATAAGTCTATAAAATTACTTTGTGAAAAGCTGCCATTCACAAATTCCAGTTGTCTTGCTGATAACTGGCTAACGCACTCTTGAACTAATTATTTTGTATTACTAATTCATTTGAGCTGATTGTTTTCCTCAATGACTCACTTGGTTTATAAAATGTTCTTAATATTGTCCTTAAGCTTAATGAAAGATCTTGAAATGATTTTCATATTTGAAATTGGTTGTGCTTATTGTAGCCACGTGATTTGTATTTAAGGTATTGATCAGTCTTGTGTTCATGTTTGTGTCAGGCTTACAAAGATGGCAGCCTGCAGCAGCTCCTGAGTGGTGAAAATGAATCCTATGACTATGACCTGATAGTCATCGGAGGAGGATCTGGAGGCCTGGCCTGCTCAAAGGTGACAAGATAAGCTGCAACACACTCGCACTGGTACCTGTTCAAACCCGTAGAGGCTGCTGCTCTGTGGCTTGTCAGAGGATCCGAGTGAAACTCAAGCTGTGGTTACTAATAACAGCATCACAACGTTAGACTTGTTTGAGCCATTAACTGAACACTTCTATTCAGATTTCAAAAGATGTTGGGTAATCTGTTAAATGTTGCAGTAACATTGGCTCTGTTGACAATAGGAAGCTGCTTTATTGGGGAAGAAGGTCATGGTGCTGGACTATGTTGTGCCCACACCTAAAGGAACCACCTGGGGTAAGATGCTTCCACTTCAGGATACCTACTTGGATACACATAATACGGTAATTATTTGCTAACTGACAATTTCCTTGTTTTGTTCATGTTTCTGCTCGGTCAATCAGGTCTTGGTGGAACTTGTGTGAACGTGGGCTGCATTCCCAAGAAGCTGATGCACCAGACGGCCATGTTGGGTACTGCCATGCAGGACGCACGCAAGTTTGGCTGGGAGTTTGACGAGAAAGGTTAGGGCTCAGATAACCAATCCACAAGGTCATGAAGTCTCAACGGCTTGCTATAGTAAATTGGAAGCAAGCCTTGTCTAGAGTTGCGTTTTTGTCATTCTACTAATAACATGGATGTTTCTCTGTCCTCAGTGAAACACAACTGGGAGACGATGAGGACGGCGGTGAACAACTACATTGGCTCGTTGAACTGGGGCTACAGGGTGGCACTAAGAGACAAGAATGTCAACTATGTCAATGCCTATGCAGAGTTCACTGAACCACACAAAATCAAGGTAAATGAGTACTTTTCATATAAAGGAACCTTCTGTGTGTGTGTGCGCAGATGTTTAACTTGGATTGCTGGTTTGGTTCGACTCTTAGGAGAGGTCAAGTTCTCATCTCAAATCTCATCACTATTATAGGCTGTCTTCATTGTATCTAGTCTGTCGTTATGGTGACCCAGTTGTCTTAAATAGACCTTGCTAAACATCTTGCCTCCCCTACAGGCTGCACCATAATTTATGAATGTTTCAAAACATCCTGTACATCATTGACAAATAGTTTCTTCATGACGAATCAGTCAGAATTGCTTGTTGTAACTCCGCTCCTTGCCTCAACAAAATTTTGACTGCTTCTGTTTTGTGTTTTCTGACAGGCGTTAAACAAACGAGGGAAGGAGACATTTTATACCGCAGCAAATTTTATCCTAGCTACAGGTGAGAGGCCGCGCTATCTGGGCGTCCCTGGAGACAAGGAGTACTGCATCACCAGGTGAGCACAGACGGTCCAATACATGCTACATGATAGCTGTACTGTAATAACAGTCATGTCTAATAACATGCTTTGATACTGAAAGCTCCGTCCAGATCCAGGATTCAGCAGACGTATGATTCTTTGAAAACACAAACACGCCCTTTAATGATCTGGAGTCTTGTAGCCTCTGCAGGTGGTAATACCTCCGGGTATCCATTAATCTCCCAGCAGTCTAAATGTTGTGTAAGATTGTCCTCAGGTGTTTCATGGGATTATGCTGCCGTTTTGACAAACTGCAAATGGTCTCGTGCTGCTCAATCAGTCCCACAAAGCAAAGGTGGTAGTGTGACATAAGACACAACCCCAGTCTGGACACATCCGTAATGCAGAGTTATTTTGTGTCCATTACTGTTTTGTTTACCTGAGCATGTAGTATGAAGAGCTGACATTTGTATTTTTAATCAGAAATCCTCTGATTCCTGCTCTCACTTAAAAAGCAAACCAACAATTGTAAAGTCATGTTTGCTTGTTGGATAGTTTTGTTTTTACCTTGCTCTGTTTGACGTCCTCTGCCCTTTGTCTGTTATTCCACAAGCGATGACCTCTTCTCGTTGCCTTACTGCCCGGGAAAGACTTTGGTTATTGGGGCGTCCTACGTGGCGCTGGAATGCGGTGGTTTCCTAGCCGGCCTGGGCATTGACGTTACCATCATGGTGCGGTCCATTCTGCTTAGGGGCTTTGACCAGGAAATGGCCAACCGTGCTGGAGAGCACATGGAGGAACATGGTGTAAAGTTCCTCCGTAAATATGTCCCTGTGAAGGTGAGTGTTAACTGGTGCTGCCTCCAATGGAAATACTGTCAAATTGAAAAATAGTGGAAAGTTAAAATTGGCAAATATGCATAACACAGTAAAAAATAAATAATCAATTTGAAGATAGATGTTGATGTAAAAAATTTGATCTTACAAATTGTAAGACAACAGGCGGTCAGCAGATTGTGATCTGTGCATAACCAAGTTTATTGTCTGTCCATATTATATCATAAATCTTATTTTTAAGCTTAACTTCTGACAGAAGGTCAAAGAATTCTTTCCCCTCTGACTCTCCTGCATCTGTGTGTCAGATAGAGGAGCTGGAAGCAGGCACTCCTGGCAGGCTGAAGGTGACAGCTAAGTCCACAGAAAGCGACGAGATCATCGAGGAAGAGTTTAACACCGTATGTAGTCATCTATCACGTCATCTTTCCTGTTACTCCATCCATGTTCTACAAGTTATTAATGACGTTTCTCTCTGGCCTCATGTTGTATGTAATTCCAAAGTGTTCAATCATAAAAGACATGATGTAATAAATTGCCACATTAATATGTTGTACTTAAAATGGAAAAGAAAACAGTAGTTTGTGTGATAGTTAAAGAAATCATTGACACTAGAATTCTGTGACGGGTCGAAGTAGTAAATTAAATGATTAAAGTGCACATGAATAAAAAAAATGGAGGAAGAAAGTATCGAGTGATTTAATTTGAAATTGGTTTGATTAAAACAGCAATGTTGATTTAGAAACTGCACTTTATTTCATAATTTTCTCATAATGAAGAAAGGGAACTATTTATTTTAATACATGTAATTTTCTACTTTTTTCAACTAAATAAAAACATTGCTCTGTTCTTCAGGTGCTGGTAGCAGTGGGCCGAGACGCATGCACAGACAAGCTTGGACTGGACAAAACAGGGGTCACAGTCAACCCAAAGTAAGTTTATTATCTCCATTGTATCTTTTTTTTAACTAGGCAGTCTTCTTTATTACACATGGCAGCCTGTGCCTTTAAGACTCATGGTGCAGTCATAGTGATTCAGCAGTTCTTTCCGTCCTGTGGCGCTCTGCGGGGGGGGGTGTGTGTGTGCTGGGGATTGGATCAAGAAGGAGGGGGGTTGTCTTGTTCGTAAAGTGAGAAAGCCTTCATACAGTTTATCAGCAGGTTTTCAACAGGTTATCTAAGTGTAAGAGCTTAACATGCAATTGTCATTACTTTACATCATCTACTCAGATTGATTAGACTCAGGTTGGCTTCATGTTCCTCTTCTATGCATTTCCTTTTGCCCCTTTTTCCTACCTGTTAGTAGTTTCAGGGATTTAGTTAGAAATCTAGAGCTAAACGGCATGTTTTGCAGTTGATAATATATTGCTAATGTTACTGCATTGTAGCCTTTTCTTTGAGGATATCTTTCCACTTCTTGTGAATGACTGAAAGGTTCAGACTGAGGCTAACAGGGATTAAGAGAGCATGAGGCCAGTTTATAAGAGCGCTCTGAGTCATATGCCCCAGTCTTATGACCATAGTAGTATTTAGATGAAGCTGACACACAGCCTCAAGGCCCCCGGAGTCAGGGGCCACTTTAAGGTTTGCCTGGTCTGCTGCTGTACAGAGTAGAATATAAACATGGTTTATAAAAATACTGCTCCACACACATCGCTCCATGCAGCCCAACATGACCTTATGTTGCAATCACACTGAACGTGCCATGCATACAAAGTCAATGCAAAGATGCGTGTAGACGCCAAACTTGCATCTCTCCCCCCGGGCGTCGCACCAATCAGATTTGCATGGCACGATGTTGCGTCATCCGATCAGTGCTGTGAATGAAACTCACCAGACTCAGTCCTGGCACTGACCCGAACTTGGGGGTGATCAAGCTGGTCACCAAGCTGTGTGCTGTCTTGTGGATCCACACACAACGGCGCTGGCTTCTCCAGCGTTTCCTCAACATGCACAATGCCTGTTCTCCTCTCTACTGGAGGAGAACAGGTGAATACTCCCAAGTTGTGTTTATTAGCTCGTTTCCCACAATTAACCCAAATAAACACAAATGATCTTGCTGCGCTGATCGCACGTTTCATGCGGCGTTGGGTCTGAACGCACCATTAGATCCATTTAATCTGATCTGTGCCTTTTTTATGATGGACACAGTCCTTTTCTGCTGCTGGTCTTCAGGCCAAATATGTATTTACTTTTTTAGTTAACATTTAGATTAGGCATGTTTCATTCTTCCTTGCTGAATTCTCCGTACCAACCTCCAGGAATGGAAAAATTCCAGTGAACGATGAAGAGCAGACCAATGTGCCCCATATCTATGCCATCGGAGACATTCTGGAGGGCAAGTGGGAGCTGACGCCTGTCGCCATCCAGGCTGGCAGGCTGTTAGCACGACGCCTCTATGGGGGAGCAACGCTCAAGGTACACGGGCATCAAGAGACACTTGGATTGACAACCTCAATGATTCCCACTGCACAATTTTGCAACATGAGACAATAGGAGGATTTATTTTAACTGACAAAGAGTAATTATTAAATATCTGTTTGTGCAGTGTGACTACATCAACGTTCCCACGACTGTTTTCACTCCACTGGAGTACGGCTCCTGCGGTCTGTCAGAGGACAGAGCCACTGAGCTCTACGGGCTAGACAACATTGAGGTAACACACAGACTCATCTGAATAATGTATTAGTCATCAGGTTCACCTTACTGTGAACATTGAACTGTGCTGACTCACTTTGGAATGTTGGTAAACTTGTATTTTTTTGAATAGTTTGTTGCCTCTGACTATTAAAGAACTTGTCCAATCAGATAGTTTTATCTACTGCATATTTGTAACTATGTGACAATTACTGCTCTTATCTGTCTCCTGTTTTTTGTGTAGATGGTCCGTGTGACAGCCACAAGATATATATCGCTCCATTAATTTTATTTCAGTAATACGAGCCCTGTGTTGTATTCATTTCACACCACGGATCTATGCGACCATCAAAATTTTGCCTTTTTGAAAAAAATATTTTTAGAGCTGCCTGCCAAAAATGATTTGAGCCCAGATGAGTTGATGTTGTCCATTTTATTTATAAAATGCAGCTGGTTGCTGTTTACGGTCATGGGCCTTCACTGTGTTTGTGGTGTGTGTTCAGGTGTACCACAGTCTGTTCTGGCCTCTGGAGTTCACTGTGCCTGGCAGAGACAACAACAGATGCTACGCCAAGATCATCTGCAATAAACTTGACAATGTGAGATTATTAATACTTTAATACATTTGTAAGAACTAAGAACATCGCAACTAACAACTTTAACTCCTCGACATGTCACATAAATGATGTTTTGGTTTTGTAGGATCGAGTCATTGGGTTCCACTACCTGGGCCCCAACGCAGGAGAGGTGACGCAGGGTTTCGGTACAGCCATGAAATGTAGAGTCACCAAGGAGCAGCTGGACGGCACCATTGGCATTCACCCGACCTGTGCTGAGGTGAGAAGACAACTCACTGTTTGACAATTACTTTTTTTCATGCTTCTGCACCAGTGACAGCTGTGGCCAGAGGTGTTATGTTTTTGGGTTTGTTTCTGAACCCCTTGAAAGTATTTCTTTAAACTTGGTAGAAACGTTGACTGGAACACAAGGATGAACTGGTTAGATTTTGGTGTTACCTCACATCTTTCTCATTCTTGTGAGCATGCTTTGTCAGGAACACCTGAAGAAAATGTCATATATCCCTGTCCCTCAGTGGTCTGATTCAGTTTTGGTCACTTCAGTTAAATTCAAGCAAACAGTCTGTAATAATAATTCTGTGGTCAGTTTCCCAAAGCAACCCTAGGCATTTGTGGTGTCTGGAGGGACCACTAAGATTTTCACTTTTGCTTTTATTAGTTTATGCTTAAATGTCAACTTCGTACAGGTGGTCTGAAAGTCCAAACAGTTTTTCACAAGGCAAACAAACAGAACCATGGTCCAGTTTTATCCATAACCTCTTTTGGTTGGACTCAGTTGTGGTCCGTTGGTCCAGACCATAGTTTGAGGTACCTTTTCACTCCAAACAAGGTTGGTGAGAAAGCACCCCAAAGCATTTCTGACCAAGCAACTACATCACACCTCGCCTTCACTCCAGCAGATATTTGTAACAGGACGTTTAGCTGTGAAAATTCATCAGTGTTTTGTAATAAGCTCAAAAGTAGCATGAAATCTGAGTTTTGTTCAGACCTGATGCAGAGCTGAGAGGCTGTGGCTTCTTAATGCGACATTTAGCCTGAAGGTAGGGCGTCTTACCTTTTTGAGCCAGAAAACAAGTCAGTCTTTTTTTTGTCTGTTTAAAAACTGTTAAACTTGCATTAGACTAATCAAAGAGCAGCATGAAGTCTTGCAGTCTGTCACTTTATCTAACCAGGCCCAGTGCTTAGGAAACATGTCGCAGTGTAACAGAACGTGGCTGTTTCACACTATCAAACGTCTGTTAACTAACCAGTAAGAACACAGCAAGAAAATCTGAAAATGCAGAACTGATGCAGGAAACATTTTTTGTCGATGTCATGTCAGGACATTACAGACTGATTTCAAAGGATTGCACTTGGGTTTCTTGAACAGTATGAAATGTGATTAAGACGGTGACAGTCACTCTGCTGTTTTTATTTGCTAATTCTGTGTGAATGATCTGACTGTGCCACACATTTGGTCAGACCACATTAATTCAAAGCTTTAACACATCTGTGTTTCTTATCATCGGGTGAAAGGTCATTTTTGTTTTCCTTTTTTAAAAATTTATTTTCAAACCTCTGCCTAATACTAGCTGAACAATAAGGTAATTGGTAATTTCCAAAAACCAAACGCCACAGGGGAAAATCCTTCACAGCGACAGTCTTATTCTTTTCATTAATTTATCCTAGTGTCTTAAGATCCCAGCAGTACTCATTCATTATACTGATGTGGTAGAGATGGTAAGTTTCACAAATGTGCATGGATGCACTGACATAAAAGTTCAAAAAACTATTGCAAAGAAATTGTGCTGCAGGCATAATGTCCACAAAGGGATGTGAAATGACTACAAAGATGGAAAACAAGATGATGGGGCATACCACAAAGACAAAACGATTAACAAACTGTACGCAAAGAAACGCTGCATGCAAAGAGATTGAGATTAACTCAGGACCCATACATTTTAACATCTTTTCAGTGGTAAAATATTGTTTATACATAGTTACTTATTATTTTATATTTAAATTGTTTCCACCTCTCTAAATGGTTCTACAAAGAAAGACTTAACTCATTTAAGGAAAGTGTCGATCATTATGTGGTGATCAGTGTTGATATTGTGGTGGTCATTTAAATCAAAACCTACCTTTTTTAAAATGTAGAGGGTCTGAGACGTCAGCGGAAACTGTGTGTTCGCGAGTCAGCACAAGAGAGGGAGGGAAAAGGGAGCGTGTGTGTGTGTGCATGCGCAAGTGTGCAATGTGATATCGCCCTTATCTTTAAAAGCCGTTTACCTTCCCTCAAGTTCTGGGACTATCGTACAGAAGATGCGTAATTTTGGTTATAGTAATCAACCACTTATAGTGATCAGTTTGGCCCAGACATATGTGATCCCTATTAGCTGTTTCCACTGTATTTTTAACGCTGCACATATCTGCAATGGGGGAAAACAAGCAATAAGCATGCATGTCAGGGACAGAGTAACACACTCAGTGCAGCTTACATTAACTGCATGGTGCTCAGACACTAACAAAATGACTGTTGGGCTTGGTTAATTTTCTCTCAGACATGTTTGGACAGAAAAGTGTGACCCATGCTGCACTTCATAAATAAAATAACCCCACAGTAAGAAGGAATCGTACCATATCTTATCAGTAGCTGCCTCATGTATCTTTAAATTACCGGATCAAGGTAATTTAATGATGTTTTAGTGTTTGCACTTACATTTCAAAATCAACTTATGCCACAAATCTCTATCTGAGATTGTGGTTTACACACAGCCACAATATTCTCTCAGTTTTGTTTTTGAGACTGATTCCAGGTAGCCTCTAGAAAAAGTTAAGACACAATGTCTGTAAAAGCCACATAATGAAACTGCACTGCCTGACGTGTGTTTCTGTGTCTCTCTATATCCTCTCAGATCTTTACCACCATGGAAGTGACCAAGAGCTCCGGTGGAGACATCGCCCAGTCTGGCTGCTGAGGTTAAACCCTGCTTGTTTAGCGGGCTGCTCTCACGTTACACTCCCTCTCTACATCAACAGTAAAGCTCAGCCTCACCTCACACTGCTCACTTTACAGGGCAGTTGTGTCTCAGGACAAGGCTCACACCACAGCCTGCGTCTGAATCATTTTGGTTCACTAATGAGCTGAGAGGTGGCTGAAAGAATCCCGAGCTGAGACTGAGCGAGTCTCCAGCTCTGAGGAAGTTTAATGTGAGGGCAGCCTGCTGAACAGCGGGGTTACTCTGCTGATCTACTGGGCTTCACCAGTGTGATGTTCTCAGAGGAGCTCCAACACACACACACCCTTTGAGTGTGAGTGTTTGGGCTGTTTTTGACGTCCTGGCCTGTAACCTCAAATGATGAGGTGGGCGAGGATCGATGTCCCTCTGCAGAAGCACCTGATGGTCCCGAACCCTTCGTCCAACCCCAATTTAAAACACTTGTCATTCACTCCCCAGTTTACAGCCGGTGCGAAGGCTGAATTAGACTTCAGTTGAACAGATTGAAACGCGCATACACAGGGTTTGAATGGCTGCACGGCTCTGAACTCTGCTGCAGCGTAATTATTTCATCTGGTGTGTGTGTGTGTGTATATTTGTCGACTAAATGTTGAGCCTTCATCATTCAACACATTCCTCTTATTGGATCTTTATATAATATAAAGGTCTGTACATGTTGTTGTCAATATTTGTGTCTGGTGTGAGGAGGCACCAGGGTTTTTCTGCCGTGACGAGAACATTTGTCTCTCCAAAGTGTTTATTTAAAACAAGTCTGCACAGAGATGAAGAGCCAGCAGGTGAACACCTCTCAAACCTCTGCTGTGCTGCATCACAACACTTTCAGACACAATCAAATGGAAAATAAATGGAGTTGTACTGAATGTGGTTTCAACAAAACATTTTCTTAAAATTTGTACTCTTATTAATTTAATGCTTTGTTTGTTGCATCTTGCTGTTTGCCTCTGCCTTATGTTTATGTAAACGATATATTCAGTCTTCTAGAGGACAGTACTCAGAGTGCTCTCAGTGAGTTGGTCATTGATATAAACGACTTGTTCGTTGGTGTCAAACCACTGTAGATTATGTCTCTCTTAAGATTTAATAAAGGAAGATTTAACCTTCACTTTGTCTGACTCTTCACTTGTGGAAACACACATTTATACTTCAGCAGTGGTGATAAAGTTATGAATATATTTTTGCACATTACATGATGCCCCATGGTTCACAATAATTGAAATAGTGATATAGATACATTTTGTCAATGTTACAGTGTATATCAATAGTGAAATAAGGAAATATTAACTTACAAAATTCTTAAAGTCCATATTTGACATTTGTTGTTTAAAAAACAAAATCTAAATGCCTCTTCCCTCAATGACTATTTTATGTAACATTTTATTTCAAATTCTAATTTATTTAATGAAGTCACTTCCTCACCCAACAGCCAATCATATGAAACCTACAATATGACATAGGGTGACAGTATCATTAGGAAAAATGTCATCATGATTTACTGACTGTTTTATAAAATGGAAATAATGAACTCCCTTTACAATCGAGAAAACACTACAATCTGATGAGATTTAATCCTCTCATGAAATAGATTTGATTACATTGTATTTATTTGTCTCCCATTGAAGACCCTTACACTGCAGCACAGTTTAAATGAAGGAGGTGAGGTGGGGGGGATATTTTGAGTGCTGTTCAGGCCCAGGGATCCCAATCACCACGCTGAAGGGGTCGTCTATTCACGTCATCTACATCAGAGAGCGGCACAGAGATAATAGCATCATTTCAACCTGTGTGTGTCTGTGGGACCATTCAGCCCCCACAAGTGGTCTTCATCAATAGCATCTGGGCTGGTGTGAAGCCTTTGTTGGCTTCGTCGGCTCATGTCTGAAAACGCTGTCACCTGCGCTGGCTGCCATGGCGACCACAGCTTTGATGGGTTTTATGTCCTTACCTCCACGCCGGAGACAGCCAGTGGCATGAGGCATTATGTTTTTTGGTTGTCCCTTTCCCTCGAACGCAATATCTCAAGAATGGAAATGAATTTCTTTAAATTTGGTACAAATATTCCCTTGGGCTCAGGGATTTACTGATTAGATTTTGGTGATCAAAGGTCAAGGTCAAAGTGACCTCATAAAGCAAGTTTTTTTTCAATGTGAAGGTTATATCTCTGGAAGGCCATCAAGGAATCCTTTCTAATTTGGCACAAACATTCAGTTGGAGTCAAGGATTAACTCACTTGACTTTGGCAGCCAAAGGTCACGGTGGCCTCACAAGTATGTATATGTTCTATGATATCTTAAGATCAGCTTGAGGGAATGTCTTCAAATTTGGCACAAACATGTACTTGGACTTAAAGATGAACTGATTAGATTTTGGTGCCTGGAGGTCAAAGGTCAAGGTCACATTGACCATGTTACTGTATTTCAGCTGTACCAAGGTAAAGGTTACAGTGACCTTTCTATGAAAAAAAGGATGTTGTAATATATACACAGAAGCTGCACTGGTCGGCGGAGGCATACAACCGCAGTGCAGGAATGTTATTGAGGACAACCTATCAGTGATATGAGATAACTGATTCACCGGTGTGTGTTATTCTAGCAGCTCACACACAGACAGGCCTGTTCACATGTTCGTGAGGCTACACGTACAAAGCTGGAACAGAAATCTGACCTGTGACTGAAGAGTCCTTTATCCACTGAATTAATTTGATTTCCCCAAACTTGGAAACTGGGAAAAGAACAAAAATAAGAAAGAAAGGTTGATTATCTCACTGTCCTGATGGCCTCATTATTACATCAGAGACTTAGAACTGTAAATTTGGGTGTTGGAATAAAAAATCTTGTGTGTGTTATCAGAGGGGGTGGAGCTACATGCAATTCTGGGGATTATATTAAGTTTAAAGGGTACATATTTATCTTGTTATTGCTGTTTTGAGTTTCTTTGTGGTTGTTTTGAATTTGTTTTTAGTAATGTAATGTTTATTTTGTGTCTTGTTCATGTAAAATGACTCTGTATTTTTGCATCCATTTTGCATGTTTTTGTGGTTCATTTGTGTCACTTTGTTGTCGCTTTGTGTGCTTCTCTCTTGTTTTGCATCTTTGTGGTGCTCCGTATTTGTCTATGTTTTGCATCTCTTTGTATTTGCATATGTTATGTAATATTGCATGATTGTGGTCACTTCACTCCTCATTTTGGACTGTCTTTTTGAGGTTGTTCTGTTTATTTTGTGGTGCTTTTTTTGTCCCTTTTGATCACTTTGCATCTTTGTCTTTGCTTTTCTTTGTGATTGTTTTGTGTGTTTGAGTGGCAAAATGTCCTCATAACATTAAAAAATAAAGACTTTCTGTCAACGATCAGAGGGCAATTGCTCTACTTATGTCAACGGATCAAAACATGTAAACATGAAATTGAATCAAACAATGATCAAAATCAATCAGTTAAAATTATGTTTTTCCTTATTGCCCAGTTGAGAATGTTTCCACTGTATCTGTGAGGAAAATCTTGCTGCAACCAACTTACACATGTCGCAAAAACGAAATCCTTTTTATTACTCAACCACCCACATATAAGGAAGAGACCTTCAAAAGAGCCAATGTTGCAAAGACAGGACAAATCACTGTGGGCTTGGCTTGTCTCTCCTTGTGTCATATAACTTGATCTTTTATATCCCTGTACTATGGCTTATGATATTGTCCTTCTGTGGTAAACCCTATGACCTTTGTAATAATAATATGACCCTCGTTTGAAAGACCATTGACCATTGACTCCTGCTTCGGACTAACCTCTTTGGGTGAAGGAGTTCAGGATAGAATGTCTTAGAAAAGCTGAAAGTTGCCAGAAGGAAACTGGAGCCTTCGCTGACATGACGAAGTCACGATGACTCGATGGTTTCAACACACTTCTTATCACCACTGAGCTGCACAGGCCATCGGAAAAACCCATGCACCCATGATGTAATCAAATCAAGCATACTGTATATTAACTGCAGAGTCATGATGACGAGAAAATGTCTTTGCATTGTCCTCGCTGCCAATGTTTAACCAGCGTGATGCACACTGAGCTGGTGGATTTCAGCTACAACACTCCAAGTGCTCTCACACTGCTCTTTTACGTGGTTATTGATTAATAGGATTTCTCCAGTCAGGAGTGGTTTTACCTGGAAATGCTTTTCTCATTTCTCGTAAAAATCAGGGGAGTGGGTCAAGCTGGACAAGGCAATTTCAAACACAAAAGAAGAAATCAGAAAACCTCCTTCATATCCAACATAATGAAGAATTAAATCAATAATTAAAATGTACAAAAACTGTTAATATGAGCTCAGGAGTTTATGACCTGACATGAGTGACTCCATAACACATAATTGATCTTTTATTAAACTTTAATTCATGGTTTTGTTCCAAATGTGCACCTTAATTAACTAAGCTAATCAATGCCTTAATTTGTATCAACACGAAATAATAATTTAATACAGAAAGTAGCGGTATGGTCTCCCAGGTTACCTTAACTACCAGATTACTCAAACACTGGAGTGTTAACCTATAAATATACTAAAAGCACATAATTCTATTAATAACAAACTTAACCTATCTAACACCTTTAAAACCCGGTTACAGGGTATTTTACAAGTGTAATTAAAAGCAATTATAAGATCATGCAACATTAGAGCACATTTACCAAACTAAAAAGTGTTACAAATGAGAAAAGAGTAAAAACAAGGGGTAAGCACGTCTATGAAATGTGTCTTTAAGAGAGATTTAAAAGAGAATAAGAAGATTTTTGGAAAGATCCCCTCAGGAGCCCTGGCAGAAAAGGCCCGGTCACCTCTGGTCCTCAGCTGGAATGGTTACGACCGGGCACAGATGTCAAAAGATCTGAAATGTACTAAGGTACAAGTCCAGAACGGGCCTTGAGAGACGGCAGTAAAATCTTAAAATCGATTCTGAAATGTATTGGAAGCCATTGAAGAGAAGCCAAAATCGGAGTAAAATATTTTCACTATAGATTTAGTGAGAAGTCTAGCTGCTGTAGTTGATGTTTGTCTTGATGTAGGCAATATGCATTAGGGAGAAGATCTGGGCTCTTGAACACGACTCGTCTCCCTGTGGTACATGTCCTGTTCAATATTTAATAATGGATTGATTTAACATGAATCATAAGTTGTATGATGTAGGTGAAGGAGCTCCAGACACTGGGACTCAACTCTCAGCTTGAGGTTGTGTCCACTCTGCTGCTGCTGACACTCATCAGCCTCTAGGTGGCAGCTCAGACTTACTAATGTATCTGTATTTAACTTTCAGGTACTTTCCACTTTTACTCCATTACATACATCATCAAATATCTGTCCTTTCTACTGCACTTCTTATTTACAATGCATTGCAGTACATGTTTACATTTCTTTTTATATTTTCATATTTTTTTACTGAAGTAAGATGTTGGAGTACTTCCTCTATCACTGCTCAGCAGTAGGTTTATGACAGCATGACAGACTTTACAACATAACGTGCACTAGACCTTTACATCTTCAAAGCAGGAGTCATAGACAAGCATCACTTCCTGCTGACCACACCAAAATGAGTTACAATGGTTCAGCTAAATCTCTTCATTCACACAGGTTACATGCAAACCAGGCTCTGTCTCGTCTTCATTTGCACCAATGTACTTTTGGTGTCCTCTGCTCTTTTGTACATTATGTTCCCTGTACAGCAGCATGTGCCTCCTCCTCCTCCTCCTCTGCTGCAGAAAACGTGTTTGTAATGAATGTTGAGAGGAGTGCTCGCCGGGTGTAAAGTGTCTCTCCAGCTGGGAGTTCAGATTTGGACTCGTGTCGGATACATAGAGAGAATACTGATCTGCTCTCCCTGCATTGTGTCACCGTTCCCTCGTGTCCCGTACACCACACACAGAGGGGACAGAAACATGCAGGGGAACTGTTCTGGTGCCCTGACGTCCTCTATCCTCTGTTACTTAGCTTTTACTTTACCTATGTATTCATTTATCAAGGGCTGTATATTAAAGGGTTACTCGCTTTTACACATGGAAATCAGTTTACAGGTGTTGAGGAGTACAACTGCATATGTAAATCTAGAAATACTGCCTGTGTGACAATTGCAGTTTACATCCATGTCCGTCCACTATGTAGTAAAGACTGAAGGAATAGAAAAGGAGGTATTAAGTCCATTTTGTCCTAATTAGAGAATTATCCATTCTTGAGTCACGGCTTGTGTTTCATGACGTCACACTGACCTTGAACTTGACTGAAGTGAACATTTGTACTAAATCTGCAGAAATTTCCACACAACGTTCCTGAGAGCCGAAAACACAACAGTGGGGAGTTCAAATGATACGATGAAGAGTTGTAATGGCTCCAGAGGGAGCTATAAATTACCGCCAGTGATGTCATCACTTGCATCAGTTGTGGCTGATCAGACTACAAGTTTGCGTCACTGATAATGAAAACAATCTAGAACAACACAATGGATTAAGCCTTTTTAAACAAGTTGTGTACTGCAGCAGACTCAGGAGGAGCTGGCTGATCGGCAAGATGAAAGTTTCCTCTCTGGTTTGATTCAGTCACATCTATTATCAGCTTTAAAATTTAAAATGTGTACTTACTCTTCCAAGATACTTAATTGTGCTTGACTAAAATGTCCCAGTTTCAACAGTGTGTCAGATCTCTGAGGGTTGTTTGAATGTCTTAATAGACACACTTACAACTTGTCAAACAAAGTGTGTGAGGAGGAATTTTGAATGAAATATAGTATGAAAGATATATTAGTATTAACTACCTATGATTTCAAAATATTTAACCAAATGTACAACCTACTTTTTCAATAAAATACATCAGGTTGAACACCAGAACATGTTTTTGTACTGTGCTTTGGAGAAGTAGCATCCATCCTTCCCTCCGCTGACAGACTGGATTAGGCTGGAATGTCTACACTGCCTCAGCTTGCTGCCGTATCAAAGAGCCCAGAAAAAAGAACCTGAAGGATTCATTGGTGGTAAATTGAGCTTTTAGACATCAGTAGCATTCCTTTAGATCAGGTAATGGAGATTTCACAATTTATTTGTATTTATTTCCTTATATTTGTCATAATTTAAAATGATGTGTGTAGGATGATCTTTAATAAATAATGAAGACACCCTAATTGTAGGTTTATTTCGCTTTTATAGCGTGATGGTTATGATTGCATTAGATATTTGTTAAAGAGCTTTCATATAATTTTCCCAATTTATTTACCTGTTTCCATCTTTTGCTGTTAAATGCCATTTAATCTTATCTTTCATTTGTTTGTTTCTGTTTGTTTCTTCTACCAATTTTTTTTTACTTTTGCGTTTTAAAATTATTTCTCCAGGCAGAAGCTCCTGATAGTTTTGAGCCAATTTCATGTTGGGAGATTTTATTACCTCATATATCTGTCAGCAGCGCAGAGCTCCATGCACTTTTTCCACCAGCCTTCTCCTAATAAGCAGTTAGGAACATATTGCGCCGCTCAGACCAGTTTTGCATCTATTTGTAGTCATTTTGTCTCTCTGTGGTCGTTCTGCATCTCCCTCTGGGCCTCAGGGTGTGGGCCGGATACGCCTGTTTAGGTTCTGTCCCCATTCGGAGGAAAACAAAGTCAGTTTTACCGTTTTAAGACTTTTCTCACTGACTTTAGATTCAAACTGGCAGATCTGTAACCTTTGACCATGCATTGACTCTGTTTGATCGGTCGGTCGCTAGAGGGAATGTGCCCTGACTCTTGGCCAGACCCAACCCACAGACGGTTACCCATCATTCCATTCTCAGACAGTAAACACTGACAGGCTTCACACCGTCTTACCATCAGGCCTGGGGTTTGATCAGTCGCGTGGCTCCTAACTCATCCTGACTTCTCCCAGGGATCTGATCTGCGATGCCCGGGAAGACGGGCCTGAGGAATGCAGGGGAGGTCACAGGTTGAAGGCAGCTCAGCAGGAAGTGCTCTCCACTCTAATTAGCTGAACTTAGTGTTGTGACTTGAGATGGACGGAGCCACAGGACGCTGACTGGTTCACCCCTGTCTGGGCCTGAAGGTTTACAGTTGTCTCACACGCCAGATTAAAGTCAAACCTTGACGGCCTCGCTACAGTCATGTGCTCTCCCCCGTGGAGGTTATACTCCCTGAGATGCCTCCATCATTTACAATGTGGGCCAAGTGGATTTTTGTGTTTTAGGACTTTTTTTGCTACATTTACTTAAGCTCAACACAATGTGCAAGAGCCAAAGTCCTAAGTGGATCAAGAGTCTCTGATTTGGTTGAACTTTGTTCCACCAGACTCATCTCGTTTTGTCTTTCTTTAAACAGGGAAGATTGGGAGACAAGAATTTCCTGTATATTTCTTGAGGGACAGATTATAACAGAGTGTGACTGTGACTGCAGCTTTGCCAGGAAGTGTTTGGTGAAAAGGACATTAAAAATATCAAGCAGATAAAATCTGATGTGAATTCTCTGTGAATTGCAGCAGAAGTGCGTCATTGTTAAAGTGGAATTGTATTTACTATTTCCAATAGTCATCATATAATAGAAAGTGTACGTGGTAGTATATTGTCCACAGCAACTTCTTAAATATTTATATAAGTTACTTTCTCCTTCAAACTCCATTACATACAGTATGCAATGAAACACATTTAACCTGTAACATCACAGATCATTTCAAATTGTGGTTTTTTTGCTTCGTTTATGTATTGTCTGTAGTTATAATGAACGTACCACTTAAAATACTTATAATGCTAATATTTATTTTGTTGATTATCTGCATCAGGATATAGATCTGTTTTCTAAATAAGAGTTTATCGTAAGCTGACCTTTGTCTTTACTTTTATTTGTGTTTCAGCTAAGCGCGTGTGCTCTTGTGTGTTCTTGTGTGTTCTTGTGTGTTCTTGTGTTCATGTTTGTGTCTTTGTGTATGTGTGTCACAGTTGAATGAGGAATTCAGCCAATTCAGCATGAGGCCGCGGGAATAAATCTTGAGAAATGTAAAAATATAAATAAATAAAATAAAAACATGCACATGAGAAGATGATTTAATGGGGACTAATGAAATGCTACAGAGGAGACATGTGGTGAAATCACCAGCAGATGTCTTAACTGAACACCAATCCATCAGTTGGTCACACTTTGGACTGAGGTTGATATTTGTGGGACTAGAGCTGTGTAAAGACAACAAGAGAAATATTGACAGCGGATATGCCTTCAGTTTGGCTTCAAAATAAAAGCAGAAACTTCACTTGACATATTGTCTAGGAAATCAAATAGTTAAAAAGGTATATTTTACTTAACTTTTTTTTATTTAACGCTTATCCATTTATTAAACAGTACAATATATGTGCAGGCCTATGTGTTCATGACCTTCTATTTTAGTATTTAGGTCCTTTTATCAAGTGAAGATACCAGTGGGAGAGAACGGGGTAGGTCGAGCCAGTGGGTAAGATGAGCCACCCCTGTATCTAGATAACCCTTAAAAAGAAAAGTTATGATGTGATCACAAATTAAGAAAATGTGTAGTTGACATTACTCATTCCATTTTTGACTCAAGCACATGGAGAGAGTGGAAAGCAAAGCAGAGCAATTCAGATTTTTGTAAAGCATAGTGCATCATGTTTCTAAAGTTATCAGTCTTGTATCTTAATTAAAATAGATATGTTTTTGACATTATTACATGTTAATTTAAGTCATTGTAAGCTACAAAACAAGGTAATAAACTTAACATAACTATTGATCTGAGCTACTGAAATTACTAAATTGAGCCAACGGTCAGTCATTGTTCACTGCACACACACACGCGCACACACACACACACACACACACACACACACACACACACACACACACACACACACACACACACACACACACACACACACACACACACGCACACACACACACATAGACATGCCTACACGTACACAAACCCTTTCTGTGTCACTGTTACAAGTTCATGTGGATGTTTTATCACTGTTACACATGTTACAATGTTAATGTAATAAATACCTTGTTGATTAATGTTAAGTTTAAGTCACACAAACATGCTGTACGCACACAAAAGTACAAGTACACATTTTTTCTGTTGCTAGCACACAAAGGTCAAAGTTTAATCCTTCCCTAAAATGTATAAGTAACATGTTGAACAACAGTAAACAAATATATGGTTTTACTACAACAACCTGAGTTATGTTTGTTTTGCAGTAAAATCATCAAATGTAAAAAGTGGCTCATCTTACCCCGTTCTCCCCTACGACTGAGTAAAATACTGCATTACATGTACAAGGCCTTCATTCAAGGACTATACAAGTATTCCAGCAGCATTTTAATATTGTCCCTGGAGCCTTTCTATATATATTACAAATTTTGTTTGTAGAAACTTTATCTGTGAGTGGAGGAAAAGAAGGATACACTCTTTGTTTTGACAATGTGATTTAGAACTACACATTAGCACTAATGGAAGCACTAACTAATCATCAGTATACTAATAAAGTATAGTAGCCTATATGAGTAAATATGCTTTGACTACATCCATCGATTATACTTTAAAAAACTCTTCAATCATTACATTTTAAATGAGGTCATAATCCCCATCATACATCACCAGCACACTGCCAGCACAGTCGTCAGGGACAATATGGGGCTCAGCATATTACCCAAGGACACTTGGGCATGTGGAATGGGATCAATTACATTTAAATAAACCACTTTCTTCAGCTGGAAAGTGGTATAGTTGATTGTATCAGAGCCAAAGCTTTAACATCATGGTTTAAGTCACAGAATTTCACACAACTTGGGCTGTAAACTGTTTTTAACCTTGAGATGTCACCCTTTTTCTATTGTATCAGTTGAATAATAGTTCCATAGGGTTATTTGGTAGTTTCTCCTTACTCTTGTTAAGGGTTAAGGACAGAGGACGTTGCACATTGTTAAGCCCTAAGAGATGAACTGTGATTTGTGAATATGGGATATGCAAAAAAAAAATGTGATCAATTGATTGAGTTCCTGGGGTCTACTTGTTAATCTGCTCCAGGTTTTTAGGTCCTGTCAGTGAGTGAAAAGCCAAACTCAGCAGGCAAGATTCTCACAGTTTCTATTTGGACTGGCATGACTATCTATTACCTAGAGAGCCACAGCGTGTGGGTTTTATTTTGAAAGCTCGTAGCGGAAAGATGTAGACAGTGATGTGGCTGCAGTCCAGCTTGTTGGGTGTCTGCAGACTCAGACTCGTGTTTGGAGAGAAAGGGTTAAACCAGGGATCCAAACTCGGGCTGTGCCACACAAATCCCCCCCTTTACACACACAGAGCGGCGGCCTGAGCTCGGTCCACAGCTCGGTGCCCGGCTCCCCTGCTCCCCCGCTGCTGCGCCTCCCGGAGCGGACTATGTCAGGATGTACAGGGGGCTGAGGAGCACCAGAGGTCAGAGAGCCGGATCCATGCTCCTGTCCGTCATTAAGTAGACACCAGCGGACCACCGTCAGAGCCCCGAATCAGCCCCCTCCTCCGCGCATGATCCCCGGCAGGACTCGGCTCGGGTCCTCGGTCGCTTCCAGAGCCTCAGGATGAGGAAGCCTAAAGTGATCCGCATGGTGTTCGCCCTGTCTCTGGGTTGTTTCATCATGGTCGTCTTCTACTTCAACAGCAACCTCAAGACAGGTGAGCACGTTATTATCGATATGTGCATTTTTTACATTATATATTTCATCTCAACCCCCCCCCCCCTCTTTATGTCCAATTGTCTCCTTAACTAGTCTAAAAACCCCAAAGACACAATTATAAATAAACGAATAAAGACAATTGATTCAACAACATTTATTCCGTCACTTCATCATCCCTCCGCTGGTCTCATCTATCAACACCAATAATTAATTGAAGTACATGATCATTTATTAAAGAGATTATAAATCCCAGTTAATTGTGCTTACATTTTAATAGAACCTTAACATAATAGAACCACACAAAGCACATTATATTTTTCTTCAGCTGTGAATATGTTACAATTTATTTACAATTTATCAACAGTTCATCCATGCTCTTCTGTCACACGTACCATTAACATATGTACAAAATAAAATGTTATATCCCACAAGAGCTTTGAAATTATATTTAGAAAAAGATATATAGAATAGAACATGATAATATATGAAAAGATAAGATAAGTCCTTTATTAGTCCCGCTCTGGGGAAATTGACCTTCACAGCAGCGAAAGAAATTGTGAAATCCAAACTCTACATGTTGTTTGGTCTCAGAGTTCAAACTGCAGAAGATCAGCTGGTCACATCCTGTTGGGGTTCATGTTCCATCTCCCTGTCCTAATGATCACAACCATTCATGCTGTGTCCGCTGTCATTACTGAGACATGGTGATAATCCAGCTCAGTCATCACTATGTGCATGAGTGGAGGAAAAGATGTGCAGTGGAAGTGATTGAGCCTCGCACAGCACAGCTTTCTTTACACTGTGTCACTGTCCTCCCTCCGTGCCACCATGCTCATCCCTCTCCACTACCACCCTGTGTGAGGGCCTCAGGTCTTGGTGGAGGAACACTTTGATTAGCACACTGATTAGCTGTAGTGTTCCCTCTGCTACGTGGAGGAAGGCTGGGAGAAGTTGCAGCTGTGCTGGAAGCTGGTCGGCCCTCACCCAGATCTGTTTCCACCTCTTCCTGGTCCCTGCCACATACAATGGCCTCATTCAGACATGCCCAGCTCGACCGTGGGCCAAGAAATCATATATGGTGCATACTGTGAGGAGGGTTTTTGGAGAGAGAGGGGTCAGTCAGCTCTGGATGTGTGTGATGTGTGACACAGGGAGAAGACTGTCCAGAGTCGTGGGGTGTAAAAGACCAGCAGGAGAATTTCAAACTAATGTTCGGGGTTAAAGAGTAAACCTTGAATCACTTGACTGGTCGGACACTGTTCATGTCCACCTTGCTTTGTTGTGGGTTAATGTTTCATTGAGCTGCTTGTATTGTGCTTTGTCCTGAAATCTTTGACAGATTAATGTGACGATGATTGTGTTGCATTCAGTCACTTTGAGGTCCCCGATGATGAACATGCTGGCTTACTGGTATTGTGCCTCTTTTACATCAAATGTGGGTAAACCCGTTAAAAAAGCCGACTCTTTTCTTATTTCTAGTAGAAGACGTTGCCTTTTTTTTTTTTTTTTATGGTGCAAGAAAATGAGAAGCTCCCTCACCGCGCTGTCTCGCCAGTGTTGCATCTTACAAGATGTGTAGAAAAAAAATCGCTGTTGTTTACAAGATGTAAAAAATGATACACAAACGTTCATGGCTATTTATGCACCGACACCCCCAATGTTCAATGTGCGTCATAATGTTGCGCCAGAAAAGGTGTCAAAATAAACAAATTAGTGTCAAACCGAAGTGTCAGAGCTGATAAAACCGGTCTACTTCAGAGTCAGGAGTGAACGCAGATTGCATCTATTCCTACTGCAGAGAAAATATGTTATTGGGTGTTAGTGGTTTTTTTGACCATTGGACAGTTTGACTCCAACACGAGGCCGGCTGCAGCCATTTTGGTGCCCGAGGTAAGATAAGGATTTGGCGCCCCTCCACCCCCATGTTGATTTTGAGAATGTGTGCTGAACTGAAGGATGAAGAGATCCTTTCAGATAAATAAACTATCTGAAAACCTGCGTGGGTCAGCTGGTGGAAGAGGCTGTCACAAAGCGGGAAACAGGATGTTTGTCTGAGCTCGTGAAAAGTTTATTTTTTAGACATGACTCTCACAGGACAGACAGGCTACAAACACATGATCTTATAGAATATGGTGCATTGCTGTAGATCAAATATACCAGACAGTGTATGTAGTAGTTCACATAAATTTAATCTAAAACACCTTTTTAAAATATTTAGCCAAAAACCTCTTAGATATTGGAAAACCCCAGGGACTTCTTTTGCTACAGTACATTTAGCTGATAATAATTACATGTCTTCACTTTGGCACGTTTCTGAACGCAGTCACAGCTTTCATCAAAATCCTTGCATCATCCTCCAGGAAAGAATCCCTGGATCCTTTGTCCGAATTTACGCCAAAACTTAAAAGATTATTTCCTGGCCCGTGTCCCGTCATTCCACCACATTTGGTGGAAATCTGTTTAGTGGTTTTGGCATAATCCTGCTGACAAATGAATAAACTGACAAACAGACAGACTTTGGTGGAGGAAATAATTTGAGTTTATTATAATAAAAGTAACTGATGCATCCCTCCAGCTGATCCAATGTTGGCCAGTGATTCACAATTGTGCATCAAACAGTCTCCATTACGACACCACCGCATTCAGCGTGCAGTGGTGTGCAGCGTAGACTGACAGTTTAATTGGTGCAGTATGTGTACTATCATTATTAAATAGCTTCTTTGTCGATAATGTTGTCACTGTAATAAAACAACCTTGGCAACCGCCTGTGTCCCCGATATGATGAGCTGGCCCAGCTTCAACAGAGCCATTTCTCGTGTTATTTGTTACACGTATCCTTTTGAAGGGTTGAGGCTGGGGCTCAGGCCGTGGCCCAGGTTGTTCACTAACCAGAATGTCAGCGGTTCGACCCCAGTCTCCTCATTCCACGTGCCGAAGTGACCTTGGGCAAGATACTGCACCCCAAATTGCCCCTGGCGGCTGTGCTGGCAGTGTGTGAATGATGTATGATAGAGAAAGTGCGGCACAAAGATGCACTGTATATTTGTGAATGTGTGTGTGAATGGGTGAATGGCAAAAACTGTGCAGTAAAGATCTTCGAGTGGTGAAGATTAGAAAACCGTTATATAAATACAGACCATTTACCATTTATCTTACAGACATGCAGCATTCATTTCTGGTGACGTGCTTCAAAGAGGCACAGGGTATGTGATCATATGCATATTTGAAATAGGGTTATGTATCATTCAAGAGGATTTAAGAAGTAACCTCCTTTTATTTTATTGTTGTGTAGCTTGAATGCACATGGAAGGTGTCTCATGTTTCAGGCATTAAACCTTCCTGTCAACTTTAAATGACTTGAAATTGGTTTCAGATATGCAGCCAGTCCGTCCTATTTGCATTTAGAGCACCTGCATGCTCCCTCTCTTGCTTCATCTGGGTTAAAGTTCATATTGTTTTTGCAAAGGCTATATAAAGCTGCAAGAGAGCAGCCACATTACAAAGGAATGTACAGCCAAGTCAGCTATAGTGTTTAATAGTTTTTCAGGTTTTCTTTTGCTCACAGAATTCACAGCACTATTTAAATTTAGTATAATTACATAGATACAGCGGGTTTACTGCACATGTCGTGTATGCTGGGCTGCCACAGACACAGAAGATTGAACTAGTAGGTCTGCAGATAATGAGACGTTTCCATCAAGCCTTATTACAAGAAAACTTAAAATGGGTATTTCTTCCGGTGTCTGATGTCCTGCCTCAAGGGCAGCTGGGGTTTCTCCATAAGGTTTACAGAAACACAAGAACTGAAGCAGAGGAGGGAAATGATGAATGAATGGTGCAGCATGGTCTGGTATGTGTTGTTATGTTTTATAGCATTGTCAGGATCTTCTCCAATACTGCTGGAAATGAAACCCAGGAGTATAAAGTATATGTCACCAGTAAAATGTATACACACAGATATGAGTTCATGGTTATCTTGAAGCAGGTTCAAGCCAGTGAACGACAGGCAAAATTTGGCTGTGCTGTCTGGGCTTTGGGGCAATTGTGATCATCTGTGTATTGCTCAGGCATCCATTCCCTAGTCATACCTGCCGTGTCTGGGCTTGACTGGATGCCACAAGAGTCTAAAAATGAACTGTTCAGTCAGTGGAAAGAGCTCAGCCCATCAGCTGAACAGTGGCTGTCCACAAAGAAATCATGAAGATTGGATGTGGATGTGACATTTATCCAATTTAAAAACAAAGGAACAGTCTGTGACCTCATGATATAATATCCTGCAAAGTTTTAAAAAAATCCCTTTTGCCCTCTAACAGCATATCAGATCCTCAGTTATCTGAGGGTATCTAATGGTGGGTCAGGGAAGCGCCACTGTTCCAACCTCCTCCAATCAGCTGCATATTCATAGCAAAAAGCAGCAGGAGCCAACTATTCTGCTAGTATAAAGAATCATGTGTTTTTATTTATTTCATTTAGACCATCTGCCCTATCCTCAAGGATTTGTCTTTAGCTGTTGATATTGCTCAAACCTCCCCTCGACAAAATATCTTTTCTACTAAAGTCTAAGTGCTGCCATGTGGGAGCAAACTGGTCAGGCTAACATCACTTGGTTTTCTGATGAATCTAGGGTTGGTTATTGTGCTAAATTGATACTTTTAAAACAATACTGGTGCCTAAAGGGTGCCAGAACACTTGGGTCACGCAACCAGTCGAACACGCAGCATCCTACCTGATCTGCAGGACTGCCAGTCAGGGACTTTACTGTTTGGAGGTAAGCTAGCTCTCTGCCCAGTGCAAAACTACATGACTTGTTCCTGCGTAACGTTAGTTTAGCTTGCTAAAGTAGGAAGCTAATTTACAAGTTTAGTTTGCTAACTAGAAAGCTAAACAAGGCATGATGGCCCGTGACTCAGGCAGCCCCTTCAGCGAGGAAGCTGTCACTGCTGTTTTCAGGGCTTAGTCATCTCAGTCTCTCTGCATAAGTGGATAGCAACTGCAAAGCAACTGGGGGTTATTTGTATAACCAGTGTCCCCTAAGGGAGAACAACACAGCCCCTCACCTCCTAATGGCTGCATGAAGTGCTGGGTAGATAGAGGACATGAGACTGAGGCATGAGACTGAAGGGTCGGGGCCCCTGTGCCTGCAAAAGTCTCATTGGCCATGATGGACTTGTTAGAAGAAATTCTGCTGGTTGGTCTCACATGGACACAATCCCCATACTTATAATATTTACCGCTCTTTCCTCCCTCTGGGAGTATTGGTCATAGACATAACCCCCAGGATTTCATTGAACAAAAACAGGGAGTTGTGAAAATGGACTTGCATGCCCTGGCTGGGACACAGAGATAAGCCATGTGAGGGAAGACTTTGAAGCGTTTGCAGCAGTGTGGCAGGCAATCAACTCTCCAGTTAATGATTTTAACACTGGAGGGGATCCAGAGGAGCTGAGGACACAACTTGGGACACCAGCTCCTCCAACAGCTGTATATGTCAGTACTCAATATTTGGCTTTACTAAGTATTTTTACTTTTCACCCTTTGCAGAGTGATATTGACAGAAGTTGCAACTGCATTCCAAAATTATTCAACCAACACATCAGTGAGCCATCTAATGTGTGTTACCACATATGCACACCAGACCTCTGTCTTAGGAACATGATCAAACTCATCTCACTTGCATGCATTTATTATCCTACACCATCCACATGCCTCTGCTTTTGCACTAACACCCCTTAGACACACATTTGTGGCCTCAAAGGATTAGGCTTTCCCTTGTACAGTGTGTCTCTTAGTGAAGCTGCTCTCTGGCATGAGAGGCCAAGGAGGCAGGGAGGGGGCCCCAGTTTTCCCAGTGGGACCTAAACACAGTGCTCCGTTTATGGCCTGGACGGGAGGAACACACATCAGCCCTTCTATTTTTTGCATTTTTTAAGGCCTCCGTTCTGTAAGAGCAGAGAGGAATGCTGCAACGTTTTGGGTCTAGACAGGGTTAAACCAACAGGACCGCTGCTTCCTTTGAATAGTCCTTAGGTGGGGTTGGTGAATCTCCTCGGTGGAGGAATTTGAACTAACAACTGAGACAGTGTTGCATAGAATAGCATATATGGTATGAGGCCATCTAGCTTGGGAAGTTACCTGTGTCTTTGTAGCACCTGCTGTGACTTTTGGAAACACTGCATTCTCCATGTGGCCAAATATAGGCCGGTCTTTTTTGTCCAACCTCTGTTTCCCCTGATACCCTGCAGTTCAGCTTTTACAATTTATCAAGTTCTTTGTTCTGTACTTTAGGAAAAATGTAGATTGTTAATGTTCTCACTTGCCGAGTGATGCCACATTAACAAGGGAGTGATGACACACGATGCACCTTTTCAGCTTGTTGCTGAAACACTGGTATTTGTCAGTTCCTAACTCATTTCAGACGTTACTTCTTCTTACCTGGGGTGGGGTGGCTTTGGGAGTGGTCCTGTTGGAAATGTGTTTCTGACTTGTTGGTAATTTCCATAAGGAAGTGGTAATGTGTTAAGAAAACAGGTCAAATAAATCAGTGTACTGTAGCTCCCCTCACCTTGGTAACTCGAGGCAGAGGACAAAGCCTCTCTTTGGCAGCAGCATCTCTGACTCCTCGTTCCTTTAAGAAGGCATAATTTGGCTCCTTGGCAATGGTCAATGCGCTGATTGAGAGGATTATACATTTTCTGTGAGAATTAACCATAATTACATGACTTGCTCTTTGTGCTGTTGGACAGCAAATGGTCAAGATGTCATCTGTTATCATAATACAAATGACATCTTGCCACCTTTATAATGTCTATTATCTATTTAATTGTTGGTTGTCAATTACATGAAGACCCCTGAGGAATGATACCATGTTTTTGGCCAGTCCACATGCATTCAAGTAGCAACATTATCATTTATCACATATCATTTTGGTATTCTTGACCTCAGACCTTTGGATTTTATGAAAGCTCAGAGTTCACTGGTTCTTCTGCATTTAGACTTTACAGATTAAACTTGAAATGTGAATTAAGTTATGGAGTTTCTCTTCAGAATTTTATAATACGTCTGAGGAAAATGTTTATATTCCCACTGGCCTCATCTTTTCCCTCTGTTTTAAGGCTTTTGCATTTCCTGCATTAAAATACCCTCCTGCTAGTTTGCTGAATTCTAACTTCTGTGACCTCTAGATGGGGACAGTAATGTTGATTTTAGCATCCATGTGCCGTTGCCTAGCCTAGAGATCACAAGTCCAATTTGAGGGCATCAAGTGTTTGCCTTTGAGGGGACGGAGACTCAGTGTCCCGACAAAGAGGAATAGTTTGAAGTCATCAGACAGATGTGATGGTAGAGATACATCTTCTCAACACACTCTGTGAATATTGTCCAGTTAAGGAATCAGCCAAGCTAATGTCAGAAAATAAACAGAACAGTCCCAACAAAACAGAGAGAAGGACCTGATTGTGACTGACACATGAATATGAACATCTCTGTTACTGAAGTCCGGCACCTACAACCAGACAAACTGCAACATGTGGCATGAAGGTGAAGGGGCCATGACGAGTCAGAGATCAGTACATGCATGTTGATGTATCCATCCTCTTATTGGCTGTACTCTGACACGTGGGGGGGGCAGAGCAGGGATGCTGCTTTTAGTGCCATGTGTCTCTGTGCCGTAAAAAACTTGCCTTTTAACATTATTGACCATAAATTCATGTCGTCTGGACTCAGCCAGATGGAATGTGACAGTGTCCATGCAGCTACTGAGACCAGCAGAAAGAATGCGCCTGTGTACAGTCCAGAGGGGCACCACAGTCTCGTAAAGACTACAAGGAAGAGCATGCGATGCGAGGTGACTGAACTTAGTCAATAGAGTTGTTTCTTTTGGCTTTGTTGCAGTTGCTCTATACACAGTTAGGAAAGAGGACATCAATCTGTGAAGTCACAAAACACATGATCTGAAAGAAAACCGACGACACGAGGGAAAAATAATTTATTGGGAGAAAATCAAATGGCTGTGCTACATGAAAGATGATCCAAAAGGTATTCAGTTAAAATATGAACTGTCTGACAAAGCACTAACTCAGGGAGTGGAACACATGTCCAACTGGGTTTACTGTTGTTTAAGAACCTTAACTCGCACTGTGTGCAAAGGGCAGTATCCCTCTCTCCTATGTGGACTTGTACCAGGCTTTACAGGTCAGCCAGTCACAGCAGGGATACCGTCTCATTCTCAAATCCATCATAAACTTTCATTTATATCCTCAATATACAGTTGCCTCCTGAATATTCTGAATGTTGTGAAATCTCTTTTCAGTTGGTTATATGGATGATTGTTAGTAGCTATTAATTATTAATAATTAAATGGCAATGCAGGGTTTCCCGCAGGGTATTAAGGGTGTACAATTTAAATATCTTTGAGACCGTAAAAAACTTCGAAATACATCAAAATATTAAAGGTCCTAAATACGTTTAAGTAGGTCTACATTATGTTAATGTTCATTTAACACTGCTTTTGTCGAGGTTTCATGTTTTTATGAGCAATGTTTTGGCAGCATGCATAGTTTTGCAATGTGTCTGTGTGTTGTAGTTCTTTCTCAACGATACAGATATTTGCATGCTGTAAAAACTACAAACAAGACCATCTGGCCAAAGGTTTTTATGTGATATTGTATTTGATTACAGTGGATTGTTGTTTCTTCGAAACTCAATTATGTAGCTTTTTTCATATTGTCACCAGATGCACCCACGTTCTATAGCTGTGATAGATTTTTTTTTAAAACGGACACATGAGACTTTGATTTAGAAATGTAGAAAATATATTTTTTTAATAATTGATAAAATATTGCTCATTTAGCCCTGTGTATAAAATGTTTTGAAATAATGTTTTGAAAGAAAAAAGATGGAAAGCAGGACATAAATTCAGATCAAACTATAGTCAGGTTTTTTTCTTTGGTCTTCCTGTAAAGTTGGCAACATGTCACGTGTGCTTCTTTGGTTCAAAGCCCTCGAAACGTTAGATCAGGAGCCAGTTCTTCAATCTCAGTTTTATTTCAACATCCGAATATATTATCAGTAGTTGGTCGACCACCTCAACAATTCACTGATATGATCTTTGATAACGCTGTAAACAATTTATCTTACAAGATCTACATTGTATCTCATATATTGAGTTACTGGTCATAACCACACATTCTCTACTGTACGTGTCTTGTTGGCTGTCCCCACCATTAGTGTGTCAGTGGGTTTACAGCTCATAAGCTGCTTGGCTCCCATGACTGCTCTGGTCACACCACAGTGAAGAGAGGGAGGTGCACACACACACGCACACACACACACACACACACACACACACACACACACACACACACACACACACACACGGAAACATGGTCCCTTTTTATAGGCTTTTTCTGAAATATGGTCGCCAATCTGCCAATCATTCACATGACATCATTTGGCCTTTTAATTAATACTGTTATTAGCATCAAATCTCAAGTATTTGTACATGCAGTTTTAGACACATATTTTCATGGGGTTATCGACCATTACTTAATCATTTTGAAGTATTTCAAAATGAAGATAAGAAAACATTTTCAGGTGATCTTCAGTTAAAACTGTTTTGTTTTTAAGATTTAAGATCTTTTCTTGTGTTGAATTATTTGACTTTTTCAACAGTTTGTGGCAGCAGGCTCAAGTGTGTTTAAAATGATTAGTGACTGCAGAGATTATTTAATATCTTAAATCCTTTCAACATTAACAAGTTGTTAATGAGCTTCGGATTTTGTTACCTTCAGTCTGAACTTGACTGACTAAACGGATTCCCCCCTGCATTGTTAGGCTAAGCTAACATGCTGTTAGCGTGTTCAATATTTAGTTGTAGTAACGTTTTTTAAATTGTCTTTATATTTTGTGCATTCTTTGTAAGTACCATGTTAAATAACACACAACAACAGACAAATATATACTCTAACATAATTTACAAATGCAGTACTGTAAAAATGTGAGTGTTATCTCAAATTTAAAAAGCAGCTGTACACCTATGGAAGATTACAGCTGTAAAAACACCTCATGCTGTGTGTGTTGATTTGACTTCACACATCTGGCTGACATTGTGACGTGTGAAAGGACGGAGATTCTTTTTTTAACATAAACAAACCGAGCTCGTGTGGAGAGGGTCAATGTCTGTTATATTTGAAAGACTTGTGATGTCAGTGATTCTGAGACCAGTCAGTTCTCTGATAAGTTGCTTTCAGACATGTGATGAACTGCGGAGATTCCCACACTTTCTCCAGAACAGCTGTATGTGTGAACACAAATGTGCGAGGGAGAGAGAGATTCCGAACTTTCTGCAGACTTTCTGTGGCTGGCTCCCTCGTATAAAGTCCACAGAAAGTCCAGAGGAGCGGACGTGAGAACACAGCAGGAGATCCTCTGCACGATTCCCCGCGAGCGAGTGGGTGTGTTGATGATGCCGATAAAGATATCAGGAGAGCTTTTGGTGATATTAGCCGACGTCCTGCCTCTGCCTGCTGCACCACCCCTCACCTGAATCCTCCAGAAACATCTGTGTTGTTGTGAACGCATCTGAGCGGAGAATCTCTTAAATTCTGGAGAAAGTCCGGACCCAATTCTACGTACCTCCTCCGAAGGTCATGTCTGAAAATGGCTTTAGTGTTCTATGCCCATCTCTGGTCAGACTGACGGCTTCAAATTGTTATGTAAATGCAGCATGTGTTAGAGGACATTTGCAAAATATCAGACAAGTGAGCAATTAAAGTAGTAACTCATAGTTTGTCAAGAATGCAGTCATACTCACACATATATTTGTATTAAATATAAATCTACAATAATAAGGGGACCGCCTAGTTTAGCTGGCTTAGTTTATCTTAGCTTAGCATAGCATATAGACCCCAGAAACTCACTGTTCCTTGACAAGAAACTCTATGTAAATCCATTAATTATTGTTTTTACACTTTATGTTTTGTATAGACTAATAAAAACAAGATATAAAGTGATATTTAGTGAGCGTTACTCATCACTGCAAACAAAGCTCTAACTTTGCATCTCGATATACCCAGAGGTCCTTTTCTTTCTCTCTCTGCTGCTCTTCAGCCCACACGGTCTGACAAAAGTAACTCCTTAAATATAGAAAATTGTATGTTTACACTGCCAAAAACATCTTTGTCTACTGACACTGTAATAACAAAGCAAGAAAATTCACATTATTGTTGCCATCCAACATTTTCAAGTTTGAACAGTTCTTTATAATTTTCAAGTGTTAAAAGTGATAAACCTTCCATCATCTAAATGAACAAAAGTTTAGGTCAGTATGTTTTCGTGTCATTTGGATTTCAGCCTTGGCTATGGAAGTAGATTAGTAGTAGTAGTACAGTAGATTATATTAAATGTGTCAAATTCAATCATAATTTGTATTAAATTCATATTATAGGTCAAAAGGATAACAACACTGTAAAGTCATAAAAAAGCAAGTCATGAAGTAGTTTAAAACTTTTTTTCATGTTTTCCATTTAATTGATACAATGTGTGTGTGTGTGTGTGTGTGTGTGTGTGTGTGTGTGTGTGTGTGTGTGTGTGTGTGTGTGTGTGTGTGTGTGTGTGTGTGTGTGTGAATACACTTAACGATGTCTATTGTATTTTATTTGTTGGATTTGTTTTTATTCAGGTGATTTAAATCTTCCTTTATCTGCATCTACAGAGCAAAAAAGTAGCATAACCTGCACATATACTGTTTATCCATATGCATTACATTAATATTTTTGATAAGGTCTTCACCATATGAACATGTGGAGCTTAATAGTTGAATCGTTTTTAAAGCCATCTCTCATATACCGGTAGATACTGAAGTAACTTTAGGAAAAGTAAATATGAACAATTCAGTTTTTTTTCAATCATAAAACTGTATTTTGTGTGATAGTCAATGCAGTCAGTTGTGCTCACGATCAAAGATATTAGTCTTTTTTAACCTTTAACTGTTTGTCTCTCCGCAGCCTCAGAGCCGGTCGGTGAGAGAAGCAGTGGGCAGAAGTCGAGGAGAAGTCCTCTGCAGACGCTGTACGATGGTGACCAGGTCAGTCCTCTCTAACTATGATCCTCTCCTGTGACTCCTTGGATACACAATGTAGCTCGGGCTGCCATCGGCTGCCAGTTCCAAAAACTCCTCCCCTTCTTCTTCTTGCCTGTTACTGTTTTCAAAGTAAATTTCACTCAGGGAAACAACAACCTCCAGGCTCCAACCCCACATGCAAATTTTTGTTTGTACTTAAATTTGCCATTTTAACGACCGTGATCACCTCCACACATGCATGCACCAAAACACCAGTCGGTTCCTGACACTATTTAGCAGGGGCAGCATCCTTGGCTTAATGAGGCCCAACATGACTATGATTAGTTAAAGAAATACAAACAGACCCGGAGCGTTTTCCCTCTTATAGCAGACACATAATAGGCTCAGCCAGACCTTTCTCCAGCGCTGACAGAGCTCTGTAAAGATAGGTCTGTTCATGCAAGACAACCCCTTGACTTTTCTACGAATAGTCAGTAATGTCACTCCATAACACATGTTGAATATTTATTTGAAAGTACAGTATTTATTCAGGCTTATTCTTGCATTTTCTGGGCAAATATTCCCATATTTCTGACGACATACTCCATGTGAGCTCTGATATATTCAGACAAGTCGTTTTGGCAAATGATATGATGGATGGACAATAATGATCCACTTGCCAGGTATGTTAGGACGGTGGAGGAAAAGGCCAAATCAATGACTGGCAGACAGTGTTAACCACAAGAGAGTGTCCAAAAGTAAGCATCTGCTTTTTAGGCTCAGGAAAAGTCTATTGAGGGTGGCTTGAGATTGGATTATAAAGGTTTTGCCACTGTTCTGTCAGAAAAAGATACTGTATGTGATACATTATGTGAATGACAATAGAAGGACAATAATTCTGAAAACATTATGTGCAGGTGTAACATTGGAGCCATCTGAATAAACTTGATTAAAAAATAAAAAGCGTCTTTAGACATATTTCCTGTTTACAAACAAGCATCTTGCTAGAAACAAATCAAAAAACTGTTCAAATGTAAATGAGTTTTCCTCTCCTTGAAATCACATGTCTGCCTTAGTTTGTTGACTGAACCTTAATATGGCATAACAAAGACGGCTAACAAATTACAGGAAAACCCAACATAAAATGTGTTATTGAGGTGTTGGCCCACCACATGCAGCCAGAACAGCTGCAGTGAGCCTCAGCGTTTATTCTCTGAAATCCACTGGAGGGATGAGCATCATTTTTCCTAAAGAGATTCCCTCATTTAATGACAGTGGTGGAGAGCGCTGTCTAACACATCGGGCCAATCGGGCTGATGTTTAACTGGATTGACATCTGGTTATATGATTAATTTAATTTAATAATTTCTTCTACAAAAGCATAAGTGATTTTCTTTAAATTGACGATGATGGGGAAATAAAACAGCAGGTTGTGTACAGCAGCAGCTAAATAGTCAATAGATGTTTATGTGAACCGCCGCTGTGCTTAAGTCTAGCCTTACAGAGCCTCTATAGCTTGACTGCAGACTCTTCCTCAGCCACATTCACAAAAAATGGTTTTGCACAAACATGTGCTGCAGGTTTCACCGACTTTAAGGTCTATGCTATGCAGCTCATTATCAGCTGCTGGGCTGCGTCTGATACTGCCCTGCAGATACTCTCTGCCAGTGAAGGAGAGCTCCCATTCAGAGGTGGGATTTGTATGAGATCCCTAAGAAAGGAAAGAACTATAGTGAAACCTGTGAAATATGAGTTACAGTAATGAACAGTCACAGTTTAACTAACAACATACAAACAATGTTATTACTACTTGTTTGTGGTTATTGCTGCCATAAATCCATGGGTTCACTTTCATGTTTCCAGCAGCACTGTAAAACATGATCACATTATATTTTATGATGGATTAATGCAAAAAACTGGTTATTTCAAATGGTTCTTTTACTTTTTCATGCCACTGCACTGTGGTGAACTTCACCTGAGCAAACTGGTATTATACAGATGGAGCAGGGGGAGGTGGAGATGATGATGATTTGATGTGTTCATGAGGTAAATGCAGCTGAACACATTTTAACATCATTTATATTCAAGTTGAAATTCAATCATGATGAATACAAACCATTACACGATTGGATTTTCTTACACAGTCACATATTGTGTTCATTGATAATATTTAATCATTTGTTAGCTGATAGTTACATACAAGCCTGTTCTTATATTGCACTTCTTTTTTCTCTGTGAGTCTTATAAACTTGTCTGAGCTGTGACCTTCTTTTTAGAGGCAGAGAATTTTCCCTGGAGAACTGGCAGTTGCTATTAGCGCGACCTCAGCGAGTCCACCGGGACACTTAATCATCCTCTGTTAACATGTCACCTCTTGCTCTTTGCACAGTCCCTCTTTAAATACATGTGCAATGAGGAGAGAGGCACACACTTAAAGACACTAACAACCTACAAACTGAGGCTCCAGCCTGCTGCGTCGGCTTAGTAAATACTGCACGTGTTTGGGAGTAAAATGACTTGCGTCTTTTTTCAGGTGCAAAAAACCTGCGTCAAATCTAGTACATCTGGTCCTCAGTTGTTTTGTTTTTTATCAAGTTGAAGTGACTGAATGCTCAGCCCTCAGGGTTGAACCTGTGTAGGAGTAAGCAGAGGAATGGAAGAGGAAGGATAAAGGTGAATTTCAGCATCTGTTTGGCACCAGCCCTCGTGAAGTTATCTCTGTTGAACCATAAAGAAAGTAACTTTCTCGGAGCAACTAAGTGGCTGGTACACAAATCACTCCTGACCGCTGTGATGTCTTGATCCCTGTGATATTTTTCATGTCGATCTTCTTTGATGTTTCTCTATCCGGCCGAGAAAAAAAAGGTCAGACATCTTTGTTGAATTACACCGGTGACATTTATTGAGGAGGATTCATGGGTCTGAGTGCGCGGAGCATCGGACTGCAGACCATTATCAGCTCAGCAACTTCAGAGGTGTCTGGCATATGTTAATGTATGGAGTTCATATAATAAGAAGCAGAACATATATAAGACCTCTGCTTTCTCCAGATTAACAAGCGACCTCACTTTTCTTCAAAGTTTACAGCCAATTTATGTTATTTTATCTCGTTGTATCTCTCTCATGCAACCAGTAAATATTATAATAATAATAATAATAATATAAACAGAAGAGTCAAAAATCCCTGTTGGATTGGTTTGGAGCTCAGTGTTAAGATCTGACTTGAGTAGTACAAATATTTTGGAATTCAAAGATTATTCTTTACATCTTAGATGTTTTCTCATTATCACTGTCATGTTTTGTATGTTATTGAAATAGAAATAACAAAACAGTACCTGAAGTAAAATTCAATTTAATTCAATTAATCTATAGGGAGAAGTAAATTATATATTGTGAATACATTTGAGTGAGGACAACCTGCGTAGTTCAAAAGTATTTATTTTCACTGTTTCTTTTCCCTGAATTTATCATCTTTATTTTACTGAGTTTATCTGCATCTGTATCTCGCACTTTATCAACAACAGCAGCAACAACAACATTCTCTGAGTGCTGAGATATTTTCATTTAAATATTCACTTCTAAGTCCCCACTGTGATATGGAACAACATAAAATATGATACTGAAAGCACAAACGCAACATGCCTGTTTAAAAGCAGCGTTTCTGTACACAATTACTTTTGCGGTGAAGTTTATTTATTTATTGCTTGTCTGAACTGATTTTGCCAGTTGAAGAAGATTTTCTCCGACAAACATCCCTGGGCGGGGCTCTAAATAGACACTTTCTCTCTCTATAAAGCCATACAGCTTTTTTAATATTCATCCATGTGAATGTTAGCGCTGCACGTTGGAGGCACAATGATGTGATAGCAGCTGCTTCCAGTTAATTCTCCATGTGAGGAGAAGGAAGGTGAACATGCCAGAAAACAAACCAGCTCCAGAAGACATCGTTGGCTTTTAATTGCTTGTGAGATTTTCTTTGTTCAAACCACTTAAACGCTTCCCCAACAGGAGGAAGCTGCTCGGCCCTCAGGACGGGAACAGGCAGTGAATTGGATTAATGATAATGAGTGTGATTTATTTATTTATATTCGTAAAAACGCTGCATATAATTGCCTTGGGTTCCTCTGCAAGGCTAATTGAGGAAAGTGGAGGATAATGGCTCTCAGACTGACAAAACAAATCCAGCTCCATCCACCATATAAGATGTTAAATTATTATAGTATTATGAAGAGTAACTTGGACAGTGATTGTTTTTTTAAAGATCCACAGCTGATGTGCCCAGACGCCCCAAATATATTTGAAATAAAGCATATTATGTTAGTCTGGCACTCTAGAGCAGGGGTCTTCAACGTTTTTCAGGCCATGACCCCCAAACTGATGGAGAGATGGAGCAGGGACCCCCTACTATATATATTGTATAAAATAGTGTTTTATATTAAACTGGGCCTAGTGCCATGTATAAACATAGCTACCCTGTTATTGTGCATTCAATACTAAGCTATTCAAATAATACACAGGTTCATATATTCATGTTTTTATTATTGTGTGTCGCTGAATGTGCGCATTGCTGACTGAAAGATAACGTCTTCTGCCTCCATTTATCCGTTCGCTACAATAAGTTGGATTCATGTTAATGTGTATTTAAAGACGTTTAAATTTGTGGAAAAAAATTAATTAAAATTAAAAGAATATAAAAAATTGTCTAATCAACCAAAAATTTGGTTGACCCCCTGTTGAAGACCTCTGCTCTAGAGGAACATACACAGACAGCAGAAAAGGAAATATGTATAACTTTACAAATAATTTGTTACATTTATCTGAATGTAATAATATTGAGAGTTTTTATGAAAGAAGAGTTAAAGCTGTTTTTTTGCTTTTTAGGGACGACTGAACAAACTTTAAACGTAACACTGAACTATCATCACAAATTTAAACCTAGAATGGAATTAATGCTTAACACAGGAAGTGTTAGGCATTAATGAAACAACTTCCCTGGTTGTTTTGTTTTACTTTCACTCTGCTACCATAACTGTTATCTCCAACTCCTGAGGCTCCATGTTGTCCGTCTACTGTTTATTGTTGGGCAGATAATATCAAGGGGGCCGTGGTGAGATGTAACAAAGTACATTTACTTTGTTGCTGTACTTAAGCACATTTTTCATGTGTCTGTACTGTACTTAAGTAGATTTAGTTGTGGTAACTTTTCACTTTTACTCCACTACTTATATTGGCAAATATCAATACTCTCTACTTTGCTATATTTTGACAATAAATTGCATTACCTGATCACATTGTTTTTTTACATTTATATAATTGACAAAGAGATGGGTATTGGTCCATTGATCCAATCAGAGTGGGCAGGTAACATTAGAGCCCACCTCCTGCGGCTGCATCACAGGTGAAGAAGAAACATCTGAAATGGATGATCAGCAGCGTTCTTTATCAATATAATGAAGTTTGAATCGCTCTTGTATTAAACAAAATATACAGTAGGCAATAGGTTACAAATGGCAAGTACTATTTTTAAAAGTACTTACTTTTACTCTAAGAAGGTTATTGTTAATGCTTTTACTTGAGTACAATTTTGTCTATTTATTTGGACTTTAACCAAAATAAAATATTTTAGTGTTTAATATTTAATCAGCCTGCTGCTGAAAACAGTGTTGATGCTGTGAGCTGAGAATCAATGAACCAGTAGGTTTGTCGGTCATAGAATCTACACAATGAGCTGAAAGATGCTCATATACTCTAGTACTTGGGTTGCAGAGTTGTCTGGATATTCCCTGCAGGTAAATGGCCCCTTACTGCAAGTAAATGGCCCCTCACATAGTTATTTTATTTTTTAATATTTAATTAGTGCGGTTTTGAACATTTCTGAAACAAGGGAGAAAACATATGGCGCTGAAAAGCAAATACAGTAGCTACTGGTTAAAACCAGAATTTATGAATTTGGTTACGTAGTGAATCTTGACTTCAATATATTAAGCCATGTGGGCAATTTGCATGTTTACCCAACACAACTAAGAAGACTCTGGTATTCTCCTTGAAAGACACGTTTGTCTTGTGGTGCATCCTGGTGGCTATTTTAATCTCAGAAAAGTATACAAAATCATGCACATGGCTCACATGAAGAGATTCAAGTCGGAGGTGGAAAGACGGCCTTGTACAAGTTTCTGCTGAGAGGAGAAGTTGAGTGCTGGCTTTTCTCTCTATGGCCAGTCTGTACGCTTGATGTCTGCCAGTAAACACACAGCGCCACACATAGTGTCAAGCTCTGACTCAAACTGAGAGGCTCAGGGCTCGACCACTGCAGCGGCTGATTAAATGAAAGCAGCGAATAAGACGTTTTCGCTATGAGGAGGCCAAGCTGAACTGGCTGACCCGTGATTTTAATAAGTCTGAATCCAGCAGTGGATGAACCAAGGGATGGACTGTGATTAGGACCTCCAGGGGAGAAGTATCTGAGAGTATTTTCTCACACTCAGTGAACTTATAGGCGTGGGTCTTGGCTTTCTGCTCCAGTTGGCAAACTTATGTTATACATTCTGGTTTGTTTTTTCCTCTATGAGAGCGAAAAGATGTTTGTCCTGGCAGCTGTTATTGTTCGAATGGCGTTACGGAGGACAGGAGGCTCTCTGGCTGTGCTCAGTCGACTCAAGGCTGCACTAATGTTGGTTCAGTGTTACCAGTCTCCACAGGTCCATCACCTCCAGTATTGGGTTGTCTGAAATAATCTGCCAAGGAATTTTTTGGGCATTTAGTTTTTGTCCTTGTAATTCTACCTAAATATCACAAAGGAAGCGTCTGACTGTTTGGCTAGCTACCTACACATGCAGTGCATTCACATTTTAACCAACAGATGATGTCGGTGACGTGTTGGTTGACTACTGTATGTCTTTAACTGAGCTGGGCCTAATTCCCTGATGCTTAAATCCAGCAGGGGGTCAACTTAGGTCCGACCGGCCGGCTGGCACACTGGCAAAGACCCCGGTTTTTAACAACTTTCATTTTCAGTTAAGATAAAATTGTACCATTGCATGGTGATGTTGCTAAAAATAATTCAAACTTGGCAAATATTGGAAATATAAGTAGTGAGACATTCAGAAACAGTGAAACATGTGTAACAAAACCTATGCCACATAATTGAAACCACTTTACTGTGATGTAAAAATGTCAATCTATAGCTGCAGTCTAATCCACTTCATTTAATTCAATTTTGTATGTATTTTATATGTTTGAACCCTTTTGCAGTTTCCCAAAACTCAAATGTCTTTTTTTGTCAGACTTACAGTCCCAGCGATGTTAAATTGACTTGAATTTAGTAATTCAAAATAACGATTAACCAATGAACAAAATAATTGCTTTTTAATTCCTTCTCTATTTATAGACTTATCCTTGACTGACATTTTTTTATGTTTTAGTTCAACACTATTTGGATTAACATAATCAAAAAGTCAGAAGGAGATCTAAATAACCCTAACCTATTTGGAACATGCATGTATGTTCCAAATAGGTTTTTGTTAACTTTAACGTTGTTAACTTTATTGTCAGCAATCAACTCATAGATAATCTATACTATTATAACTAACGTGAAAAATGAGCGATATTAACCCACATTTATCTTCTAGGTGTTCGCTTCAGGTTTTATTATCCTTCCTTATTGTCCTTTCTTTTCCTTCTCCCTGCAGATTGAATCGGCGGTACAGGGAATCCATCATGGCCGGCGGGAGCTGTTAGAGGAAGGCTGCAGCTCCTACACCCGTAAACGCAGGGTCCTCATCCCAGAGGATCTGAAGCACGTCATTGTGGATGACCAGCATGGCTTACTTTACTGCTACGTGCCCAAAGTGGCCTGCACCAACTGGAAGCGGGTGCTCATGGTTCTGACAGGCGTCGCAGGCTCCCACAGAGAACCCCTGGCCATCCCTGCCAACGAGGCCCACGTGCCAGGAAACCTCCGCACCCTGTCGGAGTACTCCACCTCCCAGATTAACCAGCGCCTGCGCACCTACCTGAAGTTCGTCTTCGTACGGGAGCCCTTCGAGCGGCTGGTGTCTGCCTACCGCAACAAATTCACACGGAGCTACAACACAGCTTTTCATAAACGATACGGCACAAAGATAGTGCGGCGGCACAGGCCAGACCCACAGCCGGAGGCTCTGGAGAAAGGAAATGACGTCTCGTTCGAGGAGTTTGTGTATTATCTCGTGGACCCAGCCACCCAGAGGGAGGAGCCCTTCAATGAGCACTGGGAGCGGGTGCACTCTCTGTGCCACCCCTGCCTCATCCACTATGACGTGGTGGGGAAATACGAGACGCTGGAGCAGGACTCCCGCTACGTGCTGCAGCTGGCTGGGGTGGAGGACCAGGTCAGCTTCCCCACCTCGTCCAAGAGCACCAGGACTACAGGAGACATGGCCGCCCAGTTCTTCCAGAACATCAGCCCTTTTTACCAGAAGAAACTGTACAACCTCTATCGTATGGACTTCCTGCTCTTCAACTACACAGTACCAGCCTACCTCAAGTTCAGATGAGGCTGGAGCGTCACTCGAACACAAGGTTCCACTTGAATGTGTGGAGCCTGAAAATGTACAGTTTGTTTTTTGAGATGTTTTCTTATCACTGACACTGTAAATACTGTTTTGGAAGAAAGAAGCACCATAAAAAGTGAGAGCTTATGTCACAAAAAGAACATCCAGCTGAAGAACTTGTGCAAACAGAGGATCAGAGTAGGAGAGGACCTTCCATCACAAGAGGAAAGTTTCTGCCTGATGAACGCAAATTCTTTTTTACCATAAACAGTGATCGAGTGGATGTTGCTCTCTGTCTCTGAATGGGTGAAACACCCTTCATATTTGGTTACATTTCACTTTACTTGTCTGCTGTTTCCAATGTGTAATTTGCACAACAAATGTATAATATCTACAAGATGCAGTAACATTATGAAAGTATTAAAACCACACATGAACAGTGAATGTCTCAGAACGTACGTGCCTTTAATTGCAGGTCTTATCCAGCAGACAACTTTTGTAACTGTGACTTTTTTGTGACTGTGATACTGTTTTTATTTATTGTTACTTGTGACTCTACCAAGTCCTCCAAACCAAAATAGATTATATGGTTCTCTCACGATTTCCAAATAAATGCATTTCAGCAAGAAGCTGCTCATTGCCTTGAATATTGTTCATTTTTATAGGTTTTGAAGGCAACCATCAATAACAGCAGTCATGACTTACATATCATTTTATTTCAGTGACAAATCATGGCAGCAAAGACGTCTTCTAAATTTTTTTTACAAATGTGATGGCACTACAAAGTCCAGTAAAGCTTGATGTCACTGTGAAAATAAGAATATTCACATCCGTAGATGCTATTTTCAGATCACTACAAACATCTGTCTAAACATGCATATCAAGCGGTTGAAAAGGCCCCATACAGCGAGAGGCTCACCGAGTCATTTCTACTCAGAAATAGCACAAAGAAATATCTGTACTGTCTTTATCCGGAACGTATAGTAACATAGAGACAGTCAAACGACAGGATACCTTTAGTGGCACTGTGATGCACAAAAATATAATATCCAGTAGAGAACATCAAACGCAGAGAACTGAAGGCTTATCACGGTGTAAAGGCACAAATCTACAAAAAATAAAGACAGTAAAATCCTAACATTCCTCCAGGCAGTGCAGCATCTGTTGATGCACATTTACACTCAGTTTTATAATTTAATTGCCCTAATACAATCACTTGCCATCTAACATTTTAAAAGCTGACAATGGGTGTACAGATGTTTAACCAGGTAACGATACTGTGGGTTCTTCAGTCTCCGTTGTGTCCATTTTAGATGGATGTTGTTTCTACAGGGCCAAGCTTGGTGTTGATTCAAACTCCACAGAGTCCACACTGTCCTCAGCTTATCTTTCTATGTTGAACCAGGTCATGTTGACTTTTATTTTTGCAGCCTCTACCTTGTAATAACTCCATCTCTGATGTGAACCCGTATTTTGAGCATGAAAAACCATTCTTATGAGTAAGTTATTTTTTTGTTGACTAATTATGACCACTAAAGAATAATATAATCTGTCCAAACAAAAGTCTAATCTGTGCTCAAAAGATGTCTGTTATTTTCTGTCGCTCAGTTTTTGTCATTTGCTCTTTATCTCCTGCTCTTTGGGACGCTCACAGTGTGTTTATCCTGATCCCTGCACACGTGTCAAACACAGAATATTCAGAATACTAATCAACAGTTCCTGATCCAGTGTAAACCATACATAGATTTGTATACATTACAATGATAATGAACATATTCTTTTTGCAATTCATTTTTTCATTTTCCTCATAAACCCTCTTCATTCTGTATAAATGCATGAAAAACATTGCGCGAGCAACCACACTGGCAACAAAACAACCAGAAGTGACTTAATCCCGTTTTTAGACAAAATTGTTGCATAACTATAAAAGTCTGTTCAGACTGATGTAAATTGGTATTTATTCCCCCAGCCAGCCGATATGCCAACTGTCTGTAAGCTCTAAACTGGAAGAGTCTTTCCAATAAATTGTAGTCAAGTTTGGATCCCAAACATGTAAAGGGGAAAATGAGGCTGTATACATAGGGCTATATCTGGTAATAGTGTACATTTTTTTTAAATTCCAAGATCTAATCTGAACAGTTACTATGGAATGACAGAGAAAGCTAAATATAATAATAATAATAATAATAATAACTTTATTTATATAGCACTTATCTAAATAATGTTACAAAGTGTAATATTGTGTCTGTGTGTATTTGGTCGGCTCAGCCTCCGATAGCCTCTGGTTAATCTCCTTTTCCCTCTCATCTCTGTGCAGTAATAAAGCGTCAGGCTTTGTGCAAACTGGGGGGTTAGGTCAATTTTTACAGCCGAGGTTAACACTTGTGTGTAATGTCATTAGTTAACCTTAAAGGGATAGTTCACCCGAAAGTGATAATTCTGTCATTATCTACTCACCACTATGCCGATGCCGGGGGGCTTCTCACGTTTCTTTACGTTTGAAGAATTGGTTCTTAGTTACTTCAATTGTATTGGATTTGGCTGCAACGCTGTTTACCCCTGAAACTCCAAAAGTGTTTTGTGGACTCAAACACTTCACCCACCCCTCCATCGGCATAGTGGTGAGTAGATAATGAGGGAATTTTTATCTTTGGGTGAACTATCCCTTTAACACCTGGGTTAACCCTCTTATTCATTTAAAAATGGCCGCTGTGAAAACGAGCAAAAGGTCAGTGGCTCTAACTGTGCACTTGCACAGTAGGGAACATAATCATACAGCAAAGAATAGATTTCTTTTGGCTGAATTTAAATTATTGGCATGATGATCATTTCTTCAATGGAATGTATGGGCTTGAAAAAATGCAAATTTCTGTGCTCAAAATATCCCATAGTGCCATCAGTAGGCATTAACAGAATGCCCTAACTTGCCTCCTGTGGCCTTTCTTCCTCACCTTCTTGTTGAAGGAAGTCCAATGGGCTTCTTGTACCGCATATAGGGAACAGTACATTCAGCATGTACAGACAAACTTTTCTGTGTCAAACTCCAGCCCCAGATGAGCTGAGCGTCAGAATGAGTCTGAAGCTCAGAGCCAAGAAGCCAGTCCCCAACAGGTCACCGAGAGCTGTGAGGTATGGGATGGAGAAATTGTCTGGATCGAGTCCCCTCTTCCACAGCCAGCGCACCATCAGCCTGGCCCCGTAAAGCAAAATCACCACCTGCATGATGACAGTTGATTCAGATTTCAAATTGGAATATCTCAGATTAGTACTATTTAAAGACAAAAGTAAAATTAGTCTTGTAGGTTAAAACATCTTCATATCGGGTTATTTGACCTGAAGCAGAGCAGCAGACAGGTAGCAGATGATGAAGGAGAAGGTCATGGCAGTATGGCCGCCCCGCAGGAGGTGGATGGTGTACAGGAAGAGGAGGTGACCCGGGACGACGAGGAGGACCAGGACTTTGGCTGATTGAGAGTTCACGTCTGGGTCAACACAATACAAGTAATAACAAGTGTGAAGCCTATACTGTGTTTAGCATTAACTTAAAAACAAGCGTTAGGTGTTAAAAGAGCTAACTTTAAACAATATACTCTTGTGCTACATAAAAGCATCAGTGCTGTTTACAGATGTATCAGTAGAATTGTCAACCATGATTTTATTTTCAAATGAACCCTGATCGTCTGGTTGATGAACATCAGAAACAATGATTGGTGCATCTGTACTGAACCAGTTGCATTATTAAATTCACATTTCACATAAACGTGGTTCATGTCTGGTACAAACAAGACTTTTTAAAGGAATAGTCAGACAACTTGTGGAGTTATTTATGGTCTGTATGTAGCTGGAGCTAGGATCAAGTTATTACCTCTAACCTATTCAAATGATGCCATATGTTGTTCTTCAAATTAGTGTTTTTACACATCACAAACTGATTAACAAACTGCTAACTTCAGTCAGAGTCAAGCTGTTTCCCCCTGTTCCTCGTCTTAATGCAAAACGAAGGTAGGATAAGCGTTACTAATCTGTTGACTGTAGCTTCATTACAGCACAGAAGTGAGAGTAGATCCTCTCATCTAACTCTTGACAAGAAAGTTATTGTATTTCCCAAAATGTCAAACTATTAATTCAATTTATTTCCTCCTACTATTTCACCAAAGTAGCTGGTTTGAAGTGAATTTTCCGTTTGTGTCATTTTTGTGCTGAAGAACATCCTAATTATTCCATTAGCAATGGAAACAAGACTGCTATGCAACCTACTGCAAAACCAATATAACTAATTAACAACTCTTTCTGTTTCTCTTTCTATTTTCGTGGAAAGAGAGATAGAGACTGCTAGAGAAATATCACAACATAACTATTTAGCTCTATCCTAGACTATTTATCATCTTTTAAGCTGCCAACATTTCTTCAATAAAACTCTGCCTCTGAATCGCAAAGGCTGTTGAACTCAAGTGTCACAAACAGAAAGGATCCAGACAAAAGCTAAACTTATAACAAAGAGCTATATTTCTGCACAAAGCCTTTAAACCAGGTGTTGGTTTTTACATCTGACCTGAGGAGCAGAAGGTATCACAGGGTCCAGGACAGTTCTCATTCTTTTTTAATGGAAGGGATCCAGGAACACCCCAGTAGTGGAGGTAGGTGGACATCCTGCTGGCCTGGATGGCCACCAGATTTCCCCCTACACCTGCATGGACAGGAAATGGTATTCATGAAAGTGTTGCCAGAGACCAGTAATGATAAAATATACAAAACCATTTCAGGATTCAGCTGAGAACAGCAGTAAGGCTGACTGGTATCCAACGGTTGCCGTTGTTCTCTGTCCCTCTGAGAGCCTCTTGGCTGAGCAGAATAGAGGAAAAATAATTCACCAGCCCAAACAGTAATTTGACTTGAATCTACTCAGCAGTTATTCCTAACTCTCAGGCTCCTGTGGGATGCATTTCTCTGAATGTCTGGAAAAGGCAATCTAGCTATATTCATTGTAACATATTGCTCTTCGCTTCAGGCTGATTTCATTTTGGCTTGCAGAGGGTTAGAGCACATGGGTCATTGGAGCAAAACAGGGGGATTGTTTCTGGTCAACATGGCAGGAGGGAAGAGAGCTGAATAGGAATGCAAATGCACTTCCTGTACTGGGATGGCAAAGGAGTCTGTGGGAGCACCACGGCTGGCAGGGATGCTGCGGAAACGGGAGCGGATGAATGCATAGTTGGCATTCTGATCAGGCTTTTGGTTCATGTAAAGACCATTGTTATGGCTCTCTACTTAGTATGTGTGGGCAGCAGAAGATCTGGCCCCATGTGCCTCCCTGAGGGTCCTGACAGAGAGGAGACTTTCCCACCTCGTGACTGACTAACACTTCATACCTGGAGCCATTTAAAAGTTGAGCTTTGTCTTTAGCACTGTGACTTATTCACTGTCTGCATGTGGAGACCCCAGGACTTATAAATAATGGGATTAGCTGCTGGGCGCCTGCACGCTTTAGCAATTTCCACATGACATCAGTTGCCATTAGGCTTTTTCTTACAATAATGAAGGTACTTAAGAGGCTTAATTATCATTCTTCAGATTAAGACCATTAAAACACCATAACCCCAAATCCCAGCTCTGCTTACTCCTGTAGGAAAATATGTCAGTGTTAATTCCTTTTCCAAGAGAGGAGAGGTCACTAATTGTTTCAGTTTAAATGAAAGGGGCATTATTCACAATTACATCTATTTCAGTAAAAAGTAACCACTACTATTATCACAGTTAATTTCATATCTCTGGCCCTGTGAAATGAGGACTTGTCTGACAAAGTGTCCGCTGAGCACTGTATCATACATCCCTGCAGAAATTCTGTCTCCTCTAGATTCAGACTAAAAGGACATCTAATTTCTCTAAACTGTTTCCTTGTTTCCTCTCTCCTTGCATCCTAACTCCTCCTTGGCATCTCTCCTTGCATGTTCAGTGGGAACCAATCGGATGCAAAGAAAAGTTACAAGTGGGGGAAAAGGTGGACAAAATGTAATTAACCTTCAAAGTTTTGTCAAATCCCTGCTATAATAACCGTAGTTTCAGATTATTAATGATATAATATAATTATACAATATAATAATTAATTGAATTTAACCGACATAAGTGATCTAATGACTAGCTCTCTATTGCCATCAGCATGTTGATGTTCTCACTTCTCCAGGGAAATACCTAATAGGCATTTACTTGAAGTATTGGCCCAAAATGAATGCTTAATAAACGACCTAATAACACTTTTAATGTGATACAGTGCAAATAATAACCATAAAGATTTGTATCTCACAAGCAACTTATAAGTAATCACAGTTAAGACTGGAAATGAAATCATGAAATATAAGTTTACTACTGAATCGATCAATGAATTATTTCTCTTTTTAAACCATGTATCTAAATTGGTCTAACTGCTCAGCTGGGAAAACCTCATCATATACAAAAATATCTAGTTCTCAAGATTACACCTGGTTTATCTCCTCCTCTGTCTTTTTTCATCAACTTCAAATCTACCTCCAGTAGAACTACCAGAGGTGCAGCCAGGGGGCGCTGCACAATCCCACTCTGGCATCTCAACATTTGCTGCTATTGTATTATGATTATTGCACGATTTTTTATTACGGGATGCCTTTCAACATCTGGCAAAGGTACAGCTGATGAAAATCACCTAGTGCAGCTAACTCGGGTGCATTTACATTTGTATTAAATTTTTTTTTAATATATATGTAAAGTATTTTAATATAAATAGTCCCTTCCCAAATAAAGAATAAATGAATACATTTAGATTCATAGTGTATATATATAGTCAAATAAAATTAAAAAAATCTCCCTCTCACCCTCCTTGTTGGGGGGGGGGGGTGGTATTGTCTTCCTCTGCCTGGGAGTTTGAGGGTTCTGCGCAGTATCTTAGCTGTTCCTAGGACTGCACTCTACTGGACTGAGGCTTCAGATGTTGATCCTGGAATCTGTTGGAGCCACTCTCCCAGTTTGGGGGTCACAGCCCCCAGTTATATACTAACAACTATATAACTATATAACTACTATACTGCTAAAAAAAATGAATGGAACACTTCAATCTCACATGAAATCTTGATGAACGAATTAATCCAGTTGAAAATCTTTACTGATGTATATTCTATAATTTTTTGAGAACAAAATGATGTAACAACGGTCAATGGAAACCAAAATCAGGCTGGATTCGAAACCACACTTTAAATCAAAGTGAAAACCTGAAATCACAGGCTGATGCAACCTGCGTGAATTTCATCCTGGCAACTCATAATGTGACTCAGTAGTGTGTGAGGCCCCCGCGTGACTGTATGCACTCCCGACACGTCTGGGCATGCTCCCTATGAGTCGGCAGATGGTGTCCTGGGGATCTTCTCCCAGACCTGGATCAGGGCATCAGTGAGCTCCTGGACACTCTGGTGACACTTGGCGGTGTCGGACACACCAATACATGACGTCCCATAGGTGCTCAATTGGATTTAGGTCAGGGGAACGTCAGAGCCAGTCAATGGCCTCAATGCCTTTGTCATCCAGGAACTGCCTACACACTCTGGCCACATGAGACCGGGCATTGTCCTGCACCAGGAGGAACCCGGGGCCCTCTGCACCAGCGTAAGGTCTGGCAATCTCACCGTTGGCTATAACATGGAGTTCTGTGATCCTCCAAGGATATGCCTCCCAAGACCATCACTGACCCACTGCCAAACCAGTCATGCTGGATGATGTTACTGGCAGCATAACGTTCACCACAGCATCTCCAGACTCTTTCACGCCTGTCACATGTTCTCAGGGTGAACCGGCTCTCATCTGTGACGAGAACAGGGCGCCAATTGTAGACCTGCCAATTCTGGTGTTCTCTGGCAAATGCCAATCGAGCTGCGCGGTGCTGGGCTGAGAGCACAGATCCCACTAGAGGACATCGGGCCCTCATGCCACCCTCATGGAGTCTGTTTCTGACAGTTTGGTCAGAAACATGCACACCTGTAGCCTGCAGGACCGGTAAGGAGCTGATACGGGTCCTGCTGTTTTGTTGATGCCCTTCTACGGCCATGTCCAGCTCTCCTTGTATAACTGCTGGTCTCCTGGTATCTCCTCCATGCTCTTGAGATTGTGCTGGGAGACACAGCAAGTCTTCCTGGAGGAGCTGGACTACCTGTGCAATCTGATTGGGCTGCACATACCACCTCATGCTACCAGTAGTGACAAGGACACTAGCAGAACACAAAACTAAAGAAGAATTAGCCAGGAAGGATAAAGAGAGAGCAGCTGTCTGTGGCCAGCACATGCAAAATCAAGACAACCTCTTTTTGGGGGTTGTCTTGATTTTGCTTCTCCATTGGACATGTTGTCACTTTAATTTGCACCAAAGCAGGTGAAAGTGATTCATTATAACTTGTGCTTCCTAAATGGACAGATTGATATCATTGGAATTTAACTGACTTGCTGTTATACTTTGACGATTAAGTGTTATGTTTGTTAGTGTGTTTTTTTTAGCAGAAGTTATAATATATATATAAAATAAAAAGACTCAAAACAGACGATACACACCTTAAAATAGTCTCAGTCTAAATAAATAGGTTCATATAAAGTAAATAAGTGTGGAAATGGTGCATTAATCAGACAGGATTTTACTCACCGTTGATGACTGGTGTGAACACTGCCATTCCCTCAAAGTTTGGATCACTCACTGTCTTATCCAGAATCAGGCCACCAATACTGAAGAGATGACAACACAGCACATCTCAGTGAGTCTCAGTGGGTCACCTGGGTCTAAAGCTGCAGCTGTCAGCCTGTCACCTCACCTGCTGATGGCCATGGCCATGATGACCGGTGTCCAGCCTGACTTTAGGACCTCTCTGACCGGTGGAGAGCGGCAGGCCATGGTGACCCAGGCTGGGATGAGGAGCAACCAGAAGACACACACCACAGGAGGCAGGTACCACATGTCTGCACAGAATAAACCGGTACAGATGAGTTTAATGCAAACAGGGATTAAGAATTAAAAGGATGTGACGATGATATGAAAGAGTGCAGACAGCAGGTAGAGGTTTACTGCTGTTCTAAATCAAATGTGGACTATGCTGCCATCTTCTGGTTGAAATGCATCACCACTGCACCACCAATACTGCTGATGCACAGTTATGTAAATGTTGATCATCTTTTGCTCCTAATATCTTTCAAAAACTCTTGTGTCAGTGTAACTGATTCGATTTAGGCTTCATCCTTTTTGACCAACAAACAAGTATCTCTGCACGTGCTTCCCTGATAAGTGTGACCTCTGACCTCTGTAACAGAAGAGGAGGCTGCTGACCCCAGCGAGCACAGACAGCGTGATGACATCACCAAGGCTGGCCGCAATGGGCGTGGCCACGTTATCCGGGTTAATCCCCATTTTCCTGGAGCCAATGATCACTGCCACCATCACCAGACCTGACAAAGCATCAGACAGAGTCTTGACATAGAAGACATAAAAACAACACACCAGGCTCAGAAACGTTCCTGCCCGCCAGTTGCATTCTGGGTATCCAATCTACTCTCAGCCCCTCGTTTCTCTGCAGCACATTGTGTGTATGTCTCACCTAGAGACAGAGCAGTGATGAAAGCAGTGGTGACGCTGCTGGCACACAGGATAGCAGCCTTGATAAGATCCCCTCTCCCCCTGGTCAGAACCCCAAGAGCCAACGCTGCAACCGCTGCCAAGAAGCCCACAACTGTGGCCTGGACCTGGGGAGGGAGGACAGAGCCTAGAGGATCTATTCATTATATTTATTTATTGAATTTGTTTATCAGTCTATAGAACTCTCTTTCCATATTTGTATATCATCATCGAAGGAGGTGTGTGTTTGTTGGTTGGACGATTGGTTGGATTCTTTGTCAGCAGCATTATGCAATAACTACGGAACAAATATCAGTGAAACTTGGGGGATGGATGGAACATGGGCCAAGAACATTTTGGCTCGGATCCACAGACAAATGGAAGGGTTCAGGAATTGTATTTACCATTGTCTTTAACATGGCAAGATAGGGTGTTTACTTGACCTTTTGTTTTTACAGATATCTCGATTTAACGATCGATGAAAAAATGTGTGCAATTTGCAGCTTGATTTAATTTACGGGGACTGTTGGGCCTTGGTGGAGGTATGAGCTCAAATGAATGTCATTCTAGTCTTACCTACATGTTATCTGTCTGTCTTAAAAACAAGTTAGAGACTGTATTATGCTGTACATGTTTTTGTGATGTTAGTGAAATACATACACTATTTGTGACTACGCAAAAATGACACACAAATCATTGTAAACCCATTGGCTGAAGTGTTCTGAATTGTACTACACATTGAACAAAGTGATGCAGTGTGTTATCCTTATTGTATGGATGTAGTATGGATGAGTGTGTCACCTGAATGAGAGCCAGATTACAGACCACCAAACTCCACTGCTGCTGGGCCTCCTCCATCTGCCCTGTGTTCGCCTGTGGACGTTTCCATAGACTAGTTTATGTAATCATGTGTCTCAGTCACATGGTTTTGGTTTTTAAACAAGTCTCATCGAAATGTTTATGTAAAAGATGTTAGAATTACCCTGATAAATGCTTTGATTTGTCTTCGCTCAAAATCCAATACAAACCAAATGAAAGAATAATTGTTTCCATCTCGTTCTGATTGCATGTGTGTTGTGTTGTGTTGTGTTGTGATGTGTTGTGTGTGTTCCCACTCACTGCTGTTGAGAGTCTGGATGCCAAAGTCATCTCTAGATTCCCCTTCAGCCCCACCAGAGCTGGCACCAAGATAAACACCTCTGAGATCTCCTTGAACACCTCCCAGTGCTGAAACACACCACAGTGTTCGTTTAGGGCACAATCTGCTGCCACCGAGCACAACGCCAATACATTACAGTGAAATACACAACAAAAACTATTGTTTTAATGAATTTTTAAATGAAAATGTAGACTGGTATTTAATTTACTTTTTTTTAACTGCTGCAACACACTTCAATGAACCTTTGAAACATTTGCCAACAGTAAATGAGGACTTGAAAACCTTCTTTCTGCGATTAAAGCCAATGCAGCAAAATCTGATTTAGATCATTTTTTAATTCACTTGTTCTTGATCAAAGTCTGGTGCCTAAATTACCCGCAAGGCATTGATAGCACTGAGAGTTACAGTTAGCAGCTGATGTAGCGGCTGGATCACAGATGTCAGATTAATTTCTTTCCAAATGACTTCTCATGTTTCTCACATCCACTCTGAGAATGTTTACCTCTGAACAGTTGGACTCGAGCGTGTTGCAGGATTTGATAACTGTTTCCATGAAACCCGATAACCTGATGCTTCAGCTAGCAGCTGACTGCCCTGCTGCCTTATTCAGTTACATTGAGCTGTTGTTGACATATCTACAAGACGTTAAAAACAGGGAGAGAGCTGTCTGGTGGCTCTGCTCTGTTTGCCTCGTGCTGTCCTGTAATTTGTGTAAATATTCAGTATTCACTCAAACAAACTGTTACCTGCCTGTTCTTTAAAGGTATGTCACTGTCTGTTTTACCAAGAACCCCTCTATAGATTTTATTAGATTTATATTCAATTATATTGTAAATTGCATATTTTTCCTTTTAGCACATTTAGCAAAGAAACTATAATTTGTTTGTATGCATCATCCCTAGATTACTTACATAAACATCACATTCACTCATTTGTCTGACGCACTCGGCCCTCCTGCTACTCGCCATTAAAAAAATTAACCCATGGAAACCAGTGGTGATGATGAAAAAGCATGAAACAAGACCAAGCATTAACTTTCATATTCATAATAGGTGTTAAGGGGTTAGGGTTACAAATATACCTGTATGTTTCGAAACAAACATACAGCTGATGATGCAGTGATAAGAGTGAGACAATATTACAAATAGGAAAATCTTCTGCAGACGAAATCTTCTCTCTGGATCATCTATAGTTCACTTAGATAAACATCCCATTCACTTATTTTTCTGATGCCCTCGGCCCTCCCACTACTTTTATATTCACAGTATTTGTTTAGAGACATATAACCTGTCTGGTATCTAATCTCAACAACAAGACTACTTTTTTCCATACTTGCACTGTATCCATGAGTATCCCGGCCGGCACCATACGGCACCAGGATCTGGGCTGCGATCATCCATGAGCTCTCTGGCAGGAAGCCGTGAGGTGAGTGGGTCAGTTTACATCTGAAGTCCCTCAGCTTCCTCCCCTGGAAGCCCAGCTCCAGACTCAGTTAACCCATCCCTGCCTGAAAAGTCCTGCTGGAGGTGTCACCAAATCTTTGTGTCGACGGCATCGATGACACAACCATTAGATAATGGTCTATTTCCACAGAGGGGAGAGAGAGTATTCCCTCTTTTGTTTGTGTGTTTCCAAGTTGTCACCTCAGGCTCTTTAAAAGTCACCGGTGATGGTTCTTGACTGAAATCAGTTGTTCATAAAGTTGTTTGGCAAAGAACTGTGATGACACAACAAGCTTGTTTTGTTCTTCATCTTTCTCTCCCACAGGGCAACAACGCAAAGTACTGTGCAAATGGTGGACTAGTCAGAGGAAGCTGCTTTCCTAGACTTGAATGGATAACACACACACACACACACACATACACACACACACACACACACACACACACACACATTGACACTCATGCACCCACACACAGGTCCACTTGACAGCAGATCTGTGAGGCCTCCTCTACCACTCTGCTACTGACAGACCACACACACACACACAGACACACATACACTTCCTCCTCTCATGCCTCACTCTTCAGCAGACGTGCTGCCGAGGTAGAGCGCTGGAAGCTGGGTCTCTCTCGGGGCCTGAAGAAGGTCCAGGTCCTGTAGGACAGGGACATCCAGAAGGCCAGCAGCTTCTTCTCAGCCCTCCTGTGCTGCTGCTCCTTTTCCTCCTTCTCCCTCCACACGTCCCTCTCCTTCTCCTCACTGCTGTGCAGATGGCCCGCGTGAGCTTGACCACCGTGGAGCCCCTTCCTCATTTTGATGAGGAGAAGGCCGGGATGCGAGCTGGGAGTTGGGACACTGATAGACGGTGGGACTGAAGAAGTATGGAGCCTGTGGTTGTCCCTGCCAGGGGCTTCTCTCTGATTGGATAGATGAGTCGTGACGGCTCTCTGTGATGGAGACAAGAATGTTTGTGTGTGTCTGAGAGAGAGAGAGAGGGAGAGAGGAGGGGGATGCTGCAGACGTCTGCGTTCGAGCGAGGCGACCACACTGTATCAGGAGTCCTCTTCTTCAATTGTCCTGCTCCTCCTGGTTTTTAGACTCAGAGGATGCTGCAGCTGTGTGCTCCCCCTCTTTGATAACAGCTCCTCCTTCCCCTGCTCCTCGATGTCTTCACTATGAGTGGCTGACGCACTGTGAGCAGCAGCAGGTGCCGTACCTGTCACCGACACGTGGTGCTGCTGCTGCCTGTAAAGGACACAGCTTGTCCTGTTCGACTGGGGACAACACAGGCTGTCACGACCTGGACCTTTCCAGAGTAACGTTTCATTACGTCACTCACCTGTCTGTTCCGTTATTATTCTCATACCATTTGCTATTCCATTCAAATATAATGTAAATATTTGCATGGTACAGTTTATAACATACAGCCTCCACATACACTCAAACTGCTGCTTGTAATAGGACGATAAAAAAGTCACGTTCTGACACTTTGTTCTTGTTTTTGCCTCTTTGCCCTTTTGTTTGAATTATATAATGCAAATACATGCAAATAGATGAAAGGAACATACGCACATACACACACAAACACACACACACACACACGCACACGCACACGCACACAGAGTGACTCAGCTGAATAGTGTCCTTGAGACATGACTCAGAATAGCTGCTCCGCTGCCTGCAGCTCCCCCCTCTGACTGCTGCCTGTAATTTGGATTATGAAGCAACAGCTGCTATACACAGTGGGGCTGTAACTGAGTGTTTATGGCGTTCGCACACACACTAATTTAATGGCTGAGTGGATTAAGAGGAGTTTTCCTTCTTCTTCTTGAAGATCACCTTGTCTCAGAGTCCAGAAAACTGACAGTAAAGAAATGAGTTGACAAGATTAAAAGTCTGCAGACAGAATCCTAACTCAGGTCAAAGTCGGTCCAGAGAACACACGAGTGATGCAGAGCTTCCTGAACCTGTCCTTTCCTTTCACATACAATTATGTCTCTATGGCCTCTGCAGCTGCAGCTTCTGTCATCACGTCTCAATGTCACTGAAGATTCACTGCAGCTCTGTTGTGATGATTCGTGATGTACAGGGGGAAAAAAGGGATTTGTCTTTTGATTCAAGCTCCTTGCTTTCTGTGCATCATTTTTCATCAGATTTAATGGAGCCCAAATATGTTCTAATTAAATAATAGTATCACTTTTCAGACAGTCATCAACTGCTATCTGATTTAAGTTAGCTGGAGCAACTGTCTATTTACTGCTATGAATAAACAATCACAATGCAGAGAAAGTTAGACTCTCTATCTACACTGAAAGAAGTGTTTACAAACTTTAAAACACGTTTTAATCAAAGTTTGGGTTAGTATAACTTGTATAACTTTTAGCAAACTTAAGAACCATATATATATATATATTTATATATATATATATATAAGGCTGCAAATACGACCTACACAGGTTTTGGAGTGTAAAGGTTTGATTTTCCATATGATTCGTGCACATGTACATTAGTGTTCATCCAGCTGGCTCCTCCTGCACACTCTTTATGTCCCATAGGCTTTACATTGGGACATTGTCAGGAAAAATACAACTTACTCGTGAAAGGGTCTGAAAAATAATAATGGTGGTGGAGAGTGGTGGTTTGTGGTCAAAGAGACCTTTTGGGGCCACAGGCAATATTTTTGGTTTCAATACCACATGTGGTTGGCAAGGAAAAGGCTGAAAGGTTGAAAGGTTGAAAGGCTGAGGGACAACAGCATAACCAGCTGTTTTAATATAAATCTAAAGAGGTCTAATATCAGTTACTGTAACTTTGCCAAGATCTGTTAATTTGTTCCCATGGGTCAAGGTCACTTTACAGACTGATTAGGTCACTGTGACCTGCAAACTCACAGCACCATAGTTAAGTTCAGAGAGACACGGAGAGACATTTAGCAGCACAGAGACAGAGACACCAAAGGACAGATATGGTTATATTGTCAGAATTAAGCAGTCCGTCTTCCAAGTGGAATAATGATCTGATCATATTCCACTTCCGCGTCCTGATTAGACTTTGAGGAAATAATCTAACAGGAACATTTTCTCACAGCATCAGTAACTGAATGTACTGAGATGAATGTAATGCAATGGTTCAGTCAAACATGTCCATGCTTTGCGTTTGCATGGGAGTTTTGGTGCAGATCACTTTGGACCTCTCCCACTGTAGTTTAAACTGGCGTTGGAGTTGTCTGATTCAACAGCAGCCTGCGTGTCACTGACCTGTGCCTGGTCCAGCAGCATGCCGGCCGTCACCATGCCCAGCCCGGCCAGCAGGTATGAGGGCAGCACCTGGAGGCAGATCACTCTGGACGACTCTCTGGAGGAAACGTGGAGCTTCTCTTCCTCCATGTTTGCAGGACAGCAGCAGCTGCTGATTCAGGTCGAACTCGCTGCCAACGCTCTGTGATCATACAAACCAGACTGCTGCCAACCACAGGAGCCAGATATTGTTTGACTTTCATCTATAAGTCAACCTGTCCTGAAGAACTTCTGCTTGGTGCAGCAGAGCTGTTATCTCTACTATACAGTTGATGACGGGTCAGAGCAAGGATGTCAAACTGTCCTGCAGTTATTTAAACTGTGGACTGTGCTTGAGGCTGTTTTCTTTTACTGCACATTTTCTGTGGGTTTTAGTCTCCACTGTGTGTGTGTGTGTGTGTGTGTGTGTGTGTGTGTGTGTGTGTGTGTGTGTGTGTGTGTGTACTTATTTTGTTACCTCTTTACGACTTTTTCCTGCATAAACACCGACCTTGTCAGGACCAGTATACCTCATGGGGACCAAAGCCTGGTCTATAATGAAGCAAAAAGTCATTTCTGAGGTCCTGGTTATGGTTAAGAGTAAGAGATGAATTGTGGTATATGTAACACTGTTTTTTTCACAGCATTAAAAACTAGAAGGAGAATATAAACCCAGTTACCTCGCAGCTAAAACAAATGCAGTCAAATGTAATGGACTTCCTGTTTGTGATGCAACTGTTTTAGAGGCGTTAAAACAGCCCTATATGTTTATTTTGGAGGCTGCATTTTGTGGTGCAGTTATAGCATTACGGGTGTTTCCATTATTTCGTCTACCCTGTTCATTTCAATGAAGATAGGCCAAATAACTCTGATTCCATGTGGTGCGATCATGGAGCAAAGGAGTTAATGAAGTCATTATCACCAGCGGGTCGATGGAACGTCCACAGCTGCAGGTGGAGGCTGTGGAGGCTCAGGTGCTGCATGGTTCAGCCATCACTTCCTCACCTCTTCATTTGGCTCCTCCTTTTCCCCCTCCTCTCCTCCACCACCTGACCATCCACCTCCACCTTCACCTCCTTCTCCTCCCCTATGACTTGTGGAGAAGTTATGAATGCAAATCAAACAGAATATCATCTGGTGGCTTCAGGGTGACGGAAGAAATAAAAGCACCAAATCACAACTTACATTATCTCAAGGCTCTTTACTTTTCAGTCATGTGTAAAACATCACAAGTGATAAAACAGGAAACTTACAACAGCAAAATAAAACTAAAAATCTTCTATATACATTTCACTCCACTTGGCTGCTTTTGTAATTTAAACAGCTTTACAAGCTTTAATGTTTGAGTGTAAACATTGTGTTCTACTGTAAAATAAAAGTGTTTCTTTTAGTTGTAAGGTTTTAAAAAATGATAATCAGTTAAGCAGAGGGTTAAGACTCGGCTGTTTACATGCAGGTGCTGCCATCTGACACTTCTGATGTCATTGAGTCTGTACAGTGGTGATCGTGGTCTGCAGCTGCAATATCAAGGTTCTGCCAAGTGCTGGAACAAACAATTTACAATAGAAATTTGCACTTGAACATGCAATACATCAGTGTGATAACTACTGCCTTAATTTGTGGGGGGCTGTCTTGTCATCAGAATCAGAATCAGAATCAGAATTCTTTTTATTGCCAAGTATATTTACATATACAGGAAATTGCCTTGGTGTGGCAATCCATATTTACATGCAGTCTATATGGTATAAGAACTTGTGCCTCAATGCAGATGATGTTGATGATACACATCGCTCTGACCAAGGACAGAGACTAAGGTGCAAACAGTAGAAAGATTAATAAAGACCTAAGAATGAGTAGAAACAGTGAAACCGACACCAGGGTTAATCATGGTTACGATGGCTGAAGCAGCGGAGATAATGACAAAGTGCATTGACACAAACAACCCTGAGAATCCAGATCACACCACATTTTGTGTTTTTTAACATCAACAACAATCTCCTGCTGCATTGTGCATGTGTAAAGGGCAACCTCTAGAAAAAGTCCGGACCCAAAAACAGTTGTAGAGGAAAACTTTGCATTTATTCCCTTGATTGTCCTCATGAAACAACTTACCAGTGAACATGAAGTTTAACTTTTAGCCAAGAAACTGCCATGACTCTGAGCCCTGAACTCTGAAAGACAGTGAAAAAACATTTTGGATTTTCTGTTTATGGGCATTTTAGATCATGGACACTATCTTGTTTTTCCTTGTGTTTTGGATTTGTGTTGGGTTGTTCCATTCTGAGGTCTGTTTCCTGTTTTATTTTGAAATGATGCTCCTTGCGTATCTCTAGCTTGATTTCCTGCCTTTGTCCTGTTTTCCTGCCCCGTAATGGTCTGCACCTGTTCCCAATGTGTTCCACCTGTGTTCACCCTGCCTCCTTGTGTATATAAGTCTCTGTGCTTCTGTCCGTCTGGTTCCTTGTTTATTTCAGTCGTGTTTTCCATTTCTTGTTTCCTAGTGTTCCTCAGTGTTTATTTTATTCTTTGAACTTAGTTGTTTTTTGGACCATGGTTTGCTTTTGTACCTCTTGTTAATTTATATTGATATGTGCCGGTATTAAAGGACACTTTCTGTTCGATACCTTCACCTGGCTGCTGCTTTTAGGTCCTCCTTCTTTCCTCATTTTTCAGAGTTGTCCAAGAGATATCCGGTGAAAAGAAGTCAGCCGAGATGTGTTGAAATTCAACTTAAGCCCTTTCTGAAAAATGAAATCAAGCACAGAATTGTCCACAAGGTGTGAGTCCATAAGAAGTCTAACAATGTCTTAAATAATCACACGTTGTAATGAAAGGCCTTAAAAGTATGGATTTTGTCTTACATATAGATTGGCTGAGGTTAAAGATTTTTAATCACATATAGTGAGAATCTCCGGTATGACCACCATGTCTCTATTTCCTGTGCATTTAGCTCATGCAGTGTGTCTCATCATTAAACAGCCTGAGTGTTCGGGGGAATGCTGGATGACAGCTGGCTTGGCAATAATGAGGACTCGAGGTAGTAAAGGGCCTGGAAGCGTTTACAAAGCTGCATGTTGTACAATGTACAAGTTGTTTCAAACTTGGGGAAATGGGCATCGAGATGCTGGAGCCGGTCTGCAGACTGCAAACTGCTCCACTCGTTCCACCATGAGCAGGGTTGTGACCATGGATTCTACAATGAGAAATCCAGAGCAGAATCTGATTAAAGCACTGAAGCCTTTAGCTTGGTCTGCACATGTTTCTGTCAATTTGTATTCTCCACTGATTTGAAGTGTTCTGAGAAATATGAAATCATAAATATCATTTAGGACAAAGATCATATTTTATGATTCATTTTCACAATAATAAACACATTTGGACAATGTTTTACACTTTTTCTTAATTAATAGGCAGCAAAAGTTTGCCCATTTCAGACAAACTCTCTGATTTGACCCTGGATTTCCTCATCATATTGTAACCCTTTGTTTCTTTTGATTTATCAATCAGTCAATACATGTCTCTTGGCTCTTGGGTCACATTTCCTGTGTTCCTGGCACAAGTTTGGTGTTAAATGTTATTGAAATCAGGCCTTGGATTGAATTTGTGTCATCTGTTGACATCCTGATACAGTGTGCTGCACTGTCATCTACTGTTTTGCATTTCGATTCAACAGCTTGCCATTCCGATTTGATTGGTCTCAGTTATTATTTACTCACAAGCAACATCCTATAGTTCTGCCTATGCCGGTGACATCTGAAAAGTAATATTTAAGTGCAATGCACATCAAGTGTTGTCATTGGTCATTTTATTCATTTAATTTCTATTTTGATGTAATCTGATTGTGATATTTGTATTTAAAGCCTTCTGTGTGGCTTTTTTTACACAGCCTTTGTACCACACTCTTGTCACAAATATGTGAAGGCTGCTGTGTAATATCACCCGAGTGCTGCAAATCACTGCATGGCATTCTCCAAGCTGGCTGGTATTTCTATGACGAGTAAAATGTGGGGCTGTTGGCCACGTTGTTGAGGTTAAACATGGACAGCTGTTCATGGGCAGAGACAGTCTTGACTTCTAGAGCAAGTGCACCTGAGAATTCCATACGTCCTCAATGCATAAGGATGAAAACCTAATGTTTTCTTCAGTAACTGTTGTTACAAGTTGACTACAACAGTGTTTTCATTAAAGTGTATTACAGACATATTAGACACACTGTCTGTCTGTTATTTAAACTTTACTTATTTGTTGGATGCCTGTCAGGTTTAGTTAGAGTTGCTGACGTCATCACTTATAAACCAGTTAACATGAATCAGCTTTAAATATTATAACTTCTAAAGTGAACTTGTCAATTGTTTCATTTTTGTCACTTGCAAACTGTATATCCATCTCCCACAAGCACCCGACACTATACGTCTCAGTAAATACTGACGTTAATATGATTAACATGCAGGTTTTAAATGTTTATATGTCTGTCAAACCTGATCCTTGCTCTTTGCTCTTTGTTATTGTGCAGATGTTGGAAGGAGGTATCAAGATATTTAATCATCATTAACACATAAATACAACACATTGTTCACAGCGTCCATGTTTTTTCCACATGAACACGCCAAAGTCAGAACAACGACTTCACAACTCGGGAAATTCTGAGGAGCGTGTGAATGCCCGGTATCACATTGAGGCAAGAGCAGGATCTCAATCACAAAGGAGGCAAAGACAGGAAGTAAACTAAAAGATTCAAAAGCTTCAAAGTCAAACAGGAACTAATAGATTTCGAAAATTCAAAGAGAGATATAAATCCAAATATACAAAACCAACCCAAAGTTTCACATAAATCAAAAGTCTTAACCAGATAAATCAAAAGTTCAAAAACAAATCTAAAGTCTTTCAAAATGTTCATAACAAAAGTTCAAAACAGGGGCAGAATCATGACAGATAATAACACATCATCTTTTCCAGTTTTGGTAAATAAGTAGCATGAGCTAGATTATTGTAATTATCCCACAATGAGACAAAGTACATCTTGCAATAAAATCATAAAGATAATCAACTCATGCAAACCAACACAAGACACCAGAGAAATACGATAGCGTGACACACTGCCACAAAATTAAAGTTGCAAATTTCCCGCAGATAATTTTTTTTATTTCTTTTGTGGTGGTGGTGTTTTCTAATCTAAAATAGTCTGACAATAGGGTTCATTACATGTCACTACTGTAAGCAGCTGGTATTTTAAGCCAGTAAGTCATCTTCAAAGAACAGAAACACAGCCCACCACTATCTGCTATAAATATTCACTCTACACCTCCCATCCCCACTAAAGGTCTCATGTTATATGTCAAAGGCTGAGCTCCAGGGGTGAAGTGCAGTCGCCGATTGCAGGCTGTGCTTTTCCAAGTCTTACCAGATAATCTACTGTCTGTAGTTTGCAGTAGCTCTATTTTATTTTTTGCTCAAGATGTTGTGCTGGGCTTCACATGGCGAATTACTGACATTGTCTGGCAGAGGCTGCCTCCTCTCATCTGTCATCTGGTAGCAGTTGGGTTCAGAGCGACTACCAGACAGTGAGCAAGGTCAATGCAAGAACACCAGCCTGACACCAGGACTGAAGACGCCTGCCGCAAAGGTTTGATCCTTCTTCAACGGCAACATTTACATTGATTTAGATCATAAGAATTCGACTGGTGGTCTTGTCAAGTAATTGCTCTTTTGTCTATAAATGTGTGATTGTAATGTAGGTACTTGCATATGTAGTGTGAAATGATGTAACAATTCGGTTATGCATTGGTTGGTCTGTTTCTCAAGGTGATTGTATGTGACGAACATGGCTGACACTTGTGATAAATGGCAGCAGAGATGTTGTGGTGAGAGGAGTGGGGTCCAGCTTCAGTTCACCAGTGGCTCCAGCAGTGTTTCCACCTCTAAAACCACCACCATCCGTCTTCGGGACATTTATGACCCCAAGCCTCAAACGCCCAAACCTCCTGTTCGGATCCGCCCTCCGCCACCCAGAACCCCCGCAGTGAAGGAGCCCAGTTTAACGCCCGGCTCCACCACCGAGCCCCCGGTGAGGACGATCATGAGGAGACGAGCTCAGTCTCTACCTTCGTCTGCAGAGAGGACGAAAGGGCTCTGGAGCCCGCAGGTGCGCTTCGTGGACTCGCTGGGCCTGGAGTTAGAGGAAGTGAAGGTCTTCAAAGTTCAAGAGCACCCATTGATCCCCCAACACGTTATGTTTAGACTCCTGATGAGCTCTGAGCTGGCTTTTCGGAAATCCCAGGAGCTGTCCCTGCCGTACTTCAAACCCTGTTTCCCAGAAAACATGGCAGCTCAGCCCGACTTCCAGAAGCGTCTCTGCACTCAGAGTGTGTGTCTGCAGCAGGTCCTGTGTTCAGAGCAGGGGATCACAGGCACCATACAGGTACTGAATCTAGCTTATGAGAAAAAGGTCACAGTACACTACTCTTTCACCAACTGGAGAACACATACAGAGGCAGGTGCATGCTGGGTATCGAGTGTGAACCACGGGGAGCACGGCGCTCCAGAGGCAGACACCTTCAGGTTTCGTCTGCCGGTGCCGCCCTTCATTTTGCAGCCAGGAGCTGTGTTGGAATTTGCCGTCCGCTACCATGTGAGAGGATGTGATTACTGGGACAACAACAATGGACACAATTACAAACTGTCGTGCCACAGCTACAAAGTGATTGTGCCGAGGGAGTGTGAGGACAGCATGCTGCATTTTACCTGAGTGTCCACACGGGGGAGCTGTACAATACTGTACAGATTACCAATGTGTCCTTTACTTTAGTATAAACACTACTGGAATTTAATCAAGTATTAACATCAGTACTTCTTCTCCACTCCACTTAATCTAAGAGCTAGATACTAATCAGATTCAGAATTTAAATGAAAACCATATATCTGTTTATAAAGTATTAAGTGTTGTCAGAGATGACACATACAATTTTTGTATAAACTTTATCTCAACCAATCACAACCTTTAAATCAGAGGCTCTCACATTTTTCTCTGCCAAGGACTACCTACAAGAGAAAACATATTCTGGGGACCTCCTCATTTATGTCAAGATTCAAGATTCAAGAGTTTATTGTCATATGCACAACGATTACATTAAGCAGTCGCTTGCAATGAAATGCTTGGGTCACAGGCTCTCTTATAGCAATGCTCAGAATATTACAAGCAGAAAAAATATCGAGTAAAATAAGATAAAATAGAATATCAAAATTTAAAATAGAAAATAAAATATACATAAAAAACAATAGTGCAAGTGTGTGCAATAGTGCAAATATGCTACGGTGCAGAGTTAGTGGAATTATGACAGATTGGAGGAGTTTAAAAGTCTTATGCCCTTGGAATATTTTGACATGGCCTAATACACTTCTACGTATCAAAATGTTTTCACCATGTCAACACAGAATATCAATATATCGTGATCTTTTTAATGGACGAATCTGGAAACGTTTCACGGACCCCCTGAAAGTGTGCCACAGACCCCTAGGGGTCCTCGGACCCTCATTTTAACAACCACTGATTTAAATTATACTTACATACTAACTCATCAGTGATTATAATTGTGTAATGACATCAAACTGCCCTGCTACTTGATTGACTTTTTGAATAAGGGCATTTTCTTGTAATTAAGTATTTCAGTACCCCTGGTGGTTTCGTTAGTCACCACAGTGCGGTGATGTAGGAGTGTATCCCCGGGGCCCCATGACATCACAGCTGGATGTGGATAAAGCTGCAACAAAGCTTTTTTCGGACCTCACCTGTATCAAAGCATGTGTCTCCTGAGCAAACACAGCTCTGATGACAAGACGACTGGACATCCTGTGTAAAGTTGGTGTATTGGCCCTTTAAACCACTCCAGTGTGTTTGAAGTCATACCAGGTTGCTGTGTTCCTGCTGGGCTTTCATTTAGATGAAACCCCCACCACCTCTGAACAGACCCACACAAGAATCTGCTCACTCTGCACTCTAGCAAGTAGTGACTCAATTTAATGATCGTCAGCGTGATGTGGAAAAACAGTGTCGTCGTGTCTGAACACAAAGCAACAAATCCATATTCTCTGTTGATTTCACACAGATGCAGACAATGTAATGATCTGTTTGCAACCTGAGCAGTTTGTTTACCCTCTGATAGAACAGTGTTTGACCTGTTATCTTGTTTGTAAGTGACTGGTTCCTTCCCCTGACAGGGTCTGACCTTTCACCAGAAAAGTTTCCACTGACACCGGTGCCCAGATTCCAGCGCTTTCTGGCAGCCTGCGATGTTTGGCTCATACGAGGACATGCTTCTATCTGCATGAGTCACTGCAGCTGTGTGACGTGTTGCTCCAAACATGATCTCAGCTATCTCACCAACCAGAAATCTGCTGAGCATGTCGGGTTTTTTCGACATCAATCAGAAAAATTATGGAATGTTTTGTTAAGGCCACAGTTTGAGATTCAAACAGTAGCTTATTTATCTTATAATGGTCTGTAGTGGGAATAAGTCCATTTTCTGAGAGATGATTTCAATCTGTTTTGGATGTCAATGACTTTATGAATTAGCCAGAATAAGTTGACACTCGTCTTACTTCTACGTCAATCAATCCAATTTGATTTGTAAAGCCCATATTCACAAACCATAATTTGCCTCATGGGGCATACGAAGGTGTGACAGTGTGAGGAAAAATGTAGAAACCTCGGAGAGAGTCACAAGTGAGGGATCCCTCTCCCAGGACAGACGGAAGTGCAGTGAAGCGTAAAGCAGAGATGTATTCTGTCTTCTTATGATTCTCACACCCATCTGCAAAAAGATAATTACCTCAAGATATCAATTAATTCAATACAGAGTCATATATAGGCTCCATTACTCATTCTACTCATCTTCCTCACCACTTTGTATCGAATGCAAACAATCTGATGGAACACTGAGTCATGTGTCTTGGTTTTGTACAAAAGTTGGGTTTTGGATGCTTTTCGGTAATACATATGATTAACCCTTACAGGCTGGTCACACCAGCTAGACACTCTGAGTCATTCAAAACGTGTGTAGATCTATTATTAAGTGGTCAATACTGAGAGAGTCCTACTTCAGGTCTGAAACAATGAAAGATGTCTCTTGACACTGGGCTCACAGAGTTCTCTATGAGTTTTCTAAGTCACTGTGCGGCAGGAACCCTCTAGACACCTCAATGGCTTTAAGTTTTTTTAATATACATGCGATTTAAACTTTGATGTGATTATGGATGACAGCCATAGGTTCATCTGTTTTTTGTTTTTTTTGTTGAAATGTCTCTGAAAATGCTTTTAATAAAAACAACATTTCTGCCTGAAAAGCTTGAAAATAATCTGACTAACCATATTTTTTTCACTTGTTCTGAGGAAAAGTCAATATTATCATTAATTATAAAAATCATTAATAATCTACTTTTACTTCAGCAAAACATGTCATGCATTTAATTTAACTTAAGTAAATCATCTGAAAAGTTTTCCCACAACAAAAGGAAATTGTTTTTAAATGTAATATTAACTAAATCATTCATTCCCCTTACATCTGTAATTTATGTGAACATAGAAGTATATTTGTTTTGTGGGGGGAGCAGATACATTGTTATCTCTCACTCCAGGAATGCTGACAATGTCGTGTGTAAATTCGAGGAAATCATATGTAGCAATTATGGAACACAAGATGGCGCCATTGTTCAAATCTAAGACTCTAGATGTCCCATTTAAAACACAGCTAAGTTTATGATGTTTGTTTCCAGGGGTGGAGGATTGATGGCCCCTAATAATAATAATAATAATAATAATAATAATAATAATAATAATAATAATAAAAATTTCTAACTAGACTTCTTCGTATACTGCCGGGCCATTTAATCTAAAACACTAAGTAAGTAACAACTAAACGTAGCTGCCAAAAATAAATGCAGCAGATTAAAAAGTGGCATATTTTCTTGTGAAATGAAGTGAAAAATTAGAAGAGAGTAACGTCAAATTCAAACACCCAAGTAAATAAACAACTTGCAACTTAACTATGCATTTTCCTTTTTGTCCACAGTCAGTTGTATAAGCCATCATATCATCAGCTTTTTTGCAATAATATTAAATATGATATAGGTTATGGGCTGAGTTATGAGGTGTCCAACACCATCTTCTCATCACTGGTGGAAAAAGTATTCAGATCATTTGCTGAAGTAAAAGAACACAATGTAAAAATACTTCACTCCACAAAGAAATTATGTTTTATTTTTTTCTTTGCTCTCCAGGGGGGCATTCGTAACCTGGCAACCCTCGCTTGGCCTCTCTTGTCTGTACAGTTGCTTGTAATTACTGGATTCACAGAAGATGATTTATTCTATTGTAGCAGTCATAATTATGGATAAAGGGATGTGTGAGACAGTGAACCACAGACTGTAGCACAACCACAGCGATGCAGCAACAACAGGCCTCGGTATCCTCTGCTCTTGAAATGAAATCATCTGAACATTTCTTACAGTTGCAGCTGAAGCGTCCCCCCCCCCCCTCTGGGTCCTGCGGGGCTGCCATGGTGCTCGTTTGTGTGGATGTTCTTCACCCAACAGTCATGGCTGTCACGCCACTGTGTGGTCGGGGTGCTCGTCCACGCAGCCTCGCAGCGCTGAGCCTGTATTTGGGGCTGTCATCCTGCATTTAGTTATATAAGAAGGCTCCATATTAGGAGGAGAGATGATGCTCCGCAGTGACGTGAGCTCTGGGGACTGGCTGCATGTAAACTGGTGCATCATTGTGTGTCCCAGTGATTGAGTTACATCACTAAAACACCAGTATGGCCTGTGTGGTTTGGAATAAAGGAGCCGTCACTCATATTGTCTAAAGCATGTGACTGATTTCCTTACATCAGTATTTATTTGTGGAGGCAATTTGCTGCTATAAAGGCTAATGGGTGTTAAAAAACACCTTACAGCTTGTGGGTGTTGTTGAGAAATAGTGACGTTGTGTGCTATTCTCATACATTGCACCTGAAGTACTGGCCAAGTGAGTTCAGGAATATACAGTATGGAAAAAAGGAAATGACGCAACTTTAAGACAATTCTTGCATCAGAATGTCATCACAGTTACATTTGGCTGAAAACAGCAGAACATATGTTGAGTGTGTGTGTGTTCCTCTTTGGCCTCCACCCACCTGAGGGACACCCGGAAGTCGGGATATCCCCCATCACACCCTATAGAGCATCTCTTGTTCCTCCCACGCAGCAGCACCACCTCCCAGCCACAGGTTCCTGAGACTGGACCAGACTCCATCAGCCGCTCCAGCTCGATTCATTAATCCAGACGGTGAGCGGTCCTGGACTCACACGCAGTGTAAACTGGAGCTGCCATCTGTTCCTGCACCAGGGCCAGGGCGGGGAGTGTGACTCACATATAACGTGCATGTTGATGTCACAGAAAGAGCTCAAATCAACACATTGCCGATGTGAACGTGCCAGAGACAGAGATGATCCCACACCAGGGTTGAATTAATTTCTTTTTTGTATTTTTATGTAATACCAGGTAAGAGGCTTCCGCCTTCTGAAAGAGGCTTTACAACGACCTCATGTGCACCTACATTATTTGAATGTCTTTGTCTGGGAACAACGTGCTCAGGCAGAACTATGAGGTCACATCTCAATAGAACAAAGGCCTGTTTCTCTGCCTCTTGTTCCTCTGCCAGTGTCAGGCAGCAGTTATTAGATGAACAGCCAAACGCAGTCAGGTGAACTTGTTTTCACGAGGGTCTTTAACCTAAATAACCTTCTAATGCAAGTCATGCCTGTCCTCATTTATCAGAGATTTACCTGTAGCAGGTCACTGCCTGCACATTGTACACTGATTTCTGCTTGATCCGACGCTATGAGGTGAATGTGACATCAGTATAATTATCTGCATACGTAAGCATAAAAATAATTAAGAAATTAATCTGTTGGGATTACAACCCTCTATGACGCTCAGTCAGTAATTATCACCCTAATTCTGACACTTTCTAATCACATTTTTACATGTAGCACATTTCTACCACTAGTGCAGTGTCAGCTCTAAACCAGCCTGCTTGAAATGTTCAGTTTTCTTGTCCTGTTCTGGAGCTACTTCAGAATTATTACTTGTCATTAGCTCCTCAAACAGTTCTACAATAAACTGTCACTTTTTATTGTTTGTGTACCTGTCGTTGTGTGCACAGCTTTTTATAAACAGTCTATGGTTCAGAGTAAAGTTAGAAAACTTTGTGTTCATCCTACTTGGTTTATCTGCAATGAAAACTTTATAGTAAATGTTTTTTATAAAATGAAACTGAATTAGCTTTATTACTGTTCACGTGTGGTTTATATAAGTTTGAATGATTTACTTGACTTGTTTAATTTTTTCATACATTGTATGTTGGCTATTTCAGATCTGTCACAAGCGACACTAACTTCAGACCCAAGTTCACAACTTCTCAAAATCAGAGCTCTGTAATTTAGCTCCATGGAGCAAGGAGCAAAACGAATGTTGTGCTCTGACTTTAAAGACAAATTACCAAACCAGGAAGTGATTCAATGAATGTTGTTGCCACTGTTGATCAGCACCCATGGTGTGTCAGTCCGTCTGTATCAGTCTGATATGGTAAAATAAAATTATCAAATTATTTAAATGATCTGGCAGCGATTTTGACCCGAGGTTTTACCCAGTTGTCGACCACTGCTGTAGTTTATTTGTGGTCAAGTTCAACTTTGTGGCCAAGTTCAACTTGGTCCAGACTGAAGGCCAATGCCTCGCCCACACAATGCCAATGCCCCGACTGAAGGCCAATGCCCCGCTGGTCGCCTGTTTATTCAAATTATATTTATAATGAACCTATCACATCAATTCGCACCAAAATTTAACACTTCACCTTCTCTGGCCATGAGGAAAGTTAGTTGGCAGATGATGTGATATTAAAATATGAAAAAGACTCCAAACTACACAAGAGACCAAACAGAGTTTGTTACAAATTGAAAACCTGTATTGTGCAGACAATAAATAGTGCTTACAAAGGGATTTCTGTTGTACACAGACAAGGTTTCTGTTTAAGAACATTTACACTGTCGATATGAAACGCAACCATCAACTGAATCAGTGAGACTCCGACACAGCTTGGGGATGTGACTACTGATACTGGAGTGGGACTGGTCGACTTGGTCACATGCACGTTTTCCCCACGTGTGGCATCAAAAAAACGACATTGTTCAAAAAAAGTCTGTTTACAAAAAAAAGAAGTCTCTGCTTGTCTATGGCAAATTCATGACCTCGCCTCTTCCCAATCCTCCGACAGGGTAAAAGTGAGGGTGATGGAGATGTTCCTCTGAGCAGAAAGTGGAGCTCGCTCGCATGCCCCCCCCCCCCCCCCTTCCACTAGCAGCTCCGTGTCTAGAGACATAGCCTCCAAGGTGGGCTGGACCCCAATATCAGGACACCCACTGACTGTGGGCCAGGGCGCTGGAAGACTCCGTGCAAAGGTCTTCACTGACAGAACCAGGTTTCAGCAACTCTTCACAGAAGAAACCTTGCTAAGGCCGGTGGAACCTGCAAGGACGAGAAAAGAGGGGGAGTGAATGTGGGCCAAAATCTTCACTTAGTCATCAATCAAGAGTCCTATTATTGGCCCAAAAGACAGTGCAGCCAATGGCTTCTCCTCCAAAAAATGGGGGCTTGCGTAAGCACAACCCCGGCTAATTCAAGGTTTGTCTTTTTTTTAGCTACACACGGTCTTGACGTAAGCGAAACGTAAGCTAAATTTGGGGCGGTCATTCATTATAGTGGAGAGGTGGTGCAAAAGGGTGCAACTTTCTCATCTCGAGGGGCCTGGCTGCAGCTAAATTTAAGCTCCAGTCTGCAGGGTGTGCACTCATTGATGTGAGACTGTAAGTCTTTGCACAATGTCATACCCACCCCCCGACAAAAGGAGCGCACGCGCACATTTACCTCGTCAGATGCTTGCTCGATGAGTGAACTTCCATCTCATTACTCTTGAACTCGTTCAGCTCCTTCCGTATCGCCGCCTGCCAACAGAAGCAACATGAAGCGTGAGCCCAGGTGCGGCCCCTCATACATCGATGATCATGTGGTCAACCTCAAACCAGGATGTTGTGAAAAAGCAGAGACATCTGTTGTTTAGGCGCCAATTATGAAAGCTTAACTGGGTTTTCTGTAGTAGAGGAGTGTTTGGCCAACAGGAGGTTTTTATGAGAAACACTTATCATGTGGGAGACAGGATTTCTGCAGGAGTTACATTTAGGACATAGTATAGAGAGAGTTTGTTTATCAATTTCATATTTAACTAATAAATATATCTATACAGGCATCGAGAGAAGTACCTCAAATGTTCAGAGAAAGCCTTTCTTGATTTCATCTCATTGTTTATTTTCATGTCTGTTCTTTTATTGATTTGCATAACTTGTTGTTTCACTTGTTGTGAATTACTTTGTAACTGTGTTGAAAAGTGTTGTATAAATAAAGTTTAGAAGAGTATATAAAGTTTATTATATGACCTACTATAAGTTATTATGTCATATACTCCCAACCAGTGTATATAACAACAGATTCTAATCTTGCTGTTAATTAAACTCATACAACATGCATCTAGATAAGCAACAAAAAATAGATGGTTGGTTTGAACTTTTAAAAACTATGTTTCTCCTGCAGCACAATCCACCGTCTCCACAATACTACTTTTAGTGTGAGGCTTCTCCACACTCGCTGCAATCCTATATAAAAAGATTTGAGACTTTTGACAATTTCATATAAGACTTTTTAAAAGTCCCGCTAAGGGCTGAATCTTAATTCAGTGGTTTTTCTTTTAGGATTTTTCAAGACCAGATATCCTGGACAGAGGTTGACCACACTTCTGGTTCACAAAAGTTGTCAGAGTATAGTCACTGAATCAAAATGTTCTACTATTTAAATATTTAAAAGGTCAGTGTTGCTGATCACCAGAGGTGTTTTTTATATCCACCTTATCAGAGGCTGACAGTCTGGTCCAAGGCTTGTCAGCTCGCCTGTCATAGTCCTGAGCTTTGGCCACTTCCACGTAGTCACTGAAGCGGATCAGGATCTTTCTGTCCCGCAGCTCGTCCACTGTCGGCCGCTGGTTCAGCTGTAGGACACACAACTGTCAGCGCTCGCTCTCCACAGCATCATCAAAGCAATTTAAGAGACTATAGTGATAGAAAAATGTCAAAAACAGGAGCAGCTTAGGTATTGAGGTTCTGTTTTGACTGGTTGACAGTTCCCTGCGGCGCCTAATGTGTATGTGTGGGTGTGTGTGTGTGTGTGGCTTAAATGTGGGATTAAACCGATGTGACTCAAGGACATTGCTCAAATCATCACTGCCGCCTACCTTTCTGTTCAGCCGCTGTTTGATTTCCCTCCTCTCCTCCTGCTCTGTCTGGTCATTTCTCTCTGTTGACACAAGGAAAGACGAACATTACAACCAAACTGCTGAAATCATTTAATTACCCTGGACTATATTTCCATGGTGGTGGACATCAGACAGATTTGTCCTTCTTGGATCAGCTCAGTCAGTGTGCAGACTGTTGGGTAAACAGACGGCTGTCACTGTCGTGGGACCAGACAGTTGATGAAGTCTGTGATTAACGGAGCTAATGTGTCCGATCCTCCTCACAATCAATAGTGCTAAGTGAGCCAGTCTGTAATAGTGCTGAGGACGGGACTCATGCCCTCTTGGACTGACTCCAGCTCTCTGTGTGAGTTAGAGAGTGGGACACGGGCAGATCAGAGCACTAATAGGATTCATCTTTATTAGATAAAGATTACTCGATGTCCCTCTCATTCTAATTAAAAAATGAAAGCACACATCTCTCTCTGAACACAATGTGACAGGAAGGGATGATTGAATTGATTTGCATTTTTTAAAGGTCTTTAGCTACCAAGACCCAAAAGAAAACTCACATATTGCTTCATAGGAAAAATATATATCAAATTTTAAGATTCTTTTCCAAAAACTGTTTTCATGTATTTCAGGAAATCCCTTCCTCTATCCTTAGGTCACTGATTGTTATGACCTAGAATGGCACATGTAGGTTGAAGGTTGCTAGGAAACTAGGAAAATCATTTCTTTAAACCTGAGTTAATACCTGAATCTGACTTTTGGAAAAATACATATTTGAGCTGTTGAAGTGGACTAGCAACTGAGACTGGCACCTGTCGCTGTCGGAGAGTCATTTCACTCTCTGAACACAATGTGACAGTAATGCAGGATTCAATTGATCTACATTATTTTGAGGTCTTTATTTTGTCAGTGGAGGTGCTGTGGTTCAGGATGAGTGTCCTGACAGCAGGAGGTTGGGTTTAGCTTCAACATGTTAATAAGCAGAGGAAGAGAGAGAGAGAAAGAGAGACACACAGAGACAGAGAGAGAGAGAGAGAGAGAGAGAGAGAGAGAGAGAGAGAGAGAGAGAGAGAGAGAGAGAGAGAGAGAGAGAGAGAGAGACGGAGACGGAGCCGGTGACGAAACAGACAGCTGCCGCTCACAGGTGGCTCGTCTCTGCTGGGAGGAACAGTCAGTACTAATGTGGGAATTCAGTCCTCACATGGCTGTTTCATAATTGTTCTGCACTGTCAGGGACATTGGGACGAGTTTCACAGCTCGAAAAGCTACAATCTCACACATTTTCCCCGAGGAAGTAGAACTTTACGACAGAACCATGAGCTGAAGTCATTTTTAAGAAGTCAAATGTGAGGAGAAGTGCTGATGGAGAAGATGAACAGAACTACAATTAACAAACTGAGACTTTTAAACCTTCTAGAAATACTGAAGTAGGATGAATATTACAGTGATTTGGGGATTTTATGATCAGGAGTCCTATCATAACTTCTGGGCAAAAAATCATGTCACTTTGTTTTCTTATTCTTCTTCTAACACATGCAGCAGAAGTACTTAAAGTAATGACAAATGCTGCTTTTTTATGGAAATGTTTTCTGTTATAGTGTAAGCACTGACATTATTCCAAAATATTATTTGAAAACTATTGTTTTTACACAATATTAAGAATAATAGATCTAATTGATATAAAATGAATGACTTATTTTGAATCATTTACTTAATATAAGTGTAAAACATTAGTTTAAAGTAACTTTTGATATGAATATTGAAGAATTTCTGTACACTTATTGTGATTTTTTAAATAAATGAAAGCTCTATACTTTATGTAGAAACATCTTCACTAAATGACAAAGTAAAAGAGGGCCGTTGATCAGCACACACACACAGAAACACTTCTGATCACAGAGTTATCGATAAGAGCCTGTACATGTCTCGCTGATGTCTGAACTTACGCTTCAGGATGTTGCGGCTCTCCAGCTCCTCCACCGCCGGCCTCTGGCTCAGTCTCCTGCGGAAAAACACCAGGATCACGTTCTGGACCATGTCTACTCCTCCTCTGCTGGAGCTGGCGTCTCCAGCCTGCTCCGCATAAAGTCTCTACAAGTCTTTCACACCACTACCACTAGCACTGTGGAAGCTGGGGCCGGGGCGGAGCGCGCCGCGATCCGCGCATCCGGAGCGCACACACCGCGTCCCCCCTCGAGCCCAGGCACCGGGTTAGTGTGCTGGTAACACGTTTAAGGATCCACATCGGGGAGGGAAAGTCCGACTGTGCGTTTGAAAGCACGCGTCACAGCCAGTTTAATGAAGAGAAGCTAAGTAAAGCTGCTTGGTCTGGAGGTTCCAGGAGTTTGAGAGGGAGGAGCGCTGCTTGTATATTCCCCGTGTGAGCGATGCTGAGCGCAGAGCGGAGTGAGTGGTGCAGCGGCTCCTGCACAGCCTTTAGCACAAGCACTGATGTGGAGGGGTGGGACTGAGGAGGAGATTCCCCATGCACACACACACACACACACAAAGGGGAGTTGCTTGACAGCTCTATCAGGAAAATCCAGTGGACTCATAGCAGGGATGGACCCATTTAAACCATTTATACTTTATCAATATTTGTAACATAAGCACGTTGCAGTTTGTGAAGTATGTGAGATGGTATGGAGATGTGGGTTTCCGAGAAAACATAAAGCAAAATGTGCAACATGTAAGACATCATATGATGCACTGATAAAAGAACATTTTGCTAACCCTACCCTAACCCCCCCAAAAAGTGTTTACACCTAAATTAGTTAAGAATAAGTTCTTTCAAATTAAAGTATAGCCTTCACACAACTTGTTAACTTTAAGCTGAAGAAACAACTTAATAAGTCTGTATGTTACCGATTGACGTGTTTTTTTAGGTTGGTCCAACAATTTTCTTTTATCAGTGTAATGAGCGCAGCATCAACAGGAGGTAAAAGCACCAAATATTTTATGAAGATAAAAATGTTCATATGAGGCAATATTGATAATTATCATGTTGAACGTCACGTTATTTATTTTACTGATGTTTGCTCCATGGGTGAGGGCTGTGGTTTTAAACTCTTCTGTGAGCAGAGAATGACAAACACTTGATAAACAGCAAAACCTTTTGTAAATCGGAGGTAGATCAACTATGTGTTCAACCTCCTCAATGTGTTTACATAATGCAAAAGCAAAGTGAGGAGGTTTAACACATAATTGATCTCCCTCCGATTTGTAAAATGTTTTCTAGACTTTTATTATATTTCTATAGATAAAAGTTGCATAATTGATTTTTTTGATTGTTTTTGACATTTGGTGGCTCAGTCACAAGACAAAGTGAAAAAATGGACACATCACCACTTCCCAGATTTTTGTCTTCAAATGGATTTTGTCTGGCCGTCAGTCCAAAACCCATGTCATTCCAAGAAAAGATAAACATCTGCACACATGACAACTCCAACCAGCAAATGTCTTTTTTGCTTGATAAATCACTTAAATTATTATTTATAATCAAAATGTCTTACTCAATGATTACTCAACAGTTTTTCATTGTAACACCAGATTAAGCCTGTGTCAGTGCTCACCCTTCCACATCACCTGAATTATAGGATTCCACGCATGACTTTCCAAGATAAATCTCCCCTCCGCCCACAGCACACTCACATTTACTACACAGCTGGCAACAATACTCACATATTGCCTCATATGAGAAACAAACGTTTAATGTTAAGATTTATTTAAAAACAGTTTCTATGTATTTCATAAAACACCTTCCTCGATCATTTGGTGACTGATATCAATCAACTAAAATGGCAAATGAAGGTAGCTAGTTTGATTCCTTGGACCAATTAGAATATAAGGTTTAATTGCTGATCATGGCACAGCTCTGTCCTACAAATGCTCAACACAGTAACAATTTTACAAACTGAGTTAAAACCTGATTCTGACTTTTTTTTGTTTTATTTTACACAAAATATCAAAGCATAAAATATTGTATTTAAATGCTGTGAAAACAGCAGTTTTATTAATTAGCATATATTGCAAAACGGAGCCAAACACCATAGCTGTAATGAATGTACTCTGGGTTTATGATATGAGAGAAACAGAGAACAAGACTGTATACATATACATGACCACTCCCCAAAAAAGAAGCCAAATGCAAGGTATAACCATATTTAGATGTAATAATGTTGCTGAACACGGCGCGAGCGTCCAGAAACCTTGTTCCCCAAAGACAACCAGTCACGACCAAAGAAAAAGGAGAACGAAAAAGGGTTCGATCTACTTTCATACTCGAACACAAGAGGAACACACCACAATGTATTCACACTCACACTGCTGGGATGTGAAACCATGGTTCACACCAGTAACAGGGACAGTCGACAGCAAACTGAGAGCGCAGAAAAAATAGATGTCAGATGTTCTGAGCAGCTCATGGGCTTGAAGTGCTGACTGCCCCCCCCCCCCTTCTAAAATTACTGAGCTGGACAGAGTTTGTATGTTTTACAACAGAGTTATCTCACATCTTTAATTTGTCAAAAGCAATTACTGTTCCCTGCAGATGCTATTTGCATGTCTAGTTAGAACAAATGTGGAAGGGATATGGACATGAACATGGAGACCATTTAGGCATCTGTGACTTCACATGATTTTATACACTTGAAAAATGAGTGATCTTTTAAAGCTAGGGTTGGTAATCCTGGAAAAGCGAGCTAGAGCAGGCTACACCTTGAAAACCTGTAACCTATGCATCCCACCCCCTCCCATTCAATCTGAATGAAATGACTGGTCGTGTTTATCAAAGCTATGCAAGGGCCACTGACACCGGCTTTTTTTCTCTTTTTTTCCCCAGATGACTATTTATTGATCGGGACATGAAGAGGATTTCAACAAATAAGAAAAAACTTACCAATACCAAATTCAACTAATTTTATTAAAACAAAGTTCACTATACTACTAAAATATGTTTTACTTAGGTCTCTCATTTCTCAATGCATCAAGCCTATCACCACACAAGATTGATGATAATGGTTGATTCCGTTGATATTGGACGATGATGTGAATTTCTTTCTGCCACTGTTAACTAACCTGTGGTGTATTTCTATTTGGTTTCTTACCGAAACACACTGAATGTCTAACAAACATGTTGAATACATTTCATTTTTTAAATATCTGACATCCTGCAGAGTTAACATCTGTTTGTTTCACTTTGTTTATTAGCACTTTGCTACTTGCTATTGCTATTTCTTGGCATGTTGACCAACTATTCCTGTAGCTGAATTGTGGGGTAGCTTGAAACGAATGGTAGTATTTGTGTGCTTGTGCACCCATGCATTAGGTGAAACAAAGGAAGCATCAACTGGAGCTTTGCAGTAGGCCCACTTTCTATGTGTACAATCTACGCAGTCACAAAAGATGCAACTTACATCTGTAATGACATGGTGCCACATATGAAATTACCTCTACCAAGATTATCAAGTGGTCATATCACAGCTCTATTCTTGTCCTGTAATGGGTTTAAGTGGTGACTGCTACTACTGAGGACTTATAAAGCAGGAGCACGGAAACGGAGGAATTGGAAGCTGGGGGGAGTCGATGTGCTAAATGGAGCAGAGCTGTGGCAGGATGTGAGGTCTGCAGCAGAAAACCTTTCAGGTCAAAAGCATTTGCCTCAGTTCACAAAGTGATTCAAATCAACTGCAGTCACACTTGTCAAACCAGAAGAAAATATATGAGATGTATTTAACAGTAGAAAAATGAGATGCTGTGGATTATAGACGAAGACAAAAATCCAAATAGCATAGAAGCAAGAGTGAGTCAGCATGTGTCTAATTTACCAAACAATCCTAATGGGCCTTTTGTCAAAGCCTCGTGCAGCGAACTGTGCTTCACAAGTGCTCACTCACTCGGTTTGGTCAGAGGTAAAAGTTCCTTGCTTGTTGGAGAACTCACCAGCCCGTCAAAGCAATGAGCTGCCTGTAAAAGCAGCGGCTGATGGAAATGTCAGGCCATGAAAAGTGGAGGAGAACGGGATGAGTCAGACGCCACGGGCCGGGCAGCAGCCAGCGGCCAGCTACTGCCCACTGAGGTGTGGTGTAATTGCTCGCTGCTTCCACTCAGTGTCAGAGCCCGTGGAAACAAGGGCCATGGTTAGATGGCCCTTGTTGAGTTAGGCTAGGACGGCCAGAGGGATGAGTTGGGGGGTAGTTGCCAGGAATAATTAAAAGGAAGCCTCTTTAAATCGTAGCCGACCAGAAGCTCAGCATTTACGTAACTTGTTTTAGTTGAAGAGTTGACCTGGATGTCTCCCTCAGTTACTGGGTCACATTAATATGAAAGACTCGAGTATCATGCTGCTTGTGTGTACTGTATATTTGCAGCATCACCTGACTCTGTTCCACCCATTAGACACTGTGGCTGAGGGGTAGAGTGGTTGTCCTCCAACCGGAAGTTCGGCGGTTTGATCCTCAATCTTCCCCATCTGTATGCCGAAGTGTCCCTGGGCAAGATACTGAACCCCATTTGCCCCTCATAGATGTTGAATGCACTTATTGTAAGTCAATGTAAGTAAAAACTCCAACTCCAGACAGGAAAAACAGCTCAGTAAATCCATGAAGAGTGTCCAGACTACCTTTTAAAAACTGCCTGCTTTAAGACTTGCTGTGCTTTTGATGATACATGAATGGGACTCATTCATGAAACCAAAAATCAATTCCATATCTAGCCAATTGTTTTTCTCCAATGCTTTGCCCTTTAGCACAGGTCCACAGATCAAGCAGGGGAACATGTCTGGCTCTTGAACAACCTGCTGGCAGCACAGTGTGGAGGAGGCAACTTCAAATAGCATAGCTTTGAACGCTGTGGACTCGTGCACATAAGCCATAAACTTTCACACTAAAGGGAACACTATAGGTTATTGTGGAGAGGACGTTAACTTTCACACTGGAAACATCAGGTGGCCCGGTAAACTGAGGCACATGTCCATTATGTGTAGAGTCTACCAGTAATAAACAAAAGTTAGAGTCAACAACCATGCTTGTAACTATGAGAAGTTATATTCAGGCACAGCAGTGCAGTTCAGTGGGAGGCACGGTGGTGTGGTGGTTAGCACCTCACAGCAAGAGGGTACCTGATTCGACAACAGTCCAAACACATGCAGATTGGGGTTAGGTTAACTGGAAACTCTAAATTGACCGATAGTTGGCCCTGTGATACGCTAGTGGCCTGCCCAGGGTGTACCACGCCTCTCGCTCAATGTCCGCTGGGATTGGTCCAGCTCCCCCCCGGGACCCTCAAAGGGATATAGATAGTGGAAGGATTATGGACTATCTTAAGTTATCATGGCATGCTAACATTTTCTTATTAGCATAAAACATCAGATAAGTACACCTGACGCTGAGGGTGTCATTAGTTTTGCAGGTATTAATGAAAAATGACAGTTGTTACAGTTTATCCTCAGGTGACATGAATGTCTGTTACAAATTCCAAGCCAATCCAGCCAATAGTTTTAGAGAAATTTCACTGAAAACCAACAATGCCAACCTTGTTGTAGAGCAAAAGGATCACCCAAGTTATTCAGATTTGTCCTTTGCAACAGAGGTTCTTAATTTTTTTCTCAGCCCAGGAACCCCCTATAGGACAGAAAATATTCCAGGGACCCCCTCATGTTGATCCCTTCGAATAATTTGACATAGCCTGTTTTTACACCTAGCTGTAAGAAAGAACAACACAAGAGAAATATCTTTAGAAAGATATTAGTCATGTATTGAAAATATATAAAACAGGCGGACCCCTATTTGAGAACCACTGCTCTGGGGAACATGAATATCTGTACTTGAACTAACTGGTAATTCAAACTAGCATGGTACTAAGGCACAACTGTAAACAGTAAATTCCACCAGGAAAATTCCACCAACGTTAAATTCCACAGGCAAACAATCTGAGTGTGAGTTTAGACTTGCATCCTTTCAAAGTACACTAACAGTCTGTCAATGCTTTAAAGATTGATTTGCTAAAACAATGGACATCCATTAGCCAACACAGCAGATGTAACATTTAAAAATCAATCTCTGTTTGCATAATGAACATTCTTACAGTCACATGTGGAAGCCAGAATCAATGCTGGGGACGGACAATGGTCAGACTGGCAGGACAAATATATACCCTTCTGTATCTGTTTATTTATAGGCAGAGGAACAGTGGGTGACAAGCATATAAAATGATCCACAAATGTCACGGGTCACGCCTCTGATCACTTCTGATCCCACCCTTACTTGGCATGAGGTTAGATAAGAGCGAAAAATAACCAGTATTCAATGTGTGGGTGCAGAGGCATTGAGACTTTTGACATTTCAATTTGAGGGTGCGTGCAGCTAGAGCCCTAAAAAAAGCCATTGTATAACGTTAATTACTGCATGTGGGACAGCAGTGGTCTATAGTGGTGACAACGTGTAATTTGAGGATTTCGCTTCATGCCATATATGTGCAAGCTGTTTCATCCGCTGCTTACGTCTCTCCAACTGCTTTACAATATCTGCCCGCCCCAGTCCTGTAATTGGATTGATGCCTAGCTGAGATGCTGCTCGCTATAAAGGCACAAATAGAAACCAGGGAGTCACATCCTGAAAGACACATTCCTCATGTGAAAACACAATAAACCACATTACACACTGTGTTCATTCTTTTCACTGTCAGCTGACTACAGACACATTTTACACATGGAGCAATAGCTGGAGGTGGCTGGATCCGAGAGTTTCTAACATTTAGATAAGTTGCACACTGATAAAAATCAGAGGATGCAAAGCCTGGAGATTTCATTTAGCAGACTACAGATTCTCGACAGGAAGAGAGCTGTTAGGCCATTGATCATGTCTACATCTATATGAAACCTATAGGAAAGGTCAGAAACAACAGCCGCAGTTCAGACTTGCTGTTGTAGGCAGATGATGTCGCCACCTACAGGCAAAGAATGAAATGACTGCATCATTTTTAACACTTGCACCAACCTCAGGCAATGTGTGTCTGTACTGAGTGTCTGTTAGGTTTTACATACAGAAATAAATAAAAAAATATAAAAAATATTAATAATAAATCCAAATAATGAATCAAATTAACATCTCGCTGCAATAATATTAGCTTATGAAAATTATACAAAATTATATATTTTCCATGAGCTGTAAAGAAATACTGTTTAACTTTTGAAAGAAAATTTAATATCATAATCTTATTCTTACAAATGACAATTTATTTCAGTTGTCGTTTGCTGCTTAAGCTTTATTTTTGTGGTATGACCACTAGCTTAAAACAGCTGCTAATTTAACGTTCACATATTAGTATCCCATTGGTAACACCCATTCAAAGCTACCAAAAAAGTGTATAACTTAACGATACAGCAACAAAGACAAAACCTAATTTTCATTAATTGCTTTGTATTGGCCTTAACTTGATGTCATGCGATCATGGCAGCTCGTTACCATCACCATGACAACAACAAAACTAAAAAACATAATTCATTATTTATTGTAACAAGATTTTTTTCATAAAACTATCATATATTTTCAAAATGTTTACTATATACTCCTAGTTGTTGTTCGTATTATAATACATCACTTCACATCACTTTATCTTTTTATACGTTGTCTAATGAAATAACTTTATCACACAAGAACACATGTAAGGACACATCCTCTCATTATGCCGCAGTGTGATGTGACATAAGAAAGAGATTTGAAGTTTCTCTTTTGATTAATTTGGTGTGAAATAGCAAGAAAAACGTGCCATTGTGACATGACGAGTAACTGGTTATCATTTTCTTCCTGCTTTAACAAGAAACTGAGCAAACTTTGAGACCAGCTTCCTTCTCTCTCCGTAGAGACTGGTGGAACCAAGAGAACAGTTTGGACAGAGGAAAATCTCTACTCTTCAGCAGGACATATTCTTCAGTCAACGAAACCCTTACCCTGCACACACACATGCAAACAGCAGTTATATAAAAGAGGGAAAAAACAAGCTGAATGAACCACTCAATGCCTTCAGGTGTGGAAGGGGTCAAAATGGCAGCAGCTTTTACTTTCCTTAAAAAGCTGAACTTACTTTTATGTTTCTGCATCGGTTACACTGTGTACCCTCTTTCATTAATTCACTCTTGTCTCAAGTACGCAGAGTCTTTGTTATATCGCACAATACTGGGCTCTTAAAAGCTCAGCACTTGGACATTTCTATTTTACCAACGGGAGGGAACCAAAAAAAAAGAGTGAGGAAAGCCCCAACAGACCATTCATTAATATTACATCTTGGGTCAAAGGGATTACAAAACCTTTTCTCTGCAGTTTCACGAGGAAAAGCAGCCATCTGACAGCCGTGTTGCCTGGAAACTGCTGCTGTGCAGGATACAGTTCAGAGTGATTTCATTTAAAAGGAACGTGAATGAAAAGAGGATGAATGATGATGTCTTCATGACACCTAAAAGGACCTTTTTTAAGGTTGATGACATGATAGGTGCAACTTTGGCTTCCTTTAGCTCTGTCTGGACTTCATGGAGAACTCACTGGCCAAAAACAGAGAATCTATACCTGAATAAATCTATTTCTTTGTGACTCCTAATGGATAAAACTCCAGCACCGTTCTGGACTTGGGTCTTGCAAACACAGCTGCTCTGTGGCCACTGAGTTATTTAAAGTGGTGCTGGACAGCAGCTGTGGTTATAGCTGCTCCGTCCTGCTTCCCACGGGGAGTTGTGGCGTCAGCAGAAATGGGTCTAGGTGACACAAATATCCATGTACCGGTTCATTCATGAATCAGTGGAGAGAGGTAAACACTATGGGCTACAGTCATCATCATCATCATCATCATCATCATCACTTTTATCATCATCATCATGTGTGTCTTCCCTTCTCTGCCTTTCTCTTCCTAACATATACCTCAGACATGCTAACTGGAGTTGTAGTTATCCAGTGATTTCACTAAGGCCGACCTGGTCAGAAAACTAATCTTGTTAGCGGATTAAATGAGGAGTGACAAGGTTTCTTCCTGCTAGCTTTCTGCACATTAGAAACACAAAGCAGCCGGAGTAGAAATATAAATAAGAACTGTTAAAAAAAGTAGCATTGCTATATGTACAGTATATACATGTAATGATATAAAACAGGTAATCATGGATAGCATTAGTGTCATAGTGTGGTTGCATGAGTCAGCTGCTGTAAACACCTTGCTATCCTCATGCTGCATGTATACTCTGATATCCCTAATTATTGATAGCATCCAAACTGTGGCTTAGTTTCAGACACTAAATATGTAACAATGCTGTAAATCAAGGTGTCAGTTATATTAGTAAACCTTCTGGCTAATTTGAGATCTGACAGGAAAGAGCCTCCACGCTCACGTGATATTTGGCACCTGTTCAATAGGAGGAAGCAGGAAGCAAACAGCAGCTGTGAGTTAACCATCATGAGATAGAATTTAAAAAATGCTCTGTTTTTTCACAGGTTGCAGTGATGCATTTTGTAGTTTGAATAATTTGTAAATTTACTATCATTTGGTGTAACTCTATGGCCTAAATACCCTTTAGTATACTTCTTAGTTTGGTTTTCCTTTTAGATCTTGTTCAAAGACGTCAGTTCTATAAACCTATTGGTCATTAAAACATGACAGATGTGTTACATTCTTACCAGGTCTGATCTAATCAGGGCAAACATGTAAGTAACAACTGACATGGCCCTTTATTAAACATGACAATATCAAGTCAAATTACCATCATGTGCACTACAGGCCTCATAATAATATAATTGTCTTATCACACTGCGTTTTTCAGTTGGGTTGAATTTAATTCAGGCAGTGATTATTTCTGCATCCAGAGCAGCTCTGCCTTCAAAGCTAGAACTAATGAAAATATCTGCTTATCTTTCTTTATATTCCTGCTGCCAGCTCCTGCTCCTCATCCCCCCCCCCACACACACACACACACACACACACACACAGGGTCATCACATGACAGGTATGGGGCAGAGGGTAACAAACAATGGATTATTCCCAAAGTCGCCGTTCTTAAAATAGCAGTCACGTTTCTTCTGGGAATTCGGAGCCTTGCTGCCTCAGGGACTTTTACTAAGTCATCAGATGCATGATTTCCTACCCTCTCTTCAGAGAATCAGGCGTGCTGCAGTAAAATCTTTGCAGCGTTTTATTAAAGGAGGTTTTCACAGTGACACTTCTGTATGATACTGTCCTCAGCTTAGGAGATGAGCTCAGGACAGAAGCCTGTAACAGGGGACAGGGGTGGAGATGTAGATTGTTGCAGTGGACTGTGTTCCAGCTCTCCAGGGAGATTGCATACAGTTCAATCGCGGGGGAGCGAGGACAGGGGCTCTGGGCTGTGACGTAGATAGGCCATTGATTATGGCTGCTGCAGCGTTTCGCCAAAGAGAGCTAAATTTAGAAACAGAGGATTCCCTCCTGCTCTCCCACGGCAGCCCACTGCTCTGCATTCTGCTGCAGAGTGCCGCTCTGCGCTCCACCAATGTAAATCAATGCAACACGCCAAGTGCTCTCCAGCACACAACAGTGCATGTGTTGCATCACAGCTCAAACGGAAACAACACTGCACAATACGTTTTGTGTAAATGAAGCATATCTTTGCTTGGTTATTTAAAAATTTGTTGTAATTAAACAGAAAGGTGCACCAAACCATGTTATATCTATTCGATTGCGTAAAAACACACCAACCTTTGTTCTTGTGATGTAAGCTGACACAGTTTTGCTGATTCTATCCAAGACAAATTCATAAACTGTCTTTAAGAACCAAATCAAATTTTGAAGGAACATTTTACTACAGATAATCCAACGAATGTCACAGCAGTTAGTGAGGCTCTGTAGATGATATAATAATAATAATAGACTGGTGCTGTAACAGCAACACAAAATAGCCTTTGATTCCAAGAAAACTACTGTTTTGTTAAAGTGGGACTCGGGCCAGGTCTGTTTGTATCACTCCATCTTAAACCTGCATGTGGCAAATTATATTTTGACATGTTCTTTTCAGTATTTGTCCTGCAACACACTGTCTCAAAAAGGAAACAGACGAATCTCAGTGGTAGACGGAAGTAGACTGAGCTGGCACCTCACTTGAAAACTAACATAACACTGTAATGCATGTCAAGGATTTCACTTTTTCACAAGTCCCCCTGTTGCCAAGAATTGTTGATGGCAGATCTGAGGAACCTTTTCAATGTTGGAAACTGCATTAGAAATAATGGCTGTAATAAGAAACTATCCATTTTCAGAATTCAGTTCAGTCTTTTCTATTTTCACATTTTACTGTTCCTTATTTGTGGTTCCTTGGTGTCTTTAAATGTTTTGTTTAGTTTCTGTACTCTGCTACCTTGTAATTGAGGTCTCTACCACAATGTATTTCTGAGTTCAAATAAAGGTTGGTTGAATGAACGAATGAATGAATGAGCACATATTTCCTGCTGGGTGGCATTAACATTAATGTGGCTGCTCATCTCTGTTTTCTCTCTCAGTGCAACATATTCACTTTTACCTTGCAGTGATGCCAACAGTGTTTGAGAGCACAACACATAAATCGGACGCTGGCTTCATTAGGAGGAGCCACACAACTGACTGGAGCCAATCCCAGCTGACACTGGTCGAGAGGCGGGGTGCAGTCCATCAGAAGGACCGACACATCCAGACAAACGACCACCCACGCTCACATCCACACCTACGGGCGATTTAGAATCTCCAATTAACCTGAGGTGCATGTCTTCAGATTGTGGGAGGAAGCTGATGCAAAGCCGACACAACTCCACACAGAAAGACCACGAGAGGATGTCAGGTTTGAATCCAGAACCTCCTTGAGATACCTCTCTTAAAATACCTAAAGCATATACATAATACAGTAGATCTTTGAAAAATAACCTGAGTCAGGCAAATAGCGATGCACCACCTGGCTACAACCTTACGTTTAAGAAAGAAAAATTACTAACAACAATATACAACAATAAAATGGGATAAATTACTTTACATATTATATACACAGACCATAAGAATCCTTTAAAAGTATACACACAGTGGCCTTTAATGCTCTTCACTGTAAAATGTACAGAATAAAATACATTATCAGCTGATGTCGCCTATGGAAGCCCTGATGAATGCTCTGGCATCGCTGCGGCTCGGCTCAAGTGTCAAGGCGAGACAGACTGATTGTTCTCTGCCAGTGATGAAGGCCGCTCTGTTCCTGATGTTGTACCAACAGCTGTGGACAGAGCGTGCTAACCATCTCTACAAACACTGCTCTGTTGGATTCAGCACCACTCATTCAACGTGACAGACTCAGGGTGATTCATTCGGTGTGTACACAATCACTGGTACGAGCTGGATGTTTGTAGAGTGGGTACAGGAGCGGGTCTCTTTTAGCTTTTGTTCTTGCTGTGAGCGCTGCCGGGGTGGGGGTGGGGGGTGGGGGGGGGGGGGCTCGTCATGCTCGCCCTGTGGCAGACCGTGTGGTCAGCAGGACGGAGACACTGGCAGACGAGCACATGGTGCCGTCACCCTGGACAATGGCATTCCTCAGCTGTCCGCGGCTCCGACTCAGTTCATGTGGGCGGCTCTTGTTGAGCAGCCCGTCCTGCAGTCAGTCGCAGCCTCTGCTGCAGCACCTGTGAGAACACAGTCGGCCTCTGCAGACGCAGCCTCTGGCACAGGACCGGACGACTCACACTAAAGCTCAGCCAAAAGTTTGTAGCGTTTCCGCGGAACACTTGCTGCACAGAGATGATGATCTGATAACTTTCATCTGTTCCTCTGTGAGCTGTAGAAACAGTCCACACGAGTGAAAGCTAACCCTGCGTCAATCTACCAACCTTGCTGTGTAAACTCATAATATCTGTCTAATAATAAGCCATACTGCAGCTATGAGGTAGTATCGTGTCGGCTCCATCATGGTACCGATTGCTGCTGTTTTGCTGCACTCCACTTTCCAGAGACCTATAGAAATAAATGATTTCCCCCGCTTTCTCTTGTCATGTACGTGGCCCTCTTAGCCATTAGTGCCTATCACTGTTAATCCCAGCAAGCTAGTTTTATCTATCGATTTTTCCTGAGAAGAAGCTACATCAGAGAAATTGAGAAGCTACAATTGGTTTACCACTGCTGTAGCATTTGGCAGTGAAGAGTGAATAAAAATACCCACAGAAATGTACCTTGTGAAATTCCCAGTAGTCACAGTGGACATTCATTTGTACGTTGCATGTCTTCCACTTGATCTTCATGTGTTTGCAGAATTATTTTGCACTGTTGTAAAATTGGGATGGTTGTGATTATATAGCTTCTCTCACTCAGATAAAATCAACGTTAATCTACAATCCACTTTATGTTTTTTTAAAAGTATGTGTTTATTGGTAGTCAGTAACCTTCTTGCTTTAAATGACTAATCAATCCAAAAATCCGACAATAACTCAAACAGGAGGAACTAGGGCTTTTGTTGGGGACTAATTTCAGTGGTGGATTAATACACATTCAGGTATTTTCAGGAGTCGAATGGCGTCTGTGTGTTTGAGTCAAAATAAGCTACAGTGCTCATATTCATGGTAAACCATGCACACATCACCCAGTACAATGTTGTGGCTCATTGATGTTTTTTTAATGTTTAGATTTGTTGAATTGACCAAAATTGATTTTTGAGGGCTGATGCCAAAACCCAAATTAGGGGGTAAATGACTCCTGAAACCGATATGTCATTTAGCAATGACTCCTGATGTGTCTTTATCAAACCCTTATGACAAAGAAATATTTAACAGATTAACCATAAACTTTATCATAAATACCGAAAAATGTTATGAAATGCAAATTCAAACATGCCTGTGATAAAGGCTCATACATAATTGTATCGGCATACTGATCAATTAGTTGGCCTTTATTCTTTTCATGTGATTTGTTGCCAATAAGAAAAAACAGAGACTAAAGTATGTATAGTCACAACATTACTCAATGAATAATGTCACACTTCTCTAACGGATGATGACTTAATAAGTAGGATTGCAGTGTGGCAGCGTGTTGACGCTTGGATCAGAAAACTAATCAGTGCACTAATGTAACACAGAGTGAACTGAATGACCAGCAACAACAGACCTGCTGCTCTGACCTCTGTCCTGGACCATCACTGTGTCCATTATCCAGCATCCCACTTTCACACTTACAAAACATAATTGATCACTCCCTGTTTTTATTATGCAAGAGCAATCAGGAGTTTACTTTACATAAGTAGTGTTTGGGATGTGGCTGTGACTGTCTACAACGCCCCCTGCAGACTGACTGTGGGTCATCATGCCTCCACTGTCCTTTCTGGCAAGTTCGCTAATTAAGTCTATGATGCCGTTTGCTATTCTGCAATTACTCGCTGGAATCTGTCCGTGTGCACACGAGAGAGAGGCTCACGTGGAACGAGGCCTGTTTGGAGCAGCCTTGGTTTATGATAACGTCACATACATCAGAAGCACGCAGAGCCACTCCAACGATCCAGATTGACACGCAGCTGTGAAATGCCTGGGCGTAGGAAAAAGGCGCACATGGAGACGCGTGATGCCAGGTTCAGAGACGCTCATAGCCAGCGTTATTATTTATCTCGTTTGAATGTCATTCTGACTCACTCATCTCTCTCAGTTAAGTTACAGAGCAGGAAGCAGAAAGGCTTCACTGTCAATTAATTAGGCTTCATCAAACACACGCCGCCCTGTTTCTCTCTCGGTGTGGTCGGACGGGAACGGAAACCAGCTCTCTCTCTCTCTCTCTCTCTCTCTCCGCTAAAAGGTTTTATGTCTCTAATTAGCTGCTTTGACCTGTGACAGCGCTGGGTGTGTAATGAAACCACACCCATGGCACACGGAGGTCTAGTCTCCCTGGAGTTCTATGACCTTTAGGCTGAAATAGGATGTAACGACTACGAGGCTGTGTAATGAATATTTCCACAGGGATGTTATTACAGATACTGTGTTAACTGAGTTCCTCAATTCAATTACATTCTTGATGATTTTGTTACATCGGACAAAAAACGACGTTCCATAAATTTATGTTAGGGAACTTAGATTTCTTCTATGTTCAACAAGTGACCAACACTGTTGTTTCCTTGAACAAAAAAAATCACAAACTGCAATAAAATCTCCAGTTTAGATGCATATTTTAAATATCCTGTATATATGTCAAAGAAAGCTCCTAAAGTCTTAATAAAAAAGGCTCAAATGACTTTATCTTAGACTGTAGTCAGATGCTGTTTACATGACCCGTGTTAAAGTCTGAATATTATCAAATAATAGTGGAATATCAGTGAGAGTGTTATTTTATCTCATTGTTTATGCAAACACTGATGATTGACTGAAGCGACTTTAACGAAAAGAAAACAAGTAAAGTTGCATGACGTTGAGGGAATCTGACTACATCAGTCACTTCAATTTAGATATTAAATAACATCGAGCAACACACATCATTTTTACAGTACATCCTACAACACATCAAGTGTCTGATAACACAAAGTGGACTATTTGTGATATCTACAAACTGTTGTATCAGTTGTTTGAGCAAAAGATTATCATACATCATATGTACAGTATATAAAATATGGACTGTATAGATGAAGCATCGTCCTCGAGTGAAGACAAAATATCCTAGATATAGAATCTGGCTCCACACATTCGGAGCTACTGCACAGATGGAGCCATGGTAGAAAGGTCGTAGCGACACGTGCGCCATCAATAAGTCTCAGTGATCTCTCGATCATGACGTGTCACCCTGTTTTATTTGGTGTGCCTTTTTAGTTTGGTCCATGTCCCATCCGCTAACATGGAGGATGTGGGATTTATGACCTATAATGCAAGTCAGCCAGCAGGTGGTGATCGAGATGCCTTGGCTTTACGTTTAGGGAGCAGTCATGCCGTCCATCTTTGTATACACTCTGTGGTACATGTGGATATACAGTATACAAACAACAGGATATGACACTAGCAAATGTGTTCATTATATCTGAGTCTGAATCAGTTGATGAACTAAATAATACACAATATTCACTAATAAATACATAAAATACATGATTTATGCTGATACCAGATACATTGTGCACCAATATGCATATTTCATAATGCTTTATCTTCTGAATGAAATCGACCTGTAAACAGATGTTACCAGATGCACATGTGAATTCTGTTTGTCCACCGTCTTTTCTAAAAAGCTGAATTCTGTCAGAGGCCTACCAGGTATTTTGAGCTAAGTCTCATTACAGGAAGTGGTACATTAAAAATGTGAATTAGAAGTTTGCCTTTTACACTTAATCGTGTCCATTTCGACCAAAACATGCATCTGAAAACGTGTCAGCCTCAAAGTAAAGCACTCAGCAGTTTTCAGCACACAGCAAAGTGGAAGCTATCACAGCTGCCTGTTAAAACTAAGGTAAGAAAAACAAGTAAACGTGTTGATAGTCCACAAGAGGGGAAAGTGCAAACTGCCACAAAAGCAGCCGAATCTAAAAAGTCATAGAGTCATACAGCGAATGAGAGCTGCTGTTTTCCAGCTCCCACACTCTGACGTTCATCAGGTATAGAGAAAAGCTTCAGTTACTATATGTTTGCATTTCTCCTCCTTCTCCTCCCCCCCACTCTGAGCATTGCATAAGACTACCAGCACACCCCTGCTGCTGCATTCTTCACAAAAAAACCTGACTCAACCGTTAATCCACTTAAAGTAACCACAATAACAGCCTATTGCCTTTTTACATAACACAGCAAATACGATTATGTTCTGTGTTGCATTCACCCTCCGCTCATCAGAAAACCCAGTTCCACACTCCACAAATCGGATCGCTTGACCCAGAAAAGCCAGGTCCAAGAAAATATAAGGAACAAAAATTCTTGACAGGACAGAACTTTGACAGGAGGAAGGACCAGCAGGAGCTTTTTCTCCTTTCCCCCATCTCCTAATAAGCTCACCATCATTTTGAGTGCTCAGTGCTGTACTCTGTGTGATTTTAAAGGTGTGCTAATATTAACTGCACCAATAGAAAGCAATATATTTCAACTGCACCACAGAATCAACACGTCCTCGAGTCTCAACCAAAGCTGAACAGGCTCATAAAGGTCGGATTAACACAGGAACACTGAGGGTGTGCTGAGGCCAGAATGAGAGTTTGCTCCCTCCACAGTCACCAAAGTGTTTGCTCATTGTGGGAACTGTTGAGTTTCTCTATCATCTTTAAGGTCTCAACCTTAATATGTAAAGTGCCTTGAGATAATGTATATTAGGATTTGTCGCTACACAAATAAAATTGAATTGAATTGAAAATTGATTATGCGGTAATGAACAGCTTTAACCCAGTTTAGGCCAAAATATATACGTGAGCTGTAAATGAACACATGACAGTACAAAATTGTAAAATTCAGTTAAGTCCTCGGTATTTAAGAGTTTTAAACGTGGAGTTGGTATTTAAGAAAGTTTAAAGATGCACTAATCAATTTATAATAATAAAAATAATTGATGAATGACACATTGTGACAAAGAAACAGAGGCACTAACTCTGTTTCTGTTTCCAGCAGCACGCAGCTGTTTCTGAGTGAATCAGACAATAGACCCAGACCCAGTTCAGACCTGGTATCCGTATCAACATCCATCCACATACAGTACATGTTAAGTACAAGTGTGAAAGCACACCCAGATGTGTCCTCAATATGTCTTGAGATCCAATCACAGAAACCACATTCAGAGATGGTCTGGGACGCATGTGGTCCCATTCTCTTTGCTGAGTGAACACACATGCATCACAGGCCACATACGAAGGACCGCCCACTCAGCCGACATCCTCTGACCCAGCGCAGTTTCATAATGAATCACATGTATTTTTACGCTTGGCAGACATTTTCCTGATGAGATGATGGGACACAGCAAAAAGTATAATATGCAATTGCTACCATGTTTTATATTCTCTTCATAATGTTATTTTAAAAACTGTAAAAAAGACGAATAAAAGAAGAAGAAGAATGTAGAGCTTGATTAGCCTAGATAAGCACAAATAATGGAGATGGAGGAAACATCTAAAGCTCAATACCTCCACCAATGTTGGTGTTTTCATTACTGGGTGCAGCAGGATTACTCAAAAACTACTGAACTGATTACCATGACATTTTGTGGAGGGGTGAAACTCAGGGAAGAACCTTTTAAACTTTGCAGAAGATCCAGGAATATTTATGTTAAGGTTAAATTCTATGCAGATCCAGTTCTGATCTGGATCTCACTACATGTAATATGTTGATTAAGTGGCCAATCAGCCTTCGCAGAGGTATGTAGGTAAATGATATTTCGAGGTATAGACGTATATGAGGTGGTATGGGTGGTAGTGGCGGTGGTGGTGGTGGTGGTGGTGGTGGTGGAGGGGGGGGTTTGATCACAGGCTGATCGTCAGCGACTCACTTGGCAAGCTTCATCTCTATCTGCTGGCGGATTTCCTGCCGCTCCTGGTCGCTGCGGACTGGGAAAATGTTGCGGTCCTCCAGCTCCTGCTTGCTGGGCCGGTTGCGGAGCTTCACAGTCAGCAGCTCCTTCCTCATCCTGCGTGGGAGGGTGCCTGTTGTTGTCAAGCACAAATTTTAAGGTCAGTACAAGTGGAACAGTGGTTTGCAAGCGCCCCACATAGCTCTCCAGCTAAAGCCGCTGAACTGGTGCTAATCACCACACAGTGTTCTTTCCCAGAAGAGCTGAGCGACAACAACTGTGTCAAACAACACCTTATTAATAAAACACACACGTACTCATTTCAAGCTGAGAAGTGTGCACTGCTATATTTATTTAACTACATAACATTAAATGCATTATATATCAGTGTTAAGGTTTTCACCATATCAGTCGATAGATCTGGACATGACAAGTATTTCGATTCTTCTATGCAAAACTCTTCAAGCACTGTAAAGTTACCTGAATACCACATGGGAACAAGTGTTTTTAAGTCCAATCTGAATTCTGGACTATTATCTGGACTCTACAGAGCATTAACCTTGTTTTTTTTAAGCCATTCTTGTGCAGCTTTGGCTTCACATTTGTGGTTTGGTCTGAATTACAGCAAATCTTCACCTGACCTGCAGTTTAAACTTTAATCTGGGATTTATTAATTTATTCAGCATTTATGTTGCCCTCCACCTTCACAGGAGTTTAGAGGCCTGCTGCTGAGAAGTATCTTAAACAGCGTCAGGCCCACGATGACTACCACCACGCTTCATGATGAGAATTAGTTGAGTTTGCTGACTCAGTCGACCATAGCGACTTCTTCAACTTCTTCCAACAGGACTTCTGGCAAAACACTGGCCAATGTGTCATGTGAGTGTTGTGCTGCCAGTGGCTTCCTGGGTGTCAATCTGCAGCTGAGAGGCGGGGTTCACCCTGGACAGGTTGCAAGTTAATCACTGACAAACAAGCAGCTAACAGCCATTCACCCGCACATTTACACCTGTGGGCAATTTGGAATGTTAACATGTTAACCCTAAGGTTAACATGTCTTCTACAGTAGACGATGCGACACACCCACTATCCAGAAATGAAGCCAGACTATTCGGGATACAAATGCTACCATCTTGCGCATCTGGAACCAGAGTCTGCGCAGTAGCGGTCGGAGGATGGAGCCGCAGTAGTGAGGTCCCGCAAAGTATTAATGTTAATATACATTGTAGATGTTTCCATTCTGTTTGCACTTCCTCCACTACACATTTTCATGACTGTCTCTTCACTCATCAGATATCTGCTCTCGTGCCAGTGGCGTGCACATCTGCCATGTCCGCCCTTACTCCACGATTGGTGCGACTGTGCACCAATGACCCACATGACTGGATGAGAATTAGGCCAGCAGACCAGATGTTGACAGGCTACTGAAATTTAACACCAGTGAGTCTCCGCTTTGACATTACTGCAAATCTCCCTGTCATGCTCCCACTGTAAACAAACAGCAGCAGAGATTAGGCTGCTTCATTATCCAGGGTGCCCAGACTTTGTCGGCTTTGCACATTAAGAGACAGATAATAGCAGAGCAAATGTATTTCAGCCCGTCTGCCCGCGGAGACCTACCGGAGATCACAGAGTCGTTCCAGCTGTCCTGGTCGTTCAAGTACTCGTCCAGACGCCAGTTCTCTTTGTTCTCGTCAGACTCCTTCTTGCTCTGAGAATCCCCAGCAGGCTCCCTCTCCGTGCTGGACGTGCGGGACACACGGCCATCCAGCCGCCGTTTCGGGGATGAGCGCGCCTGGAAACTGAAATCACATATCGCACAGCAAACCCGTCAATCATAACCGTACTTTTGTTTCATGAGTGGCTGACTTCAACAAAGGTTTTTAAAAGTCATTCAAAGGCTATAAAAGAGGTTGGATGATTAAATACGGGGAAATGTTCGCTGAGTTTAGAGCGTTTAGTCATATCCAATAACAGTGACTGGAGGACAGTTTAGTTGATATTTCAGAATCCAGTGATACAGGTACATTATGAAAAGAGCCTGTTTTTAACATGGATCACACTCAAAATAACTAGCAAAATAACTTAAACATTTCTTATGACTTAAACAACACACTAATTTCAAGCAACAGTTTGTATCCTGTGACAATGACTTTAATAAACTTGATAGCCTATATTTCCAAATCCAATGCAAATTACTGGTGGGAGTGGGGAAAAAAAGTGAATTACATGTGTGTATTCTCAACAACTGAACATTTATACGATCATAGAGAACATGATTCAGTTAAGTTGTAAAGGTCACCTAAGTTCACCTGATGTACAGGAAATGTGTTAGGGAGGACAGATAAATCTGTGCCTTTTTGTCTACATGTTTTATAAGTGCTGTACATAGCCCAAACTGTCAGAGGCCTTAAGGTATAAGGACAAGGGAAGGGATCTCCATATATAATTTGTTTATTGAATGTGTTATGGTGTATGTATTTGTTTCTTTAACACCAAAATGTGATAAATGAGGGGAAGTGACGGCACGGCAGGGGGGGGTTGTTTTGGTGTATGCGGGCCGGCAGAGGACCAGCCACGTTCCAGTCGACAGCGGTCCGGAAGACCTACAAGGGATTACTTCCGAAAACGGGATTATTTGCCTGGGTGACTTGCAAGGATTTCCGCAAGGACGGAACTATTTTTCTGGCCGCTCAGAGGTGGTGAGGATAGCGCGGACCCAGTTTGGTATTGTTTGCGGCATCTCGCCACGCCACACCGGCATACATTTTTGCTTTGGGACGTTCGGGGATTGTATGAACGGGGGGCTGGGGAAATATTGATGTATGGGATTGGTGTAAATTGTGGTGTTATGTTCACGTTTTCAGCTTTGTTGGCGGGCACACGTCCAGGGGGTATGTGGGTTTGATTGGGTTGGGTGTCAATACAGACCATTGTATACAACATCTCTGTGTTTATTTCGTTTATATATATATTATTTCATATGTGATGGGGCCGATAACAGGGTTATCGGCCTTATAGAAAGAGTATTCGTTTATTGTAAATTGTCAGGCGGCGGCGTCCGTACACAGCGGGACAGGTCCGCCCGTGCTCCTTTTTAAAATAGCGTAGTGACTTTCCCCTTCCAACGAAACGAGGCGAATTGTTACAAAGTGATTTATTGAAAAGGTGCAAACGACTAATGGTTCGACGCATGAGGCAGCAGACTCAGAACCTGGACTGTGTATTAATGAGACACTGAGCTGAAGAAAATTTAAAATCACACAGATGTAACCAACGATAACCTCACAGTCGAACAGTACCAAACATTTCATGTCCCTGGGGTTCTTTCTGCAGAATAGACACAGTTTGATTGACTGCTGTCAACATATTATTAATTTACTGCCTGTTGGCTCCATGGAGGAGGGTGTTTAACGTTTTTTAATGTGTGTGTTCCAGGTGTTCAACACTTGAAGAAGACTCGATGTTGCACCTTTTAAATTCATTACTGAAGTGAATCCAGGACCTTATATGGGTATAGTCATTGTCAAGTGGTCCATTAAACCATTTTAATTATATGTATTCTATATAGATTTTTTTCAGGTCTGAAAATAGACATTTGAAATTTACTTTATATTCAGATATTTGACAGCCCAATAAAACATTATAAATTGTGTTTTAAACAAAACATTTTAACAGACTAGGTAGTAAATGTCAGCAGAAAGGCTGAAACAATCAATTAATCACTTAATCATTCAGTTGTATGACAAGAACGTAATAAGAAACTATGTTGATGATCAAATAATAATAATAATTGTTCTTAACTCAATCAAAAATGGCAACTTTGCTGGGGTTCTTTAATGTTGCAGCTTTTCTGCGTTTTATATGATTCTAAATTGAATATTTATATTATTTGTAACATTTGAAAGTGTCATCTTGGGCTATAAGAACCTGAGACAGTTATTTTTCACCATGTTTTTCCACTATATTTGAATTTAACAATTAACGACTTAATCAAAAAAACTTATTGACAGGCTAATTGATATGAAAATAATTGTTTATAGCAGCCCTCTTCTTTGTGTGATGATGAGCTGTTTGTCCACACTGTCCATATTCTCTGTGTGATATGTTCAAATGGAGTTTTTCATAATGGATTATCATGAACAAGGCCTTTAAATAGTTAAACAGGACTAATACATTGTCTCTCATTAGTTGAAGTGACAATTGATCGGTTTTTCCTATTGAAATAATTAATTAAGACATTCTGCAAAACTCTCATTATAGCTCATGTAATAACACTTAAATAAGTATACGAACAAAGTTAACTTAGTATTGTAGGTACACATGCGTCCATTCTCTAAAGTCTGACCTTTCCTGTCTGTGTTTGGTGGCCAGAGCACGGTGCAGTTCCTCAATGATACAGCTAGGGGGCAGCTGTGGGTGTAGTGCCCCTAGGTGGGGGGACCCAGTGGGTGTGGAGATCCTGCCTCTCAACAAGGAGCCATGATAATCTTTGGGAAGTGTGAAATTTCTGGGTAAGGTGGCTGGGGACTTCTTCACTGACACCGGAGGAGCACCTGAGGAGGAAAACCATCATCGTGAGACACCACAGTAAACCAGTGGGGCTTCACATCATCGTAACCATGGTGAACTCACCGTCAAGGCTGCCCAGTCTGGGTAGCAGTTTGACCGGCATGGTAGGCGGAGGAGGTGTGCTGGCTCGTCTCTGGGGTTGGGCCACAGGCGCCTCCGGTTTCCCTTCAACAGCCTTTGCCTTCCCCGCTGACTGCGACTCACTGGGGTCGCTCAGCGAGGTGCTTTCGTCTCCTCCATCGTCACTCTGACCGGGGTCTCCCACAGTATTTGAGTCCTCAGTCACGTCTTGCACTGAAACGAAGCATCAGCGATGGTGAGGCAGAGGTTAGGTTTGTTCAGAAAGTCTCTGTCTCCACTTAGTGGACAGTCAGAGACATGGCATTCCCGAGTGAAGCTGGTGCCACTAAAACTGCACCGAAAAGACTTTCATAAACAGGCAGGACCAACCAAAACACCACAAGATTACTCCTAATGATTAATTATCACTAATAGTATTAATTTGATGAGCTTTAAAAACGAAAAAATAAGTGACATACAACAATTAAAACAGGCATAAAAAATGTTGCTAGCATCAAATGAAATAAATTATGTATAGTACTAATTTTATACTGACAATAACTTGCTAATTAGATTGTATCTTTGTTTCTGATTGTGTGTGAATAACATAGATAACGTACAAATGAAAAAAGAGTAAATACTTTGGTAATAATAACAAAACTACCACTCGATATGGTCACTGACAGGAAGTGGTCATGATCTCTCCCTTGACTTTAGTTGTACACCACCTTTATATGGTGCACTAGCTCTTACTAAACACTCTGCAGGGGTTAGTAGCACTGTTGCCTCAAAGCAAGCGGGTCCTGGGTTTGAATCTATCAAGTTCTTCTGTGTTGAGTTCGCATGTTCCCCAAACGTCTGCTCTGGCTCCTCCCACAGCTCAGAGACATGTAGTTTAGGTTACGTGGCACCACTAAACTTTCCTACTACTTGTGGTAGCCTATCATTCACAGCCCAACCAATATGGAGGCTGATACTGATGCAGATATTTGGATATATGACTGTAGATAATTTTTTGTACATAAGCTCATAACACAAATGCATCCCTGATCGATTTGTGACCAAGATACATACTGAGATATTTTCCATTACATTAATCAACCTGTTAGTGCTCTCTGGAGGACTGAGCTAGGAGAACTGTAATGGTGACGATGGTTCTCCTCAAACCTCGTAGTTTTTTAATCCAGTTTCTTGTTATTTATCAACCAACATATTCACAGACACTAGTATTTCTGCTAGAAGCTAATATCAGTTAATTTATCTGCCTTGGTCAGAAGGTAGTGGCCCTGTGATAAACCTGTTCAGGTGTACTGTACAGAATGGAATACTATAATACTCATATTTAGTACTATACTGTACTTGAACAATGTATTTTAGGTCATAGTCTAAATCTCTTTCAAGTAATGTAACCTCTGTTATTTCAATGTTTGGCCATTTGAGGGCACTGCAGCAAACAAAACACTGCCATATCATCATTACTGAAGGATGACTGTATGCTGGTAAACAGGGGCCTGTTTACACATCCAGCAGATGTTAGACAGCGGTAGTGTTTTTTGGAGTTGTGTTTCAGGCCTTCAGTAAAAGTTAAGTCCAGTAGTTGCTCGGTTTAGCTCTGTTGTTATCTCCACTTACTCCTCTATATGTCTTTCAGTTGGAGAGCAGGACTTACTGATTTCACATTCAGTTGCTGATTTCACACTTCACTTGGCATTCTGTTGGTTGAGGAATGTTAACAGACTTGTTGCAAAACCAAATCCAGGCACAGAAGAAATGATCCCAGAGCAGAGGAGAATTCCGAGCGAAGATGTATCATGAACAGAAGCAGTGTGACAAAGCTGGAGGAAATCGGAGTGCACAGTTTGAGCACATGCAGAGCAAATCTAAGGACAAGCAGCTAGTGCAGGGCATTGCCAAACGTGAAATCATTAAGTCCTGCCCTCAAACTGAAAGACCACGCTGTTGAATAAAGACGGGAAAAAATATATATATATATTAATGTGCCTGTCTGTTGTTTGGTGAAGGGCAGATAGTGAAATGTGGATCTTTAGAGGTTTTTCATTGTGAACAGCTGCTGTCGTCACTGTTGCTGGGGATGACACAGGGACTGAACCAAAACAGTGAAGCTATGGGCCACAAAATAAAAACAAAAGGCGGAAGGTTGCTAAAGTGCTTTGTAAACCTGATGGGAACTGCTGTCAAGTGATCATTCTCATTTCACATTAAATTGTTTGTAAGGTATATGAATCACAGCAGCTTTAAGTTTAGCTATTACCTCTCTCTCCTTCTTACCGTCAGCAGATGTAGTTTTATAAAGCAGCTTTAACCCTTTAACCTAAACATCAAGAAGTGCTTTACACATTTCTTTGTTTCTTAAATGTGTTCAAGCCACTGTATTGTACTCCACCTGTGGAAGCGTCTAAGTCGCTGCCCAGGTCTTCGTTGGTGCTGGCCAGAGGCGCCACAGGCTCCTCATCTCTGTCCTCAGCGTCAGACTGAGTCGGTGTGTCTGGATCTTCACCGTCACCCCCGCAGGCCAGATCTGACTCTGCAAAACACAGTGCACAGAGGAGGAGCACGGGAATGAGTGTGGCATCATGTGGCTAAACAAATTAACTGTGATCAGCCTGGAGTCATGTGTGTGTCCTCATTTCTCATTCTGCACCTGTCTCCGTCTCCTCTGGCTTCCTCCTGACGAGGTCATCTCTCTTATGTCGCACAGCTGCCTTCTTTTCCACTGCTAAAAACAACAACAAACACTTATGAAACCAGTCTGCTGGATGCTTGGGAAATGAAAACACGTGGAACCATAAATGCAGCCTTCTTCCCTACTCCCTGAATGTTTCCCCGACCATCAGGTGATGTTTGTTTTGGTATTTTTTGCAGCACAAGTCTTACGACACACTCACTTGCTGGAGACTTCAGCTTCTCGTTTTTCTTTTTCCTCCATTTCCAGGGCTTGAAGATGCGTCCCAGGCTGGCCAGCTTGCTGTTGCGGCGCACGGGAGGCGTGCGAACCCCTGAGACCAGGCAACCCGAATGCAGTGCCCTCTGCTGGTCCATCCCATCTGCAACACCAAACAAACACAGCTGCCTCAAAATGGGATGCAGACAACAAAAGCCTTCGTGCCAACAGGCAGTGGTGACATCAGTCAGCACTCCAGTGTAGCTGAAACTTCAGAAATAGTATTAAATCACTTGTAACACAATTGGCCGAACAGTACCAACATCCCATCATCATGTGAAAGTGGCAAATGTGGGTCAGTGGCTGTAAATGCCTTATTGATTCCGGTCTAATTCTGAGGAGCAGCGAGCGAGCGAGCGAGCGGTGGGGAGAAGACAGAGAATCACATTGTTTGTGAATGACTCACATGGTTTCAGGGCAGCCAGACCTTCCTGGCCCCAACACACGCAGACAATGGGAGGCTTTTAAACACTCTCTTAAAAGCCACACGGAGGATAAATTAAATCAGCTCCAGCACAACAGCCTCTTCTGAGGTCAGAGCAGATATCTGCAGCCTGCAATCCCCACACAGTTTACATTACTTTGGCTGCATTACTGCGTTAGTGACGTTCACAGAGATTTACTGCACTATTTGACAACAAGCAGCAGAGACAGAATGTTATGCATCTTACAGGCTGCTACTGAGAAACAAGCAGACGAGCAACTGGTTTTGCCTCCATGTCTAATGTATATTTTTGAATTCTTTTTTTTGTACAGTAGATTTTGGTGAAGACAAGAGTATTTCATTTATGAGGGAAAGGTCTTGTCTTGAAGTTATAGGTTTAACTGTTTTTTTCACACAATGCTTGATAAAAGTAGTCAAACATGTTTATATGTAAAAATGCTTTTTATGTACAAGAACACTTTTCTTTACTTTATGTTCTGCGTGTGTAATGGAGAAAGAAAAATATGAATCTAGGGCGGCATTTCATTATCAACCAATCTGCAGATTATTTTCTCAGTTGCTTGATTTATTTCTGTCTATAAAATGTCACAACATCCAAGAACCAAAGTTTGACAGAATCTCATATATTAAGTAAAAGTTGTTTGCTATCATAGAAGACAAAACCATCCCAAACCTATTCCATTTTACAGGAACTAATTCATCTTCTTGCACTTTATGTATCCTTAATTAAATTAATTAGTCAACTGAGAAACAATGAATACTTGTTCATATACAGTTTATTGTGCAATTACTGATTGTTTGGCCACTTGGAGGCAACAGAGCGATGTTATCATTCGTTTTGGAGCCATGTCTCTGGTCACCTGATGATTGTTTCAGTTCTTCACCAACACCTGAAGGAAATGTTTTGAGCTTTAACAGCTAAATGCTCAACTATGTTCCCCAGCTGGCCTCTGACTGTGTCCGTCTGCTGTTTGGAGCCGAGCAGGTAGTGGACAGAGGCTTTTTGTGGCTTTTTTCTAAAGGGCTGTGAGAGTGAAGAAAAACATGTGACCGAACAACTCAATGAACTGAAACTCACTATAAACCTCTGTAAAGCTGAGCGGAGCAGCCGGTGAGGTAGGTTCATCATCACGAGTGACCTCTTTCACACAGTCACACTGTTTTCACACTTGATACAAATTGGTTTTAGCTGCTCGCTCATATTATCTTTCTGTCGACCATGTGACTTTGGTTTTCCTGGTTTATCTGTTTGAAAAGAATAAAGTACTCGTTACCACCCAGTCAGTGTCTTTTTAGTCAATGTCAACTTCTTTTGGGAATGTATTTTAAAAACACCTCATTTAGACGAAATTATTTCTCATTGTGAGTTAGAAAGAAAAGGAGATTTTTTTATTTTATTAATTATGAATTATTTGACTACAGTTATAGTCAGGATATTGTTTTGACACTTGGGAAAAGGTATCTGTTGGAAAGCCCAGGACCCGCTAAGACCACAGATGTGATTAAGTTGAATATCACACCCGCAATTCAATGAAAGAAATGGTCATCCATTTTATGTGTGAAGAGTTGGTAGTATGGAATTATTTTGATGGCAATAAGATGAAAAACAAGAAGAATATATTATCTGGTTCCAGCAGGTTTGCTGCTTCTCTCTCTTTCTTATTGTTGTAAACTGAATATCTGTTGGGTTATAGATTGTCAGCCAGACACAAGTCATTTAAAAACATGTCACTTGGCCCTCTTCATCAATAAAATGTCCATACAGTCTCAATTGAAATTCAACCTCTGCAGCAGTTGGCTTAACTGTGTTGCGTTCAATGAACTAACAGGGATTAGAGTGGTGCCAGCCTTGGTGTGGCAGTGCTCTCGTGGAAAGACTGTAATAGCAGCGGTGGAAATTAGATAGCCCAAGCAGCTATCTTTGGCTTCCCATTACTTACATTTGGTACTTATCAGCTGTCATAAATGCCAACAATGATTTATCCATAGTAGCATTAAGCAGCTGATAAACTCAGCCTGTCAATGTATTGATTGGGCTGTTCTAACCAATCAGTGTTCTAATGTAAAAGAAAAAGAAATGTAAAACATCTCCATATTAGAGGAGCTAAAACCATAAAATACTTGGTAAATGACTCCAAATATTTATTGATGTTGATCAACAATCTGATAAATCGATCAGTGGCTACTCCTCTCAGCGACTCATCTGACTTCTTGGAGCACTTTTAAGTCTACAGGCTAAGCTGTAGTGGACAGATCACAATGATGAACAGATAGACAGGGAGAGAAGCACTGAGGCCGACTGAGAGAGAGAAAGAGAGAGAGAGAGAGAGAGAGAGAGATGTTATAAATGCCCGAACAGATTTATTGAAGTTCCTTGGAGAAAGGACAGAAATAGTCACTCCTACACAGTCTGGCTCCGCCAACAAGCTGACACTTAAGGGAGCGTACAGCTGAGCTGTGGGCTGAGCAGGGATCGCTCCACAAACACTTTCATCCCTTAAATCAATTTCAGCCGCATCTAAATCTACAACATCTGCTCAAATATCTCCCTTACGAAATGAATTACATGCACTCACATTTACTGGCCCCAGTCACATAAGAGGAAGACAGAAGGAGAAGTACTGTGATGTAAAAATTGAGATGTTCCACAGGTGAGGATGGATTTGATGGAAGCGGTGTCAGCATCTGGCAGAAGGTACAGATCACCTTCTGTAGCAGTAGCTAGCACCCAAGCTAAAGTGCAACATATTCACAATGTGGTTTTAACAACACGGTCAAAATCCAGCTAAATAAAAAAAAGATTCTCCATGTGCACATACCAGCAGGCACCTTTCAACTAGGTGATATATTTACACAGGATTTCAGCACAGATACAAGGCATCATGTCAGCAGCTACTCACTATCAAAATGTTCACAAGGAGGGTTTTCATGAAGGCTCCATTGACTACTTTCATTATTGATTCATTTGCCAATTACTTCCTCCATTAATCACTTAATCCAATCTCAGGAAATAGTGGGAAAAAATGCCAATAACCATTCCTAAAGCCCTTCAGGTGATTTTAAATGTACTGGCACACAAGAGCAATAATTTAGGTGTTTTGTGATTGAACAACACTTTACTAAAAAGGAATCTGTCGTAGAAGCTAGAAACCTATAGAGACTGCAGCTGTTGCATATGCATACAGAAGCTGCATCTAACCCTGCATTAACATAACACTGCATTAACATCACAAACATTCAGCCTCTTCTTAAAGCGCTGGGCCAATCTCAACAGAGTTCATCGATCCACGGGCAGCAGCAGCGGCGGTGGTTTTGGTGCCCCGTCTTTATCTGACGCCCTCAGCTGCTTGTCCACCAACAATGAGAAGCAGGTCAGTCGCCCAAGTCGTGTGCGCCTGCCTGGGATGCAGCTGCGAATTCAGGTCAGGCCTGTAGTAACAGGAGCAGCGCAACCCAGGGTCAGGCTGCCGTTGCCATGGTTACTACGCTGGATGCTGCAGGAGGGAAAAAAAGGCCCTCGGAGGTAGAGAATCACCACGGCATGAGGAATAGGGAGTTGCTGGGCGGATCGGGGAAGGATGCTGCCACACAGAGAGACGGAGAACCGCAGCCAATCGCGGCCCAGCATGCAACGATGCATAATGTAAATCAGGGCGCAATTTGCAAGTTATGTTGAAATATTTATCAAAGTGCTTCGGTGGCCTGGGGTTTGGGTGAACGTGAACATGTCTTTTCTGCAAAGAGTCGTCTTTTCAAGCAGGGAAAAATAAGATTGAATATCAAAGTCAGAGATAATGTACAGTCAATGTACTGTAACCTAAAGCACAGAGCTGCTCCTGCAGATAATGAGGAAGCATTCTCCTCACTCACGTTACTGACAACTTACTTTCATGAGCTTTGTTTTAATAAAATAAATGCACGTTTAAATCTATATTATGTAGTAATATTATGTTATGTCCATGACAAGTCTCCAAAGCAATATTACATTTTTATCGCAGCCAAACCCCTACTAAAAATGAAAATATTATACAAGCCCTCTTCGCTAGAAACTCACTGTACTGCTCGGCCGTTTCCTGAATATTATGATGCAACCTTTACATAACTCATTTAGATTTTGCATTTTATTATTATGTATTGGTTTTATACTTTCATTATGCTATACACCCTTTCTTTTACTTTGTTGGTAGAAGTACACTTTACCTGCTGTAGTAAACGTTGTTGTATTTCTTATGGAAACAATAAAAAGCATAACTCAAAAAATAAAAGAAACGCCACAGGTCACTGTGGGAATATTACAGTTATATGATGGTGATATAAATGGTGGTTATAGCAGCACTGAGTACCATATGGTCATAAAGACAAAAACTACAAGTCCCAGCAGACTCATCACATGATCAACAGTACTTTTAAGGTAAATACATGTGAAGTATGAAATCAGAGTAACGGTGTTGGAGGATGTCTCTTACCTATCACAGCAGACCCGCTGCTCGCTTCATGTGTTCACAGATCGACGCTCTGGAGCGGGGACTGCTGCTGTTTACTTATTGTTACAAGTAAGAAGCGAACGACTTCAAAACCGGTCCCTGAAACAATGGTTCGTTCAAAAATGTGTCAAATCCCGGTGTAACAGCGGCGGTAAAGGTGGGAGCGGGAACACACTCAGGTGGAGACCACCGGCTTCCATCCGCAGCCATAGTCCGCAGCTCGCTGCTGCCAGTGCTGGTGATGGGCCATGCGAGCCCCGCCCCTCCCGCCGGGAGGAGGGGGCCAGATAAACTGACACACGCTCATCCTCCTCGGGCTCTGCCATTGGCTACTGCACAACGTAGTACAGCCAGAGGCGGCCACACGCATCTGGGAGCCCACCCCCCACTGGAAATAACAAATAAGAGCTTATTTTCTAAACCTTAAATGCATTATGTGCACTTTCAGCATCATGGGTAGCTGGAGATAATCCAAATATCTCCTTAAATTAAATTCTATAATGGCGTTTGAGGAGGATCCTCATCCTGCACCTACTATTCTGCAATACATTGTATTATGTGTTAAGTATTATAATGATAACCTCAAATTAAACTAACAGTTGAAGTAACACTGGGCTGTAAAGTATAACATTGCAGTTCAAATAGGTACCGTCGCATCTGCAGTATCGTTTTAATAGTAAATCCTGTCAGCTGAGAAGGATGCAGTCCGTCAGAGTTTACAGGTCAAGCAAGGTTAATTAGTTATTTCTCCAATATACTATTTTATTACATTAATCAGCCATATAAAGGTATAAGTTTGTGCTGAGGTTTTTTTTCAGACTCAGTAGACAGAAAACTAGGCGACCACAGAACAGCCATGAATACAGAATAGCCTGTGTCATGAATTAACGTGCAGGCTCCAATGAAAAAAATGACGTTGACTGGCATTTTGTCATTACTTAACTTTTGTGAAATGTTATAGCCACATATAGAAAAGAAGATTTAGAAGGCTACAGCAGTTTAACGACAGCTGCAACAATCCAAAAGTTACTTGCACTATGCCATTTATTTGATTAATTATTCTGTGATTATTCTACAAAAAGTTAGAAAATTGAGACAAGGACACATCAAGATCCCTACAGCCCAAAGTGACATCGTAAAACTGTGTGTTTTGTCTGATCAATAGTCCAAAGCCCATCAAAATGAATTTACCATCACCAAAGACAAAGACAAGATGAAAAGCTGCACATTTGAGAAAATAAACAATCAATGTTTGACATTCTTCCTTGAAAAAAAGAATATGATATAATTTTTTGAACAAATAGCTGATTCACAGTCACAAAGTGCAGTGGAGAATGATGAGAGAATAATATGCATGTTTTTTCAGGTATTTAAACAGCTAGGATTCACAAAATGTCACCCCAAAAAAAGTCAGGGAATCACCAAAGTGATCCAAGTGAGAGAATCCATTCAAAAGTTGTGTGTCGTCCATGGTAACGTGGCTAAAAACCTCAAAGAAAGTTTACATAAAAATATCAGGTCTGCTGCTAAGGTCAGAAAATACCACATAAAATACCACAGGTTATTAAAGATGAAATATACTCACATGCTCTGGTCAAAAAGCTACTTATTCAGGACTTTATACAGTCACATAAACCCTGTTGCAATAATAGAGAAAGACTGTGTTCATGTTTTTCATTATATACAGTGTTTTTTGTTTTTTTTTATGTTGCTGAAGACCAGTTTTTAAATATATCTTGTCATCCCTGCTTCATCAGCACAGACGACTAATTACTGAGACAACATCACTTAAGCAAAACCTTTGTGGTTTCAGATCGATTTTCTACAAGGCTGCTCGTACAGGAAGGGCCGAGTTACATCAGGGATGATAACAGTCAGTTGCTGGATTTCTCCTCAGGGACGCACCAGCAGTAAACAAAGAATAAAACTGGTGGCGTAGGCTACTCAGAGAACATGAATCTCATTCAATATTTACAAGACTTCATTTAATATGGCAGAGCACGTACGGCGTGCCAAAAGGTTGTGCACAGAAATTGTGATCAGCTCGTAAAGAAGTGACACACGACCTCCAGCTTGCCAACTTGAAGATGAGGGAATCTCAAGTGACTTCAGTGATGCAGGATCCATTCACCAACAAGAGCAGATGGAAATATTTGTCAAGAGCAGAGCTTCAAACTGCGAAGCCAAAGGGCTTAAATCTACTTTAACTAAATAGACAATTTTCTTAGCAAACTCTTTTTCTCACATTATGAAAAACACTTGTGTATTATTCGTAACATTCATTATGACTTACTACTCACTTAAATGTATGAATTCCAGAGCTAGGTTTTGTGTATACCGCTTCAACAGCCTGGATTACTATGAAACTGAATCATTGTTATTATTATACCAGTGTTTTTCTGTTTCTCTGTTCATATCTAAGTGAAGTGTCTGTTCTAAGCCTGTCTGTTTGGAATGGGCTGTTTGCTTGGCCTGTGGAAATGCAGAGCTTTTTATGTACCGTCTAAGGTGCAGACTGAAGTTGGAAAACGTAATGTTAATCCTACCTGGTTTATCGGCAACTACTATTTTGAAGCCGATGTTTTGCATAAAAGGAAACTACTGTTCATGTATGTGGCTTGTATATAAGTTTTAATGATGTACTTAACTGCCGTTATTTTTTCATTCATTGCATATCGGCTATTACAGTGGTCTGTTGAGCAATTGACAAAATCTTCAGACCCAAGTTCACACATTTTTCAAAATAAAGGCTCTGTGATTTAGCTGGATGTGCTTTTACCTTGTAGACAAGTGATTCTATGAATGTCGATGCCCTGATGGAGATCAAAACACTTAAATTCTCTGTAAATAAGCTGTAAAGTGTACATGGTGGGTAGTGGCCACAAGTGTGTGTTTCTGCCTGTGTGTTTGTGCAAGTGCAGGCTACGTAAGTGTTGTGCAGTCACAAGGGAGGCGAGGGAAACTGGAGCAGCACGCTGCACATCAGCAGTATAACTGCTCAAACCTTCAGTTATGGAGTGTCCATTTGTGAAGCAATTTGCACCAAAGCACTTTACAATTGATTGCAAACCTCAAACGTGCAGTAATAATCCCATTCACTGGGATGGGAGATGTCTTGTGTTTCACAGCATAACCGCAGAGTAACTGAATCATGATGTCAGGTATCTGTGACCTACAATAATTTCCACCTTTGGCTAAATAAATATAATCAAGTATTTGCCCAAGGATTTTTTTACAAATGGTTTGTTAATATGAGGCATATTGTGACTCTGCACATCTACAGTGGTTGTTAAACCCATATGTCAGAAGCAGCCAATAATGTAGCATCAAATGTAAGTAACTTCATTGTGTTTGACATTTAAGTCCTAAACAGGTTTTCGAGACCGACAGTGCAACCTACATTTCATTTTCATAACTCTGCTGCTGCTCCACTCCAGCACTGTTCCCCTTTAAATCTGCTGAATCATTCATCAGGTAGAGCCAAAGCCTGTGCAGCCTGCGAGCCAATGCAGTGTCACAGTGACAAATGGGGGACTGTAGCAGCGGGGAAGACACAGCCTCGATTGCGTAGTGTGTGTGAGCTGCAAACAAAATAGTCTCTGGGATTCCTCCGAAGGGGATGTTTCAAGGTTGGGAGGAGGCCAGGTTTCTCAGGTCGACGCCATACTGCCTGGGCTCTATTCATCATTTTAGTTTATAGAGTGTCAGGTAAAATCATGAAGATGCCATTACAGCAACCGCAAAACCAAGGTGGCATCTTCAGATTGCTTGGTCTGTCCGACCCACAATCCAAAGCGGTAAGGATATTCAAGTTAACAATCACATGAAAAATGGAGGAAGGCACCAAGATGCTCACATAACAGTTGGACCAAGCAAACATGGTGAACATTTCACCTGTGAGTAAAAAAAAACCTTTTTAATTTCATGTATTTCATAGGGTTCGCTCACGTCACATTAAAAAACATTTGGGGGCTGATTAGTAGCTTTCATTTTTTTGTTAGTGTCTCTTTAACACTGCTGAGAGTGTCTCGTCAGCCAGAGTCTCTCCATTCCTACTCTGGGATTTAGCATTTGTTTAATTACATCTGCCGCAGAGACCAAAAGGATCTTTTTTTTTCTAATTAAACCCTCACTAGGCTGTTTCCACTCCCCAGCTCCGTGGGATGTGCAGTGTAGATTTTGTAGAGATGAATGGCTGAAAATAACTCTGCTGGAGGTGGTCAAGAGCCTCTGCCTTTCCAGGGGCGTCGGAGTGATCATAACGCTGCTGTTTCCATTTGTCTGAGCCTTATACCCATGTTGATGTGGGATGAGGATGTCAAAAGGATCAGCTGGATGCTGTGGTGTGTTCTCCTGTGCAACATATTGCTTCTCGTCGTCTCTGAAAGGAATTAGGTCAGCCCATGCAACATTCATAAAAGATACATCGTGTGTAAATGGCTGACAGCTTAAGTCGAGTCCCCCAACATGCCTGACCCAGTCACAGGGTATCAGCCTGTGCTTAACACATAGTCTTTCTTTTCCTTAAAATAAATCATATTATGGGCACCCTCAGGAGGGTTACACTGTTCTTGCAGACATATGAGAGCAATTCCAGGATATTAAACCCTGTAAGAATACTAAATAAAAGGGCACACACGCAGAAAAACATCTATTTAAATCATAAAGGCAGCATTGCCTGAGAACCTGTCATGAAGAGCACAATGGAGAATAAAAGCCAAGCTCTGTTGGTGAAAGACGTAAGTGGCACACAGAGAAGTAAACACAAGCCACAAGATTTGGTCTCTTTGGGCAAAGCTTCACCACCGCTCTGTTTTTAATTCCATCAGTCTACAGCAGACTATAGCAGCAATTTTTAAGTCCTACTGTATGTGTGACATCCTTGTTGTTTAGGGATCCCAGATTGTTTAGTTGTTGGGGGAGGGGAGACAGTGTGTGTGTTTGTGTGTCACAGGGGTGGGGGTAGAACAGCTTCACCATGTCTGTTCGTGCAACTGTTCAGTCTGTACATGGAGACAAACACATTCTAAGATCACTTTGTTCTCTTTTCTGCTCTTTAATTGTCAAACAGAATTCACACATTGTTGCATCGATTTGATTTACGCAGGAGACCAAATCACCCCCAAAGCTCAATATTGATATATGTATATCTATGATGATCTATGATATATAAGTCGGCCTGTAATCTTTTTCGGTTTCAGTTTACTTATTAAGTGTTTAACACTAAAACTCATAATTTCAAGGAATTTTCAGCAATATACCTATGAAACCATGTTATAGTACTTGTCCACTCCATTGGACAAAGTTAGCATCTAGCTAATGAACATTTAAGCATTCAACACCTACGAGAATGTTGCATTTCTGAGTTGGTGGAGACCAAAAACAGTTAAAGAAGAGTACAAATGAGACTTATATTGGTCAGGCTGCTGGACACGCCACTCAAAAGAATGCTGATGTTTCTCTGCAGAGGATGAATTGCTAACAAGCTGCTACATATACTTACAACTATTTTTCTACTGCCCCCAAGTGGTCAAGGACTGAGTCAGCAATTATAGTCCACCGACCTAATTCTAGCCATTGACAATCAGAACAACCTTGTGTATAAAACGGCCTGTGGGGGTGACTTGTGGACATTGAGGTTATTGGCATGTAGAGGATGTATATAATATATCTTTACACATGTTGTTTGGTGTTGTTTTTTTATGACTGATTGTGATATTGTGATATTGATATTATGAGAAGTATCATTAACCTTTAGCTTTTAAGAAAAAGTCTACATCCCCAAATATTTTAGCTTTTCAAATTGTTGAGTTCACAGCCCCAACTATACTGACTCGAGTGACACCACTTCTGGCAATTCATCCGATTTTGACATGTGAAGTTGGTGGTGTTCCCCTTTATATGAAGAAAAAATGTGAAATGAGAGTTTGGTTTGGGGGTCTGTATCCACACTGTGAGTCTCCTACATAGTGCTGTTGTGTCCTTCCAATACATTGGCAGAGAGTGATGTCATGTTTTATCCTGCATGCCTCCACAGGGAGCTGTAGACAGAGGGACACAGAGATATCTCTGCATAGTGCATAATGACATGAGAGATGAGTTGGCACAAAAAGAGGTATTTTTGAATTAGCCACTATACCACCATTGAGTCTCTGCTGGCTCATAAAGAAGAATCAACGCTGCGACAAAGACTCAAGGGTAAAAACTCACTGACGGAACAACCTATTACTGTCTCAGCAAAATCACTAAATAGCCCTAGATTCATCACATCACATCTGCAATGCTCCACATTAATCACGGCCATACTCTCCACACTAAACCCTTCATCTTTCCTTTTAGATGTTCCACTTTTAAATAGACGCGAGATCCTAAAACACTCTGAGGAGTTGCATCAGCTCTAAAAATATCCAGAGGAGCATGAAGTTACGCAAAGCTTACTTTTCAGCGTGGAGTTTTTTTAACCTCCTCTGCGAGAATTTCAAACGGTTTCAGAGCTTATTCTAACGATGCCTGCACAATGCTCATTCCTGTCTCTGAATCACAGTCTGAAGGGTGATTCGACGTAAAGTGAATATTCATTCAACGTGCATCAGTCTACTTGCATCTCATCTTAAACCTTGCAGTAAAGCGCTGAGTAATCCTGAGAAAGTCCGTCCATTCCCACTCTATATGAAGTACGACCTTGGACAAACCATTTGTCCCTTTTCTTTGTGAGAGGTCAGGTGACTGCAGTGCCGGACTCATTGACAGTGACTGCTTACCTCATTTATGAAACATAGCCATCTGCCAAGTAGAGCCCTCTGGTGGCAGTTTGACCTTTCAACTGCTCTTGACCCCACTTAGCAGCATTTTTGGACCTCTCCTAATGTGCAGGTGTTTGAGACACCTTTAAACTCTCTCTAGTGTCACCTCAGCATGGTATTTTCAGAGAGTACAACTGTACAACTGCAAACCTCACGTCTGCGGATGCCAGGCTTGCAAGCCAATGAAAAGAGAGTAGGATCGCCAGGTATAAGTGCGGTATGTGTTCCTAATAAACACTGACTTCAAAACGTACGCATAAAACACTGATGATCCATTTCATCTATATATATTTCAGCGTTTCCCCTTGGATTATTTTTTAGCAGCGGGCCGACCATATATATAGCGGGCCGACCATATATATATATATATATATATATATATGTATCTATCCAGTGTTAGCGTTGCCTCACTACCTCATAACCTTGCAGTGTTAAAATGCTAAATGACTTGATGAATGAAAGAACAACTGTAGATATTCCAGATACTGCTGTAGCCTAAGAATAGACTTAATGTATGTTCATGCGGTAATTCAAAATAATTTGAAATATTATGAATGCTATCTAGAGTTGCACCAACAACTCGGAAAATCTGTGGAAATTTTGGATCAGGAGTTGCCGAGTTGTTGAAGTTATCATTTATAATCATATCAACACAATTTTATAATCAGCTCTAAATCGTATCTAAATCTGCATGTCCATCTCTCACAAGCACCCAACAGTAGACTTTTTAGCCAATATAGTTTTTATGATCAATGTATATACACTTTACATTATTTATATGCCTGATCCTTTTTCTTTGCTCTTCATTATGTAGATATTAGAAAGCGGTATCACAGTTTTGTTTAAATGATCTAAACACAGAAATTCAACATGGTAACAGCTTCCATCATTTTCCCACATTTCAACTTCAAAGCACATGGACACACCGAGGTCAGAACAACGACTTCACAGCTTGGGTTGGAAAAAGGACCTTCCAAAGAGCATGTGAATGCACAGTTCGAGAGCTGCTAGTATGAATGTAGAAAATTTAATTTGTTTATATACATTTGTGACTGAAAAGGAAGTGACATTTTTGGGGAACCATAAGTGGCTCATATTGTCAAGGGACCCTACTCTCTTCTAATCGGCTCACTGTTCAATAACAGCTCTGAATATGAAATGAGACACACTCTCTTATGTATAGGCTATGTGGTTAATAAAACATGAGGCACCCTGATTCAAATAAAAACAATCTTAATGGCCTCGTCAGAATCCCACGTGAGGATCAAACTGAGGCCAGTACGTAGCTGAGATGTGTGGGTGGAGGCGGTGTGACGAGCCGAGGTGGTTGGAGGACGCCGGAGGAGTCCAGGGAGAAAGCCTTTGATGTTAGAGCGACATGTCAGATTAGCACAACATCACCGGCTCAGAGAGACGAGGGGAGCAAGAGAAGAGACTCCAGCAGGCTATGAGGTAACACCAGAGACGGACAGAGCACCGCCATCAGCCCTATACATGTTTTGTTTTGTTTGCTGAGGCCACTGGCACTTCATCAGGACGTCAATTGCAAAAGTACATTTGAGAGATATATTCATTAGGGACATTAAAACAATCCTATTTTCTGTGCTATTCGTTTATAAGATTACTTTAAAAATTTAAAATCTAAAAATCCTGTTTATTATAACTAACAACTTTTGTATTGTTTTGGTCATCATTTCTACAGATAAAGATAACATGGTACCACGTTGATTGCTGAGAAGCCTGTTTATCTAAAGCACTTAATTTGGAAGTGAAAGTGAAAGTGAATGGACCTGCAATGCAGCTCATAATGTCTAATTTGCACACAACCAATGTTTTTACAAAGCTGAACCAGGATATTTGGGTAATAATGTTATTCTTGTGATTTCCATGAGATTTTGTAGATGGGTGCGACATGGCCCAAGGAAGAACCCATTCAATTTGGGGACAGATCCAAATAAATTGGTGGACTCAGGATTTTTTTCACTTCCTTTGCAACCTTTCCCACAGAATAAATTCAATTTATGGCGGTAGCGGGGGTGCACGTGCATGAGGGTCGTTCTCATGCACAACAGATTGCGAGTGACAGGTACACAGACTAGAGTGTGAAAGAGAAGTTCTCGAGTGAGAGGGAACTGCATTGCATGCCACTTGTGGGTATATAACTGCAGCTGAAACTATGAGGTCTTCCTCAAAACTCCAAAACCATTTTCAGCAATTAGACTACTTCTTGTTAAAAAGGGGATATAGATATGGAGGGGTAATAAATGGTGAGACACACAGCCAATGGCAGGCTTACAGTATACCATAGACTGTATATTAAGATGGACAGTGTGTCAGCTTCCCAAAAGTGAAGCTAAATCATCTAAATCGCCCCTGGTGGTGACTGGCTGCAGAAACAGGTGCAGTCATAAACCCCTTCTCCTCAATGTTAGTGGATGGGACAAGGGCCAAATAGAACAGGTCAAAGAACATGGCAAATAGATTGTTTTCCAAAGATGGTTTCTGTCATTTTAGCTGGTTCTTATCACACTGACATATGTTCAAGTGCTCATTTGCTGCTAGGTTTGGTTTTATTTAGTTATGTAATGCAGATCCAGGATCGCTGCTGTGGCCACATCGTGGATCATGATGATGAATCTGTGACTGTGAGTATAACAAATGCCAAGGCCATCAAAATCACACTTGTCCTCTCCACCAGCAGACTGTAACAGCTGGGAAAACTCTGCCAATTCTGTCTGCAGGTGCAAGTGCAAGTGTCACATTGTACCTGCGCAGTCTTTCTCTTCATGAACGTAATGAATTTATGGATTGCTGGCTACTTTATATGCCAGAATTTGAGCGCAGCATGAATCTCACCTTTGGGCTTCAATACTTTGGCTGCACTTCAAGCTCTGTATCATCTCTAACTGAGATGGTGATGTAACCTGTATGTGCTGAACAATGTTGCTGCTTGTCGTCGCCTCTAAAAGCAAAACCATCTCCATGTAAAGAGAATTTGAATGTGTTGCTCTGAGTCTGCCATTTGTGTCTGGTAGAGAAAAGCATTTTAACTACAGGCTGTCATGTGTTAGGTTCTGAGAAACATGTATTCCGGTAGAATCAGAGTCCTTGTTGCTCTGTGTGGTGTTTTATGGCATCAAAATATGTAGGATCAGAATCTGATTTGAACGATTCCTTCTCTGCACAAATGTCGAGTGGTTTCTGTTTCGGTTGTGACCACGTGCCAGAGAGGGAAATGCTTCGTTTTCCTCCTGCATCACTGTAAAAGCATCACAATGGAAGAAGAAGACATTTGAGTATTAGGCCCAGTTTAGTGTGCAGCTGATTCAGTGTGACACTGCCCAGCTGGATGCCATGATAATGCCATCATCAGGGATGTGTCACTCCCCCCTTTTATCCCCTCTAATGGAGATGGTTCTTCAAGGGCCAGGATCAAAGCGGCAGTAGGCATGCCAGGGCTAGGAAAGGGTTAGTAGCAGAGGGGAAGGAGAAGGGCAGGCGGGCTTCACTGCAGCATTGCCCGATCCCTGTCTGCCTGATGCTGCACAGGAAAACTTCAGCTCTGGATGAAATCTGCTGCAGCGCTTCTTTCGGAGGTGGGATCAGGGTGAATTCAAGTTTAAAACGGTAAGGAACAGTGGATGTAGTGTATCACAGGACACTGCTGCCAGCGTTGTCTCAGAGTTGCCTGTACACCAACGCTGTTACGTAACCATAACAACCACGACAACGTGACAAGCGGTAGAAGCCGAGGGCACGAACACAACATCCTCCTGTCAGCAGGAGAACTTGAAGATCTTCTCTGCAGTGTTGCCATTGCCCTCACATCTAAAGATAGCTGATCCCTGTGACACCTTCAGACCGGAACACACACACACACACACACACACACGAATGAAAACAAAATCGCACACTATGTACTATGCACTGTCTCACATATTACACACAGACACACATCAGACTAGGATTCAGTAACTGAGCCTCTCATTTGTGCAACAGCAGCTGAGTAGCATCATTTTCTACGTAGTGAAACCAGTTGAGTCGACAGCGTGTGGGCGGTGGTGGATATTAAAATGACTGATTTATCATACTGCCATATAGATCCACTGATCAATACCTTTCAAAACCGTACACATCCCATGACTGCTGCTTGGTGGCCACTTAGCCCAGCGACTCCCAGTGGAAATGTGAATCCCTAAGACGATTCACAGACTAAGTGGCGTTTCTCACTGAATAGCCGGCTGCAGTATATCACCGAGGGTAATGAGGACAAACACTCCAAAACAAAATGTTCAAAAAAAGCCAACAACAACCAGTGAGTGCAGCAGACAAACACCATGTCAGCTCAGAGACGGAGAGCCAAGTGCTGCCTTCTGCCATTTGGATCGCCATGGAAACAGCCAAATACACAACCATCACTCTCATCAGCTTCAGCTCCATATACTGCAGTCCACGGCAAGTTGTACATTATATCTTCACCTTGCTGCAAAAATATGATATCTGCCTCATAAAAATCATGGTTACTTTTGTCATGGGGGGGGGTTCTTTGCATTAATGGCATCGTCTGCAAGTAATCACAACAATTATGTTTATATGGAGAGGAATAAACAGGGAAATGGGACAGATTGGTGGGGGAAACACTGCATGGGCTCCAGCTGTGAAACATCTGCACATGAGTAAATGTCAGCTGATCAATGCGTGTTATTTTTAATGCACCGCTATAATGAGTCATCAGAGACGTGAGTGGAGGGACACCATTGGACTACATCTCACGCTGTGTGTTGCATGGCACAGAAACGTCCCTGATTCCTTGTGTCACTGTAAGTGGCACCGTTATTAGAGCAATAAGGCCTACAGCCCAGCACAGCACGGCCCCGCACAGCTCAGCACTGAGCACATACAGGGGGGATAGTAAATGACGCACGTTTTCAACACAACCTACGTTTGTTGCATATAGCCGACTGACACTGCGATGCGCGTGCGATCAATCCAAGCACCTGGCCAGAGCGCACAGAGGTGACAGCTGTCACAGCACGCGTGCAGCCCCCTCCCCCCTGCCTCTCCCCCCTCCGCTGCTTACCTGCTCTGTGCGCTTCACCCAGGCGGACCTCGGTGATGCTGCTCGGGTCACTCTGAGATCGGCCCCGCTGCAGCACGCAGTCCTCCTCCTCCTCCAGCCCGGTGGCGGAGCACGATGCCATGGTGGGAGAGGGGAAGCTGGAAGGCGTAGCCAGCGCCGGCCAAGGTCGCCAGCATCAAGTGGTGGAGCTGCTTCACTGTGGCTGCGCTGCTGCAGCTGCAGCTCCTGCTCCAAGACGGGCAGCAGCGCTGCTGGGGAAATCCATTACGCGCGCAGCATCATGGCGCCTTCCTGTGCGCCTCGTAAATCCCCCTCTTTTCAATGTTCCCCAATATCTTTAGATAGAAAATCTTAATTCAACTTGTGAGATTCATTTGGTTTGAAAAGTGAAATAATAAATATCTAGAGTCCAGACATTGCAAAGGGGCTTCGGACATATAATGTAGGTTATGCAATAGAGTATTTAATTATATTATAACCATAGAGTTTGCATCTCACCGTTCTCCATATAAGCAAAGCCTTCACTAGGTCGACGAATGTGACTAAATGCATGGACTTTAGTACAAATGTAATGTATTTGTACTTAACTTGCATGGAAAAATATTGTTCTAATCTATAGTTACCAGTTGTTTTATAAATTAAGAATTTAGGCTACAAGCAAAACGTATGAATAACTTTAAAAATAAGGATGCACCATTACATTTTGATATATTATATTATATTCACAAATATATGTAAATTATTAGATTTAAATGCTCAGTCGATTAAGCACATTGATCCTTTTCCATACACAAATCTAACTACATCCACCGCAGACAGCTATGATAGTAGGCCCATATAATTGGGGCCATTTCCCTGCAGTGATTCTCAAAGTTTGGGCATAATTTTTCTGATGACACCTACTTAATTTTATTTCAGTAAACAAGAGTATTTTAGCATCATGGTAATAGTACTTTAGTAAAGGAGTATTTCCTCCACCACTGGCTAAACTCCTTTCTGAGGGCTATTTCACGCTTTGATGACTTACAGTGCAATAGGCCAACTCTTAGATGTGATCTGTCCCACAGCCCCTGAAGGCAGCTTTGCATTTATGGAGTGGCAGAAAATGGGGACTCTGTTAATGACGTTTTCCCACTGGACTGAGCCGTCCCCGTTTGTTGAGTAAAAGGATGCAGGGCTACACAGATGTGAGATCTGTCCGCTGAGAAGTTGTATTTTTCTGCCAGAAATATAAACATGCTGCCCCGAAATTAAATGGAGGAAAGTAAGGTAAAGAAAATAAGATTAACCTTGGAGCACAGACTATGGTAACGAGTTAAAGGCATCATGATTATCCTTTACTTAATTAAGCACACTCATATTTTCCCACGCATATTTTTATTACAACTTGTGCTGTTATTTTATTGAAATGAATGAATCATTTTTACACAGTTAGACATTGTTACTAAGAAGCTATAAAAGATAATTGAGCACATGTGAAAATATGAAACACATGATGAAATGTTTTATTGCAGCAGTAACAGCTCACTCCATGTCTCGTCCTCCCTCGAACTCAAGCTGATTGTACAGCTCACTGCTCTGGTGCCTGATTGTATTTTACACTTGCAGGTGATTGGTCAAGTGTTGAGGGGATCAAGCCGAGCAGAGCTGGGAACAGAGCGACGTGTCCTCCGGAAAAACTGTGAGGTGAGGTGGGGGTTGAATGATTAGAGGCCAAACTCTATGTTGGGCGGTAAAGCATTGATTACTGATCTATTCCTTCCGTTAAGTCAGAGGACTAACGTCTGACCCACTGGAACACACTGGTTGCTCCTCTTGCCGCACACTCTGCAGTGAAGGAAGATGTGTCCCGCATAGAAAAATTGAATGGCGCAGATTTGGCCCACATTCCACACATCCCACATTAGGCCCACATACTGCGTGGAATGATGACACTCAGGCGTTTTGCTACTGTTTGCCTGATCTGGGCCACAGGTAAGCCATAGCATACTGCATCTCATCCAAAGGTGCCAATGGTGGCCCGACTTTGTTCTGTACTATTTTGGCCATATTACCACATGTGCCACTTTAATTTCACATCCAAATAACACCTTGCTGAGAGCACTACATGTTTGCCAATTTTAGTAGACCAGTTTAGGCTCAGATCCATTTTGTTTGGGCCACAAGAAGGCCAGAAGTGCCGGATCATTGCCTGAAGTGGCCCACATCCGTATTCTACCTTGGGTCGTCACTCTGGAGGGGACAGAGCAGGGCAGGGAAAGAAAGGAGCACAGAGGGACACACACATTGAGGGTCAGTAGGACAGCTGGCAGACATGTCAGACTGAGTCACTAGGACCACTAGACAATTTGTACACATTACATACAAGTCCAAAAGCCTTTTGAGACACAAACCTGGATGAAGTAGCACATACGGGTCATCAGGGTTTGACACGCGAGGTAAAGCAGTCATCTAAAACCACAGAGCTTGCCTCGCTCTCAGCCATGAAACATGAACATTTGCAGGACACAGCCGGCAGGCAGGGTCGCCACAAAGATGTACGTAGTCTGTGGCTTTTTACCTGTCAGGCCATGTTTATATCTGTAAAGAAAGAATGACAATTAGATAAAGTAATATATTTCCTACCTGCAGTACTAGTTTGTTTTCATTGCCTCTGACATCACTGCAGGGGAGCAGCTGAGAACAGGTTCTGTGTCAGAACACTGAACAGAATACAATAAATGTTTATGCACTGTCGTTGTCGATCAATATAACTGAGAAAAACAAGGTTATTACAAAATAAACTGTCAGAACAATAAATCTCATCTTGCAACAGCATGGAGGGAGCTAAAAAACAAAGTGTTGTTTATTTTATCCTTTCTGCAACAACAGGTTCAGTGTTACTACTGTGGCTCAGGAGATAGAGTGGGTCGTCCTCTAACCAGAAGGATGGTGGTCGGATCCCTGTCTCCTCCATTCTGCATACTGCATTGTCCTTGGGCAAGGTACTGAATTTCAAATTGCCCCTGACGGTAGATAGAGTTAGAGAAAGTGCTGCACATAGATGCACTGTATGAATGTGTACATGAATGGCTGAATGGCAAAACTGTACTGTATATAGCTTTGAGTGGTCATGAAGAAAAATCATTACATAAATACAGACCATTTATTACTATGGAATACTTTACTATTAGTAGTACTAAAGTTAGTAAAGCAATGTTTAAGTCATGTCTGATGTTGCCTTAAAAATAAAAGAATGATCCCAGGGTCTTTCACACAGCGAGTAGCAAGAATACTCAGCTCAGTGCATCTCTAACAAAAACGCTACAGCTACGAAAAAACAAGAATGCAAGCTCAAAATGTGGGAAATGTGCTCCAAATCCAGAAATGCAGATCTTTGAAAATCTAATTTAAGTACAACAGTGGACTTATACGTAACTTCCTGGCTCATTGGCTCAAAACGAAATTTTATACATAGTACAGTCAAAGCCAGTATATGATGTGTGGCTGTGCCAGTTGACTCCTGTATAAACTGTACCAAATTTAAACCAATTTACATCAGTTATCATATACACAGTGGGCACGATAGCTGTTTGTGGCAAATAATACAATAATGTTTGAGTGGTCAAATTTGATATGAGGCACAAAAGTTGTTTTGCTGTCTATCTATGGCTCAGGGGTTAGAGCGGTCGTCCTCCAACCAGAAAGTTCATGGTTCAATCCCATTCTTTCCCATTACGAGTGCCCTTGGGCAAGATACTGAACCCCAGATTTCCCCTTCTCATAGAGAAAGATGCACTGAAGGTGTGTGTGAATGTAAACCTGTACTGTAAAGCGCTTTGAGTGCTCATCAAGACTAGAAAAGCACTATATAAATACAGACCATTTATCTTAACAAATAAATATATATATAAATAAAAGCAAAATGATCATGTTATAATGAAGTGATCAATAGAGAATGCCAGCCCAGCATGGCACTTGATTCCAAACAGGGTTATCACACAACTGGTGGCTGGAAGAGTCAGGGGCTGCCAGGTGACCAGAGAATGTGTTCAAAGTAGACGATGGCGTCTGCCCAGCGATACGCCAGCTTCCAGCTGATTACAGGAGCAAACAGGATGAGGGGTCTGAAGTAGAAATTGTTTGTCTGAAGAGCAAAGACAAGAAAAGAAGGTGAGCAGCAGAAATATGAATAAACTCAAACCAACCAACTAAAATGCAGACTGACATGTCACAGTAGACATGTATGACACTGATGCTCTGTGTGACCACAGTTGTTGAATCCAAACCCTAAATGTGCACAGTCTGTTATCGATTACTCATTTCGTGCATACTGAACCTTGTCCAACCACATTGGTCCATTGGCCTGCCCAAATACCCTGCGTGGTGCAGACAAAGCCCAGCTGTCCACAGACCACCTCAGCTTCATACAGCCCCCAGCTGTCAACATAAAGTGTCTTTTGTAAATGTATGATAACTTTTACGAAGATATGATTCAACATTTTTCAATACTCCACTGCAGAAATCTTTTCACTCTATAGTTTCTAACATAAACTCAAACTTCTACAGTAGGATGAATATGCAGATGATAAAACTCAGTCACACTCTGCTGTGGCCTGTGAAAAATATCTGAGAGAAATACTCAAGACTTTTTAGAACAGACTCCTTTTTCCTGAGATGTGGGTAAGAACTTGGATTCATTTGTAAGCAGCAATGAGTGAAACAGTGAAGCTCAGACCTCCATGTGAAGTCACTATAAGCACATGCTTTAGCTTTACATTAAATTTGAATATACCATTGATATATACATATGTCTATTGGACTAATAAATATACATATATTGTATGGTGTTGTCTTAGGGCTTTTAAAACTAGAACGACACTTGGTCGAGTGCATACCTCCGCCAACCGTCTCCTAAATTAAATCAAGCTGCATCAAATTTCACACACTCATGGATGTGAAGAGAGTTCTCTTTACGTGCCATCCCTGGAAAAGTGTTTTTTGATTTTTGAAAAGATACTATCTCACAATGTTTAAGAAAGGGGGAAAAAATCCTGGATCCATCCCCTGATCTGGATCCACACCAAAGATTTACTGGGTTCTTCCTTGACCATCAAGTTTCGACCAAAGTTAAAATCATCTTCTGCCAATGTTGGAGCAGTTTTGGTTATGGCATGACAGATTACTCTATTGCTTCTTTCTGCGAGTCTCATTTATTTCAGGTGGACCAGAGCAGTAATGAGGACTTAGCAACATTTGATAGAAAACCTATACAATAGAAACACTGACAGTGGTAGCCATGTTTACTGATGACCTGTAGGAGCAGTGGGATGTTAACCAATAACACCAGTAATGGTGATGAAATATTGTATTAACAGAGCCTGTAACCATGAGCTTAGAACCTCATTACATGCTCAGAGGCTTTCTACTACACACTCCCAGGCTGCTGCAGTCATTTGATGGTTTATTCATCCTACTACATACAGACATGGCAGGTGATGTAATAATAGTACATTAATTCCTTCCATGTATCACGGTGCATGTGTCAACTTACTGAAAACCTGCTTGAGCTCTAACATGTTAATCTGCAGTAGCTGCTTAAGACATGTTGTTTGTGGAGGGCGTGATCGCAGGAGCTCAGGCAGTTGGAAAAACCATTACTGGGTGCACCCGAATGGAAAATGATGTGGTAATGAGGTGACAGTCCTGCAATCCACATTAAGTGTTGTTCTTGTTTTTTTGCTGATGATGGCACCATATGGAACAATGTTTGTAATATGGATCACATTTTAGGCAGTTTCTGCAGGCTTAAGTACATAGGAAGATAAATGTTTTAAATTTACTATAGAAAAATCCAAGTGTGGGGCATTTTGTTTTAAAAAGAAAACAACACAGCACAAGCTCAAGTTATATAATGTCAACTGTTAAAAGGTTCCTGGGGGTCTGGTACGGAATGTCATTGGGAATATGTGGAAAAGGTACATCATTTAGAAAAAAATTGTAATAGGATCGGACTATAGGGGAACAGATTTTTTTTTATTATGATATTTAATTTAATGACATGATCTGCAGTAGATGGGGGCAATAGCTTCCTCTGACTTAAGCACTTAATAGGTTCAAGTTAGTCACAGACTGCTTCTGCTTCTATGTACAGCCAAGTGTGAAACATCATTTGATATTAAGAAGAGGCAGAAGGGGTAAAGTTATACTAAACTAGGCTGGAACAGGTAAGCATCAAAACATATGGCATGTGCTGAGACTGTTACACTGGTTTTAATCCACTGTAGCTACTGTCACAGAGAAAGTAACATCTTACTGTTACATCTCACATGTAGAACTGTATCATACCAGAGCACAGTATGCAGGAAGAATGATTGAATAGGCTATATGAAGATGTGAAAACAAATACACTGCACATAAAGATATGAAGATATATACAATGTATAAAGGATATATAAAATGTATATACAGATATAAAATATATTCGCTATATACAAAGATATGAAGATATATTGTCTGTATATAAAGATATGAGCACATATAGACAATTTATATGTAGATATGATAATATATTCACTGTATATGAAGATATGAAGACGTATACACTAAAGATATGCAGATACATTTACTGTATACACATATATGAAGATATATATACATTTTACATAAAGATATGTTCTCTGTTTGTAAAGATAAAAAGATACATATTCTGTATATGAAGATATATACATGTATATGAAAATATGAAGATACATTCTCTGATTATAAAGATAAAATGATATATACACTGTATATTAAGATATGAAGATTTTATTTACTGTTTTTAAAGATACATTTAAGTAAATATATATACAGTATATGCAGTCATTGGTTTACAATTATCAGTGGAGTTCTGTGCTTGACCTGAAGGGGGCATCAATGTGTTTTCGCTGCGTCCGGGGTCTGAAGAGGCATCAAGAAGAAGTCTGTAGAGAATCATGGCAGACACAGAGGCGGACGCTATCAACGCTGTCAGCGGTTTAACTAAGAGCTGTGATGGTTCAGGGGGCGCTGGCTCACCAGAGGATGAGAGCCCGGACAGACCTGAACGTGGAGCTGAAGCTCAGTTCACCAAGGACCTGAAAAGCGTCCTGGTCACCAGCGTGTTGAACTTAGAAAAGCTGGATGTAGACCTGTACAGGTGAGGCCACTGTGCACAGCTGTGACGACATGGCAGCTGGGTCTGTCGGGTTCACCGCAAATAGGACACTACTACCTCGAAGTTTTTATATTCCCATATTGACGTACTCTGTGTTAAGCGCTGTAAGGAACATTGTTTAGTGTAGAAACCAGAGGCTACTACAGGGCTCATACCTGAGTTTCACATCTAAACGGTTAGACTATCAGCCCCTGTGTCTTTTTTCACTGGTGTTTATAATCCTGCAGGAAATATGCTCTTTAACCAACTCAACTTCATGACACTAACACGTTTTGCTCAGCCACACAATGCCATCAAATGAACACAACGTCTGTGTGCTTTGAAGCCTGCTAACATTAGTCTGTACCACACGAACTACAGCACGGTCGCACGACTTATGCGTCACCACCATAAAGTTCCTATTTCTGATTTAGTTAGTCTCTCCCACGTGTTCTGCAGAGGACAGTATAAACACAACGAGGATGTAAATGCGGACTATTGATGAGTAGTTTTCGTGTTCGGCTTGATGACGTTAAATGTCGTCGACAACCTGTGTAGTCTCATGTAGTCTATGTTAGCATCCGCCTTTTAAAAAGTCACCAGTGATGTTTTTACTGGTGTATTTTGTGTCATGAAATAGAACATGATAATGTCTTTGCTGAGCTTGTGTGAACCACAGACATTATTCCAAGCTTCTAACTTTGGGATGAGGGAACCGGAAGTGCAGAAATGCTAACATTGCAGCCCCCCCTGCTGTTTTGTTCTTAATGTGTTTTTAATGCACAGATATTTATACAAAATGCAGAACACTATATAATTTGTATCTCATAGTTATGAGTCCACCTGTAAAATAAACAGGTGGTGGTTTCAATGAACTTACTCTCATTCAAATCAATGAGCAGACTAAATTTCATAAAAAACTTTAATGTAAAATACGATACAGATGAATAGTATCACAAACGTCAGCCTTCAAAATGACCTCACAATCACATCTACACCTGTTTTAACAAACTTAACATTAGACCCATCATGGAGGTATCACTTATTTGATGATTGTTTTATTATACTATATTAGGTTTAGTTGGGTGCAACTGTTTGAATGTTTTATTTGTTTTTCTAATTTCCCCCAGAGGGACGCATCACTGGATACCGCGCTCCAAGCGTTTGTTTGGAGGTCAAATAATCGGTCAGGCCCTTGTGGCCGCGGCCAAATCTGTCGATGATAACCTCCATGCCCATTCTCTGCACTGTTACTTTGTGCGAGCAGGTAAGATGAGCTGACCCCATACAGCATGAACTGTACATGTGATATTAGACAGTGTTAATTGATTCAGAGCAAGATTTCAAAGAAAAGAATAGACTGTTTCACAGAGTTATACATTCAACAGTTCCTCATCTACCAATAATCAATAAAACGTTCCAGATAATTGTGCACAGAGTCTTCATTACTGTTTCTCTTCAGATGTCTTCTGGATGTTTTTCAGGGGATCCTAAGGTTCCGGTGCTGTATCAGGTTGACCGCACAAGAGATGGTCGTAGTTTCACAGTGCGCTCCGTGAGGGCCATCCAGCACGGACAGCCAATACTGGTCTGCCAAGCATCCTTCCACAAGCTGCAGCCGAGCCCCGTGCAGCATCAGTTTACCATGCCGGTGGTCCCTCCGCCTGAAGACCTCCTCACTGTGGAGGAGCTTATTCATCTTCATCTCAAGTAGAATAACCATTTGTCATTAACAAGGCACTAATACAGACAAAACACACATGTATAGCAAGGCATATGTGGAGCTTTTATTCTCAGTTGGTTAGATTAGAATATTACATTAGAAGGTACCATCAGTGGTTTCCAGTTTTAATTTAAGATTTTTGCCATCATCCCATTAAAATCAAGGTTAAATAGATTTTTGTTGTGGATTCAGCACTGAAATTTACATTTGGAAAAACTCAACTACAGTGTCTGCTTATTTTCCATGAACAGTGCCTGAGGGGGAGAAAGAGGGAAAAAAGCAGTGAAATGATTGAGAAGATGAAAATTTGAATATATAAGGAAGTAACATAGAAGAATGAGGTTACTGGAAAAGTTGATCAATCATTGAAATATCTAAATGATTTCAATGTGATCACATGAATGTCAAAAAACTTCTTGTGGCTTTGATTCAAGAGCAGTTTGTACCCTCATTGTAGTGAAAGCCTATTATCACTGTCCATTGGTACGTAGCCCTATACATTGTGTTAGTGGGGGATTCCACTTGAAATTGATCATATTGCGATTTTTACTGGATCTTGTTCAATTTATTAAGAAGAAAAAGTGGAAGTGACGGTTGTATCCAAGTATGTGATAAAAGTAGATGGACAGATTGCAGTAGACCACAAAGATGGAGGACTCATTTAAGCTTCAAACATGAAATTGGATCAAGCTGTGTTACCTGAATAGAAAACAAACATCACAAAATATATATGCCATTCTCACTTGTTCATTTTATTTGAAACAGTATCCCAGTAGAAGCTCACAGAGGTGCTGTCTGAAGCAGGTCCACTCACAGCAGACACATTGACTCTTTAACAGAAAAACATTTGGTAAAAAAGTCCTTGAATTGCCCTGCAGATGGTGTTCCTCAATCACGATCTTCTGTTATTTTACAGTAAACCAGACCTGTCGGAGAAATTAAGACAAGGCCTTAACAAACTGCTGGCTAATGAGATCCCCATTGAGATAAAGCCAGTCCAGCCACTACCCTCTTACAGACCTGCTGCCTGTGAGCCGAAGAAGCTGTTCTGGGTGCGAGCACAAGGATATATTGGTAAAATGATCTTAATTAATTATTCTGCCCTTTGCAACAATGTGTTACCTATATGGAATAGAATTTGAAGCGACATCCTATAATTCTACGTCCATGTCTAATTTTTAAGTGTATTGAATATTTGCTGCAGCTAAAACAATCAATCAATGCTATCATGATGAAAGTATCAAAATTAAAAATAGAGCAAACTGAGAAAAAAGAAAAAAACGTTGGGGGAAAAAGTTTCAATGGGAAAATAAATGAAAATGTGAGACTTATAAGACACTATAAGCTAAATTTGATGATATGTTTTATATTTGTGTTCATGTAGGTGAAGGCAACATGAAGCTGCATTGCTGCGTGGCTGCATATGTGTCAGACTTTGCATTCCTGGGCACTGCACTGTTGCCTTACCCCAGCTACAGGGCCCAGTTCGTGGCCTCTCTGGACCATGCCATGTGGTTCCACACCACTTTCCGCAGCGACGAGTGGATGTTGTACGAGTGCGACAGCCCATGGGCAGGTCAGTGTGGTGTGTGCTTCTCATCTGTTGTGGTTCATTTGTTGTCTGAGTGCGTCACAGTGCTACAAACTACTGCAGCCACGCAGTAATATTTTAAATGCAAGCATCAAAGAAAAAAATAGAAAAAAAACACAAAGTGTGACAGATATATAAGTATGCACCCATTACAATAATAATAACTAGAATTAGATAAAGTCAGGGAATCCGGTACGATACAAGTAAGTTTTAAGCTTTGCTTTAAGGGAAGTTACTGACTCAGCCTAAGGTATTTCCTCAGACAGGGTGTTCCAGAGCCTATGAGCTCTTATTTCAAAAGCTCTATCCCCCTTAGTCTTTCACCAAGAATCCAGTTAAAGGGCCCCTGCCGGAGGATCTACAATCTACATACAATCATGGTTGTATGGGGATGAAAGATCTGTAATATACTGAGGAGCCAGACCATTAAGTTCATATAACCTATTAGAAGCCAGTGTAAAGAGGCTAAAACCGGGGTGATGTGTTCCAACCTGTTGACTCTGATTAAAAGCCTGGCAGCTGAGTTCTGTCTGAAGAATCTCTACACATTTTCTATTCAGGCATGTAAAAAGGCTGTTTGAGTTTTCCAGGCGTGATTATATAAAAGAATGTAAAATAGTTTAACATGGGTCTCTAAACCACAGAGACTTTCAGAGTGGTATGTTGTACATTGTTAATTTTGATAAGAGCTACACAAACAAATCTGTCAGTCCAATATAGTATATCAGTATATGTGAGGTTAGTGCAAAATATTAGTACTATCATTGAAATGTAATAATGCATCAGTTTAGAAGGTTCCTTGTACAGTTAACACCCTTTGTTCTCTGAGGATCTCTTTTATATCCAAGCAATATTGGTTATAACTGATATAATAACTGATATTGAATTGAATCAAGTTAGAAATCAATTTAGAACCTTGTGAATCTGTATGGAATCGATTCAAAATCAGTGACAATACTCAACCTGAACGCAACTGTTGCAGCTCGTGTCAGCCGACCTTGTCAAAATCCTGGAGACAGATCAGTCCTGTGCATCGTGCTTTTGTCTAACGTGGTTTGTGTTGTGTCCTGCAGGGGGCAGTAGAGGACTGGTTCAAGGCAGACTGTGGAGAAGAGACGGGGTCCTGGCTGTGTCCTGTTCCCAGGAGGGTGTCTTGAGAGTGAAATCCCTCACAGAGCCCAGCAAACTTTAAACACATTCCTAAGTCTAATTTATGTATAACTCTGATGATGTGAATTTATTTATCATTTTATAAATAGATTAATTTAATGTAAATATATTGATTATAGGGTTTATGATTTCTGTATCAAGAACATGCTAAATCTAATGTTCTTGGCAGTCAATAAAGAAGAGGTTCTAATGGAGACATGCTTCTCATTTGTTAGATGAGATTTTTTCTATGAGCTGCGGCTCATGACATACTTTTATTTGATATTCATCAATGTCGAGACCATATTCTACTGCAAAGATCGCTTATACTTTTAGTGTCACTGATTTGACACATCGTTTTCTGTCAACATAAACATAACATAACAACATAACAAATACGAATACATCGAAGTTTGTTTCATCAAGCTTTCGGTAGGTCATCACACAAACATAAGAGCAACATTGGCACTATCAGTGTGCTTATAGATATATAATAATACAATATTAGACAGATATCCTGGCACAGAGCTTAGTTGTGATCAGAGGTGGAAAACTAAATCAAACATTAAAAACAAACAACATCCGGATTAAATGGCTTTCCTGTAAAAATTTGTTTTAAGAAATGATTTTATGAACTGGTAACATGCTGCCAAGTCTAATTACCTCAGGGAAGGAGATCCAGAGCCTCTGGGCCCTGATGACAAAAGCCTGTTCACCCTAAGTTACAACCCTTGACTCTTAGGAACTACTATCGTGTGTTGGTTGGAAGATCTTAGATTAGGGAGTTAGTATCTCTGTAATACAACTGGGGGTCTGACTCTGCTGAGCTTTAAAAGTTATTTTAAAGAATCTTATAATCAATCAGTCAATATAACGGCAGCTAAGGAATGGAGGCGAGAGTTGGAGAGGTATGGGTCCTACGCTTGGTGTTGGTTAAAATGCGAACAGCAGCATTCTGCATGATCTGAATTCAAGACACATGAACTGAATACAGTGAGGAAAGAAAACAAGAAAAGTAATGACCTGAGGCAGGACGAGCAGGAAGACGGACAGACTGATTCTCAAACAGATGATACAAAGTGACGTGATTGTGGAGCATGATGGAATGAAGATGTACAGATTTGTCCACCTGCAAACGTGTCTTAAAATCTACTACCTCATTTATTTGGGGTTATTTTTGTTTATTTGTTTGTCAAAGTGATTGGCTAGATTAAAGGCTGTGTTCTAAATGTTATCCAGGAACATTTGGATTCCTGTAGATTCCTCTTCTACAGATGCAGATAAAATAACAGCGTGAGAACAACATGCAGGTAAAGGGGGATGTTAGATACACTGTGTAATGCAATTTACTTAATTTTCCTTCTTTTGGACGCCAGGCTTTTATTTTGTAGTATGCTGCCGGAAACGGCCAGACCTCTGCGCGTCCTCTGCTCGGCCTGACTGCGGCCCAACACTAACACTTAGTTGTTTTCTAACTTGTGGAATTACCTCTTACATTTGACCGGAGATGCCGCGGGTCTATGTCGGCAAGCTCAGCTACCATGTTCGAGAGAAGGACATTCAAAGGTTTTTCAGCGGTTATGGTAAACTATTGGAGATCGACTTGAAAAATGGGTAAGACCACCTCGTCATGTTTAACAGCCTGGTTAGCTAACGCTCATGGTCCACTCGAGACGGACGGGGCGCAATTGTTCAGTATTTACAGCAATAATCAGACTGATGTTTGGGGGGGGGGGCATAATAAAGACATAACCCCGAGTCATTTTATTTTATTATGTTTAAAGTCAATCAAGGTTTACCAGAACAGGCCGCTATTGTTTATAAGCCAACATTACCGTTATCTCAGCTGCATGTGTCTAACTGTGGACGGTAGCTAACGTTAGGCTCGCTGTCGTTGTTCAGAGAGTCCCTCTGGTTTCTAATGAGCATATTTGCTAAAAAAATTAATGTGATAAGCTATTTGTGCACATTTCTAATCATAAGTATTTTTTTCAATTATGATGCGAGACCCAAAAACACGAGAATCCTCTCGGGCTAAATCGTGGCGCAGTTAAATGTCCCATGTAGCCGGTGAGCCGGGCAGTGTGTCGCGTAGGCCCACGTCACTAGCATGAAATCTCGATGTAACAACATTAGTATTAGTCGTAGTAGTAAGTTAGTTAGTATGTATCAAATTTAAGAAAACAGTTTTGGAGGACCCCGAGATTTTTCACTACAGAATGTGAGATGTTGGATAGGGGCCAAGAGTATTATACAAGCTTGTGACAAAGGTAGTGGAACAAATTAAAATAGCTTCAGTTTTGTTTTCCTTCAGTTGAGAGACATTCCTTAACATTCAGGATTTGAAGTCATCCAAATAGTTAAAAACATTTAATATGAGGACGCGCAGAGGTCTGGGCGTTTCCAGAAATACTATGTTTAAGAAAAATGTAAACAGAAAATAAAAGTGGACCAAACTAGAACCTTGAGGGACACCACAATTGATGGTAGCAGGTAATCATGAGAAACCCCCTTTTTATTTTAATCATCACTAATATTGACTTAGAAGTTAAAACTTTGTTTATTTGCTAGTTAGTGACGACTCATGGTTTTCATGATTTGGCTTATCTTTTTATCCCTTTTTCCGACACTTAATTGAATTGAATATTCATTTGTATTAATGCATAGATTAACCCATGATGAAAGTAATGACCAGTACCTGCATTGACTGCTGCACATTGATCCCACACAGGTATGGCTTTGTGGAGTTTGAGGACATGCGGGATGCTGACGATGCTGTGTATGAACTGAATGGAAAAGAGCTGTGTGGGGAGCGAGTTGTCATCGAGCATGCCCGAGGACCGAGGAGAGACGGATCCGGCTTTGGGGGACGCAGTAAGTTCAGTGCGTCTAACTATATGCAAATTTGGGGTTTTAATCAGTCTTTGTTTAATATCATAACTTTAGGCTGACTGCCCGTGTAACACATACAATAATTTAAATTAAGCTGTCGGTACTCATGTGACATGTATTCACACCTTGGTAATTATAACTCAGTTTTTAGTATTTGGTAGTTTGTATTTTAGAAAAGGCTTATATCCACTGCCATCTAATGGAGCTGACACAGTGCCCGACAGCAGGTAGAAATAAAGACTTATTACAGTGAAAAATATGTGTTAAAATCCCATGAGTAACAGTTATTAAAGAAAAGGTACGACTTGTGAAGCAACAATGTATTCAGTTTGAAGTCAACATTAACAAAGTGCTTGATGTCTCAATTTGAAAGAGTCCACTGCGGGCTGAGTCCGAGTCCAATGAGGGTAAAGATGACTGACCTGTTTGGCCTGGGCTTTCCCCTTACAATGTGTGTGTGACCTTTGCCATTTGACCATTGGTTGACATAACCGGAAGCCACGACGACAGCATCCTTTTCCAATAGACCAGGGTGATGGTGAGGAATCCTGTTGGTTTTACTCTTGCAAGACATATTGCAGAGGACCAAGCCAGCACACGTGTCAGCCATCGATTGGGCTCCCAAATACTCTAATAAAACAGAGTTTTTGGTAGGCGTCATCTTTGTGTTATAATTTTACAAATGTGTTGTGAGCAAAGTAAGGAATATTGTATTGTTCAGTAAAACAAACTCTAGCTTTATCGTTGGGAGATATTTTCTGGCTGTTCAACTGCAAAGAAGAAATGCAATGAAAATGTTGAAAGCAAAGAGAATTAAAGAATTTTAGACCTATAACTTTGGGTGAGGAAACAAAGTATATTTATATATATATATATTTATCTTTAACCACACAACATCTTTGTTTTCTGGATCCTATATTATTTAAAGTTGATCTATAGTCTTTCCTTTACAGCTGTGGTCACAGGATTTACTATGGTGCTTCAAAGAAACCATTCATACACATAAGTTTAGAATAAAATGCTGTTTCTCATTAAATTTCAGTAATCCCTAACTGCTGTACCCAAAGCCGTCAGATCACTGGGTCCAGAGGATGAGGATGAAAAACCATTGTTTATCTTTATTTATCCTGTTTCTGAAGTCTGATAGCTACTTAGCAGTCTATTAAGAGAAATAGTTAGGAAGCTTGGGCCCAGTACATATTCTAGGTTACCAAAACCAGACTGTAGTGGTGGTTTCTTATATAGTTTATGCCATTTCGGAGTCCTCACCTTTCCACAAATTAGTGGAACATTTTTATCTTCCTGTCGTCTTTAAAGGTGGCGGCCACAGCAGCTGGAATCGCACTGGCAGGGACAAGTATGGGCCACCTGTGCGCACTGAACACCGCCTCATTGTGGAGAACCTGTCCAGTAGATGCAGCTGGCAGGACCTCAAGGTGAGAGATAATCCAAAGGTAAACAGCGTACGGACTCCCAACCAGTTGTTAACAGTTTTGACTTTTTGCTCTGAGTAAAAATGTGGGAGCTAGTCTCTATATACTACTGACTGTAGCATGACACTGATCTTGAATACACAGCCAAGACAAATAAGCACTTCCATGGTTCTAGACAGTGTGTCCGGAACAACTAAATCTGTACGTAAACCTCATAGTCATTTTTTGTTTCTTCGTAGGATTTTATGCGGCAAGCAGGTGAAGTGACCTATGCTGATGCACATAAAGGCCGCGCCAATGAGGGCATCATTGAGTACCGGTCCCGTTCAGAAATGAAGCGAGCTATAGAAAAGCTAGATGGTACTGATGTTAACGGGAGGAAGATTCGTCTGGTGGAAGACAAACCTCGGCGCAAGCGCTCATATTCTGGCAGCAGATCCAGGTAGGTGAAGCCCAAAGTCAGAAAACATGCCTCATGAATCTTTTGTGTGCATTTGTTGTCTTTGTTTTTTTCCCTTGCTGTTTATATTCAAGGTTGTCATGTTGAACCCACAGATCTCGCAGCAGGCGGCGCTCTCGCAGCCGCAGCCGAAGAAGCAGGAGTTCTCGCAGCCATTCAAGGTCTCGCTCACGGTAAGTCAAGTACTTGGCTCCTATGCTGGCCGTAAAATTTTGAAAATGCTAAAGGTGTTCAAATTAATTTCTGCGGAGGAAAAGATGTGAAGGCGTTCATGTGACAAGCATATAGGAGCCAAAATGCTCATGTGGAAAGAGATCGTTATCGTTTTCATGGAGGTCGCCTTAAAGAGTCTAGTTGAAAGTGATTATACCTAGCTTCTGTGACTGGGAATTATACTGAGCAGTCGTGAAATAAGGTCTAGAAACTGGGGAAGTAATGTTTTTTTTTATATATATATACTGTATATTTTTAAAAGTCACATAACTTAAACGTTGTTAAATTATCTTTCTCTTTTGCAGATCTCAGTCTCGCGGCAAGCGCAGGTCTCACTCCAGGTCAGGACGGAAGTCTCACTCAAGATCAAAGAGAAAGTCCAGCCACTCTAAATCCCCAGAGAAGTCTCGTTCACGCACCCGCAAATCACGCAGTCCCTACAACAGCAAAAAGTCCCGCTCTCGCTCAGACACGCGCAAGTCACGCTCCAAGAGCAGATCCAAAGCTAAAGTGGAACGGGAGTCCCGAAGTCGCTCCAAGGAGAAATCTTCCAGCAAGAGGTCTCGAAGCCGCTCAAGTTCCCACTCACAGAGCAGGAATGAAAAACGCACCTCTAAATCTCCTCTTGGCAACTTCCGTCAGCTCTCCAAGTCCCCAGCAAAGCGCTCAGTGTCCCGCTCTAGGTCTCGTTCTTGATCCTGGGTCCGCCTCCCAAGACCTGACAACTTCTGTTACAGTGTATTGAACAAAGTTTAGTGGTAGTACACATCCCAGGCCTGTATCTGATGTGCTTTGAGATGTTTGCAGGTCAAAAATGATTTGTACCTTTTGGAACAAATTGGGAACTCGTTTTATCTATATATTTTCCTGATTTGTTATGTTTTCCTGTGAAATGGTGATCAGAGGTTGTTGTATTTCGCTTGTTTTAATTAAGTCTAAATGTACTTTTTGAGTCCAGCAGCAGACAACAGGGGCAGAAGTTACTTCATATTTTGATAACATATACAATATGTACCACGTCCAAATAGAAAGATGTAAACCTTCTAACAAATATTCACAATTTGCATGTTCTGTGATAATTGTTTTTACCTGTTTGCCTTTTAATATCCCTGATCCTCTTCCTGTGTGAGTTATATTTGGAAGCCATCTACAACATTTAGCTCTGTCATATTGGAATAAAATATAGCATTTAAATAAAAGCCTCTATTTATTTCATGAACATTGTTTGCCAATGTATAGATCACAACAATATTGTGATTTCTTTTTATATGCATCCCCCCTAGACAAGAGAATTGTTATTATCTAATTCTGTCAGGGAATAAGTTGTCCATGGCCATTCATGATGGTAGCAAACAAGTACAAGAATATAAGTGTATGAGACATATTTCTGATATAATGGCCCTACATCGAATAAGACATGAGTTAATATTTTTCTTTTTTTAACAAGAGGTTAATAATAGTTGCTTTGTCAACTTATAAATCTACCACTTCACTGGACTCGCAAACATATAAATAATCATGTAGCATTGATGTTCATTCCTTACCTGGGAAATCTCAAGTTTGATATCAAAGTAATATAAAAGTAATAAAGCATTAGAGGAGTAGTTGTTTTTAAATCATCTTATTGTTTTATTACTAAACATATAGAAAAAAGTAAGTATACCTGTTTAAACCTTTCTGTTGGTTAAACCCTGAAGCTTTTGTTTTATTTATATAGCAATTTAAAGGCTTATATTAGAGTAAATTATCCATCTAACGTCCATCATGCATTCCCTTTACATTCTAACATACACAATACATATGCACAACTTCCTCATCTTCATACTCTTATATAATTTCTTGCACTTACACATTTACTCCATCATACACATATACCCCTGCGCATGTCACATGAAAATAAACACTTCATATATTTTTATAGATCTGTACCTGTAGCCAGATAACGCACCTCCGGGTGATGTACTTTTTACTTCCGATTGTAGAACGTTATCTTCATAACAAAAAAACATCTGAGCTGATGAGTTCTATGTTGTGTGGACTCTATACAAACTCTATAGTTGTCAACATATATCTTATCCAGTTGTCCCAGATTTTATTTGAGTACATCTACCCAGTCGTCTGTTGGTTGTAGCTTTTTTCACTTGCTATCAGCATTACCCTGAACATGTATTTGTCCCTAATGCTAGTAGGTCTTATATCTGTTTCCCAAGTATATGGCCTCAGATGTCAGCGGGAGATATATCCTCGATATGTCCTCTATATATTCCTCATCTCTTCTAAGTAAAGGTTAATTATGGGGTAATCCCAGAAAGCTCAGGCCTGATTGACTCTGGGTTTGCGACACAACACAACAGTTTTTTATCTCTGTATTTTTTTGCTGTGTTATAGAATCTTTATATTTTGAATTCTATTGTTTCCCAGCCATTTTCTCTCCAAGCAGGCTCTTTTGAAACTCTATGAACTCATGGAGAATCTGTGTCGTGTGTGTAACAGTTTCATTCACTGATGAATACAATGAGATTGGGGTAAAAGGAGTGAGGAGAGTTTATCCTGCCACTCCGCTGCGCTTCCTGGTTGCTAAGCGACTAGCGTCTCTGGTTACCATTCTGCCCCATAATGCACCACTTCTCATGGAGCCTTTGAGGTAACTCGTTAGTAAAATGTAACGCAGTGTCGCAGGTGTTGGTGGATGTTGTAATCGCGTAGTTACCTTCAGTGTCTATAAACAAATAAACAGAAAAGACTAAACGTTTAAGTTTCGTTGAAGGTAACGACGTCAAGCTAGTAGCTACACTGCTAACGCTACTAGCATCGTAGCTAGGTTTGCTAACACCATTTGAGCCCACCACGGTGGACGCTTCTTCATAAAGGTTTGGTTTATTTTAATATTCGTGCTAACTCAACCCATAGCTAGCTGATAAATGTTTAATGTGTTAAGCGGAGTCCGCAGCTCGTATGTGAGATCTAACTTGGAGTTAAACCTGTTTCTAGGTGTATGGACTAAACATAATAAAAGATGGAGAGGGAAACGCACAACTGCGTAGTCTTCAACGCTTCTAAAAGAGAAGTTTTCACCGCCAACAATGGATACAAATCCATGCAGAAGAGACTACGAGCCCAGTGGAAAATCCAGAGGTGAGTAAAGCGTGGAGCTGGAACACTAACCTCTGTCTGCCGTGTTTGTCTACGTGCTTCAGGATCGAACAGCGTCTGAAGCGTCTGTGGAAAACAAAAGATAGAAATAAACGATGTGTTCCACAGCATGAAAGATGAGCTGTCTATGGAGAGGCTACATGGCGTCAAGTTGTGGATCACTGCAGGTCCGAGAGAGAAGTTCACAGCATCAGAGGTGATGAAGGATGACAGGATGTCATATTTCAGTAGTTTATGAGTTGTATTAGTTTATTTGATGTGATTTTCAACTTATGTGATTCAACAAAAGGCTCAGGGGGGAGGCGGAAGTGAAACACTTGCCAGCGGGTTTTCACACAAGTATGTTTTTGACACTGTCCCCACTGTTTCCAGCTGGAGGTGCTGAAGCACTACCTGGATGGAGGAGGAAACGTCCTGGTCATGCTCGGTGAAGGAGGAGAAGTCAAATATGACACTAACATCAACTTTCTCCTGGAGGAGTTTGGAATACTGGTCAACAATGGTGCGTATGGAGATTACTGAAAGGACAGATGAGATCAGTCAGAAATGTTTTTATTATAATTTTATGGAATCATGTATTTTCTTATTTCTCTCCATGTCTGCTGCAGATGCTGTTGTGAGGAATGTGTATTACAAATACTTCCACCCTAAGGAGGCGCTTGTGTCCAATGGTGTATTGAACAGGTTTGCTGCTGCAGCATGTTGTTTTTCTTATGCAAACATATTCCAATCAATCCCTGTTTGTTTGTAACCTACAGAGACTATTAAAATGTAATCGTATTGTCTACCAGCTGATGTGCATCTGAGTTTTCTGCTTCCCTCTTGTCTAGAGAGATCAGTCGGGCTGCTGGCAAAGTGGTCACAGGAATCATTGAAGATGAAAATGTTGGCAACAATGCACAGTAAATGATTAGTCTATAAACTACATAGCCTGTACCATTTCGTATTAAGATTTGTGAGCTGGTTTTGAACACAAGCTTTTCTGTTTGTTTGTGTAGGGCTCTGACATTTGTGTACCCGTACGGAGCCACACTGAGTGTGATAAAGCCGGCTATGCCAGTTCTTTCTACTGGATCAGTCTGCTTCCCCCTCAACAGGCCCGTCTTGGCCTTCTATCAAGGAAAGGTCAGAGGCTCAATGTAGCTTTCATACTCACTCACAGCACATATAATAGTTATGAATTTATACTTGTGAGGTGATATTCAAAGATGTCTTGTATCTTATGAAGGAGGCTGGCAAACTGGTTGTGCTGGGTTCGTGCCACATGTTCAGTGACCAATACATCGACAAAGAAGAGAACAGTAAAATCATGGTGAGTCCATTCGACGTTCAAAGATTTCTTAATGAACACATCAGATGTTAAGAGTTGTTTTCTGCTCTCCTGTGGACTGAGAGTCTGTTTTTGTGCACAAACAGTTATTATTTTCATTCTAGGATGTCATGCTCCAGTGGCTCATGACTGACAATATCCAGCTGAATCAGATTGATGCAGAAGACCCAGAGGTGAGGATGTACACTCGATAGGAGAATGGCGTCATTATTATTGTCTTTCAAATTAGCTGGGGCCTGTACTACAAAGCGAGGTAACTGGCTTATCAGTGTAAGTTCAAGGAAAACTTTGTGGCATCATGAGTAACTTCATGGTTAACTTGTACTACAGAAGGTTAGGTTTGACCAAAAGTATGCTGCAACTTAAAACCGCGCCGAGCTGTTTTTGTCCAAGGTCGACTCAGTGTTGCCCTGTAAAAGCAGCGCCCTCCTCACACAATCTTAAAACCCAGTCGGTATCATATGATTATGAGAAGCTTGATCTGCAGGAGAGGCTATTAAACGATGATCAGAATCCACTGGTCTCATAACATAGATTATTATTTGAGGGAATTCAGTTTGTTGACTTCTAGGACCAGACGTCTCTAATGCCACTCATCGGAGTAATGTCCTGACTGTCCAACATCCACATGATCAATATTACTATATCTGTGCAGTTCACAGGTAGTACTTACTTTCACTAAGCTGCTGGATGCATGTCAAGTGTTCTGATGATCATGAATGTTTTTCATGCAATCGCAGGTCATCTACACAAAAAAATACCATTATAACAAATATTTGTAGTAAGCACACCTACACACAGAACACAATTTTCTATCGGATAGACGCCATGAGAACGAATTGAGCAAAAGAAACAGAGATATAACCCTGCTGCATCTGCACCAACACTATTTTTAAACCTGTTTTCAGATGCTCTGTTGAAAGAGACATTTTCAAAGAAAGTTTGTCCATGAACTGTCTTTGACATGTCAGACCTACAGTCAACATTTAGACAAGACACATGTGGACGGTTTCTTTCTGCCCGAGTGCATTTTGTACATTTTGTTAAATTTATGACCTTTGACCTCTTTGATCCATGTTTTTGCGAAGATTAACACAGAGGTGACACTTTCTATGTGTGAATTAGGACTGATAACTGAATAAGGAGCTTCACACAGGTGCATTAGATTCATATAGAAGGAATCATGCATTATACAATGTGCAACTTAGATATTTTCCTTATGTTTAGCGCTTTTAAATCATTAGGGCCTTTGTATGAGGTGTGTGTAAATGTGTGAACCCAATGAACAAGTGTTGACACATTAATAAGAGAGAACTTCTGCTGTACTGAAGGTGATGAGGAAGATCAAGTGGATCCAGTTCCATCAATTTTGACTTTGTTATTTAGAAAAACTGTAATGATAATTTATACAGATCACTTTACATTGTGGTTGCAGCTAAAACTTTTGTTAGAATCAATTAAAAACATCATACAGACAATATAATGACCAAGTACTTTAGGGAGAATTTTAGATTCATTCATCTGCTCAGCATCAAAGTGCACTCATGAAATGCACTACACGGGTTTGTGCGGCCAAACCCCCTTTATGCACACAGACACGCATACTCACATAAGTTAAAACGGATTCAACAGACCAACATCTGAACCAGCTTCGTTGTATTCTTTAACACTGTGTCATTGAACCAGGGTTTGTTAACCCCGAGTTAGATCAGTGAGTAATATCAGCTTGGTAGTACAGGCCCCTGATCTCCATCTCACCCTTTTCTCCCTTAGATCACAGATTACACCATGTTGCCAGACACAGGTTGCTTGTCAGAGCAGCTCAGAGTGTGTTTACAAGAGGGTGATGAAAACCCCAGGGACTTCACCTCTCTCTTTGACATGTCGTTGTTCAATTTGTCAACTGACACCTTACCCCAAGTCATCAGGTGAGACTGCAAACGATACTTGACAACATTAATCCATCATTACAGCTCTTCATCTTCCTGTCTAAGAAACAAAATAACATTTTGATACAGTGCCTACAAACAGCTTAATGTGAAAGACGAGCCACTTCAGCTGATCACACCACAGTTTGAGACTCCACTGCCTCAGCTTCAACCTGCTGTAAGTTTCAACCCTGCATTTGTGTTCCAGTGTTTAACACTTCATCTCCAGTCATCTGTAAATCAAAGCCCCACCAGTCTAAACCCACAAGTGGATCTTGCCTCGTTTTTAGGTATTTCCACCTGCCCTGAGTGATCTACCTCCACCCATGTTGGACTTGTTTGATCTGGATGAAACGTTCTCTTCTGAGAAAGTGCGGCTAGCACAGCTCACCAATAAATGTGAGTTTGTTTTTGAAAACGATCTAATTATCTGGTCAGTTGAAAATGATTTACGCCCTGTTCAGACCTGGTATTAACATTCATCCTGACTGATCACAAGTGGTCAGCAGTGCAGGTACAAATGTACCCAGATGTGTCAATGAATCGTGGGACCGCCTACTATGCAGATATGTTTTTACTCTTCTACGATGATTTGTTTGTTGTAACAATATCATTAGCCACCACATGATACATTTTTTTAAATAAAAGTAAAATCTTTCTTCAGACTGGCCAACACAAACATCATCAGGCACAGCTATATAGTAAGACGGTAAAAATAAGTTGGTCTTCAAACACAAATGTCCCTAATTATTTGCGTATAGAGCATTTTAATATCAGGTATGAACAAACTGTACTTAACACTGTAAACTTTTGATCAATATCTCAGGACGGATGTTAATACCAGGTGTGAACAGGGCCACAGAAAGATTATCTGTTCTAATCGAACCGTTTCTGGTCACAGGTACAGACGACGATCTGGAGTTCTATGTGCGTAAATGTGGGGAAATTCTGGGTGTGACTCCAAAGTTGGATAAAGAGCAGAGGGATGCCAAGCACATCTTGGAACACATTTTCTTTCAGGTTGTAGAGTTTAGGAAGCTCAATCAGGTGAGAGAGAGAACTTTTAAATGTCCTACAAGCAACTTTATTTCTGTCTTGAAGGACTTGTCTAAAAGTTCACTTCCCTTTTGCAGGAGCACGACGTCGACACAGAGGCACGATTCACTCCAGTGTGAGTGGATTCAAGAAACATCTTCAAGCCTTTTCAATATACAGGTGCAGCTCCCAAAAAAAAAAAAAAAAAATCTGAATATCATGACTGTAATTTAAGTCAAAGAGTGAAACTTTCATATAAAAAACAAAAACACTTGATATATTTCACATATTTATTAAGTTTCACTTAGAACTTTTTATTTTGAGATGCACCTGTTCCATGACCAAGCTGATTCTTACAGAGACCAAGAAAATTCACATGATCATGGACTTGCACTTAAACAACATGGTACTGTTGCGTTTACCGACTGTGTATATAGTTATTAATCTTTATATCCCTTTTTGTATGCAATCATGTAAAAAAAAAACAAAAAAAAAAAAAACATTGTTAAAATAAACTAAAGCAAATAAAGTTGTCACTTTTATTTAAATATTCAAATCTTTAAAAACATTGTTGTAGACAGACAGCTCCACATGGATCGTGTGATAAAACAAGATGAATTGATGTTGCCAACGCATACAGTGATGAATCTTTAACAACTGTTGTTGAGCATTGTACCTTTATATCGTCCATTACTTTTAAGATTCACACTGCGTCATCTTGGCTCCATGGTGGGTGCAGAGGAAGACGAGGTACAGCCAGAGACAACAATCTTTACTTTCAAACATCCCAATTTTCCGTGTGTTAGGGTGGACATAATCAGGGGGAAACTTCAGCCAGTGAAGGTTGTGTAGACGGAGGTTTCGGACTCCATGTTGACTCCAGAGTGCTGGACTCATTGCAAGGTTTTGGGCTGTTGCTCTCTGATTTAATCAGAGACACATCCCATGACATTTGAGAGGCAGCGAGATCACTGAACGACTGGTCAAACAAAGCAGCTTTTTGTCGCTTCTGAAGGAGCACGTAGGGAGTGGAGGACTTTCCCTGTAAAGGAACGGCCAGGTGACAGTTGTCCTTCTCTTGAGTATTCAGGTTGTTCACTGCAATTGTGACAGTGGGAGAAATGGGGTCTGATGACAGGCAGAGAAAAGCCAGGCTCGACAGCCTGGGGTCAGATCCATCAGCTACCGTTTCATTTGATGCCCTAGACGTGGACAGCTGCTCCAGCGACAAAGACGACATCAAACTCTGTTCACCAAAGAACTTCCTGTCAAGCTCCGATGGAGATGAACACTCGAAGCTTTTCATATCTAGGAAGTAAAATGTCACATCATCTGATCAAATTAAAATGAATCTATCTGCAGAATAAAACCAATTTTCTTACCTGTAATGACGATAGCTTTCTCCATTGTTTCCCTGGGCCTGTGAGTGTCAGCTGAGGTCCAGGTGGGTTTTATCTGAGGCTGCATGTTAATTGACTCAGCTGGAGAATGAACAGGTCATCAGTCTGAAGGAGGCGGGGGGGGATCCAAGCCTCAAGTCGTAGGCAGATCAGGCTCAGACATGTTTTAGATGTTTGTTTTACGTTTTTCATATTTTCATTCTAATTTATTTAGTTTGTGTAAAAAATATTCAAATTAAGAATTTGTTTAAGGAAACAAAACAAACTAAATTAGGTCCCTAACTAATATTAATTTATTGTATGAAATTGTATTCATAACCTTTTTAATTTGATCATTTTATAAGTCTTTAAACTGCTCACTTTGTACAAACATTTTCAATTTATAATAATATAACAAAGGGAATAGCTGATTTGAGAGATTAAAACCAGTAAATCTTTTGATACTTGATTTAAGTGATTAACTGTCAGAATGATTGCTTGTCGTGTGTTGGAAGCGTCATCAACCCCCTCATGGTGAATCCAGCAGGGGGTCTCCTGCTGTGCTCATATCGGCTTCTCCAGACTTTCTGTGGACTCTATACTCTACAGAAAGTCTGCAGAAACTCTGGAGCCTCTTCTTATGTCATTTGCGTTCACACATACACCTTCTCCTGAAGATCTTTATAGTTCAGTGCATGTATAAAGCAGCTTTTGTCAAGCCAGCCTGTGAGGTTGGTTTCTTGGCTGGATATGATGCAGATTAAGTGACGTCCTGCATGTTCAAGTGTATGAGCGTTCAAGACTAAACGTGCAACAGGTGTTTGATTTCACAGAGCTTCCTCGTGTGTATATGTTTGTGTGTGTTCTTTGAGTTGATATTGACGTTAACAGTGTCGTCACTGTAGCAGACACTACACAGCTGTCTCAATGCCACACTCACTGCAGTCGTTTGAACACCATTTCTCATGCGTTCGCTGAACAGGAGAAACACTTTTGTTTTTTAAATGGGAAATGCAGTATAATGCATCTCCACCAAAAGACAGATGTTTACTTCTGCGACCCCTGGGCTGTGCTCCACCTCTTTTCCACAACCACTGTGTCCAGAACAAGGGGTAGACTATTGTCTTATTTCTCTGAATCATCTCCCTTTTGTGTAAAGGAATCCTTCAAATGTTTTTTTATATTAACACGGTTAAATACACAGTTCAAGTTCTCTATGCCCTGGGTCTTTGGTTTGTGGTCACACCCAAACATCTTCAGAAACAGGTTGGACTGTAGATATCATAAAGCACAAAACGTTGATTTATTGAAGTATCCCTTGGCTGCCCCTGGCATGTGAACAGCATATCTGTCTTGGAGTGATTTCCAAATATTACTCCAGTCTTCTACTTTACAGTCAGGGAACACGACTTTGCAACTACTTACAAGCTTTCTGCCCTTGTCTGCAGGAACATGGAGTCTCCAGTTTGAATGTGGCAGCAAAGTGTGCGTGCTTCGCAGCCTGTTGTGGCTCGGCCCGACCCTCTACCACGTGCCAATGACGCCACAGCACGGATACATCTACACCGGTGATGGGACCAAGAATTTGGACCTTCCCTTCATGCTGTAAACAAACACTTATAGATGTATTTCAAGCTGTAGTTTTTTCATATATCTCTGCTGTTCAAGTCAATCTGCTGTCATATATACAACATATTGCACGACTTTTTGTCTTCCCTTAAAACAAATAAAGTGAGGGGGTTCAGATATGCACTTTGTGTCTACAAGCTTTCTCTTTTATTTAGTTCTCATGCATAAAGGGTATTCCTACACAGAAACAAGTGCTGAGAGGTAAAATAAACAGTCATTTTATTTGCACATCTGTGTTGCCTGGAGTTTACACAGTCAACATACCACCTACTTTGAATGTGTAACACTGACCCAGTTGTTGTTCACATTAAGTTGTCAGTGAGTTCACTTCAGCATTTTATTGGTCCATGCCATGTTAATTCTCTTATTTTTGTCTAATGATCATTTATAAGATGTGCCTGTGCCACACTTGAGACTCCTAACAGCGTTACAGAACAAATAACATATAAATGTTTTTTCAAAGCCAAAGAAATCCAGTCTCTATGGAAAAAGAAATTGACTAGTCAGCACATAATGTAGATGACCGCTTTTGATACCCACCCTTGGTTTCCCTAAAGATCAAGGAGAACAAGGAAAGATGTTCTTTTTTTCTCTTAAGTTTTGGGTCCACATATTGCTTAGTAATTGTGTTTTTTGAGCTGCATTCAAAAATTAAGTGATATTACTGTTGGATACGTGGAGGCTATATCACATGTCCTCATCGTTATTACTTTGCACTGTAACAATGTGCAACAAGTGATAAGTGGACTGCATTACCATCTGTACAGTCCGGTATTTCCATATGTATATTTATGTAGCCTATTGTGCATATCTTTATCTGATTCAGTATCTGGTCTTTTTCTGCAGATATGCAAATCAGATAGTTTTTTGAATGTATTGTTAATTTCCATTCATCAGCAAAATTAGTAGAAAATGTCTTTCCTTCACTTGTCTTTAGTCTAGCAGCTTTAGGTCTCATGGTATAGACAATTTTAAGGTGTGTTAGCTTATAGTGTTTTATATAACAAATACTAAGTCAGTTGTACTTTCCGATCCACAGTACAGTCTCGGCCCGAGTTACTAATGTATCATTAGCCAATTAATATTTGTGCCTTCTGAACTTCAAAGATGTTTTAAATATTAAAGTCACTTTAACCCAGTCCTTACTACAATCCCACTGCTATCTTTGACACATGTAAGACCTGTTGTTTGTGTCTGTTATTGCAGCTCTGTAGCCCTTTTTAAGGTTCCATTATTAACATTTATCATCACTGACACAATATGTCATTACAATAGACAATGCTATAATTTAATGCTTAATTAGGTATTATGATCTGCATTTGCACAAATTACTCAAACATAGAAAAATAAGGACGATTATGTACACATGAATGTCATCAAAAGCAGCATTTATTTTTTATTTTTCAAGTTGTACTTGGTAACCTTGGTGGAGATGCACTTGAAATTACTGGTTAGCCAGGAAAGTATAAATAACAGTTTGCTTCAATATCAGTACATTTGACTTTATTTTAAGTGGATAAGCCAGCCTGTATCAATATTGCTGTCCATGGAGTCATTGTCAGTTAACTGAATTCATATAAAAACTGAAGATATGAGAATAAAACTTGATTAAAAAGTAGTAGGTCAGTAGCTGTTTGTCATTAGTCTAGTATTTGCACTCATGCTTTTACACCATAGAAGTTCATAACTAAAAAAAATAGTTGAAGGAGTAAAAATGTTTCTATTTTAAAATAAGTCTATTTTAAATATTCTTATGGATATAAGTGTATTTAACTAAGAGTCCTTGCCTATGAGATTGTGCCATAAGGAAAACATTTGGGCCAAAGTCAACTTAATGACAGTAAATAAAACTGTAAATGCTTTATATGCAATTGGAAAGTAAAATTGTGTGTGTCTCTCTTTGCTGTCTTGTAACACAAAAACACTGAACACACTTATTCAGCCTAAAGAGAATAACTGTGCCTGGTCCTACCGTTACTAAAAACTTTGATCCTTTGTGGTGTTTCCATCTACTGTGGATACAGTCAATAAATTGCTACATGAACAGTGGGATCTCTCTGCATCATTGCTATCATGGAGTTATTCACCATCTTATGTAGAACTTAAGGCAAGGGTATGAACAAATTAAAATTTATCCTTTGGGTTATCACAGTTTACTCAGGCACAGTATCAGTCACACTGTAACTGATACTGGGAATAAAGTCTTTGAGTTCTTACCTATCCATAGACACCAAGATCATGCATATGGATCTCACTTCTTGATTCATTTTGAGTCCAACCCCCCGAGAGCGAACAAACTATCTAATAAACTTTCATAAACCAGTACATATCTCATTGAATAAATCACAAACAGCAGTAGTTGCTCTCGTGCAGAGACATTTTGGGGGGCAGGGGCTCAAGTGATAAATAGGGCACTTCTCATAATTATTTATAAATAAAATGTTTTAAAACCAAAGTCTTCTTTCACTCTAATGGAAATAAAACTTTGTTTGTCTTATCACCACTCAGCTCCACACAAGAGAAGAGAAACCACCACAACTGGAAATAAGGTTTTCAATTCATAAATCATGACAGTGGCCTGTCCTTTGATGTAGAACATACAATCGTTATATTACCTTTGATGTTGCGTCGTGAATGAAAGGGAAGTACAGTAGTAGATGGATTGGTTGCAATGCACCGATCAAAGAAGAAGAAATATTCAAGTATTCGATAATATCATAACAATCGCGCTAACTCAACCTGTTGTGAGCTGATATTGCTATAATTTGTTCAAGAGAAACCTGTTTCTAACTCAACGTTTACCAGTCGGGTTTGGTGATTTAGTTCTTTAAAATGGAGAGCGAATCGCACAACCGCATGATCTTTAACGCTTCTAAAAAAGAAGTTTTCACCATGAATAATGGATATAAATCAATGCAGAGGAAACTACAAGCTCAGGGGAAAATTCAGAGGTTAGTAAAGTGTTCAGCTGGAACAAAACTACTCGCTTCGGCTTGAATACTTGCTGGAGCTTGTGCAGTAATTTAATATAATTTAACATAAAAAATAAACGATGTGTTCCACAGCATGAAACATGAGCTGTCTGCGAAGAAGCTGAAGGACGTCAAGTTGTGGATCACTGCAGGTCCGAGAGAGAAGTTCAAAGCATCAGAGGTGATGTATGATGACAGGATTTCAGTTTAGTTTATTTGATGTGATTTTCAACTTATGTGATTCAACAAAAGGCTCAGGGGGGAGGCGGAAGTGAAACACTTGCCAGCGGGTTTTCACACAAGTATGTTTTTGACACTGTCCCCATGTGTTTCCAGCTGGAGGTGCTGAAGCACTACCTGGATGGAGGAGGAAACGTCCTGGTCATGCTCGGTGAAGGAGGAGAAATCAAATATGACACTAACATCAACTTTCTCCTGGAGGAGTTTGGAATACTGGTCAACAATGGTGCGTATGGAGATTACTGAAAGGACAGATGAGATCAGTCAGAAGTGTTTTTATTATAATTTTATGGAATCATGTATTTTCTTATTTCTCTCCATGTCTGCTGCAGATGCTGTTGTGAGGAATGTGTATTACAAATACTTCCACCCTAAGGAGGCGCTTGTGTCCAATGGTGTATTGAACAGGTTTGCTGCTGCAGCATGTTGTTTTTCTTATGCAAACATATTCCAATCAATCCCTGTTTGTTTGTAAAATACAGAGCCTATTAAAATGTAATCGTATTGTCTACCAGCTGATGTACCTCTGAGTTTTCTGCTTCCCTCTTGTCTAGAGAGATCAGTCGGGCTGCTGGCAAAGTGGTCACAGGAATCCTTGAAGATGAAAATGTTGGCAACAATGCACAGTAAATGATTTGTCTATATACACTCCAAAGAGTTTATAATTTTGTGATAGGATTTGGGAGCTGGTTTTGAACACAAGCGTTTCTGTTTGTTTGTGTAGGGCTCTGACATTTGTGTACCCATACGGTGCCACACTAAATGTGATGAAGCCGGCTATGCCAGTTCTTTCTACTGGTTCAGACTGCTTCCCCCTCAACAGGCCTGTCTTGGCCTTCTATCAAGGAAAGGTCAGAGGCTCAATGTAGCTTTCATACTCACTCACAGCACAAATAATAGATATGAATTTATACTTGTGAGTTGATATTCAAAGATGTCTTGTATCTTATGAAGGAGGCTGGCAAACTGGTTGTGCTGGGTTCGTGCCACATGTTCAGTGACCAATACATCGACAAAGAAGAGAACAGTAAAATCATGGTGAGTCAATTTCACGTTCAAAGATTTCTTAATGAACACATCAGATGTTAAAGGGGACATAGCATGCAAATTCCACTTTGTTAGTGCTTCTACACGTTAATGTGGGTATCTGGCATGTCTACCAACCCAAAAACTCTGGGAAAAAAACACTTGCGCGTTTTGTTATGGTTCCTCTAAGTCAGAAACGTCATGCTTGAGCGACTCGATTGAGCTTCCTGGGTTTTGTGTCGTAACAAGGAACTGGAAGTCTCCCTACATGGCCTTGGCCCACCACACTCGTTACGCCGGGTTTACACCGGACGCGGAAGCGCAGCTGCGAGGCAGCGCAGCGCCGTTCTCCAGCGCGCAGCCGCCTGGCTGTTCACACGGGACGTGCATTTCTCCGCTGGTCAGCCCCATAGACTGTATATATAAGGTCAGCCCGCGATTCTGCTTTCTCCGCTTGTTGTACCCGTTGAATGTCGGGGTTCGGGGGTAAATGATGGTCTTCATAGCCCCCCCCCCCCACCTCTCTTTCTCTCTCTGTCTGTCTGCTTGTGTGCTTGTAGTGGATGGGCAGAGGGGGACATTTAATTATGTGATTGGGAAAATTAAAACTCCAGGACAACAGAAGGGGAATACAAAGTATGGGATGCATATTTGATTATTTATATCATATAAAATATGTAATTTATATCGTTTAAAATCATGGGGGGAGAGGGGGAGGGGGGAGCTGGCTCATTAGCATTTAAAGGAACAGGCACTCAAAACAGGTCACTCTGTGGAGGGCTGTTTTATACAGGGTAAAAAGGGTGCTGTTTTAAATGATCCTTGTGGTATTTTGACCAAAGTATGTTACAGACATTTCATTAAGACCCCAAGGAACCATATCAACTTGTGGTAAAATGGGCATGCTATGTCCCCTTTAAGAGTTATTATTTTCATTCTAGGATGTCATGCTCCAGTGGCTCATGACTGACAATATCCAGCTGAATCAGATTGATGCAGAACACCCAGAGGTGAGGATGTACACTCGATAGGAGAATGGCGTCATTATTATTGTCTCTCAAATTAACTGATCTCCATCTCACCTTTTTCTCCCCTAGATCACAGATTACACCATGTTGCCAGACACAGGGTTCTTGTCAGAGCAGCTCAGAGTGTGTTTACCAGAGGATGATGTAGACCCCAGGGACTTCACCTCTCTCTTTGACATGTCTTTGTTAAATTTTTCAACTGACACCTTACCCCAAGTCATCAGGTGAGAATGCAAACTATACCTGACATCATTATTCCATCATTACAGCTCTTTATCTTCCTGTCTACTAATTTTTTTCCCCCCTGCAGTGCCTACAAACAGCTTAGTGTCAAAGACGAGCCACTTCAGCGGATCACACCACAGTTTGAGATTCTGCCTGAGCTTAAACCTGCTGTAAGTTTCACTCCTGCATTTGTGATCCAGTATTTTCCACGCTTATCATTCAGTTCTAGTAATTTTCAAATCAAAGCCCCACCAGTGTAAACTCACAAGTGGATCTTGCCTCATTTTTAGGACTTTCCACCTGCAGTAAGTGATCTACCTCCACCTACGTTGGAACTGTCTGATCTGGAAAAGGCCTTGCACAGCTCACCAATAAGTGTAAGTTTGTTACTGAAAAATATGATCTGGTTAGTTTGAAGATGACTCACGCCCTGTTCACACCTGGTATTAACATTCATCCTGACTGATCCGATCACAAGTGGTCAGTGTCACGGAGTGCAGGTGTGAATGCATTCGAATGTATATCCAAAAATTCTTGAAAAGGTGGTTCTGACCCAACTGCTAGATATGTGTGAGAATAATAACTTTTTTTCGACAAATTCCAGTCAGGCTTCCGTAAACTACACAGTACGGAGACCCCCCCCCCCCCCCATAATTACTAATGATTTACTAATGTCTGCCGATGCTGGTGATTGCACGGTATTACTGCTCCTTGACCTTAGTGCCGCATTTGACACCATTGATCATAACATTCTGATCAATAGACTAACGCAATGCGTCGGCATATCCGGCACTGCCCTTAGTTGGTTCAAGTCATATCTTAGACAAATATCCATTTCCATCAGAAATAACACCTCATCCTTGGCTCCACTGTTGTGTGGAGTACCACAAGGTTCCCTTCTTGGTCCCATCCTATTTTCACTCTACATGCTCCCATTAGGAAACGTCATCAGCCATTTGAATGGGATATCATACCATTCATATGCCGATGACACCCAAATATACTTGTCCTTCAAGCCAGACAACGTCAGCCGCGTGAGTGTCCTAACACAGTGCCTATCCGCCATTAAGGAATGGATTTCACTTAACTTCCTTCAGTTAAATTCCAATAAAACTGAAATAATAATCTTATTTTCATTACAACAATCAGTTTTACAACGTTCAAGTGTGATGTTCCTGATCTCTCTCTCTCTCTCTCCCGCCCCCCACCCCCATCTCTCTCTCTTTTCTACTCTCTCTATGCCACCTATCTCCCCCATTTTCTCTGCTCCCCCGCAACCCTGCTGAGTCTGGTTCTGCCAGAGGTTTCTCCCAGTTAATGAGGGAGTTTTTTCTCTCCACAGTTGCCAAAGTGCTGCTCATTGTGGGAACTGTTGGGTTTTCTCTACAAACTAAAGGTCTCGGCCTAATTATGTTATGATTTGGCTCTTTAATTGGACTGAACAGAATATCTTTTATTACAATCGATTCTTCATTTTGCCATGGACTTTTGTGTGAAGCACTTTGTAACCTCGTTTAGATAAGTGCTATACAAATAAAGTTATTATTATTATTATTATTATTATTATTATTTTAATGTCAGGTGTGAACACATGTACTTAACACTGTCCACATGTGATCGATCTCTCAGGAGTCAGGACGGATGTTCATATCAGGTGTGAACAGGGCCACAGTAAGACTAAACTCTGTTCTAATCTAACTGTTTCTGGTCACAGGTACAGTCAACGATCATGAGTTGTGCGCAAACTTCTTGATGTGACTCCAAACTTAGATCAAGATCAGAGGGATTCCAAGCACACCTTGGAACATTTTCCTCCAGGTTGGAGAGTTCCTTTGCAGGAGCATGACATCGTCAATGAGACATGATTTGCTCCGGTGTCAGTGGATTGTTGTTCATAATTTTCAACTCTGCCTTTTCAACATACAGGTTCAACAGTAGAATATAATTCAACAACTTGGTACTTTTGTGTTTTGAAATAAAAACATGTATATGATGTTTATAATCTCTCTTTTGTATTCAATTGTGGAAAAACACACTTTTATTTAAATATTCAAATATTTAAAAACATTTTGATTTAGACAAACAAGTCTGCATGAGTCCTCACTCATGGATCCAGTGATTAACAAAAATAAAATGAAATAAATATTTACACAGCAAACAATGATGAATCTTTAAGAATGGTTAACTTGTGCGTCCTACTTTTATATTATCATCCAGTACTCTAAAATCCACTGTCGCCTTTGATCCAAGGTAGGTGCAGAGGAAGACAATAATGTACAGCCATAGACAGCATCATTTTTTGCCTCCCTGCTATGCCACTGACTAGAGGCATTCTTTTTTCGAGATGTACGTTGGTATGTAATGATTCGATTTTGGCTGCCAAAGATCAAAAGAATGTACGTTAATGTATGTTTATGTTTTTCTTGAATGTGATCAGTTTGTGGGAATGTCTTTATTGTAGTTTTATGATGATTCACTTGTTATGGAAAAGGGGCACCAGCTCCCATCGGATAAAATTTATATAATTTAATTAATTATCAGTCCCAGATAATGTAGTTATTAATTATTGATTGTTCTCTACCTCAAAAGAACACACAATGCAACAACAGATATAAAAATATATGAGATTTATTGATTGACATCTATTAGGAAGGGAATATCTACAAGGATGATAACTTAGGGAATATTCAATTCAATATTCCTTCTCGGCTGGAATTCAGACCGTGGTTCGGCAGCTGGTTACATCAAGTTGGGTCGAGGTGGGGTCCCTTTGAGATGACGTCAGTTGTTCAGGGATGAGTGCTGCCAGGGGTGGCAGCTGTGAGGCCTCTTCTCCAGGCTCTCTCCTCAGGCACTGGGTGCCTGGATGAGACTGATGGTGCAGGTGTAGAGCCGGTGTATCTCTGACTGGTTGGTGTCAGAACCAGCGCTGATTAATTAAGTTCTATGCTTGACTTTGTCCTAAAAACTCTAAGAAACTTTGGCATTGATCATACAACATAAAATCTCCAAAAATATTTGAACAAGGTTGTAATTAAGTTTATAAAGGAAGATTAACAAAAATGAGCATTTTATGCAGTATTCTTCAGATCAGGTGGCTGTTGTTTGTCTTATAAAAAAATAAAATATCACGCAGGAAAATTGAGTGATGTGAACAGACAAGCTACTTCTGTTGATAGTTTTAAGCGACAACTCAAGACCCATTTATGTTATCTTGCTTTTAATTAATTGTATCATTTTCTATGAATTTGTTTACTTCTTATTATACCCTCTACTAGTTTTATGCTTTCATCCTAAGTCTTTGTTTTATTGCTAACATGCTCTTATTGATCTATCTTATTTCATGTCTTTGATTTTATTGTTTCACTATTTAAATGTATTATTATATTGTATCAATGTATTGAACATGTTCTTTCTGTTGCCATGTGATTTTTCTTTAACTAGGATCTGTTTGTATTGCAGATGTGTTGCGTGGCAACACTGGATATGCTGGATTTCAGCTTCCTTCATCTCGCGATAAATCCGTGTTTTTTTGTTTGTTTGTTTCCCATGCCCCGCCTCCGCAGCTTTATCCTTTAATTTACGTAGAGCTCCTCCTTTTTCCACCAGACATTGGCGGCAGGTGGAAGTGAGCTGGAGCATCTTACTTTCGACTTTTCTGCTTGTCCCTTTGTTTCAGGAAAGACAAGCGTCTGTGTTTTAAGATCATCTGGCATCGATGACGAAGAATAAAGTGTGTCAATCTGGCAGATTTTTAATCAGTTAATATATGACTGGTGAAATGATGCTGAATGCTCTCTACGTCTTGTGCTCTGTGGATATGTGGGGACATTTGAAAGTGCTTCTGTCCTTAAAAGAAGTGTGGAGCTTTAGTTTTGACTCAGAGTTGCACAAACCCATTCGTTAAAGCTTTCTTTTGAAGGCCAGCCCCTCAGCGGAAGTTCAGCTACGTCACTACCCGGTTAGGACGCTAGAGAAGAGCGCGAGATAGAAATCCAGGAGCGCGGAGGAAACCCGCTCTGCCCTGCTGCCTCCACCGGCCCAAACCCCGACAACTCACCGGCTACACACCGACAACCAGCCTCCGCCACCGCCGCTCGCCGGGTTACACACCGTATAAACATTTCAAGCAACGGAGGACATACATGAGGTGTAACGGCAGCAGGACTTCCCACCGTCGCAGCGTAAACAACAGAAACAGAGGGAAATGTCCTGGTGGCCGCGCGGGTAAGTTGTTTTTGTTTGTCTTAAACCTTAAATACAACAATAACTTATATTTTATCTCATGTGGATTCAACGCTTCTTTGTAATTTTACTGTATTAAAACCTCCAGTTATATTAGTTATAACTTTATTATGTGGCCTGAACGTATGAGTAGTTCACGGACTGTTGTGTGTGTGTGCCGCCCTTTCCCATAAAAAGCGCCAGACACACTTCCCATAAGGTTATATTGATCAAATGAATCTAATATTGTGCTCATTCTAATATACAACAGTGTATGTGTGTGACCTAGCTTTTTGCGGTGATAAACCTGATAATCAAGTTCCGCCACAAGGGTGGGCCGAGCAGCGGAGGGTTCCTGTTTCACTGTCACTTGGCTTCATGCACTCAGCGCTGTGCTGCTCTTTCAGTGAGGATGGGGAGGAGGCCATGGTCCAGGACACTGACTCTGACGTGGCCGAGCAGAGGGACGGTGGCAGGGTCAAGGTGAAGTGGAAACAAGAGGAGGTAACTGTCCGGATATGTCCTTTCGCAATTTGTCTCCGCTACTGATTCAGTAGAACGTGAATCATGCCAATTTGTTCCTGTTGACAGGATGACAAGCTCAAGGCTCTGGTTCAGAAACTGGGACCAACTGATTGGAAATATTTTGCCAGCCACATACCAGTGAGTTTAACTTTCTGTTGGTTATTATAGTAAACATGAGGGCTTCAGTGGCGGAGTGATTTTAACAGATTATTTTGTTTTACTCTTGTTTTGTTTGGTTTAGAATCACACTGAACTCCAATGTCAGCATCGCTGGTTTAAGGTCCTGGACCCAGAATTAATTAAAGGGCCTTGGACCAAAGAGGAGGATGATAAGGTAGGTAACTTGTTCACGAGTAATGCAGGGGTTTGAAATATGATTATACCTAAAGCAGTCAATATTTCCGGTGTGATTTGTGATGGAGTTGTAATACATATGCACACTCCTCAGGTCATAGAGCTTGTAAATGTCTACGGCAACAAACAGTGGGCAATGGTAGCCAAGCATCTGAAAGGCAGACTGGGGAAGCAGTGCAGAGAACGCTGGCACAACCATCTCAATCCCAATGTGAAGAAGTCATCGTGGACAGCCGAGGAGGATCTCATCATCTTCAAAGCTCACTCTCTGCTGGGAAACCGCTGGGCTGAAATCGCCAAGCTGCTCCCTGGAAGGTAAAAGACTCTCCGTCGATGTTCTGGTTGAACACCTCAGGGGCTTAAATTGTTCACATGATTTTTTGCAGAGAAATGAATCCTTGCCATCTTGATAGGATTCATGTCATGACATTTATTCACAGAACAGACAATGCAGTGAAGAATCACTGGAATTCGACCATCAAACGGAAGTTGGAGATGGGCTTCTATGCCGGGGAGGTCTTAAAGCCGGAAGAACTTGAAGATATGTTGGCCCGTGTGAATAAGGATGTGCAGGTGGGTTTTCTTTCCAGGATGTTCTCCTGGGAGATGGATCCAGTATTAAACGCAGGCCAAAGAATATTGAGCCTTTATTCTGCCCTTCTGTTCCTTATCAAAGTTACAAACATGGAAAGGGGGACATTGTTGTTTTGCCATGAAGCTGGCAACTGAGGTAGTCACAGAGCTGAGTCAACATCTGTTGAAAATTGGATGTGGCATGGGGGTGCAGATGCTGGTGTGTTACACATCACCCACCACTGATTCTGATTTTGAAATACTGTCATGAGAAAGAAAATCATACAATGGGGCAGAATGATGCTGGATTTATTTAGTCCAATAAAAATGTTGCTCTCTGAATACACAGATTCCTGGTTGCTCTCAGGAAGGCGACGACAACGACCCAGAGCAGAACACACATCCTCCAGTAAGTGACCACTAGAAAAATAACAGGTTTTAAATACAACAAGGTTTTGAAAACTTCAAACACTGTTACTTGTTGGACATAAAGTGAACTGATATAATATCCGCGTTACTACATAGTTATTAGTGTTTTTTTAGCGTCACGGTTGATAAAGTTGTCTACTCTTGTCACCTGGTGCAGGAGATGCCAGTCCCAGCCCTCGATGAAGCCAGCCCCAGCGAAGCAGGGCCGTCCAAGGCTGTCCTCTCTCCAAAGGGCAGCTGTTCCATTAAGACAGAAGCAGACACCTCAGGAGAAGCTACCCGCTCCAGCTGGGTGGTGGACAGCTCTGGCTTCCTCTCCCCTGCTGGCCCGGGCCTGAAGGAGTTGATGGACTTGGTGGATGAGGTAAGAATCTCCAGTACTCGACACAGACCCCATTCAGATGAAAATCATGTAAACAATTTAAGCCCCTGAGGTGTTCAACCAGAACATCGATGGAGCAGCTTGGCGATTTCAGCCCAGCGGTTTCCCAGCAGAGAGTGAGCTTTGAAGATGATGAGATCCTCCTCGGCGGTCCACGATGACTTCTTCACATTGGGATTGAGATGGTTGTGCCAGCGTTCTCTGCACTGCTTCCCCAGTCTGCCTTTCAAATGCTTGGCTACCATTGCCCACTGTTTGTTGCCGTAGACATTTACAAGCTCTATGACCTGAGGAGTGTGCATATGTATTACAACTCCATCACAAATCACACTGGAAATATTGACTGCTTTAAGTATAATCATATTTCAAACTCCTGCATTACTCGTGAACAAGTTACCTACCTTATCATCCTCCTCTTTGGTCCAAGGCCCTTTAATTAATTCTGGGTCCAGGACCTTAAACCAGCGATGCTGACATTGGAGTTCAGTGTGATTCTAAACCAAACAACACAAGAGTAAAACAAAATCTGTTAAAATCACTCCGCCACAACAAGGTTTTGAAAACTTCAATCTCTGTTACTTGTTGGACATAAAGTGAACTGATAATATCCGCGTTACTCAATAGTTACTAGCGTTTGTTTTAGCAACACGGTTGATAAAGTTGTCTACTTTTGTCACCTGGTGCAGGAGATGCCAGTCCCAGCCCTCGATGAAGCCAGCCCCAGCGAAGCAGGGCCGTCCAAGACTGTCCTCTCTCCAAAGGGCAGCTGTTCCATTAAGACAGAAGCAGACACCTCAGGAGAAGCTACCCGCTCCAGCTGGGTGGTGGACAGTTCTGGTTTCCTCTCCCCTGCTGGCCCGGGCCTGAAGGAGGTGATGGACTTGGTGGATGGGGTAAGAATCTCCAGTACTCGACACAGACCCCATTCAGACGTGGCATCAACACTTGTCCTGCGTGATCTAATCACAAGTGGACAGCTTTTAATGTAAGGTGTGAGCGAACCCAAATGTGTCAAACACATTTGGACACATGTGACCACATTCTCTTTGCTGTGCGAACAAAAATGCGTCATGGGCCACATATGAAGGACCACCTTCTCAGCTGATGTTCTCTGACCCGCAACCGTTTCACAATGAATCTGACATATTTTTACTATTCTCAGTTCCCATATGTTGTTTTGTTTGTGGCTGCAATATCAACACTGATTGATCAACACATAATGATTGCTACTTTTCTTAAATTGGTAAAAACTTTCATCAAAGCAGAGCTGCACGAGATTCGTCAGTCCCTCCTGACTGATCTCTCAGATTGGGTTAAAACAATCATCTTCACGAACACAAATGACATAATTATCTGCATGAAGATGGAAAAGTGAGATCTGATTACAAAGACCCGACAAGAATGAGGTGCATTCAGGATGCATTTTAAGACGTGAATAGGGCCACAGTCACACCTCTAACAGCAAAACATATAATTTACATGTGTATGTAATAGCACTCACTCCTCTAAGCTACTGTTTAGTGACTGCTTTAATCTACTGATGGAGAATGGTGTTCAAGTAACAAGCAAAATGTGTCCTCTGCTCTCAGGACCTGGATGGCTGGTGCAACCTCGCAGCCTTTGACCTGCCCGAGGAGAGTCCGAGCCCCGAGCGCCACCAGTTTCGTCTGGAGGGCAGCGCATTGCAGGAGTTGAGCAAAGGCAGCAGAGGGGAACTCATCCCCATCTCTCCAGGAGGGGTGACGCCACCCTCCTCACTGAACCGCAGAAGCCGGAGATACATCGCCTTGTCTCCCGATGGCAACAACTCCATGACTCCCAAGAGCACTCCTGTCAAAATCTTGCCCTTTTCTCCATCTCAAGTGAGCTCTTAGACTTTAACTCTGTACTACAGACTGTGCTGCTCCCTCTTGTGTCATGTGAAGTTAACTAATGTGTTGTTTCAGTTCCTCAACATGTGGACCAAACAGGATACTCACGACCTGGAGAACCCATCCCTCACGTCCACGCCTGTGTGCAGCCAGAGAGCCATTGTTACGACACCACTGCAGCGAGACAAAACGCCCCTCACTCAAAAGGAGAACTCGGCGTACGTGCTCCCCACATCTGGTGTTAAGTGTTCCGTCACTATACTTTTTGATTTTGAGCCTCAGTGTTCACGTTTTGTTTTCATGTAGATTTGTGACACCCAACCACAAGTCCGATCTCTGCGAGACACCACGAACTCCAACGCCATTCAAAAATGCCATGGAGAAGTACGGCCCTCTGCAGCCTCTGGTCAGTGTCTGTCTGTGACTCTCAGTGGGTTTATTGTTATTTATTAACACTGCATTAACACTGTTTTCTGCTGCGTTATCTCAGCCTCAGACTCCAAACCTCGAGGACGACATAAACGAGGTCATCCGAAGAGATGCCGGAATTGACTTGGGGGCTGTACGTTTCTCTCCGCCCGAGCAAAGACGCAAAACAATGGTAACAATAAGTCAACTTTTACCATGTTTTTATTTTTATTTTTTGAATTATTCCATCCATCTGCCCCAGAGAAACGCACCCTTTGCTGCTATTTAACTTGTGGACAATCTCTCCTCGCTCTACCCCTCCCACATCTGTTTGTTCTGCGGTCGCTAGAACAGTCTGTTGACATACGGGCAAATTCACACCTTGGAGCAGTGCATGACAGGGACAGTCCTCCATTGTTTGTCGACAGGCAGCTACACAGGAGCAAGTGAATGTGAAAACACTTGTCCATTCAGTTCCCCCAACCAGAAACACATTTGCCGCCACCATGCAAGAATGCTTTACACTAACAACACCCCCAGTGCAAGCATCTAACTAGGAACAGCACACTAGTACTATGTAAAGCCTCCCTTTGCTCTCAAAACTCTCTGTTCACCTAGACATTGTCGCCACAAGATGGTTCCTCAAAGATTCTGCTCAACATCACTTCAACAGATCTGTCTCCTGCACATTATTACTTCTGCTAATCTACTGTTGTACCACAACACAAAGGTGTTCTGTTTGATTCAAATCTTGTGACTGGAGGTGACTTAAGTTCACTGCAGAACTGCTGCGCACTGGCTGATTTTAGTCTTTGGCCCCATTCTGATTTAATGGTGTGTTCACACCGAACATGATGCAAAAATGTTCGCACGTCGAGATTTCATACAGTCAATGCAAAGACGCGTCTGGACTCAAATTTGTGTCTTTGCATCGACTTAGTATGTAACCTTGACACGGGAAAAATGCTTTTGCTGTGAGCACACCATTATACTGTCGCTGCATGATTTTATGAATAGCACTGCTGCCATTTGATTGGCTGATTATGTAATTATTGTCATTGCCTTTATTTTAGACAGAAAATCTCATCAACATTCCTTTGGAAGCTTTTTGTTCATGTCTTGGTGCTTTTTGTTGTTTTTATTCCAAGCATCGACCTACGAAGAAAGTGCGGAAGTCGTTGGCCCTAGATGTCATGGACTGCCAAGTGACAAAGCGCAAATCCATCAAGACTGAATTCGATCAGAGCATCAAGGTAAAGAAAAGTGTACAAATTTAATTTTTCTGTTTGCAGATTTGATGAGTTCTAAATCTTGACTTTTTGTTCATTTTTGTCCACAGGAAGAACCTGTTACGGTTCCTCTGAACTCCTCGTCATTTTGCAGTAAGAGGCATGACAATATTTTGGATCAAGGCTTCCTTCTGGGACCAAGCGACAGTGCCATATTCCCCAGCATGGTGCCCCCAGTTCCTGTAAGTTTAAGATTTAACCTTAGAAGGAACAAATATCCTCATCAGTGGAAAATTGCTTTTCTACTTTGACCTAATTCTACCGCGACATATTTTCTCTCCTTTCAGATGTCGAAAGAGTGGGAAAAGGTTGTTTGTGGACAAACTAAAGACCAGCTCATAATGACGGAGAAAGCCAGGCGCTACCTTCGATCTCTAAAATCCCACGCACCCAACCGGGCTCTGATTCTGTCCTGAGACGTCTCTCATCTTTCCACCAACATGTCGCACATACAGTACACAATGTTTGTACCTGGCATTTTTAATGTTGGAGAAAAAAAACCATGTCATGAGTAGGTTAAGCACAGTTTTTGAACAAGTCATTAGCAATCAAAACAATAACAGTATATAGCTCAATCAACAATTCAAGAGAGAACTGTACTTTTAGATTTAGTCTCACTCCAGTGGCCTTCACAAGACTGGAAGCTAGAATCATATTTCATTGTGTTGCCTGTTAAACATGTTTGAAAAGAACAATGAATGTAAAATATCAAAATCACGACTCTTTACCTTTGCTACCTGAAAAGACATGGTTTTACATTGGTGAGGATCTGTTATTTAACAGTGTTTTAAAATTGTGACCAGTACAAACACTCGGGGTTGAATTTTCATGTCTATATTTGTAATATAATATACTGTAGGTTTGATTAAGGAGTAAATTCAGACAGGTTGATTTGTGATGCATTTAATGCACGCACAGTCCTTGTTAAAGTGTTAATTGAAGATTTTCTTGTTCAGATCTGTTTAGCTAATTTATAGATTAATGAAACATTATCAGTGACCTCATCGGGGGAGAATTTGATGCCTGCTGAAAAAAGTTGAGGCTGCAGCCCACATCAAGGTGACTTTCTACTCATTAAGATTCAACAAAGTGAGAAGTTTGTTTTTTATGCAATATTCAAATGTTTGATGTGATGGGGGCATGGAAGCTGTACTGACCTTCGACGGTAATTATTATGTTATGCAATTTGGCACTGTTTGTAAATATTTAGTGTTGTATGCTTTTACTTCATCATACAACATTTTGCTAAGAAATGTAATAAAACAAATGTTATTGCTTCTTCCTAACATGTGATGCAACCCTGTAATTGAACATGTGACAAGTGGTTTACTAACGGGTTCAGATAAAGGAGGGTCACATTAAATACAGTTCAGCTCAATGTAATGATGTGTTTAATAGTTTTGTGCAGTTTGTTGTATGGTAGAAGCTGATTACAGGTTTTAGTTTTCCATTCAAAATAAGACAAAAGAACAATGGATTGGGAGAAATACCTTTATAAAGATCTTTATATTTATCACTTGTATGAATTTTCAGGCTAAATATTTTTCACGTTACTGTGTATTTTAGGCTTCTGCATCCTATATCAGCCTGAGTGATTTGCCTGCACTAAAGTTTAAAGTAATTCAGGATCATGCTGGTGTAATGGGGCCACCTTGTGGCTGTGCTGGGCATAGTGGTAGCTCAATCCAGACACCCACTTATCATCCAATGTGTAATGTTGAGTGAAAGGATTTCTTTGAGTATTTTTTTTGCGTTTGGTCATTCTTCCCTTCTTATAAAGCACACATAAAGACACACAGACCCACATACATTTGATACCTGATAACTTCATCTTTATTTATATAGCACTTTAGTTTAAACAACATTGGTGATCCAAAGTGCTTTACAGAAAAGTGATAATAGAAATGTATTGATATCTATAAAAACAACAATCAACATACTCACAACAATGTTGGCACATTGAAAGGTTAAAGAATCAAAGTGTGTTCTCAGATGACTTTTGAGCATTTCTTTTGAGGGGGAGATTCGGGAGATGGGAGGGAGAGAGTTCCAGAGTTTTGGGGCAGCGATGGAGAAGGTCCTGTCCCCAAAACACTGAGACCTTGATCCGGACACAGACAGCAGTCTCTGCTCAGATGATCTCAATGACCTGACTGTGTGGTATGGGGCCAGGAGGTCTGCGATGTAGGATGGGGCAAGACCATTTAGTGCCTTGCACACAGACATAAGACTTTAAAAATGAATCCTGTAGCTGACAGGCAACCAGTGTAGCGAGGTGAGGATTGGTGTAATGTGCTCCCTCTTTTTTGACCTTGTTAAAAGTCTTGCTGCTGCATTTTGGACCAGTTGGCGACCGGATAATGAAGATTGGGTGATGCCAAAATACAACGAGTTGTAGTAATCAAGGCCTGAGAATATAAGGGCATGGCTAACATTCTCCAGGTCAGAAGTACTAAAAAAAGATCTGAGTTTAGAAATGGTGCACATCTGCATGAGGCTTAATAAAGTGTTTAAACTGGAACCTCTGAACTATTTGTCATTTAACCAGTGGTGGTGGGTGGTGACTTCCAGGAACTTAAGTCAGACAGAAGCTACTGTCAGCTATCATTTTCTTTCAATGATAAACTCTATTGTCTACCAATCACAGATTATTATTATTAATAATAGTAATAATAATAATACTTCCCACTCTGTGGAACGATCTCCCTTAAGAGATCCGTCTGAAAAAACGACTCATCTTCTTTTAAATTTTTCTTATAGACACATATGACACATGTGCTATCTCTCAGTTCTGCTTTAAAAAAAAAAAAAAAATCTTACAAGGATTTTTTTATCTTGTTTTTACTCTATTATTATTATTGTAACCTGGATATATGTTGTGTCCGCTGTGTTTGCCCCTAACATGTACTTCTGAATATTCTATTCGTCAATAAAAAGTTAAAATGTAACCTATGGCTATAATACATAACATCAAACTAGTGCCGTGCTTTTATTTTGAAATGTAAAAGGTGTAACCGGATGTTTGACCTCTGCTGACAGCTCCTTCTGAGACACCGGAAGTACTCGTCGGTTTTGGTGACGCTGCATTAGACTGGAAGACATGGACCGGCTTAGTAAGTGAATTCATTCATCAATTAAGGAATTAATGTTGCATGTGTGTGTTTTTAGTTTCAATGGCGTCACATGTGCAGTTATTCGACTTGTGTTGAACTAATAAGGAAGAAATGGCGTCGTACTGAGCTGCTTCCTCCTCACGTTAGCTTGCTCGCTTCCTAGCTAAACCTGCATCGACTCGACGGAGCTTTATCTCATTGACTGAATACGAGACAAAATGTTTTGTTTCCTTTTCTCGGATCGAACTAACCGAGCCCACGTTTCCCCCCGGATAACACTGGTGCGTTTCTCCGTGTCCGCAGGGGTGTTCGAGTGGTTCCTCTTGTGTCTGGCTCTCGCCGGAGCTCAGGCGCTAACCCCGGCGCACCACCTCTCCTTGGCCGACGTGGCCCGGCTGCAGAGCGTCCTGAGCCCGCAGTTCACCGACCTGGAGTCCGCCTACCACTCTGTGGTCGGGCTGACCAAGCTGGGAGCGGCTGTTCCTGATCACGATGTAAGTGATCACTCCAGGTTATTAACTCTGTCGCGGAATGACTGGGCGCTTGAATTAAATATGCATTCATAATTCAAATGATCTGCACACACATCAAATTCCACGTCCAACACAAATGTTCTTTATCTTTGTAAATGTGTTTTTGTCTCCAGCACGTTTGTCAGTTCCTGAAATCCCAGTTTGATCCCATGAGTGTTGACTCGATCTTCTTTGCTGCTGAGACCAGTCAGGCCATTTCAGGATGTGAGGTATGAAATACAAAACTGTTCTACTGACATGTTTATCAACACAAACATTATTTACAGAAAATAAGTGTGTGTTGGGACTGTACAATATAGGAAAATACATTAATATAACTATTGCCTCTGCCAAGGAGGTTACGGTTCCATCAGCATGTTAATTTTATATTTACAACGATTACGCCCCGAAATAATCAGATTTCCATTAAATGATGTGGAGGGGTGGGACATGACTCAAGGAAAAACCCAGTAAATTTGAGGCAGATCCTGGAATAGTTTTCTCTTTTTTCAATATTGTAATAGATTTTTACATTTTCACTGATTTCCTAGAGGAATAATTCAAGTATCTCAATGAAAATATAAAGTATATTCAGGGCACTGATATCCATCAGTTTGTAAACTTTGGTGCAGCTTGATTGATTTTAAAGGGACTTTTGGGCCTTGGTGGAGCCTAGTATGCGCTTTAAGTGCAATTGTTGTTTGAAGATCTTCAAAAAAAATCCAGATTTGTTCAAGTATTAGATCTGCATTTCATGATCAAGATATAGTGGCTGATGCTGAGCTTTAGTGCAAACACCAGTATAATACCAACCTTTAAATTACATTTTTTTGTTGTCCCCATAGATCCCTGTGTCCAATGAAACCCGTGACATCCTCCTGGCAGCAGTTAGTGAAGACTCCACCATGACTCAGATTCATCGTGCTGTGAGTGCACTCAGCTCTTTGGGACTTCCCGTGGCCTCTCAGGAGGTCGTAGGTGCCCTGGCAGGTCGCATCAACAAGGAGGACAATGTTATGGCGTAAGTGTTAGTTGTGCTGGTTTGTTGAGAGCAGCCTGTGGGAAGAGCCCTGTAGTGCTCACAAGCTAAATTATTTGAACATTTGAATTCACAACAATGTTCTCTTTGGGCAGCATCACCTCAGCTCTGCAAACAGCTGCTCGCCTCTCCCAGCAGGCGGAACTCGGAGGAATATTGGAGGAAATTGAGGTGAGCTGTTTAACCTCCAGCAGGTGGTGCTGTTTCACTGTTCTTTGACTCAGAGCGAGACACAATGGACTTTCAATTATGTTAAGTGTTTTTTGTTTTCAAGTATAATCATGTTTCTAATTCATTTTTGCTTTTTCCTTTCAGGATCTGACGGCTCGTTTGGATGACCTTGGTGGAATCTACCTCCAGTTTGAAGAGGGACTTGAGGCAACTGCCATGTTTGTGACTGCTGCTTACTCCCTGTCAGATCATGTAGACATGGAGCCCCCTCTCAAGGAGGTATGATTTATGTCCGTCAGGAGTTACGTCAGGTTTTGTCATCTCTCTTCAAATGTTTAATAGAAGATTTGTTCTCCCCCACAGGAACAGGTCATTCAGCTGGTGAATTCCATCTTCAGCAAGAAATCCTGGGACTCTCTGGCCGAAGCTTTCAGCGTGGCGAGTGCCGCTGCTGCTCTTTCCAGCAACCGCTTTCATGTGCCGGTCATCGTCAGTGCTCAGGGCCCAGCCACAGTGTCCCACAGCCAGCCAACCCTGCAGGTATGCACGTCCAATCTTAACCAAGCTACTGTCCCCTGTGTGGTTTGTGATCATCCTGTAGTGAGACGCTCTCTCTCTCTCTCTCTCTCTCTCTCTCTCTCTCTCTCTCTCTCTCTCTCTCTCTCTCTCTCTCTCTCTGTGTTGCCTTCACAGCTCCTTGTTACTGATGTCATGTCTCAACCTCTGGCTACAGCCAATGTGCTGGTGGAATCTGCGCATGCTGTGGCCTCCAAGAGCATCATACTCAGCCAAGCACCCTTCACCCTTAATGAGTATGTACTGTTTGAGACATTAGTGCCAGGTTTACATTACTCTCGCAGGCTTCCAACTTCTTGATCCCAACAAGTGGAAGATTCTCTCTTTCTCTCTTGATTTTTATATATATATATCTCATTGTTCAGCCCTTAAATCTTTCTTAGTGGTCAGAGTGTGAACGTAATAAATTCACACAAATGTATTTTTTGATCAGTTTAGTTTGAATAGATGATGTTTTAACTAAGCTCACCCAGTTCCTTTGCAGATATACCTACTTCATTTGTTTTATTAATTTATTTATCCATCAATTAATAATGAGGTGTTTTGTAAAGCAGTTTTTATTCATCAGTACTGTCTGGTTTTGCTACAACATTAACTGTATAATTCCTTTTTTCTAGTGGCGTCTTTGAATTGAACTTCATGTCCACCCAGCCCGCCAGTGGATATTACCAGTTTACCATTGCAGTAACTGGGGATACCCGACTGGTGGCCAATCACGTCGAGGTGATTTTGTTTTTTGTTTTTTACTTGGTTATTAAGGCTTTTCTTTAGCAGTGCATAATTTAAAATAGTTTCCAATGATGTGCAGGTTGTAGTAATTTTCAGTTGGAAGTAAAAGTATAGGACCACGCCACACATTGCAGGTGTGTAAGCAGGTGATACTAAAAGCAGTTGTATAGGTTGATTCAATGACTCTGAAGGAACTTTCTATAGTTCTCTATAGTAATTATAGTAAATGTTTTATTTAAATAAATTCAAATGTATTATTTAAAATGTATGGAGCTTCACTCATACAGAGAACCAGAAGCTTGTTTTAATGATTTTTCCAAGCACCTCAACTTTTTGGAACTACAAACCCAAATCACTGGAGCTTTATTGTTTTAATCACAAAGTAAACATAAAGAGTAAAATATCAGAGCACAGGAAAATCTAAAAATTACAATTTTGAGACCTTCTATTTGGCCTGTTTGAAATGACGAATGTGAAGCAAAGGGATGCAAATGATAATGTGCTCACATCCCCTGATTACAGTAGATGAGACTCATGTTCTGACTCTGTTAACCTGCAGCTGAAAGTAAAGGTGTCCACTGAGGTGGCCATTACTAGCATGGACCTCTCTGTGGTGGACAAGGACCAGAGCATCGGCACAAAGACCACCAGGTCAGAAAACGAGTTTGAGAAGTGAATTGTGTTTTGCTGATCCTTAGTGGCATGACCATGTAAGACTTACTGCTTTCCTTTTTCTAAATGACCCAGAGTGGACTATCCCTCCAAAAGCAAGAGCGCATTCACCGCAGACAGCCACCAGAACTTTGCCATGTCCTTCCAGCTGGTTGATGTCAACACTGGAGTGGAGCTCACCCCTCACCAGGTATGTAATCACAGTGAGACACACGTCAAGTCTCTTCAATGACGCTCACTCCATCTACTTTCATTATCACGTGTGACCATGCAACCATTATATTATAAATGCGGTTAGTCAAAGCAATCATCAGAACAAGTACAGTCACTGTGACTATTTGGGACAATGGGTCTCTCTGCATTTAGGATTAAGATCTTTTGACTTTCTCTGTCCCAGACTTTTGTTCGACTGCACAATCAGAAAACTGGCCAGGAGGTCATTTTTGTGGCTGAACCCGACAGCAAGAACCTGTACAAGTTTGAGTTGGACACAGCGGAGCGGAAGTCTGAGTTTGACTCCATCTCTGGAATCTATTCCCTCCATCTCATTGTTGGGGACGCAACCTTGGAGAATCCCATCTTGTGGAATGTGGTGAGTTTCTATTCCAACTGAATGGTGGTAAACAATGAGGATAATTTACTGAATAACCAGACAATGAGATGTCAACACTGCGCTCTAAACCTGAGTTGTAATCTTTTTGAAAGGCTGATGTTGTTCTGAAGTTTGTGGATGAAGAGGCCCCAGCCACTATTCAGTCCAAGACCCTTTATGTGCCCAAACCAGAGATCCAGGTAATGTTATTTAAACTGTATTTGGTTTGGTGCACGACAACAGAAAATACAATGAGATGCTTTGGGTAGTTTTCCAGCTGTTTTAAAATCTCCTTGTCTCTGCAGCACTTATTCAGAGAACCAGAGAAGAAGCCTCCCACCGTGGTCTCAAACGCCTTCACCGCACTCGTCCTGTCTCCTTTACTGCTTCTGCTCATCCTGGTAAGGTTTCACACTTTGTGCAAAATGTTCCATGTTTTTATTCTTGCCCTCAGCTAAACTAGAGCAAATGCGTGGAAATAATAATTTATCTTATTTAAGGGCAGACCTAAAAACGATCCTAATCCCATTATTAATTAAACCGAGCATTCAGTGTTGTTGTTGTAAACACAGTGGTCTAGTTTTTCCCCCAGAAAAGCTCTTCAGTAGGAAGCCTTCGTCCTCAGTGAATGAGGCTCCAGTACTGCTTGAATATAATGCTTATTTTAATTTGAAATCACAAAAGCTAGGAGGTATTCTTTTCCCTGGCATTTGCAGTGCTGAGTAATAGTTATTATCACCGTGGTTCGGTGCATTGTTTGTCAGGCTGTAAACAATTTTACAGCCCTTTTGTTTGCAGCTCTTGAAGAGGGATGGAAATCACATTGTCTTTTATTCCCCCCTCTCCTCTTCAGTGGTTTAAGCTCGGAGCCAACATCTCCAACTTCAGCTTCACTCCCAGCACCATTATGTTCCATGTAGGACACGCAGGTTAGTCTCCTCCTTTTAAAATGTTGATAACAGACACTATTACCTTACAGCCTCTTCATCTGCTATTCATCTGCTGCTGTTCAAGATGAGAAGTGAACTGCAGTGAAGACTGGGTGACATTGTGCTTAATCTTAATTATTTTGAAGCATCAATTATTCATGATATTCCACATATAAACTCTGGATGGAAAATGTGTTGTACAGTGGGTTTCCCTTCCAATGCTCATCGTGTTTTGAGAAAACCAGCACATAGAAACATGCGTTAATGTGGGTCTACTGTTTTCGTAGTAGGTTCATTAAGATAAACAGCTGTTGCTGCAATTTTTATAGTTGAGGATGTAAAACCATTGTAGAAGAGGATGATGCAGTAAGATAACGTACAGTGTTATAAACTTTCTTCATCAGAAGAAACTATAACAGTATGGTTGTATTGACCCAAATTATGATAAAATTATTGTTATCATGGTAATGTTAAAACGTAATGATATACAAATAGATTTAGATTATTATTATTGGTATTGCATAATTCTCTCTCAACCACACTCACTCACACTCACAGAGCCTTTAGAAGGTGATGGTGACAATCATTGAACTAACTGCATCTGACATACTGAGCCTTGTAAAAGAGTGTATAATGTTTCTAGATTCTATCTCCTGCTGAAATTGTGACGATTGTTGGATCTTAAAGGAAAAAATTGACTAACATACTTAATGTGTTGTCAAGGGAGTGGCACAACTATGATGAATTTGAGTTAGTTTTTCTGGTGTTGGAAATATCTGTTTATAGATGGGAAAACATCTTTAGTAACTCACCATCAGGGCATTCCCTCTGTACACAATCTCAGAATGTTCACTAACTAAACAGTTTGACACATTTCTTTTATATTGATCATAGTCAGAGTATATAAACAGGGTTGAACGAGAATGTAACTCAGTAGAGCGTATACCTCCAACAGTCTCCTTAAATTCAATCAAGCTGCACTAAATTTCACACGGACATAGATATCAGTCCCCTAAACATACCTGATGTTTGTCATCATGATCCATGAATTATTTCTTAAAGAATTCACTAAAATGTTCCAAAAATGCCTTACCTTGCAATGTCAAAGAAAATAGAAACATATTTCCTGGATCTGACCCTCCAACGTTTAATGAGTTCTTTCTTGTCCTTGTCTCATCGCTCTGCCAAGTCTCAAGGAAAAGTTTCTGCTCAGCATTGTTTGTGTAATCCTGCTGACAGTCAGAAAAACTGACAAATAGCAATGAAAACTTAACCTTGTTGACAAAGAACTTGCTGTTGTTGCATGTGAATTTGACAGCAGTTCTTTCATATTTCCACAGCGTTTTAGAACAGAGTTTGTCAAACTGTGATGCACAGGTGCACACTGCTGTTCTAAAAACTACAGGAAGTTTGTCACAGTAGTTGAAGCTGATGAGGCCCCTTTACCAAAACAGCAGCCACTCACCCCATGGAGACATTTAAGACACTTTAAAACATATTACTGCCCAGCTGCTGGAATTTGCATCAAAATGTTTCTCAGTCAGACGTGACCAAAACAACATGTTACATTCTTTTAGATTCAATAAGTGTTATTTGTAAATGTAAATTAACATCCACAAATCTGCCTAAAACCTTCAACACACTCCCTACAAGTCCACATCTTGCCCCTGAATCGTTACGTATTCTTCCAGTTACAAGTAATCCATGGAGTTGTCTGTAGATCGATAGGTTAATTGCAAAAAGGAATGAATAAAAGATAATTAAGCATGATTTTAATGGTGCTAGTTTTTACTAATTGCACAAAAATATCAGTTAAAACAAAACAATGCTGAACTCAAAATCTGACTCTGTGACCTGGACTTGATTTTCTGTAAGTGTCAGACTTTGCAAACCCTTCTGTTAGACTGTGTTTTGAAGCATCTGCCTTTTGTTTTTTTATGAATCTGAAAATACAATATAAAAATGTAATCGATGAAAATATCACCTTCATTTTATTTATTGTTTTATCCATTGCCCGGTTCTTTATGTACCCTAATGTATACAACTGACATAGATTATGTTAAACTAAATTGTAAATATGATGGTGTATTGTATATTGCATTACCCAGCAGCTGTTTAGTCAGGATGCTAATGTTCACTCTGCGGTTTCATTTCAGCCTTGCTAGGCCTGATGTACGTCTACTGGACCCACCTGAACATGTTCCAGACCCTGAAGTACCTGGCGATTATTGGTGGCATTACTTTCCTCGCAGGGAACCGCATGCTGGCGCAGAAAGCAGTGAAGAGGTACGTCTCCTGATGGAACCTGGCACAGATAGTACCCTAGAGGGTCCTTAATCCCAGAGAGAAAGCCTGGCCCCTTTTCAGACGACGAGGAGTCTGGCGTTTTCAGGCCTCTTGGTAGCTCTTGGCTCCGAAGCTTAGGAAAAGTGCCTGTTCTATATCTGTAGCTCGTCAGTTAGTCCCCAGAGGCCGATCTCAGTGCCAGGCTCTCTGCCAAGAAGAGATCTCGTACCTACTTGGACCAGTAGAGAAGCGTGGCATCAAGATCTGCAAGAGTGATGATCTGAGTGTGCAATTTCTTTGACCATCAATATGTAGAGCCCTCCAGGTGCCAGAGTGAGCCATTTGTAGCCTGTGTCACTGACTCAAGACGTCACTTTGTAATTATTCAATTGAATTGCTTACTCTTACGATGGCCTGCTTACGTCGGGTTCACACCTGACGCGGAAGTGCCGCGCAGCGCCACAAAATGCTGTCCGCCTCCTTTCCGCGCCCATGTCAATCAATTGGGCTTTTCACTCCAGCTGCAAACGACATGCAGCACCGAGGGTGGCTTGTGCTCTGCAGCGATTGTTTCGGCGTCTGTTCTAGTTTTTCCGCTCGCTTCAAGCAGATCGGGCCAGAAAACACACAGAAAATAGATTTTAAACGATATAAATGATATATTATATATGATATAAATGATCAAATATGCATCCCATACTACTACTACATATTTCCCTCCTGTTCTCCTGGAGTTTCAATTTCCCCGAATTTTTCCCCCCCATGAGGAAATTTCCCCATCTGCCCATCCACTACAAGCACACAAGCAGACAGACAGACAGAGAAAGAGAGGGGTGGGGGGGGCTATAAAGACATTTACCCCCAGCGGAGAAAGCAGAATCGCGGGCTGACCGGCGTGGAGAAATGCGCGTCCAGTGTGAACAGCCAGGCGGCTGCGCGTGCGAGAATTGATGCTTCTGGGCGCTTCCGCGTCCGGTGTGAACCCGGCGTTAGCCCTTTTTAAGCAAGTACAACATGGCAATTACCGATTTCACAAATGACATTTTATCACTAGTCAGGATTTCTTCTTTTTTTCTTCTCTCGTGCTCGCCTCTGTCTCTTTTTAACCCCTCTGTCCACACCTTGCTGTCTCTGTACTCCTCTTTCAGGATCGCTGCAGAGCAGAGTAGTAGGTTGGCAAAGTATAGGAGCCTCCGATAAAGCCCCTCGTTTGTAACAAAGAGTCGATCGTGCTTCCAGGCTGAAGTAAGGGCCTCCGCAGAGCCTGCATCCACAGTGTATTCCCATAGTGGCTGGCAGCGTGCATGGCTGCGTGCTGTTCACTCATTCTAACCCCACGAGTGTTCACATGTACTTGCCCGCCGCCCCCCCCCCCCCCCCCCCCCCCCGGTTTGCCTCTTTGTTCATCCCACCATGATCATGACATTGTGCTCTAACACTCATGGTTGTGCCATCACGTTTGAGTGACATGTTTTGTGTTTGTAAACCAAAGTTTGCATCGTGTGAAACTTGGTGAGAAGTTCTGTGTTTTTGTCAAACTGCATTCTGTTTGTTGTGAAAGGCCGCACATCAAAATGCTGCATGGTCAACTCTTTGACAGGACTTGTCAACGGTCAGGTGTTAAATAAAGATTTCATTCATCCCATGTCGGTATTAACTAATGTTCATTTTTCCCTGTCTTCCACAGAATTGAGAAAAAATAACTGCAAGAAAAATAAAAAAGAAGACACTGACGAAGATAATATTTTATTTCCAAGGAGTTGTTCAACAAAATCAGACTTAAGATGCGGCACAGCAGTCCAATCACAAGTTAAAACATGCAGTTTGTCTGTGTTGCCAAACAGAAGAATTTGAGACACGACGGCGTCACTGAGGACACACGCTCACCGACAGATTCTCCCACTGAGGACTGTAAAGCTACTGATCATTGCACTTCATCTTCCTGTGAGATTTGTTTTCTTATTGTCCAACATACCAGAGTTTTCTACATGAGCTGGGATTTTTATTTGTGGGTTTTCTTCATTGAATTTGGGTTCATCTGTGTTTTTTTTGTACATTCCTCTTTTTTTTGTCGCTCAGTGCCCATTTCACCTAACTGCAGTTCAGTTAATGTGTTTTTGCTGATTTAAACACTGGCAACAGCACTGATACTTGCATCGTTACTAACTTTGCCACTGTGTTTGCCTGTTTGCTGTATCAGACGTGTCGGAGGAGCTGTAGTGTCCCATTTGATACTGAGTTGATGTCCCCCTGAAAAAAAAATGTTAATAAATAAATGGGCAATTCGAGGATGTGATGTTTTTGTAACGATGAGGAGGAAATAAAGAAATTGAGGTGAATCAAAGTCTGTCTTTATTGAAAAACAGGAACCCAGAGAATATTTGAATTAGATTCATTACATCTTTATTATGTTTAATGAATGGATTGAAACAGTGAAGGTTGAGAGGGAGACACAGGAGAATCTGTTGCAATTTAATCACAGAACCAGAGAAAGTATGTATTTATGACATGATGTGAAGATATCAGTAAAGGCCATAAAAAAACACTAGTTTCACGACCCCTTCCCCTCTGTGTGTTCTCGAAAAGAATCTCATACTTAACAGATTCGGTTTGATCCACTGCCACTTTTTATTATTTATGAATGCATCTTTTTATTTAAAAATCTGTTTTTTCTTAATTTAAGGCCACAGGGTTTTGATGTAACTCCACATGAGTGAGACATTTTTAATCACCGAAAAGTCACAGATCAGGTGTGATAAATAACACACTGATGTTTCACTCCATTTAAACATCCCATTTAACCAAACAAGTGAACAAGCACAACCTGAAAGGAATGCAGCCATTTCGGATGCTACCTCCACCTGTTGTTCACGTTGAGCACGTTGTACTCGTGGTCCCAGTTGAACAAGTGCCACAAAAACTCAACAGGTTGCAGGTTTTCTTCACAGCTTTTAATGGCAATGATTTAAAAAAAAAAATGACAATATTGTTTTCATTTGTAAAGAAAAGGTTGGAGGAGGAATAAGAAACTAAGCAGCGATGGTCATCATGAGTAGACGAGTGTCGTTGAGCACTGGCGGTCTGGTCCCCTGATCTCAGCTCAGCAGTCTGTCAGGAGGAGAAGCTCAGGTTAGTGAAGGACTGACATGTTGCTGTAATCAGATTCTGGTTGCATGTGGTGTATTAGGTTTGATGACACTGACTTACCTGGACCCCAGAGCTTTCCCATGCACTCCTCTGTATCTCTGGTCGCTGTGGATGGATGTAAGATCTTCTTTATATGTCCCCTCGTAGATATCTGACTGACGCTTCATGTAGCTGCAAAACGACAAAACACCAACGGTTCATGTTTCACAGTGTTTCTGTTGGCATTCTGGAAACAGCCCTGACGTCACTCCTCCTGGGGCACTACCTACCCCAGCCGTTTGCCCATGACCGTCTGTAGGAACTTCCTGGCAGAGATCTGTCCCAGAACTTTCCTGTAACTATTTGTAAAGATGGCATCAGCGTGACGTCCGGAGCTAAAATCAGAAAGTGAATGAACGAATTCAGTCATTACACAGTATTCTTGAACAATTTTCAGGATAAAATGTTTCTAAAAAAAGCATATTCCTTCACTTGCCATTGAAATATTTTGGGTTTTATTGTCAGATCTTTTTTTCTCAAAATGTGTACTATACTTTTGAGTGAATAAACACTGCTGTAAATTCTGTTCAAATCTGTTAATGATCCTCAATATCTGAGACACATTCTGTTGAATTCAGTTTAATACAAATTTAACTTTAAATGTAGATATGTGCACCACAATTTTTTTATTTTTTATTGTCCTGTGCTGTATTGGGGCAGAGACAGAAATCTTAGTGGCACATACTTTAAAAACCAAGTGTATCTGCATTACACTGGTAGATGCCACAATCTCACATCTTTTACTTCAGCCTTTCTGAGTCCATATGAACATACTGACCGTAACTCTGCTCGCTCCCTGGGATGACTCATGTGGTCCTGCAGCTTCTCTGCTGGATCGCTGATAGACGACGTCATCAGGAAGGACGTGTCCCTCTGACCGAACCTGAGAAACATCCCCATTAACCAAACATAGAACAATGTATTCAAACATCTCAAAACAAATGTATTCAGTTTTTTTTTTTTTTGCTGCCAAAACCGTGAGAGTTTGATGATGAAGAAGAAATCCTCAGTCTAACGCCAACATGCTCGTGTACAACCCATTCTGCTGCTTCGACTCAGGACAGTGTGATCAACGTGAACTGTACATGTAACACTAATGTGACCAATCCACACAGCTTGACCCCTGTTAGCATAACAAGTGCAGAGGGCACAGCGCTGACAGGGGAAGCAAACAGGGAATGGTTTAAAACATCACACATGGTTTTTCCTCATGGTTATTAATGTGTTTGAGCCCTGAGTTCACGTCACTGTTATTGTCTGTGTCATGTAACATATGCTCATCTTTTAGTGGTAGAGGTGACGGTAACGTCAACTTTTCCATTTGATGTAAAGCAGTCAGCTGCTCTGTAAGGCTCAGCCACAGTTAATGATACACTGAGTGAATTGAGAGAAGTGTTGTAGTTTAAAAAAACAATACCTATGTTTGGTGTTCATCAATCTGAACGGCTGAGGTGACCTGTCATAAACAATTTAAATAACTTTAAAGACCCCAGTAAAAAGCAGTAGTGCCAGAGGGAGAGGGGAGTAGTTTCAGTGAATCAGCGAGGACCAACCTAATGGATGGGTAGAGCGGGGAGCCTGATAAAGACATGACCAGGCAACAGAACAGCAGCAGTGCAGCTTTCTCCATCATCACAGCTCGTCCTGGACAAGAGTGGACAGCTAGAATAAATGACAGGCGTAGAAATCACATAAGAAATACAAAACATGCTGAAAGCACAGTTTCCCTCCACCAGGCTCATCATCGCTCTGCTGAAGCCACTGAAGATGCAGCAGGAGGAGAAACATGCTGTGATGGAGAATAATCAACACTGTTTGATCAAATGACAGATTTTAAATTGATGCACACATGCAGGATACATTTACACACAGTTACCTCGATTCTTCACGTGAATTCCAAGGGTCCCTGCAGTTCCTCTTCACTCGCTGCCCTCCTCGCTCATCATCGCTTACTGCCAGGAAACACTGGACAACAGGGTCACTGGAACAGTACTCTGTGTTACTCCTGCAGCCATGGAGAGTTTATACTGAACCTGTAGCTCCCAGTCACTCCCACATCACACATCACACTCTCTCTCTCGCTCTCTCTCTCTCTCTCTCCTCCAGCTGAGCTATCTACATGCTCTCTCACTCTTTCTATTTGTCCAACTTTTACTCAAATAAATGTTTAGCTTTTTGGTGTGATCACAATCTAATACAAAAATTCCAATTGGTTTGTACAAGGTTTATAATATAAGTATATCAATTCAAAATGTATATGATTATAACGAACATTATAACATTTGAAAATAATCTTGTACACTACAAAAATATTTGAAGCAAAAAGTAAATAAATGAAATGAAAGAATACACGGAATGTGATAGGAGGAGAAATTATTTAAAGGTTGAAATTCATTGCAATGTTGACGTTATATCATTATTTATTTAGTATTATCATTATATCTTCATATCAAACATTCGTTATGGAAATATTTCCCTAAAATATAGGGAAAAACATCAATATACTTTTATTTCAGAGAGAAGGTGAGAAAAACACACAGACAAAAAAACAGAAGCACATTTCAAATATCTGTTATTGAACACAATGAAAAGAACTATCATGCAAACAATAATAATCTATTGCTGCTTCAAAACCTGAATAGCATTGAATGAACGGCTCCCTGACACATTTATTTTCAATGAATGAACATTATGTGTCATTAACTGTTATTTGCTGCAGAGATACAGGTTGAACTGTTTTAAAGGTTTTGAAAGTTTCTTCAGATAATGACAGTGTTTTTGTTTCTTTGTTGTTCAACACATGTGACAGTGTTTGCAGTAGAGTGGAAACAGAATATCTCGAATAAATCAATTTGAATAAACACGTGTCCCGCTCTCATTCGGTATTTTAGGGATGAAGGTGTCGTCTGCTAAATGGTCACTGCGAAACTTACGCCTCCCGGAACCCTGATTTCAGTGACGGCTTATTTTCTGACGGACGGTGAAGTTTGACGTACCAGGGGAAGAACGGACCGCTGCGACGCAAGATAGTTCCGTCTTGTTTAAGTCCATCTTCGCTGTACAGGATACAGTAATGATCTAATGATTTAATGGAACACTTTGATAATAAATAGTCAGAGGAAGATACTGAATTGGTTCCGGTCAGCTGAATTTGAGCTCATGTAAAAAGACATATCATTCGTTATATTGGTGGACGTTATTCATTATTATTATAAGATAGAAGAAGAAGAAGAAGAAGAAGAAGAAGAAGAAGAAGAAGAAGGGGAGATCTTCCTCTTCATGTATTGATAGAGTATAACAAATACAATGAACAAAGATTGGAATTAATATCAGGATTAAAAGCAAAATATTACATTAGAAAATGTGTTAGGATGGACATCAAGGAATATACACAATCTTCTAAAGAACCGCTAAAGAGAAACAGGACCTATGAAAATTATTTAATTTGAGTTTATGTTAGTTTTGTTTGCTGACAATCCATACTGCTCAACACTCCAGTCCAGACGGTGGCGGTAATGCGCCTATAAGCTGGTTTGCCAACCGCCATTAAGCACCAGAAGAAGAAAAAGAAGCAGAAGAAGAAGTATGGAGATACTCCTCTTGACATTGACACATGCACGCTGCTCGAGTGACATGCAGCTCACACACAGTAACTTATATAGTTTGGAAAAACATGGGACCCAATGACAGACATTAATTTGTGCTGCAGCTACTGACTGGGCTGTTGGAGCTTAACCCTGCAGCTGTAGCTCCTTGTGCTAAAGCTAGCTCATCATGGAGTTCCTCCTCAGGACTGTGAAACCCTTGTTTACTTCTCCACAACACTGGAGACCTGTCAGGTGTTTCCAACACAGGGGCTGCTCTGGTCGAGCTAAACCCAGCGCCACTCCCACAGAGAGGGGGACAACAGCCGGAGACACGTTCAGGTCTCAGCTGTCCTCTGGTCCAAGTCTCCAGGATTTCATCAAAGCAGTGTCTGTGAAGCAGACTCCTGCTGCATGTGGAGAAGACTCGGACTCATCCGGATATCTCCCTGAGGACCTGGTGAGGGGGGATCAGAGGAGAGGTGGGTCTCATTTGGATTCACTTTCATTTGGATTGTCTGTGGGACCGATGATAACCTGGGCTGTTGCTTTGTTCCAGTGTATTTTGAAACCTATGGCTGTCAGATGAATGTGAATGACACGGAGATAGCCTGGTCCATTCTGCAGAGGAAGGGATATCAACGCACGGTGGATTTAAACGAGGTAAAGAAGAGCTCCGTTTGTAATTGTTCAACATGAATCCTATTAAAGTGTATTCTTTACAGTAATATCAGTGTGATCTGCACAGGTTGACTCAGCTGTGTTTGTGTTTGCAGGCAGATGTTGTGCTTCTGGTGACGTGCTCTATCAGGTAAGGACCTAACAGACTCACGGGGTGAGAGATTGAAAGATTGTCATGGATGGATCGTAGAATGAATGAATGCAGCTTTTCTTCTTCTTGAGAACCCTGAGGTGCATCAAACTCCCCCAGAAACTACTACTCAACCTCTACCGTCTCATAAACAGACCCAGAGCTGTGGACAAGCAGTTTAACTATTGACTACTAAAGGTCACAGGGCTGACATACAGAGACAAACAACCATTCACTCTCATGGTCTTCGATGAACTAAACCTCCATCTGCATGTCTTTGGACTGTTGGAGAAAGTACCTGGACAAAACCCACTCAAACACGGGGAGAACATGCAAACTCCACACTGAAGGACCTCAGCCGCACCACCGCGCAGACCCAATACTAACAATATTTGTTATTTTAATGATTTATTTTATTGTCTCTTACTATTTATTTCATTTGACACGCTGCTAAGCAGGCTGTGCATCTAAACTAAATGAATATACAGTGACAATAAAGAATCTATCTTGATGCATTACCTAACACAGATACTAAAACTCTTTTCTTCTTAAGAGAAAAAGCTGAACAAACCATTTGGAATCGATTACAACAGCTGACAGCTATGAAGAGGAGACGGTTGAAGAGCCAGACACCGATGAAAATCGGAATTTTAGGTCAGTGAGTTCACTGGTAAACACTAGTGTTCACGTCTTACAGCTGCTACAAAGACATAATAATAGGTATGTGTCTCCAGGCTGCATGGCAGAGAGGCTGAAGACTGAGCTTCTGGAGCGGGAGAAGCTGGTGGATGTTGTCGCCGGCCCGGACGCCTACCGGGACCTTCCCCGCCTCTTGACGGTGGCTGATGGAGGTCATCAGGCGAGCAACGTGCTGCTGTCCTTAGAGGAGACCTACGCTGACATCATGCCCGTCCACGTTGCTCCTCAAGGATACAGTGCTTTTGTGTGAGTATTTTGATTTTCTTTTTCTGCTTTGGGAGGAAGTTCTCTACGGCAACACTGTGTTTACATGATGTAACCTCTGATCATCAGGTCCATCATGCGAGGCTGTGACAACATGTGCAGTTACTGCATTGTTCCCTTCACTCGGGGCAGAGAGAGGAGTCGACCTGTTAGTTCCATCCTTGAGGAAGTTCGAATGCTCTCTGACCAGGCAAGTTAGAACCTCAATGCAACTATTTCCTTACACTTGATTTTATAAAGTAGACTGATAGTAATATTAATATAGGCGAGTGAGTCAGGATGGTGTTTTAAGTAAAACTCCTCAGTTATAACTAAGGTCTAAGGATGTTAGATACTAACATTTATATTTTAGGGAACACTAAATTGCTCAGAAATAAATTGTTGTATGAACAATTGTCCTCACATCACTTCCAACATTAACACAGTAATATACGGCACCTTACACTATCTCTCTCTTGTGTAATGGTGTAAGACTTATATCTTAAACCAGGGCTATAAAGATCTGTTGTGTGTTCAGTAAAACCTGTGATTTAAAGTTCAGTATCATGAACCTAATGTTTTAGGATTGGTTTACAGTTCATCCTGACCAGTTTTTCGTGTGGTGGATGTTTTCCTCAGGGTGTGAAGGAGGTGACATTGCTCGGTCAGAATGTGAACAGCTACAGAGACACGTCAGAGGAGCAGTTCTGCGGCTCTGACCTGACCACGCTCAGCCGGGGCTTTAAGACGGTGTATCGCACAAAACAGGGAGGCCTGCGCTTCTCCGACCTGCTCGACCGAGTGTCACACATCGATCCCGACATGAGGATCAGATTCACCTCCCCTCATCCCAAGGATTTTCCTGATGAGGTGCACTTTTTAGTACTTTTCACAGAGCCCTGCTGCTGGAAACACATTCTCAAAAGCCCATGTGACAAATGTTAAAAACAAGAGTAATTTCCCTGCCTGTTTCTGTGTATATTTCCCATATTAACTTGGCTGATTGAAGCTCGCTGACCTGATTTCTGTGCTGCTGCAGGTTTTGCACCTGATTGCGGAGCGAGGGAACATTTGTAATCAGATTCACCTTCCAGCCCAGAGCGGGAGCAGCCGGGTCCTGAACGCAATGCGACGTGGGTAAGAGACCACTACGCCTTTTCTGAACTCAAAGCAATTCAGTTTGTGGAGCTGTTTGTAAAAATCTCTTAAAATATCACTAAGCGCTCCAATAAAATGTATGTTTCTTTAAAACAAATTACAGCTACACAAGAGAAGCTTATCTTGATCTGGTGAAGAACGTTAAGAGAATTATTCCAGGTAAGAACCTTTTTTCTTTTATCTGTTCCACCTTTTATTATTATTGATTAATACATTTAATTAAATCTTTGTAGTATTCTTTTTAAGAGAGTTACACAGACATTTGACTCTTGTGTTCGCTGGAATTGAGATCGTGGTATTAATTATTAACTCTAAATAAAACTCCAATTACCCCGGAAAGAAAGTGCACTTACCCTACAATATACACGTCATAGCTAGGTTTCAATTATATCGGTAACAAATCCTGGCATCACCAACAAGAACCTGATGTTTTCCTGGTGAAGTAATAACTTTAAAATGCGTTTAACATAATGTGTGTCTCTGTGTCAGAGGTGGCTCTCAGCAGCGACTTCATCTCAGGCTTCTGTGGTGAAACGGAGGATGACCACCAGCAGACTCTGTCTCTGATCAGAGAGGTGGGCTACAACGTGGGATTCCTCTTTGCCTACAGTATGAGGAAGGTGAGCTCCTGTAGCTTTGTGATGTAAACTTACACCAGAAAAGATTTCGTGTCAAATCCAGCTATCGTATGTCTCCACTGTCTCACTCAGAAAACCCACGCCCACCATCGGCTGGAAGATGACGTGCCAGCAGAGGTAAAGCGGCGGAGGCTGGAGGAGTGTATCGGTGTGTTCAGGGAGGAAGCTGCCAGGGTCAACGCTGCTCTCATCGGCAGCACACAGCTGGTCCTGGTGGAGGGAGTGAGTACTGCACACATGACCAGCTCACAGGGTTCAACACAGCAGTGCAAAGTTCACTCTTTAATAAATTGCTTTACATATATCATAACTACTGTATTTAACACCCTTCATAGGATAAGTGGTAGAAAATGGACGTATATTTTACCTATGTTAGATATTTTAAACCTCTAATACGGAAATTGCTCCTAGGTAGAAGTAGTCACCCACTACCACTGTAGTGTACCACTGTAACCTGTTACCAGGCAACACTGCTCATCTCTGTGTTCCACATTGATGCAGCAAAGTAAAAGATCCGCGGAGGACCTGTGTGGGAGAACTGAAGGCAACGTGAAAGTGATTTTCCCCAAAGAGGATGTTGCTGTTCAGGCTGCAGAATCCAACACTGCACCGATCAACGCTGGAGACTATGTGCTGGTGAAGGTAAGGTTTGATTCCTATGGATATTTTCAGCTGTTCTGCAGAATAGAGCCTGATGGATATTAAATGATCACATATATATTTCAATAGTGGTGCACATGCTGTATAATAAGTGACATAAAATTATGCTCTAAAATGTAAAAAATATTTCAGATTTGGTTTAATTTATTATTTATCACGCTTTTTTTTTTTTTCACGCTTTTTCGGTTAAAGTAAAACGATATTCCTTATTACGTCTTTCAATATTTCTCATTTCCTCTGTTTTCCTGATCCTGGTTTGAAGTGGGTGTGGCAAAGACAAAAAAAATGATATCATGCACTTCTGTGCACCAATCAGGATTCAGTCCTGACACCTGATTGGTTGCAGATTTTGGAAGTTGTTATGGTAATGAGACAAATCTGTAAAAATTAAATAAATGTTTATTAAAAAATATGTGTTATTTGAGAGTTTCACGTATCTGTGCATGACATAATTATTATTTTTTTTAAATGTAATATAAACTGTAATGTAATGAGATTTTTGACTGGAATTTTTTTTTCAAAAAGGGGTTTAATTGTCAGTAAATGTTTTGAAATGAATGATCACTAACACTTCAGACGTCATTATAAAAGGAATTTTGTTGTTTGAAATCTCTAAAATCAAGATTTTATGAGAACCCCTCAAACTGAAGCCACACAGCCATAATACTATCATCAATAATGTATTTTCAAAACTTAGATTGTTGCCTATTAAGTCATGAATATTTCATGAATTATTTTGACTTATTAAGTCAGATTTCATTTTTGTTTATGTTGATATTAACATATTTGTATGAGTTGAAGGTGAAAAAATGTTGGTATGGTGAAATTAATGACTTTTTCTCAAATCTGGAAATCCAGGTGTTCAGTTCAAAGCACATCTTTAATAGAATCATATAAAATCCATGTCTATTTGGGAAATATATCAACCATGAAATCAAAGGACCAGGTAAAAGATGACAGCATGAAAATAAAAATCTTTTCTGTCAGTCAGTGGCAGGATGACATCATGTCTATATGTTGTGTTTTTACAGATTTCATTATTCTGCCACTTATGTTTGGATGATTTGTGTCTTTAATGATGTAGATATCGTCGGCCAGTTCCCAGAGCCTGAGAGGTCGAGCCCTCAGTGGCAGCTCCCTGAGAGGCTCGGTGAAGCAGTGTGAGACTCTGACCAGGCACCAGGTCGATGCACGCGTGGCCTCGGACACGGCCAGGATTGAAACCTGCCACTGATCGACTCAGGTGACGTGACAGGAAACCAACTCTTGACATGATCCTCCTTCTCTTGATTTGAGGACATCACAGACATTTGTTCATCATACAGTCACACCGGACTGCTCTGATGAGCTAATAAAACCTGTAAGATGTTATTTATACAGTCAGCCCATCAATGTGTATGTACATATTGAACTGCACAGGATACTGAAACTTTTTTGGACCATGTGAATTAAAACAATAGTTTGTTTTGCCATATGCTTGATTGATGTGATGGCTATTTTATTAAATTTTTTTGTGGAGATTCTCTTAACCGGTTTAAAAAAACATCATGGATCAGCACATTTGTACCATCGCTCTTTGAGCCACAGAGAAACTTTGAGATTGAATTTGTCAGCAACAGAAAGTGCTGTGATCTGCGTTGGAAGGAGACTTTCATTTCAGAAAAGATGACACGGCGTCCTGCAGACTGTGGCCTGGTATGACAGGACTGCAGCAGTGGAAAATGTTCACTGCCCTCATGAAGAAAAACTGAACAGAATTATGTAAAAGTAAAAAAAAAATACAACAAAAACAACCTGAGTGACATCCAAATGCAGTTTATGCATTTCTCAGGTTGGTGGGAGAAGTATACTTGTATCACTCAATCAGTCAGTCAGTTGGTTGTAGTCTTGCTGTGGTTGTACGTTCATAACAACGTGCTCCAGTTCAGAAAGCAGTCGTGGGAGTTTTGAAGAATGCAGTTTAACCTGTAAACTGAACATCTGTCCCAATCAGCATGTAGTCCTACAGGGAAATAAACACAGCAGCAGCAGTTATTGACAGCTCTTCTGTTGATCAGTTAGATATTTAAGTTGTTTTCTGTCAAGTCCCTTAATCTAATTCATTTTCCTGTCATATAATACATTATAATACAGTTTTATAGAAAACATCATGTCTCTGACCTTCAGGACCTGAAGCTGAGTGTTCACCAGCTTCATCTTTCCAATCGCAGGAAGTGGATATCCCTTCGCAAGTTGAACTGTGGAGGAAAAAATCTAACATTTATATAAAGTAGCCACAAAAATCCAATGTGACAAACATTATAATGATTCTAAAAGTGCTGCATTTATAAGACAGTATTAAATAAAAAATCATACAATAAATACAGCTCAAAGTGTTTTACACTGATCTGCATTCAACAGCCCAAGTACTTGACGTGGCCTCTAGTTCATTTAGAGCACAGACTGAAAATGCTACAACTCACCATTCAGTATGGGTATCACCACCACTTTGAGGACCATCTGCAGGATGGTGTCGAGGGATCTGACCTGCAGGGTCAGGGTGAGGGTTAGTTTGTAAAGTTGGTACTGACGGTGCACACAGTGACTCGTGTTACAATGCATCTCTCACCTGAAACTCTCCCACGTAACTGGTCCTCAGGGTCAGATCCATTCTGTGCAAATGAGGCAAAATCAGACTGTGATGTTCATCTCTACAAGGACCTTTTGGCCCCGTCTCTCTCCTCTGAGAACACATTCTGTTTTTTTATTAACTCACTTGTTGAGGGAGACAGCTCCAGCCACCCTCATGCCACTGACAAACAGCTGGCCGCTGACACTGGTCTCCTGGAAAACACAATGTGGGGAGTCGAGCGTCAATGTTTTTTTGAACCTGATGGCTTTTAATCATGCCAGCTGTGTAACCTACCATGTAGAGTGTGTTCTTTCAATTTGAGAGCAGGAATAATTGATTTCAAGTTCAAATTTCTTATGTATTTAATTCAAAACCCTGCGCTTGTGCTCAAATAGCCCCTGCTTGTGCCTAGATTTGCTCTGCTTGTGCTCAAACTGTGCGCTTGTACTCAAATATTTCCATTTGTCAACACTAAACCTGGCATTCTATTGGTTTGGGAGTTTTGACAGAACAGCGTGAGAAGAGCGGAAGCTGGACCACAGGAAATCTGTCCAAGCAACAATATATCTGAGTGCAAGAGCAAATCTAAGCACAAGCAGGGGCTATGTGAGTGCGAGTGCAAGCCTTACAAAATCTAAACGTGAAGTCCTGCTGTCAAACTGAAACACCACGCTGTTAAATGAGAATAGGAAACAATAAACCCAACTTACCAAGTTCAGGATGAAGAGAGGGGAAAGTGTGGTGTTGGGTTGGATGGCGTAGGCTGTCACTGTGCAGCTGGCCTGTGCGGTGACGTTTTTGGGTACAAAGGTGATGACGGGAGTTTTCTCAGTCTTCACCAGCAGTTTCATCATCAGACCAGGGAAACTCTTGGAAATCTGAAAAATACACGGAGACACAGGTGACAAATAGCCCAGGAAGGTTGTGTTCCTTTACAAACCAGTGGAGTGAGTGGTCACCTGAGGGATGAATGTTCCAAACGTCCTGGTGTTGAGTCGGATGGGAGAGCTTTTCGGGATCTGTTGTGACAGAGTGAGCAGGGTGTTAAAGTCGGTGTGACGCTTTTGAATGTGAATTCATGAAGCCATCAGGAGACCATGATGAGGGTGCAGCTCACCATGTCGTCAGTGATGTACAGGCTGAGGGCTCCAGCTTTGTTGTAGACGAAGGCAGCAGAGTTGACAGAGTAGGCAGACATGCCTATGTACAACATGTTGTTGTTCTGGGGAGGCAGGGAAAAGGCTGTGGGGGAGAACGGAGCCTCCTGATGCTTCCCTATGTTGTAAAACTCACCCTAAAGGGCAGAAGAAGAAGAGAAAGACAAACAATGTCAGTCTGAGCTTTACATTTTTTCTTTTACAAACAATAAAGACAGTGTCAACAAAGTCTAAACAGTCTTTAAATTGTATATTGAATGAAAAGGCTTATGCTTAAATATGCCTACTGTAGTCTTTTCAAATTTAGCTCCCCTCATTATTTAACAAAAATAAGAATTTAAGCTAACCTTCAGAAATATACATAAACCAAAAGTGAATTATACATGATCAGTGATCTTATTTGCTCTCTTGCATTGAAATGTTTTTAGCATGCAGTCTGGGAGTGATTTTGCTTTGAACATCATATGCATTTGTTTTATCATAACTAAATATTAAAATTTCATGCATGGGAATTTATAAACAATACATTTGTGTCATCATAGTTTCCAATCTTACTGATGATATATGTGGCTCTTTGGACCTACAGCCAAAACAGAAGGTTATGATTTAAAACCTGACGGGGCGCTTCTATTTGTAACCGGCGCAGCTTTTGTAGTCTTTACGGTAGTGGTTTAGCGGATGAGGAAACGCACAGACCAATTGCATGCGAGTTAAGCCATCCCACGTGATACTACTCAGCCAATCAAGTCTGTGCATTCCAGGCGGTAAACATTGCGACTCTACAGTGCAGACAGATGAGAGAGTTAGAGGCAAGTTACACATGAGAAGACGGTAAAAAGAAAAAGAAAGATAGCGATACAGGGAGAGAAAACAAAGGGAGAGAAACAGAAGAGTGAGACGGAGAAAGGGAGAGAAACAGAGGAGTGAGGCGGAGAAAGGGAGAGAAACAGAGGAGTGAGACGGAGAAAGTTGAGAAACAGAGGAGTGAGCCGGAGAAAGGGAGAGAAACAGAGGAGTGACACGGAGAAAGGGAGAGAAACAGGAGTGAGACGGAGAAAGGGAGAAAAACAGAGGAGTGAGACGGAGAAAGGGAGAGAAACAGAGGAGTGAGCCGGAGAAAGGGAGAGAAACAGAGGATTGAGCCGGAGAAAGGGAGAGAAACAGAGGAGTGAGCCGGAGAAAGGGAGAGAAACAGAGGAGTGAGACGGAGAAAGTTGAGAAACAGAGGAGTGAGACGGAGAAAGGGAGAGAAACAGAGGAGTGAGCCGGAGAAAGGGAGAGAAACAGAGGAGTGAGACGGAGAAAGGGAGAGAAACAGAGGAGTGAGCCGGAGAAAGGGAGAGAAACAGAGGAGTGAGACGGAAAAAGGGAGAGAAACAGAGGAGTGAGACGGAGAAAGGGAGAGAAACAGGACTGAGCCGGAGAAAGGGAGAGAAACAGAGGAGTGAGCCGGAGAAAGGGAGAGAAACAGAGGAGTGAGCCGGAGAAAGGGAGAGAAACAGAGGAGTGAGACGGAGAAAGGGAGAGAAACAGGAGTGAGACGGAGAAAGGGAGAGAAACAGAGGAGTGAGCCGGAGAAAGGGAGAGAAACAGAAGAGTGAGCCGGAGAAAGGGAGAGAAACAGAGGAGTGAGCCGGAGAAAGGGAGAGAAACAGAGGAGTGAGACGGAGAAAGGGAGAGAAACAGGAGTGAGACGGAGAAAGGGAGAGAAACAGAGGAGTGAGCCGGAGAAAGGGAGAGAAACAGAGGAGTGAGACGGAGAAAGGGAGAGAAACAGGACTGAGCCGGAGAAAGGGAGACAAACAGAAGAGTGAGACGGAGAAAGGGAGAGAAACAGAGGAGTGAGACGGAGAAAGTTGAGAAACAGAGGAGTGAGCCGGAGAAAGGGAGAGAAACAGAGGAGTGAGACGGAGAAAGGGAGAGAAACAGAGGAGTGAGCCGGAGAAAGGGAGAGAAACAGAGGAGTGAGCCGGAGAAAGGGAGAGAAACAGAGGAGTGAGCCGGAGAAAGGGAGAGAAACAGAGGAGTGAGACGGAGAAAGGGAGAGAAACAGAGGAGTGAGACGGAGAAAGGGAGAGAAACAGGACTGAGCCGGAGAAAGGGAGAGAAACAGAGGAGTGAGCCGGAGAAAGGGAGAGAAACAGAGGAGTGAGACGGAGAAAGTTGAGAAACAGGAGTGAGCCGGAGAAAGGGAGAGAAACAGAGGAGTGAGACGGAGAAAGGGACAGAAACAGGAGTGAGGCGGAGAAAGGGAGAGAAACAGAGGAGTGAGACGGAGAAAGGGAGAGAAACAGAGGAGTGAGACGGAGAAAGTTGAGAAACAGAGGAGTGAGCCGGAGAAAGGGAGAGAAACAGAGGAGTGAGACGGAGAAAGGGACAGAAACAGGAGTGAGGCGGAGAAAGGGAGAGAAACAGAGGAGTGAGACGGAGAAAGTTGAGAAACAGAGGAGTGAGCCGGAGAAAGGGAGAGAAACAGAGGAGTGACACGGAGAAAGGGAGAGAAACAGGAGTGAGACGGAGAAAGGGAGAGAAACAGAGGAGTGAGACGGAGAAAGGGAGAGAAACAGAGGAGTGAGCCGGAGAAAGGGAGAGAAACAGAGGAGTGAGACGGAGAAAGTTGAGAAACAGAGGAGTGAGCCGGAGAAAGGGAGAGAAACAGAGGAGTGAGACGGAGAAAGGGACAGAAACAGAGGAGTGAGGCGGAGAAAGGGAGAGAAACAGAGGAGTGAGCCGGAGAAAGGGAGAGAAACAGAGGAGTGAGACGGAGAAAGGGAGAGAAACAGAGGAGTGAGCCGGAGAAAGGGAGAGAAACAGAGGAGTGAGACGGAGAAAGGGAGAGAAACAGAGGAGTGAGACGGAGAAAGGGAGAGAAACAGAGGAGTGAGACGGAGAAAGGGACAGAAACAGAGGAGTGAGGTGGAGAAAGGGAGAGAAACAGAGGAGTGAGACGGAGAAAGTTGAGAAACAGAGGAGTGAGCCGGAGAAAGGGAGAGAAACAGAGGAGTGACACGGAGAAAGGGAGAGAAACAGGAGTGAGACGGAGAAAGGGAGAGAAACAGAGGAGTGAGCCGGAGAAAGAGAGAGAAACAGAGTAGTGAGACGGAGAAAGGGAGAGAAACAGAGGAGTGAGACGGAGAAAGGGAGAGAAACAGAGGAGTGAGACGGAGAAAGGGAGAGAAACAGAGGAGTGAGACGGAGAAAGGGAGAGAAACAGGACTGAGCCGGAGAAAGGGAGAGAAACAGAAGAGTGAGACGGAGAAAGGGAGAGAAACAGAGGAGTGAGCCGGAGAAAGGGAGAGAAACAGAGGAGTGAGACGGAGAAAGTTGAGAAACAGAGGAGTGAGCCGGAGAAAGGGAGAGAAACAGAGGAGTGAGACGGAGAAAGGGACAGAAACAGAGGAGTGAGGCGGAGAAAGGGAGAGAAACAGAGGAGTGAGACGGAGAAAGTTGAGAAACAGAGGAGTGAGCCGGAGAAAGGGAGAGAAACAGAGGAGTGACACGGAGAAAGGGAGAGAAACAGGAGTGAGACGGAGAAAGGGAGAGAAACAGAGGAGTGAGACGGAGAAAGGGAGAAAAACAGAGGAGTGAGACGGAGAAAGGGAGAGAAACAGAGGAGTGAGCCGGAGAAAGGGAGAGAAACAGAGGATTGAGCCGGAGAAAGGGAGAGAAACAGAGGAGTGAGACGGAGAAAGTTGAGAAACAGAGGAGTGAGACGGAGAAAGGGAGAGAAACAGAGGAGTGAGCCGGAGAAAGGGAGAGAAACAGAGGAGTGAGACGGAGAAAGGGAGAGAAACAGAGGAGTGAGACGGAGAAAGGGAGAGAAACAGAGGAGTGAGACGGAGAAAGGGAGAGAAACAGGACTGAGCCGGAGAAAGGGAGAGAAACAGAGGAGTGAGACGGAGAAAGGGAGAGAAACAGAGGAGTGAGCCGGAGAAAGGGAGAGAAACAGAGGAGTGAGACGGAGAAAGGGAGAGAAACAGAGGAGTGAGCCGGAGAAAGTGAGAGAAACAGAGGAGTGAGACGGAGAAAGTTGAGAAACAGAGGAGTGAGCCGGAGAAAGGGAGAGAAACAGAGGAGTGACACGGAGAAAGGGAGAGAAACAGGAGTGAGACGGAGAAAGGGAGAGAAACAGAGGAGTGAGCCGGAGAAAGAGAGAGAAACAGAGGAGTGAGACGGAGAAAGGGAGAGAAACAGAGGAGTGAGACGGAGAAAGGGAGAGAAACAGAGGAGTGAGCCGGAGAAAGGGAGAGAAACAGAGGAGTGAGCCGGAGAAAGGGAGAGAAACAGAGGAGTGAGACGGAGAAAGGGAGAGAAACAGGACTGAGCCGGAGAAAGGGAGAGAAACAGAAGAGTGAGACGGAGAAAGGGAGAGAAACAGAGGAGTGAGACGGAGAAAGGGAGAGAAACAGAGCAGTGAGACGGAGAAAGTTGAGAAACAGAGGAGTGAGCCGGAGAAATGGAGAGAAACAGAGGAGTGAGACGGAGAAAGGGACAGAAACAGAGGAGTGAGGCGGAGAAAGGGAGAGAAACAGAGGAGTGAGACGGAGAAAGGGAGAGAAACAGGACTGAGCCGGAGAAAGGGAGAGAAACAGAAGAGTGAGACGGAGAAAGGGAGAGAAACAGAGGAGTGAGCCGGAGAAAGGGAGAGAAACAGAGGAGTGAGACGGAGAAAGTTGAGAAACAGAGGAGTGAGCCGGAGAAAGGGAGAGAAACAGAGGAGTGAGACGGAGAAAGGGACAGAAACAGAGGAGTGAGGCGGAGAAAGGGAGAGAAACAGAGGAGTGAGCCGGAGAAAGGGAGAGAAACAGAGGAGTGAGACGGAGAAAGGGAGAGAAACAGAGGAGTGAGCCGGAGAAAGGGAGAGAAACAGAGGAGTGAGACGGAGAAAGGGACAGAAACAGAGGAGTGAGGTGGAGAAAGGGAGAGAAACAGAGGAGTGAGACGGAGAAAGTTGAGAAACAGAGGAGTGAGCCGGAGAAAGGGAGAGAAACAGAGGAGTGACACGGAGAAAGGGAGAGAAACAGGAGTGAGACGGAGAAAGGGAGAGAAACAGAGGAGTGAGCCGGAGAAAGAGAGAGAAACAGAGGAGTGAGACGGAGAAAGGGAGAGAAACAGAGGAGTGAGACGGAGAAAGGGAGAGAAACAGAGGAGTGAGCCGGAGAAAGGGAGAGAAACAGAGGAGTGAGACGGAGAAAGGGAGAGAAACAGAGGAGTGAGACGGAGAAAGGGAGAGAAACAGGACTGAGCCGGAGAAAGGGAGAGAAACAGAAGAGTGAGACGGAGAAAGGGAGAGAAACAGAGGAGTGAGCCGGAGAAAGGGAGAGAAACAGAGGAGTGAGACGGAGAAAGTTGAGAAACAGAGGAGTGAGCCGGAGAAAGGGAGAGAAACAGAGGAGTGAGACGGAGAAAGGGACAGAAACAGAGGAGTGAGGCGGAGAAAGGGAGAGAAACAGAGGAGTGAGACGGAGAAAGTTGAGAAACAGAGGAGTGAGCCGGAGAAAGGGAGAGAAACAGAGGAGTGACACGGAGAAAGGGAGAGAAACAGGAGTGAGACGGAGAAAGGGAGAGAAACAGAGGAGTGAGACGGAGAGAGGGAGAAAAACAGAGGAGTGAGCCGGAGAAAGGGAGAGAAACAGAGGATTGAGCCGGAGAAAGTTGAGAAACAGAGGAGTGAGACGGAGAAAGGGAGAGAAACAGAGGAGTGAGCCGGAGAAAGGGAGAGAAACAGAGGAGTGAGACGGAGAAAGGGAGAGAAACAGAGGAGTGAGACGGAGAAAGGGAGAGAAACAGAGGAGTGAGACGGAGAAAGGGAGAGAAACAGGACTGAGCCGGAGAAAGGGAGAGAAACAGAGGAGTGAGACGGAGAAAGGGAGAGAAACAGAGGAGTGAGCCGGAGAAAGGGAGAGAAACAGAGGAGTGAGACGGAGAAAGGGACAGAAACAGAGGAGTGAGCCGGAGAAAGTGAGAGAAACAGAGGAGTGAGACGGAGAAAGTTGAGAAACAGAGGAGTGAGCCGGAGAAAGGGAGAGAAACAGAGGAGTGAGACGGAGAAAGGGACAGAAACAGAGGAGTGAGGCGGAGAAAGGGAGAGAAACAGAGGAGTGAGACGGAGAAAGGGAGAGAAACAGGAGTGAGACGGAGAAAGGGAGAGAAACAGAGGAGTGAGACGGAGAAAGGGAGAGAAACAGAGGAGTGAGCCGGAGAAAGTGAGAGAAACAGAGGAGTGAGACGGAGAAAGTTGAGAAACAGAGGAGTGAGCCGGAGAAAGGGAGAGAAACAGAGGAGTGAGACGGAGAAAGGGACAGAAACAGAGGAGTGAGGCGGAGAAAGGGAGAGAAACAGAGGAGTGAGACGGAGAAAGGGAGAGAAACAGGAGTGAGACGGAGAAAGGGAGAGAAACAGAGGAGTGAGACGGAGAAAGGGAGAGAAACAGAGGAGTGAGCCGGAGAAAGGGAGAGAAACAGAGGATTGAGCCGGAGAAAGGGAGAGAAACAGAGGAGTGAGATGGAGAAAGTTGAGAAACAGAGGAGTGAGGCGGAGAAAGGGAGAGAAACAGAGGAGTGAGACGGAGAAAGTTGAGAAACAGGAGTGAGCCGGAGAAAGGGAGAGAAACAGAGGAGTGAGCCGGAGAAAGGGAGAGAAACAGAGGAGTGAGACGGAGAAAGTTGAGAAACAGAGGAGTGAGGCGGAGAAAGGGAGAGAAACAGAGGAGTGAGACGGAGAAAGTTGAGAAACAGGAGTGAGACGGAGAAAGGGAGAGAAACAGAGGAGTGAGACGGAGAAAGGGAGAGAAACAGAGAAGTGAGCCGGAGAAAGTGGAGAAACAGAGGAGTGAGGCGGAGAAAGGGAGAGATACAGAGGAGTGAGACGGAGAAAGTTGAGAAACAGGAGTGAAACGGAGAAAGGGAGAGAAACAGAGGAGTGAGACGGAGAAAGGGAGAGAAACAGGAGTGAGCCGGAGAAAGGGAGAGAAACAGAGGAGTGAGACGGAGAAAGTTGAGAAACAGGAGTGAGACGGAGAAAGGGAGAGAAACAGACGAACAAAGTGGGGGAGTGGGAAATAAGAGGGGAAGAAAGTGATTCTAAAACTGTTCAATTGTTAAGATGTGTTGAGATTTATTATCTGTAAAATTGGTTGAGACTTTTGAGTCAAGATGTGAAACAGAAAAAGGGAAATTCAAGCTTTTGCTCCCTTTATTTTATTTTTCTGAAGTTAAGCCCTTTATTTGAACATGCACAATTTTCACATTTTATTTATTTTCTCTTATTTTGAAATGCAGCCCTACTTTTATTTAGTTAATGAGGGAACATTATACATATCTGCAATCATACATATATGTTCAGTTCTATGTTACGTGACAATAAATATTGTCAAAAAGTTTTTGAATCGTACTGAATTCATTTGATTTGACAATCAGGTATTTAGTACATGCAGATGTTGATACAACTACTAGGCTACTTAAATATATATCACACTAAATAGTTAGACATTATGATCTTCCGGACCTTTGCTTCAAGAAATTTTCTCCAACTGGACCTCTTTAAATTTTAGTTGAATACCCCTGATTTAGATCATTTCGCACCCCATGGAATATTGTCTTATTAACTATCTAAATTTCAGCATCACAGATTTTTTATTTAACATCCATATAAATATCTTTGTAATCTTTCTGATTCTAAAATGTCAAACGATATCAGGGTGCAGCAACTGAGAAGAATTAAAAGTCTTTACCTTCAAGCTCAAGTCTATTGAAGCCTGTGAAACTGTGGGCGATGACACCATGGAGTATTCGATCTCTGAATACTTGTCCACCTTGGCTACAACTAGAGTGAAGAAGAGGGTCACTTGTATATTCAGCATTTTGTTTACATCAACAGGTTTGGTGCATGTTGTTTTCACATGGAATGCTTTACCATTGAGTGTTTTCAAATGAGGGTTCAAATCAGTTACTGCATCAGCCACCAGAGGGCAGATCTGCAACCATAAAGAACAGACGGATGCAGATTACACACAAATGCATCAGTGATAACAATCTAATGTCATGTGTCACTCACACGAGCCATTTAACTGCAGGAAAAGCTGTTACTCCCAATACTTAAAGTACATTTATCCAATATGTGTAGTATTTTAATGCAGGACTTTCTCTTGCATTTCTGCATTATTTTATTGGACATACTCAGTAGGTCCATTCGTGAAACATGATGTCATCCATAGCAACAGTGTCAACCTCACCCCTCTTTTTGGGTTATTTGTAGAACATAGTTCAACAACAAAGCAATTCAGAGTGCTCTACATAAAATATTAAAGGCATTGTGACAAATTGTAAAAGCAACAAATGGCAAAAAAAGAATTTAAAATGGAATTAAAGAGTTACGTAGAGAATGTAAAATATAAAATAAGAAGAACAGAGTGAAAGTAACGGGGCAGTGTAAGAAGTGAGTAATTATTTGATTTAATAAAAGGCTGTGGTGTTCAGCCTTGATTTTGACTCTGGGGACAGAAAGCAGACCTGTTCCAGACGACCTGAGAGGTCTGGATGGTTCATAACGTAGCAGGAGATCCAGAATTGTTTATGACCCTAAACCATGCTAATATTTTGAAGTCAGTTATTTGCCAGACAGGGAGCCAGTGTAAAGATCTCAGAACTGGAGTGACATGATCCACTTTCTTGATGTTAGTGAGGACTCGAGCAGCAGCGTTTTCAATTAGCTGCAGCTTTATGGTCTATTTTTTAAAGAGACCTGTTAACACAGCATTATAATAGTTAAGTCAGCTGAAGATAAATGCATGGACAAGTTTTTCTAAATTCTACTGACATGTTCTTAAACTGGTATTATGTTGTCTTTGTAATTGTGTTAATGTTGCTGGTAAAGTCCAGGTCTGAGTCATGACTACACCAATATTTGGGGCTGGGTTTGTGGTTAAGGAAATCACCAGTAAACTTTGTCAACAAGTCTTCACTGGAGTTTCCTAGTTAGGACCATAATAGCTGCTGTCACGAGGACATCTAGTGGTGAAGTGAGATACTGAATACGACCTCAGAGAAGGAGGGGTGGTCTTCAGAAACGAGTGGGAATCAGGCTGGGGTCCCCTCACCTGTTTCTGCATTGCATTTCTCAAAGCCTTATCGATGAAGTTCTTGAAAAGATTGTACAGCCAACTGAAAGAAACAGCAACCACAGGAGTTATGTGTGCAGTGAACAAAGCATGGCAGCACAAACTGGAGAACGATCAATCACAGTCATTCCCTCAAATGGTTCCAACAATACTGCACAGCAGGGTTTAATTTACCTGGCTCCTCCGTGGAATTTGATGCTGGCGCTGCCCACAGTGGCCGCACAGGAGACAACGCTGACTGTCGGCCGGCCTGTCTCGTCCCTCTTGATGGCGATGCTTGTTGTGATAGTGAGTCCGTTCACATTCAGGTCAAATGAGCCACTGTCCTTTCTGTTGAGAGCGAGAGAGAGAGGAGACCCTGTTGCAGCAGAAATATCACAAAATGGATTTAACTGTTCAAGCAGGAGATGTTTTCTCACTCACATTATCCGGAGATACTTGACCCTCCAGTTTCCATGCAGACTGATGAAGGCATTAGCGATGGACAGTTTGACGCCAGTCCCCGGCACAAGATCCACTGCAGACTTGGGTAATCCCACTTTCACTATTTTCATCCTGGAATCAACAAAATGCTGGTTTGTGAAGGTTTAAAAAACATTTTCAGACAGAAAAGGAGTGCTGACTGTTGAGCAGAGCTTACTGTGACAAGCTGTACTCGACTTTGCCGATGGGAGACACTTTCTGCTTCCCTGAAATATCTGGGACTTTGATAGCCTTGAGTTTCTGCTCGATTGAAGCCATGCCCAGTTGTCTGCCTATGAAAAGGAAAGAACATTTTCAATGATGAAACTCTGGGCAGATCTGTGTTTTCAAAATAAAAAACCAGGAAACTTTTGCAAACATTACCATACTCAAGGCCTTTTGCTGTTAGCTTGACCTTTACCCCAGGATCGACGGCTGAGGTCACAGCGATGAAAACCACCAGAATGAGCCAACAGTGCAGGGACATGGTGACTGTTTTGAGATGAGAGGACAAGATCAGCAGCAAATTCTTTTTTGTATCAAGCTGCCTCATAAATTCGACAGATTCTGCTTTTGTGTGGTCGACATATCTGCTGTTCTGTGAGCAGAGCTAGAACTGCAATAAATTCAACTTTCTATTTTTATTTTATACTCCAAGTTGCTTCCTCATTCTCTACTGAATCCTTTCACAGATGAGGATCATATCATAACATTCGTTATTTACCTCAGTGGCTTCTTCTTGAGGCAAAGCTATTTCTGCTTTAACTAATTCCAACATTTATTCTCTATGATAAATATAATCGACACAATCGGCTGCCTATTAGTTTATTGTGTGTTATTTTCTGAGCTATTTGAAGACACTTAACTTGATTAGTGAAGCGTCATTGGGTCGGTGGTGGGAGGAGTACTCCGATTTTTTTGTTAATATACCAACACAACAATGGATAAATACTACAATACAAGCAAATATCCAAATTTCATTTTTAAGTTATTGTGTTGAAGCACCTAAAGGATCAAATGTATTTTAGTTTCCACCACTGCTTTGTGTTCATGACTCTGGCCTGTGAAAGAGCCGACTGTCAGAGCTGCAGAACAAACCACATGACTGCTCACAAGTCAGCAGACAAGAGGAGTTTTATCTAATTAGGTCAAGATCATTAAAGCCCAAGTTCGACATTTTTCCACATTTCAAGTGTGATTTTCTGCATCATGTCACAATGTTAAATAAGTTTCACATCTGGAAGATGTACTTGCATGAATCTGCATTATAGGACACAGCTGTAATACACAAGTATCAGCACATACTGGGATGCTGTGACTTTAAAACTCAACTGTCACATGACATTGGCCCCTGATCAGAGGCTCCATCAGTCATTTAAGAAAGAGACAGAAAACAGACTGAATAATAGATTAAATAGAAAAAAATCATTGTGTGACAGTGAGAAGCTCTGAAAGCTGGTTCCATGTGGGTGAGAGGTGTAGTAGAGGTTAAACTGTTTCATTTCATGCTTTTAGATAAACAGTAGGTCATGACATCCCTTCAAAACTGTGTTAGAGAGCTGTTAATCAAAGAGAGGTCGCAGTTCACTGCTGAAAACAAAAACACTTCCACATACCAAGATATCAGGTTGTGATCCAGCCAAAGCAGTTACATACATATTCCATCTAAATGTACAGTACATCCCAAAACACCAGAAACTCTGACATTGTCAATGCACAGATTATTAGATAAATGTGTGATAGTCAATAATGACACAATTTACATGTATATACATATAATAATAATAATAATAATAATAATAATAATAATAATAATAATAATAATAATAATGCACATGTATCACTTGCTAAATAGTTTGCTTGTCAAATCAAGCAGAACAAAGCGCTTCATTAAAAGAAACATTGTACAGGTAACCACAGTATTCAGATCAGCTCTTGCATACATCTCCATACTTTCTCTTCAACAAATAAATACACTTATACTGCAACTGAAGCAGATGTGGAGAAGCACATCCCTCCCACCAAACAAATCAATCCTTTAGTCAACTCATGTTAAAGGCCTTCTGGCACACAGTGCCCAACCCTCATGGGTTTATCGGACACCTAAAGTTAAGTCACAGCAGCCCTTCAATAATTTTTTAGCTCTGTCGTGCCCAAAATAAATCTTCTTGTTTCCTGTGTGTCGCAAATAAAACCTGCTGTAGCAAAACCTCCCTTCCTGAAGCGCAACTCAAGTCTCATAATCATCCAACCAAAGTAGAGGACATTTTGCCAAAAAAGAAGAACCCTCATGTCCTCATAAACAGTAAAACTAAATATTTGACTCATTCTTTATTTGTCAGAGTTCACACATCGAGCAAGAATGAGGAGTGGCATTAAACATGAAGAGATCCATGCAGGGCTGATGTTCCTGAACGTAGCTGTGCACATTAGGATCTTTGTCTTTAGTCTTCATTATACGTCACAAAAGGTTCTACATTATATCTGTTCTTTATAAGACGGTAGGTTCGTAAATATGGTTTATGCCATATATCCATATATCAACTGACCATTTTTCTCTATACATGAGAAACATGTTGCTACTAATCCCCTTAATACAAGCAATCTGTTTATCAGTCAAATGTATATATTTATAAACCTCAATCTTACAGAATCTCCACAAACTAAACTAAATGTGGCTCCATACTCTTACCTGAAGCAGCAGTTTGTCAGGACCAGGCGCTTTCTGCTGGTGTGTCAGAATGACTGCCAAGTGAAAGAGTGAAAGAGGAACTAAAGACACATGACCTCTAATTCACTTAGTTAATCAGGAACTGGACTCGACTGGGGGACAATTTCTGATTGCAACAATAAGGACATTTGTAAATGATGTAACTGTTGAATGCCTCGCTAATCTGCTCCCATGCAAACCCTTCAAAATCACAAGAGAGCAGCATTGAGGAATCCCTGTTTATCTGAGTGTTGTTTGTATATTATACGCAAACTTGATAATAATGCTTCGCTGGTGCATGAGCTAAAAACGTTTCTGTGTTTGCTTCTGTGTCGTGTGACCCATGTGCATTTCCCCCACTCCCCCTGCTTGCATGTTCCTGCTCGGTTTGTGGTGATGACGTCATGAGGTTTTTAGGAAAACACAGCACAAAATCAAATAAATGAATGAATAAATGAAATGTTTAGTCAGTTGATTTGAGTGAATGAAGCCATCTGCATCAAAGTAGAGAAACCATCTCTGAACAGAGTAGGAGGTCTAAGACACCACCAATCTGCCATATACAATACAGTCCTGACTGCCATCTCCAGGAAGTTTCAATACAACTCACACTTTAGGACACATGACTCACAGGGGGCGGGTGGGTCAACAACCCACAACGACTCCCAATGAAACCAACAGCAGGGTGAGTCCAGCCTCTCAGGTAAAGACCCTACAAGTTAAACACCTGGGACTCCCAGCAGTCAGTTAGAACTGAAGAAGCCTCTTGGATGAGAGCTGAAACATCTTCAAGAAACTCAACCAATCCAGATGATCTGTTTTTAGCACTTGGATATTTAGGTTATGGTTCCTCTTCTAAGATGGGGTGGGGGTCTCTTCAATAAGCAGCTCACGACTGAAGTCCTCATGATCTTGATAATCGAAGGATGATTGAGGATACCACAAATTCATATTGAACTTAATGTGTATTTATAGAGGACTGTATTGCTGTACTGTTTTCAATAATTGTAGTTCATATATCGCAAACTGAATCACAAAGGACAGGTAGTGTTGATTCCTTCCCTTGCCTGAAACATCACACTGAACTGACAAGAACTATGATGAAAAGATACAAAGAAATATTCAGTTACATGCTCTGAAAGTGTGAAAGTGAACCTTCACTGCAGCAAAAGTTTGTCTTTATGATCAAGAAGCATCATTTATTAAGAATCTATTATTACCTAATCAATGTCCTGACTGATCTTCTTTGAGTTCAGTTTAAATTATTGTTGGGTGTCACAAATTCATTTCAAGCTCCAACACTAAGAACTGCGATTGTCATAGTGTGAATCATCATTGAAGAAAAATGTAGACGGGCCTAAATAAGCTCTAGTGACATCTAGTGGCCAGAAGAACACAAACCATGATCCTCACTTGAGTCCTATTAGGTTCTTTAAGAACATCAGGGTTCATCATGGGTTTCACAGTCACCACTTGTTACTGTTTTATAATCACATCAGCATTTACTATGTTTACTGTTTGCTTATACAGGTCAGCCTGTATGTGTGTGTGTGTGTGCTAACTGTACACAGGCGACTGTTTCAAAAACTTCTACCTTTACTGTTCTTCTGTGTTTACTCCTCTTTGTGTTTCCACTAATTAAGCCAATTGTGCAACTTCTGCTCATATAATTGCTGCTCTTTGCTGCTGGCAGCTCCACTGCAGCCAAACCCAAGCAAATAAACTAAAAACAAACCATTAGCAGATTTTCAGTTCCAGGACATTTAACACTGCCCGTTTCCTTCAGTGCTCCAATCTCCTTCCTTCAGGACTATGTGTTTGATAGAATTCAAAGGTTCATTTGCACACTCAGCCAGTGCTATTTACTACCGTCGGCTATGTAGGGTTATCAAGGGGCTGAACCTGCTGCCCAGCCATGCCACGGTACTTCAGCTTCCTTCCACAATCCAAAGACATGCAGTTTAGATTAAATGGCCCATAGCTTGTACCCAACAAAGTTTAGGTAGTATAACTAATCAATGAATGAATGTTATTTAGACATAGGAATAAAGTGGAAGGCATTAAATGAAACAAACATAACAGCCTCTGTCACTGATAAGGGCAAATCTTAACTGTAAAATATAATTGGATGAGCTATTTTGCAGTAGGCTACTTGTATCATACAACTTTACTTAAACCCACATTATTACATTTAAAAGTAGTATTTAAACATGGTTCCTGACAAACTATGTAATTGCAAGTAGATAAAAGTGTTTTTCTTCTACTATAACTCATCAGTGGATCAGTGGATGATGTTGTATAGATAATGAAAAGTAAAACACAGTAAGAATAATATACAATATGTTTTGGCAAATACTGTGCATCAATGTACATTAACAACAGCCCTTATGTCTGCTAACAGGATTACAAACCATTCATTGTAGTGCTTGTAATTGTTTATGTGTTTCTGGTCCTTTTTCTCCTTTGTCATCTCCCATGTGTCTTTTAAATTTGAAGCTTTAGTCATTAGATGGTTAACTTAGCTTAGCTTAGCATAGATCTAAAGTTCTAATAAAAACAAAACAGGAGCTAGCTTTAGAGGAGCTGGTATTGGTACATTTCATTATGTAACCTAGATCCAACTCTGAGTTATTGAAATGCATATGTATTATTCAGCAATCACATGTCATCAGGTCCCAGGTCATGGAATAAAATATGAAATGGGTGCCATTTATTTCTTCTCTTTACCTTAACCTGACCACAATTCCCATCTGACCACTAACCTTAACCAGGACCACCGAGCTTTGGTTCCCATGAGGTCTACCGGTGCTGAAAAGGTCAGTGTTCATGCTGGGAAAGGTCTAAAGAGGTAACAAACATAAGTGAACACACACTAACTCCATCTCTCTTGCTCGCTGAGGCCATTTCGGACACACAGCATTGTAGACTGTGATGGAAGTCGGCACTAACAGAGCTTTGTGATCACCTTAGACTACATTGTTGGGGGAGGCTGATAAGCTCTGCAGCATCTTTCTACAGAGGAGGTGGAGGAGTGAGTGTGAGGAGGAGTTCAGTCAGAGTTCAGTGTCCTCATCACGTTCTCCTCTGCTCCTGCCTCCAGGCAGTCCACACTCAGACCTGCAACACAGAGCCTTTTTCCTTTCTGTCCTTTCCAGTCAGTTTAAACTTGTCTTACTGCTGCACACCGACACCATAAAGAACAGTAGAATCACTAGGGAGGATTTAATTAGGGGAGATGAACTTTTACATGCACTGAAATTCAATGATACCATTTTCATATAAATTTACAATAAGGATCTAGATCTCTCTGCAATCATTTTCTTTAAAGGTCAAACTGGTGTTCCTCATTAATTTGCATACAGAAGTGGTGCTCTCCTGCCCCCTTGAGGCTGAAGGCAGGATGGCAGCATCAATCTGTGTCAAGATACAAATCCAGGACCTCATGCCAGCTTCGACATATTGCTTCACTCAGCAGGGGGTGGACCCTTTAATTTCTAATACAGTGCATATTAGAAAAAAAGCAACTGCTTTTGGCTTTTTCCAGGAACTGCTGAGACCATCCCCCTAACATGTTACTGTTATTGTCTTCAGGGCCTTCTAACTTTAAACAAAGATCCTTTTCATTTGAATCAGCCTAGCAGAGAATAATTTTAGATACTTATTTCACCTTCAAATTTGCCTCAGTGTTTACCCCTAATATACTTCTCATTTCTCAGAATTGATTATGAATCATGTTGGAAGGATTTCTGCAAATTCATTGAAACTCTAGCTGCAGTTGAACTGTATTTCATTTAGAGTGGGTTGTGGAAATAGAATCTGTGTGTTGTAGCGTGTGTGGGTGTGTGGGACGTCCTCATTTAATTTATATGGTGATCCAGAGCCCTGTTTGTGGTATTTAACAGGTAAAGATTTAGGGATGAAAAGTGGCTTCCTGATATAAAATTGTCATGAAAAAATGACATTTTGAAATAGCAGCTGGAATGAGACACAAAATAACCTACAGTTCCATGATGAGGTTTGAATTTTATTAGATCATTTAAAAATATCATATGCATTTTATCTGTATTTGTTTCTTCTTATTTTGTCTGTATTGCTTTATTTAATTTTGACCTTGCTACACCATCTAGTTTCTCTATCACAGCACACAAGCTGTTCCAGGAAGACGTTAAGGTTATAGTAATGATTAAAGTCAGCAGTTATCGCTTGTGATCACGTGACCGTTTGCAAAGTGCAGGTCCAGAACTCAACCATGCAACATCATCAACGTGACGTATAGAGCTGCTGACACACACAGACCATAAGGGAGCTGTTTTATAGACCCGACGTCTAATTCATTTTTAATACTCATATATTTCAATATAAATACATGGTTGAGCAGTGACTGGGTGCAGAACTCATTTTCCTTACTAACCTGTTTGCTTCCTCATCCAGTTAGAAATATAATTAGTAAACCATCAGGAGAATACAAATACAGGCCTTGAAAACATTGAATCAATATGTTGAAATAAATTAACAAATGAGTTTATAAAGTGGATCATTAAGTTGTCGCTGCAGTGCACAGTCAAATGAGCTGAATAGGTTTTGGTACAAGAAAATATTGACTGCTGCTCATCTGGCATCTTTTAAAACGAGCAGTTAAAATGAATAAAACATATTTAACATTTGTAAGTTTGGTCACAGCCTTGGAAAAAGCTTTTTTATTTTTATTTTGCATGAATTAATGAAATGAAAGGGTAAACCAAGGGCATGACACGTTTGAAATGCTCAGGCAGTCAGAGACAGATGGCATGAGCACCTTGTGGTCACACTGTCAGAAGCCGGTCTGTTAATGTTGAGTTCAGGTCACTTCTTAAGATAAAAAGATATAAAACTACAAATCCCTGCATTATTGTGTCAGGCCACTGGTCAGTATTTGTGGGAGCAGTATATACTAATATATATAGCAGTATAACACCTTATTCACTGCGAGTATATGAGAAACGCATCATCTACACTCTCATAGCAAAAAGTTCTTGTGTGAAAGAATGATTAACTCAGCGGTAAAGAGACCAATAAAAATGACAGATGATTTGATTCCATTTCATTCCACTGTTTAGTGAGTTATCAGAAGTCAAGGGTGGAGGAAAACACTGAGGCAGGGGGAATTGAAGGGTCTCATTCGGCAACCTCTTACGTTAATGACTGTTTCCTGAAATGATGCAGCGGGGCGTCAGTGAACTGCACACAGCAGCCTCTCAGGACGGCCCAGGTCTTTGATGACTTAACACCACATCTGATTAATATTTCATGTCTCATATCTTCATTTTTCTCTGTTCCAGATCCAGTTTATGGAGGAGCCTGATGACGCCAGTGCGTTCTCAACTGGCGTCAAAGAGTCTAGACAGTCACAGGTTATAGCGACGTTAACAAGCTAGTGTTTGAGAATTAACACTATAATAAAAACCTTATTCAAACAAATGAATGGATTCAGTCAACAGAAACGCTTTGAGTGATTGACTCTGAAACAGGTTTTATATTTATGTTTGTGACACATTCCACATTGTCGCATGGGGATGGTGGATATCCGTACAGAGTTTCATGGCATTCCATCCAATAATTGTTGAGCCATTGATGCATCGCTATCATGATGAAACTCTACAACAAGAAGACTTTCAGCAGATCAGCACATCAGCATTTCTTCCTCCGTACAACCTCAGACCTTCTTGGACATTCTTCATATCAGTCACATGACTCCTTGTTGGTTCCTTTTAAAACCACAACACTTGTCTACTTGTTCATTCAGGATTTAAAAAGCACACCCATGGCATCATGTATTGATTTAGTCATTTTCTGAATCGAATGATTTTTTCTGTATATTTTCTGGTTCCAAGATGTTGTTGTGAATTGAGTTTCCTCTCTCCTGTCTGGTATGTGACAGTTTTTCCTGGAAATGAAGCTTTCAGGTGTACACTCCTCTCACAACACCATCTAATTGAGCAGCGTTTGTTCGGCTGCTATTGATGGAGAAAAATCCATTAATGCTCCAACAGTCATTATTTCTGACTTCTGATGAAGTTGCATAACTTTGACGACCATGAGCTGTCGTCACTTGCTGCAGCATAAAACAGCATATTTATAATGATGAGTTTAAAAACCTCCAGTTTAAAACTTTTGAAATCATCAAATGAAAATATGGTTAATGCAAATGTTCCCTTGTTTTCTGTCTGATGAAATGCTATGAAAAACGTATCTGTGGGTCACCCTCGACCTTTCCTAAAGGCGTATCCAGTTTGGGAACCACTTATCTACATGGTGCACAGGGTTCTGTGATAATTCTGCAACAAATTTATATTTGGTCGTGGTTTTCATTTGTAAAGCCAAAGCTTCCACTGAGTTTGTGTTGAATGTAGTGGATCTTTTATAATGCACATATGTGAATTATATATTCAAAATGAATGTTGCTCAGATTGAATATGCTCTTGCAACATGTTGGTCAGTTAATATTTTATCACTTGCTGTGGGCATCTTGCTAGCATGTTACATTAGCATGAGGCAAATGTTCTATTCATGTTTATATCTTGGCAGTGGCAGCAAAATCTGAATTAACTACACCTAAATGTGTAGATCTCAGTTTCATTAGTTTAAAACATCATGAGACGCTGTGTGTATCAAAGGAAAATGGTTGTGCTTAATCAAAGCGAACTAATGGCAAAGACGGTAGTGAAGGGTGCCGCACGACGGCAAATTGTGGAATTAGAGAAAATACTTTCCAGACTCATAAAAGAGCCTCAGTCGTGTATTGACAGACTTCTTGTAAACCGGTCAGTGCATCAGCCAGCAGAGAAGTGCAGTGAATATCAATCAGCCAACTTGTGGGCTGGCAGAGTGCATAGCTGACCACATGAGACACATGAAGAAAGAGACAAGATTGTTTCTTTATTGGTTATATTTTGGACTAACTCTGCCCTGTAGAGAATTGACCCACTTAAGATTTTGACGGTTTGCCATATGAACTTTCACAGTGAATACAGAGGCCTATTAACATCTATGCAGACACCAGTTAACATTGATTTTCTGTAAAGCTGTCATCAATAATATTCTCATTTTTAATCCATGATGTGGTTACAGGGCTTCACGTTATGTCGCCTCAGGATATCTTTATTCATTTAACCCACAGTGTGTTCATGTCTGGGAACGAGGCCGTCAGTAACAGCCGAATGCTCTGTGTCTGTCAATATGCAACACATCGGTTTCCAGGATATATATGGTTGCTTCTTTCTGATTATTGAGTGAAAATAAAGATGGACACCATGACAGCTCTTAAAAGTAAAGCCAAGATGTCTTGATCACCCCCTGGTGGCTGGCTGCAGTAAAGGTTATAAACCCCAGCCCCCTCAAAAATAGCAGACATGAGCTAAACTAAAAACTTCAGTCCACAGCAAATAAATATACTCAAAGATGGTTCCTGTTATTTTAAGTAGTTCTTATCACACTGATGTACTTTCAAATGTCCATAATTCTAATGAGTATGAATTAAATTATTTACATGATGCTATAAAGATGAGAAAGGAGCAAAACTTGAGGAAAATAACAGAAAATATGTCAAATTCCTAATTTAATGCTTGAAGCCTGCGAAAAGAAGCTGTACAATTATGACTCCAAAATGCATGTTTACCATCACTAACTGTAACCGTCTCTCTTCTCAGATAAATCTGCAGTACTTGACTTTTTGGCCACTCTGAGACAATGAAGCAAGCTCACAAAAGCACACTGACATCTTCATCTTAAACTCTGATATGGCCAACTTGCTATCAAACAGTTGACGATGTAAACATGCAGCTGATAAGGAGCAACATCAGCATTTGCATCAAACTCCTGAATGGAAATATCTGGCCTTTTAGCTGCTAAACTCTCCACAATTACTCTGTCTTTGTCTGAGGAGTTTATGTCTATTGTTAGTTTGTTGGTTTGTTACCTCTGTCTAGAAAGTTATGTTTTCATTGTTTGTTTATTGGCTAGTTTCTTAGTTAGCAGGATTACTCAAAAACAATTGAATTTGACTGGATCTGGATAAAATGGCTGACCAAAGATGTTTTTAATGACTTTCTTTGACATGGTGCGATAGAGTGTTAGCCTTGGCACGGGTATGTGCTCTCCGAGTGCCCTTCTAGTTTGTTTGTTAGTTTGTCGGCAGTATTATTGCAAAACTAGTTGGAATCACATTCAAGTTATCCATAGGCTTGTCAGCACAAATTTCTTCTTTACAACCTCCTCTGCTAATATACAAACAGGTGATAGCAGCTTTAGAGTCTGAACTGTCAGATGTAAACTTGACAGACATGCTCACATTGTAGGTGTGGATTTTTCAAGCTGGCAACAGCTTCTGCTTACTGTGGAGTGTGGGTGAATTAATTTGCACAGCAAAAACACTGTAGTGACCACATTCTTATGAATGTAAGAAGACTTCATAATCCATCATAACATATTGGCATATTCAGTGGTGCGCAAATTCAGCAGGCAAAATGTGTTTATGAGTTTCATTGAATTGGCCATATTTAATCAAACATATACAGTATTCCTTTTTCATGATAATAAATCATTTAGTATTTGGTTCCCTAATTTGTGAACGGTTGCTAAAATACCTTTCAAAGGTTGTATGTCAGAAAGTCTTTGAAGTTACCTTGATAACATTTAAAAATGTCACTTCCCCAGTAACTCAGGGCTTTGACAGGGCTTTTAAGTAAATGACTGTCTGCGTGGAGATGTTGTCTGATAGCCAGTCCTCTGAGCCCTGCAGGAGTCTGTGCTGACCTGAGCTGTGTTGGTGCAGCGGAGATGACGGAGCCTCAGATCAATGGTTCAGTGTGTTGGGCATAAAAGGAGCAATGTGCCCCAGAGAGAAGGGCTGTCTGTGCCCCAGCACCACGCAGCTGTGGGCCCTGGGCACCCATCCATGCCCTCTGCTCCGTACACTGTTAGTCTTCCCTCTGTGGCCAAAACACTGCAAGCTGTAAAATCATTTCCAGAGCCAACCGAACCGGAAATATGTCTGTTGCAGTAAAACAATGTCACATATCTTCTTGAAATGTGTGTTTTAAAATCAAAGTCATTGAAACATAGAAATGGTGATGTCAAAGATTTTTGAGAGGAAAAAGCAGAGTTTGGAGAGGAAGAGAGCAAACGACCTGCCAGCTCATGAGTCAGTGACTTTCTAAACTGTGTTTGACTTATGGATCTCCGTTTCTACGAGCTGCTGCATGAGCCCAGTGAGGCAGCGTAAGGAGGCTGGGAGATGTAATTTTGTGTTCAGGGTTTTCTCATCCATTTATCATGTGTTTGAAAGTTCAATGATCTCTGAAATCTGTTTGAGTTTTGCAGAAGAGGAGGCAGGGCAGAGGGTTTTCTTGTGACCACTGGGCTTCATGCTCAGCGGCACGCACATTAGGGCCTTTTTAGTCCACTGCAAGACATGTACGCTTTTTGATCTTAGATATTAGACACTATGCTGGGCTCTAGTTATCTCCTGTGGCAGTGAAATGGAGTGGAAAGTGTTTAAAGGATACTGAATTCCTGTATCTGTAAACAGATATGGTTCTTTTTTCCTATTTTTTCCAAGATCAAATCCAACTTCACTTTGTCAGTCCAAGCATTTCTACAATCCATCCCAGTGAGGATAATGTTACAGGATTCTGTGGCTTACATGCACCTCATCACTGTGACAGTGAGCTGATCAGTTTCCAGTTTGTAACGTGTGTTTAGTGGTGTATGGAGGTATGAGTCTAATATGAGAGTGCACTGACATACTGGAGAAGAATCAACATCTATCCATAAACCTGCATCTATTGGTTACTTGAGCTCCACGACTAACAAATACCTCCTTGCAGCGATGAACGAAGAATAATTCCACAGAGAATTATCACCTATAGCTGCAGAATATCTCAGATCTAGTGAGTGTTTCAACATAGGTTAGTGTGTTGTGTGGGTCCACAAACTGCATTCTCATGAACCTTGTTGTCAGACACAGAAGGTCTTTGTTCACATTGAAAATTTGCATCCAGAAAATATGCAGGTAGTCCAGTGTACACTTCCTGTTTTACACCTAACTGCAGACAGACTAAGTTAATGACAGGCTGGTGAGCTTATGATCATTTACAATAACCAGTCTACTTATTGGTTTTAAAGCAAAACAGAGCCAAGAAGAGAGCAAATAATGGATTTACATGTGTAAGGTAGACAGAGACACAACTTCTTTTTTTTTTTAAAGAATGAAAATAGCAAATAGAGCAGAAACTCCCCAGAACAAATGTTACTTTGTGGATCAGATCATGAAAAGAATAGAACAAAATTGTTTTTCGGATAATAAAATTATTATTCTCCTGCCATTTAGTCTGTGCCTGCTGATGTTTCAAATGACAATACAATAAACAAACCTTATAATAAAATAAAATAAAATAAAATAAAATAAAATAAAATAAAATAAAATAAAATAAAATAAAATAAAATAAAATAAAATAAAATAAAATAATAACTATGACAAAGTCACTGAGGTTTTGAAATGCATAGAGAAGAAACACTGGATTGGTCTCTCGTAAGTGTTTCTGAATATACATTGAATGCATGTGTTAATAGATTTACATGTTAGCCTCAGAGTTCATGAATCCAACAAATATGACTTCTGATGTTGAACACAGAAAGTGTCTTGGACCTGTTCTTTTTCATTATATATGCTTCCACTAAATAATATCATCAGGAAACATGACGTTATGCTGAGGATACACAATTATACATCTTTGATGAACTGTGCTCCCTGACTTCCTGCTTGTCCATAATCACTCAATGGATCAGCAATAGTATTTGAAGTTAGAATGAAGATGAGACAGAAACACTACAATTGGCCCCAAAACCAAAAGAGATGAAGGCTAGGAAACTTAAATTACCAGATTAAAACTGAAGTCTGATGTAATTTTAGACTCCAAGTTTCAAATCTCACATAAGCTTAGCAACCAATAATAGGGTTAGGATTATAATAATACAAATTATTATTATTATTATTATTATTATTATTATTATTATTATTATTATTATTATTATTATTATTATTATTAATGCTTCACTTTATGCACACACAAAATTGCAAAGTGCTTTACATGAATAAACAGCGATTAAGACATTTTAGGACAAAGTTAAATAAATGCAGGCAATTAAAATAATACAGAAAATAGAATGGAATAAACCATCCAACAGTAAAAACCATAACAATAGATAAGAAACAAAGACAAAGAAAATGAAGAAAGAACCCAACTATATGAATTCAATAAACAATAATAGCACAAATAAGACATGTTGGCAATCCAACATTGTGCTAGAATTAATAAAGGGCTTCTTTAAAAAGATATGTTTAAGAAGTGATTTATAGAATGTCACTGAAGTCTCAGATCCTCTGGCAGTGAGTTCCAGAGCTGAGGGGGCTTGACTGCAAAAGCCCGGTCACCTTCAGTATTGAGTCAAGACTCAGGAACAGCCAGGAAAAGCCCAACCCGAGGATCTGAGGCTGCGCTCTGGCTCATAGGGTAGCAGCAAATCTGCAATGTAGCTGGGGGCTGAGCCATGAAGGGCTTTAAAGGTAATCAGTAAAATCAATTCTAAAACTGACTGGTAACCAGTGAAGAGAGGCTAAAACAGGGCTGGTATGATCTTGTCTTCTGAAATTTAACAGGCAAGGAATGGAATTTTGTACCAGCTGAATGCGTGATGCAGTGTTTTGTCTCAACCCTGAATACAGTGAATTACAATTATCTAAATGACAACACAACATTAGTGATTTGTTTGTCAAATGATCTTCTAAAAAAGACAATCAGAAAATACAGCTTATCCTGATGGACTTTTAATGAAAATGAGGAAGAGAAAACACCCTACATTAGTTACACTGCATTGTCTGCTTATATTTGTTAGAATTTATCTTGTGTCTGTCTACTAGCAGGTTTATACAAAGCTCTCAATGGTTTGGGGAAGCTCTTACATCATGTATTCTCTTTTGTGTGTGTGTGTGTGTGTGTGTGTGTGTGTGTGTGTGTGTGTGTGCGTGTGCATGTGCGTGTGTGTGTGTGTGTGTGTGTGTGTGTGTGTGTTTTTGTGTGCACTTATCAGGGATGGAGCTGCATTTGAGGTTTTTGCCAGTGAATCATCAGACCACATATATTTCCATCCATCAGCCACTCAGTGCACACTGGTCGACAGTATCCTCAAGTGCAGGCTATACCCTGAACAAAAGGGCATATATATAATTTCTCAGTACAGAGTGCACTTTGCTAAAAATTCAATTTTTTGTGAGTGCATTTCAATTAGGTTTTAAAATCTAAAAATATAATGTAAAGTTAGAATTTTTACAACTCTTTCACAGGACTTTCATACATACCAGGTAAAATATTGTATTTTCATCATACATCACAATAAAAGGTAAGTTAAGTGAGTAGTGTTAAATAAATAATTCAGTCTTAAATTTGGGACTATTGAGATAACCATTCATTGTGTAGATATCACTGGCACCTTATCAGATCCAGCAGTGATCATATATGGTATTCCACAGGGATCACCTTTTAGGAACCTTACCTTTCCTTCTATGTAAATGAAATCAGATTTGCAGTTTGTGTTGTTTTGTATGCTGACCATTCAACTGTGTTTGTGAGAACACAATGTGTCAGAAAACAAGCTTAGTCAAGAAATATTGAAATGAAGTAGCGTGCAACACAGTCTAACTACATCTGAGTAACTGGATCAAAAAATCAAAAGACAAAAGAAAGAGTTAGGCCTCACTTCCTTAGCCTGTAATTGGGAAACATGAGCACATTCCATTTGGTTGCTTAACCTAAAAAATCCTATCTGTTCAAAAGTTCAAAAGGCAGCACGCCAAAAAGCAGCTGTAAAACTTTTAATTTTATTAAACATCATCAAGTTTCTTTCAGAGCATGACCGTTGTTAGCAATGTGGCACGCACACAAGACAATCAAGTGAAGATCCCTTCCAACCGAGGTATGTAGTAGATTAAGATCAAAATATTGTTATAAGACAAGGTTAAGAATAAATCCATCATTAAGGCTGGTGTGAATCATAGCATCAAGCCTTTAATTCCAAGACATCTGGCTTTGGGAAATGTATGTTGGAATATCACCTCCTCTGATGAGGTCTCCTGTTTCAAAGGGAGTGAAACGAAGGGCAGACGGTAAAATGTCTGCACCTCATGGTCCTACTGTTCTCTTCTGATTGCTCTTCTGTGCTCAGCGACTGAAACAGGCCTTCGTGGCTCTTTTTGGTTTGTGCCATATGTAGACTTAAATGCAAGGGCAGACCCCATGTAGACTTTATTTGTAGAGCTGCAATTTTTGAATTGGCCATTTGAAATCTTTTGTTTAAATGGATGTTTAAAGCTCTTGCAGTTGTAGGTTTGATTACATTGCTCACAATGCCCACATGTCTCTGAGGGAGAGGGATCTTCTGTAAGAGAACACAGGGGGATATTTACAAATCTCTTGGAGCAAATTCTCCACAATGTGACAATTCTTCAGTAACCTCATTAGGCGGGAACTGCATAGTAAAAATACGGTCCATACGTATAATGTCATAACTAAAACACTTATTAATTGTGCAGCAATGTGTATAAATTGACAGATTGATGATATAGAGACCATGACCAGACCTTAACAATACTGACCTGTTTGCTTATACTATACACTATAACTTCATACAATGTAACTTAATTCAATTGACATAAAGAGGATATATGGCTGATTGCATTAGGTATTGTAGTTAAAATATAATGTTTATATATTGAGTATTCTTGTATCTGCCTATTTTGAGCCATTTTGTGTTTTTATCAAGTGTGCTTTATATGTATATATATATTGTTTATTTATAAAGCACATTCAAAACAACCAGAGTTGACCAAAGTGCTGTACATATACATATACATATACATATACATATACATATACATGTGTTTTATATGATGTTGATTGGTTATGGTCCCTCTGCTTTTTTTAAGACAATCTTCTGTCTGTGATAAATATGAAATATTGGTTTTCTTTTGGTGCCTCGTGATGCCCCTTGATAGTGAAGATGTTGTGTGAGTTCCTGTCAGGGAGCTGTTTTTGTTATTGTTGTGATGACCAGATGTGGGCAGGGGGTTGTGAAGCTCAGGATGACACGGCTGGTTTCCTGTGCAGCTGTAAGGGAGCTGTGCTGCCGTCTGCAATCATTGAAGCTGTCTGGGCAGCACATGCATGGCGGAGCTTGACAGGTGGGTTCCCTTCTGACCCCTAGTATGTCGGATAGGGCTACAGATGGCATACGAATAAAAATGCAGATATTTTTACTCTCCCAAATAAATAGAAAATATCAACACTAGGGCATCGCTAAGTCGTCTGGTTGACAGTGCAGAAATGAAATCATGCTCCAGTGTTTACAAACCTTGACAAGGTTAATGTTAATCTTTTTAATATTACCATGAATTTAAAAAAACATTCGTGGCCTGTTTAATAACGAGTCAAGAGGGTAATTTTATATAAAACACAAAGGATGTGCTGTGATCTTTATTCTTATCAGTCGAGGGCTTCCTTTGAAGGGTTAAGAAAAAAAAATCGCATTTGTTTGAATATTATGTCATCAATCATTTTGAATGAGCGTCACCTTCTTTCGTTGGATGTTTAAAACCCTTTAAACCTCTACAAACACAATCCATCGACACTTAAGTCCCATTAATAGCTTCTTTGGTTTTACTTCTTTGGTTTTCATTCTGCAGGGGTTGCAGTTAGAAATTTTACCTTCTTAAAGTTTGCATTTTAGCCCTTGCACCTTCCACCGCCACAAATAAAGGTCATGTGGTGCTGGAACAAATGAAGAGAAGGAAATAGCCGTGTCCTGGCCAATAGATAGCAGGGGGGGGGGGGGGATCAGACAGCGAAGAGACAGGATGCTGCAGCTCTCCTCTGAGTCTTTTCAAAAACAGTGTAAATCACTTGGACGGGCCCACTTTATCATTTCACGCCAGACTTTGTCACATAGGGAGGAGTATTGTTTGGAATGTGACTGTTTTTCATAAACAGATGGACGAGGCGCTAAATGGTGGTAGTGAGAATAATAGAAAAAAATGGGTTATTTTCCCAGGTGCTGCTGAAAACAAAGCTCTTTTATGGGTTATTCTGCATGAATAAATACTCAAGTGGAGTTAATACACTGTAGAGATGAAGCTATTCAAGGGGGGCACGGTGGCTCAGTGGAAAGTGCAGCAGATTCAATTCCTGGCCTACGCAGACACCTGATAAAAAAGCACAACAAATTTGCCTTCAGGGAGAAAAAAGTGGTGGATTTGGGAAAAAGCTCAATTGAAAAGCTTATCGATTTTATTTAACTTTTTTTTATTTGGCATTCATCAGATAGTCCAAACAACAGAGCAGAAAGACTGAAGAGAGAGAAATATTCAACAATCCTCCCAGCAGCCTTCACCATGTACTCCAGAGGTGTATGCAAACTTAAACTGTTTTTAAACCAATATATAATGAAATAAATAATTGCATGACTACATTGTGTAAAATGTATGAATAAACCAGAAATTTGTTTTTAAAATATTAAGGAAATCTTCCAATTCTTCTTCAGTTATTAAATCAGTAATGGAAAAGTTCTTTTTCATGTTTCATGCATCTTCCACAGGAGGCTTTATTTCATGGCCACTTTTATTTCTTTTTTTCCCAACAGCTTTATTTATTGATGACTTGCATAACATATGTAGTGACACAGGAACAAATAATGAACCGACAACCCAATGTTCCAACTGCAGCTCAGAACTGTAAGGCCATATTTAAGGCTTTAGTTTGTAGCTTGTGAGTCTGGTGTGTTTATATGCAGTGCAATGAATTTGTTTTGCTCATCATATGGTTTATTTATGTATTTACTGTCCATCAATGTTTAATGTTAATGAGATATCCTTGTAACCTACTCAGATGTGCTTTGTTTCAGCCTTGTGGCTGCTTTCAGACAGATTGTGTTGTCAGGAAAGTGAAGAATTAATTCACTGCACGCTTTTAAAAAAACATTTAATAATGAAATTGAAAATGTTTAGTCTCGGAGGACATCAAATAGTACCACCTGAAAACAATCTGAGCAGCTGGATAGAAAAACACTGATCCAAAGCAAACGGCTGTTGAATCTGATTTCTGTGACAAGACGTAGCTGCATCTCCCTCCACACACGACATGAAGGGCTCACAAATTAAAAAGCGTCTCAGCAGATTGCAGGTGGTCGGGTTCATTCTTCATCAATATGCACCATGCATGGGCTGCTACAGTTTGGAGATTTTCACCGGCTCTATCAGACTGGCAGTATAATGGCAAATTGTTTTTTTTTTAAAGAGAGGGATGTGTGATTCACACATCTGCAGCTAATATTTTCTCTATATACTTGTGGAATTTCTGGACCTGGTTTTTTAATATTCTTCTCATGCAGCACGGTTGTCAGTCCCAGCCCCTCCCTTATTCTGGGTGTTGCCCGAGGACTTCAAATCACCTCTAAGCTATAGATGCTGTTGTTACTTCACTGGTTGCTCAACCAATAATTCTTCTGCAGTGGAAAAATAAAGCACCAACTCATGAGCGCTGGCTGGAGGATGTAATGGCACATCAGTTAAAGTAAACCATTCAAGGCTGAGCCCAAAACTTTTATAAGATCAATAAGAACCTTTTCTGTCCCAACAAAGTACCTGTTTCCATATTAAAATAGGGTTAGGGTTAGTAAAATCCTTGTCCAGTGTGCCAGTCAAATCTGGAATCATACTATATGGATGTAAATTTCCTAATCCCTCAGAGTAAATATCAAGTTCAGTTCAGTATTTCTCAAGTCAGTCTAAAGACTCTGCAGTGTCCTTCAGTATGAATGTGTGCATGCGTCTCTTTGTGTTTGCTGTGTGGTGCACTACCCACTTGTGCTTCCCTGCCTTCCACCCACTGCCTGCTGGGATAGAAAACATGTGCAGGTGACGAGGGAGATGAGGTGGATGAAATAATTATGATATTCCATCCTATTTAAAAACATCACCGTAAGCAGCACATCCCCGACAACATGCAGTGGTCACGCTGTCCTTGATTAGCAACCTGCAGGTAATAGCAAATGCCAGCAGAATAACAAAAAGTCCAAAGCATCTCTCATAGATTATCCATCAGCTCAGATTTTTAGGAAACATGGAAACAAGCTGGCCTGAAGCTGAGTGAAAGATGGATTAAATGTGTAATAACACAGTAGATGATGCGTGACTGGTATTTATGTGGTTTCAGCTGTTTCTGTTGTCCGCAGTGCGTCCAGTGTCCTGCCAAGTGAGTGTTTGCCTGGAGCCAAAGAAATCCTGCTTCATCCTGAGTCATAAACAGACAATTAGTTCCAAATACAGCGTCATTGAAATGGATGCTATAGTTTTGTGGCATAAAAATGTTACAACAAATTAGTGTTGAACCTTATTGGACGACATGACAGCTCTCCAAAAGTGAAGCCGAGTCATCTTGATCGGCCCCTGGTGGCTGGCTGCAGTGGGCTATAGTGGATCAGACATGGATCAAAGTACACATTAAATAAATGTTTCTTTAAAGACAGCGTCTGTTATTTTTGCGGTTTCTTATCACACTGATGTGTGTTCAGTAGTTCGTTTTTTCCAGTTAGTTTGGTTTTCATGGTTAACAGTTGAGACTGACTTGTGATTGGTGGAGTGCATGTATCAGTGGGACCTCGATGCCCTGGCTCCACACCATGATTCCTACTGTGCAGACTCTGGCTCCCAATGAGGGCAAGATGGCGGCACCCATATACAGGATATTCTAGCTTCATTTTTGTTGGGGGAAGTGAAGATGCATCGTGCATCTTGATATACAATCTATGGGTTGAATGTTTCAAGCCACTGGGTGTGGTGATGTGTGGCCAGAGTTGTGTTGCACCCGTAACCAGACCCAACAATGACAGGTTAGAACAGGTGAGTGGGTGAAATATATGAATACTTACTGTATATACTCAAGAATTTAAAGCCACCATAATAATAGAATTTATGTTCCACCTTGACGCCACCTTGTGGTAGAATCCCAAAGGGTAACTGAGGCAGGCACAACTGACCTGACCTGCAAGATACCTGAGATGAATGGGAACACTGCAGCAAATAGACCTGGGATTCAACTGGGATTGACATTTTTTTTCTACCAATAAAATGATGATGTTATAAGAATGACTCAGTTCACTTCAAAATACTTTATTTGTCCCTTGACGGTAAATTTAAAACACAAGTGCACATGGACTTAAGCTCCTAAAAACTCTTAAATAAAAAAAAAAAAAGGCAATTCATATTGTAATGATTTGAGAAAAGAGCTGAAGTACACAAGGGTTAATGTCAGTAGCTAATCAGTGGCTGGCTTCAGTAGCACAGCTTGACCGTATTCACATTTTAATGTCTAATTGCCCACAACTTTGTATCATAACTGTGCTTTGTGCATCTATTTCAACTTCCATGTGTTTGTCTGCTTCTCTGTCTTTCAAGACCTGGTCACCACGTCCCTGTGGAACAGTCCCCTGCACCATGGTTTCCTGCAGACGATGACAAAGCAGACTGACACAGTTATTGATTTCTGACATTTACAATGCTAAGTGTATTAAAATGTTGGGATATGGGTAAATACTTCACCACTAAATGTATTTAGATTTTGTTGGCTTAAATAGCATTGAGCATTTTGAACATTGATCGTGCTGGCTTAGACAAATGTCCAGAGCAAAACAGGAATAATTCTACTTCAATACACGTATGTCCTTGGAGTAGAATTGCTATAAAGGGCCCTTGACACCCACAAAGCACAACCCTGCTATATTCAATAAGTTCAATAAGCCCTTTAAAGTGATAAGAATAATGTGATGAAATGATACAAATTAAATATATTTCTTATTATAACTTGTCTGGGGGAAAAGAATCACACATGTACAGGTCAGTGCAGATTGCAGGTTGAAAATCAAAGAAAACCCCCGAATAAATGCGTGAACAGGGATGAGCAAAGTACATACACCAAATGTATTTTGAAATAAAATACCAGATACTGTAATTATAAGTGTATCAAAATATATATAGTATATATATAAATGTTTGTAATGTTTCAGAAGTGCAGCATACATACTTACACCAGCTCAACTCCCTAACCTCTTCTCATCTTCATCTGCCTCTCTCTTACTCATGTCTCTCCTCATAGGCTACTGCCTATCGATGCTCCAATCTCGCTCTGACTAGCATAAGAGGGAGAAGGACCTTGAGGCGTGCACCCACGCAGTCTTGTTCAATAGCACGGAGTTATAAAACAGCCCCCACTAAGTTACACACTTAGAAGTTGTGAGCTACAACAAACACCAGTGGTAGATGGAATAACAACCTGTTGTTTCATGGCTTTGCAGCACAACGTTGTTAATGCCAATGAGGCACAAAACATGTGTGCGTTTCCAAACCATCTCGTGGCATTATAAAGTAACCTTGTACAACAACTCTGAAACAGTTTACAGTTTTTTTCCCGTGCACAACCAACGAAAGCTTAACATAGGCTGAAAGTAGCAAGCTAGCATTGACTGTGAGGGCTACTAACACTCCTATGATACTAAAACAAACACCAAAACCTAACAGGAACTGTTAAGAATAGTAGCAATTTATGCTAAAAATCGATGGAGCTGGTAACCAACAAATTTCTCACCTTGTGTTTCTTCTTCTTTGGGTCTCGCTTCTTGCTGGATCATCAATTTTCTGAACCTTAATGTTCTGATCTCAATAAGCCTGGGCAAATAACTGAGCAGACACCAATTTATTTTTATGTACACATCTCAAAGAAAGTATTTTAAAGTATTTTTAAACTAAAAAAATACAAAACACTTCATAAAATACAAAATATGTCATAAATACTTCCCATCCCTGTTCAATGCAGATGCTTCAGCAGAGTGCAGCAGAGGTCACTGAATGGATGTGCAGTTGGGTTGACTGGGCCTCCAGGATGTTAGTTTTTCCTTCATTTTGTCATCCATGTGTAGATTAGAAGCTACGTTCCTTCCACCTCCTCTGGAGTGAGAACAGTTTTTCCTCACTTGGATATAACCGGACCCTGGTTTTACTGAGTTGTATTCAGTGTTGGGAAAGTTGATTTAACATTTTTATCAATTTACGCATTACTTGTCGATGGAGCTGCCTCAAAGGGGCTTTAAAACACCTCCGCTACCACACATCCCATATTCATTATTTAATACAGGCAGAAACAGAAAACATCATAAACCTTAGATTTCAACAGGCTGCTGCTTGGAGTATTTACTGATCATTAACAGCGAGCCTTGCCCCGGGCCTATAAACTGGTCCACCATTCCAAAATTTTTTTTTACGGATACACGAACTGAAGTAATTTCATCAACTTTTATATGTAACTTTATTATCAATAAAAAGAATATGAAAACACCAACACTATATCAAATGTGCAACAAACATTGATGAAGGAAGGACGGCTTTAGCTTCCTCAACAAGCTTTTAGTTTTACCATGAAGACCTGTAATGCTGGTTTAAATGAAACCTTAAAAGGTTCAGTGTGTAAAATTTAGGGGAAAGGGATCTATTGGCAGAAATTGAATATAAAATAATCCTAGGGATGTTATTACTAATGTGTTTCATCTAAATTGTACTAATGTTGTTTTCTTTACCCTAGAATGAGCCCATTACATCGAAATACCTTATATTTACATCGGGAGGGGTGGTCCTTTCTACGGAGGCCACCAGGTTTTTTACAGTAGCCCAGGCTGGACAAACTAAACACCTTTTGAGTTTTTATGACAACGGAAGGCTACCACAGGTTCTCTCTCATGTTTGGAAGCAAGCGGAGGGTGAGGTGAGGGGTATACAGCTGCAACATGCAACTTCACCACTAGCTGTCACTGAATTCTACACACTGAACCTTTAAATAAGTAAATCAAATGTGCATGTAAAACAACACAACCATTATTAACAAAGCATATGCATGTAAGATCAACCATATGTGAACAAAGTCGATGTCATGTATTGATGACATATCAGATAACAACACAATAATACAAGCAGAGCAGAGAGGAGAAGGTCAACAACGTGTTGTGTTAAGTACAGACGTCACACCCACATGTCTGTGGACCAAATATCAGCATTAGTTAAATGCATGCAATTTGGTGACAGTGGATGTTAACAGTTGCTAGCTATGTTCAGAGCACAAGCAGCTCAGGCTGTTACAGTAACAACCAAATCACCACGGTAATTACGGTCATTAAATGGTACAACTAACCATCAGGAAATGTAGCATGGTACACTGTGAAACTAGTGACGTTTCATTCCATTTTAGCAAAAACACAAAGTAGTTGACTCACAATAAGCCTAACGTTTCTGAGGCCCCTGGAATTATCCATTCATTGGCTATATAGGCCTGCTATACTAATGAAATGACATTGTCTTATCATGCAGTGCTAACAGGGTTGTGTGACCTTCTGTGTTTTGTACAGAGGCTTAGGATAATTACTGTACAGCTTTGTCACACATAAAGCCCTGCTTTTGTGAGGCACTGACACGTTTTAATACAATCAACAACAGAAACCCCTGATCAGTGAATTAATTATATCAAACCCAGCGTGCCTTTCAAAATAATAGGCCACCTTGTCTATCTCACAGGCACAATGGGGAACTGATACCTCCCCATTATTGCTCTCCACACAGGAGTTCCCATCATTTGTGTTTGCAGCCGTGCTGCGGCACAGGGCGCGCTGGCCTTTGTGCCAGTAAATCCCATCAACTCTGTATGCTAAGGTGAGGGGGGGCTAGGGCCGTGTGTTGTTAAAAAGACTGGACTTGAAGTGATGAAATCAAAGGGATTGTGCCACCCTGACGACACTGGAGGAAATAACAGCCTCTCTGATGTAGTTGCAGGGCTCTTTAATATTTAATTTAAAAAAGCAGGAGAGAGGGGATGCTGGCTTCAAAATGCCGTGTTTTCACTTTGCTCACCAACAATGTAAAAGCATTTTGATGGTGGTGACGGTGTTGTATCATGTTGTTGCCTTATTTCATGACACACAGTCCCCGACACATGGGCCTAATGCAGCTGCAGTGGAAACACTGAAGGATTGTGTCACCTTGTTGGCATTTCCCCTGCATGTGTATTCATGTTGAGAACTTGTTGACCGACAGGGACATTTTTGCAGGACCCACACCAGCTTTTGTGTTTTGTTGTCTGGCTTTACGCATTCATTCCTCCCTGAAAACACACTGACTGTACGCGTGCATGTGCGTCTTCCTGCCTCCTGCCTCCCTGCATCTGACAGCGTCCCTCCCTCTTTCTCTCTCTCTCTCTCCTCCTCCTCCTCCTCCTCCTCCCTCTGTCATTAGGCTTTTCGCCGGCTCTACACACCGACACACTCCCTTCCCCTTAAACCCGGAGAATAAACACGGAGCGGCGGCAGGAGCAGGACTAACCTCCCCCTCTCGGTGCGCACCATCCATGGTCCTCTCCTGGAAGCCTGTCTGACAGGAGGGTATGTTGAAATATTCATATTTCCTTGCTCCCCTTGCCAGTTTGCTGCTGGCGGAATAAGCGCAGCATCGACTGTGTCAAACGATTTGTTGAATGTGGGGGTTTGGATTGTCGAGGTGTTTCTCATTTGTACGCGTAATAATTCGTCCCTGATTGCGGCGCGTTGATATGATTCTCTCTGCGCGTTTCGGCTGCTGCAGTGAGCGAAGCTTGTACGTGTTCGAGCTGCAGCTCCTCAGCACACCATCATTTTATATCGCGCACGGACTTTGCCCACTTGCTTGCCGACCTCTACCGGGGGAGGACTCATATGTCGTGGGACTGGAGCAGGCGCGAGTTGTAGCGTGGTTTTGTGGCCCAGTGGCTCCGGTCAGGGCTGACAGCAGAGATCTGTCGACCTGCAGCCAGGCGGTCAGAGCTCCTCCTGCTCCCTCTCTGCCTGTGACACTTAGAAGCAGGATCTTATCACTACACAGCAACACTTTCATCTGGGAATCCCCAGGTGCCTCAAAGTTGTGATTTCAGAAATCATCTGTTTGGTGTCTATATGTGTGTGTGTGTGTGTGTGTGTGTGTGTGTGTGTGTGTGTGTGTGTGTGTGTGTGTGTGTGTGTCAGGCTGCTGTCAGGGCAAACTGGATGCCATTAGCTTAGTCACTGTATTCACACACACCCATCACTGTAATTATGCAACGGCCACACTGACTGATACACACCAACAGGAGGACTTGCACAATGCTGCCATCGTCACACCCTCTCTAAAGCAGCACCTCTGGCACAAAGTGGTCGAGCTTTGCTTTTGTCACAAACTCAAGTTGATTTGTAGTTCATGTTTTTTTTTTTGTAAACTCACTGTGACTCAGGCTGTCGGTGTAAAGGTTGTGAAAATACAGACTTCAGCTGAGGACTGTGGAGATATTTAGCAGCAGAGGTGAAGCAGCACTGTTGTCGTTTTTTTCTCCTGCATGCTCAGACAGGTCCATGTATGGAAATGGCTTCACCTTTGCTCCCCTCCTTGCTTTCCACTAGTTTTGTGGAATTACATACAGTACTGAAGAGCAATGTGTCAGTCAACTTCAGGATGCTTTGCTACGACTGTTCTCTGTGGCTGTGCATCAAGTTTGCTCCAACTTTATTTCAACCTTAAATGTCTCTATAGCTGCTGTCAGACATGCATTGCACTCCAAATAATCCCCTGACATTCTGTGGAGGGGCTGTATGTGAAAACGCAAATCATCAAGTCATTTGTTTAGGACATTCTCTGGAGTGTCTCCAGCAAGTCCCCTAACAATGTCCGAATGAGCCCATGTGAGAATATATCTTATATTTGTCTGTTTTTCGCCTGCATGCTCTGAAAGGTCCATGTATGGAAATGGTTTCACCTTTCTCCCCTCCTGGGTACAGCCAGGATACATCCTCTGGAGGCCGCAAGTGAGTGGGCGCGTTGATGACATTTCTAACACACGGCAGATGCAATACTGTAAAACACAAAAAGGAGACAAAAATCTCAGGATGAAGAAGTGAAGCCATGCAAAGAGACGACAGAGACAAAGATGTCAACTTGGATAGACAACATCTCTGCAGCGAAATGTATACGTCAGTTATGTCCTGCTTCCTGGATGCTGCACCACGGTCCGGAAATGTCTCTTGTGTCGTCTCCTGAGTATGTGAAAGGCAAACTTAGGACAACGTCCAGATGAAACATTCTCCGGAGTTCGTGCTGTTGAGTTCCAGCAAAGTCCTACAAAGCTTTATCCTTAAAATGTCTTTTGACATGTCTGACTCTTAACACAGCCTACCATGACACATTTGTATTTGTTTGTTAAGGTGCTAGCATTGGCTCAGCACCTCTGCAGCATACTGGCCTTCGCTCTGTGGGCTCGTGATACTTGGTCACACTCTTCCTCCAGGGTACACACTTTGTCAGCCTCAGCTGCCAGACCTGCTGTCACACTGCATCAGTGTCGTCAACATAGGACACACTCCTGAGCCTGCTGTGTCAGCGAGCCTCCCCGCTGAGTATGACCTGATGCTTCTTCCCCCTCCTAACAGCCAGGAAGCCATTACATCATCTCAGCATGAGCATCAGTTTCCCCCCCACTGTTTGCTCATCAGTGCTTCGGCACAAATTTGTGATCCCACAGAGTTCAGACACACTGAAGTGAATCAAAGTTAAAGATTCTGTACGGCTTCATTGTTTGTAGTGTAGCCTATACTGTATGTACACAAAGTCTCGCTGCTATAGCGTGTATATGTTAGTGTTTGTGTGTGAGTTCCGATGCCCCAGGGTGCTGCTGGGATTTCAGAGCCCAGCATGCTGCCTACCTCCATTTGCAATTCAAATGAGAATGCATGAGGCTTCTATTGGCTGAGCGGCCCTCCTCTCCTCTGTGTCTCATTGGAGCCAATCACTCCCTGTACTTGCAAGTTGACTCAACCATTTCTTATTGACTTTTCCGCTGGAAAATCTGAGCAGTTGTTGCTTTCACCTCATGACACAGGACCAGAGGAGAAGAATATTTTCAAGTGGCCATCTTAGTTTATTTTGTATGTACTGCTACAGTATCTTGTCATTGGCATGGAATAATGCAAATATGTGTTGGGTGACCCTGATGCTGCAGAGGCATGCAACAGGTACCTTGTGTGTGTGTGTGTGTGTGTGTGTGTGTGTGTGTGTGTGTGTGTGTGTGTGTGTGTGTGTGTGTGTGTGTGTGTGTGTGTGTGTGTGTGTGTGTGTGTGTGTGTGTGTGTGTGTGTGTGTGTGTGTGTCTGTATGCGTGCGCGTCTGCATGTGCTGCTGTCCGAGCTGAATGTTCTTTGACCCGTCATGTTTTTGTAGCTTGGTGACCGTGGTCACATCTCTTCCTGTCTGCTGAACTCCACTCGAGTCACCAAAAAATGACGCACACAAAGAAACACACACACACACACACACACACACACACACACACACACACACACACACACACACACACACACACACACACACACACACACACACACACACGTACTTCTTTACTAATGTGGACCTTCACTGATACAATGCATTCCCTATCTCCTTACCCCAGGCATTACCCTTTTTTAAACGAAACTATGTTTGCCTTTCTTTCACAGTCTGTTTTTTCCTCTTTTAAATCATACTTGGGATATTCTCCAGCTTGTCCTATGTTCTATAATGGGAAAGTGTGTAGTTTAAAAAGGCATAGAGGTAATGATGTCTGATCTACTGAGCGGGCCACAAGGCTTTCATAGTACTGCCATACAAGCCAGTAGCCAGTCAGATTTACCTTTAGCCTCAGGTTTGGCCTGTATCATTGATTACAAGGCTGAAACATTTGATGATGCTATGGTGCACAACTGAGGTTCAATCCTCTGATGCCATGAACCTGTTTTATTAGAACACAACTACTCTTACCACCAGTAACCACGGGTCTTGCTGGATGCAAGACTGACATCTTTGAGGGCTTGATTGGCTGTTGCACCACACAGAGCAAACTACAATGGCTAACATATCCTGACTGTTAGTTGCTATTGTAAGTAGAGCTTCAGAAATGCTGGATCTTACATTTACTATAATGCAACTGAGTTGCTTTTTTGGACCTTCCCTTCCTGGTGAATGCCCTCATCTCAATCCACCATTCCACTCTGTGGTGACAGGGCTTTTCCAGGTGCCCTTCCTTCTCCCACATGGCTCAACGGTTGTTCTCCTCGTTGTCCGGGCTGATTGCCGGGCTGTGTAGGCGGGGCTGTATCCAGGGGAGGTGGGGCTGTACGTGGAGCCTTTAGGACTGGTTGTGAAGTACGTGGGAGATGTGGCTGGATGGATGCTTGGGTGAGGTTGGGGAGCAAGTTGGGAAAGGATATCTTAAACCCTTAAACCAGCACCAAGTCAAAAATGTAACTTGTCTTCTGAATGAGACAAGTGGAGAAGGACGTCCCGAGGGTTTGTCATGGACAACACATGTATCATTTTAAATATTAATTTCGACACAGAACTTGGTATTTACAACTTTCCATAAGCAAATGGATTGTTTACACACCATACCTCATAACTGAGAGCTGATCACTTGCGAGCAGCACTGTGATATTGATTGTTGGCTGAAACAGCTGTAATCGCAGCTCTCCAGTGGCCCAGTGCACTGCAGCTTTATGTTTGTTTACCCAATGAACAGAGACCTAATCTTATTCTGTTTTACACGCTCTCTTTTTATGAGCTTTGTTTCGAATGACCAAAAGAGGATCACACGACATTACAGCAGCTCAGACCAGCGACAGTTCTCATTGTGGCCGTTGTGCTTTTGTTTTGTGTGAATTGTGCTGAGCCTCATAGGGATGCTGCAGCCACTGCAGTCCTGTCAAAATCTTGTTACGGTGCAGGCTCAAACATTGTATTGCCTCACTGCTTCAATAGTGAGTGGGGCCACTGCCAGCAGCAATGTCCACAGTTATCTGGTCCACCTCCCTCCTTCTACTCAGGATCTCTTCCCAAACCAGTTGCAATCCTGTTGCCGTCTGTCTGATCAGGGCTTTATTTTTAGCTTTGGTTTTTACTCACACAGCTTTGGGCGATTTGTTGCCTTCCTCACATTGCATCATTCTGTCTGCACTCGGTTGTGAGAGGAGAGAAAGAGAAGCCATTCGTTTGCCATGAGACGGTTTTATTCCACTGTTCTGTTTCCCAATTTCAGTCATAAAGCTTTCACATGATGGGAAGCATCACTTTGTCCTTTCCGAAGGGGAGACACAGAGCTTTTTCCACGAGCAGCGGCTCAGCGTGCCTCAGCCTCATGATAACAGTGAGTCAGCAGGTTCTCTCTTTCTTCCTCCCTCCTTTGCATACCTACACTCGTCTCCCTTGCTCCCTCTTGCTTTCTGCCTTCTTTGAACAAATCCCCTGACTCTCACGGATGAGACCCATCATGTTGTTGTCTGGCTTTGATCTGGTGCAGGGATACCCATAGTGCCACTCTTCTTTCTTTTCTTTTTTTTTGCCCCCTACAGAAAAGCAAAATCTATATTTCAGGCAAAGTTGGTTCATGTGAGGAAAGAGAACACTTCTTTCCAGGCTGTTGTGGAAATACTTCACTCCAGCTATTTTGCTGCAGTCTTCCAAAAAACCGAGCCAGCAGCTATTGTTTTCTTTTGGCCACTTAGCATTTAGCAGCATTAATTAGAGCCTCTGCATTCAACAGTTGTGGAGGAAGGCTAATTCCATTGTTGGTCTGTGTCCATTTCCCCGTCGAGTACACTGCACAATTGGCCAAGTCTCTCAAATTGTAAAAAGCTGGTGGATTGAGAAAAAATACGTATGTAAGGTTGATCTTAGTGCAGATTATTTATAATTACATAAAATAAAACACAAAAATGGGATTAGGAGAGATTAGTCTTGCAGAAAAGCAAAAAAACAACAACAGTACTATGTCTCCTTCTGTAGGATAAATTGAGTTGCTCAAAATTATTTTTACTGCATGTTGCAGGTAAAGTGAAACTGACTCTGGCCTTTCAGGGTGATGCTGCATGTTGAGCGATGACATTTGCTCCTGCTGCTGTGTGGTTAGTATGAAAATGTGTTTTTGGCAATGGTCTGATGAGTACAAAGTACTCCCAGTCCCTTTGGGCCTGTCGTTTGGCTTCTAAACTGGTCAGACAGGTTGGAAGGCAGACCCAGACACAGCCGCAGTCATTGGTCCACACTTTGTGCACTCACTCTAGGTGTGTGTGTGTTTGCTGTTCTCAGTTATGATCTGTGGAAGCACGTGACACACGTCTTGTTTGTTTACTGTGTGGTTCATGCTTATCGGTTGTTGCACCAACTCGTTTGTTGCTTTGTTTTGCAAAAACCACACACACACACACACACACACACACACACACACACACACACACACACACACACACACACACACAGTCTCCATGATATTACATTGACTTCAGCTGTGTTTCCACTGCAGGAACTTTCCCCAGGAACCTATGCAGGAACTCTGTTTTCCACCACAGGGACCAGGGTCTGAGTTAAGTCCCCTCAAAAAGGGGCTCAGTCAACTCACAGTCAATCTCTTCATTAGCTCCTAAAGGCTTTCTTTTAGTTCCTTGAAAAAAGTTCGAAACACAGCTTTACATAAATTTCCACCAACCTTAACCATAAATAGTATTTTTGAACCTTAACCTTCAAACATCTTCACCTTTACATTTAAAATGTGCTCCTTTTACATGAAGAGTAAATAAAATCAGGTTATAAAGACTAAAACCTTGTTTCTATAGATAATCCATCAGAGGGATAGTTCAGGTATGGTTGCATCATGGTATTTGCTGGGATTAAGGGATCATGTAAGTGCATTTAATGCTGAAGTTGTTAAAGTAGAGTTAGTAAAGTGCTGTGGGGGCGAATGGGAGACAAAGCAGCTACTTGAAGAGTTGAGTCAGACAGGCTGAGGCACTGAGGAACAACAGTGCCTATCCAGATCCACTGACAAGGGCCAAACCACAATGGCATGTGTCAAAACCATAGGTGTGGGTGTTTTGATGGGTTTCTTATGCCACTGTGGTCGACCTGCCCTTTAGCAAAATCTTGAAAATTCTATGGTGCATTCACGTGTTGTTCAGAGCACTAGATACTTTAATGGTAGCTCAGAAAACGTTTTGGTGCGAGACACTTTCTGGCTGTTGTTCAGAAAGTGGTGCAGGCCACTTGTAGGAAGGTTTGTGGTGCAATCCCTGAAACCTCCAGTCTGCATACTGAAGTGTCCTCGGGCAAAAGGTTTCAAACCATTTCAAACCATCATCCCTAATGGTTGCACTGTCGGTGTTTGAGTGAGTGTGTGTGTGTATGGATGAATGCCATGAAGTGTAAAGTGATATTATCGATTAGACTAAAGGCCTATAAAGAAATATAAGTGCAGTCCATTTACCATATAAAAATCTGTTTATGAGTCCCACTTAGGAACAGCATTGCTTACTCGTTCAGTTCATTCAGGATTTGACTCTCAGTGCAGATAGGGAGGTTTGTTTGCAGGGATATACACTTTCATCTGCACTTTCATGCAATCGTAACAGCACCTAAAAATACACTTCATTCAAAAAAGTATAACACTGACGGTACGGATATAAATATCATCCATTATCTATACTGCTTATCCATTGAGGGTGGCTGGGGAGCTGGAGCCAATCCCAGCTGACGTTGGGGCGAGAGGCGGGGCACACCCTGGACAGTCTATCAGTGTATCACAGGATCAACGCCAGGATTGCCTCCAAGTGAACCATGTTAACTCTCATGCATACCTATAAGTCTCCAATTAGACTATCCTCTATCTGCATATAGATACAAACTCCACACAGAAAGACCCCAGTTGAACAGGGTTTCAAACCGGGAACCTTCCTCTTGCATTTATGTTGGTCGTAGCTGAATCAGCTGCTGCTCTGCTGTTCCTCTCACTGCCGTGTTTCTCAGTGAGCTAATCTGTGTCCTCACCTCATTAATAAGGCTGTTGATTTATAATCCGAGCAGGTGCTCTCTTCTGCAGCAGGTCCCTTTGAAGCCATACACTGGTGTTGTTACAGCAATGTCACAGTCGGTACCCTGCTCCAGTTTGTGTCAATAGTAAAACTACTACAAATCCCAGTCCTGCTGTTCAGCACAGCAGCAGTGGTTTGTAACAGAAATGTATCGCTGTTGCATTTTTGGGGGGGGTGGTCCACTGGTGACTGAAACCTCGGTGTGTTTGCGGTTGATCACTCATGCGTGTGTGTGTGTGTGTGTGTGTGGTGTCACGTCCCAGCACACTCTCACTTCTCTCCCTCACCTGCACTCAGAGAAGTTGGAAGGATGTAAGGCAACTCTTCAGTAACGGTCTCGTTCTTTTGCCGTCAGCAGCTCCCCCTGTGATTGTCAGATGTTTGTGCCGCAGGCTTTTTCTCTAATTGTTTCACAGTTTTTTTTAAGAGCTTTTCTCTTGGTTCGCTGTTTTCACTCGGCACGTGCTGATCATTCATGGCTTCTCTTGTCACGCATTGATTACTTTTTCACTCTTTTGTTTTTAGGTTGGCAGCGATAATGCGCAGCTCCTTTATAATTCATGCTGTGATTGATGTCCCTCTGGTTGCAGTTTTCATGCTGCAATCTCACCAGACACTTTTACTCCAGCACCACTCAGCGCTGCCAAACACACCACAGTCCACAGATTAAGATGCTTGGTGTCGGCTTTCGGCTGCCATTCAGCAAACCACACACTGTTGTCCGCAGCAGTAGCGGCGGTGCTTGGCAAGTGACCGATTCTGCTCAGAAAAGTTGAAAAGACAAGTTGCGGGGCGGCATTGAAAACCTTTACAGCCTCCTTCTCTCTCTGTGCCAGTTGCTGTCTATACCTAAACAAATACTCAGCTCCTTCTTTAGCATCTTTACAAATCCTCTGACACTGACACCAATAACACAGAGAGCTCCAATAGCTTCCTTTCAGCCCCAACACTGATCCTAATAAGGAGATGAATGGCTCTGTACAAACAGTCGAGTTGAGCTGGGGACTGGATGTATGCCCACGGCCTCTCTCTCTCTCTCTCTGCGTGATGTGAGTGAAATCCTGTTTCAGTCTCCTCTCGTCTGCCTCTGGTCCTCTGTTGAACTCCGTCAGTGGTGAGTTCAGGTGTGGACAGACGCGACAGCTCCCGCCCCTTCTGGACTAGTCAAAGTTAGAGGTTCGTAGGGATGCACCGATCTGATTGTGATATCCGATATTGGTCCGTTACTGACTCAAATGGCTGGATTGGGTATTGGTTAGTGTTGGGTACAGAAAGTAGTCCAATTTGCCTGAGCAATAAAAAGCCTCTCTCCATTGTCAGCTGTCGTTTTGTGCTTTTTTTTAAAGAGAAAAGTAACAACCCTGGCACCGTTAAGGCAACGGAACCGTTTTAAAAGTATCTATTTGGCACCTGTAGCTGATAAATCCCAAACAATATCCAACCTAGTATTGTTGACAATAGGGCAGCTGATCTATATGATTCAGTTCTATGTTATACTATGTTTTATTCCATGTGCATGTGCTGCAGCATGCGTAGCTGCTCTGCTACTGCTTTGTTCTGTATTCTTGAGAAATATCACAGGTAAGACTGTGAACAGGCTGATTTGTCTGTTGACGTCCCTCTCCCCAAACAGTGAATACACTTCTCATTGGTCACGATCACTGAGACGTGTGCTCAGTGTACACACGCCTGACAGAGGTGTGAGATTTGAAAACTGGCAACATACCTACATGCGCAGTCTGCCGGCAAAAGGGGGGGCTGAGGTGAGCGGCTGACAGCACTAATCACACACATACCTGAGGACCTACTCACCACCGGTGTGTGTTCTGTTTGTGTGTTGACATTGTTGAAATCTGGATATATGCCAAACTAAAATATGTTGCTTACACTACATATTGGTGTATCAATAAATTGAAAAAAAAAAAAAGATCAAATAGAATTTTGTTCCATATGCTTGTGTATGTGGTTTTAAGATAAAGGTCTGCAACATTGTCACATGAATAATTTATGTGGAATAATTAGTCTCTTCTACTGTAAGTTATGTGAATGCGAAACGCTTTAATGCAAAAAAAGAGAACAGAACTTTTCATAACTCATTTGCCAGTTTTTACAATTTAAACCAGCGTTGTGGAAGTGAGATGAACAACAAGTGAAACGAAAGTACTGACCTTCTTTAATGTGTAGTTGTGGAATACGCTGTATTGTATAATTTAAATACATATAACATTATAGCTTATAATAATTAGCTGTGATGGTGTATAATAAGAAAGGGATTGATTTGATCAAATTGTTCAGATTAAATCAGCAGGGATGGTGAAAGGGAAAGAAAAAGCCTCATTGAATTCTCCAAAAGTCTGAATGTAGTAATGATACAGATTTATTGACTGTATGGAAATCATGCCACACCCTCAGCTCTTTGTTTCTCATACACAGAGAAAAACTAAATTCGAATCACAGCACTGGATGCTAACAAAGTTCTGTAAAGATGATCTGTGCAGGAGATTTTGTATAAACATACAACAGGAGAAGAGGCCATTGTTGGAACTAATTTCTGTGCACGGATTTGAAATTGGTGTGCAATAAAAAGACTCAAAATTCTTTAAGCCACTGTCTCAGCTCTTGTTTATTCCTCAGCAGAGAGTGGGAGGCGCTCACCATAAACATTTACCTTGTACATTTGCACATGTTGTGTAACAGATAGGAAAATGTGGGAGTGAAATGGAGCACCGTCACAACATTTCTGCGATTATATGTATTTTTGTTGTTCCTTGGTAGCAGGCAGGAGGTGCATTTGATTTTTTTTACCAGCATATCTTCACACTCTGCCCTTTAACTCGACACAAAGACAATAAATTAGCTGTGAAATGTACCCACAGAAATAGAAGAAGTCTCTCCCACAGGGCAGGGTTTACACAGAATGACTTCTTAGGGCTGTAAAATGTGTAACTGTTTCATTGAATTTGGCATTTTCCTATAATGTGTTTGTCTTTCACACATTACAAAAGGCAGCCCAGGCTAATGTGTGTTTACAGAGAATTTACTGCAAGGATGGAGAAGGGCTTGTGGTCACTCACTGTTTAGCCTGAGACCAGAATGGAATTTTTCCTCTACACCTGAGTCATCACCGCTCACCATTACTCAGGTATTTGCTTATGAACCATGTCATAACAGCAGCCTTATTTTAGCCTCTGGCTGTTTCACGGATTATTTTCATGGCCAGACTGGCCTGTAGCTAAACCGTCTGTTCACAACAACACAGCCACAATTCTTTCTCTCTGCTTTCGCTCAACTGCAGAGACAAGAAATTACAGCAGACAATGCGTGAACAGATCAGGAGACCGTAAAGTTCCTCCTAGTTCCCTCGCTGTGACGCAATCTGCCTTCAAATGCAGCCTCCGAAGGATGCAGCCCCTGAATTGAGACACAGTTATAGCTGTGCCATCTTTTGCAATGGTTTACTAGTGCCTAACTGTAGATAATTGTGCCACCAACTGCTTATCTTGATGTGCTCAACTCGTTTTATTCCCATAAATAGAACTGGATGGAAATGAACATTAATAAAAACATTTTTGGCAAATATGACTGAAATGTTGGATACAACGACCTGTCCAGGGTGCACCCCTCAAAAGGGTAAGCGGTATAGATAATGGATGGATTGACGGATGGATGGATTGACGGATGGATGGATATGCATCAATGATAAGCAGATTTCGTTACCTTTGGACAGAGCCAGGCTAGCAGTTTCCACCTGTTTCCACTGTTTGTGCTAAGCTCAACTCACTGGCTGTCGGCTTTGGCCTTATATTTGGCATGCTGATATTGTTTTTTGAATATATTAATCGTCTGTACAGCATTGCAGCTATCAGCCCTAAATGTGAGGTTCAATATCTCATCTAATGACACAACCTGCTCTATACTGGCCGAGCCCCAGCCGCCCCTTATATGTGACAGACGTGTTTATTGAATGTTCCTTGTCGCTGTAAGTGCTGATTCTTGTAAAAGGAGGATTTGTGCAGTTGCTCTTCCAAATGCCTCCACACAGTCTCGGCCAAGATGAGCTGCAACGCTGCCATCTGAATTCCCAAACAGGTAAACAACAAAGCAAATTAGATAACTCCAACACTGTCTCAATGACACATTGGACATTTCAGTGCGATTGATATGCCCTTGCTGTGACTACAGTCGCATGAGCCCATTAACCAATGTAGCCTACATTGATGTGTGGAACAGGGTGGAACCAAATCAGTCACTTCCCTGTGCTGCTTTGTGTCGTCACTTCATACCTCACACTCTACCTGAAATCCATATTTATTACATCCAGGTTTTTAAATATTTCATGTTCAGGGGACCATTTTCACTTATTGTAACAATCCCTCCTAATTTGAAGTGTTGGTATTTAACATCTCTGCATTAAGAGAAATGTTCTTTTGATTCTGAGTGAAACACAGATGGATTTCATCCGGAAGTCCCACTTTTTAGAGATCAATGTTTGAATAACCCTAATTAATATTCACATTCAGTTGTCAGACTGGACTGTCGCCTGGGAAACGACACACTACTCCAGAGAATGAGCATCAAGCTGACCATCAATAGCACATTCAGGCTACATCCACACTGCTATGTTTTCATTCGCAAACATCCCTGTCCACTCAAGGCTTTTTGTTCTGTATCAGTTTAATCCCTGTCCATATTAATGTCTGAAAACGCACATCATGTGACCACTCTTGTACTCTGGACAGGTGAAGACTTTAGCGTCCTGCTCGACCCGGGAATAGTCACAGATTGCTTGAATAATATCTTGCCTACCACACTGTACAAACAGTTTTACAACAGTGTCATTGTAACATGCAGAATTTAACTATACAGCAGCTGTTTGCAAAGACAGCAGGCTCAGCAGCACTTATAATTGATTATACATTTTAGAGGTTCAGAAAGTGTGGACGCCAGGCGTATCCGCAGCAGAGTTGCCTCAGTCCAGCCACAAACATCTTGAACTGGGCGCTTTACTCCCACTCCCACCAACCCCATGTCCTACTAGTGCCGCCTGCTGCCTGTGGAACCTCCTTTAGATTCACAGCCTCGGCGATGGCGTAAGGATTAATAAAGCTGCACCCCTGTAACTCCAGTCCATTGTCCTGTCTTAACAGCCATGAGCTCCCTTCCCTCCAGGAAACTGTTCCCCTTGCTACTGACCAGCCTCCACACATGATCCCCTTTCACGGACCCTCACAACCGCAGTCAGTGTGAAGTGCTCCATTTTGTCATAGATTTAATACGTCTCATTCAACAGTTCCACTTTAGGTCAGATTGACTCACGTAAAAGGACATGCAAATTTGCTGTACGCATTTCATTCAATTTACAACACTGCAACCTGTGTCCATTTAGCTCTTAATTTACTGAGGCAGCAGCTCATTACGCAGTCAGCGCCTGGGACTGCGCTCCGGGCCCAATCTCCGTATGAGGGAGGGAACAGTAGTTGGGAAATGGGATTTGTCCCAGATTGCCAGAAAGGATAATGTGAGGTGGAGATACTAATGAAGAAGCAAAAGATTCAAGAAAGAGACACTGAAGCTGAGAGCAGAGCAGGTGGAGGGTGGAGATGGTGTTGATACGGTTGATGTCTCACAAGATGACTCGGGGAGATATACAGCCACAGTTCACTGAATGTCACCCTCAAGTTAAAAATTGAAAAACAACGAAACAATTGGCAGCCCCCTGTCCCTTGTTTGTGTCGGGTTATGACACTTTTAATCTTAATCATTCTTTTTCTATTTGATGCAGTTTTAGTTCGCTTCCGCTGCTCTAGAGCTGTCATTGCAAAATTGGCCTCAAAATGTTTCTTTGAGCCTAAGTGCAAAATCCATTTTTTTTCAAATAATTTTGCAAATGCATCTGCAGCAGGAAGAGATGTGTGACTCACTGCTGACATGCAGACACACAGTAGGCGGTGCCAGAGCTTTTTCCTCACTGGGACAAGATGGGGGCTAAATCATTTATTGGCCACACCAGAGGATCTACTGCAGCGTGCCATCGGTGGTCTCCTGTTGTCCCACTTCTCCTCCTCCACTTTCTTGTAGTTTCTGGTTGACCTTGACAAGTTGGTGACGATGCATTTTTTTTTTTATCATTCTGCTGTAACACCAAAACAAGCGTGTTTGTGTGCGTCTTTCAGTTGTGTATCTTAGCTTAATTTCTGGCTCTAAACATGTAGCATATGGTCGGTTTATGAGAGATTTTTTCACTGAAACAGCAGCCTGCCTGAAATGATGCTAATAACAGCAGTGAAACCCAAACCCCAGCAGTTGAGTTGTGAGCTGCACAGCCGAAGCAGTGGGTCAGAGAGAAGCTGGAAAGCTCTGTAGAGCTGAAGGGGAAGTGGAGTCTGCTGATAATCCTCGGTTGGTTCTTTTACTATAGGCAAACCTTTTCACTTGACAAATAGTAGAGTGATCCATTAATGATATGAAAAATATTGATTGTAGGTACTTAAAGTAAACATGAGCAATGTGAACGCGCCTTAAGTGACTCAAGTGCAAAGAAGGGGGGGTTACTGGATTGAGTTAACTGGGGAATTAAAGGAGCAGCAGCAGAATTTAAGTAAATAAGACTGGGTTTTGTTTGTCAAGCGTCCGTTAATTTCCTTGTTTGGTTACAATAGAGGCTGTGTAATTCTTGGTAGGGCTACAGCCCCGCCCTGCCCCGCCCTAGTGCTGCCTGTGCATGCAGATTGAGCCTCAAATATTCAGTGGAATGAAATATTCTTCTGTTGCAAATCTGTTTTTCCCCCAGTAACTGTGAGTTTTGTTTTTGCTTTCTGTGTCAGTGGAAAATATTTGCAGCTCTGTGTTTTCGAGGGCCTTACTGTAGCCTTTGGCTGGTTATCACAACTGCCACGTAGTCCTGGTCTCAGCCAACAGGGCAACATCATTTCATTTGAATTCTTCAACTGGTGAACAAATGGAATATGAAATGTTGTGGTTGGGACACATCACTGGTCAGCACCGTGCACTGCAGGATCGTAGAAGACGAATGAGCTCCGCTGGGCATCCACCTCTCCGTGTTGACTTTATGTACATCATTTATTCCCTTATCAGTGTTTATCACGCCCACATTCATAATTCATGCTTATTACACTTTCTGCTTGTGCATATTTTATGGTTCAGGGTGATTATCCATTTTTCAACGACTCCTGTCCAGTGTGGGTTTGTTGCCTGTGTGAATATTTAATATGTGGAGATGGAGAGTACACGGGCTGCAGCACATTAAATGTTGTCATTCACATGATTAGTGATAAGAGGGGAAACAGACGTATTTTGTTAGTGCTGATTTGTACTGTTTTTGCCTTTGAGCGATGTTCAGCACAGAATGAAGTACGAGCTATTTATCAAATTCATATTATCATATCCATGAAATTATTCCGTCAGAAGTTCAGAAAGTTGCAGTGTGTGTGTGTGTGTGTGTTAGTGTGTGTGTGTGTGTGTGCACGTGTGTGTGCATGCATTATCAAAGACTATTGTTCTCCAAATTTGTTAGATTTGTTGAAAGAACATTTGCCTCCATTTTAGACTGGCATTACTGATTTTATATAAATTTCTGGTAAAGAGTAAAAGTGCGGAAACAAATGAGCCTTTCAGTTTTTTATAATTTAAGTGTCAAACATTTCCCATACTGGCTGTAGAGTGACGACATGCAGACTAATCTATGCATAAAGCAAAAGATTGGCCTGTTTTTAATCTCTTAAATCTCTTCTCATAAAAAGCTGACATTTCTTATTAATCTGATACTTTTCAGTCTTTCAGGATGTAAAACCTCCCAAGTTCTCGTGACATGTCATTGGTTCAACATCTTATACCTAATATCCTGTGTGCGGTGATTCATAATATCTGCCAGCTTTTTAGAGAAAATTGACTTTGATACACGCTGACACACTGTTAGTGTCCCTAACACACAAGTGTACAATTTGTACTTTGTGTCATCACACTTCATATTATAAGTATTTGACCCATTAGAGTTTAAACCATGAGAGCAGACGGACAGTGAGGCGATAGTGTCTGAACATAAAGGAGTTCAGTTATCCTTGAATACCAAATAACAGAGGCTGGGTCAAATAGATGAGTCTCAGAAGAAAACTACGGAAATGTGAACTTTTAACAAACTAATACATAACACAATCATAAATGTCACATTATTTTTCATTGTTTGTGCTTTGACTGTGGCTCTTTCAGTTACACCATCTTATTGCACCTTCCTCTCCTGCAGTGGATTAATAGGATTGTGCCATCAGCTGTTTTTCTTGATCCGCCCAACTCCTAGCATGGAAAATACAAGCAGATAAATAGATGTCAGTCAGTCTTAAGCTGTCAGACATGACTTTCATATATGAAGAAAGCTGTAGGACATTGTCCGAGGTCAGACACATTCACAGTGAATGTGTTCACAGTAAACCCCAAACCTGGAAATCTTTCTGGACATTTTCCTGATGCATACTCACATGGGCTCACTCGGATGTTAGACATTTTACTAGGGGGCTGGCAGGAAAATATCTGAAGCAGCTGACTCGGACAAATGTATTCTCACATATAGCCTCTTTTCCTTGGTTTCCCCATTTTGGTTCCAAATTGTATTAATGGGAAATAGATTTCCAATCTGACCCTTAATTTGCACTTTAAGCACTTTCATATTAAAAAGCAGACTTAATTGACTCTTAATCACGCCTACTTTTACAATTTTTAAGGCTTAAACTTTTATTGATGAAGGCTGACAAGATGTTTGTCCATTATTGGATTCTGGCCTTTGATTTGTGTTACTGAACCATCAATAATTTAAACATATTGAACTGAGACTAAATAAATCTGGAAGTCGAGACGTCCAAGTAATGACTCAACACTAAAAGATTAAATAAAAGATTTAGCTCCTAAAAAAACAGCTACAACACTAGACACTTTCTCTGTTTAAAAGGAGCCATGCCAGTTGCACTAATTTTAAGGATTCTTCATACAACCACTCCTGGTCTGTTTTGTCTCTTGGTGTTCATCCCTCTTTACTGCATTTTCCACTTTGAGCTCTCTCTGGGCAGAATCGCACATCAGGTCACCCTGCCAACCTTCCTCCCGTGATTTCTCCAATTGATGTGATGTGGGCATCTTGGCCAGACGTGGAGGGTGCATTGATTAAACAGAGCAACAGGTTATTAGACATCTCTTCTGTTTACACAGCTGAACAGACCTCTGCCCAAGTCGAGAGCAGGAAGCTGAGCGAAGATCAATGTCAGACGTCTAGCGAGGCCTTTTTATCACGCCGCATCAATCACAGGTGTCTGCCACTGAGTCATCCTTCATACTTATTTGATAGAAGCTCAATTTAGCCATCTTCTCAAGGTTATTACAATACCTCCGCAAACAGCCAGCGGCTTGCAAGCTTCTATTAAAAATGTTAAACTGCTTCCAATTGTCAGTGGCTCGTATGTGTCAGAGCTGTTTATTTAGGTCAGAATGAGCTGAGGGCTGTTAGCTGATCTTATTTGCCAGTTGGAAAAAGTTTACTTTTCGACACTTGTGGGTGAAATTCGTCCTCTGCATTTGAACCACCCCAACTTCCCAGCAGCAGAGGTCAAACATTCTGCCATTCAGCCAGGGGAGGAAGTCCAATTCAAGGCCTGAGCCAATAGCAATGGTAGCATTATTTTTAATTTCAAGCATGTAGGACTCATGGTGTAGGAGGAGAGCAGGGCAGCCAGAGGAAACCCACACAGACTCAGACCAACTCCAGACTGACATGGCTGGGGGTGTGACCCTAGGCCTTCAAACAGCAACCCACACACCCAACATGCTGTCAAATAATACAATACAGTGCTATTTATATACTACATATGGTACTGTGTAAAGGTTTAAGGCAATGAAGATGATTAGATTCTTAATGATAATGATCAAGCAATACCATTGCTCAAGTGATCCATGGAGTCAGTTCCTGATTGAACGAATAGACGGAAGACACTGGGTCTAAGCTACCCGCCCTGTAGTTAAAACAAACAAACAAACAAATGTTTTCCGAGTAGAACTGGTGCTTTTTTAAAAGGCAGTGTCATCACTGAACTTTGAGTGTCTTAATCCTTTGCACAGTTATGTAGTCTACGTAACCGTGTTAGAAATGGTCTCAGACCTGTGGAACCAGCTGTGTATTTCCTAAGAGTTGCTAGTCCAGGAGTTGTGGGACAGAAAGTGAAAATGTCATATTGGACATTTATTAATTCGCCAGAAACACAATATAAAGTTAATGCAACGAATACTGGATGTTCAAATAAGTTACAAAAAGGACAGTATTTCACATAGTGTCACACACATTGTTTGGCCTTCTATTCTTAAAATACCAGAGACTGAGCTTTATTGTCTTTTTAATTGAAAGATAACAAGTGCATTTGAATATGTTAATACACTTCCACTGAGGACCTACATTCGTGAGTAAAATGCATGAGTTGTATTCCTACAGGGGATCTGTGGGGTTTTCAATTAATTTCGGTGCAAAGTATTTTGGTAACTAGCATCGTCTGTGTCTTGGCTATTTAAGTGCCTGTGCACTGAATTCAAATTGATTGGTTGATGTTAATGTGTGAGTGAATAAATTAATATATGATGAGGTGACTGTTACCTTTGACACAACTTCAAGTCAACATTTTCATTCCTCAGATATTTGAGCTGGCTTTGTGTCTTTTTTGTCTCTTGTTAAATTCTTCTTTGTGTCTTACAGTTGGTTTTGAATTGATATTTCGTTCAGAATTAGCTTAACAGCTATTGATTGCATGTCCTCTGTCAGATTCTGACTGATTTCTTCTTCAAGTGTTTCCGTCTGCACACGTTCACTCCGAGGCCTCTGAATGTGACTTTGAATTGAAACTTACGCCTACAGAGCACTTTTTGTGCCATTAGAAGTGAAAGTCAATATAGCATTGAGTTTTTCCCACTTTGTTATCGGAGTAGTATCGGAATTCTGGTTACTACACAACAAGGTTTCATTGTTTACTTCAGATTCTTGTTTAACTGGAAAACACAAACAATCAGGAAACAGAATGTCAGACCATCATGTGCCACTCAAACTAGCAGAACTCACACTGGTCTCCAGTGGCCTGGCTGTTCTTTGAGTTGGACTGAGGCGGTTTCACTGACTGACAAACAGACTGCTGGTTAAAAATTCCTTCATGCCACATTATAATAATTCCTCTGGTCGGCCATCTGCAATAAAAGCAATTGGAATAACAACACATCAGGGTGTAATTTTGTGTTAATTGTTCACAAGTGCTAGGATTAGGCTGGAGGTTGATTGATATTCGCCGAGCTGTGTGAGAAGAAAGCATCATTTAAATGCAAAGACCAGTCGAATTTGCACACGGTTGTGTTGGTCTGTGCTTAATTTATACAACAGTCATGCAGCTTGGCCTCTGTTTCATCAGTGGGACAGACGGCGCCTGGAGGAAAGTCTGGCTAAAACATTGTTTGGGGAAAAATGTCCACTTAGGTGATTATATTTGCATTTCTCTCTGCCAGGCTCAATGATCTACACAGCTAATACTCAAGCACCCACTATCGAACATCGTTTTGTCTGCATAGGAGTGTGTGCTATTGTGTACGTGTAGGAGAGAGTGAGAGTGTGTACCAGCGGTCAATCCTCTCCACGGACGAGGCTGACAGGACAGATAACCATTTAAATGCAGAGTGCTGGGTCAGCGGATTCAGCCTCTCCTATTTCAAGTGGGCCGGCTGCCAGCCATCCAGTGGAAAGGAGGAAGGAGAGAATTGAAAGGTGTTTTTGTTTTGGTGTGCTGCCGCCTCTTCTCACCGTGCCAGACCCACTATGTCCAGGTGATTTACAGTCGGCTTTTGTTTGCTGGCGCCCTGGGCTGACGGAGATGACTACTGACCTAGTAGTGCAATATTAATGAAATCTGTTGATGTTAACTCCAAAAGTAGCAAGGCCGCTTGTTAAATTTGAAGTCTTCCGGTCGTGGCCTTGCATTGTTTTTTAGTTAATTTATGTGGAAAGCATCCTGTACAGATGGAGCCTGGAGAGAAGTCATGTCTAAATCATGATCTGCACCTCTGACTGGTTAAATGCTGAATCAATCGTTGCAAATGAATCTCATCTGTTGCTGCTGACGATGCCCTGAAGCCCAAACCGGTTTTTCTAATGAGCTCAGTGAAATTTGTGTTTGCTTTGAAAGGCTGCATGTATCAGATACAGTCTACACATTCAGATTATTCCTCTCATGTGACACCATTGTGAAAACCCAAAATCTGCATGATGTGAGCTTGTAGCACATGTATATCCCCTTGTTATCTGAACACCAGCAGCTGTCAGTTTTGGCTTCCATGGTGGGGAATCAGTTCCACAGCCACATGTCTGTTGTGAAAGACTTGACCGCGTGAGTTCAAGTCAAGGAGTAGTATTTATCTTTTAGTTTCTTGTTCTTCTTCATTCTTGGCTTTCCCAAAAAGTTAGCAGCATCAAAATACTTGTTTCTGAGATGACACCAATTATTACAGGTTTATAAGTTAATTCATGGTTTTATTGATGGCTAGTAAATCAATGACTGATGCTACATCAGTTCCAAGCAACTATTGAGAATAGGCTTTGGGATTCTTTGTCTTTCTGTCTTTGCTTTGCTTCACTTGACCCCGTACAGTTGTAAAAACCCTGTATCAATGACATTTATAACATTTAACATTTGCTGTTTAATACTATGCAGATGAGTTTCTTAAATTCATAAATGTCCTTTTGAAATACACCTGCATATTTGTTCATTACTACTTATGACTGACTGACAAACAAGATGGTGACTTCTAAGAAGGGCCTGCATTGGAGGCTTTCGAGATGGGGCTGCTACATTTAACACGTGTTGCATCCTCTAAAAATATCATTGAACTCTGGCATTTTGATGTGGCTCTCGTTTGATGACAGACTCAAAGTTTTGGTCGAGATGGGGGGAAAAAGAACCTCTTTGACTGCCGTTAGTTGAATTTCTTCCCACTGTGCTGTTTCAAAATGTCACAGGATGACTCTCTGACTTCTGTGTCTTCCATAAGACACAGAAGTTGCTTTTAGTTGAAGGATGCATTATTCAGCAGGGTGCACACGGGAATAAGGAGGGGAATCATAACCAGCTAAGGAGCTGGTGATCGGCGCATCCTCTGATAGCTCCTAATAAACAGGGACAGACATCAGCATGAGTGTGGAACATCAGTGCACGCATAAGGGACTTGAGCATCAACAAGTCGCATCACATGATAAGTAGCTCCTTCTGCCGCTGAGAATTCCTGTAGATAATTTATGGAATTATGGATAGTGTGCTTGCGGTGCTCAGACCCTCCTTCCCTCCTCATTTATTCACCCACTCAGGTTCCAGGTCAGCCTTTGTTTAGCACAGACTGATAGATTTTATAACTGGCAGGTTTTTACTTAAGGTTCCAATTATATCTGCTGCTCAGGACAAGCATGTTAAACAGGAGATTATGTGTGAAGCTTTCTGCTATTGATCCATGAGGGTCTCTGAGGTTTCAAACCGTGTGTCGGCCTGTTCTTCCCCTCCCACACACACACACACACACACACACACACACACACACACACACACACACACACACACACACACACACACACACACACACACACAGAGAGAAAGATGTCGGGCTCGAATTTTTGCCGAGGGCATGGTTTATGGTGCATTAGTGACAACCACCCACCTTCAGGTCAACCTAATTGAACATCGTGGGATTTCTGGCTTCAGCAGACTGCAGCAAAGACCCCGTGTGTTTTAGATATAGGCTCTTTAATGTTTTACATCTATGCAACAAAAAGTTTGCATTGTTTTTCTTTCCCTCAAGCTACAAGTTAAAAAGCTGGTTCAGTTTTTTCACTGACTTTGGAGAATTTTAAATAGCTGGTTTTCAATTTCTTTGTATGTGTTGTTTTCGTTCTCACAATTTCCTAGTTCCTACTATTGTACAATCTGCAAAGAACCACCTTGACAAACCAAAGTCAATATTTGAGTCTTTACTGGAACAGGAACCATAAAATAAAAATGTATAAATAGGGATTATTGGCACCAGCTCCCCCTGTGACCCTCAAAGAATAAGCGGTATAGATAATGAATGGATGGATAATGATTTTCTTATTCTTATAATAAAACAATAAACAACTGCAGTAATACTAACACATTATGCCTTTATTTATTTAGCACCTTTCATACAAGAAGCTCACACTGCTTTACAGTAATGTGCTTCACATGAAAACACACAAAGTGACCACTGACATGCATATACAGTACATAAACCAGTTTAAGTTGATATGGCAAACTGAAACTGGTTAGCGAGCAGTTGTGTATTCATACATCTTGTAATTACAGAGGAAAAAGTAATTAGGAGTTGTAGTGAATGTTAAGCCCATATTCAGTCACTGGTATGTTTTTTTTTACCAACTCCATTAAGATAGATATGAGGCTCCCCAGCTGCTAAATGCTCCTGTGTTCACCAGCTGCTCTCTAAGTGTGTCAGTCTGCTGTTTGGTGCTGAGCAGGTAGTGGACTTTGGGCTTTTTAAATAAAGTAGTAATGTTGTGGGCTTCACAACAGGAAATGATAAGCTGAAACTAACTCCAGCTGAGAGGAGCTGCAGGTTGAGATGATAATTCTCTGCAGGTTAATTGTTATGATCGACCCCTCTCGCATTGTTGTCACATCCCCATTTGATGCACTGTTATTATAAATATGGCTCAAAACGACTTTAAGCTGTTGCACTAAAGTCTCATAATAATTAGTACTAATTATAATATAATTTGAAACAAGAGCCGCAATTTAATTATATGTTATTACCACTGTATTCACAAGGTGATATTTAGAAATATTGAACACCTTAGATACACTGTTAAACCCTCCTATAACCTGAGGGTTTTCGCAAACACTTCACTAAGACCTTTATTTCTCTGCCTCTGTGGCAGAAAGTTGCATTCAAATGAAAACCATTAAAAGCTGAAACCTTTGCCTTGTTAACCATTGTTTTTGTCATGCAAACTGGATATGGCTAAAAACAACAAAGGCATTTGTCAAATTAAGTTCATTTTTTTTGTTAAGGGTATTATGTGTTTTTCTTTAGCTTTTATTTTTAGAATTCACCATAAGAAAAACCCAAACCAAATACATTTCCCATTCGGGAAGGCTTTTCGCCCTCCCAAAGTGAATTTCAGTGAATCATTATGCATTTAATGGATCACATATCTTAAAAAGGGAGAAGCACTCTGCTCTTATTGGGAGCTGCACACTGACATTACATCTGGCCTTGACAGGATATTGACGAACAATAATATTTCCAGCTACAATGGCGTCTGTGGAGGGAAAATATAATAATCTGTAGCTGAGTAGCATGAATTCTGTTAGTGAGCTTCACAACAGAATGAAACTGCTAAATGGTAAGTATGCTCTGTGTCTGTGTGTTTTAGTGTCCGCTCTGGTGACTGGGTTAACAATGGGTTTGTCCAGAAAGAAATGCCAGCTGTGCTGAGTTAGTGATTGTGAATGGTTCATAACATCATGTTTAACACTAGAACTGCAGATCACTAATACAAGTGAAGCCTGTTTAATGGAGTGGCATTTACATAATATGTATTAACCTAGTGTTTCACTCTGTCTGCACAGAGTGACAGGTTTTATATGCTCTGTGCTTTTTTGTTATTGGCTTTGATGCTGAACTTGTCAATCATTGCACTGTACATGGGCTGCTTGACAAGAAGTACACACCTACACACACACACACACACACACACACACACAAGGGCACACACACACTGATGCAGTAAGCTTCCTGTGCCGCAGTGGCTCTTGGCGTGCCCTTAGTGGGAGGATAGCAGAGATTGGATGAGCATTTGTGCCTTCATATAAACACAATGCATGAAGCAGCTGACGTGTGAGTGAGTGTGTGTGTGCGTGATCTGCAGTAAAAAGGTTATGCCAGTCCAAGTGCGGTTGCCTACACTGATGTGTTGCTTTGTGTGTGTGTTTGGACAAAATCTGGATATTTAATTGTTTCAGCTTCAGAACATGGTTGTGCTGTGTGTATATTGTGTTTTACTCTGGGTGTGTTTGTGAACACCCCCCTTGTGTCATTTCCCAGTGGACATGCGTGTTCATGGCAACAGTGCAGAGTCTGTCCCAGTGTGAACTGAGTTTCTGGAGTAACTTCACGTTGCATAACTGTGTCACGCCGTGGATTATTTCTCCTTCTGGGTTTACACTCTTACTGTTGCTTCTCTCCTCCTCAGTCCGTAAAGTGTGGGACAATAGAGCACTTCTTCAGATGACGTGGCAATGGGAAAGTGAAGCCTGGTCAGAATAGGACAAGATTGTTTGGAGAGTGTGTGGCTGGAGCTTTGGCAGAAGTAAGTGCTGGGCCAACATCGGTGGTGAATACAGGGAAGAGACTTAAGGCTGCTCGGAAATCCTGCATAAAGGGATTGGGGATGTGAGTGTGGGGGGAATTCTCCCCGTTCCGTCTTAACTTGTCAGCCTGTAGCATTTGCAGTGTGAACATCTAACGCTGCAGATAATAATAAGAGTCAGTGAACGCAGCATCACATCGCTCAGTAAATGTCTCACAGCTTGTGCGAGGACGCCTCTCACACTCAACAACATATTTTTTTTTTATTCTACAGTATTTGAAGGGCTCATGAACGCTGCTGGCTCAAAGCAGAACAAGATTAGAGTCATGTGACAGCCGGTTGTTGAGTTTCTGAATATGAGTGTATTGTGATAGTGGTTAATTAGCTGGAGTTAAATTGATACATGGACCTTTTAAATAGCCTTCAATTATGTTATGAGATGTTATTGTTTGAAACTAGACAGAATATTCATCCACCAGAACAACATCAAATCAGAACGTTGCTGCTCGGTGAGGTGATCGTTTCATCACAAAGAGACGCTTTGTTCTTTCAGCAACTTTCACGCCTGCTGTGTTCCCATCTCCCACATTTAAAACAAGACTTCCTCCAGTGATTTTATCAAAATCATACTGAAGAGACTTCACCCCTATAATAATTATAGCATTTATCCATGATCAAAGTAACGGTAACACCCTGACTCTGGGCTGGACTGTTTTCACATTTCATATGTGAAGTGCAAATGACAAAACACAACAGCAAATCATAAAACATAATGACATGGTACCTGCTATCAACAAGGCTCGTCCTCTATTGGATGGAGGATCTGTTCCCATTTTTCGTGTTTTGTTGTCTTATTTGCCACTATGCTTTGTTGTTGTTTTGGGAATTCCCATTGTATTTTGTTGTTGTGTTCTCTTATTTGCCAGTGTGTTGTGTTTACTTGTTTGCAGTTGTTTTGTTGCGTTTTGTGATTTGCTGTTGTTAATTGCACTTCAGGGCCACCGTACATGGGGCATTATTTTTACCTAAACAATGCAGACACCCTTTTCCATGAGCGGCGTCCTGTGTTTCCAGTGGGAGATCATTGCAGTGCACAAGGCTGAACCTGCTCTGAGGTCTGCATGGTTGTAAATCTGAAGCTGAGCTGTGAAAATCGTAAATCCAGTAAGTGCAGGAGTGTGTGTTTCACAGGAAGGAGTAAAACGCACCTCTTCACTGTCATAACAACACCACTGTTGTGGCTCCTCTCTTCTCTGGTGTTCTCCATGAGCCACACGTCTCTTGCACTGCACATATTTCACTCAGTCCGGATGAATACCACCTCAGTGTGCGAGCTGACAACTGTACGGGTTGGTTTCCTTAACATTCTGCGCACAATAGGTAGATGAATCTCTGTGATGGAGAGTTTCGGTCAGCTTGTGTTGATGTTAATAAGTTACAGTTAGATTAAGATTGGATGCAGCATTTTAGACTTTGAGTCTCGTTCTGGACACTGTAGTGAGACTCCAGCTTTCTTCTTTATCTTGATTCAAATAGATGAAGTCAGTAGTGCAGGGTTGACTTTGAATTTGAGCTGCCTTGGTCTTTGTCTCTGTTATAACAAGGCTGCATACTTACAGAAGGAAATAAATTGTCAGGTTTGGAGGAGAGTAGTAGGACCCAGAACGCAGGAGCCAGGTGAAGGAGAAAAACAAATATGGGCAAAATATCAAAACACAAAATACAAAATAAAGTACAGTTCAAAAACTAGGTAAAGACAAATACTATAAGGAGAAACACTAGGAATAAGACGACTAGGTGCCATGGAAAACCGGACAAGCAAGAACACGCAGCTAAAATAACAAGATTATCAGGGAAACCACAATGAACCAACGAAGTGTGACAAGGTGACAAGACGAACTGACCAGGACAAAGAGACTTATATACTCAAGGGAGGCAGGATGACCACAGGTGAATCACATTGGGAACAGGTGCAGACGATCACAGGGTCGAGAAACAGGACAAAGACAGGAAGTTCAGCTACAGACACACAAGGAACGTGATTTCAAAATCAAAGAGGAAGTGGAGGACACAAGGAAACCAAGGTAAAAGTCAATAAACCAAAGAGTCAGTGAAACAGAACCAAATAGTATTTCAGTCATATTTCAAAAGATAATGGGAGATAGGGAAGAACCTGACATAATTGGGTTGTGGCATCAGTCTCGTCTTAAATTAGTTTTTTTCCTAGGGGGAAGCCAAAAGAGATGCGATCAAACATCTAAATGAGACGTGCAACAGTCTCTTCTCTGCCCTCTCTCCACAATACCCATTGTTTTCCACCTCTGAGGTTGTTCTGAACAATGACCAAGATGTGCGGTTTAGTCAACCATGAAACATAACAGTGGCTCAGCTGCTCCTTCCCTGCACCAACAGAAAATTCACCTTTTGACAATTTTGCTAATTGATTAATATGTTGAGTCGTCTGTCAGCCGGTAATCCCAAACATTTCCTTCTCGACTCCTTCTTAAAAATTTGGATTTTCAGTTCTTATTTTTTGACACTTAAGTCACAAACTAAAAAGATTATGAATGGACTTGGGAAATAATACTTGCAGACTTAAAGTAGGATTAGTGTTTAATAGCCACATAATTACCCAAACCATACTGCTTCTTTGAATTAATGTATTCAAAGTGCATGTCTGCTGAAAGTTACTGATGTTACATTCTTCTTTACGGTCATTGCAATTCCATAATGCTTAAAGACATCTTCATGTAAAATACACCCAAAGAGATCGTTTTACACACTCTTCTTCAGAGAGACAGGATTCCTCTAGACTGAGTTAGCCTGACGTGGAACTGCTCTTGGTCCTGGAGCAGTTTATGAGGCTCCTATCCTCTGACTTCAGTGTGTAACCTTGTGGAAAAAATGCTCAGCCCCTGCTGGCAGATTGTGCCACAGATGTTGTACAGGGCTGCCGGCTGCACAGAACCTCCTCTGTGTTGCTTTTTAAGGACAAGCAGCAGAGGACACGTTGAGGAGGACGGATCGATGGCAGCAAACAGTGTGCTGTGGCGAATCTCACACCACAGAGAGCAAACAAAGGCTCAGCAAAAGAGTAAAACACACACACAGACACACACGTCCTCTTTTGGATCAGTATTTGTAAAGCTATGCCTTTTTTTAATTTGGTTTGATTCAGCTTCTTGTTATGACTTCTCCTCTGTGACTAATACAACAGAATGCTGTAGATCAGTGGTTCTCAACCTGGGGGTCCCAAACTCCAAGGGGATCACAGGATAATTTCCAGGGGACACAATGGTGGTTGTGGAGAAAAAATGTCAAGTGGTTTTGCAGTGTTGGGCTGTGCTGAATAGAAAGGTTGGATGAAGTATCAACAGGGTAAACCAAGGCTGTCCCCTGAAAGTTGAAGATTCAAACCTCCCTTAGAGACCCCTTAAGTTTTTTATTTTTTCATCAGTCAGTAGCTGCAGACTGAGCGCTCCTCACTTTTATGCTCCAGGGTCAAATCATTCCACTACTGTCAGATCGCCCCGTCCGCTTGGTGAAGATGTCGACAGGTGCAGTCTGTTGCAGACCTGGAGTCAGGGTCTGAGTGAGACGGCGGCAGCTGCTCGGTCAGGCTCAGAGTAAAGGAGTGACTAGTCGACCTGTCGTCAGCATAGTCAGTACATTAGCTGAGAGGAATAGCTGCTTACTGCAACTCATTGAAGTGTTGCTCAATAGTTTATATACAAAAACTGTGTGGAAATGCATTTTCAAATATTTGTATCGAACTGCCAAATCTGATTGAACACTTAAAATTCACAGAGGGGTACAGGCCTAAAAAAAAAACATTGACTGAAAAAAGTTTTGAATTAAGGACAGAGATCTGTTCGACTTCGTGTTTTTGCATTTTTTAAATAAAATTTGTATTTTTATAAGAAGCATGGGTCAGTTGATCTGCTGGTAATCCAAAGGGAGGAGAGAAAGCTGAAGAAAACCTCTATGGAGTAATAGTGTATCACTACCTGCAAGCCTATTTGGTATATCATGATATTATTATCTACCCTTGTTGATTTAGCAACACTTTCAGTTACGTGGTAATAAGCAAAGGTGCTTAAATACTACAGCAAACACTGGTTGAACAGCTTCAACAGAGGAGAGCTGATGTGTTTAATTGTCATTGAACTTTAATGAAGAAGACAGTCAACAATAGTTTTGCATTCAGGGTCTGATTTGTGTCAAACACCTTGTGTTTACTGTAACTGCTTCACATTAAAGCCCTGGTGTCGGTCGGCTGAACTGTTTTAATGTAAAGCTGCAGCTGGAGGATGTGTCATTAACATTCACAGTGACTTAATACAGCTCGAACTTAATTAAACTTCCTGTGAATCCCTTGTGCTTGGGTAGGGACTCAGGAATGCTGGACTCCATCACTACCAATAGAAACTACTGTATGGAGAAATATGAACTTCTGCCAAGGAGGTTATGTTTTCTGTCTATTGGTTGATTGGTTTGTTTTTTGCAAGATTACAAAAACTACTTTAGGGATTACCATGAAACGGTGGAAAGATGGGGTATTGGTCAGGGAAGAACCCATCAAATGTTTGGATTTTCACGTACTTTTACCCCGGGAGATTTTCAACATTTTCATTGAATTCTCAGAGAATGACTCATGGATCTTGTGAGTGTTTTATGTTATCTTATTCTAGTTTCTGTATACAAATAGAACGGATGTTGAAAAACGTGGAGCCATAAGCAGTATCCTGGTTATCAATCAAAATGTATGGGAATAATGTAACAGCTGACAGACAGATCTCAGTGCAGAGCAGGGCGGGGATATGTTGACATGGTTGATCCCACTGTAGAAGATAAACGTAGCCCAATGCAAACTGTAAATGTCTTATCTTCCGAGTGCAACCAGAGCCAGCAGTGATTTCACAGTTCACTGAACATCTCGTTCAAGATGAATTTTAATGAAGACCAACCACGACTCCCCGCCGTCCCCCCGCTTGTTTGCTTCAATGAAATATGCAGATACTGCGGTGTCATTCACTGTCATTGCTTATTTTCATTTTAGTCGTTTTGTTTCAGTCATGTATTTTTGGACTGCACAGACGCAGTGCAGCTCCCTCATTACGTCTGCAGCGTGCCCGCTCGTCGTCTGTTGTGGTTTACTGAAGTGTTCTGTGAAAAGTCAGAAAAGCATTTGTACATTGTGGCCCATCTGTAGTGTCTGCAGTCCAAATACATTTTATAACCAACAAAATCAACAGAAAAGACCTATTTTTGTAAATTGAAAAATGAAACTCAATATAAGAGACCCTGAGCCAAAGTAAATTTCTAATCACCATCCTGGTTGGTTTAATTACACAAAAAAAAAAACTTCCTTTTACTGTCTCTCTCTCTCTCTCTCTCTCTCTCTCTCTCTCTCTCTCTCTCTCTCTCTCTGTGTGTGTGTGTGTGTGTGTGTGTGTGTGTGTGTGTGTGTGTGTGTGTGTGTGTGTGTGTGTGTGTGTGTGTGTGTGTGTGTGTGTGTGTGTGTGTGTGTGTGTGTGTGTGTGTGTGTGTGTGTGTGTGAGGGAAAACAACATCCAAGTCCAGTCGATGAGTCACCCACCACCTAATGAAGGCCTTATCACTGCAACCTTAATATAAATGCAAAACACGCCGGAGGTAATTTTAGGACTTGACGTTCTGATAGTTTTCTTAAAGCCACTCTCAGCTTCGGCACATGATAATTACGTGTCATTGTGGCGGCTTCCACTGTTATTACAGAGCGCCGCTGCTGGGTCGCACCTGCTGCGATCTCTGCAGCTTTATCCGCATGCTGTAATGGAGCTGTTAGCAGATAACACGCTAACTGCTTATTATTCCGGGCCTATCAGATCACAAAGGGCACTGGTGGAGAAACAGGAAGAAAGTGAGGGAAGAAAAAGAGAGATAGAAAGTAACAATCTCAAACATGCTCTTTTTAGACCTCGCGTCTTCATCTGCAGTCAAGACCGGCCGCCATCTGTTAGGGCGGGATGCCGTCGTGCATATTTGAGACGGCTGGTAAAGGTGCAGTGTGGTGAAGGGTCTTTGGCCCACTTAAGAAGAAAACCTCCCGGATCACAGAGGCATTAATTAGTCTGATGGACAGTATCCTTGCTTTCACAGCTCCTTCTCCTCTGGTATGATGCAGCCCGACACATAGTATACCATATGGTGTGGCCTCGTGCCACCTTCTCCCATTGGCGCTGAGGGAATGAGCTTCAAATGGGCCATGACAGGGACAGTGAGTGATGCTGCTGGGCGCTCTTGTTGTCATGTTTTGTGTGAAATTGTATCTTGGTTGTGTATGTGTCCGATTATTTCTCACAGAGGCCCCGCACACGTTGTCTCCGCTCCTTTTTGTCCCTGTGAGTCCTCTGCTCGCACCGCCGTTGCACTGCGGTATTTTGCATGCATGTGGAAGAGCCTCAGATAGCCACGCTACGGCTCCATTCTCTGCATCCTGGCATGGAGACTGTGAGTCGGCCTGTAGCCAAAATATCTTGGAGTGTGCCCCGCTCTCCTTGGAATATGGAGAAGCTCGGGCCCAGAGAGTGTGTGTATGTGTGTGTGTGTGTGTGTGTGTAGAAACGGTGGGGAGGAAGCAGGCAAGCAAATAAACACTCACACACTGACTCTCTCGGTCCAGCCGCTGCCTCTCTGTGCGGTGACAGTCTGCACCTGCAGCACGCCAAGCCATTCTGATGCACAGGCCCGCACTGTCCCTCCGTCTCTTCTCACTTTAAGCAGTCCATTAGCCAACAGTGGCTGATTGCAGATCTACCTCGCTGGGCAGCAGCAGGATGTGTTCAGCCGGCAGACAGTGCTGCCACTGGGAGCCAGCAGGAGGCCCATTTGTGCCGAAATAACATGCGCTCAGCAGCACTCTTAAGTTTCCTGAATTGTTGATATCACACTGCAGTTGTACTGGTGAGTTTTTATTTCTTAAGGAAAGCCTGCACTCATTAAGAGATCTACATAATGTATGTTCCAAAGATGGAACTAGCAGCTTTTATCTTTCCATTTAACTCATTAAGAGGTATAAGGTGCCCTCTGAGGGTTTTCTGAAAAACAAGACATTCACTGGAACCTTTATTTCTCCGTTAAATGTTTGTATCGTTTGTAGATGGGTTTATAACAAATATTAATCATGTAGTGTAGTGTAGATTAAGGCATCGATTTTTAGCGACACAATGATTAGCTCTCGGCTATACTCTAGCCCCCCCTACAGGTTAGAGTTCTGGTCTGAGCCTCTCTTTGCATACAGCTGTACACATGGGCTTTTGTTGACAAGCTGACGGAGAAGAGACCAGCAACATCACAAGCAGAGTCGCATAGTATTTTTTAACGTTACGTCTCATTCTTGTCTTGTCCTGATCTAAGTTACACATTCACGCATTCATGCACGTTTTTGGGGTCTGACAGTGAACATTTGCACATTCACTGCACTCAAGTTGGAGTAGAACAGTAGGATACAAGCTAAGAAGCTAACATAGCAAGCAAGTAGCCAATGCAGTTATTGATGACTGAGCCTGATGTGTATTATCACATGGAATTATTTGGCTAACTCGCTAAACCTCTATTGAAATGGGTTTACCTGGATTCTGATCATACACTAGTGACTTGACAACATCACACAGCACAATGTCAAGCAGGCGAACCCGAGACGTAGCAAACAAGCAAAAGTAATGGCTTATTGTCCAATAAAAACAATGCCAGGTTGGCGTCTGTCCTGCATCCTTTGGTCTTTTTAGTTTAGCTCTAACCAACAAGTAAAATCTGCTCTGATAATCACTCTTGTTCAGTTTCTTACTCGGTGGCTTTGCCCTTTCCTTCTCTTCGTTTCCTGTGACAACGTCCTCTTCAGTTTCTTCGGTGGCTCTGCCATGACGTACACACTGTGAATGCCGAGCTAGTTGTCTCTTATAGCTAGCTGCTAGCTGCAGGTCTGGTTGTTTGTGTCGTAAAGCAGGTCGTAATGCACCAGCACTCTACACAAGAGTTACACACTGCAGTTCCAGGCTTGCAGGGAGTGCTGTGGCTATGACGGATAAGCCAGTTGAAAAATATTTTCAAGCTGTTGTTTAAAGGCGTTAACAAGACCTAGTGGTCATTTGCAGTAAAAGCCAAAGGTTTAATCTCTCGAATGATTTTCATTTCATGTTCCTCTCTGCTTCAGAGGTGGATAAATAAAGGGTTTATTGACTCTGTAAGGGTGCTGCATCAGGTCAATCTTAACCTCTGGCTTGCAGTGATAATGGCTCTTCCTCTCCTCCTCCTCCTCCTCGTCCACCTCCTCCTCCTCAAACACCTCTGTCTCACTCAGCCTCAGCGAGCAGCTCAGCAGGGACGTCAAAGTCTGTTTCTAAACCTTCTAAAGCCGTAAATGACGTCATCATAGAAAGTGTGCGTATGTGTCATCCGGCTCTAATGTGAGAAGCACACATTCGTTGAGCCAGGTCTTAAGGGGAGTTACATGCAAGTGTTACATCCGTTCCTAATGCAGAGAACAATGAGAGATAATTTGCTCCCTGCATTATGAGTCATTGTCTCCCACAGTAATTCATTCTCAGAAAGGTCTGTTGTGTAAAATACAGACAAAGTCAATGAATTCAGCACTGATCTCACACTCTTAAAAAAATGCTCCTGACTTGCTCATGGGAATTCCAACATACCTGCAGTGTACCTGTGTTCTGCCATCTGATCCATCTCTATCCTCGGAGATAAAAACATAAAGCATGCACTGTAGCGCCTTTTACTAATGCAATACTTTAACTTTGCGTTGCTGTTTTGTACAAAACCGTATGAACGTGGAATGGCAACAGCGGAGATAGTCAAAGAGCCAAATCAACATCTGAGCAAAAAGGAGGGACGCTGATGTGTTACACGTCATGCTTCTGTTTCCAGAATGCAGTCATGCCATCTAAGGACACACACAGGGGCGGCATCATGCCGGCAGTAAAGAAGTACAGGCAGCACAATGAGGGGCCTTCTTAACGGCAATATAGCGGGATCTCTATATGAAATTGGCTCATAATTCAAGTCCACCTGTGAAACGATGAGTCCAGCTGTGAGGCCACCTGACAACCATCATTTTCCTGTTGATTTATGGCGTTCTCTACGACTTCTAAGGGCGAGAGGAAATTGGAAAAACCACCTTCGAGGTGACTGCTATGTATAAATGGCAGCTCGGTGTTAGGAAGCCGTTAGTTGTGTCCTTCCTGCGAAAGATAACTGAGGCTCGTGGCTGTGTTGTTCTCTCTGGATTTATTCCCACAGACGACAGCTCTCTCTAATGAACTCTGTTACAAGGGCATGAGCTTGCAGAAGGCAGTAGAGCGTGACCATTTGCATAATATTATGTATATGAGGGTTGACACAAGGTTCTGTTGTCACCTTCTCGTGGTGGAAAGAGAGGGCACTAATTTCTGCACTGAATAAAAGCAGTAGAAGTTGAGTACAATTGTGGACAAAGATTTGACCTTGAAGACACTAAACGTGCATGAAGAAAACATCATGAAAGATGACAAAAGGAGTCTTTTCTTTATTGAAAATGGACAAAAAATGCATGTCAATTTTAAAGAAATCATGTGTGCTGTTTTCTACTGAAGAGGAAAACTAATCTGAGCGTTGCAGCCTGGCTTGTAGGAAACAAAGCAGGGTTTGTGTCAGTGCTTACAACAGGGTCATGAGGCAAGACTCGCAACTTCCCGGTTGGAAAGGGATGGATTTCACAACAGACTTATGCAGCTGTTATTATGGACCTGAGAGATGCAAATTCCAAACTTCCAGACGGTTTATGCTTCAAGCAGAGTTATCAAAGAGCAGTTAAATGGCATCAATGGATGTATGTAAGTGCTGTATGTGATCTGTTATTACTTACCCACTTAAAATGTATGATTCTTATTAGTGGATTACACCAACTCAGTTCATTTACACAGTGGCTGCCGCTTAGATCAATATTAGTTTTGGCCTTGTTCAGAGACGATATTGTTCTTAGAAAAGAGCCTTACTGTTCACATGATATTTGACACCACTGCTAAAGGTTGTTGGAAAATAACAATATCCAGGAAGTAGAGAGTTCTCAGTTGTCTCACCGCACATTAAACATTAAAGTTTGCATTAAAGATGCGTTTATCAAAGTTTCTATATGAAGAAAAGGTCATAGGGGTCACTCATAATGATGAACCCACAGATTATTTCACACCTCAGCATTTCACCTCAGAACTAAGTAGCTTTTTTGTTGTTTTGGATTTGTGGCCTTTAAACTCTAATGAACCCACTGTATGCTAACTGTCTATCACCAAAACACTGATAAAGTTAGCAAACATGATAAACGTAGGAGAGTGTTTATCAGCTAAAGAGTGAGATATTTCTTGTTGTGAGTGCAAAGCAAACAAAGCACAAAGAAGAGTGAGTGTTGGATTTAGAAACAACGCCCAATTAATGCTAGTGTTGCTACATGTCGACTGGAGGTTTAAATATGCAATATGTTGGTCATATCGATTTTTTAAAGTGATACTATGTCAATGCAGTTTTGTGTTTATGACTTGTTCCATTGCCCCCAAGTGGACACAGGAATCAATAAATTCAGGTTCAATATAAAGGTGGCTGGAGCGCAAGCGTACACACACACACACACACACACACACACACACACACACACACACACACACAAACTCTGCTTCATTCAATGTAATCAATGTGTCAATTAGAAGTATGCAGGGACGAAAATGTCACAGAAACTTGACAATGTTGCGATATTTGCATCACAAAGTATGTTTGAAAAGGGATTGAATTGTGGTTTATGTTGTCAGTAAATGCTCCTGCAATCATTGTCTACTCTCCAAACTGATTGCAGGCCCATTTATTTACTTGTGCTTAAAAATAAATATATTAACAAGGCACGGTAAACTGTTTAAATTTGTGCAGACAAGGTAAGAAAAACTACAGGTTTTTGGATTCAAAATAAAATGTGTCGAAAACAATGTAATAAATACACGTTAAACATGAGAACAAAAAGAAAAATACATTTATATAGACCTAATGCCGAAAAAAGTAAAATCAAAGGGAAAATGCGAGTGCAGTGTGTGTGTGTGAGTTTGTGTGTGTACTTCTTCAAAGGGAAAGGCTAAATGAGGGTGGGACTACCTGCATGCGCTGTGCTGAGGCAAAACTTCAAGCAGTTTGGGGTCATCTGACGCGTTGTGTTTGAAATGATTGAAAGATGTGGATTTATTGACATCGTGTCTTGAGCTGCAGGACGGACGAGCCCGTCTTCATCTAATGGAGAACAGACAGCAGCTTGTCTGGGACTCTGGGAAGTTGTAGGCTGCCAGAGCATCCTGTGTTACAGGTTGGGACACGTGAACTGGATACAGGTTATGTCGTACAATTTTAAATTGATGTCTATATTCCTAAATAACACATTTTATGAGTCTCCCTGCGGACAGATGCTAGGCTCACAAGTTATTTTGTCAACAGTGCGTATCTTTGTATATTATCAAATTACCTTTAACTCTGCTATGCTAAACAGTAAAAATGCTTGCGAGTGCAGTTTCGTCCAGGTTGTAAAACGACTGAAGGCGACATTATCCAAACCTGTTGCTTTTATGTCATCAGCACTTCGACGAAAGAGAACAACAAAAGAAGGCTGTAATTGTGTTTCTCAGCTACAGGAAACAATTTTCCTGCTCAGAGATTATAGTGGTGGAGAATCTGGTTTGGGAAGTGCAACCGTTTGTGACAGTCTCTCATTATCTGTAGCACAGCGGAGGCTTCGCACCAAGACAATTACACACCGGTCTTTGTGACAGCACTTTTTGACACCAACTGATACAACAGGAGGCCAAGACGCTTAAATCAGAAAGTGTGAAACTGAATTTACATGCAACATACAAGGGCTTACAAGCAGAACAAAGTGCATATTTTCGGCATGAGAACAAACGTATCTTCAATTATTTATATTTGTTGAAGACAATGAGGTTTTACTGTGAAATAATAACCGTGCAGACATAAAGGGAGACAAACACAAACGACTGCGAAATGTGCTTTGGAGGAAACTTTAACAATTGCAGCCTGAACCCTCCCGAGAGACACAAGGGGCTATCTCAAAGAGAAGCATTTGAAGTGGGATGCCTTTAGGAAGCAGAGATCTGTGTCGTATTTATGCTTCTTAGAATTTAGCCTAGTTTTGACAGCAAGCTTATAAGCAAACAAGCCTTGTCTTGTCGCCATGTGTCTCCCTGCCCCCGAGGCTCGTGGTGATGCCTGTTTAAACCGCCCATGTGCTCCCACGCCCATGTCCTTGTTTCCCAGCTCTAAACTGCTGTTAGCATGCTCTCAAACTGCTATGTTTCCCTTTAGCTCCGCTGCCTGTGCTCATTTATCACAGGATCAGCTCTGAGAGAGAGACTGATAAAGAGGGGGGGTACTTTGCATTGGTCCCTGCAGTGTGCGGCGTCTGGCAGCTTCTGGGACGGATCCGTCGGCGGTGAGGCGTCCCTCCTCCTGCACGCACCAGTGGTCTCCTGCGCGCCATGAGAAAGGTCAACTTCCATTAGATACTGTGTGACAGAATGATGTCTCTGCAGCAAGTCATACCAAGCTTGCTGCTGCCTGCTGGTAATTTCCTCTCTACAGTATCCGCAACTCTGTTTGTTGATATTCATCTCAGAGCGAGCACCTTTGTTTTAGAAAGTGCCAAACTTTGTGCTGCTTTGCATTTAGATAACTGCTCTGCTGAGAGGATGGCAACCATTTGTTTTTAGGAAATATGTTCCTCTTTAGTCTTTTCTTCTCTGGGGATGATTCCAGGCGTAATGCAGGAATGTGAAGGCCTCACCTAGTTACTAGGATTGTGAGATTACACTCACTGGCTACAAGAGGTGTTCAGGTTGCATCATCATCTTAGGAAAAGGATACCACCAGAACGGAAAAACACACTGGATCTCTTAACTCGCCTTCCTCTGTGAGTGGCTCCCATCAATGTCACGCTCGTCGTCGGTGCTTATGATCGGTCCTGTGTTTATGTTGGATGTCGGTGAATGAGCAGTGTCCTTGAGCCTCCCATCTTTCTTTGTGAGTGATCGCACAGACTCTCACTCTGACATGTTGCAGTGTGCTTTGGATCAGTGAGGCCCAGACATGCCTGGCAGAAGCTCTGCTGCGTTTTTTAGGAGGAAGATCCAGAGTTGTTGACAACACGATGAGGTCTTCACCTTTTTCTTCCCAGTGCTGTTTGCTGATGCCCAGTGACTAACATTGTGGAAGAAAGCACGGGTATCACATTTTAGATTTGCACAAACACTTGGGGCCAACACCATGGATGGATGTGCAAAGAAGGAGGAGATGCTGGTCTAATATTTGGGATCCCTTGTTTTGTCTGTTAGTGCCACTAGGAAGTACTGATTTGTTTTTTGAGTGAAGCTCTTGGATGGATTACTATGAATTGGTACAGATATTAATGCCATCTTCGCTGAATAGAGGGCAAAAGTGATCCACCTCACTTTTAATCCATCAACATAGTTTTATTAAATTGAAACTGTCTACCACTAGTACAAATGACATATTACCATGCTTACATGCTAAACTAATGCGGTGAACATGGTTAACATACCTGTTAAACATCAACATGTCATATGAGCATTAGGCCTCTACATTCTTAAGGTGCTGTCATACAGGGACGGTTTCAGGTTTGTCTTCAGGCTAGTGAAGGTGGCTCTTTGCTGCTTCATTCACAGGTTTCGACGGTACAGCCTGTTGTTGCAACTATAGTTTGCTCTTAGTTTACACTGACAGCCACAGAAACCACAGCAAAGGGAAAACATACAGTAACAGATCTGACTTTTTCTAAGTTCACTGACTCAATACAAATAAAGTTATTATTCTTATATTATATTAAGCAGAGAACAGACAGATCAATGAATGTTGGTCTGTGAACAACATCCGCTGCAGTCGCAACAGTCTCATATTGCTATCCTTTTCCCCCCATGTTGAGTTACAGCGCACTGTGTTTAGCTAAACTGTAGCTGTAATGTATTAGTCAGTGGTAAACAGGCTGGTGGGTTCATGAGTGAGGGCAGCAGCAACGCTGATGTTGCCAGGCAGCAGCAGTGGCAGCGTCTTAACCTACTTTCATCATTTACAAGCAGTCCTCCAAGTGTTTGCTCCGCCTCACTCCACTGACATGATGCTGACCTTTTGAATGGAAGGTCAGCACCTGAACACTCCAGTAGTGAAAGCACAAATCAACTACACTTGTGACTCTTTTTCAAAAGTGAAATGTATTTTAACACGATGAAGAATTTGAGCGGTTTGGTGCGGCCTAAAACACCTGATTTCTGTTTTTCTAAAAAAGTTGCAATGATTTTAAATAGAATTTCGGGAAATCGAAAATTGTCACTGTGATTCTTCATGTATGTTGTCCATTCACATGGTTTTATTGACTGTGACGGTCGATCCCTCCACTCTACAGCTTCATCTGCTTATTAAACACTATGTTATAGTAATTTATGATATGTTGTAATGCAAATGGTTCACAAGCGTAGGGGGTGCATTGTAGCTACTATTGCTATTGTGTCTTTCTCTTTTACCAGTGCACTGCTCCTTGGAATTACTCAACTGCATTGTGCGCTCGGTGCATGCTAATGGATGGAGCCCTGGGTTGTACAATGGGATTAGAGTTGTGTATTGGCCAAACAGTGATGACTGCGCACTTTGAGGGCTCAGGATGTGGAGCAGGCGATGCTTTGTAGAAAACAGGTGAGGGAGGTTAGCAGCAGTAGCCTGCACCTCTGCTGTCGGTCCCTGTGTGCAGCTCCTCCACTGCTGACCAGAAGGGAGGCTGCTTGACATTTCCTTTGAGTAGCGGTGCCACATCAGCTTATTTCCTCCCTCTTGTCGTTTCTTATCTTTCCCGCTTATCCCTGATCCCTGTGTCTTTCTGGCTTCCTTATATTTTGGCCTCTCATCTTCCCTCCTGCACCGGCTCCTCTTTCTGTTTCTCCGTCACTCCTGTGAGGAGAGAGAGACGATCGGGTGTGAAAAAAAAAGAAAGAAGAATACTCTATGCTGTTACCATGGCAACTGCATCTCGGAGCCGAGCCAGTCCTCCTCCACAGACATGCGTCCTCCCTCTCTCACTCTCCCCTCTGCTTGCCTGACTTAGATTAAAGCGTAGCTCTGATGAGAATGAAGAGAAAGAGGCAGGAGGAACAAGGGACAAGGCTGCACTTGTTAGGGAAGAGTAGCGTTTCATAACCCTCCAAGGAAACGAGGTGCTTTTCTCTGTGATGAATTATTATTACTGATGGCAGATATCAAAGACAGACATTGTCAGTGAACCCCACGCAGAGTGCATAACAAAGGAAACACACACAGTGCATGCGGCACTTATAGGTGCTTTCTTCTTCTCTGCACAGGTCTCAGACGCTGGCTTAATGGAGGCGATTGTGGGTAATGGTCTGTAACAGGAAATTAATGCGTTTGAAGGGCTCTACTGCTTCACTCTATGACATCAATTTGTGTTGATTTGGCAATCAATCTGATTGCATGAGAAGATGTCTCAATAATGGACCACATTTACCATTAACTAACTTTGGATCATTTGTATTCTCAATTTTAAATATGAGCCCTCACTGGTGCGCATGTTCTCCTCTGAGGGCTTTTTCAGTATTGGTTGAAGTGTGTCTCACACAAATCTTTTAGGGCCACTTCAGAGCAGCAGTAACTATTGATCAGGGTATGGTTAGAAAATGTGTCATGGTGGGCTGTTTGCTCGTTAAGGTCTTCAGAAAAGAAGAATGTGCACAGTGGGGGATCAGAAATGGCTAGACTGGAGCTGTACGAGGCAGTTTGTTGCTGTGAACACGCCACACTGGAGATGCTAGATGAATATGTCGTGTCATGTAGCCCAGATGGATGTTAAGTGAGGTTGGACGTCAGCGTGTGTTGACTCCGACAGAATGAGAGAGTGTGCACCTGTAACGCACACGGGGGAGACGTTCCTTATTTTCAGCCTGACTGATTCGGACCAGGAGGCGTATGTGATAACAGATAGACATGGCGACGCTGAATGTCCTCTTCCTCCGCCATCACAACACGACAGCCAAATGAGTTTTTCCTCCCCAATCAGGGATTTACTCAGCGGGCATATCCACGATTCAACCAGTGAGAAAAAATTGATTAAGCAACTTACAGTATAGCCCAGTGCCCTGCTGGATCAGGCTGGGAGGGGGAAATGAGGCCCTGAGCGGACATATCACTCCACGCTTCATGTCTGTCTCCAAAAGTGGGAATTCATTTCTGTCAGAACGCTGTGATTGTAAGTAATGGGACAATTGTTATAGCACAGCAGAGGAAGAGAAGCAGTGAGGAGGGAGGGGTTTCACACTCCTTTAACACGCGCAATATGTCAAGACCTTCCGGGCTGGGAGTTGGAGGAGGGTTGTCTCTCCACTGAACCAGTGTGAACCGGTTGTGTTCTTGCCTCGGGTGACAGCCATGATCACCCACAGGTGCATTATGCTGATGTGATTTGCTGCAGAGACTTCCAGGGTCACACAGACACTGAGTTATATACAAGGTCCCGAGTGAATCCTATAATACACAGACATTATTCTTACATGCGACGCTGAGCAGATCCCACTGAGGATATGTTCACACATTATGTGCTTTGCCTTCCTTTTATAAAAGGTCAATGGAGAGCATGTTCCAGGGTCATGAGCATCTTCTCGTCGGGATTGTGAGGGGGCTTTAACAAAATCTGCCCCGCACCACAAAAACATGTGTCCGCAGGATGAGAAGGAAGCTTCTTTTTCTACTAAAAATGGACAGTGTTATCATAGCGGCAGGAAATGTTCCGCTCTCAGTATCACTCACAGTGGATGTCAGGTGTTTGTCTTCACACTCACAGAGCAAAGGCTTGTTTTCCTCAATTCAACACCTTACTCTGACAATCATACAGGGAGAAATCCAATGTGGTGGGAGGCAGAGCTGTTGGTAAGATGACAATGTAGTGCACACACTGTGTTTTTCACTTCTGCACCGTGCACTTGAAAGTACCCAGCAGCCCACGTGGGCTCATAAGACATCAAAATGTAAAGTTGAAGCGCCGACACAACTTACCAGAAAAGATTATAAATTATTACACAACAATTCTACAATGTGAACAAAGTACTTCTTCTGTGTTTGATTTCCTGAACTCTTCAAACTAAATCTGACATCGAAACGGTTCCTTTCCCAAAAGATATGAGATCTTGCAACAGAGTTAATATGTTTATGTGTAATTATTCAAGTTGTACACTGTATAGAAAACTGTTTGACATTTTAGGAAATACACTCACTTGTTTTTTTGTGAGATCATGAAGCAGAACCTAAATGATTCTTGATACATGATTCTTTGCTATAGGACGTACTGCAGGTAAGAGCCTCTTGCAACATGTGAGTCTGGAGTTGTTTTGAGCACTCGACTGTACTTTTGTGGCTCTCGTCCGTAGACTGTTTGACATGATTCTTGTGTAGGAGGTGAAAGAGGTCAGTGGTGTTTGAGTCTGTTGTGGGGACAGATCTGCGACTGCGGCAAGTACGGTTTTCTGGTGTCAGACTTTTCAATTCTTAACCAGGTCTACGACTAGCCCCTCTTTAAGGTACAAGCTCCTCATTTCGTCTCAGAGTTCTTTCGTTCATGCTCCTCCATGTTTTCTTTTTTCCTCTGCCAAGGTTATGTTTTCACCGCTGTTGGTTTGTTTGTTATTTGCTTGCAAAATTACACAAAAACCAAAAGAACAGGAAATAAGTCATGGAAGAAAAAAATCGAACACATTTAGGGTATTGACATCTATGAGTGTTTGAAATTTGGTGCAGCTTGATTGAATTTAAGAAGGACTGTCGGGCCTTGGTGGAGGTATGTTCTCTACTGAGGGCCTTCAGGCAAATTTCTTCATTCGTGCTGTGGTAAAGAACAAAAAGCATTGTTCAAATGCAATATTTGATGTCACAATATATAAAAAAAACAATATAGCATAAAATGAAACAATAAATGTTAATGGTATATATTGATAATATATATATATATTGTTATATCACACAGCCTTAATATGTACAAGTGGCAGATTTAAATGCTATTATTACTTTAACATATTCCTCAAACATACTGTTTTGGGAATATACAATATCCCTATATTGATGTAATTTTTTTTCTCACTAATCCAAGGATTACTATGACAAAGGTCCCAATTAAGTTCTTCAAATCTCTTTAATTTTTTTCTAGTGAGCCTCTGTTTAGACGTGTGATTGTTCTGTCCACTCAGGCCGGCATCATAACCTGTGACTGAAGTATCAACTGATTCCGAGGAAAATTGGCAAAGTGAAGTAGAAGCAGATGAATTGTGCTGTGAGGAAGTGATCAAGACAGCGATAACACCTCAAGCACCTGCACATCTTTGTGTAATTGCCTTTTTTCATTAGCATGTAACCTTCTTTTAATTTGCTAAATGAGGACTATACACGAACATGTATCATGGTACAAGATATGCATTCTTGGCAATTAAATAGTCCATTCCACCATGGAGTGATACAGACTGGAGCATTACACAAATTCATACCTGCTCATGGAAGAGTGATAAGACCCTTTATCGTTTTTTTGGTTGAATACCTTTGTGATGGTAGAAATGCTCTATTATAGCTGTGAGTTCATGGCCTAATTCACTAATTAATTGTTTTTGGGGTAATTGTCATCTTATTGCCAGAGCGTGTCTTGCTTAAAGGATAATCCTTATCTGGCTCAGTGAGGAATTTTATAATTAAAGTAAATGTCCTTGACGGGAAGGTGAGTTATCTTTGTGAAAACGGTTAATGAAGAAAATACTGCTTTCAGAATCTTTAGTTAAGGCGAGCCAGGTGCCAGTGCTGTGCCGTTATCTTATAGTGTGGATGCATTCGTGTTTTAAATTTTTCACGATCCCCAGGTTTCAGCCCCTGGTGAATCTCAGCTCTATTGATTCTTAGAGAAAGCATGTGTAAAAGTAGGGTTGTTAAGTGGTTTCTGAAGCACCTTCTATCTTATTTGTTAAAATCCTTTTTGTGTCCCGATGGCCATCAATAAATAGAGTCTGAAAAGTTGTCTGTGGCCTTACTAATCATTCCATTCTAAATTAGCCAAAGATGTGAATGTGAGTAACCCAATGTCAAATGGGATTTGCTCCTGCCCCACCTGTGGCCCTAAAGGACAGCTTAGATAATGGATAGATGGACATTGGCAGAAATGGGATATCATATTAATGATTACATTTTCATTAGTGTGTGTTTTTGTTACATTAGAAAAAAAACATTTGTATCTACATTGGTATTGAATCCTCTGCCATGTTGGATGGCCATATTTCTACAGTAGCCCAGGACAGACAAGCCAAACACTGGCTCCAGACATGTTGTTTTGGATTCTCATGTTACCTGAATTCTCTGAACTGAATATTCTCCTACATACTAGGAAGAGGAGGGTGAAACGAGGAGTAAAGGACTTTCACTCAACTTTACTGTTAGATGCCACACACACAGAACCTTTACGGTTTTGACATGGTATTATGAAGTCGGGGCTCTACTCTGTTGAGATGATTCTTAAAACGTTTCTGTTTTTCATGTCTTTTCTCAGGTTGGTGTTACTTTGCTGAAGCGACAGAGGCAGGCCCTAAGTCAGAGGTGAAGAAAGCAAGACAGGAGTCCTCCCAGACAGCAGGGGGCAGCAGCAGCAGGCATGCAGGACTCCACCTCAGACAGCATGCTGGAGATGGCCAAACAGGTCAGCATTTCACAAACTGATAAAGCCACAGACCTCCAAGTGGCTGTGTTAAGTCTTTATTTAGGCCTTTGTATGTTTTTGCTCGTTACTACTCATTAAACCAATGTTTTCCTCAACCAGTTTTCCTCAACCAGGTCAACCATTAAAACTTCCATTGAATCCATCAATGTCAGGATCTGACTACCAGCTAAAGTGTCCCTGATGTTCATGTTATTATACAAAGTAATGAAAGAGAAAATAAGGACGGATTGGATAAAGGAGTTGTAGAACAAGGACGTCATCTGGACACTAGTTTCTCTCTGCTCTCTATCATTATTTTATTTGAAATCTCGAATGCACAGCATATCTTGATAATGCATTAGTCTTGCTTGGACTGAAGCAAAGCTGTCAGGTCTGGAGAGGCTGTAATATGCAGCCATGATATTAGTAATGGTTGCTGTGACAGTATAATGAATGTCTGAAACATTGACTGTATTTAACAGATCGATGACATGACAGCTCCCAAAAGTGAGGCCAAGTCATCTTGATCACCACCTTGTGGCTGGATGCAGTATAAGATATATACATATAACATGTTAGTAATGGGACATGTAAGGGCCTAATAAAAAAAAAATCTGAGTGCACAGTAAATACATTTTTCTCAATGATGGTCTCTTTCAATTTAGGTTGTTTGATGTGTGTTTAATAAGTGTTTATTTTAACAGTAAATTTTGTAATATTTGTTTATTATACCATTCAAAACTGTGTGAAACTACGTGATTGAGAGCTGAAACTGATTCTCGATTGTTTAAGTGTGTGTATGGGGGGGGGCCTTGATAGTGCGGCTGCCCTCCTTGATCACTAAAATGGAGACTCTGGCTTCAAGTTCTCTCAAAAGCGTGACATGGCGGCACCTGTATCTGTGGTATTTTGTGTTCATTTTTGTACAATGGGAGGAAGTGGAGACGTGTCGTCTTTCTCTATCTACAGTCTGTGCTAGTATCAGAGTTTCACAGATTTCACACTATGACCAAGATCTACTAAAGCTACTTGCTAACTACACCGCTGACTTTGACTGAGGCCAAATCAACCAAACATTGTGATGTTTGTATTGTAGAAGTTAAAACTTAATATAACTAATCTCGAGGCGCTATCCTTATTCTGGCACGTAAAAGTATTTTAAGTATTTCACATATTCACTCAGGTACAGTATGTGGGATGACACATCAGATCCGTTACATTTCACTGTCTTTTTTATGTTTGTAAAGGAACAGAACTCCAAGCATCTGGACGAACACAGAGAAACAGACGAAATGTCTGAGAAGACGTCGCCAAACAAGAACCTCAAATCCCCCCAGAAAGGCTCCAAGCGACTGAAAACAGTCCCCTTCAAAATGAGCCTGCTGGACACTACTGACTTTGAAGGAGAAATCGAGGTATGCTGAACAAAGGGTTTGTTGAAATACATTTTCTAGATTTAGCCTTAAAATGCTGAACAAACTGGAAAGCAGCACTCTTTATCCCCCCTTGTTATTATTTTCCTGTGTGGGTAGTTGTGTGTGTGTGTTGTACAGTGCTGCACAGAATGCATAAAACAGGCAGAGAGAACAAAAGAATAAAAGACAGAGTGCCATGCTGTGAGCTCTGCAGGAGGGTGAAACCAAGGAAATGTCGCACATTTCTGTATAATGTAATGTAATAATTCATAACCAATTACCTGACCCAATATTTTTGGCTATTTCTTGAAAAGGCTCAACTTTCTATTCCTCTCACTAAGAATTTACATACATGCATGAACCATGAGGTGTCTGCCTGGCACCATCGCCTCTGCACCTGATGTGATCTGTCTGGGCACATTGGTGTCGTCCAGTCCAGTTCATCGCCGCTGTATTTCTTAAACCAGATGTCTGTGTGATCCAGCAGATTTACTGTATTGTACATGCTCATGAATATGATTATGGATATTGAAGCTTCAGGACTTTGTGAGCACCAACAAAAATGTTTCTCTCTAGCACTGTGTATCAAAAAGTATCAAAAGAGGAAATAGGTTTGTCTGTGTCGTCCAACACCAAGTTACAAGTGACACAAAAATGATGCACATCATAGTGTTTTGCTTGTATTTATATTCAAAACTTTTTATTTCATTGCTGCCCATCTTGACAAGGACTCTTTGGCAGAAAAGATATGTATCACTTTGGAAAAATAATGGTAAATGTTTAATTTGACATTCAGAGTTTTACTTGAGGCTCTCAAAACTTTTCTCCAACAGAAAGATACAACACAGCATAATGTTTACAAGGTGTGGATATGAAGGGATTTATTTATTCATGAATGTTTCTGGATGTGTTTCTTTTGATGATTTTACGACAGCGTGAAATGGGGAAAGAGAATTGGGGAAGAAGGGCCGTGATGGAACTCAACCTGCAGCTGCTACATGGAAATTCAAGCCTCTGTATATTTGCTGTTTAAAAGAACAACAGCTGTTCTCTATTACTGAGGGGAATATTACAACTCCAGTTAACTGTGATAGAACCATATGATCTGCTCTCTCAAGTTCTCTGGGTATTGTGGGTAGATGTGTCATCTCCTGATGACTGTTCTATTTCATAGACACATTATCAGGATCATCTTGTCAGATACTGGGAAACTTCCCCAAAGCCACAGAACACAATTGAACTGTTTTGATATAGATCAAGTAGTGACCTTGTGAGAAGCTTGTGGCTCTTCACACCAAAATCTGAATCATTTCATAGTTTGGCATGCTGTATTTTGTTTAGTGAACATTTTTAAAATTTCATTGACTAAAGATTCAAAAAGTATAGTTTTTGCAAAACTACTCAAGCTTAGATATCGTTTTTGGCATTCATATACACAACCTTCAAGTTAATTCTGTCCAATAAAAGCCCCGAGCACCAGCTGCTAACTGGGTGTTAGGAAATCCATAGTTATTACATGTTTGCAAGCCAGGCGCAGCCAAGGAGAAAATAGAAGAGCAATGTTATTATGGGCCACCTGTAGGATACTTGTGCACAAGGGCATGCAACTTTGTGTGGGATGTGCTGGGGTTGGGGGTGAGGGGGCTTCTATCTGCGAGTGTGTGTGTGTGAGGTGAGAGGATCAGGAATGCTACGCTTGTCGACCACTCTCTCAGCACTGAAAAAATATTCTGAAATACCTCTCTGCCTTTTCCACATCACAAGAATAGATTGCATTATGGTGATAAAGCTTGTTTCTTAAGTGCTTCCTGAACGTTCATCTGCTCTCTGCAGCCGTTGCCAGAGATGCATGTACAACGCAGCGTCTTCTCAGCCTATGTGTTGTTTTCTTATTCTGGTACAGTATGTTGAGAGCCTCAGACCTCCGGGTCATGGATGAGCCTGCTCCTGCTTTGTGTCTGTAATTGCAGGGCTGGAACTTTGTCCCTGCTTCCAGGAGCTGATAATTACAGTGTTGCAAGGAGGCAGGCCACACTTAGGGGATGGCTCTCCCCAGAGGGGGCGCTGCATGCACGGGTTAATGAAGTCTCTTGTCATGGACGCATGGCTTCACATCCCTGTGGTCCTTGGGCAGGAGAAGAGACACCACGCCCTTACTCACTCTTCTTACCCCTCTGCTCACTGTGGTGCAATTTGAATATGTAGCCTGGCTGAGCTGATGTGTACAACACAGCTATTTATGGTAGAAATGATTGTGGTCTTTATACGCTGCCAAGATTCTTTCCTTGGATGTCCCATGTCAGGTGGCAGAAATGCTGAGATCATTATTGTGCAGCCAAATAATTAATTGTTCCAGAGTAGAGAGCAACCAGGCTGCTTCACCTCAGTCATGGCCTATTCAAATTCCACATACCGATTTGTTTATTTAATATTACTGGCTGCAGCGGATGTCATTAGCGTGCTCGTCAAAGTGTTGCTCCACCATCCTTTCTCCGATAATAAGGCAAAGGTGAAACACTCTTTAAAGTCCTGTAGCCTTGAGATATTAGAAACAAGACAGCAGAGGGATAACACTGCATCTGTTGCCCTGGCAACTGCTTGCTTCATTCTCGCTGTCGCCTCACCTCGGCATTGTGTGCGTGCGTGTGTGTGTGCGTGTGTGTGTGTGTGTGTGTGTGTGTGTGTGTGTGTGTGTGTGTGTGTGTGTGTGTGTGTGTGTGTGTGTGTGTGTGTGTGTGTGTGTGTGTGTGTGTGTGTGTGTGTGTGTGTGTGTGTGTGTGTGTGTGTGTGTGTGTCCATAATACCCTCTAAGCTAGGTTCAGTGTTAGGTCTAAACACTACCATACTTCTTAGTTCAATACTTGACAGTGGCAGATGAGCTCGTGCATGAATTGATGTTGCATTGTCAATATTTCAAACACTACAAAAAATGCCTGAAATTGAAGTGAAAACATTTTAGGTGTGATTATTTACGGCTTGAAATAAACAAGTTTAGCTGCGGGTGCATTACGAGATTTTCAAGATCTCTTCAAATAATCCATACTAATCTTTATAATGTAATGTTCTGGATATCATTTTCATCAGACCACTGTGAAATCCAAACTAGTTGATTTCATATCTAAATAGAAGAAGATCTCACTTACTTATAAATAAAGTACTTACCGTGTCATACTTTTCTCTCAGATGTCACAATTCCTCAGGTTGAACTGTTTCCTTCTCCACTTCTCTACTTAGGTGCATTACTTTCACTCAGGCTATTCACCAAAAATATACCGGTCTCCACAAATCCTGGTGTAAGCACAGTCAGCTAAAATTTGTACATTCTGACGTTTACTAGTCAAAGATATCGAACAAACTGTACTTGAATGTGAAAATCAAGCCTGTCTCTTGAATGTCAAAGTAAATGTTGATGTGATGCTCACGCTGTCAAAAGGAAATCCTGCATGCAGTGCAAAGACCAGCAATCCACAATCCATTTTCACTGTCAAGTGTTTGATGCACTCTGGTTGTGACTTAACACCACATGACTGAGCTGTTTTCTCTGAACCAGAGAACAGGAAAGCAGTCTTGAGAAAAACAGTTGTCTTCGGGTCTTATGTTTGCCCTGAAAAACTGAGCTTTAACGGCAACTCATGCATAATACTTCAGAAACATTGTGGAAAATCTCTCTTCTGCTTTCTTTTGTCATCCTTACCACTGCTGTGTCCTTCATCTTTGTCTTCACAGAAACACTCAAGAGGACAGACCCTGATGGACATGGTGTGTGAGCACCTCAACCTTCTGGAGAAGGACTACTTCGGCCTGACCTTTGCTGACACAGACACGCAGAAGGTCAGTGAATTGTGTACCGCAATAACCTTGTGGGATGTTTCAGTGCATAAACACGCTGCTCACGGAAAAATCTGTATTCCTCTCACTTGTTGGCTGGGTCAGCTCTCTGAGGGGTGCACTATCCATCATTCAAAGAATGAATGAAAAATGGAAATTTCCATTCTAACGCTGCGTCTGGACAAAAGGCAATTGAAAAACTTGTGCAGTAGGGGAGAAGATAAAAAAAAAAAAAGTCTCATCTACTCTTTGCAACATGCATATATGAAATGTAGTTAGAGAAATATTTCTCAGAGGCAGAGCTGTTCTGGAAGCAGAAATATAAATCTGCCTCCAGAGGTTGAGTTAAACCTCTGTAGACAGAAGCCAAGAGCCAGAGTTTATCAGAGAAATTTGAATAGATAAGAAGTAAAGTTTGGTAGGAATAGTTGCTAACTTCTTTTTGTCTTTCTTATGTAACCATAGCAACTTGAAGCCTGTCGCTTTAGATGACGCTCAACTTTATGATCAGACAGAGTAAATCGCTCATTGCCTCAATATGGCTAAAATGCATTCTTTAGTTTGTTGTGACAGTGTTGAGTTACCCAATAAACAGCCCTTAATGCTGGTGGTTTTGAGACATGCATGGACTCACAAAATGAGGAGATGTGTTAGTTTGAGGCCCTCTTCAGACCTGCTATTAACATCCGTCCTGAGAGATCCGATCAGAAATGGTCAGTGTTAAGTACGTGTGTTCACACCTTGCATTAAAATTCCTCCTGTTGTGTCTCCTGTGATCATTTTTGATCAGAGCTCACTTCCCCCGCTCTGTATGGAAATAAACGTTTCGTCATTTCTGTTCTCTAAGACCCAATAGTTTTTACCCAGTCTGAGTTTATAGATGTGTCTGTGTGTCTGTGTGTGTCAACGCGAGTGAGCGAGAGAAAGGCATAGAGAGAGAGTTGTCAGGAGGGGTTTAATGAATCTCGAGCCGCTGCACCGTGAATAAAGATTTTACCGATTTAGCAAAAGCATCAATCATTATGTATTGATCAGTGTTGATATTGTGGTGGTGGCCACAAAAGAATCAAAGTATTGGCACTGAGAAATTGAAAATGCTAAAAGTATGTGCACTTCATTGTGAAACCGCAGCAGGTCAGAGGTCATCAGCTGAGTAAGAGGTCCTTCATATGAATGTGGTCACACGTGTCACATGTGTCACGGAACACCTCAGAATGTGATCTGACTGATCTGATCTCTGAGGACGTATTCAGGACGCATTTAGGTGCGTTTTGGCCTGAACTAGCTGACCACTTCTGAATACCATGCAGGTCTTAACAGGGTCTATGGTTCACGCACAGCTTCATCGCAGTAAACAGCTGCTCAATAACTGATTGCTATGACTAGCAACAATGCTGATGAGAGCAATTAGAGTGAACTACAACAGTACAGCAAACAATCTGCAGTACAATCTGCAGATTGTATTATTTCGTTAACTGCAACATCGCAACAAGAAAGCTTGTCTTGATTAATATTGAAAAATCCACTACTCTAACTTTTTACCAAAGAAATAGTCCTTCATTAAGACTGCAGACAGTTCTGCACCAAGTCTGTTTCAGAAAACAGATCCCAACCTCCAAATCTGGGCACGTCAACTCCAATAAGCTAATTTCAAATAGAAAGTCCAGGTCTGTTTCCCTCTGATCTCTGTTTAATTGCTGCAAGGTGCACAGACCAGGTTTATGATCATATAATCATGTGACTGACACTGAACTGGGTTCACATGACAGCTCTTTGTTGGGTGTGGGTTTAAGGGTTTGATTGACGTGAGACTCCCCAAGGGCAGGTATGGCTGCACAACAACCTACAGAGGAACGTTTGAAGATAGGGAAGATGACAAGACTAAGTCTCTTTTAACATTTGGAGCATTAACTCACCATCATCAGCTTGTGCACGCTTTGTCAGCTCACATGTTGTGACTTGACTTGTGCCTGATGACTTCAGCTTTAGATTGAGCATTATCCCGGCCGATGTGGACAGGCTAGCTGGTGCGTTTAAGAGGTAAACAGGCTTCAAATGTTTTCCTCTCTCTGAGTTTAGGTAAGGCTGCAGCTCAGAAGACGGGCTTATCAGAGTGCAGCTTGAAGCTGCCGTCTGGGGTCATCGCTGCTTAGTGGACCAAAAAAGCCAGAGAATTGAAATGTAATTTCTGATGCCCTTTCTCTGTCTCAGCTGGGGGGGGGGGGGGGGGGGGGGGGGGGAGAGAGGATTTTATCTTTTGCTCTTCAGTAGAACATTTATTCTGTGTGATTGCTGTATGAACTGATGCTGCGAACGCAGAAGTAAAGCCTTGATCAGTTAGTGATTAAAAGTTCCTTCTGCTTTTCTGCAGAGAAAAGCAAAGCGGCAGAGGGAGAGCCTTACTAATTGAGTGCTCTTTGGCCCTGGCTGATATAAGGGGGGGGGGCGATAAATGCCTGCGGCTCATTAAAGTCTTTAGCAGCATGATTAAACACTGAAGGTGTATGTGTGTTTGTGTTTGTGTACGTCAGTGTGTGTGTGTGTGTACGTGAAGGCACAGCTCAATGTTGCCAGAGATGCTTGAAGTTTGTCCAACGAGGCCACAGGAGTGCACTGCACTGTGTCAACCTTTCATACTCCTGATTCCACTCTGACTGATGTGATACCAGCTGGCAAAAATACTGTCAGCATTAATAAGCATCTGCTGTGTGGTATTCAGGCTAGTGAGGATCACTGTCAGCTCGCTGCACCACAGGCGGCACACAACTACGTTGCCTCCTGCAAACACCTGTTTATGTATATGTGCAGGGAATAAAGTAGCAAGTGGTATCAGCCCCCACCACTGTGTGTAAGCCTATATGTCGGCCTGTGTTTCTTTATGCTTGTGTGTTTTGATTGGATTTAATTGTCCTTAGACGACCTGTCAGTGTGGCTTTGGGGATGGCAGAGCCTGTTGGCTGGTCCATCACTTTGCTCTTGACTGTAATATCTAGAAGATTGCTGGTTCACACAATGAGCCCAGACAACAGTGGTTACTGACATTGGCGATCCTCTGCTTTTTCATCCAGGTCAAAGTTGTAGTAGTGGATGAATTGCCACATCAGTTTTTTTCTACAGACATTCATGGTTCCACCCATGTCTAGGTCACAGCCTGAACTTTAGTTTTCCACCACCATGAAGTTGACATTTGTTTCCAACTTGGATGGTTTCAAATGAAATGAATTGTAATGAGTTTTTTACCTAGCGCCATCATCAGTTTAAACATATTAAAACCATCCAGCTCTTTGGTTTATTATCAAACTCCTGCAAAACTAATAACATTCATCCACTTGAATTGTTTTGATTTGGAAGCAAAGGTTTCCCTGCTAACACATTAAACTAAGATGGCGAACATGCCACACATACAACATGCTAGCATGGTCACTGTGAGCATGGCAGCATGTTGAGCATTTAGCTTAAGGCACGACTGTACGGCTGCTGGCATTTAGACATTTCATCATGGAGTACAGTTTTGATGAAGTACTAATATCAAATAATTGGATTAATCTACAACTAATGTGACAGGGGTTTTATCTGACTACACTATGTTGCTACTTTTCAATAATTGCAAGTGTTACACATGGAAGTATCAGAGCTAATCAATAGTTTATTAAGAGGATAAAAATGAAAGCACAGATTCCATGGAACTTAACATAAACATCCAGAAGGTCAAAAAGAGGTTTGATGAAGCTAGTAAAGTAGAAGGTGGATAATTAATGTTCTTTTGTATATCAAGAGATTTTTCATGGAATATTGTACTTTAACTTGTAAGCAGTTACAAATGATTATTGAATATTTTCTCTCTTCATCGCTGAACTTCCAATCATCACGATCCACAGTTGCTGTTACAAGAGAGACAGTATCCACCGAACCACTGATGAGATGCTCTCATAGCCAAATCAGAAATAGGGTCCCTATAGGTGAAGCGGTTCACTGCATGATTGGATGTGATGAGATCAGGCTGCCAATGATTTTGCGACACAATGAACACAACAGATGCTTGATTTGAATCTGCTCTACGCACGTTGGAGCGCCTCAGCTGGAGAGGGCTCACTTGCTTTATTCAGCCATATGGAGCGGCTTTCATTAGGAACATTGACAGCAATTAGAGCGGAGTGCGGCACCGGGGTGTGCATTAACCATGTTTCCAGCTGCCCTCTGTGAATTCTGCCTTCTGTCTTTCAGAACTGGTTGGACCCCTCCAAGGAGATCAAGAAGCAGATGCGCAGTGAGTGTCTTTTCCAAGTCGCTCACATGATAAATATTTTTTAATTAAATTGGTAAAGTCGTATTTGTAGGCAAATGAAGTGATACAAATTTTTATGTCAACCTATTAGATACAATTCTGTTATTGACTTTTAATTATAATTTTGTACAATACGTCTCAAGACAAACACATTATTGAACATCCATGTACTCCTCAGACTCTCCGTGGAACTTTGCCTTCTCAGTCAAGTTCTACCCTCCAGACCCCTCCCAGCTCACTGAGGATATCACCAGGTAGAACACACACACACACACACACACACACACACACACACACACACACACACACACACACACACACACACACACACACACACATATTGTCAACAGTTGTAACTCTCCTGTCTGTGCTGCCAGATGCTCTTCACAGTTCAATGAAAGCAGACATTGTTGACATATGTCAGCTTCACCTTTTTCATTTTCCTAAAGATAAGTGTTTACATGCAAGCATTGTAACAATTTACGTGGCATATTTGCCCTTCTGTCAAAGCAACCCAAATCCCTCTCTCCTTTTTAAGGATTTGACCTGGAATGCTACTAACTGCCGTGGATTAACTATGCTGAATACTTGTTGGAGCTTGCCTTGGCTCAGGCTTGTTTGACTGCCAACACCCTCCTCCCCTTTTGTTTCATCTGACAGATACTACCTATGTCTGCAGCTGAGGGATGACATGCTGTCAGGTCGACTGCCTTGCTCGTTCGTCACTCACGCCCTTCTGGGCTCCTACTCCGTTCAAGCCGAGCTGGGAGACTATGACCAGGAGGACCACGGCTCTGACTATGTCAGCGATTTCCGCTTTGCCCCCAATCAGACTCGCGAGCTGGAGGAGAGGGTGATGGAGCTCCATCGAAACTACAAGTACTGGACTTACTGTTGTTTCAATCAGATTTTCATCAGTGAACAAATCTCCTGGGTTTATGGGTTGATGAGTTTTCCATTGTTTTGAAACATTCCCTCATGCACATGGCAGATAGATGCCGCCACATTACTGCACAATGTGTCATTGAGAGGTTAACAGTGCGAGTCTTGACAGTGTGGGAACACTTTCACTCAGTTAGAGGGCTTCCACGATGCTCTTCTTTAGCTTTCCTTTTTGGCATGCGACCAAACATAATGCTTAGGGGAACGGATGCAACGAATTAAGAAGTGAATATATCAAGCATGTTACCAAGATAATTCTGCTCCCGCTGTGCAAGATTATGGGCTTATTATTTGAGAGGGCCTGTTGATGTTGGTTACAGATATTATCGTTATTCTGCTCGCAGGGGGATGACTCCAGCAGAGGCTGAAATTAACTTCTTGGAGAATGCGAAGAAACTGTCCATGTACGGTGTGGACCTCCACCATGCTAAGGTCGACTCTTCCTCAAGTTGTTTCATATCATTTTATTTTCATGAAATTACAATAGTTTTCTAGGATGCATACAGTGTTTCTCATGGATAATTTCTGTCTGTGTGCTGCCCCATGTTTGCTGCAGGATTCTGAAGGGATTGACATAATGCTGGGGGTCTGTGCCAACGGTCTGCTGATTTACAGAGATAGGCTGAGAATCAACCGCTTTGCCTGGCCAAAGATCCTGAAGATCTCTTATAAGAGGAGCAACTTCTACATCAAGATACGACCTGGAGAGGTATGCAGTGTGGGGAAGGATGATAAAAGGGACACTATATATCGATTTTACACATTATGATTCATTTACTATTAGTAAGTGCTGTTCAATTAAAAGAAGTAGTTGTTTAATGTAAACCAAAGTGTTAAAGGAGCCTTCTCATCGTCTCAGTTTGCAAAAATAATCTGCATGATCATCATAATGATGGCCTTATAGTGACGTTGTCTTGGTTATCTGGCCTGAAAACTAATAATTTATATCAGAAAGCCTGTGGTGCCAACTGTGGGTATGGTACTTGAAGAAGTGAGTGGTAACTAAAAGTTAGGATTGATACCACTCTCAATTCTATATGTTAAAAATGAAGCTACAGCAAGAAGCCTAGTTTAGCTTAGTTTATCTTGAAGACATGACAAGGTGTGATTTTTCTGGCCTCCTGTCGCCACTGGTTGCCTGGCAACCTTAAAGCGATGACTCTAAGTAGTCACTGCACAAGGCCAAGACAAATGTATATGTTGCCATAGACAATCCTTGATAGAACCACAACTAATTGTTTTTTTCTCTGGGTTTAATAATGATTAAATAAATGTTCATGTAGGGAGCTTTAGAGCTGCTTGCAGGCAGATTTAGTTTCCTTTGGACTGACCCAGGCTAGCTGTTTCCTACCCTTTATCTAATTGTTGTGCTAAGCGTGGTGCATTTCCTAACATATCAAACTATTCCTTTTCCTTCAGCCGTATAATTCCAAACAACACTCTTACTTACACTTACAAGCTACATCAGAAATGAACGTGCGGTCAGTTATGCAAAGCAGAAGACTCTAAATCCTCTGTTTTATTCTTTTAGCATTCTTCACGGTCAGGATCCTTGATAGAGTCAGAGCTGGATGTTTTTTCCTCTAGTTTCTGTATGGATCAATAAATGACAAATGACATGTTACATTGTGAGTGTTAGAGCTGCTTATAGGCAGATTTGGTTAACTTTGGACTGAACCAGGTTTCTAGTCTTAATGCAGAGCTAACCTCCTGGCTCCAGCTTCAAATTTAACAGTAGACTGGGAATGAGAATAAGCACATTTCCCAAAATCTTGAGCCATTCCTTTTTCCAGTGCAGCATTATCTCACATGTTAAATACAACAATAGCTAATGTTAAGCTGGTATGTCTGAAAGGCACAACGGAAATGAACTTGTGGTCAGTTTTCAAGGCAGCAGGCTGTAAATCCTCCTTCTTATACCTCCAGCGTTGCTCCTCTGCACGGTCAGGCTCTATACTCTCGTCCTCCTCATTGTCCTGTGCAGCGCTGAAGCTTATCCTCCATGCTGAGCCTCAGTGCGACAGGCTGTCTGGGCCAGACCCAGTCAAGTGACAGAGCCGCACAGTGAGCCTGTGATGGAGCCAAATAAAGAGCCCCTTTACCAGAGCTGCTGCAGCTGCAGTCAGAATAGTGGGATAGAGAGTGTAAATATAGAGCCATGAAACACTTTTCATTACAAATGCTCCCAGTGTCTGGACATTGGATGCTTAATTGACTTTATCTGCTCTTTTTGACCAGTCGGCAAATTCCATGTTGTAATGTTCTAAATGTGTTTGCTCATATGTTGACATGCCTATTATGCCAGTTGTCTGCTTCATTGACTGAGGTCAGTGTTCATGCTGGTATGAGATGTCGTAAATATCCTGGATTTTTCATGAATGTAATCGATTGGCCTAAACTTAGGTCCAGCTTGAAGTACTTGTGGCTTTCAGAAAACTGCTCTCGAACACACAAACACACACAAACACAGACACACTTTCTCACTTTTCTCTCTGTCTCCCTGTTCTCTCTCTCCCCTCCAGTACGAGCAGTTTGAAAGTACAATCGGTTTTAAGCTTCCCCACCACAGAGCTGCCAAGAGGCTGTGGAAGGTCTGCATTGAGCATCACACTTTCTTCCGGTAGGTATCGATCTGCCCTCATGGTTGGAGTGTTACCTGTTCAATGAGTATCAAGGCAAAGAAAACATTTCCATTCATACGGCTTTCACCAGGTGCACGCACACTCAACTTCATTGTACAGTGGTCTGTGAAACATGCGGTGGCCTTTCTGCAGTGCATGTTCCTTTCATTGCAACCTTGACATTGCTAAATGATCCTGATTCAGCTTCACAAGAAGCTCAGGAGGTACAAGATGACATGTCACAGAGGGACTGAATACTGATACTCGTTATGTAGCGTGCATGCAAGAGGCTCCCACCTGCAGCCTAAAGGTGTTGAGATTTAAATTAATGATGAATAGTACTGTCTGCTGGATAAGGTGGAAGAGTTTGAAATAAAATGAAGCCAGCATCACTGGCATAGATAAAGTGCTTAAAGAGATAGTTCACCTAAAAATTTAAAATCACTCATTATCTACTCACCACTATGTTGTTTTTTATATTTTATTAAATTTTTTCTCTAGTTCAGGTTGTTTTGTTTTTCACCACTCAATGTCAATTTGATTGACCTGTGCCAAAACATTTGTGAAGATTTTGGTAATTGCAAAAATCGAATAAAGCAATAATCTAAAAGAAATTATGGATGAAGATATCTCCTCTAAAACACACATTCGATGTCCTTGCCCAGCTGCTTTTTGCTATATGATATAAATAGTAAGATAGAGTATGTGGTCAAGAATGTTCAACCATTGCCATTGTTGTTTCTACAGGCTGGTATCTCCAGAGCCTCCACCTAAGGGCTTCTTGGTGATGGGTTCAAAGTTCAGATACAGCGGACGGACACAGGCTCAAAGCAGACAGGCCAGCGCGCTCATCGACCGGCCTGCTCCACACTTTGAACGCTCCACCAGCAAGAGGTACCTGCTGTCCAGGAGCTTGGATGGAGGTGAGAGCCGCAGTGGGGCATCCAATCCATCTGCACATGGACGGTCTAAAGATTGGATTGGATTTTTAAACTTGTAGCAACATTTAGGGACATTAAAAGAAAGATGAACATTGAGGGAAATACGAATTTTTGCTTCCCTGCTTTCTTGCAGAGTGTTGGTTAGCTTAGCTTAGCAGAAAGACTAGAGATGGGAAAAAGCTGGTTTAAGTCTGGCCAAAGGTAAAATCATCCACCTACCAGCAAAGCTCACAAGTTTACATGCCATATGTCCTTTGTTTAAGACATGCAAAAAAATAGGTTGTGGTCTTTGTGGTGCAGGAAGTCACAACCGAGAGTCCTGGTCAAGAAAAAGTCCTGCACATACATTTTTACATTGTTTGTAGTTTTGGATAGAGCCAGGCTTTTCAACTTTTACACCATCTCCACTGGCTCCACCATCTATGCTAATCTAAAGCTAACTGTCTGAAGCTTCTTATTTAAGAGACAGATATGAGAGTAATGTCAATCTTCCCACCTTTTTGTCAACATGACAGACACTGAGTGTACTTCCCAAAATGTCAAACTTTGACTCTAAAAACCCCAAATCAAATGAACTCACCTCTTCTTACTCGCAGAGTTCTCACGGCCAGTCTCAGCCATGTGTGAGAACCACGATGGCCTGTCCCACCGCAGCGCCGGCGAGCAGCGTCGCCTCCACAGCCCCTCCATGGACGAGCAGGAGACCGAGCTGGAGCCCAGCATGGAGCAGGACGAGGACGACAAGGACCCAGACCAGGGCACGGAGTCGGAGCAGGAAAAAGACTTTGATGGCAACGTCAGTCCAAGCCGAAAGAAAGAGATCATGGTAGTAAAGATTTCCTGACAGACTGTGACTTTTTATGGATTTCCATTGTGCTAAACTTTATGAAAAATAAAAGAGAGCTTCAGTCAACTTGAAGACAACTCCAAACTTGGTGCAGGGAAATCCGTGACTGCAGGGATGCTGATGTAAACAGATGCAGTGCAAGCTTCCATAGGCCAAACTTCTCCAACAGGGGCATAACGCTGTGGTGGCTTTGGTGGATTTAGCGTTTACTAACTCTTCTCCTTTCACTCCTATTCACTCAGGCTTATATGCTTAAACTTCACTGCTCATAAATCCTGCTAACAGCTTTACAGTCTTTAACCCTTTCTCATTATGCTGAGAGATGCAGACTCCAGCCTAGCCCTCGGTTGCTAACATGCTATTTCTTATTTTATTTTTTCAACTCTTGCTGGCGATAAGGAGGAAGCTGGGTCACCAGCTGACAGTAAACAGGAGGTATTTGGTGTCTGGTGATTTGGTCTCTGTCTGTCTGTCTGTTTTTCTCTCTCTGTCTGTCTGTCTGTCTTTCTCTGTCTGTCTGTCTGTCTCTGTCTGTCTGTCTGTCTGTCTGTCTGTCTGTCTGTCTGTCTTAATTGTTTCCCACTCTCTCCACTGGGTCTGTCTCGTTTACTCGTGGCTGTCAACTCAGTTATCATCAAAAAAGCTGTGCTGCACCGCACCACATAAACAAGTGATACTTTGAAGGTTGTGCCTGAACTCATTTGTCATGGCTGAGCATCCCAGCAAACATTTGACAGACAGCGTGATTAGCACAGTGGGGACAGGGTTGAAGTGAAGCACTGATAAAAAAGGGGAAAATCTTTACAAAGCCTTAGAAATGGATTTAGTTGACAAACAGACGCCTCAACTTTTATTTTGACAGGATGTTTGCATTCCTTATCAAGTCCAAAATGTCTACTGGGATGTATTTTCAGACCATTTCCAAAGATGTCTTGGCATGGTGTGAAACGGCCAAGTGTAGCCTTGCAGTTTGTCTGTCTGTCTGTCTGCCTGTCTGCCTGCCCCCCTTACTGACTCACCTTCTACCATCCTTTCTCTGCACCTGACCTCCTTCCTGCACTCTCTAAACCCTGCACTCGTCACATCTGACCCCTCTCGTGCTCGCCCGCACACCTGCCCCAACTCAGCTCTCTCAGTTGGACCGGGAGGCCACTCCTCGGCACAAACAGGAGGTACAGGTTCCTGCCTTGGGCCTTTGTGCTTTTCTTCATGTGTGACGCTGTCCCTGTGCACCTCTACTCCTCAGAGGTTTTTACAGATTGACATTTGCCTGCCTCGGATCAAGGGATATTCCTTATAGGCTATTTATTCTGTGAAATGTCACAGATTTACTTTTCATGTGGCAGCAATGGGCACAGTGCACTTTGAAGCTTTAAAAGTCTGCAGTGAAATACATGTCTGTGTAGAGCCCTTCTTCCCTAAATGCCTATGAAGCATGCATGTTCCTACATTCTGCTTTAGCCAGTGGTGGAAGAAGTACTCACATCATTTAGTAACTATAAATAAGAGTATTAAAGCAAGTTAGAACAATATTCAACTATACAATTTCCTCAATAAAATGTACTAAAATCTAAAATAATTTTGGTTCAGGAAGAAAGACTCTGTTCAGAGTGAATCTGAATATCTCTGCCTACATATACTTTATCATAATTCAGGCAACTCTAAAATAGCACATGATGTGTGAAAATTCATTTGAACAGCAACATTCACCATATCTGCTTCACAAAAATGGAGCTTGTTGCCAACCAGAGTCATGAAGAACATTTGAGTTCAGACATTTGCACTTTATTTTATTATGCACATTCTACCATTTATTATGCACATTCTACCATTTATTATGCACATTCTACCATTTATTATGCACATTCTACTATTTTCTATATGGTCTTAGGTGAATTAAGATCGGCTTGAAAAGCAGCATTATAAAGAAAGGTCTTGTGCTGTACATTGTAAATGGTTAGATGAAATAATGCTTCAGGATAAAAACATTACCAGTGCAATGAAATAATGTTGACTACATTGTTGCTGTTCTATAAAGGTCCTGAAAATCAGCTTCATACTATACTGTAAGTGTTGGGGTTTCACATGATCGAGTCATGTCAAGTCAGATTTATTTTGACCTAAAGTAAAATAGTGATAAGGCATTAACAGAATCATAAGACAGACCCAAGCTGAATTAAAAGCTGGGATACAGTGATGTCATGTATTCCTGTGCACCCATAGGATTTAGCCAGATGTGAACCTAAATTCAGTCTTATATACAACATAATAGATAAAGATGTTTTTTCCCCTCAACTTTAACTCCTTACTCATTAATATTAATTATTTTATGTAATGTTAATACTTAGTTTTTTTTTCACTTTAAGACACTTTACCTCATTAGATACTAAATAGCACTATTAGATTATTAGATGCTGATGCATCAAACCTTAAACCACAGGACTGCTGTAGCTGGTCGAGACAGAGCTAGCTGTACTTTAAGTAGATCAGTGTTTCCTACCCCTCCAAATGGTCGCGAGATAAGTCTTAGGGGTCGTACACAATAACTAAAGTGGCTTCATGTTTTGGTATTTTCTTGAAAAAATATTTTTTTATTTTAACTCATTAGGTTTTGAACAGTTATATCAACTATAGCTCAGATAATTGAATAATACGTGGAAAGAAGTACTGTACATGAGTAAATTATTGTAGTTACTTTCCACCACTGACTGTCATCATTTCAAAAATGAACAAAAGCAGATTTTGTGCACATTTTGTGTTCATACTGTATGTGTCTTGACAACTACTGCAACTACTGTTAGCAGTTCCCATGACGTGTCCTCTCCTGTGTATATGTAGTATTATTGTACCTCACATCTTGTTAGTTAATGCATATGAGATGAAAATGTAAAACGTGCTAATGAAAAGGATGTTGATGTCCTGCTAATAGCTGCATTTTCTCTTTCCCTCATGTTTTTCCTCCTCCAGTTCCTGGACAAGTCTCAGGACGTCTTGCTGAAGCACCAGGCCAGCATCAATGAGCTGAAGAGAGCCCTGAGGGAACCCAACAGCAAGCTGATGACCCGTGAGCAGCGTCTGTCTGGAAGCTCCCCGACCAGCACACCAGAGAAGAAGGCTGTGAGTCGGGGCTGAGTGTGCAGCGCTGGGGGTTGGAGTGGGGTTGGGGGTCTGTGGGCTTCAAGGTTCACTATTGTCAGTATCTCAAATCTAGAAACCTCTGATGCTTGACATTCCATTAAAGGTCATTGATGTTCCCGTCTGGGCGCTGACATTTGGAATTCCTCTTTTTGCTGCTTGACTTGAGGAAAAGCAGAACAGTTTTTGTCACAGAAACTTATTAAGTAAAATATTTTGTATCCTCTAATTATTGTCTTTAAAAATATCAATCTTGACGAAATATTGTAATGCTAAAAAAAAAAAAGACAAATAAACATTAGTGAAGATAGTTGTGGTTCTTTGATAATTTTCAGTGTTTTCTTATAAGCAGCTCAAACAGATAATCTCCTGTGCAAACATAATGCTGGAACAGGAACAAACATAAAAACCTGCAGTTTATTTTAAGATGCGTTTGGAATGATGCGCATCCTCCCTCTCTCTGGAGCGCAATAACAAGTCTGACAATATCTCAGAGGAACATGAGGATGACTGACAAGTAGCGCAGAAGAAAACATCTCAATGAGATCAGTTTCAAGATTTATTTTTTAAAGATCCACTCAGTTTGAGGTACTTGAGGAATGATTATCAGTTATCTTTTTTTCCCCCAGCTCCTCGATACCTAACAGTGACACAGTTTTCTTTTTTCCAGATCATGAAAAGTCTCAGCTTTTGATCACATTTTGGTAATTAGGATATTGAAAATACAGCACGTTCTAGAATTTAATGTCTTTGTTGGTGCTCAAGTTGTCTGCAGACAATCTCTTATCCGCTGTTGCTGATGATAGATTATTAGATTATCTCCATAGTGTGTCAAACTTTGTGTGCATCAGAAAAGACAATCTGCTGTGTGTCTCATTCCAGAGAGAGTGTTCGAGGGGCGGCGTTAATCTGTTTGACTAACAATCGCAGTCTTGGAGAGTCTTGGTGCTTGTGACTATTTTCCGCGGCATTCACACAAACCCGGCTCTTTGATGTAGTTACAGAAAAAATATTATATTTGCATTGCAAATGCATGCTGATTTGGTTCTGTGGATCTGGTGGCTGTCAGGTACACGGGCCTGCATGTTCTCAGTTTGAAGTTCATTAAAAAGTTTTTTACTGAATAACTCTGTAGAGTCCCGTCGGTGCTGATTCTTACTGCTGTTCTTCTTTTTCCTCCTCTTTGCATGAAGATGTTCATCTCACTAATTCACTCTTTCAGATTGAGTCTGAGTTCTAACACCTGTTCTTCCTTCTCTCTTAAACCCTCTCCTCTGCGTCATGTCGGCCAGTTGGTGGGTCGATCAGTTGGGCAGGACCCTGTCAACAGCCTGTCTGTTGAGGGTTTCGTCCAGAAGACTGTGGTGACTTCACCTGAGGTTTCAAATCTCTCACTCTTCCTTTTTCATGATGCAGTTACCTTCTAAATGCAAATGCATGTTTACCAGAATTCCCCTTTTCTGTGATTCAAATGATTCTGTAGATTTCATTATCTGCCGCAGCAGTGCCTGGCATATCTAACTGTGTTTAATCTATACCAACATGTAGGGCTCTGAGGAGTGGGTATTGATTGAAAAACAAGAAACTTATCAACCAGACCCTGACTGGAACGCAGAAGAAAAGAACAAATCTCTCACATTGGATTCCTCGTGGGAGAAAAAGGAGCTGGAAAAAGAGATAGATGTTGCCAAGATGATACATAAAGAGGTGACAGGGTATGACAGAAAAGGAATGAAAAGCCATATCGATGAAACAAAGTTGTCGAGTGAGGCAGATGTATGCTCCGAATCTTGGACGACCAACAAAGGTCGTTTCGTGATTCAATTATCCGAGAATGCAGACTCGTTTCAAGACAAATCTCAAAGTAAACCATCTCACGCCTCGGACCCTGAGGCAAACAGCGATGTGGCCCCGGGCTCGTGCCAGATAAAGGAACGCACAGCTTCTAAACAAAGGAAAAAGAGGAGACCCCAGAGCTTAAACCTGGGAATGCCTGTGGAGCTCATCTATGGGAAAGGAGGCAGTGATTCTAGTGAAGAAGAAAATGAAGGCTCCAACTCGGACATTAGTCCCGACAAAATGTTTCAAACAGGAAATCATTGTGAATCATCCCCGGTGATGGTGAAGAAAGATGATCAGGGATCAGGAAAGAATCAGTCAGTCAGGGTCTTTAAAGACACCAAACTGGAGGAAATCTTGATAGAAGAAAGCATAGAGGTCCCTACTGAAGACGAAGAGCAGGTAAAGAGAAAAAAAGTGAGTCAGGTTGGAGCAACGGATATTGATGCAGGGTCAGTGAACGGACCCGGAAAGATAGAACATGATAGTTCATTAGCAGGTGTTAAAGGAGAATGTGTGATGAAGGTGCGAGGGAAGGGCCTTATTGACAATAAAGAGCTAGCAGAGGTAAAGCTGCGACAGGTCAGGACACACGAGAGGAAGATCAGTAGTTCTGGGGCAGAGGATATTGAAGGGTTCCTTGGAGAGAAAGGTCAGAGGACATCTCTCCACCGACTGTCAGGCAGCAGCTACCAGTCGGAAATCACCAGGATTGTTCCTCTTAAGCCAGAGCGGTCAAAGAGCATAGCATGTAAGGATGAAAGGGACAGGACAGGACAGGATGAACTAACCCGGGTCACCAGAAGAGAATACCGCTGGTCGGTCGGCTCTCCGGAGGGATCCACAGACCTCAACTGGACTGATGTCTCCACCCACCATTCAGCATTTGCAGCAGAGCTGGAGGGTACTACTAAAACAGATCAACATGACGATAGCTATCAGTTCGGTAGAGGGCCTACCGAGAGTCAGTCGTTCGGCTCTAAGATTTCAGCGCTTCCCAAAATGGCTCCCCCAGCCCCGCCAGTGAAAACACAGAAGGCCAGGGAGTCCGGACTGATACTGCGGAACAGTCGGAATGCTGGCAGGGAGCCGGGCCTGGATGCAGCCAAGAAGAGACACTCGGTAACGCTGCTAGGCATCTGCTATTCAGTCATTGGAAGTAAAGCATCGCATGAGCTTCAGACAGACTCGCACGCCATTATTCTTTTTTTCTACGTTTTCAGTGACTATAAACACTCATCCATCTTAACTGTTCGTGCCTGTGTGAAGAGCAGGCGGAGCAGTACTTTTGCTCCGTCCTGTGGCAAAAATCTATCAAAGAGTTTGGACATTTCTCTCAATGGCAACCTCAATGTCCCCCCTCCTATTGCCCTTAACGTGCACCTCAGTGTCTCGCAAATCGGTACAGCTCACCACTGGCTGAGAAAGATAAAAGAAAAGACAAAAATCAATATCTCATGTTTTGGTTGTTGGTTTGTCTTCACTTTCTCTAACGTGTGAGCTGCAAATTTCCTTCCAGCTCACGTTTCTCTCTGTCGGAGTGTGGCAAGGAAAGAGGGCTCACATATCATCATCGCTCTGATGATTTTTGCCAGTCTCCATGTCATTTTCAAACTGAAAATATGAAACAGATTTATCGCATGCTAATGTTACAAATCAAATCATTCATCTGAGGAAGAAAGGTGGACATATTCTGCAATCCATTACTGTCTTACAGACGGCTATAATCGTAATCATAATAATAATAATCAATCATAATAGAGTGTAGAATTGGATTGCGCCCAAATTATTGAGAAACTCCATCAATCTGATCAACTGTCATCGTCAGAATTTACAAAGTGTCACTTGATTCTTCAGATTGGTGATATTAAATCATAAATCAGTTGCATTATTCTACCCCAATCCCACCTGGATAGAAAGCTAAGCGGTGTTGGAAACACACTGGTTCCCCTTACTGTGAAACCCCCATCAGGCAATGAGCAGCCACACACCACAGCTCAGAGCCTGACAGTCAGATTTGCTTCTTTCATTTCACTGTTGGTATCATTAGCACGCCTGCACGCGTTGGGCACTGGAATGAAAGGAATTTCAACTGAATAGACGCGACAGCTTTCATCATTTCCCACCTTTTCATCTGAGTCAAGCTCTTGCTTATATTGGATTAAGCGGGCATGAGAGGGGGTGTTGCGTAGCTCTCAGTGTGTGAATGTACCTCACTGGCGAGTAACAATCATATCAAGATCTGATTGAACTTGGTGAGTGTGGGAAAAAATATTAGGCGGCTCCAAACATGTGGACCCGCTTTGGCAGGCTCTGAAACGCATCTTTTATTGGACATGTAACAACATTATTCCACGACATTTAAATACATTCTTGTTGAAATTCAAGGTGTTTAGTGTTGCAACACACTCTCAGTTGGTCAATGGGTGGCTGCTGCTATGCTGAAAACCTGCTCATCATACAAATTGCATGATTCTCTTGTCCTGCCACCGCTAATTCTAACAAATGAACCTGGCTCTATATGTTGTTTTCGTTGAAGTAAGCTCACCTCTTTGCCGTCCTGTTGTTGTATGCTACTTGGCTGTAGAGTGGTGCTTGAAATCTGGGCCTGACTCCATTGGGACCTGACAGGATCTCCACATCTATTGACTTGGGTGTCAGTTATTACAACATTGAAAATCCTGATTATGAGCCACTTTGAGCAAATTGTTAGCACATTTTGGCTGTACTCATATTTGGACTCTCACCGAGCAGTACACCAGGATCCCAGTTTGTACTCAGAACAAACTAAGCTCATGTTTTCCAGGCCTGTTTCAAGCTCTGCTGCCTTGATTTCTGTCTGTGTGATGGCCTGTTAGTCCACTGTCAGCTTGTTTTAACCCTCAGATGCTCTTTCTGCTCTCTCCTCTGCTTCCCTCTGCAGGAGCCTGTCTCCACTCCTGCCATTTATGAAGAGCCGTTTGCTGATTTCAAGGTTATTCATTTGTATTTAAACCCCGCCTTCCTCCTCTCCACACCATCAACTCCTTACCCCTGTGCATCCCTCACGGTTAGGGTTAGGGTCGGGCGTTAGGGTTAGGGTTCTGCCATTTGCTGAGGTCAAGGTTTTTCATTTGTATTTAAACCCACCTCCTCTCTACACCATCAACTCTTTAGCCCTGTGCATGTCTCACAGTACGGGTTTGAAGCATTTGCTGATTTTAAGGTTATTATTTTGTATTTAAACCACCTCCTCTTCTCCACTCCATCTCTTTTCCTCACTGCATGCCTCCTCACTGCCTGCACCAGCTTCTCCTGACAAGGTATACAAAGAAGTAGCCAAAAGCCATAAAGGATGGAGTGCTACTTTTTACTGGCTACTCAGTGGCCCTCATCCATCACCATGATGAATTTGAAGTGAATGTGTGGGTTGAAAAACAGAATCCCTTGTGCTTGGCTGTAGCTGGCATGATCCAGTTTTTACTGTGATCTAATTAGCAAGTGTACTTGTAATTAATGTAAGTGGTTTTGCTGTCGACTGGATGCCTCAGTGGCTTCATTGTAATTCAATGGCTCCCAACTCTTTTTGGCTCATGACCCTTTAAAACAGAGTTGGATATTTCAAACTTGCTTTTTTACCGTGTTTTATTTAAATGCTTCTAGAGTCACGTTGCCTACAGAGGGAGAAGTGACTAAAGCATAGAAGTTGAGCTGAATGGATTAAAGTTTTCAGGCTGGCTTGTGACAACCTAACAGATAGAAAGGTTTTGGTATAATGCATTTTATGCTTTTTAGGTTGGTTGTCCCTCTACTCATCATCCCAGTCCCTCATGACTGCATGCCATTTCTATTGTTTTGGATGCATTTCATGTATAATGCAACGTCTTTCATTTTGGATCCACCAAGAAACCCAGCGAACACACTTCCTGTAAACATAAGGATGATGCTTTCATCCTGTTCAATGTACCATCTTCATCATCCATCCATCTACAGTCATGTTAGATTTATAATCCTGTGTCTGTACCCAGAGGGAATTTGTGGACAGGAGGCCCCAGCCGGGCATAGTCCCCGATGAAGAGCTGGAGCGTGACACTGTGGCCTGCATGAGGGAAAGCCACCTGGGCATCGAGCGGAAGTGCTCTAGCATGACGGTCAGCTCCACCTCCAGCCTTGAGGCTGAGGTTGACTTCACCATCATCACAGATCTCCACTCTGGCGTGGAGGACTTCTCTAAAGGCATTTCGGAGCTGGGGGAGAGGGAGCGACAACCCGAGGTGGGCCGGGAGGACTTTGAGGAGACCTCCAGGTTCTACTCTGCCCGTCTGATGGGCTCCCGCGACAAGTCTCCCATAGAGGAGAAGCTTCCTGAGGCGGCAACACATCATGAGGTAGACAGATGAACGTGTTCCTTCATCATCACCATCACCCACTGGATTCACCCTGCTTGGTTGGACTCGATGCCATAACTCCCTCCTCTTTAGTTTTTATTTTTTTATATTTTTCCTTCGACCATTTCCCATTGTTTGAATTCACTTGTATTTCGTTCATGTTTACTTTTGTTGACATGTTTTATTCTCTGTTGATGCATACATTTTAATTCTTCACCCATTTAATATTTGCCAGTTGCGCAATTGTTGCTTTGAATTCCTCTGCAGCTGCTGCACTATTCGCATTTGTCATAAACTGGAACAATCCAATAAAAAAATGATGTCAGCATGTGTTTCTTTCAAGTCAGTAGGATTCAAATGCTTTTATTTTGAAGAATATGCTCATACATAACATGTCGAGTTCTTCTGAGGTCTTACTGTGAAAAACAATAGTTTGATGCTGTTTGACGTTACTGTACTGTCTGTGTCTCTCACAGCCTCCTGTGGCGAAGAAAGACGCCAGTGCTGTGAATGCAGCCCATATTCTGAAGAGGACCGACTCCAAGTCTGAGACACAAACTAATGGATCAGAGGTCCATCCCAACACCGTCAATGTCTCCTCACAGGTACACAAAATCAATATCTTTGAAATTAGAAATATTTTCTAGAAAGGATTGTCTTAAACATCTAATAAAGATAACAAGCATTCAGTACCCATTCATCAAAAAAAAAACATGGCCACCTTAGAAAGGACCCCCTCCCGATGTAAAAATAAAAGGGTCCCTTCTTGCTCAAAGAAAACAACAATTCGTACAATTCAGATGATTTCAAACTAGTGGAAACGCCACTAGGATTATTTTATATTCAATATAAATCTGCCAAAGATCCCTTTCACCTAAATCTTGCACACTGAACCTTTAATTGGTGTTGGTAGGTGGATTTAGCTTTCTTTGGACAGCAACAGGCTAGCTATTTCCCCTTGTTTCCACTCTTTATGCTAAGCTAAGTTAACTAGCTGAGTAGTATTAGTTTATTTGTCTAACTCTCCCAAAATGTCAAACTTATTTATTATGTAGCTTGATAATTTTAAAATCTTTTATACACTGTTGGATTTATTATATACCTTACACCTCTATGTTTGTGATTCGCCTGTTTCTTTGAGTCTCAGTCCCAGTCTTATAAATCGATCAGTTTTTTATCTTGACTGAAAGTATTGGTAGAAAAGTCAAGTGAGGACACCACTCATCATAGGGTCAGTCCCATCAGTCACTCATCAAATGGACTAACAGTGAAGACGTTAATATCCCTAGAGAGCTCTGGACTTAGTCTTGATTAGAGGAGAAAGCATTTTCTTTTGGCTTCAGTGACACCACGGCCATTTCCCCCAGACACAGATGACATAATTGCATCATTATGGAGTGATTTAAGTATTGACAGTGAATTAATGAGGATGATGAAAGCAGGTGTGAATTCCATTCATCTTCGGAGGCAAAGATTTGAGTGCTTTCGGGCTGTCCCACAGGTGCCTTATTAAAATGTAATCATGGCTGGGTTCTTTAGCCGCTCAGCTAATGGTGTGGATGAACTCAATCAATGATGTAGGGAGCAGGCCTTTGAAGTGCCAGAGCAGTGTTGAGTCGAATTTTCAAAGATGTCAGTGCGAGAGCCACAGTGGTGTGTGTGTGTGTGTGTGTGTGTGTGTGTGTGTGTGTGTGTGTGTGTGTGTGTGTGTGTGTGTGTGTGTGTGTGTGTGTGTGTGTGTGTGTGTGTGTGTGTGTGTGTGTGTGTGTGTGTGTGTGTGTGTGTGTGGTCTTGGTATTATAGTATTACTGCTGTTGGATGTCTTCCTTATGGAGAAAAAGAGCAAGTCATCATAATGTAAATCATACAGTTTTAAGCTGAAGACATGTTTTATGGTTTGGGCGAGGTTAGGTTTAGGTTTAGGTTTAGTTAAGGTGAAGTAAGGTTAGGTTTAGGTCACCGCTACTGTCTGTCAGGCAAGTAAAAGTTATGGTGTCCGGGAAATGTGAGTCAGAAGTTGTGTCCTAAGTTAGCGCCTGCCTTTGAAGACTGATTGGGTCACAGCTAGGCTGTCCCATTTATAAGGCTTCTTCAAGTCGGGCCGACAAATGCATCCTTTCAACAAAGCAACAAAGGCTTTAACGAATGGTAAACTGTCTTTATTTATATCGCACTTTTCTAGTCTTGATGACCACTCCAAGAGCTTTACTGTGCAGTTTTGCCATTCACCCATTCCACACACATTCATACAGTGCATCCATGTGCAGCACTTTTTCTAGCACACATCACTCACACACTGCCAGTTCTGCAGTCAGGGGCAAGTCAAGTATTTAGCACAAGGACACTTTGGGACGTGGAATGTTAGAGACTGGGAACAAACTCCCAACCTTCTGGTGAGTGGACCACCCGCTCAACCTCCTGAGTTGTATATGTGGATCCCTCTCAGGCCAACCTATCCCAGGATTCATACAGGTACTTTTTCGTTGTGTCCAACTGCAGCTCTGTTGCTAGGCGACAGCAGTAAGGGCGGGGCAAGCTGGTGACGCAAAACAAAAAATCCTCTGTAGACCAGATCATCTCATTTTGGTTCGGCCTTCATGGTCAATGCAGCCCACTGCTCCTGAACTGGGACAAAACTAATGTAGTGTCCTCTGAAGTCATGCAGACACAGTGTGTGTGTGTGTGTGTGTGTGTGTGTGTGTGTGTGCGTGTGTTTGTATGTGTGTGGGTGGGGGTCCTGTACTTATATATTTGTGAGGACTATTTTAAGCATAGATCCTACAGAGTGAGGACATTTTTGGAAAGTGGGGACATTTTGACCGGTCCTCACTTTTTCAATGGGCTGTGCTAGGTTTAAGACTTTGTTTTAGAGTTATGGTTAGAAGTAGGTTTAGGTTAGGATTGGTGTGTGTGTGGTCTTGATATTACTAGTATTACTGTTTTGGGGACCTGAATCTGTTTACACTGTCGCAAATCATAATAATGTCAATCATTAAATTTCAAGTTGAAGACAATGGGTCAGGGTAAGACTAAGGTAAAGTGTGTGTGCGTGTGTGTGTGTGTGTGTGTGTGTGTGTGTGTGTGTGTGTGTGTCTGTGTGTGTGTGTGTGTGTGTGTGTGTGTGTGTGTACAGTAAATGGAGGTTACGTCATCTTTAAGCAGACAAAGAGTTCAGCACTGTCCTCGTTGTTCCAGCAGAGGGCGACATATTACATCTGTTGAGTGTCTGTAACTGCATAACCCTAACCCCTAACCCTAATTCACCATGATCATGAAGTGTTTAACAGCAATAATCTACTTCCCTTCCCTGACCCTAATTCATGTAAATTCTGACTGACTTTTAAATGCTAATTAAATATAGGTAATATCATGATCCAATAATAATTCTGAAATAATATAATTCATAATTAATATGATAATTGATCAAAGCTCTAAAATATGTTTGATTAAATGTCAGGGCAGTGTGACCAAGTCTGACTAAAGTAAGAGTTCATACATCAAATATATATAAAATAATCCTTCTATATAGCAGTTTCTTTAAAGCAGCATTTCTTTAGTTGGTTTGTATCAAGCTGTCAACACAACACTGACATACTGCCAACTTATAAACTTTCTTCATCTGGAGTTGTGACACTTAATAATTGTAATGCTAAATCCACAACTATATTCACCAGCTTGTATTATATTTTCTGGATGAAAAAAAAACAGCTGATCTTTCTATTATTCATATTTTATTAAATTCCTTCAAAGTCCTCACTACATATATCGTATGAGTCTGGACAGAAATGGAGATTAACTGCAGCTTGACTGGTTGGCTGAGGCGTTTAACCATTTCTATTTGGAGCTAGACTGAAATGCAATATATCTTGGTCTTTTCTTTGATTATTCGTAAACTTTTTTTTATATCCTTCTTTTGTGAGTCCTCCAAAGTGATCTTTCTTTATATACACATACTTACTTAATATTTTAAAATGTTCAAAGACTATGAGCATAAATCTCAATACTGTTTCTCTTTGTCCTTCAGAACTTTGGAGCCGTCAGCCCACTGGAGGCTCCTGCTGCCCTTAAAGAAAATGGCTCCCCTGTAAGTGTCTATATTGAGGGAATACATCAGTCTGACAGTGTGGGTGGCGGTGGTGGCAGAATAAGAAACTCCAGTCATTGTGCTGTCCTCACTCTTCTTTTCCAGCATTGACCTTTACTTGATATCCCTCAGGAAAAGCATGACAATGAATATTGTTAGAGAGGATTGTATCTGCAGGCTGGTCCATCTGTGTGGGCCAAATGCTGAAATGATGTAATCGCCCCAATACTGACATTCAGGGATAATGACTCACTTTTATAAAACAAAGAATGTATGAACGAGTAGATGAATACATACACTTTTATTTCCTGTCAGCAGGTGAAATTAAATGTTTAAAGGAAAAATCCACATTATAAACTGCAAAAGTGTCTTCAAGAAAAAAGGCCTATTAAAAACCAAAGTGCGTTATGGAAAATGAAGTTGGAATTTGACCTATACCCTAAGGAGTGTCCCTTTAGTGCAGGGGTAGTTGTATCTGTCAGACTTTTCTTCTTGGTGTATAAAGAGTGAGGAAGAGTCCGACACACAACATGTTAGTGAATTATTGTGTCCAAGGCTTTCTACCACATTGCACATGGGCGGCTGTGGCTCAGGAGGTAGATCTGACCAGAAGGTCAGTGGTTCAATACCAGTCCGTATGCCGAAGTGTCCTTGGGCAAGACATTGCTCCTGACAGCTGTGCCGACAGTGTGTGAATGGTGTGCAATAGAATAAGTATAATACATAGTATGAATGGTTGGTGGATAAGATGAGAAAAGCACTATATAAAAAGCATTGGCAATCCAAATCTAAACAAAATCCTGATACAACATTTCTCAAAGGGTCAGTCCCCCATCACCCCCTCGCTATAGCTGTGTGTTTGTGAACCTGAAAACCTTTCATCATGTTGACAGAGTAAAACGAGCTGATTGTCCAGAGCGATGCTAACAACCGTGTTTATGCACACATTCCCATTTGTAGGCATCAGACTAAACCACATGCTGTGCCTGTTCATGTGTGTGACTCTGCTCTAATAATTGCGCTGCAGGTCAAAGCCAGCACCCAGGGGAGGGAGACCGTCGTGTCCCCGGTGACCATCACCGCTGAGAACGTCACCTCGGCAACCACAACTCAAGTTACCAAGGTAACAGTTTAACTGTTCCCATGCTTACAGTTTCATACCAGGGTCTTGGATTCACCACATCTGTTAGATGATATTTATTTAATGTGAGTAGATAAAGGCAAATAAAAGGGACTGACGTGAATAGTTCTTTTTTTATAGACTTATAAATAATAAATTAAAATACATTTTACATTTATTTGCCACACAGTGTAATGTGGTAATCTTAGAAATCCCAGCAGGCTTTGCATGAGTACCAATACAATTTTGTAAATACAACTTCACTGAGAAATGATCTAGTGCACAAAAGATGAATTTGATGCTTCTGAAAGAAACACCACAGTCAAAAGGTCCTTGCAACTAAGTTAGAAATAAGAAGATAATTAAAATTATTATAAAACAGAATTGTTAATGATAGTGAATAATCTTATGAGTGGTTCAGTTGATTAGTTTCTCTGTGTGTTCTGCAGACTGTGAAAGGAGGCTACTCAGAGACCAGAATCGAGAAAAGGATTATCATCACAGGAGATGATGACGTGGACCAACATCAGGTGAGAGGAGCAGCACAGAAACACTGCAGCACAGCCTCCGTGTCTACAGTAATCCATAAAACACGAGAAGCTAATGTGTAAGGTTTATGAGCCATGTGCGGATGCTTCGTGTCCCCAGGCCCTCGCCATGGCGATCCAGGAGGCCAAGCAGCAGCACCCCGACATGCTGGTGACGAAAGCAGTGGTCATCAGGGAAACCGAGTCGCCCACCGAGGATATGCAGCAGAGGGCAGAGGTGTGTCTGTCTGCTCATGTGATCAGTGCTGGTTACAAGGTTACTCTGCTTGTGCTATATTTACAGGGATATTAAAAAAACAACTCAGACTTAAATGCCTGCAAAGAGATACAACACTACAGACGATGGATTTTGCATCATAGAGAAGCAAATCGGTGCATGTTTATTTGTGATTGAGGGTAAAGGGCAGAGGATATCGCACCTTCTTAAGCCCTATAAAGGAAACTGTGGTTTGTGAATATGGGCTATAAGAGTTGATTGATTGATGACTGTTCTCTGTGTTGTCTCATTGCAGTCCTGATCGGTAAAGATGGCCCCTGAGACGGGGAGACACAAGAGGGATCCTCCAGCTGTGTGTGTCTCCTGCCCCACCTTGCAGTACGCCACCAAGAGGACTATCTACTAAGAACAGACTGCGTTCCATGAGGCAGTCAGCTTCACTCCTGTCCCTTTAGACAAACCAACTGTGACCTGGCCTCCTGGCCCCCCGTCCCCTCCCTCCACCTCCCTACAGCACAGGAAACGTCTTCTACTGGATAGTTTACGACTCGGAGTGATGGAGGACTGAAAGAGAAACACCATTCACAGCTGTAACCATTTGATTTCACCTCTATTTAGAGTCATTGTATGAAACTTTACTTGCATATTATTTAATCTAACACGTTTTTTGACTCATGTGAACCCTCAGGATCATTTTTAATAATTTGACTTTTTACCCCCAAACTCCATGGCCCCTTTTTCCTTCCCTTAAAAAAAAGGTCTTTCTATTTTAAAGTCAAATTTCTTCTCTGTGCTACTGTCGCATATGAAATGTATATACGAGCAGAGAATGATTGGGTGAAAGTATAGGGGGGGGGGGGGCAGTGCTGGTGATGGGGGGTGGGCTGCTGAGGATGGTGCCGAGTGGCAAACGGCAGCCTTTTAGCTCGACGTCGCCACCTCTTGGCTGTGACACCTTCAATATAATCAACAGCTGTCTTATTGGCTTTTTACATTTTTATCTATAGAGAATCTAATTTATGTCCAGTGTTTGCTTGTTTATGAAATATGTATAATACCAGATGATTATAATCTGCATGATTCAATACAGAAAATAGCTGAGGGAATGAAAAAAAATACACGGACACGGCTCTGACGTGACGAGCATCTGGGGAGACACTGGCCAAACCTAAAATGCTGGTGGGCACAGAACTCATGTTGCCGGACTTCACTGAGGAACATGAGGACGGATCAGTTGGCAGCTGGAACTCCTCCTCAGGCCCAGACTCCGACACGCAAACATCGCTGTCCTCGCTCCGTTTTTTTCCCCGCCACCTCTCCGTTACAGTTTTCATCACTGTGTCAACTCGCCATCAACATAAAGAAACGCTGGGCGCACGTTTTGGGCACAGCCATGAAGATTTGTAGAGAAATTTTAATATGAATAATGTTTCATCTGATAAGTTTCAGAAATGTGTTGATATGTTTTCCTACTTGGTTTCACTGACTTCCACCATGATAACAGAGTTTTTGTTATCCTTGTGATTTTGGACGTTTCGGTCGTCACGTGTGAACCTGCAGGACAACATCACTCTAATGATAACTCAAGTCCCCTCAAGTGTTAGGTCCTACAACTTTATAAGAAGTCAATTGGAACACAATTAAAGTCATTCCAGTTTGTTAGATTGTTAGATTGTTAGATTGTGATGCATTTAAGAGAAATCCAGTGAATTAGAGGACTAACTTCTGGTCACGTTGCTGTGCCTGAGGTATGTGGAATCTGTGGGTTGATTCCAAATCTTACTGATATCCTTATCAATAATCAATACTAGCATCATATCCATACCTGGAATCTGTTATAATTAGTTGTTTGCCCACTTGTAGGCACTGCAACAATCTGTGAGCTCAGCATTGATGCATCAGCATTTGTTTAGCAAACCTTAAATAAAAAAAGATTCTCCACTTTTCAATGTGCACGTTCACAAACACTTCCTGAAACGTTCAATACCACGAGATTAACATGGGTTATTGTTTTGTTGTTGTTCTGTTGGATGAACCCTTTTTAAGTTATGCTGTAGGAGTTTGTAATTGTATTTATAGGAGTGGTGAGTGTGAGGCCTGTGCTTTTCCTCCTCGTTTCCCTCGCAGACAAAGCCCAGACTCAGACCGACACACACCATTTAAATCCACAGGACCCGCTGTCGGTCACATATATAACCTGGATGACCTTTAATACTATACTATGCATCACTTATCACACATGAGAATCTCTGTGATGGAGCCTGTTAGCCGTGTTGCTGTCATTGTTAACTTTGTGCTACTGTTAGCCCCCCGGAGCAGTGAGGCGCACTGCTTGTGAGAATTGCAATAAGCAGCCATTACTCTTATCCCGAGTCCTCTAAAGGGAGAAAACTGTGAACTTGTCATGCGAACCGAAGGCGTAACCAAAACCTATAACAGACTTAGTGATATTCAAAGGAGCTTCTCCAACACTTGGCTTTCCATGGCTTTGTCGCCCTCCTCGTCTAAACCCCCCCCCCCCCATCCCCTGACTTGAAACTGTCGACCTGCTGTTGATGTGTCCGCGGAAACAAGAGATTCCCACACTGATGTATATTCTATTTTTTGCTCTATTTTATCTCATCTGGTCTTATGACACTGGACTGTTGTGAGGGCACTAGCTTGCCATGATAGCAGCACATATACTGTAAACTGTTGGGGGGGTTAAAAATAAAACGGCCTATCTTCCCTGCAGTACTGGACATACATTGGAAGAGAAACACCTGTAGCCAGCAGGAGAGACGTGGTGCACTGTGGGTGAGGTGGTGAGTTGAAGGATGGAGGACCTGTACTTGTATACATTTATATATAAATATCCATACTTGTGTGTGTTATTCTGTAAAGTATGTAGAAACTGTTAGGGAGCAGGGATGTGTTGGGAGGTTCAAGGGATGAGGCAGTGAAAGTAGAAAAGCGAAGGACAGCAGAGCAATAGAAACGTCACATGAGCGGGTGCCTTATGTTGGGAGTGGTGGTTATGGGAGTCGCAGTTGCCAGTGCTCAGCTGAAAGTGCTGTTAATCACCACGAGGCAGATGTGGAGACGACCTCTGCTGTCAGTCCGAGGTGAGGAGGTGATTTAGAGTCTTGTAAAGAAAGTGACACTGAGTGCAGTGGAGGAGTCGGCTCTCTGAATCTGGACTGCTCCTCCACCATGAGACGAAGACATTTATCGGCCCCATTAACGTAGAAAACCAGCGCAGTGCCCATAGAGCTTAATTTATTTCTTTTTTAGATTTCTTACTTGAGTTTTTTTATTTTTCTGTGAAGAGCATCAAGCTGCTCCGCTGTTTAACCTCCACCTTCAACTCTCCACTGCCTTTTGCTCTACATTCCCCTAGTGCTTGGTGGTGTGTATTTGCTGTATTCGCATTCAGCCTAAATGGAAAACATACATGCATAAATAAATGTCTCAGTATGATTCAAACACTGTCTCTGATTCTGTGGGATTTCATGTTGAACACTAAAATATAATGAGGAGTGAAACTTTGGGATTTTTTTTTTTTTAATCCGTTTTATTTTTAATTAAACATTTTCATACACTGATAATTCATGACAGGAAATAATATGTACCTCTGATGGAGTAATGAGTGGTGTTGCTGCACTGCCATCTCGTGTTAGAATTCAGTATGTGTCACTAAGGTACAGACTCATGGTATTTGTGTGCTCTTAGCGCCACCTAGTGCATTTCCTACTGCAACTGTTTCACTCAACATATCAAAATGATTTTACACTGAAATTCTTATTTTACCCCAAATGAGATGTGGGTGCTTTCCAAGCATAAAAGATCTGTCAAATTGAATTATGGCAAATGTAGGCTAGGGGGATATTGGAGCTTGAACCATAAAGCGGCCAGAAATCTGGATCGCTCAGCCACTGATGCTTCGATTTTGACTAATCAGTTTTTTTTTTGCAAAACTATCACAATATGAACACGCACCATTTAAAATACATTCACCCTTCATACGGTGCACAGGTAACATCTTACACGACAAAGTACAACAGCTCGGCCATAACTTCTACCAACAAAGATAATGTGTGTCAGGGTGATATTAATCTAACTTTATATAAACTATATAAGTTTGCAGTGATGTTGAAATCAAAACATTTTTATCAACTTAGAAAGTGTTGCGTGTACCTAATAAAGTGGCCAATGAGTGTATTTGGAATGCTACACATGACGTATATGTGCTGAGAAGGACCAGAAGAGCTCTGTGTCGTTGTATAAATCAATAATCTTTATTAACACAGTATAAACAACAAACAGCAACAGAGGAGACCCTCATGAAGAGCATATACGGACAGTAGGCCTAGTGCATCTGAGAGGGGCTGACTGAGACAGAAGCAAAGACACGGGGCTGACTATGGGTCAGTTTCATGGTGCACACACACAGTATACACAGATTGGATGTATGAACCTGGCATGTCCCCGAAGCCATTCAGTTGGTTTGCATGATGGACAGAGGAGAGAGGAAAAGTACAGTCATGCTGAGCAACAGTTACAGCTACTGTATGAAACAAGAGTTATTACATAAAAACCAAGTAAATCATCTCTTTAGAAAGGTTCTTTTATATAAATGATTTGAAGTGTACAAAACAGTATATTACACGCTTCTTGATGCATGATTCCGAGCAAGACCCAGTAGCCTACAGTACACTTCCCTTCAAAGTACTACAAACTACTACAGCAGTCCCACATGGCATCAGGACACTATGGAAAAAGGAAAAAAGATCAGCAGCATTGTCTTTTTATTAAGAACACACACCTATAAAAATGCTCCAGGCCTCATATATCACCAATATCCCATGCGAAACAGCAGAACGCCATTAAGACTAATCTTAGGATGCTGCCCCCGCCCCCCCCCCCCCCCCTGACCACGGACAGTTTCTATCGACACAGCAGCATGTAAACATCACAGCGGCTGCTTCATAAGTCTATGCTTCAAATGTTTTTTGATTTACATATGGTAAGTTAAGGCTCTTGAAGGACCTGAGGATTTTGAACATATGATGAGGCACACAGAAGGCAAAGAATAGCTCTAGACACAGGGCTCACCGAAAAGAATGAGGAGCATGATACGGCCACGAGGGTCCGGCCGGCCACTAGTGCAGTTCCACGGCTAAGGTAGAGGAACCAAGGGGGAGACGCTCTCCATCGACAGCATGGTGCTATTTCGGGTTAAAAGGTCGGTGGCGAACGCATTAGTGGCTTTCAGGACTTCATCAACTTACCCCAGAGGACTGGCGCCAAATATATGGCATCCTAACGCGTTGACATAATCAAAACAGACAAATATTGTTTCTTTGCTGCATTTTCTGTAGATTCACGACACATAAAAAGGGAAAACAAACCTTCCTGGAAACTTTGGCTGCCTGACTAACATTAGCATGTGCCGTCTAGAGACGTGAATTTAGATGCGTATCCTCTTTTCACATAAGACGAGCGATGATGACAAACCCCAGACAGGTCAGTGCAGTCCTTTGAGTGAGATATTGCAGAAACAGAAATGCAGAGGTGTAACATGAAAAACAACAACAAAGAAAACTACTCTGGTCTTTTACAACCAAAGGTACGAGTCTAAACTTACTGTGGTAGACAAAAGATTCACTGTCAAATCACATTCTTAAGCTCCCGACGGGAAAATTGGATGATTTAATTTGCCACGCGCCTAACTGTTCTCGTCCCATGGACCCAGACTGACTGAAATGTATTAAGAAAAACAAAATCTATAAAAGCTCAACATGTCATACAAAAAGATGCATATAAGACATTTTTTCTCTTTACCTTTTTTCTTATGAAAGCTGCTTTGGTAACAACATAGTCACAACATGGGCGGATTTTCCGTTACTTAGCCTGGGTGCTGAAGGGGACTCCTTCCCTGACATCTCAACGGCAATCTTTTTTCATTTTTTTTTTCTTTTTCTTTTTTTATCATCAGCATCTCCCTTCTGCCTCTAAAATCTAAATGAATGGATCCAGTTACACCAGAGTGGGCTGTGTTTGCATTCCGCTGAGGAGCTGTCTCCACATCAGAAGCAACGCCTGCTGGGAGCCGTTTGTCATAAAGATGTCCGAGCTGTGAAAGACAGCGCTATTGTACTGAGCGCTGACAGAGTGGAGACCTTGGACGCTGAGCCGACTGCGTTGGGGCCTGCAAAGTTATTGAAAAGAACAAGGCTGTTAGTCTGATTGCTGTGAAAAGAAACCGGGGAAAAATAAAGGATCACGAGGCATTTCATTTCATTAATCAACTGCCTCTCCAGCCTGCTTTAGTGATCACGAGCTGCACAACATGCAATTCAAAAGATATTTCAGAGTCAATGCTCGAGCTGTGGAATGAGATTTTCATAATATTTTAAATAAATTGCTCCACCCTTTATCCAATGCCAACATTGTACTGTCACATAGAGGCCATAATTGCACAAATGCTTCATGTAGCACATTATTTTCCTTCTCTCCCTGTTCCTTTGCTGATGATGATAGCTAATCTGTTCCGGCAAGACAGCAGCAGGGGAGTGGATTATTCCGCTCAGCCACAGGGGAGGCACTAACTAGCTCTCCACTGACCTGGTATCCTTGGGATGGTGAACTGCCTGCTACTGCTGCCTTCCCCTCCCTCTCCAAATGGTCTTATCTGGATGATATAATCCTCATCAGTGGGCAGGGCGAGCTCCACGGACGTGGTATTGGTTTCCATGACACTGGGCCGGCTGTGTCGGTTCTTCTTGTAGAGCACCTGAGGAAGAATGGTTAAGTCAGGATTCAGGCACAGAAGGCGCCTGCTACAAACACAATTTTCTGATAAAGCCTTGCGACTCGGTGCTTACTTTGTAACCAGTGACCTCTGACTCATTCTCCAGGGCTTTGACCTGCTCCCAGTTCAATATAATCTTGGAGTTTGATGTGTTCCACATGACTTTAACTGGTGGCTGACTGGGTGCTGAGAGGAGAAAAGACATTATTCACCTCAGACAAAAGCTGAACACTGGCAGAGAGCGACTGCTACACTTATAATTACATCTGATACTTACGTGGTTTTTTAGTGGTAACGTTGACAGCGGCGCTGGGAGGCCCTGTTCCAGCAGTGTTATACGCCCTCACTGAGATGTAATATGTGGTGCTGCCTTTCACCCCGTGGATAATAGTAGAGGTTTGATTTCCCACCGTCCTTTGCACGCTGGCCGTGTCCTCCCTTTCACTTCTATTCCAGTACCTCAGCTGGAAGGCGACAGGGCAGAACCACAGATGTGAGAGTGGAAAACACGACGGACACCTTAAAAGCTTTACACCCCTGTCAATGAAGTGCAAACGGGGAGATGTGAACTCAACTGGATGGAAGATGTGAACTGGTCTGAAAACAAGCTTTAGCAGCAGCATGTCGACTCATGTACCTTTCGCTCACAGAGAGATACAGTACAGTTTCATGGTAAAGAAGGAGGTCAAATATGCAGCGGAGGAAACAAAGGAAAACAAAGAAAGGGAAGAAGAGAATCCTCAAAAATCCCCTGCCATCAACTTCCACTGATAACAGATTTTCTCTGTCACCCTGCTTGTCAGGGCTGAAATAGCTGGCACGCTTGACAGCACAAATATAATTTGTCTTTCCTCACAGGGATGGTTTGCTCAGGCCGAGCAGGGCCTCTGTTGACTTTCAGTGGTCAACTATTTATAATTCTGGCACTTTATGCAATACAAGGATGAAAACTGTGCTTTTGTCCACGTTGGATTTCAGTAATGAGCGGAATTAAAACTACAAGAACTAACTGAGTGCAAAGCCACTGTCTCAAACTGCCTTCCTGTGTGGATTAGCAGCTAAATGCTCTATCCCTTGGAGTATTGCATCAGTAATCAGGGTGGTTACAGTACTTAGGTAAGCAACAAGAGAAACACAACTAAACCCACAGGCAAGGGACTGGGCTGGACCATTATGCATGCAGTAAGCTATTATCTCCTATGCCCAAGGTGCATAAGCCTGAAAAACCCATCAATAATAGAGGGGAACAAGATTCAACCGCATTAGTTGCCATGTGCTCACACAAACAGATTTGCATCCAATGGAGTCGCACACAAACAAGACCTTTCAGTGGAGCTCACCTCGTAGCCCAGCACTCTCTTCTTGCTGGCGTTCCAGGGCAGAGCTTTCCACGTTACTTCAATTTCGGACGCGGAGAGGCTCTTGGCACGAACCCTGGTGGGCGCCCGGCCAGGCTCTAGAGTAAATGTATTAAGACCCAGAATGATTTTCAGAAGTAACACAGAGCTTTTGATGACCTCCTCAAAGCAGGAACATCAAAACCGCTTCAAAGTCATTTCTTTCATCTTAACAACACAGAGAGGTAAGTGTGAGGGAGGACATCTGCAAGTTCTGATAGGAGAGCGCTGGCTTCAAGATGACTTGTAGCTCATGCATTAATTCAATCTCTGTGTGGAGAGCTGCTCCACAACATGGTGTGGAAGACATGAAATCACACCCACCTTCTTCAGCAGAGTAGATAGTGGTAACGGGTCCAAAGGGCCCTTCCCCCTCGTTGTTGTAAACCCCGACCTTAACATGGAAAGGCGAGAAGGGCTGGATGCTCTCGTTTTTAAAGACGTATTTGGACGCCTCGGCCGACGGCACGGCCGCCTGCATCCATCCCGTTGCACCGTGGGGTCGGAAAGCAACAACATAGCCAAACCCTGGGCCGTTCTGCAGCTCCTCTGGAACAGGCTGCCGGACGACACGATGTTCAGACGTCAGTTAGTTACTCTCTGCACAGGACAGCTTGTTACTTGTCATGCATGTGAATAAAGACAGTCTTTTTGTAAGCCGAAAAATAACATGCCCAAATGTAACAGAGTATATCTCTGCAACCACAGGGTCTTTTTAAATAATCTTGGTATATATGTAAAGGTAACACTTCTGTTACTAGATTAGAGTAAATGAAAATGGAACAAAACATAAATGAAAGATATCATGACCAACTAAAACTAGAATATAGAATATATATAGAGAATATCCCAAATGAATTAAAGCAGATGAATGCCAAAACCTCTAGCAATCCACAGCACAATATCTGAACACTGCTGGTGACTAATTTCATTTCAATAAAGTGAAGCAGATAGAAAGTGAGAGAGGTTTAAGCAGAGATATTAATAAACATAATGTCCAAATTTACTTTGCTATTTGTTGCTGCTGGTTCAGTGAGTTTTCATCATAAAAAGATAAGAAATATACCGGTGGAATTTGTATTCCATATGCAGCTCGTGTTGTTAGCATGATTGTGAGGACCAGCTTTGTGGATATGTACAGTCGGTGTGTTTTTCAACATGCTCATTTAGTTGCTTTATGTCTAAATTGTGTTTAAGTGAGAATGGTTGCCAAGCTTCTACCCATTCTAATGATGTATAGCTTGTCGTCAAAAATGTATTTTGAATATGTTATCTCATTGCTGTCTGTAATGTCCACCTTGTCGCCGGCAACCCAATGGGTTTAAAGAGGTTATGTGATTTTTAACAAAAACACATTCACCCTCTGGGCAAAAGTAACATTTCCAGCCCCACTACAGATAAAACACAGAGAGCAACAGACTCACCGGCATCCGGTTTATACTTTTATTCTAGTTTTCACCTCAGATCTGGAAGTAAGCTGTGAGTTACACCTGCCTTGCCAGTAGAATTGGTCTACATACAATTTGGCTTTTCTTTAAGCCAAAGCTGACAATATAACATTCTATCCATGCTTTTATTTCCAAAGGAAAATGCCCGAGGTCTTTTCAGGGCTTTGTTAGGCACAAGTTAGACTTTAATTGAACTTGTGCATATTGAAACATCAACAGTGATCCTCTGAAACGCTTCACAGCAGGGGCTGATGATTTAGAGCCGCCTGAATAAATACAAATGTTTCTTGATTGATAGGCGGTGAAACAAAGAAACAAAGAAAGAAAGAAAAGAAAGAAAGAAAGCAATCTGAAAAAAAGGTGGGACTTGGAAGGAGCCATTGAGTTTAATTATCTTATTGAAACCTCAAAAGCATTTCTCTCTCCCCCAGGGTGACAGCAGCAGTTATTGCCTCTCTGTTCTTAAAAATGAAATGCCATACATTAAGCTGTTCTGTTATTAATGAAACAGGGGTCCACATCCACAGAGAATAATGACGTCTGGCTTCTTCCTCCATGGGTCCTGAGCGAGCTTGCTTACCTCCCATGTGATGACTAATTCGGAGCGACTGCCACCGCCTCCGCTCACATTAGCCGATGTGACCTTCGGAGCTGGAGGAAGAAGACAGATCTGCTTAGCTCTGTTGACTTGAACACAACGCTGAGGAGGCACATGTGATCACCTTCCATGTGGCTACTCCCAAATGGCGGAGAGGCAACTTCTTTTTGACATGTTTGAACTTCAGCATCCAAGACTCCTGTGAGATATCAGCTAAGCCCTCACAGCTGAGTCAGATGTGACCAAAAGACACACAAAGGATCTAACCTCGGGGAAACCCGCTGTCTCTGGGTAGACTGGGGGCTGCTGCTTTCTTAGACATGGTTTGTATTTTTCTCTTTAGGTCCAAATTGATAGGAACTGTATAGACACCACAATACATGGCACCTACAATCAAGGCCTTGTTCGACATTTTGGGAACATTTGCCTCTGGGTTTACCCTTGTTGTCAAGAGTTAGATGAAAAGATTTACCAACTCTCAAAAACAAACATGGAGTTAGGACACATTTCCAGTTTTATGGTAAATTAAGCTATATCCAGAGGAAACAAAATCCAATTAAAATCCAATTAACATGTCACACAACCCCAAAGTGTAAAACAAGTTGTGGATTTAGGTTATGTGCTAGAAGTAGTTTAAAAAACAATTCAAACAATGTATATTTAACTTGCATCTTAGGGGGATTTTGTCATCTTAGCACTGAGCTAGCTGTTTGCCCCTCTTTCCAGTCTTTATGCTTAGATAATGTCTCCAGGATGTAGCTCAACATTTTACAGAGGAACACGAGAGTATACATCTTGTCATTTGACTCAGTTTGAGCTCGAAGAAAATACTTAGGTAATGTTTGCCTTGAAAAGAACTCTGCAAGAAAACAAACACGTCTGTTCCTCAAATATTGGGAGATAAAAAAAAAAGAGGAGATACTCAAACATCACATTTAATTTATAAGGAAAGAACAAGAATAACGTGTTTTGCAAGAGGCATAAGGAAGCATCTTTCTGCTCATGCAGTACATACAGGTCCCCTTCGTCCTTGCTTGTTTGGATGGCTTGCTGGGCTCGCCGGTCCCGATGGTGTTGCTTGCCAGAACTCGAAACTCATACTCCACCCAAGGGCTCAGGTCTATTACTGTAGCTGTCAGCCGGTTGCCCCCCACCACCTCAGGAACTGGCATAAAACACACAGAGCCCCCTTCAGTGTAAAGACAAAACTTTGTGTGTGTGTGTGTCTGTGTGTATCAGACTGTCCTCCAGGATGACAGGCCTGGTAGGACTCCACCACAGGTACATGGTACATGTGTAATCCCTCACAAGCACACACAATCTCATAAAACAAAAACACAATCATGTGAAAAGAAGTGCACTGACAACTAAGTTCTTCTTTTGGCAATAATGTTTGAATTCCTTAATAAAACATGCACGGTAAGGCACACTGCCATTACCACTTTTTGGGCCATGCACAAAATATAGGAAACAAATGTAGCTGGTCCATCTAAAAATTAAAAAAAGACTATTTCCTCTTTCGAAGAAGGTCACTGTGTAGTTCTGTTTAAAGTGTATGATCTTGACGAAGTAAATCAATAAAAGCAGTAAAACCATCTCACATCAAACCTTCCTTAATTCACAGAAATATCAATAGAACAGGGTATACAGTGCAGGATAAAAGCACATTATACCAATCATGCATGAAGGCGAAGGGCCCCATTTAGGAGGATGTGGGGAAAAATTACACCGATGCTATCACTTAACAGCACTATCAAATTACAGCCCTGGCAACTAGCTTCATCATCAGGACGGGATCCATGTTTCAGGATTCCCAGGAGTCTGATAAAATGGCGGTCAATGGTCACGCTGCAATTGCATACCATTTGGTGCTGGGGTAAAAATGACATCTCTAATATTCTCACAGGCGAGGCAGAGTGGAGAGTGGCCCCCTCCATGTGATTGGAGGAGGCCACGCCTGGTTGGAGAGAGCTTACCTGTGGTGACAGCCTGCCACCCGAGGGAAAATGGTGTCCTGGCCTGGATTGTATATGCCGTAATTGGACTGTGATTATCAGGACCAGGCCTCCAGGACAGAGAAGCTGTGGTATCGCTGATTTCTTCTACTTGGATGCTGGTGGGAGGCCCCGGGGGACCTGATAGATGGCATAGCCAGGCAGGAGGAGGAGAGAGAAGAGATGGAGAGACAGACGGAGGAGGGAAGAAGAAGCGGGAGAAGGAGGGGGAGGGTATGTAAATCAGGAAGAGATGGAAATATGGTGGAGAGAGTGGCGGCGGTTTTAGCACCTGCGGCTAATGTAGTCAGTTCAGTGTGTGTGAAACCTTTGGGAGCTATTCGGTCTAATTAGACACTGAATTTCCCTTCAACTTTCAGGAGAGGAAATTCTATTTGCCTCCATTTTCATTCTATTCCTTTATTTCTTCATCATCGAGGCTTAACCAATTCAATTCAATTTTATTTGTATAGCACCAAATCATAATATACATTCCAGTCACAGTAAACATGAATTACTAACAAACTCTCACCGCAGTCGATAAATCATGGAATATTTAAGCTTTCTGAAACTATGTATTTTGAAAGGATGCACGTCCACGAGACGTTCACTGCTGGAGCTTACCTCTGACGACCAAGTCAACGGCGATGGAAATACTGTCCACCTTCGTTTGCACGGCGCACGTGTACTTCCCAGCATGCCTCAGCTGGATGTTCCGAATCATAATGTCTCCTGCTGAATGCTGCTGTTGTTTAACACACACACACACACACAAGGTGAGCCTCCAGCTATTGTAATTCAAGAACAATACTGACTGTTCCAGCCACATGGGAACAAAACCAGCTGAACAGAAAGCTCATTTTCTTGTATGTGTATGTGTTGAAAAGTAAATCCATATTTCCCCCAAGCAGCCTTTTCTTCCATATTCTAAAAAAAATAGCAATGACTCTGTGTCTTGGGCACACTCCATGCTTGGATGTTGTACCTGCAAATACAGAAGTGTGCTTGCTGAAATAGCTTAATTCTGATCAGGTGCAGCTTTTTATTTCATCTATAATTGCAATTCCCACTCCTGCATTATCATTCCATTAGAGTAGAGCACAGCAGGTTCTGTAATAAATTGAACTTGGCAAAAAAGCTGTGGCACAATGGCGGTAAGAAATCTGTGGAGTGGCTGCCGGCTTAATCAATGTAAGTGAAGATGTAAAGCAATTTATTTGGAAGATGAGACTGTAAATTATGGCACAAGAAGCACCTAACTCATAAAAGAAACAGGAAGGACCCCTCTGTTTTTTTTTTCTCTTCATGTCGGCAGTTCTTGAAGAAGCCTTGAATATCTCCTGGGTGAAAACTAAGCCTGCGTAACACGTGCTGAGTTGTAAGCTGGGAACCTTTTAAAAGTATACAGCGGCTGACTGAGACTGGTTGCAGGGTGTGTATGTAAATTTCGTTTTAAAATAAACCACAGGCAGCAATTTTCTGGCCATAAATAATACACTTGATACAAACATTCCCTCTGCACTGCGGCTGAATGTATTATGACCCTCCGAAAGGAAGAAGTATAACACTGACGTATCAATGAATCTTCAGAGTCACCTCTTGACCTTTATTCAATAAAATCTCTGAAGGGGGCGGCAAAATAAATCAATGTCTAAAGAGCACAGAGGCGCTAATAAAAATGAGCCTTCGACAACACACTGCAACAAGGCCAGTCGCATTATGACTTATCATGTAATACAGGCCATCTGAAAAATGGGGATGTAAACGCACCTTAGAGGTTTGTGAATGAGAACACTGTGAGATGAGCACATGTGCCGGAAGACAATCTGTACTGAGTGAGAACTCCAGCTGAGATCAATTAAAGGTGTTGTGGAAATCGCAAAAGTAATGTGTGAAAACTGTTCAAAATTCCCAGAAGGAAATCCCATTAGCTCAGACAGCATAGTTAGTCGTAGCCTATGGATTTTAATAAGGTGCTGGACAATTTTGTATTGAAAATGGGAAGGGGGAGAAACACCAGGTCTAAGATATGAGGCAGCTCAGAATTGATGCACATATTGTATAATAGAAAGAATTGTGTGTAAAATGTTTCTCTCCACAACCTGCATCCTTATCATTGATAAGGATGCAGGTTGTGGAGAGAAAAAAAACTCCCTCATTAACTGGAAGAAACCTCGAGAACCAGACTCAATGTGGGCGGCCATCTTTCTCGACCGGTATATATAGTATCTCCATTTTATTGAAAAAAGTATTTATATTGTTATTACATTTTTCCTTTTGGGCTAACGTGTATTATCTTATCTTGTCTAATAATGATATTACGAGTTCATAACTGTAAAAATGAATACTGCAAAAGTATGTCAGGCTCGATGATTAATGATCAATTGGATGTGCATTTGTTTTAGTGTGGGACTTGGTGATGGTAGTAATTGATAATAGAGATGCAGATTAATGCGTCTGGATGAAAAAATCATAAACAGGCAATTATGGTCTCTTTCAATGATCCTGTTCGGGCTGTTTGAGGGACAACTGATGCCAATACTGAATCCTACAGTTTTTTACCAGTGAATCTTTGCCTGTATCCACCAGAGATGTCTAATGAGGACGTTCATATACGATTACCATGCCAGGGAATCTCTGTGCTCTTATTTATATATATATTTACATCATCTTCATATTAAGTTATGATAATGTTAATTTTATTTTCATGTTAATGTCACATTTATTTTTCAATGCTATGTTACTTGTATTCGAAGCCTTTGATCAATACACTCTGTTGTTGGTTTGAGACACAGTTCAATTCTCTAACTTTGTGTTGTCTCAGTCATTCACCATTTGCTAGAATTTCTAACTGCAAATTTGCGAATCATTTCGTTTGACACTGAGTAGCTTAAAAACACAATAAATAACTTTGGCCACTAGGGGTCTCTCAAGCAAAACCATTACAAAAGACTTAGTTGTGAAGCAGCTTAGGATCATGGGAGTTGTTCTCTTTGTACAATTGCAGATGAAAATGTACCTGAATCACACGGGTAGATATCAGGAGGATATGACACAATTAAAAGGTGACAAAAATGAAACATTTTGTTACCTTGAATAAAATTGGGTATTTCTCTGGGTTTGAACATTGTTGGAAACATTTTGAGATGGTTTTAGACATTTTAAATGAATATTTTTTACATGTTATACTTTTAATTTCTAAATAGTGAAAATTGTATTTGTAAATCATGACCCTGAGACAATGTGTCGGGCTGTGTGCACATCTCTGACTCTCAGTGATACAATCTGTGCTTCTCTCACAACACGACAGCTGCATGGTTTACAAATCAGAGGATCTGATACACTCATACATTCTTAGAAATCATGAGGAATTATTATTGTCATTATTAGGTACTTACACCTCCCACTTTTTCAAAAAATCCACCATGGTTCCCAAAGTGGATGAGCTGCTCGTTGAAGAACCAGGTGAACTTGAGCTCCAGAGACGGGTCGTGATTCACTTGACAGGGCAGGACCACGCTCTCCCCCACGGTGATGTCCAGCGTGGACGGCTGGGTGGTGATGATAGTCGGCTCTGAAACACACGTTCACATCCGTCCGCATTCGATCAAACACAGTGTTCTGCTCCCCTTTTGCCAGGCATTATAATTCAGTACAGGAAATGGCTTTGCAAAAAGCCAAGCCCTTCCATCATCCTTATGGATATGTCAGACTCAGTTAATAGAAGGATATACGGGACAGAGCACACAGCAAACTAGGGCGCACAGCTACAATAACTGGTATTAGTTTCGGCCTGAGCTCGTCTCTGCGGGGACTCTGAGACGTGTCTCTCCTGCATCCTGAGGAGCCTCCATGTGTCACTGTCAGCTCTGCCTTCAGCCTGGAACTCGCCCCAATAGGCCGAAAATTCCCAACACGCACCAGCAGGAAAACAGTAAACAGCAGTGAGCACTTCTTCCAGTCACTACTCTCTTTTCAAGCCTGCAGCGCATTACAATGGCATCACATGGGAATCAGGCAAGCGCCCCCTTATCTGCACTTGTGTGTGAGCAGCGGCCGAGAGAAGGGTGGAAGGACACGAGACAGGCGAAATGAGAGGCAGAGGCTTTGTTCTCAGAGTGTGCAACACCTATCTCCCTCTTGGGGGTGCTGTGATTACTTGGTTGAAATTGCCTCTCTGTGCACACAGACTAAATTAACCATGGCAAATGATTCCTGGACAGACATAGATTCATGTTGAAAGTGCCGGCAGTGCAGTCTTCATCCAGAGTGAATTCGATACCTTCATTGTATTGGCCCCTCTCCTCCCTGAAACACACACACTGATCCACTACCACCAAAAAAAACCTCCCCATGGGATTTATCTCGCCATTTTTCAGATATCAAGCCAGAATGCTATCTGCTGCTGGGTTTTGTCATGTACACAATGAAAGTGTGTCTGAAAGGCCCATTCCTCTATTGCTGGGGTTAAATGGTTAGCGATCACAGCGCAGTAAAAACATCGTAATACCACACAGGAGGTATTCAAGGGTCTGTGTCTCCTCTCACTGCTCTATTTCTAAAGGTGGGCTCCACCTTGTAGAACAAGTGCAGGAGGAAATAGGAATCATGAAAAATTTAAAGGATAACAAAAAAAAAACACACTCTTTTCTAAGAAAATGTGTCAGGGCTGTTTTGCAGTGGTTTTCATGCTGAGAGAGTCGCTCTAAATGATGTGAGGAGAAGGAAGTCTGAGAAAACAAAAGGGCGAAGAAGGATCTACAGTGAAATTCTAACATGGACCCGCAGTCAAAAATATGAACTTCTGCATCTCTTGCAAGATGGAGACCCACCATAAACATTTATTTCCTTTCTTATTTCTCCAGCAGGGTTGGTGTATTTTCGAACATGAACTCCTCCCCCTGCCGATACTGTCCAGGCTCATGTTGCCTCCGGGGATTCACTCAGACAATGAGTGTGGAAACACGCTCCCTTATTACCCTCCTCTGTCATCATTTGTGACAGATTATATGGACAAGCAAGGCTGGTTACACAACCACACACTGGGCTCTTGACCATAATTTGATTGCTTTCCATCTTGTATAAAGGCCTTGTTACCTACTGCCACTGTAAACAAGAGGATAGGAACCTTCTCACTTAGCGGGTCAATCAGAGACATGACGGAGCGTGTGTTAACGTGCTCAGACAGACCGGATGGCATCTCGGGGAGTGCTGCTGAGGTGGGTCAAACCCGTATTGGCATTTTTCAGTTTGTACTTACGAGGCAGAAAAATTTCAAAAGCGCTCTCTCCACAGACCATCAATGAATCATGAACTAAATAATCATCCAATTTTGAATTTGTACATATGATAATGATTTGCTCACTTACTGAGGCTGTAACGGCCATGTTTGGATCTGTAATCTCTGAAATCCATTTATGTTAACTATCATGAAAAATGAACTGTCCACAGAGATGAAGTGATTTGAAGCAATAAAATTACCTCAGAGGAAAATCTTTTCAAAAGCAGATTATATTTTGAGTGGTTGTGCTTCATTGTATATCACATTTGTGTGCAGATCATCACTCTAGAATACATAAGAACAAGCAAAAGAAGAATTAATATGGTATGTAAAACCCATTTATCAACCTGTTGTCAACAATCTCTGAGCTATTGGCTATTATTGGCTAAATTACCCCCTAGTGGCAACGGCCAATATTTTGGGGCTTCTGACAGTTGATATCTGGGCCAAGACTCTGTCTTCTGTTAACCATCATCTGTTCACCGTACACTGTTTACATTCCTGCTAGGCTACTGTCTTTTTATCACAGGAGTCGAATGTTTCTCCACATAAAACACAAACCGTGAAACTTTGTGTAGGTGCTTTATATCCAGATGAAATTTTGGTTAATCTCTATTATCAGATATCTGCATATGAATGCACGGTTTACCTGTAGCCAACCAAAACCTGTTCAAACGGGATTGGACAAACTAGAAAGGGAAACCAGAAGCTTGTAGTCCTAAAATCTACCGAATCTGTTACATCATGACTTTGCTTTTCCTGAGAATTTATGTCACATGAGAACAAGTTCTTATTTAAGTTCTTCTTATGTTTAGGCAACAAAGTGGTTAAGATTTGTTAAAGATCGTGGTGAAAGGCAAAAAATATTACGTTAGTGACGTTCTACATTTTACTCAACAGATACCACGAAGGGACCCGTATCAACAGTGCCTTAGTCCATCTATTAATACTTTCTGACATCCCTCCAAAGTCTGTGGCCCTCAGCCACTGCTCGCATAACAGCCTCAGTACTGCGTGACACTGATCCCACAAAATGTTAAGGTCTACACGTCTCAGCGATGGCAACATCGTCTGATATAATATAAAATGATAAATTAAAAAACGAATTCACATTTATGTCAGCTGCTGTGTGGTCAGTTCAATTAGACATTTGGTGTTCCTGGGAAAGCCCGACCTTGCACTTGAAGGACAATAATGGAAACTCTTCTAAAGAAGTGACTTAGCTTTGTCCAAATGTTACTAGATTTGTCATTAGCTTCTTTTTCTTACAAAAAAGTCATGAAACTGGTCTAAAAGACTCTATGTTGGTAACACTGCCTATTAATGTCCCCCCGATTAGTAATAAAAACCCGTTTGCATCAATTCATTTTGAAAGAGCAACAACCAATGAGGAAAATCCAACACTCGGCTGGCCGACCACTTATCAGTCAGTCAAGCGGCACTCAGCTGATGACTGGTGTAACTTAATCTCTCAGTCAATCTGTCAAACATTCAGTCAGTGACATTTGTGTTTATTGGGCTGCAGTCGAGCCAAAACAACACATTTGCTGAGGACTATTTTTAGTTGTTGCAGATTTGAGGTCCTGGTGACATGAGCACAGTGGTGTATGTGGGAATTAATCAAAATACAGCATAATTAACACTTTCATTATTGATGTGTTTTGGACAATAGAAGTCTTTAGCACAGAGAGTAAACTATACCATGCTGTGAAAATACACACAGTAATAATTAGCATTTATTTATCAGAGCAGTTAGTAAGCTCAGTTTTATTCATTACATGTGTTGAACATGATGAAAAAAGGCAACGTACAATGACTTGATTCAGGTCAGAGGAGGCTGGTCGTCATGGGTAAGGTTGGAAGGAGGATGTCTCCTGTGTTTTAGAGTCACATGATTTGTTGAGCCTCCTCTCTAATACATTTTGCAATCACATAGTAACTATACCTATGCATTAACTACCGTTCTGTATGTGTACATGACTCATACAGCAGACAGATGTCATTAGTCAGGAACATGTACATAGAGATGTTCAAACTAACAACCAATTTTCATTATTGTGGTGAGAACAATGAAAAAAAACAATATAAGGTCTGCTGGATGTTTGTTGCAGATCCTGGATGAATCTTTTATTGTTTATACAACTATCTAGTCGAGCCACTGCTGCTAAACAGCAACAGCAATCACAGCACTACACACCCTATTAGAGCAAAGGCACTGAGGAAAGAGTGGGGCCACAGACCTGTAATGAAGCCAATCGGGTGACTTACCGACACAGGTTCACAGTGGGAACACTCAGAGACGCTGTGCAACAGTAACATATGGCTGACCAGAGAGGAGAGCAGGCTAACGGTTACCAAATGACTCCCAGCTCCTCTCCGGGGCGTACTGTCATGCCTCACATGGCCAGCTTCACCAGTCTTCCCACAAACATCAGCCATCATGAATAATGCTTACCCCTGTCCTCCCCCCAAATCCCTGAGGACAATCCCTTCCAGCTTTAATGGTCTAAAGCTGTAATGTGTAAGTGTGTATTCTCCTTGAGTGTATATACACTATAGATTTTCACACAAGGTGAGTGATGGGTGCTTGAATAATGCATAGAGGAGGGCATGGAACAGCCACAGGCCACGTGATCCAGGAATTTTAAAAAACAAATTTACCAGAGAAACGTCTCACCCCTTGAAATCCTTCAAACTGAGACTCATGTAGGTTCAAGACAAATGCAAACTTCTAAAGGAAATGTTGCTTTTCTCTTGCAGGTCAAAAGCCTTTTCTTAAAAGGATTCCACAGAATCTGATGGGGCACATTGGGCTGAGGTTCATGCAATTTTTCTGAAGGTAACATCATGCATAGTGGGTTAGGGTTGCTGAAAGAGCTCTTCAATTCTCGGTGCAATCTCTCAGGTCATTTTGGAAGAAGAATGTGGTGACCGTTATGAAAAGAAATCATTCCACTACCAATTTACCTTCCCTTGCTTTCAAATCAACCAACCAGGAAGAAAGATTTCATCAGCACATCACAAGCTCCTCTGACACCTCTTTTAAAATATTACCTATTTCCTGAAAGAAAAATCAAAGGCCTCTCAAGGACAGACTTCAATAGCAGAAAAAACCTTGTTTACATCGCTCAACAGATACATTGTCTCAAGACTGTATTTGTATGCTGTGCAGTGGCACGTCTGTAGCTACCTGCTGGTTATCACTGGCAGATGGTCGCTCATTATTTTTCTATATGGCTTTCAGGAGTTGCACATTGCATGTATTTCACATATAGTTCGTGCCATTCGACATGGACAAAAGGGCCTGCTTGGAAAAAGACCTCCCAGAGCTTGGTATAAAAGATTTCCATGACCATATCTTTGCTCTGCTGTGGCGAGTGAACACCTCCAAAAGACAAGAACTGTCCAAAGGATTGATCAGTGCCATCTTTTTTTTAGACTGACTCCAAATCTCCTGTCATCACAGAGAATCCTGCTCATTTAACAAATCTAACACCCGGGCCACACCAGCTAAAGTTGCTACGAGGAATGGCTTCATGTCGCAGATGTATTTCCTTGTATAAATGTAGTCCTAGGTACTCAAATAAATACCAGTACTATACAGAAGGAATCCGTGCATCGTCCGTTCCTGCAAATATTTCACAATAAAAGCCTTTTAAAACTCATAAAATCTTTATGCGGATCCAAATCAGGCGGCAGATCCAGGGTTTTCTTTTCACTTTCTTTAAAGGGGACATAGCATGCAAATTCCACTTTGTTAGTGCTTCTACAGGTTAATGTGGGTATCTGGCATGTCTACCAACCCCAAAACTCTGGGGAAAAAAACACTCGCGCGTTTTGTTATAGTTCCTCTAAGTCAGAAACGTCATGCTTGAGCGACTCGATTGCGCTTCCTGGGTATTGTGTCGTAACAAGGAACTGGAAGTCTCCCTACATGGCCTTGGCCCCCCCCCCCCCCCCCCCCCCCCCCCGTCCCCCCACACTCGTTACTTCCGGGTTTACACCGGAGGTAGCGAGGCTGAGAGGCAGCGCAGCGCCGTTCCCAAGCACGCAGCCGGGCTGTTCACACGGGACGAGCATTTCTCCGCTGGTCAGCCCGCGATTCACTCACATGTGGCATTTGTCTGGATCGTTGGGACTGGGAGGCTGCAGCAGCTGCTCGGGAGCGACCGCTCGCTCTCCCGTGCGTGAGCTGGAATTTGTGTCAGCGCCACACAGCCAGCAGTGTGGAAGACTTCCGCAGTGTACAGCGCTACTGTAACCCCCGAACCCCGACATTCAACGGGTACAACAACAAGCGGAGAAAGCAGAATCGCGGGCTGACCTTATATATACAGTCTATGGGGCTGACCAGCGCGGAGAAATGCTCGTCCCGTGTGAACAGCCAGGCGGCTGCGCGCTTGAGAACGGCGCTGCGCTGCCTCGCAGCGGTCTTCCACACTGCCAGCTGTGTGGAAGACTTCCGCAGTGTTCAGCTCTACTGTACGCCGGGGTACAGTAGTTACGCCGGGGTACAGTAGTTACGCCGGGGTACACCGGACGCGGAAGCGCCGCTGCGAGGCAGCGCAGCGCCGTTCTCCAGCACGCAGCCGCCTGGCTGTTCACACGGGACGAGCATTTCTCCGCTGGTCAGCCCCATAGACTGTATATATAAGGTCAGCCCGCGATTCTGCTTTCTCCGCTTGTTGTTGTACCCGTTGAATGTCGGGGTTCGGGGGTAAATGATGGTCTTCATAGCCCCCCCCCCCCCCCCCCACCCCTCTCTTTCTCTCTCTGTCTGTCTGCTTGTGTGCTTGTAGTGGATGGGCAGAGGGGGACATTTAATTATGTGATTGGGAAAATTAAAACTCCAGGACAACAAGGGGAATACAAAGTATGGGATGCATATTTGATAATTTATATCATATAAAATATGTAATTTATATCGTTTAAAATCATGGGGGGAGAGGGGGGAGGGGGGAGCTGGCTCATTAGCATTTAAAGGAACAGGCACTCAAAACAGGTCACTCTGTGGAGGGCTGTTTTATACAGGGTAAAAAGGGTGCTGTTTTAAATGATCCTTGTGGTATTTTGACCAAAGTATGTTACAGACATTTCATTAAGACCCCAAGGAACCATATCAACTTGTGGTAAAATGGGCATGCTATGTCCCCTTTAAGACTGCGATATAGGGTGTTAACTATAAGAGTGTGCAACTGTTGGGCCTTGGCAGAGGTATGCGCTCTACTGAGAGTAAATATCATCTGTTGATCATGTTCAACATCTTTAGGTATGTACAACAACAGCGATAGTGTCAGTTTATTGCATGTCAATTGCATGAGTTGATTTGAGTCCTAATATCTGTCTGTTCATCAATTTGTGTTCAGAAAATCAGATCGTGTGACTAATTCCTGGTGAAACGCAGCTCAAGAATGTGAAAAAAAAAATGTCTGAAACTACGTAGATACTCAGCATCAGCCCCGATCATCCATCTTGACAGTTCCACTTAATGCTCTGCAAATCTTTCTTCTTTGAGTCCCAAAAACTTTTTTTTCCTTTCACCTCCATCCTGTGTGTGTAAAAGTGTGCATGTCGGTTATTTTTCCCTAAACCTTCGAAATTGTCATTCACAAAATGTAATTTCATACTATATTCCACTTGGTTTGTTTTTCGTAACAGCAGTGACACTGCTGCAAACTTGGTCCTAACCTTTTGCACAAAATTTCTGAATTTTGCTACAAGTCCCGAAACATATTGACTGTTTTCAGTGTCCAAAGTACAATCTAGGATGATGACGAAAAAAGATTTAGCCATATTTCACAGTTGCCAAAATATACCCTAATTCCCACAGTGTATAGTGACCTTAGCATAGTATCATTTGCTAATTAGCTCTAAACCATAAGTACGTCTGAGGCTTTGAGAAATGTCATCACATTTGCCAATATGTGGTCATAAACCAAATTTAAATTTTGACCTGATGATGACACTAAAAAAGTAAAGGGATGATCCAAGTTGTTACAATTCATCCTCTGTGGATCATTAATGTCGGAACAAAATGTCAGGGCAGTCAGTCCAGTAGTTGCTCAGATATTTCAGGCGGGACTAAAATGGAGGACAAAGGCATTGTCATCTCTAGAGTCCCGCTGCTATTGTGGCATGGGTAAGCGTCAGATATCTTAAATGCCAGATGATACAAAGGCCTCTTAGACAAAACGCTCCTTTCTTGTGTTCCAGACACACCTCAGAGCTGTGTCACAGCACTGGAAGATGAATTGCCCTCAGGGTTTTACAGAGGAAACCAGAAGTGAACGCAGTGTGATGTCAGAAGTTTGGGGCCTGCTGACCATCTGTAATGATCGGAGGCAAGCAGGCTACCCTAATTGCAACGGCTCATCTCCAGTTTAATCAAAATTCAGGGAGCTCGTCTATAATCAAGTGCAATTAATCTGCTAATATCCCCCCAGTGTTGTAATAATGGAGACATTACCAGGGCTCATCTGTGGTGACTGCGCCTCGGTTGTTTGCTCGGTGGCATTTTCTACAGCGCGAGGTGCTGAATGCTTTTTGACAGGTATTTTTCAGCATTCATATCTCCAAAGTCGATTTATATAAACTACTGTCATCTCCCATAAGAGCAGCTCGCGCAACACAAATTTCTCGATGCTAAACAGGCTTCCAATCCTCAATGAGATAGTGCATGTAAATTACCCCATCCTATTTTCCAAACAGTATTGACTGTGACAAAAAAGGCACAAGATCATACACGGGAACATTTGTACATCAGCTGCAGAAAACAGCTTTAACTTATGATGATGGAAAGGATGCGAGCGAGAGCGGGTGTCAAATAAAACCCGTATTCCCTTTCACCAGAATAATAAGTAGATAACGGCGTCGTCTATTTATGCTGAGAGGACATATGAGGGTGTGTTTCCTTGCAGCTTGATTGGAAAATCACATACAGGCCATCGACCTGAACATACAGTGAGAGCTGCAGGTTTCTCCAGACCCCCCACTCACGCTGATTGGCTGGGGGGAGGGAGGGGGGCTCTGTACCATTTTCATTTCACAGTTTGTGATAAATGGGCAAAAGGAGGGGCTCCAGAGTCCAACTGGCAGAGAGTAGCGAAATGTGCTATTCGTTACGCCTTGAAGTCGAGCTCTGTGCTTAAAATTAACACAAACACGAGCAAAAATACAAAATGCAAAGGTTACTGGTTATCTTTGTAGAACGCCAGAGTTGTCAATGGGAGGCAGAGTGAGGATTCAGCATAAATCAGCACCGAGGTGCACTCTGAGCCCTGCCCACATTCTTGACTGCTGCTGACTTTCAAGCATTCATAATAGATGAAATCTGTCTTTTATAATTTAACAGAAAAAGGAAACATGCCTTGATAGTGATTTACAGAAGACAGAGCAGGTCCAATTTATTCCAATATGTGATGGGTTTACTGGTAGAAAAGGAATTACTGCACAGATACACGCCAGGACATTTCTCTTAGTGTTATTCACATTGACATTCATCGATGTTTTGCAAAGTATTCAATCAAAAACTCGCCTGCAGGGCTAAATAAAAGTCAATTAATCCAGGTTTCTATAGCAACCTCTCTCGAAAAAACAACAACTTCCAACTTGTATTTTTGCAGACCGCTGTTCTGTTGACACGGCATTTCAAGGGATTTTACAGATCGCTACTTTGTAGAAGAAAGACAATTAAATGGATTGAACTTTTGAGCAAAAATCATACACTAGAGAAGAAGAAGGAGAAGCTCTATCTTCCAGAGAAAATGATTTCACTTCAGAGAGTTGTGGAGAACATACAGCATTTCCCATCATATAGTCTGGGGTACTGGAAGGATTTTGGTACTACTTTATTAGTTTTTCTTTTTTGAACTGTGTAGTCCATTCCCTTCCAGGTGAAGGATTCACACCAGCACAGGCAAATGATGACAGTGTGCTGCACGGTCACATGTGGCTACACTGAACCATATTCTCTCTGAGGCAGGTGAAAACAAGTTCTGAGTGAATTTGCGCAGCGAGATCCTGCCCACAGGGTGTGCCTTACCATCTCAGAATATGCTGCTTGAAGTGACACTGAAGGAATCCACTGGCAGCCGATTTTATTTGTCTAAAAAGATTGGATGTGACGGCCCCAAAACTCTATTGGAATATACAGTGCATTTAAATCTATACTAAGCCGTTTGAAATATGAGGCATGACCTTCGCCTCCTTAAGACCAATATGGAGGAGATCAATGATTCCATAAATCTGCACAAGCGAGCCAACAAGGAAGATCAAGGCAGAATAAATAACAATAACACAAATGAACCATGTAACCTCTTTGAAAGGGGGGGGTCACAGCGAGGGTATAGTTCACTGGATATGTCAGCAAATACACCAGGAAGGTGGTGAGAACACTATCCCCTGTGGAAACAGGACAGAAAAACAGCTGTGTGCACAGAATAAAGCCACTCAATGCACAGCAATTTATACCCAGCTCACATTCATTTTTAATGAAGTATAATAAGTCACAGCGCCAGAGCAGAAATGCAATCCCCAGCCCAGATGATCTAACAACACTAGACCTTTCTCACAGAGCATATCGTCTGACAGTGCAGGAGTGTTTTCAACACCTCTGAAAAAACAGACATATAACCAAGGTGTCTGTGTCTGTCTGGTAATAACAGGACAGAGAAAAAAGAAAGAAAAAAAACCCTGCTCCTCATAACTTACCAAACCACGCAGCAATGTGGCCGGATGCTTCAAAATCGGTGTCCTTCTTCCCAATGTTGGTCATTTTTTATTTATGAAATTGAGCATCACAGGTTGGTTTTTGATAGAGCAGAATGAAATATCAAGCAAGTCTACATGCTGCCGGAGTGAAAAACCTGCATTTGAAAAAGGTGCCCAGCACTTTGCTGGTCAGGGTCCCTGCTGAGTGAGCTGTAAAGGAGACAGTGATGAAATGTAAAGAGGGAACAGGAAATACCTTTAACTGTGACGCTCCCTGTGCTGCTCGCCACGCCAAACTGGTTTCTCGCCACACAAGTGTAGAGGCCTGCATCGGATTTGGTTGCGTTCCATACCCGAAGGTTCCCGTTTTCCAGAATGGAGACCCTGTAGTTAGAATCAAATCAAATAAATACTTGTAACAGAAAGATTCAAGTATGCATACAGTGTAAAAGTGTAACTAGGTGGCATGGGACTGATTTAGCAGCAAAATGCCTAATACAGAGCAGAGAACATTTCTCAGTGTCTCTAATTAAGTCATGGGTCTTTGCAGATGAGAACAATGTGGAATGTGATTGTATTTTCAGGGATGATTAATTCAGCACATGACTTCCAAGATATCTAGGACAACAGTGGATTCGTGCCCTTTATACAATGACCACAAGTGCTTAAAAAAAAAGGTCAAAAGGCCTGAACCAACCTTGACATTTTCTAAATAACAAGCAAAAATGGAAAGTGTGCCCTTGAAACCAAGGCACTGTGGGAAATCAAGGGTGGACTGCGCATCAAAGTATGCTGAATTTTAATTATCTGAAATGCTCTGCTGAATCCGCAGACTGTAAATATGAAACAGCGTCAGCCTGATTGTGAGTGGAGAAAATGATGTGTGGCCGGTAAATTGCTCCGTTCATCTATGGATGAGTTCACCACTGAGTCAAAGGAGTCACAGTGAGCACCCACCGTTAAATGGTACGGAGCGTTTTAGAGATTCAAGCAACCAAAGAATTAACTAAAGGGAAGATATTTTTTTCTTCAATTACAGTTCTTTATTCACCCACAAAAACACAGGCACATACGTTGTATTGCAGACGTAGGGAAGCACGTGCACGAACACTTAAAGCTGCTCTGGTGGGCATTTTTAGAACCCTAACCCTCAAGGTGATAAAACCACAAATACTAATAACAAAACTTATAAGATATTCATACATCATATAGCTAATCGTGTTGGTTTGGTAATTGTGTTGGAGGCCCACAACTTGACGGTTTAGTCCAACTCTTTTTCTGAAACAATGGGCCAGAGTCTGGTTCAGGCAAATTCTCTGATAAGTCCACTATTCGCTCCCTGTTTGGACAAAGTTAGTGATGACCTCATCGATATATGGAGCATTTAGCAGCTAAAGAGCCTTATATTCTCATTAGGGGTTGGTAGAGACCAAAACAGAGCCACAAGGAGATTTAATAGTTTACATTCATGATGTGACCAGAAATGCATCTACAAAGAAGTGCTAGAGGTGCTCCAGGTCTGCAGCATGATTAAATACTCGAGGTAACTGCTTGAGTATGAGATTTACAGCCATCCAGCTGACAGATCACTGGTTACTCCTTTAACCCCTGTTCTCAGTGCAAAGCACAAATTAAAGCATACTGTCGCTACTTTTTTCTGATTTTTCCGATACAACTGTATTTACTGAAAGCACAGGGGCAAAAATGTCACTCCCTCAAATCACATGAAGCTTCCTCCACTGCTTTCAAATTGATTGAGCTGCTAGTGGACAGTGAATGGATGATGCAGTCCGAGCTCAAACAGAGGAGTTCAACAGTCCAGGTGGAAGTCTCAATGTCACATGGTGCAGAAAACAGTTCATCAGTTTTCACTGTTATGTTATGTGAGCAAAGCATTTTCCTGTTTGCACCAGTAATGCGTTTAACTGGGTCTGCTTGAGAAATGTGGCTGATTCAGTCTGACACAGTGTTATATTCTCCCAGTGCTTCCCTGCCCTCATCAAGTCTTTTTCAAGTGGTGGAAGTGATAAGAAAGTGCAGAGACAGTACAAGGAAATCTGCTTTTAAAACCACATGGTGCTGCTGAGTGGGGACTTCTTGGTTTATATGAGGCTGAGATTTAAAAAAAAAAAAGAAGTGCTGAATGCAAAGTTGCCAACAACGACCATCAGTTACATGAGGGGCAAATCGCTGTGTGGGATGGCCCACAGTTAATGACATAAAACCTGGAGGCAAATCAATTTTCAGAAAATGGCCCATTTAATGGCACCACAGTCCTACAACAGACCATAACCCTGAGCAGAGTAAGCACAATTAAAACAACCACTATACGTTAATTACATTGCATCGCTGGTGCTCTGTGTATACAGCAGAGGTTGTCTGATGAATCACATTGTCTACAGGAGAATGTGAATGTAATGGTTTTTCGTTACTGTAAGCCTTTATCTTTTCTTAGTATTATTATTTTTACCACATACGCAGTTCAGAGTGACAATAAGTTGAGGGCACACCTCTGCCAAGGTCAAGCGGTCCTGTGCATGTCAATATTATCTGGATCTGCACCAAATTGTACAAATGCATTGATGGCAACCGCATAAATATATATATTTGTACACCATGTCCTGAGAGACTGACAAAAATGACTAACAATTGAATGGATGGATTCTTCCCTGGCCAATGCTACCAAGTTTGGTAATTTTTTGCATCATCCTGCCGACAAATAAAGACACAAACACGTCGACATGGGTGGAGACATAACCTCCTAGGTGGAGGTAGTTAACTGGTATTATCAAAGTGAAAACAAATGGGAAGACCTATTTCAACAAGAACAAGCTCTGACCCAGTTCAAGTCAGACAGCACAAGCCGCGCAGCAATACCTCAACATAACTAAATACCTGCATTTGTGCACCGTGTATCGTATATCCACAATCCCCTTATCCCCAGGGACAAAATAGCTGTCATGTGACTTGCGGGCCAGGCATCTTGAACGAGGAAGCTCTGCAGAGAGCGAACAAGTGGTGTTGCACATGAGCACAATAGCTCTTAGAGAGAGTTAAATCCTCTGCAGCCCGCCTGTGGAGCCAAGACAGTTCTCTGCAGTTCACTGCACTGTCTACCTTCTTTGTACCTTCATGTGAAGACTGCGGAGGCACTTCCATTTCACCTACGCTACAGAAAGAGGAGCAGACCGGGCGTCAGCGTGAGTTTTCATCATTTTAGTCTGAAGCTAATGGAAGAGCAGATGAGGTCGAACACAGCAGAAGTCAACTGAGGCATGGCAGTGGTGAATAAGAGATGGAGGCGTACTATTAACAAATTTCAGTTTTGCTCCTGTCTTCCCTGCCACAGCCCAGACAACATGTCTGCGCGGTGTGCCCATTATGTGAGGAGACATTTCCCACCTCCATCCCGGGAAGTCGGCAGAGGGGCAGGTATCAATAATTCACAGGTGAGATGAACACAAGTGCCACTCCTTTCATCCGTGCCTCACACGGCTTTAATGGACATGGCAATAATTCCCCTAAAAGGAGGCAATTATTTTGAACACAGCGAGATGGCCAAATGCACTCGTGTAATCCTAAAAAACACAGGTGTGTATTTTGGGTGAGATCAAGCCTCTGAGGACGGGCGGCTGTGCAGCGTTGATCCTCTCGCTCTGTGACAAGATGAAAGAGACAAATAACATCAGTCACAGAGCAGCTATCACGGGCACTGTGAAGTGGAAATCGCAGGAAAGAGCCTAGTCCAAAGTAAAAGCCTGTTTTTTTGTTATTTCCTTACATTCTCTTTGAGACACTGTTAACAGATGCAGACATTGCCTTTTTGTAAGCTTCCTCACAATCAAAAAGCCACTTGAAAGCCTGTTTTGATGTTTCATTCAGACATATTTTGTCTTTGATCTGTTTGATAAATTCTACATTGTGAGAGGAAACTGTCACAATCCAAATAATGAGTCACGAAAAAAAAAAAAAGGCAAGAAAATTGTGCGTTGAGAGCAGCGGCTTTGAACTAAGTGTGGGCCCAGGATGTGGAGCGACTTTCTAATGGCAGCAGCGGGAGCCTCGCGCTCAAATAGTGAAATGTTAGCTCTCTTTCTACATACACACACGAACCGGCTGATGCCGTCGAAGAATAGGGGGGCACTCATAAAAATTCAACATGCAAACAATATGCGTAATCATAGATCAGGTTCTGATTTGAGGGTTCTAAACAGGGCCGTTCATGAATACTCAGCGACTGTCAGCTGGCTGATTGGTAGCATGCCTGCAGGGTGGAAGCGTGTATGCGTCTCTACTTAATTAATAGGGTAAATAAAACGGCTTGTGAAAACAGGGGTTAAGATTCTATCAGTGGAATTACTCAGCCATGCGACCACAGGAAGAGAGATCGTGACAAGCTTATGGTGATTTCGCCAAATAATTAGTCTCAGCTAAGGCTTTCTATACACAAAGATTATTGCCTCAGTGCACAGACAGCTCAACTCACCACTGCAGCAGACACTCACTTCCAAAGACCAGTTCACTAAATGGGAGAGGCAAGTGTGAAAAATGTAGTGCTGGGGATGTGTTTGATATTGTGCTTGCCCGCCGCTGTAAGCTCACAGATAAGGTGAGGTGTGTGTATGTGCATGTTACTATTTCCGATCCACACTGACCATCATCGACCTACCTGCAGGTGATGTTTCTAATCATAATTGTATCAAAACGTCGGTGTTGCTGCTAACAGCGCTGGAGGCGAGGGGCTGTAATGTGGCGAGCTTGCGGAGAAAGAGGCGAGGTCACCACATCCTCTGATTCGGGACAAGGGGTGGGCCTCGACTTCAGGTGTAGATCTATGCTCTTGACTGCTTTAAAAACCCTGAAGTGCTGCGGGGGGAGGGGCCGCCTGAGATAAATTGAAAGGCTGTCCCTCCTGAGGTTCCCCACAGTGCGCTGCGCTGGAGAGAAACGGCCTTGTCAGCGGCATAAATCAAGCCCAGCTGTGCGGCGTAGACCCATGACGCTAAAACCTGCCAAGCGCAATGCCACTGCAGTCGAACCTCTCAGATGCCGTTATGCAGCATTATGACTAAACAAATGCGCCTGCAATTTCCTTGTGTAGTTGTCAATACGAAGGGTAACGGGCAATTAGAGACAACAAAGCATAGGGTCTTTTGCTGTTGTTCTTCTAGAAAACAAAGTGATTGGCTGACGCTGGTGAAATACGGACACCTGGGCATTTACTTTTTGACAATTCTCCAATATAGGTGTAATTGATATTGATTTTTGCTGTACACAGACCTGTACCATTGACTCTCACCTTGTCACATGGATCATTAGCCGCAGCAAATGATCAGAGCTATACCGCATGGCCTTATGATCGGCTATGATTAGCTGATTTGAAATTTGAATGCTGTTACAGAGTTAACCAACTCAAACCATTCATTACAACTGTATCAATATTCAGCTACATTAGCGTAGCTGTATTCAGATGATTCCTTTTAATGTCTATTTTACAGTCAATTAGTCCACCAATTACAATACCCTGGCATTTCACGGGGAGCTGCTATAGGTCAAAATCTCCCCAGAAAAAAAAGACTGTTGTCAATGAAAATATTAGCATGTTGACATTAGCAACTAGCTAAAACCACCATAGGTTCTTAGTACAACAGTAGAGGTGCTAGCTTTGGCTGTAGACTTAGCATGTACCAAAGGTGATTAAAGTTGCTTAACTACATGTCTGCTGTGTATCCATCCAAACTAAATGCCTAACTCTAACCCTAGACCTAATTCTAACTCTAACCTTGACCCTAAAACCAAGTCTTAACCCCCAAACAGTCCATTAAAGGGGGGTCACAAAGTAAGGACCAGCCAAAAGGTCCTCACTCCTTAGGTTGTAGGCTGGTCCTCAAGGTGACAAGGTGAAAACAATGCCAGCCCTGCTGTGATGGATGGTAAAAAGCTATGTCAAGACACTTTGTATTATATTATATGTATTAATATTACAGTTAGTCCTGACCTGGTAACTATAACAATTAATTTACTAAAACTGTGTAGACAGGAAGCTTCAGGAACTAGATGCACACGTCTAAAAGTGGAACTAAATAAATGACTGCAGTTTCATAAAACTGTATAAGACAAGATGATTCCCTTTAAATCAGACTGCTGATGTCTTATTGCAGAGTGAGCACCCGATGTGTTGGGTGGGTTAGGTTCAAAGTTTGCAGAGAAAAGAAAGAAAGAAAAGGAAAAAATTTGCTTTACATTTGTTTGTTTGTTCAGTGTGATCACACAGAAGATTCCTAGCAGCCAAAATAAGAAGTACAAATCACTCCCTCAGTGTGAGAAGTTATTAGGGAGCTCACTTACAGTTTACTCCACCAGTCTTTGAGTGGTGAGAAACTACCGCACCTTGTGGACAATTACCATCAACCATGTAGAAAATGCCTGTCTGACAGGGATCTTTGGGCGGCATTAATCAAAGCTCAACAACAACTTAACAAGTGCCTTTTGAGACGAATGTTGAGCTCTTGCTTCAAGACAGCACAAATGATTAGAAATGATTGACAGAATATATGCGTTCATTCTCCCAGAATCAACAAAGGCCACCTCTGCAGCACGGATCAGGTTCATGTGCCGTTTCCGTCTATTTGGCCACACTACCAGTGGAGTAAGTTGCAGGCGATACTTGAAATGACTTTCCTTTTGGTTCATTGTGTATTGACACTTGTCTCCAAGGCACCAGCCAGCACTAAAGCCTCCTTGGCAATATGGTTGTTTTATAAAAACACGGCCAGGGGACAGGGGTGCTGGGCCCCGACGCACGTATTAATCTCTTACTCTATGAAATGCACACTACCACGACTGCTTCAGTGTGTCTCCAGTGTGTATTTCCATAATGTAAGCAGAGAAATGACAAGTTCTTCCCGGTAGCCCTAACAGCTAGGATGTATTACTTTTTTTGTAATATTATTATTATTTTTTATGATAGGTACAGCCAGCATTATACACTCTGTTACTGCATTATAATATGAACAGTCCATGGTACAGTTTGTTAGACCATTTGAATATTGGATTTTCCATTCCAGGAATTGGGCGCCAGATTTATTTTGTAAATAAAAAGAAAGGTTTAACCTCAATATTCATAATGCTGAGATAAATGAAATTAAATGAACAACACATTTTGTTATCTGGTCTCACTTCAACAATAAAGTGAAAAAGTGCTCAGGATGACATAATGTCCCGAGGCATGAAGATATTGTTATGCCTATAATGAGAAAATAAGCATAAAAAATTGTTTTTCTCCCTCTCCCTCCCTCACACTCTCACACACACACACACACACACACACACACACAAAGACGCACACACACACGCACGCATGCACACTGAAACACACACACAGTCTGCTGTCTAAGGACCTTGGTGCAAATGAACCCTCTCAGAATTAATGTTATGTAAATGTGCATTTTTTATAGGAAGGTGTCTTAATGAAGCAGGCTGATTGAGAACATCTTAACTCCCGTCTGTGGAACATGATGTGATTGTGTTGGTAATTGCATTGCGCTGAGAGGGAATTTATCGGCCTGGACCACACAGGGGCTTGTGTATGTACTTCCAGAAGGATTCCTTTAATCACAAATTGCTCTCCTGGTTTATTCCCCTTCCGGAGATATTCATCTCTTCCGATGTGCTGAGGTATCCCTTCAGGAATAAAGAGCACACACATGTTCCACAGGAAATTGTCAGAGGAACCAAGATGGATTACTCATGCTGCGCTGGCGGATTCTCACTTTGAAAAATGATATCTGCTACAGTCTTGCAGATAAAAATAATCCTGGCAAGCAGTACATGGGATGCGGACGAGTAAAGAGGGTTCTGACCTAATCTCAGCAAACATCTCAGAATTCACTTTATCTCTGGTCTGAGATTTATTTGAGTTGAGACAGTCAGCACTAGATTCTTTCAGAAACAGGTTTTACAACCCACTCCCCTCCTCCTGCTCCTGAGAAGGAAAAACTGATAATTAAGCAAACGTAGAGTCTGACTGATGGGAAATTTATAGCAGCACGTGATGTGAAGTCTTAATGGATTGAAGGATATAGCCTGTCTGTGAGTGATGCAGTGGGAGAGGCACAGCCAAAATAGCTGGAAGGTGAATTGATCTGCTAATCATTTTGATGGTCTCTAAATACAACAGCAAAATCAATTAATGCCTCTGATCATGACCTGACAAGCAAAGGTCAATGTACTGTAAAGTCAGTCCATCAGCAGTCGGTCCTTCAACATGGGGCACTATAGGACCAGAAGGACAGAGGCATCAGACACATGGTAAAATACAAAATTTAGAATTTAATCGAATTAAATCTTTCAACTTTTTAAACCTATTGGTTACTGATTTATCAAAAAATCAAGAGAATGCATACACACCCTTTAGGCCATTTGAGAAAATAAAGTTACTATATTGTATTTCAAAACCAGACGTATAGCCTAATAATCAACTGACCACTAATCAGTTTCTGTACAGTTTACTGTTTAAAATTATGTTGGTAAACATTTTTTTCACCTGGCGCTAGCAAGCTAATTAAACTATTTCAGCATCAGCACTTTGATTAAAGTATTGGCTCTGGTTGAATTAGTAACGATTCAAAGTTACTTTAAAAAACGAGCCAAATATACACAAGAGCCCTGTATCATATTGTGCCACAAAACTGAAAATGAAACTAACGAGTTACTGGCGAAGTAGCCTATGCTGGTTCGTTACGCTCTGATCACATGACTCCCTTACGGAACAAAACAACTGGCATCAGCCTCGGCTACCAGTGTAGAACGCAACATGGATAATGAAGTAAAAGCATTCCTAACCCTGTTTTGTTTTGCTGTTCTTGGTCCATGTAAATACAATCCCTGCTCTTACTTTTGCCATTGCTCTTTCTTTCTGTAAAGTGTAAAACGCCATGTGCATACCCAGTGTATGTGTATGTGTTAAAGGGGACATGGATTCAAATCTGTTAAGGAGCAAAAATTCTCATGTGGACAGATATCATTTTAGTTTGAAAATACTTTTCAAAATTGTATGGACGTAGATTAAGAATTCAAGTCATAGACATGGAAATAAATTAGCACTCTTCTTGTACTGTAGTGTAGAGCTAGTTAATCTCAGTATTATACGTATGACGAGGAAAACTGTAATATCAGATAGATAATCTATCCTAAAATAAAAAAACGTTTAGCTTGGTAATATGTTTGGTTGTCGAGTGTCGAGATACCTCAAATGTGTTGTGTTGTATCTTTGTTGTGTTGGACTCACAACTATATTAGGAACGATCCACATTTGATCACATCATGTAAGACGGATGTTATTGCCATGTCTGAACATGGCTTTAGACGACGTCGTGACTCATAACATCTTGGAATTCTAAAACCTCTTTCACAAATCTTTGAACTAATCCATATTTTAAAAATCTACCAGAATTTATTGCATAAAATAAAACACAAAATCTAATTTTGGTAGGTGAAATAAATGCCAATCTCCTATTGCCCAATACAGGCACATACCTATAATGCATCCCTGAAACTCCACAGAAAGCAATGTGAATCATGGATGGGCTAGTTGTTTATCTAATCTAAATTTATCTGATGATCACATCACGTCAGACACACACGGTGCATTCCCCTCATCCCCTGCTTAGAGCCACAAATATCAAACTAGTGATTCGTATTCATCTGAAGTGAAGTGACATTTTGGGCACAATAAGCCAAGGCTTGGATACATCATGAAAAAGGACAAGGAAGGAGAAAAGCTACTGTTATGAAACTTTTGAATATTGCTAGGATATAATCAAACCATTTTAGGTCATCTGAGTAAACCAGTTAGTTGTAGCTGCTCTGGGATGTTCATATGAGTCCTTCTTGGCATAAGTTGGCAATTCTGAATGCCATAGTCATGAATGAATAATACAAATATCATCCTCATTAAAACACACTATTACTTTGATTTGTAAACAAGCTGTTACCCAAACTTCCCTCCAAAAGAAATTTAGGACTTGGTCCCTGCCCTCTGAGGTTTGAACCAAGGGGGGGGGCTCTAACTCTAAGACATGTTTGTATAAATACAACGTTTAATCTGCTATGCGCATGTGTGTGCTCATAGGCACCTCTGAACAGTGTGTTGTCTGCCGCTGTCAGGATCAGCAAAGCCTTAATCCTCAGTTTGCTCCCATTCCTGGCGAGGGGGGGACTCCCTCATGTGGCTTTTCTTTAAGCAACGGCCTGGGTGGAGAGGTGTAGGCAAAGACAAAATGAAAAGCGCCAGTCAGCTGTCCACAGCAGCCTTGTCAGGTCATAAACCTTTCCTCAAGGCAAAGTAATGAAATAAGCCCTTCTGGGCACATTAGCTCTCAGTATCCAGGCCTGGCACGGCACACTCACACCGCTAACCTCCGCAAAGAGTCAGGGCTCCACTTCACAAGCAGATGTTCAATTAGAGGCAAATGAGGTAAGCAGAGATCTGATGAGAAAGTGTGAAGTGACATTTACATGTGATAAACAATGATTTTAATAAGTATAACAGCATGCAGCCAAAGAATGAGGCGACTGAAATAGCAACACAGGGCCATCCGCTCGCTCAGATCATTTAATCAGCACCTTTATTAATACACCTGTTTCCATACAGAGCTTATTAATTCCAAGTCCTCATAAAATTAAGCCCAGAGACATTTGACGAGACTCTAATTAAAATCCCCTTGAAACAGAACAAAGGCATCTTGGAAAGATAGGGAGATATGCGATAAGTAAATTAATGCAAAGTTGGCTGCTGTGCCTCCTCTGCAGTTTTTGGTGCTCTCCTGACACTGGTTCTTTCTGGAGTGTGCCTGGCAGAGCAGATGGGCCTATAAATGGAGATCACTCTGCGAGACATCTCTTCATTTACGTGACATCCATGCTTATTTGCTCTGCCAGCATAGGAGGGACATATATAATATGCAAGAGGGACAGTTGTACCAGTGGCTCGTGATTACACACAGAATCTGGCCAATCCAGCGGCGGCTCCATCTCCATAGACTAATGGACTGATCAACATACACGACACATACAGCAAGCCTCCTGCGTCTTGTTGTGAGCCACTCAAACATCTGTCGTGTTAAGCTCACACCTACAGCTCCGGTATTAACAGACAGCACTTAAGGCTGTAAACACACCTAGCAGATTATTTGAAAAGTGCTCCAGGCAACTGAGTCAGGGCCACATCCTGCGATGGTAATTTATCACGCTGACTGATTCATATGGCACGCTCGCTACTTCAATGTCTGTGTCAATAGTTTGGCAAAAGTAAAAAGCAGAATTAAAGAGGCCTGAAAGTGAGCGTCTGAGCTCAATTCAGGACGAGTGATAAAATAAGAAATACGGGAGGAGGCAGGGGCTGACGATCGAGCCAATTCCTCACCGGCTTTTGATTTCTCAAAGTAAATTGTGCCCATTTTGAAACCATTGGCCCATTAGTGTGTCAAGCGGCACGGATGTGACCATTTTGAGGTTTGATAGTGTTTTCTTTATGACATGGGTAAGTGTCATTTTGACATATTAAAACGTGAAATCATTCCGCAATGAGAGATGAAGCTGAAAGAATGACGGCTGTTGTTATTTCATCAACTTTTAGGTGGGGTTGGATCGACAAAAAACAAGTCTTTAAGCCTTGTCTCTGCTTTATTTGTGTTTCAGGTAGATTTACAAATGCTATAAGAAGATGAAGACACAATTTATTCTATGTTAATCTGGAAATCACATATCCAACATGAAACTTCTCTGGATATTATGTTGCAGATATTTTTCACTCATTCTAAGCATTTTTCCCACTTTTCCCACTTTAACAATGTGGTTAATACCCACATAGAATAGCGTTACGCATTCTTTGTAGCATATACAATCTTTTTTATTTTCAATTTTAAGTTTGTTTATAGTGTGACGTCAGAATTGCTAAGGCCTAAAAGTGTTGAGTTAGCCAACTGTGAGCAGCAGCAGTTTCTGAAAGCTCCTGCGAAATGCGTGGAGGAAATGAATTCCTGATGAGTGGAAATCATCGGATGACATCTTTACTACAGGGACAGGCCAAGGACAAATTCATCACTCAACCAGCCAAGAATCACCAGTGTCACAGATGACACAGAGAGACTGGAAAAAAACAAAAAAACACAACAATTGAAAACACGGTGTAAGAGAAAAAAACTAAACTATAACTCAAAGAAAAATGGACTCTGACCACGTCCAAGAGCCAGGACGTAGGAGACTGATAAAACCACTGATTTATACTCTGTATATATTACTGTATATAATATTTCATGTTTCACTTTTTTATGAGAGAAAAGGATAAGGACTGTCTACTCTTTGGACTAATGCTACTTCTACAGGATCCGGAAATGTTTCTGTTTTTCGAAAAACAAGTTCTGGAAAATGGGAGATCACCTTAGAGTCAGGGTCATCTTATATAAGGGCCCATGTCATCGGCCTACTTGGGCCTCCTAAGGTACAAAAGACACAGTCCACATTGCATGCTGAAAGGCGACAAGTATAGATAGAATAGGTACTGGTCAGAATTACCTCGTAAAATACGGTCAATGTACTGTTAAGTATCGAAGGAAACACCAAATTCTTACAAGTGAAAAATATCCAAAACCTTCAGTTGTATTGCAGCCTCATGGGTCCAAATCAGGTAAAACAAACACACCCTGACCAGGAAACCTTTTATTATCCAAATCATTTTTGTGATGCATTGTGTCCAAACTGCAGCCGCCCCTCTGACCAGTGACACCAAGACCAAGACAATCCTGACATCTGGTCAGAAGACGGTGGCGTAAACTCTTTTAGTCCTGACTCTTCAAATTGTAGCAGTAGATGGTGAGTATAATTCATTTTATTTCATATGACAGGTGACATTGGTGGAAGAAATAGTATTGCGTGGCCCCAAGATATGAATCTGTTCTTTACTGACAACACCAGGAGAACTGAACTTTGCTTCCACCACAGTGTTGCCTTGCTCAGAGTCAGTGCATACAGTGTAATACTAAAGCTCTTTATAGAGGCAACATTGTGTGATCAAGTGAAACATTTCACCTTTCATCCAAGGCTTCTTTGTGTTGTCTGTACGGAACAGATTCGTATATTGCGGCCACGTAACACTAAAATGTGGCCACGAGTTATTAATCTCATTCACGCGACTTGAAAATGCTTCATAAAAGGGCAATCGTTAAAATCCAACAATGAAAGAACCGCACAATAAAACATGAACACGAAGTTGGAAAACCACACGGTAGAGGACTAGACCTTTTCCAGTTTGAACGTATAACTTTTTAAAGGTGTCCTCAGAGACGGCAGATCTTATGTCCACAGGAGGAGTGCTCCATAGTGTCGGAGCCACGGCTTCAACTGCACTATCACATTTTGTTTTGAATTAAATGTGAGGGACAACTAGTAAGCCCTGGTCAGTGGACCTGTAGTGACCTGCTGGCACCAGTAGCAGCAGGTCAGAGCTGTGCACATGTGGCTGACCATGGAGTGCTCTATAGGTTGGAATGGACTTTAAAAAGGAATCCTCAATATAATTGGAATCCAATGTGAAGGTTATAGGGTGTGGGTCATCTTGCAGGATCCTTGCGAAAGTGTTCTCGACCATTTTAGATGCTCCAGAGACGACCTGGTGAGGCAGGTGAAGAGGAAGTCGAGTGGTGGAGTCTGGATCATACATTAAAGTATAAATGATCATCTTCAGTTCAGGTTGTAATGCAACTGGCTTCAGTTTTACACTATTTTTTATGGGACAGATAAGAACGGGTTAAGTATCTGATGTGTTGCTTGAAATGCATCGCTCGAACAAAACGACACCAAGATTTACAAGAGTAAATTAATCAGCTAGAGAAAGAAATACCAACACACTGAGAAGAAGTGATGCTATCTGCCACGTCGGTTGAATTTGACTCTAAAAACCAGTGAAGAAGTGAGGTGTTCTCCTACAAGATAATCGTTTCTGTCTTATCATTTCACAACCAACCCAACCAATAAAGCCTATTTTTGATCAGAGGCCAAGCAGGACACTGAGACGACGGTTGCTGTGAGGACTCTTGGCAGCAATGAGCATTAAGAAAAAAAGAAAAGAAGTAGATGTGAATGCATCAGGACCTATCTTATGCTTAATGAAAAAAGGTGATAAAATATGTGGCTCTAACTTCTTCACTTCAAATTGATCATTTCAACCTTTCTCTCTCTTTTTCATATATTCAGTAAGAATCACACACCAATCACCACATAGAGCTGTATTTCTATTCTAATTTAAAATCCAGGAGGAGCAAACTGTATTAATTTACGATGTCTGCATTTCAACAGTTTTACACTACTCTTCCTCTACGTTTCTCCTCCATGTGCTGTGGGACTGCACGACTGTAGTTGTTTTGAAACCGCTAATCTGGGGTAAGAAAAGGAGGTGAAAAAACTTTGAACAGTTGTTACCTTGGCAACAAGCCTCCTGTACTCAGCTTGTTCAAAGATGTCACTCAAACAGTTACACTCCCAAGTGCACAGTGACTGCGACGGCTAACACCGGTGCAGCGTTTCACACAGTTCCCAGTTTCAGTGGGTTTGTAACAGCAGTAGTTTCCGCCTTAATCGAATAGGGAATGTAGATAAAGTACTCTCATCGAATAATACATTCTTTTGGATTCAAGAATTATTAAGAAGAAGAGTCCTTCTGCAGCCGCAGGTGCAGAACGCACAAAAGCCATTTTTCAGTTTCCGTACGGCCATTTGGGGGCGAAGTAAAAAAAGAAGATCTGAGAATATTATCTAATAGTTTTTTCTGTGTGATGCTGACTAGAGTGCGACCCGGGACAAATGTTCTGTCTGAAAGCAACCAAGGCTGAGAGAGAATTAACAGAGCCAGACCAGAACCCGACAGGCATTGTGTCTTGTGTCCAAATCCAAACACTTTTGCTGATTACAGGGATGAGCAGGGTAAAAGATGGCAGCCCTGCCAACATGACCGAACTCGACCCGAAGCCGAATGTCATAACGACATTTTTGTCCGGACCTGGCCTGACTTGGCCCGCTTGGGTTGGGTGTCCACACTCAGACCCAGAACTGCCTCATATAAAATGTTACTAGTGAAAGAGCTAACAGCTGGTCATGAGTTATTCATGAGTTATTAATGAATCGGAAATTCGCTTTGATAAATATCATTATACGATAAAGTAAGCAATTATTTTCAATTAGTTTGCATATTTGGGATGTTCAATGAATAAAATCAATACATCAAACAAATTTCAAATAGATTGTACATTGGTGTTATGCACTTAGCCACACAGCATGAGCCCAAATGGCATTCTGACTGGGCAGCAGTTTGCCAGGTACATTTTGTTCTTGGAGTACAGTCTCCTCTCAGCAATTATAATAAACATAAAGGACTCGATTCTGCCTCCCCAGGAATCCAGCCAACAGCAGGGTTCATAATTTCCCCCCATTCTAAACACCTTATTTGAAAAATATGATGCATAACCCAGGGAGAAAAAAGTCACACATTATAATAACCGAATTTTCTTTTTTAGCATTTTTTGAATTCATTTATTCTGGGTGTGTGACCTTTAAGATTGTGCTTACGCAAAGGAATTGCCATGGATACCTGGGGCATGCTGAACTTGTGACTGTCATCAACAACATAAAACTAAAGCATTTTACCCTCTCGTGTTTTTTATCCTACAGTATGCACCAAAACAAACGACTGAGCAACATGTATCTGCTGTGCAATTGAGGAAACACTGCAGCATCAGAGCGCCTGAAAACAAGACGGGGGGGGGGGGGGGGGGGGGGATTTGTCGCAGCCACACCCAAACACCTTCTTCAAGGGATTGAAAAGATCCAGCGCAAATATTTGCATGACTGCCAAAGCCGATGGAGATAAACACTCAAGGTCCTGAGCATTTGAGTGAGGAGGGAACAACATGGGGAAGTCAGCACATCCCGTGGTGGCTCATGAGAGGACAGCTGATTGAGAACGTCTGGCGTGAGCGGCCTAACAAACTTGATTTCTTTGTGCCAGTGACATATTGAAATGGCGTGTTTTTTTTTAGGCTGCTCTCCCTGGCTGGCACGGCACACTTACACACTCATCAGCAAGACCTGCTCTGCTCTGCGCTCTCAGCTGCTTTGTTCCAGCTGATGTCATCTAAACCTCGTCCCTGCAGGGTTGTCTGGGGTAGATAAGACATCCCCTCCCTCCACTGGCCTCCTGCAGGAAAAAAGAAAACGAGGGGCTGCTGCTATGAAGATGGATTACACAGCTGGTGACACTAGTTCCCTTCCTGCTGAAGCCACGGTGGAGTGCTAACGCAATTAAGGCAATTAATCTTCGACAAAAGGGGTTCACAGCTACCTCCTATAGATTTACACCTTTCCGTACAGGTGCATAACCAAACAGACATGCTCAGACATGCATGCATCCAAACCGCGTACACGCATACAAATGCTTTAGCTGTTTCTTGACTTCATATATATATATATATATATATATGCAAAAAAAAATCAATTAAAATTAACAAGCAAGAAACTTTTGCTTTTGCTGATCACACAGTTGATGTGTGAGACCAGGATGTTATTTGTTCCATCATTCCGAAGTCTTATGGTTTCAGCAAGATGAGACGATTCACTCTCATAGAACTACAGGCAGGATGGCTGTTATAGGGCGGACGTATAAAGACAACTGTTCTAATGATGTCCACAGCAGATGCTGAACATTTGTATTGTGTGGCCTGCAACACGGGGGTGTATGTGCCGATGTCACAGATGAGAGTGAAAAGGGAGACAATAATAAAGAGAGTAAGGGGGGAGCTGTAATAAGCTCATTTAAAGGATCTGCTGTGTGTTTTGTAACTCTGTAAACAGTCACTCCACTTAGTAACTGGCAGTACATTCCAGCATCATGGCAAAGAAAAATAGAAGATTCTCTTTCTTCTTCGTTTTGGAGAAGCAGCACAGATGGTCAGAGCCAAATATAATTTATTGAGATCAAATAGAAGCATTTTAACATATTTCTGAACATCAAACAGACTTTCACAACCACCAAGATAAAGACAGTGTTGAAGAAATCCATCTACTAATTGACCATAATCAAAAAACTCTTTATTCACCAGCAGTAAATCAAACCTTCAAGTTACAGCCGCAACAAAAACAGTTATATTTGATTCCTGAATCATTCGTTAATTGTCAAAGCAGCTGGTCATAATGTGATTTATAATTGAGGGAGAACACCGCAGGACAAGTTCCACAAAGCATCCACACCGGTAAGCGCTGCCATTCCATTCCTCACTTTGGGAAGGACGTCGAGACAAATGTGAAATCAATCTGAACCGTGAATTCAAAACAACAGGGTCAAAATGATCTGGGCACGGTGAGGTTGAAAAAGTGTGATGGGAGCGGCGCAGGGCAAGTGAAGGGCACCAGCAGCGAAACCACTATGCAAATTCCCCCGCCACTTTGTTTGACAAGCAACAACACTGCTTTGTATATATGCAAAGCCTGGCAAGACACTGTGCACACAGGTCTGCTAGAGCCGAGTCATGCTAGAGTGGTGACACCCGATGGCTGACCCCTGTCTGCCACGAGGCCACTGGGCCAGTCTGCACACGCACACACCGACACACACACAATCACTGACAAAAGTTCCCACATGTGGCACATCTCTTATCTCAGGGGTCAAACGTGGCAGGACCATACGATTGCTCCTGAAAAACTTGTGTCAGAAGTTGAAGTATTTCATTTCTGGAGCCTTTGAAACCTACTTCATTAGCACTTTGGATTTGCTGAGTCTCTTTGGCCACCACTAAACAGCAGGAGGGAAAACGTGGCAAATCCCATTAACCATTACTCAGTTTGATTCCATGCTGCCTTTCCTCTCAGCTGTTCTGTGAGTGCTCTCACCACATCTGAGGACTGCATCATGAAAATCTCTCTACGGACGAACAGAAGTCAAACTACACTGGCTGGGGCCTTCGGGTGAACCTTAATACACTGTGGTTGAGCTATACTAAGAATATAGTAGATAGAAAACCGATCATCTCAGTCCAATTTCAATATACTGAAAGATACTCTGAAAGTCTACAAATAGTGTGACAACTGAAAGCAATGGCTTCTTGTGCAACATTTATTTTGATGAATTAGAAAAAAATCATACCACTGGGCTGCTTCGGGTCTATTGTCTTTGGGTTTCACTCCTTCTGGATCTAAAATCTTGAACCAATCTAATTTTGAAACCAATCAAGTTTTGAAACTATAAACCTCACACAGACGTAACCAGACCTGCAGTCGACAAATACCAATCATGTCCTCCTACAAGGAAACTATTCTGTGTGGTTGTTTCTTCAAAATGTCCCGATACTTGTGATAATATGGTGTTGATGAGCCAAAGTATTGAGTATTATATTATTTGTGAAACTTTAAATATATAAAGTATAATGTTCTGATATTCTCCCTGTAAAATGACACATGGCACAAAATTATGACTGTATTCTCTTAAATGTATGTTCCCCTGAAATATAACCACTTCACTCTCGAAATCTGAGCCTTTTCTTTAACATGGCCCTGATACTCAGATGTATTTGTCAGTCTACAATTCAAACGTGAACAAGATGCTGCATCTGGAAAGAGCATGTGTTGCTCAGCATAGAGACGTTACTGTATTGACACATATGAACGGGACCTTCGGGGATCGGTGCATGGCTCAAAGCAATCAGAGCACATGCAGGTAAAAGTCCCGCAGTCCTCACAGTGTGGCACAAAGCAGAACAAAATGTGTAAAAGGTGATACCTGTTATTGTCTCGGAGTGGTTCGCTGCCCTTCCGCCAAGAGATCCCACCCCAAGGAGACATCTTCGGCCTGCACTCGATGAGCACATCTCCTCCTACCTTCACCAGCGTCTGGCTCCTCAGTTGATTGTGAGAGAAATCTGGGGCAACGGCTGAGACAAGAGCAGCATATTAAAGCCAGCGTTGGTAAAAGCCTCACATCTCCTAGCCTCAAAAATTTACTAATTTACCTCTGTTCATTTATCTGATATCAAATTTATGTCATTTTCCAAATGTTCAAAACTCAAAATAGGATCATAAATACCGTACAGTGCATTATCGCCATGGTTAATTAAAAGAAACCAGATTACATTATTTGCAATTTGAAAAATGAGAAATGAGGAATCTAAGTAGTGAAACCTGCAGTTGATGTAGAGGAGTTGATGTGGAGATCAGTGTAACTTATTATTATTCTCAGTTAGACTTCATGTGATTCTTTGATTCATTTTCAAAGCAGGGACGGTAATATTTTCTTCTTTAGTGTTTCACCGAGTGATTATTCCAAAGTAATAACTTTCACTGACTGGAAGCCACTCGAGACAGATCTACGGCCTTTTCAAAAAAAGTGTGACTTTGTGATTCAGTAAGCCGACGTTCTCTTTTTGAATCCCGCCCCCTGGAGTCTGAGTTCTCCGTTCCCCTCAGTCGCAGTGAGACCGATCAGGACGAGACGTGTTGGAGGTTGAACAGTGAGAGCTGCTGCCAGCCCAGAGTGGAGAGTGACAGGCTTGACAGGGCAGATGGGCGAGGCTGGTGAGCAGAGCAGCTCTGGCATACATCACTGTCAGCCGGACGCGTTCCTCTTATAATTAATGCCTTTCAATTAGTGGCCAATAACAGAGGGGCCGGAGGTCACCTGCCACCGCTGAGCACAGGAGGAAGACGGAGGAAACTTGAAAACAAACACGGACAAACGCGTGCACACGGACACGTGCACGGACAGCGGGCGCCCACCAGGGCAGCTGTGGCTCGGGAGGTAGAACGGTTCGATCCCAGTCCACCATTCTGTGTGCCGAAGTGTCCTTGGGCAAGATACTGAATTGTCCCTGACAGCTGTGCAAGCAGTGTGTGATTGTTGTGTGATAGAGAAAGTGCTGCCTGTATGAATGTGTGTGTGTGTGTGTGAATGAGTGAATGGCAAAACTGTCCAGTGGAGCACTTTGAGTAGTCATCATGACAAGATAATAAAAATAAATCCAGACCATTTACCATTATAGCCGGTGCCTTACCTATAACTCGTAGCTCTGTGTTGGAGAAGACCTCGCCGTGCTTGTTCCCAGCCACACACTGGTACATCCCCGTGTCGGACAGGGTGAGGCGGCTGATTGTCAATGCCCCATTGGCGACCTGTATGCGCTCCTGTGGACATAGGGACACATGGCCTTAATACGCCTTATTCCCAGCGCTCATCTACATAAAAACAGCCGGCCAGTGGGCAAGTGAATTATGGTCTGCAAGTGACAGACGTGGCAATAAATCTAGGTTTTCATCACTAATGGAGGGAAAGGCTTGGGTGGATGGAGGCAGGCTAGCAGAAAATGACCCTAATCAATCTGCATGTTTATGAGAGTGAAATAAAACCATGCCCTATTTATATCTCTAACTGCACCACAGGGCCTGTTTCCCCTTCAGCAGGAGGAGGGGATAAGGAGGGGGGAAGGAATATCGTAAGATCTGAGGTGTACTGCATTGTGAAAATTGCTTTTCTGATAGGTATGCCCTATACATACTAAATGCTGTGTACATGGTCATGCTGTACCGCCTCTTCATCTGTTTGGACTATCTTCTTTTTTTTTTGGTGTGCCTGCCTGCGTGGGAAATCTTGCTCGTCACTGAGCCATCAAATTAAGATCTATTTAAGGACGGCTGGGCCTGATGAACTAAAAAACCCAGTTGGATCAGTGCATGAGTTGCTCATTTAATCCGCACTATACGTTTATCTCTCTGAACTTGGCTTCTCACTCAACTCTGTCACCATGGTATTAAATCCTTGAGCAGTTTTTATACATCTCTGTGCAGCTGTGTCAGGTTCTGCCACCTCGTGCCCTTCATCTCCTGTGTTTTCCTCAGGCTCGCCCGTAATGTCATTAGAGCCCATTTCCATGGGGGCGTCTCAGCGGCCTGAACTCCAGTCACAGGGGGATTAAGGTAGAGTCGCATGAAAAGAGAGACTGTCCTCAGTGAAAGATCACAAACTAATCCTGTGTTTGAGCAGGTTGTGCCAGAATTTCCATAATGCTTGGAAGCCGTGGATGTGCGGGGAGGAATATCCCTGCTGGCAAGGGAGGCAAATGGTGGCGTATATCAGTCTGCACATGGGAAGCGCTCCTGTTTACGCCTGCTATTAATTAAGCATGACATTCCACTCAAATCAGCAGTTTTTCATGCAGGGACCTGGGGGGACCATCTGCACGCCTTATGCTGAATGGAAATGATTGGCAATGTCATTCCCCAACAACACTGGTTTGATTCATTTGATATGAAACTGAGAAAAGCAGGTAGAAGAATGGATGGCATGAAGGAGACGACTTCTACGGTTTTCTAATAAGTGAGCGTCTTGCATTTGATTGCTGTCTGCAGCGGCGCTCCTCAGAAATACTAATTACTGGAAGCCTTCGTGAGGACGGAGCCAAACAGCTGTACAATTTAAACAAGAAACATAGTATAACGCAGCATCAATCCACTACTGTGGCTTTAAAGAGAAAAGGAGGGAAATAAGCATATTAGTTCTGCTCTTCAAATACAAAGATGCAACAGAAAATATCATCAACTGGATTTTTTAAATCACAAACGTTGATCTCATTAACAATGAAAGCAAACTCTCAGGCTGAAAAAACAACAAGTAATTGTAACTCGCCGGGGCAGAACTGTGAAATAAATTTGAGAACTCTATTGATAGAAATGTGATTGATTACCGCTGACTATGAAAAAGTACATGGGCTCAGCTTTGCAACAGAGAGAACAGAAGCTGAGCCTGTTTGCTGCACTTGAGCTTGAATTATTGGGGAAGGCAGGAAATTTAAACCCCCCTCATCAGAAAGTATAGCAAACGTCACTTAAATTACATCATTCATTCCTTAAATTTAAGAATGGCTCTGACGTTAGAGTCCCTCAGGGGATAAACTCAGTTCAAGTACACTAGAGTAAGTCATTAGTATGGTGGTCCCGTTCGCCTTTAAATGGACTAAATCCTGTTTCACGCTAGAGTTTGTCTTTAATTGCACAGACACTTAATCCTGAAGCCATTGTCAATAGAGTAGCAGAGAGAAGATGAAAACAGCCATGAGACATAGAGCATTCCAATAAACCATTGCTATTTTGACAGCGTCGTAGCAAAAAGCAGCTTCGTGAGTCTTTTATTCTGTGAGGTCTGACTCAGAAAACAGTCACACCGCATCATGCTCACTGTCCGTCCAGTGATGGTAAAGTCAGATTATAGGTTCCGTCATCATTCATTTTTGTGCTGTTAAAAGGAGTTTTTGGTCGTTTGCCCTCAATCTAGTAAAGAGGATGTCTCACCCTGTACAGATTGTGAAGCCCTATGAGGCTTGATTTGATTTTTGAAAGTTGGGCAATGACACTAACTAATGCACATACTCTGCGTTATGACCGCGGCTGAGACGTCTCACACAAGCATAAACTGAAAAGAAGAATGCAAAATCCACACAATGGAAACACAACCACAATGGACGTGAGTGACAATGAAGCAAGCAGAGTTACTGCAGTCAAGTCATGGATGTACAGTATGAGAGGCTTCATTTGTCAGGTGAAAACCTGGACAAGCCAATCGCTGCTTAAAAATGAGATGCTTGTCTATTTGAGGTGTTACGGTACAGGTGCTCGGAGGACCCAAAAGGGTAAAAGTAAAACTGTTTGCATTCTTGCTACCATAACACTCCAAATAGAAAAGCATCTATAAGTGGTGACAGATTTTTCCGGGTTTCATTGTCAACATACACTGTCTCTCACTTCCAGTGTGATTGCGTTTCCGTTGTGTGCCTTTTGTAGCTGTGTTGTGGCTTTAATGGCTGTGGTTTAGCTCTTGAGGTTGTGTTGAGATTCTTGCATTCATGCTGTGGCTTTGGCATTTGTGTTTTCCGTAAATGAGACATCTCAGCCACCGTCAGTATACATCCAAAGCTAAAATAAATCTACTGTTGTGTCTAATATTGAATTAGTCCAAACAAGAGATATGACCCATACCTTACGTTTTGTTGTTTCTACAGACTTCATTCCTGTTGCTCAAAGTTAGAAAACTATCGGCAAGAATACGTTTCACGCCACTGCGATTTCAGAAAGGTCTCAATTGATTCACTGTAATAAATAAAAACAAATGGTGCATCCTCTCCCCACCGCTCCTTACATCACTGACCTTTCCCTCTTCCACTCATTAAGCCACTGTGGTTAATGGTGGCATTTGAGACAATGCAACACCTTCACTGATTAATCCATTCACCCAAGCACCCTGCATATATCCATTCATTATGTCTATCTTAAGGGGGAAATCTGTTGCACCTAAAACACCAACACAGTCATGGTGAGGATAAATCCAACAATGAATCCAGTTGGCTGAGTGGGGTGAGGTGATTTTGCCGGATATTTTTAAGGCACTAGCACTTTGATTTGAACCTATTCATTTAATTATGAAATGAGGGGAAGTAGGAAGGTCTGATAATCAAAACAAGTACTTAATGTTTACAGATGGGTTGTCTTGTTTGGTCCACAAGAAACTCAAGAGTCTTACCTTGACATTTCTTCCTTGACAACAGGCCAAATCTTTTTTTTTTTTTTTTGTGCAGATCCTTGCCTCCACTAATATAACAACAGACTGGGCTCATTCCGACGACATGTATTTCAAGTGCTGATCGATAACCCCTGGTGTGTCTGTCGCCTATTTTGCATAATGACGCAAATTAACATAAAGCCTATTTATTTATCAGGTGCAAGCTGTGCCTGAGTGTCCAATCAATCTTTTCCGCAACAACCTGGCGAAAGCATCCAAAATAATAATCCATTACAATGAGGGACGAGAGCAGAGCCGGGTTCAGTTAAAGTTAGAAGTCGGATGTTTGGAGCCATCAAAGACTCGTGGCAGAGCTCATGTTGGAGATTCAGAGGGGCACAGGGAGCTAAAACAAAAGGAGGATACACAGTGTTTTCATCGCGAATCTCACTTTTTCCTTCTTGGTGGCACAGGATTAATAACGGCACTCGGCGAGGAGAGATTTAACACAAGATTAGGGTAGCTCTTACATCACTGTGCTTTCCAGTCTAGCATGAAATACTCAACCTGTTTACAGTTCAGTCTCTTAGCGCAGCAGACACACCCGGATTCCTTTAAAATAAATGTTGCCGTGCAGAATTGACCATTATAATGTATTGCGCTGCAGGAGGCACTGTGTTGTAATGAAGGAGAGGATAATGTGCGGTAATTAGTCAGTAAAGCTTGAACAAGCAGCACAATAAAGCTCTGGAAATGCAGTACATGGTAGCTCCCATTCTTCATTCAGAGGCGGCAGCAGCAGCATAGTATGCAGGAAACATCTGTGCCAGAGCTGCTGTCGCATGTCTCACCTTGGAAGCTGAACTGTGTCTTCAGTTCAAAAGACATGCAAGTGCTTGGCGGGTCTCACCTCAGCAGAATCCAGGTTCTCTCCATTTTTCATCCACCTGTAAGAAGGCTTCGGCTTCCCTGTGGCTTTACACTCCCACACCAGCGAGTCATCAATGAGCTTCTGCACATCTTCAGGTTTTTCAATGAGATGAGGGGGGGCTGGAAACAAAAAACAAAGTACGAGTGAATGAGAGAGTAAAGACAAAACAAGTCTGCTGTAAGGACTTGATAAATTAGCAGTATAATTTACACTGCTACTAAAAACCCTCTTTGATTTTACAGTTTCAGTCTTATTCAGTCTTTTCACTCACAAGTATTTGACTGTACAGCCTTTAGAATCCAGATGAAAGAGACAAAGTGGCTACAATATTTATTACATTATATTGTATTTATTTCTCTCTGCTAACTGCAGTTACAGCCTTATGAGCAGGATTTTGGAAGGACAGGAAGGTGCATTGCAGCAAGGTAGGCATATATGCAATTGCCTTGGGACCTAAACTGAGAGGGGGCCCCGAAAAACCGCTGATTAAAACCCCGTTTCCAGTGGCCAAAAAATCCACTAACTTCTGGCTTTTGTCTGAAATGGGAATGGTTATCACCAAAGGACTTTACACCAGTGTCTACACGCTACATGTTTTCTGCATGATATTATGAAGCGTCTTGAACTTACGTAAATGTTTGTGCGCTAAGTCCTTTTTTATATTTTAGGAATGATGTGTAACAGCATTGCTTTTCTTCGTACCCTGCAAGATGAGGCCCTGGTAAGACAGTGAGGTGAGAGAGATTCTCAGTTTTTGGCACGTTTGTGACATGGAACATGAATCACCAGGGAAGAAAAACAGAGTGTTTTAAAAAAAAAAAAGTCTACCCACTTATTTTGGTGTAAAATAGTCATATGTTAGTTCACAGCAACAATAATTTAGTTAGAACCCCAAGCCTGCAATGTCTCAACCATGGTCTGAGACTCCCTAACACGGTCCCATGCCACTACGCACATTACACTTTGTGCTAAAAGATTCAAACTTTTAGAGGTTTGGTTGAAGACTAGAAGTTCAGAATGTGTGTGTATGATAATTAAAGAATCAAGGAGGGGGTCGGTTTCGTTAGCTGTTGGGCCAGGGCCCCCCCAAAGTCCTTTGGAAATCTCCTGCTGACTTTCTGGTGTGCATGCAGCCTAACAGGAGGACTGCAGACACTGGTCCATCTGCTCTGCTTGTTTTGCAGTGTAAAAAAAGTTGCTTTATTTACAACATTCTCAAAGATTGAATTTGCACTCCAATCCGAGGTAATGCAGTGAAGGACAATGCTCTTGATGGAGGGAAATTCAATTTAACATGAACTATCGGGTCTCTCTAAAGAGAAGCAAACAGTAAACAGCACGATTCATTCACACATTAAGTTGCTTTCCTGTGTTAGTCAGTGTGTTTAATACCTGTCAAATGATTTAGTTTTAGTAGCAGGGCTTTGAATACCACATTTATTGTTTTTGGCTGTTTTCATAGTTTCCCGGTGCATTGTCAGTCGAACAAAAAGGAGGAAAACCACATTCATATACCTTAAGTTGGCTGCTGGTGCCATTAAATCCTCCGCTCAATACAATCTGAGTAAATGATGGTATAATTACATAGGGGCAGAATTGATTCTTGCTGTGTCACGCAAGTAACTCAAGGCTAGTTAATGATGAAGCCAAAGAAGAAGTGGAACATAAAACTGGATGTGTAAAGCTCTCTCTGTGTAATGCTCTGTACACTCTGGATGATGTGCAGGTCAAGCTACTATCATTCTATATCACACAAGGCCAGTGGCAGTACAAGAGTAATAGCTGACCGCACTTTTCCATTCCACAGAGCTCACCTAATGCCACTCTCAAGGACTGACCTTTGTGGAGGCCTTTCAGGAAAAGTACAAATCCAACTCTAATTGGCTTCTGCTATACAGTATTCTGCTTTTGAGTAAGGGCACGAGGACACAGTGAGAATTTCAGTTTCTGCAAATGTATCCCTACACTAAGAAACTGTGCATTGTGACTTCAGCGTGTAGCCGATGTGTGAGCGAGAGTGTGTGCATATGTGAGTGTTCAGAAGCAGAAAGGAGACTGATATAAAGAGGAGGATGTAGAGACTGGACAGGTGGCATCCTGTGCTTCGTTAATGAAACTAAATGATGAGCTGACACAGTGGCGACAGCGCTGTGTGCAGAATACATCTAATCAAGCCTGTCTTTTTAATCAATGTAAGCCATTGCAAACATGTCAAATACATTTTTCAAAAAAATGGGTTCTGTCATTTCTTATCTCACTGATGTTTGTCGAAGTGTTCCTCTTTCTGGTAATGTTCAGTTTTTTAAATGAGTTATTTGATGCTAAAATATGGGGTGAAATGTCATGATTGACAGCTGACACTGACTGATTGGTCGAGCTCATGTATCGACAGGACCTCGCTTCAGCGGCTCCATCCGCCAATTGTCACTGCACAGACTCTGGCTCCACTTGTGCAAGATGGCAGTATTTGTATCAGGGAAATTTGGACTTCATGTCTGGATATTAGAGAAGCCTCGTCCATCTATATATATACAGACATGGACTCCACTAGCATGGATGAGAGAAAATTGCTTGAGGGGACTTGAGCATCACGCGTTATTTAGCATCAAATCCATTCAAGCTATCGCAGTCCTCCATCAGAGCCTGGCTGAGCTGCCCCCTCCCACAGCACCTTTCAATACTGCATTGTTGTTGTGGCTGTTTTATTTTTTTCTCCTCGCTGTCAAGGTCCCTCAGTCCATCCCTCACCTGCTGCGAACGAATCGACTCTCGGTCAACGCTTACCAAATTAAAGCAGGCAGCCCATCTCTGCCTGCACCGGGCCAGGCGCCCATACAATCAGGCCAAACGTCAAGTGGCTCAAGCAGAGGAAAGATGGGAATTTGCCTTATCAGTGAAATCGCAGGGAGATAATGCAGCGGTAAGTCTGCAGAAACACAAATGGGAATACAACAGGGAAACGGACCTGTCACAGCTCCGCTTTTACTCTCGCTCTGAGTGATATCAACATCAACGAGCCGGCGAGTGGCCGTTTCTTTTCAAAGCTTCTCAGGGATGGAAATTTAACAACTCTTCTTTGGCTAGAATTGATTCAAGTCGAAGACACACGGGTTTGTCAGTGGTCAGAAATTGGAGGCAAAAGGAAACTGCCTTGAATACAGAGATTAATGATAAGTGAGAGAGATGGAGGCTACATGACCTGAGAATATCTTTTTTTAAATCAAGATATAATTAATCTATTTCAACTTAAGCCTAAAACCACAAATGTGATTCTAAGCCCTCAGTGCAGTTAATGAATTCCCATTTTCAGGTATTATGATATCTATATCTATTAATATTATAATTATATTAATTAGTATATCTAAAATCTGAAATGAAAAAAAAAAACATGTTTTAAATTTGAAACAAGGCTCCTTCATGTCCAGATCAATCAAAAAGAAACTTTAAACACAGACAGTCGACTGTAAACACTGATGTAAGACTTACATCAAGGTATATTAACATAGACATACAACAATAAGCAAACTGCCACCGTGAACTAACACCTTCATGTCTTCCTGTCTGACACAAAGCCCAGCTCTCTCTCCACTGACGCCCGCCTGCATGTACAAGAGATACCCTTATCGATTCCCCCATTGGCTTACACTGCTGACGAATGTCTCAAAGGCTTAATTCAAAGGGAGTTCAAACTAAGATTACTGATTATTATCACTTGGCTGCAGACAGCAGGAGAGACACAGAGAGAGAGAAAGTGACAAAACACATCAAAACTGAGAGAGGACCAGCAGCTCAAATGGACAATTCAAGCACTGGTGGATCACAGCGGGCTCCTGGGCTGTTAAAGTCAATTCAGCTAAGAGCTACCAGGGCTATTGTAAAGAATGACAAATTGTTTAATGCCCCAAATGAGTTATTTGTGAAAGCTGACACAGCACGGCTAGACGGGAGCAAATCCGACAGAAGAACAGGGAGACTGGCAGAGGTGGGAGGAAAATCCATCGATTGTTCAAACACAAGTCAACAGCCTGGCAAACCTGAACAGAAAATAAAATATCCAGCTAAAATTTTAATTAAACATTAATGATCGGCATCATTTAGCTTTTAATTTATCAATTAATTCCCACATGACTAATGCAAATTTAGTACATCTACTATACGTGTTTTAGACTTGTACTGCCTTAACTGTCAATAACAAAAAGCATCAATCTTGTTAAATTATTCGCATTAAGCTCCACTGATTCTGCCCCATTCTTACGCTCTAACAGAAATCTCTGAGGATTTTTCTCTTCTTGGACGTGTTAAGGATCAAACCAACTTGCATTAGACTTAAACTTAAAGAGAAAAAAATATTTTAGAATTTGCAATAAGTTAAAATTATTTATGGCAAATAAAATAAAATAAAACATCACACCTCTGTATTGGAAAGTATTTTGAAATTCTGATGACCTGCGTTATTACAGACGTATACTGTCAATGTCTGTAACTTAAATACCCATATAACAAGTTTATCAGTATTCATTTAAAATGTCAAAAATGTAGCTGTAAAATGCTATTTTAAAGGTAAACTAAACAAATAGTTCATAAAATACTCGTTCAGAAGAGAAAACTTATAGAAAAGTGTACTGTGTCATTTTGTAAGAGCACAGTCCTTCTTCTGATTGTGGAGGTTTTACTTTGGAGTGAAATGATGACTGCACATCCCAGCCAGTCGTTATCGTGACTACTAGTATGTGAAGTCAGTAGGTGAGACTCTAACCACGGCACTATTAACAACAATGTGTCAATCTACTAACCCGCATCCTGCCCATCCAGATGCTGCCGTGCAGATTATGTCCCTGACATATGTGCCACTGCTCTATGTATAGTACATTTAACAGCTTTGATCTCAACTCAAGTTGGATGTCAATCATGATGCCATCTGGTGGAACCCAATACATGGCTCACCAACAAGGTCGTATCCAAGGGCTCAGCCTCATCCGCATCACTCCTTTAATCTGGATCAAAATATTAGAGGCATCATGGCTGACAGCCTTTAATCATTTTGATGTGCCGTTAAAACGAGCCTCCCGCCTCGTGTGTGCCACGCGCTGATCGCCACTGACGGCTTTATGGGACCAGTTGTGTCTGTTTTTTCTGCCTCTCAGTCTGAGCAGCTCTGACAGATGTGGTGCACGCTGGTCAAATATTAATGCACGACAGGATCACCTACCGTAGAAAGAGAGCTTTCCTTTCACTGTGTTCATTCCTCTGGAGTTCTCGGCCACACACTCGTAAGTGCCCGCATCCTCCTGCTGGAAGTACGGGATCTCCAGGACACCGCTGGCTTTCCTCATGTCCACCTTCCTGGGGAACGGTACGCCGTCCACTCTCCTCCAGTTTATAGAGGGAACTGGGCTGTGAGAGCGGAGAAGTGTACAACTCTGAAGTCACAGCTTTCAATTTTGGAAAATAAACAGAATCTGTCACTAGCAGGAAGATGCAGTCATCTCTATATTTTCTAAAGATGAAATTCAAGTTTGTGCAGTAACCGAGAAGTTCTACAAACTCAAATACACCCAGGATTTTTATTTTAATTGATTACATTTTGTCAGACAAAGATGTGAAATAAAACAAAAGTTAAACAAAAGTTACTTTTCTGTACATAGACCAGACATGTATCGATCTTTCATGGTGAAACATGCCAAACCAAAATATTGGTGGATTGTCCTTTAAATGAACAAAAATTGCTTAGTTATCCCATTTTGATTATGCAACTGATGAGCAATAATATTACTAACAACCCCTTTTTTAATTGAATGTCTCACATCTCCCTAAATGCACAAAATATCATAAAAACACAGTTGTGTCACTGAGATCAATACTATTCCATGATATTGTAGAACAAATAATACACTGTTTATCAAATATAAATTAAGCCAGCTGTATAATTTGTATGTAGACATGTACCCATGCATATACTGTATATAATCCACCTCTGCATACATTAAGTTAATTACTACATTACGACTGCCTTCGCGTTCTCTATATTCCTGAAGGTTAATTTCTGTGTATAGACACCAAACAGCATCTTATCCTTTGTTCTGAGACTGGTACAAGGTTGAAGGGGCTTGTACGAGTAGAGGGGCACTCACAGAGCGCACACCTCCAACAAATATAACGTTGTATCTCACCTCATAAATTAAAATGAAAGAAATAAATAAAAAATAGATCTGTTTATCCAGATCCATTCCAAAATGTAATGGGTTCTTGCCTGAGTAATGCCTGAGTAATGCCCCACCCCTCCACTGAATTTCATTTAAATCAGTAATATAGTTTTTAAGTCCTGCTGACTGACAGACAAACAAACAGACGGACAGATATTAGAAGGTAATTAAATGGTTTCATTCTCTAATTAGAATCTGTCAAAAAAGACTCCCTCAGAGTTCAGAGCAATACACCTGCTCAGTATTCAAACTTTAGGGTGTGTTACCTCGTCTGGTACTCTAGGCTTCAGAACACTGTGTCACCAAATCCGAACATCTGAACTGACTCTTGCACCACAAAATGTGCCCTGTAATTTCTTGGGTGTGCAGCCTGGCTTGAGACACATGAGGATTGTGGCAAAGAAGTGGAAAACATGAAAAAAATATCCCGGCATTTTTCTTCTAACATTTTTTCTCCTAAATGCTATTCGGCATGTGGAGCCTGACTCAGAGTGGGCTTACTTTCCCAGAGCGAAGCATTCCAGCTTGACGGTGGATCCTTTGGAGACGTGAACCACCTCTGGAAACTGAACTTCAATCTTTGGCTCATATTCACCCATCACACCTGGGAGAGAAATGCAAATGACAGCCAGTAGTATTGCAGGAAAAACGTTTTCTTTTTTATTCAAGCTAAACAACCCAAGCAAAAGAACTATTTGTGCAAACTGCTGTTACCACACAGCGACTGAAAACCTTTTTCAAGTATCCGTCTTTTTTTACCATAAACAGAAATGTTTTTCATCTTCCAACGCCGTGCGATCTGAGCATCAGAACCTTGCTCTGCCTCTCAGCGCTGTCACACAATGTGCTCCCATTTAAAATAATGAGAGAAAGAAGGCTATAGTCTCCAGTGGACATACAACACACTGATGTTGAAGAAAAAAAAAAAAAACTACTTTGAGAACTCAGCGACGGTTTGAGCTTTTACATCCAGATGAGTTTCATCTTGTTGTAGTGCTAACAGCTGTGAACCAGAAAATGGGCCAATAAAATCCCCCTGGGTGCTGCCACTGTGTCTACAAAGCATCCCATTCACTGTCGGTGAGGCAGCTCTGGTGGATTATAATATTGCTGCTGTGCATGCTGAAATCCTCTGGATCAGGCCACGGTGAGGATGTGGGCTCCCTGGTATTCGAGCTTTGGGAGAAACTTAATGCGTAAAGTGTGGAGTGTCTTACATCACTGGAAAAGCACATGTGTGTGTTTTTCTCCTTAAATGGCACCAAGGTGAGTCAAATCAGTGAATTTCTAATCGGAAACTACTTTCAATTCTCCTGCCAGTTCTCAGCCTGGGTGCACAATATGGTATTCCAAGCCACTCTCATTCACCGGTGTAACAATAGGTCCCCCCCCCGTTGCTGTAATTCGGGGCTGTGTTGCACAAATAGCTCTAGAGACGGAGGAAACGGGCCAATTTCATCTGGTTGATTTGGTGAGACGTGTGTTATCAGGCCGGCTCCCTGAGTGACTGTGAAAGCTAATTCAGATCCTTATCCCAACTGTCTCATATTGGAATGTGACCACAGCACTATCACCCATGTTAAAGCAGACAGGTGGAAGTGGACGGGTAATTGTCTCATACCATAACCTTTTGTAGGGGACACCTGTTTAATGTGCCCCCCACCCCCACCAGCACCCCCCCCGTCAATGACCGTGAGGTAAGGCTGATGTTTGGTGGCTGCAATAAAGCTGAAATAAGGGGGTGAAAACAGAAAGGGAGGAAGTGATCTGGAATTTAAAAAAAATTATAATAAAGCAAGTAAACTCAGTCCTCTCTCTTTGATAATTTATCTATTTTATTCTCATATATTATTACAATTACTTTTAACGTGGAAAGCACAGTATAGGTTGTATTCCTAGAACCTTTAGTTAAGAGACTACTGTCCTAACTTCCCATACATGGGTTAAAATTTGACTGTCTTACTCTGTCTTATTATTTTGCATTACATCTATGATTCAACTGAGAAGATGTGATCCTAGCACAATGATTTACAATATATTTGTTTGGCTTCCTGTGCTAACATTTTGTATCATCATGTAGACATGAATCATTCTTACTACTACCAATACTAAGAGTATTAATGCTAACGCTAATACCAGTATGGTTACCGGCAACATTATAATCTACAAGCAGTAAAGCGATTACTAAGCAGAATAATGAGCTTCTAGGCAGATGTTTCTTATTTTTTCATACAAATGTAAACCCTCCCTCATAAAATTCTCACAAAGACTATACTATTTGTTATTAGTAAGTGTATATTTATATCATATATAGTTATGTTTAATCATGTTGGTGACAAATATTGGCTTATACATTGTTACCAGATGTTTTTTAGGTGTTTTTTAATTTTATATATCAATATAGGTACCGTGTCCGTCTCGGAAATCCAAAATCATTCTGGAGTGATCAAATTGAATGTCCTCATGAGTTAAATAAATTGAATAAACAGTTTGCCTGCCTATAAGTGACTTGAACAAAATGTATAAATAATGAATTATTGTCATGTGAGGACTGGTGTTAATCGAGTCAGGGATGTTTCACAGCAGAGGCTATTATTGATAGTAAGTGTTTATAAACCACATATATATGTTTCAAAATGGGTTAAAATATAAAGCAGAAAATGTATAAATATAAAGCAAATTTGTTCATAGTTTCACAGCCTAGCAAAGCTATTTGATAAGAAAAGGAATAGAAAGAAAGAGAAAGGATTATGTGTCTTGTTATATGATATTGCCCATAATTAATGTAAAAAACCCACATAAATGTCACAAAGGACATTTCTAGAGAAAATGATATTCAGCTTCATATTTCCTCCCCTGCATTACATTAGAAATGGTAAGGAACACGCTTCTGGGAAAGAAGCTTACAATTGGATTACTTGATGACAATGACCTTTCCTCTGGAGTGGCTTGATAAGGCCAGCCTAAAGCATCAGATCCACATGTTAAAGGACTTGCTGAAATTAGCAAACAATGGGAAAATTAACCTTTGCATTTCATTTGTATTCTTTAAAACCACATGTCCTACTTTCACGTACCAGTGAAACGAGTCTGGCTGTTTGTTTGCCACAACCAGGTCTGCTACTTATTTGTCAGCCCTGCTGCAATAAATCATCCCAGCAGATCCTATCACAGAAGAAGTGGCGATGTGCAAACAACATATACTGTAACATTCCCATTTGTTAAAGGGAAACCATCTGGAAAAGTGTGCATTTGATTAAACCAATTCAGTACAATTAAGGGGCAACATTTGCATCCAAAGAAACAGCCCATTGACAGCAGACTCATTTATAATGATTACCAGTGTGATATGCAGCAAAGTTACCTGAACAAACTTCTTCACTAACTTAAGCTGGACATACATTGTGTGATTTTAGAAATGTTGTTGTTATATTCCACCTTGCAGTCAGCTCCTTCAAACCAGCTCAGAACTGGTTTGTTCGTCAAAGTAGAAGACGAGTTTGTTAACACTGCTAACGAGGAAGAAACACCTAACGCATTAAGGAAAAAGATGCTGAGGTTGTGGAATCGTTATGTGACAACACTTCAACTGTGCGAGAGCCTGATAATTGCAAACAAAGTGAGATATTCATCCGACGACAGTTGGGAGCATCTGATCGCTCCTCGCACCCCCTGTTCCCCGCACGACAAACGGCACATGACAAAGCTGAAAATCGGTCTGACTCTAATACGAGTACCGCAACTGAATCGTACAGTGTATGCCCAGCCTAACCAGCAGTCCTATATACTGTGGTTGATAATATTTACATCAGAGTAGTTAGTGTGCTCAGGACTCACCATCACTGCGGAGCACCAGAGGAGTGGGTGGACCCTGGACTCTGGTCTTTGTGACGGAGTTGGTCACCACACAGGTGTAGTTTCCGACATCTGAGGGCTCCACCTTGGCGATGTACAGATTCCCCGTCTCCTGTGAGATGAAGCGACGCGTGTCCTGCTTCACAAATGTTGGGTATTCATTGAAGATCCAGGAAAATATCAGATCTGTGGATGAAGAAGAGAAAAACTAATTCTTTATTAAACTCAAAACTGTATTTTTCTCTGTTTTGCTTCGGTGGATGGATCAGTAAACAGGGTGGAGGAAAGTGAGATATTTTGGTCACATTTGGTGAAGGCCGTGACAAAGCTTTATCATGTGAGGCTGAGAATTGAGGATCTGTGAGAGGTTACAAACGTATGTGTTGACAATTCCAGAATCAGCAGCAAAGGAACCTATAAACAACTAGAGGGACATTTAAAGAGCTCATACATCCACCAAGGAAAACGTCGTTGTTTTCAACAATTAACAATGTTAAAGAAACATCTCGTCATGTTGAAGAGAGTGAAAAGAAAATCATTCTTTTATCTGGATCCAAACAAAAATACAACCGCTTCTTCCTTCTTCTGTGTCAGTAGTTTTTGTTTAGGCTAATCATGGTAACAAAAAAACACAGAAATGCCATTGAGGACATGACCTCCTTGGTAAAGGTAGCAAGTAATGGAACGATACTTAACAATACTGTTATTATTATTTTGCCTCAGATATTAGTCATGCTACTCTGACAAAAAAACTTTAAGACTTGAATAACCAGCAAATGAATAGAGAACACATCTATGTGACTAATTATCAGCATGACTTCATTAACTAACAGCTACGATTAAAAACTACCTCAACTTAGCACTAAGCTAATGCTACTCACATTTTTGTTGCAGCAAATATCTTCGAGTAATCCATTTTGTTACATACATTTTCCTTTTAATTATTTTTCAAAAGGTCGAATGCTCTGTCTTCATCCATAATTCAAATCTAATAAAAAAGTAATCATGTGCCCTTAGTAACCCACTTTTCATGATGCATCCACATGATAACACAGCAATGATTAGTTATTGCTTATGTGCCATTTAGCACATTGCTGATTTGGACTAAATCAGGAATGATTTAATATATGCAGTAATTATGCAGACTCGCAGATACTGCACATTGAAATATCCAGAAGCTTGTTCCCACCCCTATCACATTACCTCTTATCTAATCCCTTTTTCAGAAAGATTCAGCAAGTCCTGGTAAGTATGACTTACTGATCTGCTCCATATTAAATCTTTGGATCTTAGTTATTATGTTAATTGCTAAACATTTAATATCCATTACATGTTATGAGGGTGCTTGATGACCTGGTGTTCTTGAGCAGATGGTGCATGATGTAAAAAAAAGGATGAAACACATTTGTCATTCATTATCCCTGTGTGATCCACTATGTGACATTCTGTACGGCTCATAATCCAAAACTGGTCCGCTTTTTTTTTCTGTTTTCGAACATTCACAAATCTGACAGGGGTTGTGCCGACATGCTGTTATGAAACCAAACAAAGGTGTGACTTTTCTCTAACAGGAAGTGGGCCATCGAGTTGCCAAGTACCTGTCACACTGCTGAAATCAATGAACATTGTGGGAGTTTAAATGTCACTTTCCCCAGTGTCACCTCATTGTGCCGGAGTATATCACAATGAGCAAAACACACAGACTTTAAGACCAAGTTACACGGGATCTTTATTTCTTTTCTTTCCTTCCTTTCATCCTGTCTTCCTTTCTTTAACAAATGTGTAAAATTCAATCTTAGCTTGTGTCAATTCTCAACCACTTTGTACAATTTTCTTAAGGAGCCGGCCAAGACAGGAGATTTAGTTCACTGACCTCTCAGGGTCATTAGTCTTCTAGTTTGACACCGTGAGATACTTTTAAAACAGAGAGGTAAAAATCAATGACTCGAGAAGTATTGATGATTTGATAAAGTCATAAAAATTATGTGGTTACTATGTAATAATAATTAATGACTAACTGTTAAAGTAATCATAACTTCATTAACCTGGCCAATAATCCAATTTACAAGGGAAACAGTGTTTAAATTGAAATAAATGTTCAGCAGAAAATTTTGAGCAACGAGGGTCTTTAACAACACAATGTAATTAATGAAAATTGAATTCATAACCACCTCCTTTAAATCACTATATCAGCAGTACCAGTCAAAACACAGAAATTGGAAATGCAGCAAGAGCATTGCAAGAGCATATAAAACGTTGGATGTTTTAATATTTATAATATTTATAATAGTTTTAAAGACTCCATTTATCTTCCAGTGGCCGTGTTGAATGAATTGGATAAAGTGTTTCAGTAATCGTTGTCAGGCTCGTTCATATGAGGTCGACTAATACTGTGTAAGTTCTTTACATTAATGATGCTGACTCATCCCATCTGAAACGTTGTGACGTAGTCTGCTGCTCTGGAGTTTTGCAGCCACTCAAACTGACAGGCGCGTGCTATTTTCCTTCCGAGCCGAATCAAACCCAACCACTTGTTAGTAGACTAGCAATTAAACAAAACAGTCCTCCAATCCCCTCCCCTCGCTGCTGGGCCATTTATCGCAGCATGGTCCCGTCCTCCCGCTGGCTGAAAGGAGCAGGTACTGTACCGATCAGCAGCATTTGGGGCTTTGGGCTCAGGGCTTGGCTATGCTGCATGTGTGGGGCTAAACACAGAGTAATGGCACAGCAGGGGTCCGCGGGGACCGGGGACACTTCAAGGCAGGATAAGGCATGTTGTTTGTTTGTTTCCTCTCCAGTGCTCTTGGACTATGGCTGCACCTGCTCTCGTTCTATGTTTAAAGCCCATATGCCCACACTGCACAACATGAGCTGCAGAATACCACAGAGAGCAAAAAACATAATGGGATGTCTCACACAGCTGGCCGAACGTTTTTTGTAAAAATCATCCAGGGCATTGATTTTATGGGTTACACAACTCTCTCATGTATAAAACCAGGACATCTCTTTGACAAATTGAAGAAGAAATCCAGCTGCCCAGGGAAGCAGCATTATACTCACTGCCCTGATATCAGGGCAGCAGCCTTACTTTGTGTGAGGACAACAGCAGTCTCTGCACATGAGCTCCAAATAACAAATGAAGTGGCAAAGGTAAAAATACGCAATAATCCCGGCATTACACTCTTTGTAAATGTTTTTTATTTCATGGTCTATTTAGAAAAATAGGTATATTAAAAGGTGTTCCATTGGAGAGAGGTCTGCAGGGGTCCCTGAAGAGCTCTTTGTGGTTTCCGTCTAGGTTAAAGATCACTTTGCAGAAGTCACAATGAATAAAGCTGCTTCACACACAGAAGGAGACGCAGGGGCAGCTTCAAAGGACGAGCCTCGCTGAATATTCAAAGGCTGAACAAGACGTGCAAGTCAAACATGACCGTACCCTCGCTCTGCTAACGCCAGGCATGGACTGAATGGATTTAATGTAAAGATGGAGAGCGGAGATAAAGGAGGAGGGCTGTAATCCCACAGCCGGCCTCTCATTCTTCATGACAACCTGGAGAGGAAACATCTTTATCAACCTAGGACACCCGTGGACGGACACACATGCAATTATTAGTTTATACTGTACTGCTCCACAGAGACAGAAGGTAGTTGCATGATCACAAACAAAAATGAATTACTGAGATACATAATATAAATGATTACAAATAAAGCTCCTTATGACATGAATATTTAAATCAGTCCCATTGTTGTACAATATATTTGCAGAATATTCTTTTATCCAAGAGCTCCTTCGTTTTAGAAGAGAACCCTTTTAAAGGCTTTTCTGTCCTTTCACCAGTGAATACACTGAACATTTTTTATTTATAGTAACATAACTTTATTTATATATCATATAAAGACAAGCTGAGAAAACCAGTGGGAAGCACTGATTTGAGGCCTTCACATAGCATCTTAGCTTCACGCCATTTTTTGACTTTCAATATTTTACATTTTAAAACTGATTTAAAAAGGCAATAGATGAGATAAGATATGCTAAGATAAGAAAAAACTGTAGTGATCCCACACCAGGGAAATTCACAGCAAAAAGTCAGAGTGAGGTGGACCAGAGAATGAAAAAGGCAACAGAATAGAAATAGAAAATTAAATCAAAATACAGATTATGTAGTATGAAATATTGAAAATAGACATATCCATCTATGTTAGCATTTATGTTACATTCTGAGTGATGTTGTAGAGTCAGCAGTGGGGATGAAGCACCTATAGAAGTGTACCTTCAGTGGGTGCCGCAGTCTGCTGCTGAAAGAGGTTCTTTGGGTTCCCACAGTGTCATAGGGGGTGAGAGGAGTTGTCCATAACGGAGTTCAGCTTCGTTAACAACATGTTAATACATACTGATCAATTTAGATTAGTTTATTTGTGGATAAATAGTGAAAATATGTTTTATTCCAACTTTGAACTGTAATAATAACTGTAGTGATTACCCCAAAAAGATTTGCAATGTACAGGCACTTGCTTCTCTTTTTGTTAATTTGCAGTTTAGAAATAAAGTCAAACTCATGAAAGAATTGGTCCATAAAAAGTCAGAAAATATCAAGAGCTGAATGTCAGCGTTAACGCAGAGGTCTAAAGTAACTAAGTATATAAGTATCCAGCACACTCTATAGTCAGTCAACATTAAGACTCAATAGTGCTGAAAACCTCCAGTGTATGTGTTTTTGCTGCTGCGTAAATCGAATCAATACACACCAAAAGAGCTGAGGGGGTGAGTGCTTGTACTTTTCTTTAAGAATTTTAAAGGCAGTTTGGTATTCCTCAGGGGCTTGTGTAAGGAAGGGGGGGGGGGGGGGAACAGAATGGTCAAAACAGATGTAGGAAAGGCCAAAATATCTTGTCAGACAAGTGCAAGATCCTGTTCTTTCCATAATGCAACTCGATGGCATCTTCTGTCTGGTAAATGCTGTTTGAAATATGTAGTCTGCGATAACAAGTTCTCCTAGAGCCACAGATAACATTTTACAAGTGATTACACAAGCTGAGTTGTGCTCCCTATGATGTGTAAACTGACCATAATGTTTAAAACTGAAGGAATAGACCTTTAAAGTCACTATGCACACAACCTGTTTCATGTATTCACCTCATATGCTCAGTAAAATAAATCAACCTGATGGCTTCAGGACTTCAATTAGAGGATGTATGCAAGGTGAACGCTGCCACTCTGACTCAGCTAACACGGCATCATCCAGGTCAACAACGAAAAGATGAGCACTGCATAGTCAGCTTACAGCTGATTAGAGGTGCTGTTGGTAAACAAAATGCAGCAGACGCCACCTCAACAAAGTCATTGTTGAGTGGAGCAAAAAAAATGACTTCAACTGCATCCACGTGCAGCCCTCATGTGTCTACAGTCACTGACGTCAGCCAGCAGTGGACAAAGCAGCCATGTGTATTCTTTTCTTTTTTCTGTGTAATGTGATTAATTTCTGCAACAACACAAGCCCTGGCCTGCTTCTCCTCCTGCTGCTGCAGCCTCACAGCAAAACCAGCCACTGACACTGTCCCTAGGGCCGTCTGCCCCCACTGCTTGAAGCAATACATATTCATTTAGACGCAGACAACATTTATGACAAGGATTAACAACAACACATTTTTATTTTTTTCTGCCAGCAAACAAAGCTGCCATCTGTCAATACAAACAGAAGTCTGCAGTTTTACTGGGGTGGTCTGGCATCATAATATATTATCAGCATCCGCTGCTTCATCTCTTGATATTAATAATACATGTAAGAGCACACTGTGACAACAATATGCATTTTTAATCACCCAATTATAAAGCAGTAGGATGTGAGAATGCTGCAAAATGCACAAATTTACAACAAAACGGAGCACAGTAGCCCTTTCCAGGGCCCAATAATTCTCTGATTGCAGGATTCAGCGGTGTCAAACAGGATAAAGCACTCTGATGTGGTACAATGTGAACTACTTTCTCTCATGCAGCCCAACAACATGGCCAGACACTCACAATTTGGTCCTATTAGAATCTACACGCTCACCGATTTAGGGGAGCGTCTTTGAAAGGCTGTGTCCTCGCACAGAAACAAACAGACAGAGAGAGGAGCTCAGAAAGCCCCTCCTCAGATAAACTACTGTCAGCCCACATTGTGTTATTGACTGCTGCACTCCCGAATCTGCTCCAGGCTGCAGGAATCCTCTGTTCTACTGTTTAACTTACAGGAGAGGACAGGACGCACATGCCCCATGCTTTTAAAGCCCCGGGTGGGAGCACAAACAGGGTCAACAGAGCAGGGATGCACAGAAGCCATTTCAGTCTTGAGTGCCCCTTGAAGGTCTCTCCCCATTAGAAGACAGAGGTCAGCAGCATTAGGTCCACAGCTAAACACAGTAATCGTGTAGTGCAGAGAGTGCGGCTGGGTCACAGTGGCAGCCCATTAATGCCGTTGGCTCTGAGAAAGACACAAACTGACAGCTCCTCTCGCTGCCTCCGATCCACAATAAGAGACAGGGGGTGAACTGCAGAGCACATGTGGGAGAAAACAACATTTCGGAGGCAGCTTGGTTTCAAAAACACGACGCAAGTTGTAACCAGGTTGTGTTAATCCGTCCCCCCTCCTTGGACTCTACAGATTGTAATTACCATATATTTCTGGCATGCTCATAACACTGGCCTGTCAGCTGGCGAGTGAGTATGTGGATGCAGCAGGGAGGCAGCACCCCCGCTCTGCCTCTGTGCTGGGATCTGGCCTGGCAGGGTGTGTCATGCCGGATCTGCACTCAGACTCTTCTCTCTGTCCCTTCACAGCGCGACTGTAAGAGCAGGTACAGCTCTCTGACGGCACAGAGGCACATTGGAGGACATCAGTGCTGTAGGTCAGTAAGTTCACTGGTGGGTGCTCACGCTGCAAATAATGTAATATTAGTTATCCAATGTGATGTGTTCATTTTTTGTTATATATGTGTAGAATATGAAAATGTCTGACTTTGACGCAGGCAAGTTTCACAACACCCACCGCATTACATTTTACCTGACTTTTCAAATTCTATTAAAACTGAACAAACAAAAAAAGTGGTTACTTTCTTTTTAGCTTATTGCAACCAAAAAATGTGAAAAATCATCCAACTACATAATTTCATGTTTATTAATATAATTCTATTCAGTTACTTTTATTTCAGCAAATTCTTTTGTTCAGACTATTCATTTCAACCCTAATAAGTGAACTCTTCTTTTAAATAGTCTGACCATATGTCAAGGTGTTTTTGTTTGGCAAGCTGTGGTATTCACGGAGAGCGATGTGATGTTCAATGCCCTGACTGAGGACAATAGAAAGAGTCAAGGTGCTTCCATAAAACATAGAAACAGCCGCACTGCTTTGTACTCACTGCTGAGGTGGCTGACCTGCTCAAAGTTTAAAATCACATCCATCAGCTTGCACTAGTTACGGAACACTGCACTATGCTTTGCTGTTAATCCTGAGCATCCTTAACTTGTTTAACTGATAAATGTATGAGTCATACAAGTGCAACTTTTTCTTTTGTCAGTCTTTATTTTTGGCCCGACAAAGAACTTGTGAAAAGCTCTGTTTGTGAAAGGGTGTTTTAAGAAGTCAAAGATAAATATATGAGACTCTTACTGATCTGCAACCCCAGAGAAACAAATCTGTGAAGTAAAAAAAACTAAATTATTCAATTTAGGACTTAAAGAACCAAGTTTAAAATCAAATTATCAGTACCGCATTGAAATAAATTGCATTGTGTCACGCTAAATGAAATGTTGCATTAGCAGTGCAGCAGTGGTGAATTGTATGTTATCTCATAAGCAGTTGCTTCACATGTATCTGTTATGTATCTTTTGTGTACCACATTAACCTCAGTGATGCACATCGTTACTACCACTACAATATGAACCAAAATCAAATAAGAAATTACACTTTAGTCTATAGAGAATAAATAAATACATAATTATAGAGACCTGGAACTGCAAAAAGTAAATTGAACAACAAATGTGTGGCCTCACTTTGTCCTGAAGACTATAATCATTGATTTGAAACATGTTGTTGTGCAGCTTAATATGTTGAGGTCGTATTTGCACTTAAGGTGTCCAGTGGATGGAAAGTGAGAGTAAAAAACATTTTTTATCAATTTCTTTTAAAGAAAAACAAAAAACAAAACAGCAAGTTTTGCTTTTTCTGCATGAATGAATAAACAATGAAGCTCACTGCCAAACTATTAAAATGTTGCAGATGATTGTCTCTGTGTATAAAAGGTATGATTTTCCCATTCCCCGTGTTTTTGATCCACACAGTACAGAGATAACTTTCTTATTCTGACATATCTCCTATGTCTTAAGTTTCTGGGGCTTTGTCATCCCGGTACTGATATGTCTCTGTAATCAGTGATTTGTGTCAGTAAGAGTGGGAGGTGATACAGTGTGTTGTGAATGAAGCATTCATTTGTGTACATCATGATACCCGTGTTATCAACACAGGTATAAAATAAAATTTTAAAAACCTCTCCAAATTCCCTTTTTTGAATCTTGAGCAAACGTAACAACTGAGCTGATATGAGAGGGTTTTAAAATGACAACATATGATCAAATCTAAATCATGTGTGGGAGTCTTTTCAGTGCATTAAATTAACCATCACTGCACATGTGTAAAAATGGATAAGTGACTGTGAAATTAGCAGAAAAGATACACGTTTAAGTGAATTATAATCTACCACTGGTGCATTAATCCTCTGGCCCCTGATCCTCCAACATGGTACCAACTGTAATTTGATTTAAATCTAACTCGCTGAGCATACACCTGCTAATTCATGCTATTATAAAATCAGCCACATGTTCGCAGCAAACATCAGAAATGCTAAAAGAAAAACGTAACTCATCAACCCAACTGTGGCATGAGTGTTAGTGCCAGACACGGTGGTTTGAATGTTTCTGGTGCAATAAACAAAATGCATCTCTTCACAACTGTAGTGGGCAGAAAAGCATCTTGAACCTATGAGTGGATGGACAACAACAGCCGAACAGAACATCCGGTTCCACGTCTCTCGGGCTAGAACAGACATCTGAGGCTAAAGACTCACCAACACTGGAAGGGGACTGGGAAAAGGCAACGTGGTCTGATGAATCTCGACAGCTTGAATCCAGGGATCCAACCTGCCTTGTGTCAACAGGAGGTGGTGTCATGGAGTGGGGAACATTTTCTTGACACACTTACTGGCCAATTAACACCAATCAATCACGGTTTGAATGTCACAGTCTCTCTGAGTATGTTGTTGCTGATCATGTTCATCCCTTTGAAGCTACAGTTTACAATCTTATAATGGCTTCCTCCTTGCAGGATAGTGCTCCATGTCAAAAAGTAAGACTTCTCAAACTGCTTTCATGAGTGTAACAATGACCTTTGAAATGTGGCAAAACAGGATTTTGGCAGCATGAATGTGCAGTTTACAAATCTACAGAAATTCTGTGATGCGGTTATGTTGACACGGAGCTGACTCTAAGATGAATGATTCCAACTTATTGTGGAATTAAAGGGATAGTTCACCGAAAGACGAAGACGAAGACGTGGTCCCCAGTTACTTCAATTGTATTGGATTTGGCTGCAACACTGTTTACCCCTGAAACTCCCAAAGTGTTTTGTGGACTCCAACACTTCACCCACCCCTCCATCGGCATAGTGGTGAGTAGATAATGAGTGATTTCATTTTTCTGTGAACTATCCCTCTAATGCCACAGTGTCTCTAATAAAGTGCACAGTGAGTCTGGATCACAACAGCACTCATGCCAATGAGAAGTCCAAAAGGTAATGGCTATTACTTCTGTTCCCTGAAGGAGAAGTACGAGACTGCAAAACATTATCTGATATAGCTTCAGCTCTGGCTCTGGCTTGCATCATTCTTTCAACAGGTAAAGCTGAGCGCACTGGGATATGTGGGACAACATCAATCCTCAGAGGTCCTGTACACACGAGACTCCTGGTTACTGTGGTACAGCCACATGGATGCTGAAGGTCAAGTCAATAACCACCTTAGTAACACAATATACAATACGAACAAGAGCCATGATAAACAGCTCCAATTTTTAAAGGAGCACTACACCGATTCAACATTGCACTCCAACAGCAAGACCAGAGATCCTGTTTTCTTTATCCCACATATTCTTCATAAAAACCTGGTGCCTGCAGTTTCCACAATGCAACGACAATGCAAGTCAGAGATTTGGGTGTGTTATGCTAGTAGGGACTAATGTAGCCTTGAGCTGTTAGCCTCAAGCAGAGATGAGGAGCAGGGTGCTGAGCTCACTGCTTTCTAACTCCACACTTTTCATTTTCAAACTTGTTGTCTTCAACCCAACCAATGCCAAACTCAAGTGATGTTATTAGGTGGATTTTACAGAATTTACAGAAAGCTCCATCTAGAACCACAAAAAGGCTTTATACATCTTTTAAATTACATATGCAGCAGTTCCCTAAGACCTGAAACAGACTTCAGACAGGTGGGGTTCTCCTTTAAGGCCATTTTGTTTTTTATTTTGATGTTAACTGCTGATATTTGGGTGCTAGCTGCTAACTTCTATTGTATTTTGACATTTTGTCATTTTTTTATGCTGTGATTAATTGAAAATTCCAGCAAATTCAAATGTGAGGATTTGCTGTTTAAATATCTTTGTAAAATCAGTATCACTGGATTTTGGACTGCTAGTAAAACAAAGACAAAACAAAGATTGGCAATTTTATACAAATATCTGACATTTTACAGACGAAGCAATTCAAACAACTTCTTTGGTGTTTTTGACACAAACAAGAAAATCAAGCAATTCAAATAAACCTGGTTTGTTCAGCATACATCTCACAGTGTGAGCTGTCTGACAGCAGACTCCCACAAATTGAGCTGAACTCTCTGCACCATCAGATGCAGTAATATAGGTGTTAAAGCTACCCAGCAATCTGGTATTATGGATTCAACTTCAAACTGCAGTCCAGTGCTCTGCTAAGCAAGCCAGGTGCTGTGGACGGAGCTGTCATGTTTTCAACAATTGTTATTTTCCCCTTGCACAGCAGGTGACAGCGCATTTCTCCTAGGATGAAATCCCAGCGGGCACCGAGGGATTTGTGTTTATGTGGCAACACCAGGGAGCCTAAGGACATGACGTGTGACTGTCGCCCAGCAGAGAGGATGGAGGAGCTTACACACCAGTAACTACAAAGAAAAGGATGCAGGAAAGTTTGATTTAAGTTCTCTACATAGAATCAGATTAGCATGCAAACTGTACACGTGAACCTACAGTACGCTCCACACTCTTTGATCACGACCTCCTTTTTTTGTCCTTCATACCCCACAAACAGTCCTGCACACACTTCAAAGGCAACTATAACAACAGCTGTGTGTACTGCAAGGTTTAAGGAGCTTAAAAGGAGATTTAGGAAGCATGTCATTCACAAATGTCTTCTGGGAAATGTGCGCGCGCTACACTCAGACTCCTCTGTGACCTTTCATACGTGATTAGAAACTCCAATCAAGTCGGAGTGTCACTCTCAGCAAGTACAGCATATCTCATTTCATGCTGCTGTCATGTTGTTGGCTGCTCGTCACTGAAGTTTGTCTTCAGCGAAAGGTAACCACTACATTAAGTCAAATCTGGAAGGGTTTGGAGAAAAGGCTCTGTGAGCTTGTATGGATTTTGTGACAGTGACATGTGATATTATACCAGGGAGCTGAAGTCATCAGACTGATGAAGGGGTGGGGGGAATGACTGAAAAGGGGATTATGAAAGGAGATTACTCATGGAGATTGTGAAATGTGTCGTCTGCTAATCAGATTAAGAGCAGAATAATCCCTGAGAAACGACTAAATATGAGTCATGTACAGTATCATCTGCAAATACCACTGGAATAAACATGTTCTTAATCATAGCATGGAGAGATTAGACAGAATGTGATGCTTATGGTGCCTTCAAAGGGAACTCTATGACTTCTTTTTTCTTTGACATTGAAAGTCATATTTTGCTGGATATTCAAGTGGTTACTTGAATACTGCTAGCAGGCAATAGGCAAAGGAATGTTGCCTTGTTCCCTTTTGTAAAAGTAATGATTAAGTTCTTTCTTTCTTTCTTTCCGTCTTTCTTTCTTTCATGAATTTCCACAATGTGTTCAGATGCCTTTTAAAAAATGAGGAAAATGAATGGGAGTTATCAGAAAATTACCTTATAGCCTACTTACAGAGTTGTGAATACCACATCTATGGCCTCTACAAAATGATTTGCATAACTCCTATTACTCTTAAATATGACATGTTCAAATGATCATTCTGAGCATTTCACAGATTCAAATTTCAGAGAGGTGACAGATTAAAGGGACAAAGAATAAAGGGCTGGTGTCATGCTATGAAGTGGCCCAAGTAAATTCATTTGCCAGCCTTCACAAATTATTATTATTAACTATTATATTTGGCTCTATGGGTAAAATCGGCACTAGTAGCAATTGTACAAAGCAAAGTACTGTAGCCGGTGAGCTCACTGCTTTTTCATCATTACATTAGACTCAATTGTTGGCTGGCTTGCTAACTTCAGATTGGGAACTAATGGGAGAACAAGTTCACACAGTTAAATCAGGAAATTTATCTTTGATGCCTTATCAACACAATTTCGTAATTCATGTTTTAATCATAAACACACGTGACGGAAAACAAACCAACAACCTCAGAAGACAAAGAACCGTATTGCCTGACAATGGTTAAGTAGTGTTATACGATTTTACACAAATATGATGATAAGTTTTATTGGTTATGACTTGTTGACCTATGACTTGTTATGCATTATATATAGGCTACTGTAAGTACACTATAGATATTATAGTTGTTCCACTGAGTTTTACCAGGATAATAAATGTTTTCACACAACATAAAGGATCTTTCGCTCAATGTTTTTCTCTGTTGCTTTATTGTAGAGCTGTGTACAGCACTTTTATTTGAAGGTCGCTTGCTCTCTCTCACTTGCTCTCACACAAATACACTGACTATTGGCAGCACCGGGACAAATGACTACTAAAACATCCATAAGGTTTTTACCATCCTCTGCAGACAGGCAGGATTCCTAATGCATGTCCCCCCTACAACGACTAGCTACAAAACGTATTCATCCAGAGACAGCTTCCTCCAGATGATTTATCAGTTCAGCATCTGGCCTGCATCCTTTTCCCTATTTTAGCTCCAGCCAACGACTAAAAGCTATCACAGCTTGTCTTGTTCTAAACTGCCCGGCTCCCTCAGTAATCACCACTGATGGTGACTCGACTGTGTAACACAAATCTGCCTGTCAGAATTCACCCAATCCGACCTCGACATGTGAAAGATTTGCAGGGACCTACTTAGTCACCATGAGTCAATCCACTGTTTACAGCAGTGCTACTAAAATAAACTGTTGTTACAGCAAAACTAGGCCTTAAATAAGAGAGATGAAACATATTAAATGCATGCTAATACATATTTATAATCATACGCAGATATTTTGGAGCAACGAGTTACATTACATACCACATCCCTCATCACTCGGAAGAATGCTGTTCATCTGTCCAACAGAGTTCTACACAGTTGAATATACAATTAGACAGCTATAAAATAATTCAGCAGAAATGCATGAAAAATAAAGACATTATGCAATTGAGGAAACACAAATGACAAGAACTGAATAAAATAATACTGTTGACTTGCTTTTTTCCTTTTCTGTCCATGTATAATATTTTCTATAATATCTCTACTGAGACTTTAACACATCTTAGTAAAAATAAATAGCACATTATCTCACTGTAATCAGATGTATTTATACATCAAAACGTTTGCCATGTTTATCTGTTTTAATTTTTTTTTAAATAACTCTGCAGTGTTCTAGCAACTCAACTGTGAGTATAACGTTTTTCCTATAATATTAATACCCATAACATCGAAGGATCTCAAGGCTATGAGGGAGACTAGGTGCCATATTCATAACACACTCAAATCAGGACAATAATACCACGATTTCACCACTGTGAAACTAGAGCACCACCATGCTATTTTTTTGTTATGTGTTACCCTTGCCTGTATGGTGCATATTACACCATCACCAAATGTTTATTTTTTTCAACTATTTAGCCGTTGGTTTCAATAATCAGGCTCTTAAAATTTTCTTGAACTGTGCAATCCATTAAAGTAAATATGTGGTCTGCATTCAACAGTAGGTTACATCATTTTGATCAAATAAAGCAATAGGGACATTTTAAATCAATATGCATTTAACTGCATTTTCAAGCAATAAGAGCAGAGAGTGCTATAGTTGCTGATGATTTTTGATACTGCACAGAAATGAATGGATGTTTTTAGATGTTTGGATGAAAATTAATATGTTTACATTTATAAAACGCAGCAGGATGGGCAGCATGGCAGAGCAGTCAGCTGCAATGTATGCATGGTTTGTTCATGTGGTAGCTATACATTATACATTAGTTATACATTAGTCTGATGAATTTCACTTCTCATGTCATTATCAACACCTCAGTGAAGATTTTTTTTCTATTAGGCACAATAATTCAGGAAGCACCTCAGTCATCCATCTAAGTTGTGTTATTATTTTATTGCAAATCTGTTAGGAGATAAAGTTTTTTCCACGTAATTGGATGGAAACAAGATAACCAATAAGGAAAATGGCCAAATACAACACCCTGATATGAGAAACTCAGGGTGTGAGGAAATATAAAAATCACCAGGAGGCCATAAAAGGGGATGAGAGGTGATGCTGATAACAAAACCAAATGTATATTCATGAAATACATATTTTGTTATTCTTAGGGATGGACTCAACTGCCCTGGAAATGTACAATTGATCAAAACAAATTGGAAAGTTTGCGTTACGAGGTTTGTTTGCGTTAGTGACAATGTCCTGATATGGATGATGGCCATTACGAGGTCATATTCCACAGCCAGTTTCCCAGCTTCTGAACAGAGAAACTATTGGACAGGTTCATGTTGCATCAGGCAGCTTTGAGCAGGTATAGAGAAGCACAGTGACCCTGCCTCAAAGCCACTAACTGCATGTGAGAAAAGAAAACATGAAAAAGGATGAGGATACATATTCAGTGCTTATATTGCACCGTTGCCTGCTTGGACTTAGAAATCTTTCATATGTTCTGTCATGCGCAGTCCCTATTTCATGACATTCCTTTTGGCATAGAGGGGATGTATCTCAGTGTGGCATCAGCAGCCTGACAGCCAATAACAAGACAATAATGACTGTCAGGCCAACATAACCACCTTCCCCCTCTCACAAGGACCTCATTGCATTTTAATCAAATTCTGCATGTGGGTGGCACATTCAAGGAAAAGCCCGACACATCCCTATTCAGTGCCATATGTTTGTAGACCTTCCCGTACTGCATGCACGAGGTGCTGGTGGGCTTCCACCTGCCAGAGGGGGCTCTCAGAGGACACATTATGCATGGCAGGCAGCTGTCCCTGCCCCCTGTATGCAAGCATGAGCTCGTCCATGCAGAAAGACGTGTTGGTTAGAAGAAAGAGCATGAGAAAATGGGTGGGGATGGTGATAGAGGGAGAGACGTTTCAAGGGAATATGGAAGTATGAGCGTGTGTTAGTGTGCTGCTGGTAGAGAGAGCTCACATCTGCTGTACAACCTGAGAATACCCATCATATGGTGTGGCAGGGTTCAGTGCATGTTCAGGAGTAAAAGTAATGAATACGTTGCTGCTGACAATTTTGTAAACCACACGGCTGTGGTCAATTTATTTTACTACAAAGATCATTTAGTTTCTGTACTATATAAAGACCAGCATCAATTAGAAAATCCTTTTTTATTATTTTAATATATGGCAAAGTAGTGAAATCAGTGACTAAATTGTATATATTAGTAAAATCCTCAGCCAAAATATACAGTATTAACAATTTATAGTTAAAAGAGGGGTTCGCTTGAAAAATCACGAGAAAACTCAACTGGGGCACCCAAGCCCACTCGTACTTCCAGAAGACAAGATTCTTAAAAAAAAAAGAGGTCATGCATTTATGGTTTTATTTAAAAAAGAGGGGTAAGTAATGACCTAAAACAGTGGGCCAGTGTAGCTTCAACTGAACTTCATTCAAACACGAGTAAATGGGGCATTTATTAGGGGACTATTTTCAGCAGCAGATTAATCCACATTTGGTGCTTAATAGAGTAATTCAGCAGCAGGACAGAATGTGTGGGACTGGCTCAGAACACAGTGTGTGCTCATGGAATATGTTGTCCAGTGCAACAATGGGGCTCACTGATGGATCTTTGATATATTTGGACAACAATCAAGCTCTGTGGCTCAGTGGAATACGACATATCAGGTTCTGTGTTTAATAATATTTGGGGGATGAACAACAAATAAAGAATATTGCCAGTCTTATCCTTTATGGAGCAAAATTTGGCAGCGACAAAAATAAAAAAGCATTTAAAAAAGAATGATCTGCAGCAAGCTCTTCAAAATTGTAATTATCATCTAAAATATATGAGATGGATACAATAAAGGATTTGAGAAATTACAGACAAGCATGTACTGTGCAATGACTTTCCACTAATACCTAGTGACAGGCCATAGCCTGACAACCACAAGCAGTCAAATATTGACTACTTTCACAGAGTTTACAATTACCAAGTGTAATTTAGTTTAATAAGACATATTTTAATTAAATATAATTGATCCTACTTGTTTCCTTTCCAGATAAGTAAAATTTAAATGACTTAAAAATAAAAAATGAAACTGCAGTGGGCTGATTGATGACAGAGCTTTCTGGTCATCCGATACCTCATCCTCCTTCCTAAAGGCAATCACCTCGGTTTCAGCCTGAAATCTATGTTGCCAGATTACCGGCACTATTTCCTGCCACGGGCAGAGTGAAGGGCCATTTTAAAATGTAACAAAAGCACCACATCAGGTCAACCTGGAAAACTGGTGCTGGCACAAAAAACTAAACAAAACACTTAGCTCTTTGCCTGCTGACTGATTGCCTCTCATTGTTGCCAGTTTGAATACTCTGATGGCCTTACCAACAGCATAGCTGTGTGTGTGTGTGTGTGTTTAGTGCCAAGAGCCTGGCTTGGAGGTGTGGGGAAGCCTGTTGAATCTGTCTGTTGTTTAATATTTTATTCTGAATGGATGAATGATGTAATGCTGATATGTAAGTGAAGCAGGATGTATTGTTATGGACTGATGAACAGCAGTGATATGGACGCATTACTCCTGCGTGTACCAATATACACTGGTTGCTTGCTACACACTGTATTGAGTTTAATTATATACTTATCACTTTTTTGGCAATAAATGACTCTAAACTACATAAAGAATTATTAACGCTCTATGTGTCTGGACGTTCAGTTCAGTCTGTAGATGGAGCTCTGCTGGTTATTCCCAGATCACGGCAAGTGACGAAGGGTGACTGGGCCCACGCACTGTGGAAAAGTCAAACTTTTGAGATCAGACAGGCAACATCCTCCGAATCTTTTTAAACTCTTCGTGTGATACATATTTTATTAGAATTCTTTCATGAATGTTTGACGTATATTTACAGTTTATGAGTGTAATTTTAACAGTTTTTAACAGCACAAGGATTTATGTGTTGTGTGAAATATGTGATGTCTGTGTCTTTTTTTATCTAATATATTATATTAGGAATATTTATATTTATACTTTTGTTTTTAAGATTGTTTTTAATATGTACATATTTCTCTCTTAGTGAATTCTATTTTTTTCTTTGCTGTGTAATGTGTGGATCCATCCATCCACCCATCTTTCTGTTGTGTTTTTGTGTGTAGCTTTTTTTTACTTGTGTGTAAATTTGTTCTATCTGACTTATCTTGTTATTGTTTTCATGGCTGTTCCTATATTGTCCCTTTTTTCTATCCTTTTCTCACTGTTTAAGAAGGGGCTCTAAACATAAAATGCTTTATATTGGGATAATATACATTATGGAGTGTGCCGAAAGATGCAGGTACATGTTTCTCATTAAAGGGCTAAAACATGAAAGCAAATATATATGTTTAACACATTTCGAAGCAAAATCTTAAACACGGTATGTCAGGGGTTTCTAGGCCGGTCGAGCCAGTGCAAACTGAAGACACATTAACGCTGAGTTTACTGCATCTGCTTAATGCAAAAAGGGCCGCACAACAACCACCAAGTGACAAGTGATAGTGGCCTCTATTTCACCTGAGAGACATAACTCAGTAAAACGGACTTCTAATTGACAGCTTGTATTGGCTCTGTATATTAGTGGGGAGACAAGTGTCTTGAGGGGGCTTTTCATGTGCCTGAAGAAGCCTGACATGTTGGAATTATTTCCCCGTTGGTCTTAAAAACCAAACCTTAATTGGATTACTTCAGCACAAATTGGCAGATATAAAAAGAGTCGGCGAAGCAACTGTATGGAGAGCAATCAAATGCCGGCACGCCAGCTGAACTATTTGCAAATAAATCTCAAACTCCAGATTGCAACTGAGCTTGCCAAGCTTTCACCAGATAAACCCCCCAAAAGGATACAAGCTCCAAACAATTACAATCAATTCCAGACTAGCGTCATTTTTAACCACAGCAGACCAGTGCATGAATCAGTGATATCTGTTAGGTGGATGTCAGTCGGGGGGGATGTAATCCAAGCAGCTGTCGTGTTCCCAGTAAGAGAAGAGTCGGAGCAATGAAAGGACACATCTGCTGCAATTAGACCCAAAATATGAAGAAGGTTGCTTGAAGTTTTAATGCAGATATTCATACAAGCCATTTGGCACATCCATTTCGTGCCACATGTTCCTCAAATATCACTGGAGTGTGTAGCAGCTGAAGAGGAAATAGGCTCCCAATTTGCACAGCACAGTAACCTTTGCAGCGATCTAAAATAATAGCTTGACACTTATTTACACATATTTCCTTTCTTGCCGAGAGTTTGACAAGAATGTTGATAGCATACTCATGTCTGTATGTTAAATATAGAGCTACGGCAGGAAACTGTTACCTTACAGGCACAAAGACTGGAAGCAAGAGGAAATTGCCAGTCTGGCTACCTGGCTCTGCCCAATGCAAGCTGTAAAACCACAACTTACTGTTTTAAAACTTTGTTTTCTGTGTTAAATTACTTCCTGTATAAAAATTTTGCTTTTTCCTAAAGTGTGTTTCCTTAATTAAATAAGGAAACATAAATTAAATAAGGACTGTTTCTTTCTGGCTTATTCTAATTTGTCACGTCACAGTTTCTTAAAATGTTTTCTTACACTTCTCATTATAACAGAGAGAGATCTCTAACTTGTTTCGCTCCGTTGCTGCATTGTACAGCTGTATGCAGTGCTGTTTGTAGTGTTATTCGTCACATACTTGTTTGGGCTGTTGTCCATAACGTTTTTACCATTCAAACAGTCAAACTTGCTCGTGCACCCCACCTTACACCATAGAGTGAATTCATTCTGTGGGAAACGCTGAGTGAAGATCTGTTGATGACTCATCTTGAACTCATCTGCATGATTTGGTGAAAATAACTAATCACAAAAAATAACACACCATTGACCTTTAGCTTTTTGGTACAAACAGCTAGCAGAGCGGTCTAAAAATATGCCTTTTTTAATTGTCAGTGGGGAAAACCGTTGCTAGGATTAAGAGCTAGGTTGAAGTCTGATTTCATCTTTTCTCCCTCGCACTCCTGATATTACAGTGCTGGTGTGGGAGGTTATGGCTAAGTCAGCTCTCCTGCTCCAGATTTGATTTAAATGCTTCTTGTAACTACACCCTGCCCACATTTCACTGTGAAATATGTCACACAGCGGAAGGAAAAAGTCTTATTTTACAACGTATATAATTAATCCAGGGTGCTGTTTGCCCTCAGCTTGAGAAACAACAGTGATGAATAGCGGCTGCACAACAGTTAAAACTCAGCTGACATTGAAATCAGGCAGCAAATTAAGGCAGAAATCAAAGCAGCCTCAGCTGGAGGCTTCTGACAGCGAGGCTGTCGCACTTCTCATGGCCTGACCACGACTCATCGAGCCTGAGCTGAGCAAAACTCACTTGGAAATCTCTCGGTCCCCCATAGCAACAGATGTAAGGGTTTGACTACCAAATCAAAGGTGCGACTGAAACAGCTGGATCTTAAACAGCACAGGCCCGACCAAACACTGAGAGCCTCAGAATGCATCCACCCATCTGAAAACATGTCAAACATTACGATCTCATTCCCATTTTGTTTCTCACTCAGCCAGCTCCTAATTACCAGTTTAAAACAGACATCTGTTTGCTTGCTTGCCAACAGAGATGAACAGTCGATAAAAAATACACAAAAACGAGAGTGCAGTGTTTTACCTCCGGAGTGCGGTGGAGGGCCACACAGCAGAACCACTCCTTGACCTTCACGCACCGATACAGAGCTCCTTCTGTGGGTCTTGAAGTCTTCCAAGTCTGAAAACAAAGAAAAAGAGCAGTCAGCAAAATATCTCCACAGGTCCGAGGCTGATACAAAAATGCTGTCATGAACAAATGACTGTGTTGTCCCATGTTTTTCCTACATCGTTGTTTTTTTTTTTAGTCTTACTTCTATTCAAGGTCACAGCCTACGGAGCCTAAAGCTGCTCACAGCAGGCGAGCAAACACAACAGGTCGCCAGTCTATTATAGAGCTCACACTCACACTTTAGCAGAAAGTTCCCGGCCTATAGTTCTTTGTACTGAGGCTTAACCCTGACAAATTGCAGCACTTTAAACTCCATGGGCCAAGGTTCAAACCAACATAGTGTGTGAGACAGCAGAGCAAACCACTGAACCACTGCACCTCCCTAATCAATTAAATACAAATACCCCAACATCATTATCTTCTGTGTCTTTACAAGTGTTCGGAAACAGTTTTTTGGTGGTAAACAGCCTTTGGCTTTGCTTCAGGCCAAATCAGCCCCTGTGTGTGTCTGTGTATATTGTGGATTTCCACGGCTCATTGTGATGGTACAACAGGTATCAGATAGAATAAATTAGAGGGCCCTGGTGGGGACATGCGCTTCACTGTACTGGCACATGTATAAAGATTTTATGGAAAAGAACCACCACACCAAAGGTGTCAGTATGTGGGATAACCTAGATGACATATGTATATATGCAATTTATAAGTGTATTTTTGGGTAAAATTACATATCCAAATCATAGTATATAACTTTACACAATATATAAAGTTAGCAGTGGAACGCTGGATTTATAATGAGCACCAATGCTAATGTATTTATATGAATATTGTAGAGGACAATCAAAATAATTCTAGTAAGATCACTTTTTGAGAAGAATGACAATTTGTGTTCCTTGCCACTTTTCCCTTTATATTCTTGATCATTCAAATTATTTATGGAGCATCAGCATTACCCTACTTGCTGTAAACTGCAGTGGATCGTGACTACTTCAACACTGCATTTGCGGGGTTATAACATCTGGGTGAAAATCAGTTTTAAAAGATCTCATTTAAAAACCTTTTCTTATGGAAAACAATAAAAAACACTGAAGCTGATGAGCCTTGAGAAAGCTTCAATATGCCAAATGAGACAAACATCATATTTTATGATTCAAATGTCCACAGGAGACTGAATTAAAAAAACAACATTCTGTGGAATTTTGGACAATAAAGTCTAGTTTCCATCCAAATTAAAAAGCTAAATTTAACCAGGATTGTTGCACATTTCTATTTACTACTGTTCTATGATTAATAGGAGATATGTGGTGTTGCTAATTCTTCAAATATAAGTGGGTGTCAATTTTATTTTTACTGAGAAAAAACAACAAAGAAAACATGGTCAAAATGTGATATTTATGACTCAGGATACATCAGTGTGTGTTGTTTGTCAAATTTGTGTTACATCCCTGTAATGCCTGCTGGCTGATAGCTTCTCATTGTTTGAATACTCTGATGGCTTTACCAACAGCTTGGCTGAACGTGTGTGTGTGTGTGTGTGTGTGTGTGTGTGTGTGTGTGTGTGTGTGTGTGGCCTCCTACGACATACAATATAGATATAAACCTGCTAAATAATTGCACACTTTAGTCAAGAGTATAACTGTACCCTGTATCCTGCTGTAGTAAGTATATGTTGCAAATTATTAATGGAAGTCCTGCATGAAATAAATGTTAGAATAAAAAAAAGAAGAGAAAACAATAGTGACACACATCCACTGATATGTGCAGAGCAGCAATGTGCAGCCCCGCTGCAAAGCAGAGAGGGTTGCAGTGGCGGGTCACACATGAGGGATTTTAATAGCTTCGGTGGTAATCAGGTTACCTTTCATTCATCACGCCTACCACCACTGAACATTACAAAACTATTGCTGGTATTGTTTTGACAACAAAGTACTAAAGTGAGCTAATTTTCATCTGACAGTTGATGGAAACAATAGCAGGTCATAACCACTTCCAATGATTGCCTACACTAATGGTGTATATCCTGTTGGAGCTGTGTAAATGTAATTCATACATCACATGGTGGCTCCACGTCTGCACTCATCACTGAGTCAGTGGGTGGGAGGGGATAAATATTTTCCAATTGGAGCTACTTCATTTTGAAAATGGCTTGTTAGGCTGTTTTAAAATACAATGCACTGCAAAAGAAAACACGAATCAGTCACTACACTATACAGAAGCATTTCTTAAATTGAAAAGTTTAAAATACACAGACACTATCAGTTGTTTTCAATTGTCTAGTCTTATTTATTTAATTTTTGCAATAATTATGTTTCAAACTAAATAACTGTCCAAACAAAATTAACATATGAAGACGACTGATTAAGTGGATTAATTAACCTGAATTAACCTCGCTCTATAACATGCAAGTTTACACTCTGGAGTCAGTGTGAGCGGCGGCGAGGACACGAGTGCTCCCTTTGCAGACCTGCTCGCTGCAAAACAGCAAGCGATCCACTTTGGAATGAGATTACTGATTAGTTCAGCTCCAAGTGATCTAAATGTAAAATTACTGGGCTCACTGATTTATGAAGAGGACTATAAGGTCAGTTAATGTATGTCGTATTGGCTGCAGGACAAGTCAATTAAGAAGCAGCCTTTAATTATTTCTTTAAAAATAAATCTCTTTTGAACCCACAAGCACAGTTAGACTAACAGCTATTTAAGACTCTTAAGCTCTATTAAGGAAGCCGTACCTGATACCTTTCTTAAGATTAATGCCAGATATGGTTCAGATGGATGAGTCCACTAAGTGTCTTGTTTAAGCCATATGGAGAGGTGTGTGTGTCACCTTTAAAACATAAACCACGATGGAATTGCCTGGAATTAATTGATATCAAAATGTTTTCATAGAGTGCTGCATTTCGAGAAAGACCATCAATTTTTTCGACCTTGCCTCACGTGACCTCTGCTCGGGCCGGATGGCGGCACGACTGGCCGTGTCAGTGCGAGTGCGAGCCCCCAGGAGCTGATCGTACGTGGCAGTGTTTGTGCTCCAGTTGCTGCCCACCTGCTGCGGCAGAAACCGAGACCCCGCGCCGCAGTGGGTTTCACAGAGGATTGTTTGTGTTTGTGTGACAGCGAAGGACTCCCACCTCTATGAGATAAACTGAAAGATGGCATGAGAGAGACACTGCCTATGCTGGGAGAGTGGTTTGGTGTTGTGGTGTCCTCCGCACCAACTTGACCAAGTTTTGAAAGTTTATCTGTCAGTCAACCACAAGAACTGTGAAATTTATGGGTAAAAATGTAGCCTTAATTGTAAAAAAAAAATTTATTTCTAGCAATAAACTGGACAATGATTTTGAACGGCTTTATTACATTTTATTGACTTCTGTAACTGATGTGTTAGCCTGATAAGCGTTGACTGCTTTCCTTTTCTTTTCTTACCTGTTAAAAGATCTGTCCACTTCCATCTCTCTGTCTGAAACCTGAATCTTGACAGCACTGAGAATATGAAAGCATTCTTGTTGGTTCATTCTTTCCAGTGTGCAGCAGATTTACTCAGCTTCTCACACACCATTTCTTTGCCCTGGTCATGCACGCTCCCCTGCAATGCCTCCATACCCCCCAGGTGGGGTCAGCTCCACAGTTTGAGAAGCATTTGAGTTTCCTAACCTGAGCAGACTGACATATTTGGATAACTGGGCTGTAGCATTGAGCAGTGGTGAAAAGTAACAGGTAAAAAAGAAATGTACTCAGTAGAGCACATACCTCTGCCAAGGCCCAATAGTGACCTAAATATAATCAAACTGCACCAAATCACGCACACAATTTGACAGATTTTTTGAAATTAGGATTGAATAATTTTTCCTAGGAAATTAGTAAAAATGTAAGAAAAATAAATAGCCCCATCTCCCAATATTAAAGAGAGTGAAAATAAAATCCTCGATTAGCCCACTGTCCGTATTCACAACAAGATTTAATGGGTTCTTCCGTGACACATTCTACACCTTTACACAACATTTCTGTGGTAATCTCTTCAATTTTGTTTTTATGTGTAATCTTGCTCATACACATACAAATACACACACAGGTGAAAACATAACCTCCTTGGCGGAGATAATAATTTACTCAATTACTGTGACCAACTTTAATACAGTGTTGAGGTAACTGTATTTGACACAGATTTCTATTGTGTGCTAGTTTTTACTTCAACCCCGCCAAATTTCAAAGGTCAATGAATTACATTTTATATTTTCATTTGTCAACTGGGCATATTCAAGCTTTTCCATACAAAATCGATCATTATTTGATTATAGAAGCCCCGTTTTTTTGTTTTTTTTTTGTGAAAAAAGTAAAAATGTTCAAGCGCACAATTGTATTGATGAACCTACAGAGAATAATGAGCTGAATCTGCACTTCCCCTCAGCCTTACACCACTCCTTTCTCCCTGTTCCATGTCTCGCTTACAGATTTAACGGTAAAACAATTGAAGAATGCTCAGGATTATTAATGACGCATAGTGCAATGTGTTGTAAATACTACCAGCAGACAACCCTTTCTGGAGTTGGGCTAACTCAGCAGTGAGCACAAAACTGTGCTGCTGTTTCTACACTTAAAAGTATAAAGCACGTCATATTGGCAGATTCCCTGCTTTTTGTTAATTGTCAATGTCTCTTGGAGATTTGTATCAATTCGGTGGAATGTGTGCCTCCTCCTCTGGGAGTCTTGATGAGAATTGGCTAGTGACAGCAACAGCAGAGATGAGAGAAAGTGCTTGAGAACAGTTTTGAAAGAAAGTGTCAATCAAAATTATCAGACACATTCTGTAATAATACAGGCACACGGCCTCTAGCGATGTTTAAACATAAATAAATTGGGTTTTACCAAAGCAAAGATGTTAGAAACAATGCAGGCCAGACTCATCCCTAATATTCTAACCAATGCAAATCAGGGCAGTCGCATCATGAACTTTTATTCCAGTGCACTAGTAGATCTGCTTCTTACGTCTGGCATCTAAAATGTGAATTATTTCCACATCATCAAGTGGTACAAGAAGAAACTACTCATAAAATCCAAACCTGCTCATTTGATATATGTTCTTGTTTGCCTGCGTTCCTCATTGGAAAAACAACACCGAACCCGCTGTCTATACACACCAGAATAATTGAGCATCTGAGTGCGGTCCATAGACGCGATGACAAATTTGCTGTCTAAACTAATTTTTACCCTGCAAATCACTGTCCCTCCCAATTATATCTTGTGGGCTGTGAAATCGTGGCTCGACATGGAGGGGTGGTGACCAAGTCGTTAAAAGTGCTTAGAACCGAGAGACAGAGCAAAGGCGTCTATAGATGTGGATTTAAGATGCTTTCCCGTAGCTTTATGATGTGTGGGGAATTCAATCTGGTCCCTGGGCTTAAATTACTGTAGGTGATTTATTTTTTTACAGCTTGTCATATTTTACAAATTGCTACTTTTCAGTGTCTTTTAAAGGGGAAGGCTGGCTGTCTGGTTATCTCTTAACTGTCAGTCAAAGGTGATTAATGTTACAGCGAGGCTAATTGACTTCCCTGTTGTCGGTGGGCTTTATCTCGGACTGGCGAGACATCAGAGATCCCTGATTTCAGACTCGTTGCTGAAATATCTACTCTGCTTTTTCTTCAGATTTTCTTTTTGGTTAGAGGACTTATTTTGGTTAGTCCCTCAACCACTCTTGGAGATACACAAAACACAACAAATAGGAAAACAGTGTTTTCAAAATCAAGGATCTTGAATTGATGGAAAAAAAAACATTATTTTGAGACTTGTTGAAATAATGCGGCCACTCCAAAATGGCGATAGAAGCTTTTTTTTTTTTTTTTTGTAGCTCCGCCATTTACTTTCATCTGAAGGCACGATAGAAGGTTAGATAAAAGCACCCAAGCCTCCCCAAAATACGAGCCTAGAACAAAGTGGACACGCGCGAGAGACATCTAAGGTAGTGAATTTATTCCCAAAAAGTCTTTTTGACACTATTTTGGGCTGAGATCAAAGCTGTTGTGATTTGTGAAGTGGTGATGTCTACTGCACTAAAACCACTGATTGCCCTTGTCCACATCCACAGACGTGGCCTCGCTCGTGCTGAAAGCATGCTGCAATAGTGGTAAAATCGGCCCCCCCCCCCCCCCCCCCCCACACACACACACACACACACACACACACACACACACACACCATATCGCTCCCCATCTATCTACGCTGAACATCCCCCCCAAAAAAAGAGCAAAAGAAGCATTGTTGTGAAAAGGGCACAAGGAGAGCAGAGAAAAGCATCATTTACAATATGGTACGGCCGATGCCTTCAGATGCAGTGGGGACTTGGAGGCCACCAAAGGCATGCTTTTCTGAGCACACACAGCTGTGCAGATATTCACTTTGAGTTCAAAAGAAACCGCACACAGTTTGCCTGCGAGGGACACTTCAAACAACATCTCTTTTAAAGCAGTCACACAAAGGAACAGCAGTACACGTAACTGCTTTAAAAGATATTCATTAAAAAGTAAAACATGCTAATGTTTTCTGCATTGAATTACACATAATCTTCGGAGTCATTTTCAAAAGGGGAAGCAGCTAACAATGATTAATGGCCTCAGAACGCGTGAAAGCGATGTCCCATCTAGACACATTAGCGTCACTTATTACAAAACCTGGGCTGGTGTTACACAGTGAAATGATCTAGATGAGGCTGATGATCACATCCCAGACGTACGAGCTTCTCTAAAACCAGCGTAACTTCATCATACTTCAACGAGCCTGTCCGACCATCACCGTGAAATTTATCACAAGCTGCGACTCCTCAAGGATGCTCCTTGTCTTCAGGTGGAGGGGGGGGGGGGGGGGGGGGGTAATATGGGTGTCACAGCTCAAGTTTGTTGTTATAGTAAATAACAGTAAATGATATTGAAATGTTTTCTTTCAATGAGAGCATTTCGTGTGGTTTTTAATTACACTGAATTGAATTTCAATTTTTTTTAATGAAGCTAAGTTCAGGTATCTTTTATAACTTTAACTAATTGACTTATTAATTAAATGCTTGTTTACATTTGTATATACTTTCATCTCTATTCTATGCTGCAAACACACATATGGTGGTTCAATGGACAATCAAAAAAAAGTGTTGAAAATCACATTACTTCTCTGTGCGCATGCCATTAAATATTGTTAAAATGTTGAATCGAGGTCTCTCCTGATTGAAATGGATTTGTTAAGCATCTCTGACTCTAACCCTCAAGTATACAAGGTGGACCAAATGTTAGAAAACTTCTCAGTAGGAATGAACACAAACCACAGACTGGCAAGTTAAGTCCTCACTTCTTGACAATTTCAAAAACTTTACCTCATTACTTAATAGATAAATGATTTGTTGCAGGACTTGTATTAGACTGAATTAGAGCCGGTGCACCTAATAAAGCAGCAACTGACTGTAATTCTTGCTTCTCTTTCTCTACATGCACCAAGCAGCAGGAGTTAATGAGGTGTAAATAGCAGTATTCACTATTCAGCTGAAATCCATTTAATACACGTCATTCCTTCCTCGAGGGGCCGTTGGAGACCAGCTGGTTTTGACAACAAAGAGTTCAGTTACACACATAAAAACAATGGGGAAATATTAAATATGTTCATGTGAAGATAAAGAAATGAAGCAAACGAGCAAGTGTGCAGAGTTTGGCCCAGAAATAACCCTCGTGACATCACCAGGGTTATTTCCTCAGTAATAACAACTCCTCCAGGGTCCCACAAGACTATTTACGTGCTGCTTTCAGGGTGGTCAGTGTGGATGGTTGGTGAACATCGTGCAGGACTTAGTCCTCAAACACAGGCTGCACATCCGGACTCCCAACAAAAGCCCTTTAGTTCAAGTTGGCGGAGGATTGTGGCTTTGGTTCAGTGTGAATAATGTAAACTCATTGTTGGTTGTGCCTATTGATGACTTTGTCAGTATTGAGGTAAGACGACAAGCTTTACCTCACCTTGAGCGCCTAAATGTGATCATAAAAACAGACATGCTTTATTGGTGTGAGCTGCTATGTTGTGGAAAATTAGAAGTAAGAAATGTTCGTATACCATTTTTTCTCCTCCCCATACTGACAACAGGACTTTGAATATTGGCCAATAACAAGCACCGATTCAAACCCAGTGCATGTACTTTCAGCTTTATGCTACTAACGCTGTGATGATTGATGTAATTGTTATGTGGCCTGGCTCAGGTGAAACCCTTTAATGAATGCCACAGAACTGTGACGTTTTACTTATGGGACTTTCCAGGGTGAAATATTGCCAAATTACTGACTTTTTAGCTATAGCTCTGTCGGACACTACACTGCCACAAATCACTGCTTTGCCATTCAAAATACAGCACTTGTCAGAGGCAGTAAAGCACAACTGCTGTTTTGGAGCAGCAGTGAAGAAGTGATTTCCGGTGAAAGAAAATTGCAGTTTTATCCGGGTGAAACTAATATACATTAAAGATGTGGTATCTGATCTGTAGATAAGCATACTCGCAGATGTCCAATGCGAAATTTCCAGCAATATCTGAGGAATTTCCGATGCTAGTATCTGTATCAGAACATCTCTATAAAAATATACAGTCTGTGAATGTTTTGCAAATACAGTCTGTATAAACATTTTCATGACTTGACTCTAAATACAATCGTTAACTTTACCAAGTTAAGTCAATAAGTCATTTATAGGAAGCAGAGCTGAACCATGAACATCATCCCCTCTAACAACAAACTGTAGTCACATCTTGTCTTTTTTAGGGATGTAAATTAAATCAGTGACTAGATTAAAGTGTTCAAATACTGTAAATAAACAAGGCATAAAATACCGTTCAGCTTAAACTGGCATCACAGATGATGCTGACACTTCTTTTTAACAGCATCTGTATTATCTCTGTTCTCCCATTTCCCCGAGTCTCAGACACAGCCACCATTTATCTTTCGGCCTGGATGGTTCTCAGAGAGCGGTAAACAGTAAATCCTGGGAATGTTATGCCACCTTATAGCAGGTTCTCAAGAGTGATAGCTTGATAGTGTACCGCAGATAAAAAGTAAAAGCCAGAGTACACCCATTAGCTATTTACACCTCATTAACTAAGTCAATATGCTCACTCCACATTATCACAACAGATGAGAGGAGTCTGGAGGATTATTTGCATTTAAATGAGGTGTTCATGTGCCCCCCTCAAGGCTTTTAGGCCTACTCTGGTGACATCGGGAATTTTCACCCTGATATGCTTGGCAAAATATTAGCTTGTCTAACACTGATTTGACACCGCATCAGCAGCTGCATACAAACTCCCACACAATGCAGGGAGTGTTTCAAGGCAAGCTCTTTTTTCAAAATCTTTTTCTTTTTACTTGGACCTTCGTGACATCTCTAGTCGTGCAGCGGCGTCATGTAAACTTCAATGCTGAATAAGCTCCGCATCGCATTCAAAGCACAGCCCTGATCGGTGCCACCCATAAAAGAGGCCCACGCGGTGATTCCCATATTGAATGTACGGCCTTTTCATCAGTATGAATTATGGGTGTACATCTTTTACATAATCACTGATACAGAATCAATAGACATACTAATCAAGGGCAGCAAGTATTGAGTGGGAGCGCCCACTGCCCATCAGTTATCCTTGCCTCAGGAGGTAGACAGCCACAACCCCTGAGAGGAGTAGCATCATCATCAAAAGTTTGTGACACGGAGAGCGGATGCTGAAGCATTTTGGAGTACTGCCAATCTCAAGAATAACCTTGAGGGCATTGTGGAGTATGTTCACTAATGATGTTCGCCCCAAAGACAGCATTTGCAGAAGAACTTTGTTTTATTGTCCTATGTGTCTGCTCTTGACTACAGAATATAGAATGGGTACAAGTTCAGGATACTGAGCACAGACACAACTTCACCCTTACTGTGCTGTGAAAATTCAATGTGACTTCAGCCACACCAATAATGGGTTGTGGAAAGATTACTCACGAGGAACGAAATGAAGACGCCACCAATGTGGATTTAATTAAAGAAAAGGGAGAAATCCTTCACACCAATCACTGAATGACTAAATTAGAATGCACAGCATGTTCAATGGCTACAACCTGGAAACTCTGCTCCCACTGACTCACTATCAGGATTTCTTTATCAGATGTTGCCTAGTTCCTTCAAGATGAGTCAAAACAATTACCAAGAGCACTGACTTGTTTGGTAATTTACAAAAAACTATCACCTTAAAAATGTCTTGGACTTTGGGTTTGCACGCGCTAAGATTTTGCACAATACTACAAAGAAAAATGCTATGTTCTCACGACTTGACCTTTGCATGTACATGTAATAAACTATAGACAACAACTGTTGAACGATTCCAATTAGTGCTTGAGCTCTGCAGTTATTACTGATTCAGACAGACACCAGGGGGCGGCTGCTTTGACACGTTGAATGTCACTGGTTTAAGGTTGTTTAAGGTTGTTTAAGGTGCTACTCAAACCTCACTTAATCTGTTGTTATTAGTGCTACAATGTTACAGGGTTAAAGCTGTCTTTCACTTTTTTCATTTCTAGTTTTTGGGCCACTCAAGTGACAGAATTCCAAAACAAGATGAACACTATATACACATCTGACATATTATGGAATCATATTCAATAGGGCTGTCGTACTAGAGTCCAAAGGTTCTGCAAACATGGAGCTACAGGTCTCTGTTTCTGGTCACCTGTAGAATGTAACCCAATGTAACTGCTTTGTTCTCCAACAACCCCAAAAATACACCCATGCTCAACATACATGTATGGCTAGTCCAGTCCAATACCTTGGGGTTATCAGATCTTTTTCACTTGAAAATAACTGTGTGCTTTTACTGGAAATGACTCAGATGAGAGCGACGAGACTGAATCGAAAGAGTAAAACCAAAACAATAAGCTTGGGTATTAAATGAACAACAATCCCCCAAAAAAACAACGGTAAGATAAAAGAAACAATTGTAAAAAACAGTAATAAAAGATGAGAACAAAAAAGCTCTGTAGAATTGAAGGAAACTGTGAAGTGGGTACAATTCTCTGCGGTTTTGTCATTACAGGAGAAACTCATGCACATTTCATTTCATTTAAGTACGCCTAGCATGACAATGCAGTGTTTATTATCTTCTGGTACAGACACTAATCGAATTGATTTAATCTAATTCACCTCTTTGCTAGCTCAAATATCAGCTTACAAACAATCTCTATCTTTAGCTGCTTCCAAATGCTCACAGTACGACTTAGTTGACAAGTATTCATAGAGTAGCGACGCTGTAATGTCACTGGAACTTGTATTAAATTAAACATGGAAATGAATCCTATAGAATTCAGTAATTATTAAAATAAGAAATGTGCTTTGAGGCTTCATATCTCCCAAATCCTGCCCGACACCCACCCACATGCTGTACCACCCATGAGGGTCCTGACCTGTAAGTACAGGCTTGGTCTCATGTCAGATCCAGAAAAGGAGCTCCTCTCGTCTTTGTTTGATTCCTGACACTGCCTGCCAGTCATGTAGTTAGATAAAGCAGGTTATGGAGTCCATCTTTAAGTTAGCTGAGACTGACTCATACTGGAAATAATGGCTGGCAAAGTCAGCTGCGGCTATCAGAAGCATTCTTCTCCCTCTGTCAAACAAGTTTGTGTTTTACAACTTGTGCGTCCAAAGTAACGATTTTTGACCCTCCCTTCAAAACACATGATACAGATCAAAAATGCATGCGTGGCCACCTTAAATAAAGGTTGTGTATTCTGGGTACTACGAAGCTTTTTCACAGTATACCTCAACTGTACTGTATTCTCTAATGTATTCAGCTCAATATATATTGGACCGGTGCAGGATCTATCTTATTGTGTCTCCTACAATGACTATGTAACACCAGTGGCCCCCACTCTCTATATGGACAATATATGTTTTGTTCTGTTTGCCCCAGGGGAGAGATTGTGAAGGTGTGTGCTGTGCAGGACTGACCAAAAGAGACAGTGCTCATCTTAACTTACTCAGCCAGATCGTACAGAAGCAAATACACCACTGTACTTCTGAGACTTTGCATTTTACAGCACCACGTTTAGACTACTCACATGTTCAAGTATAAGAAGAATAAGCAATGTTTGTCATATTTTGTGACTATAAACCTTTGCCACTTCCTTTATCAGGCTTTGGCTACACAGACAATATTTGTTAGCATTTTGTGGGATAAAAAAACAAACGCTTGTCCTGTCCTTCAACAACAAACAAAAACAATCATTTTCTTGTTCTGTTTTTACATCAAAAACACATTTCTCTTAGGATTAGATGCAAATCACAAGAAATTCCCCCAATAAAGCAGAACTAACACATATTTTAACAATCCCATCCCTCCATGCTTCAAACAAATACACCCTCAGATGCTCTCTCCCTGCATTATGTCCCACTGGATCTAAAAGGAAAAACATCAATTACAGGAAATAAGAAAGTCTCAGGACAGTACAAAATTAGATCTAAGATTTGAGAATCTTTAAAAGTCTCGACTTTTGAACTTTCAGGTGTAGCAGATGTGCATTTTTATAGCTGCAGATGATGACTCCCATTCTGGCTCTTTGACAGCTGTAATTACCACTGGGCTTATTAGAGGTATGAATAGGCTCAAAGTCTGTCTAGTGTTAAAATCTCAGCCAAATTATGTATAAAACTAATTACCACCAAAAGGTCACAACCTTTACCGGAGAGAAATGTGATAGGTGCTGAAACACCACTTGCACATAAAGTGTGCACGGAGTGTATTTGGCTGAAAGTCCGAGTTTGAGGAGCAAAGTATCTCTGCCCCCCCCTCCCTGATGGATAGAAAGAACCGAAGCACTTTATTTTCTTTAAATTTCTATGAAGAATTACATGACACTTTCCAGTAACACCAGATGACCTTTAAATTATTCGCTTGAACCTTCACCATTCAATCATGATGTGGAGTTAATTAAGCTACAACAAGAGTAATAAAGAAGATAGATGACACCCGGTCATACATGCACTTCCCCACTCTGACAACTGAAGGCTGGTAAGGTCAGAGCCTAACAATTGATCGAACTGTCATCTTATCAATGTGGAAATCCACCAGCAGAATCTGATTGTGGATTGAGTCGCCAAACAAATGGCCTGAGACATATTGGTGGCCTCGTCTCCAAACGCTAAACCTCAGAATCTAATCTGAGCAACCGATCACTCAGTAGCTGTTAATGCCATCATTTATGCCTGTCCGATACTGGCTCACACAGACAGCACTTATTGACTTCCTCCTGCTATAAGAATATGAAGCTCAGAGGCTGTCAGCTAGACTCATCCATCAAACCATCTATGATGATAATGGTCGGAAATCACTTAAAAAAGAATCATTAAAAACATTAATCTAAAGAACTGATAGTGCTGACATTGCACTTCGAAAGGTTCAATCTGTTTATAACCAATACCTAAATATCACTGAGAAACTGTATATATAAATCAGGTAAGTAGACACTGAAGTGCAGAGGTGGAAGGCACAGTTTTAAGTGTGTTACATTTAATTTACAGCTATGGTTGCAAGTTCCATTGCAGAGTATAGGGCTGCCACTAACAATTATTTTGATAATCGATTAATCTGTCGATTACTTTTTTGATTAATCGATTATTATCGGATAAAAAGACAAAAGCTACAATTGACCCTTTCCAGGAGTTTATTCATAAAGCAACTTAATTTTCTTGTACAATGCTGTCTTTATATTTATTATAGACATCTGCAACTTAATTATGATGATAATTCTGGATTCAGATATCTACAATTTGATTCTGACTTGTCATAATTCAAGGTCAAGGTTAAATTCACCTCAATTTAACCCCTAACCCTTAAGTTTGAACCTGTCAGAACGGTGTTGTAGATGTCACAAACTTGAATTATGAAAAGTCTGAAATAAATTGTAGATATCTAAAAGTGGAATGAAAATGTATTTATAATTTATTATAATATAATGTAATATAATATAATATAACAATTCAACAATTCTTAAAACTGAATTAATGATATTGTTGTGACATGATGTTACATATCTTACATAAAAAAAGTATTAATAGTCAAAACAAGTTTGAAGATATTTTAATTGTTCATTCTGGATAGTCAAACTTGTTTAAGAAAAGTTAAAGGCTGTCTGGGTGATGGGTTGAGTGTCTGTCGCTCACAGCTGCACTGACCTGAATTCACGTCTGTATTTATGTCAAACTTAGCAATGCAACATCGTCCAGCAGGTTGTTTTTGTGCTTTAGAACAAAAGCACTCTGAAAATTAAGGTTTGTGTTTTGTTTCACTGCTTTGTGTTGGCTATCAGCGCTCTCTCTCTTCATTCATCATATAGGTCTCTCTCTCTCTCTCTCTCTCTCTCTCTCTCTCTCCTCTTGAGTCAGGGGAAGCAACAGTTGTTAAAAGTGTGTGAACACTTTACGTTTAAACCTCAAAGAAAACTTCTACAAAGCTGATTTCACACAACATTACTGTGATGTGAACATAAGGTTGTAAACGACCCTTCAGTAAACCGAGAGAAGAAGAAGAAGAAGAAGAAGAAGAAGAAGAAGAAGAAGAATGGCTCCAACAGTTTTCTTTTCAGGTTCACACCAAAGTGATGTTGTGCTGCTGTTCCAAGTGAAGTCAGCTTGACACAGTTTGCAGCGAACAATCCAAGAAGGCTTTAATAAAAGGTGTTCTCCCACTTGTGACGACTTGTCACTGCTGCATCCTTAGCTGTGTTTGTGTCTGCCATTTACGGCGTCGTCACGTGACCGAAGCAAGGCACAGGATTGGCTGGTTTACTGCCCCTACCCCTGGAGATGCTGCCACAGTGTGTGTCGTGCATTATAAGAGACCTGACTAATCGATTACTAAATTAGTAACCAACTATTTTTATATTCGATTACAATCGATAAGCCCTATTGCAGAGACACATAAACATGCAATCAGCTGATTACAAGTGATGGACCACTTACAAGTAATGGTCAACTAACCAGAAGGTTGGTGGTCCGATCCCCGGCTCCTCCGTCCCTGACAGCTGTGCCAGCAGTGTGTGAGTGACGTATTTGAGAAAGTGCTGCACATAGATGCACTGTATGAATGTGTGTGTTAATGGCTGAGAGGTAAAAGTGGACTCTAAAACCCTTTGAGTAGTCATCAAAACTAGGAAAGTGCTATATAGTGTAAGTACAGACCATTTTCAATTCTAGATTAAACTACCCAGCAGCTCCATTTGGAGCAACTATAGGCTAATACCATAATGTAACACTCAAAGATTATGATCAAATGAATAATGAATAATTTTCACTTTAAATGCTTTGTACACTTTGCTTTGAATACTTCTCGATGTTTTCAGCCTCTTGGGGGAAGCAAAAAAAAACTATAATCATCTTATGAAGTTGATTTGGCAAACATGTTCGCAGATTAAATATTTACATACCCTACCCTTCAGTCATATTTGTGTCCAATGTATGTAAGTCAATCTAATATTTACTCCTTTTTAAGCTCCAATTTGGATCTCCCCTCGGTCCTGAGGGAAATCTCTGGCTCTGAACTGACTAAAAGCTCCTCTAGCTTTACCAGCTAGCTGCTGACCCTGCCTGTGTGATGTCTGGTGGTGTTTATCTGGAAATGAGTTGCAGGACAAAAAACCTAAACAATGAGCCGAGGTACAATGCTCCTAAGATGGTGAACTTGGTATCAAACTGTTGCTTCTTTACTAATGCAGCACTAACAGAGCAACATTGACGGTCATCTGGAGTCATTGTCTCTCTTTCAGCTCTGTTTTCCATCTCTACCAGTTCCTGAGGGATCTATCTGGCGCTCTGGTTGCTAAATGCTCCACCGTGTTCACCAGCTAGTTGCTAATTCTGTGCCTGTTGTTTAGTGCTGAGCCAGTTGTCTTCAATGCCTTTTGTGCTGGCTGTGGCTGAAAAACGACCCTGTGAGAGCAGTGAGAGTGACCCAAAGACTTGTTGGCTGGACAGCTGGACAATGAGCTGGAATACAATAAACAGCGCCATGAAGCCGAGGGCCAACAGATTCAGGTGGATGTTTTCTGTAGCTTTTTTCCACCTCTGATGTGGTGTAACTATAAAAAAGTACTGAACATTGTAGCTTCAAGTAAAAGAATAAATCTCTTACCACTGGCTCAGTAACAGAGTTCTATTATTTACCGTACGAGTTTCATTTTAATTGGATTTTTGTAGGATATATTTGATCTGCAGTGATGACTCAGATTAAAATCTAGTCACCACACACTGGGACTTAATAATTCCCCCAAAAAAGCAGAAGCCGCAATGTCATCCTGGAGAATAACTGGAAACCACCTATATTTGCCTACAGAGAGAAGATGGAAAAAATGTAAAAAAGACTCACATGCAAAGGTGAGACTGGCCTCTCGGCTCACGATGGTCCCAAAGGAGTTGGAGGCGAGGCACTGATACGTTCCAGCGTCCTGGTCCTTGTTGAGACGGTTGATTCTGAGGTTGCCTCCAGAGAGGCTGTAGTGAGATCCAGATTTGGGACTGATTTCTGTACCGTTCAGTTTCCACCTGAAGAAAAAGACATGATAAAAAATAAATAAGTGGAGAAACCCTCAGATGTAAATAAACAAATTAAACATTGTTCCGTGTAGACTGGGGCAATGGAAGTGTTCAAAAGAAGAAGAAGAAGAAGAAGAAGAAGAAGAAGAAGAAAAAGAAGGTGACTTGTGCATTTTACTTTTTTTTTAACAGGAAAGAAAGAGAATGTGGAGAGGGCCCTGAAATCATGCCCTCCAGCTTAGTGTTAATTTAAGCAATGGTTAAACCTCCATGGTGCCAAGGACTTGACTCTCGGAGAATGGATAGCATTGCAGGCCATCCATCTTGGCAGGCCCCAGTCAAACCGTATAAACACACTGCTTAATCATGATGGTGCAACAATTAAAACAAATGCCTGCAACCATGCCTTCACACTTGTGCATTCCAGCCACATGATTATCGTTGGTGTTAGGGGTGATCAGCGAAGGGTATAATTCACTTAAAATGGCAAGCGACTCTCCAATCTCTCCACACAGATGCACATTATTAGGAGGAAACACAGGTGGGAGGAAATCAGAAAAATGCTTTCAAGCCATAACTTATTTACAGCGAGTGCACACAAATGCTATGTTATTTGTTATCAAGGATGTACAACCATAAAAGCAATAAAAGGTACCGCAAAGATAAACAAGCACAAAAGTAGCGTTTTATACCCTATTTGAAAAATGGACAATGCATATTTGATTAGGGCCCGAGGTGATTCTGCAGTTGATTATTTCTTTATGGAGAAGTTGTGTATTTCCTTGTGTTTTGATTTTTTTGATTTTTTTTTATATTCACTCAATAATTTCAGCCTGAGCCAGAGAAAACAGCGTATTGTTTTAGTTGGAAAGGAAAAGACTCTTTGATGTGAAAAAAAAGGGGCTTTGCTAAAGCCCTTTGGTACAGTAGACAGAAGTTGTGCAAAGCTGTTTTGTGCCCTGCTATCTTAACTCCCCCTTGCCGTGCCAATTTGGTGTCTTTGAGGCATAAGAAGACCCTTTTTGAATAAAACAGTGACATTGCTGTCGTGTTATCACTGTTGTATTTCCTTGCTATATTACACCTTTTATAGTATAATGCCATATACAGCAGACTCATTGGCCCATTTCGTTGCAGAAAATCCATGTTCGATGCCGCGACCACTGTTTTTGGTGCCGGATCATCACATAATACGCAAGTAGGAGCTGATTACATGAAAAACAATGTCAGACTGTGTTGCTTACCCGCCTACCCACAGACTGAAGCGTCTCAGCAGCAGCAGGGTATTTGTGGGTTGGATGCTGCAGCACTCACAACCTGCCTCTACAGACTTTTTTTTTTCTTTTAATAGACACAATGTGGAGCACAATGGTCTTTCATGGCCTTTCTCCAGTTCAGTCATAAGTAAGTGCACACTCTCTGGAGCCTTATTGCTACACACAATAGAGAAGAGCCTGAGGGGGGGTGGATGGGGGTGGTGGCGGCTGTCGTCTCACAGGGCTACAGCAGCGATTCATTTTCAGCTGAAACAAACAAAAATCTAAATTTTCAACAGTACTTTACGGCCAAGGAGCATCTTGGATTTGAATGGAAAAAGGCAGAGTGGGCCGGAGAGTAGGAGGGGGGGGGGGGGGGCTCCAAACGTCACTTCCCGACTAAGAAAGTGGCTTTTTCCTTTCTAAAGAAGGATCCCATCAATAATAAACGCAGCCTTTTCACAGTCGTAATTGCCCCGCCAAACTCTGAAAACCCCAAATTCAAAATGGTTTAATCAGGTGACAGCATGAAAACATTGTTGTAAAAAGGTTTTCTCTGACAGTTGTTGATTCGCTGCTTTATCTGAGCCGTACCCTGAAAAGTTAATTGAGCCCGCACACTTTTTTGATGTATTGAGTCGGTAATCACGTCCCGCACAGAAAAGGAAGAAGAATTACCCCAGCTGGAGGAAGACATTCAGAATCCCTAAATGCGCCACATTGTTCATGTGTGTGGGGTTGTTAAACATAGTGGTACTTTAAGATAATTACCCACCCAGCGCTGCAATTTCTCTTTGGTGACAAATTGAATTCCCTCAGACAACTCTTGGTGCTTTAAGCCAATTAGATAACAACTTTAAAGCAGCTAAGTGACAGATATTCAAATGTCTGTGAAACGCTCTAACAGCAGATAAATTGAGACTGGTGCGGGAACAGAGACAGAACGAGCTTTGGATTCCAAAAATCGTCCATTTCCGCGCATTGGAGCAACAGATTCCATCAAACACATGTAAACGAGATTATTTAATAATTCTATTTACAGTGATTTATGCTGGCAAGCAGGCCAGAACAGCAGTTCCATTTGTTAGGCACATGCTTTATGCAATCATGTAACAACAGGCCGCGTACACAGTGGCATAATACCACACCATCTGGTTTATGAGGCTGTGATTGTTAGGCGGTCTGCTCCTTTTCTTAAGCCTGGTGATTTAATGTATTAATAAAAATACTAGTTTGGGTTTTTACGCGTTTGCCCCCGACCCCGGCTAGTTACAGTAAAGGTTCTGGGTTCAGTTAAGTTTAACACCATTCCTGTTACTGTTTCCTTCTGAAATGTTTGTCCCATGAGCCCAGAGACTCCATTTGTGTTGGCAAACAGGTTCATAAGGCTGAATATCAGAGGTGGTGACAGTCAAATGCTTCACGAGAAAAGAGGCTTCATTTGTGCGTAACCAATTTCAGTCATTTTTTAAGTTGGTGAAACAAATTGCTTTTTTCAGTGTAAGAATAGTTGTTTCTACGGAATGGACAAACGACAACACACTAAGGGATTGTTTCTGCAGGTCCACACTGAACCTGTGGAGTTTTTCAACTAAATCCATGTTAGTCATTGTTTTGCCCACAGTCTTTACAGTGGTCTCTTTGTATACTGTTATCAAATGTGGCTTCCCCCCCGACCTCTTCTTACATTTATTTACATCATAGATATTGTGTTTGCTTTATTTATGACCAGATTACAAGTATATACTTCTTTTCTATTTCCATACAATATGTCTATGTGTTATTGCCCGTGCAAAGAGGGAGAGAGGAGGATGGAGAGGAGAGAGAGCATGAACCAGGTAAGACAGTGGACAGGTAGTCAAGACGACATCAGCCATGTAAGCTACTGTTTCCCCTACAGTCTTGGACATCAGCAGTGGACATCATAATGATTTTACAATTCTAAGAAGTGTAATGATGTACTGTCAACAAATGTGGATTCTCCCCAACCACTTCTTACATATATCTACATTAAAAATGCTCTGTTTGTTTGCTTCATTTATTATCACGGTATATGTTGTTTTGTAGCTCCGTTATCGTTATGTGTTACTGTCAAAGAGGCCAAGAGGAGGATGGAGAGGAGAGAGTGAGCAGGAAGAACCAGGTTAGTCAAAATTGTTATTGTTATATATATTATTATGTCTGTGGACTTCATTCTAAACATCATATCTTCATCAACACTTTCCTAGTTAACAACATATGCTATTTGTTTCTGTTCGAAATTCAAGGAGAAAGAGAAGACCATGGAGAGTCTCTGACAGATGAGAGGGAGACGGCAGACGAGAGAGACAAAGAGACAGAAAGAGAGCTGGACACCAGCCACCAAGCTGCAGCAGAGAGGGCTCCAGATGACTTATTTGATTTAGGGGATAAGGACACGGTCCAAAAGAGTTACAGCTGTCTAAGTACCCCACACAATCAGGTTGGTACCCAAAACAGAGACTTCCAACAAAACCGTGTTTATTTGTTTGTGCTGTTTGTTAGCCATGGAATTTGTAATGCTTACTTTTTTCATGACAAGACTTATATAAAACCAACATAGGAAGTTGTTAACAAGGTTCAAAACTTGATTTTCACAGGAGGACTTGAACTGGCATGCACATAACATAACAGCCATCTGAAGGTTATCAGCCTCTGATTTCCCCTGGCCTGTTTTTGTGAACCCCGCACTGTATGCATGGTGAGATGCGTGTTGATCTTAGAATTGTCCCCCCCGTTAAGTAAACCATGAACGCCACATTTCGACACAGAGCCTAAGTACAGAATGTCTAAAAACGTAACCTTTATGCTGAATCTTTATCAGTTATCCAATGAAAGCTAGACACATAGGTGATAGCTTTTAAAGAGAGATTTCAGTTCTAATAACATTCTTTGAGGCCCATACTGAATTATTGAACACATATCACACTAAACTCTTGAAAGAGGCTTTGGCTGCAACTGCTTCTCTTTGACTTGATGTCAGATTGCATCGATGATGATGATGCTACTCGCAGCAGGTTTTTCAGGTTGGCGTCAGTCAGTGCTGAGTGGAGCTGAATCTTTGTAAGAGTCAGTTTGAAAAGAGGTGCTCTGAGCAGCTGGTTGCCCCAAACAGAGACTTCAGTGCGCGTCTCCTCAGGATGGGAAATCCTTGGGACGTACAGTTTATAGAGCTCGAGCAGAGGGAGGTTGTTGTTCTTCCCTTTGAGCTTGCTGTTGCTTTGCAGCATGATTATTTCATGTTAAGGTTTGTCAGGCACAACAGCTGGCTCCACGTTATACAACTTAATCAACACTTTCAGTTCCTTTTATTCATTTTTCATAACCTGAAACCTCTCGCCAAATGCCTGAATGAGTTTTTGCAAACTCACCAGCATATTCGGAGGTCATAGGAGGCTTTTGTTCTTGCAGAATAAGAAAGTGCAGTGTTTGCACACAATGCTCAGTCTTACTTTGTCCAGAGCAAGCAGCTCTGCAGCGGCAACAAGACACTTACCCTTTGCAAATTCTCTTTGTGAATGAAGTTTCCGCTTCTTAGCTTTTAGCTTGCTCACCATAAAACTTGCCTGTGTAACATTGTCTCTGTCTGAATGTGACCGCAACAAGCAGAGGATTTAAGCTCATTGTTAAAATAGTCACCCAAAATGTATGTGGGCACAATTTTACTGTCAGTAACTACTATTCTACTGTGTTATGTATTTTCATTTATCACATAAAATTGCTGAATTTTTTGGGGATTGCTGAGTTGTTTTTTTTCTCCATCCATCCCTCTATTATCTGTACTGTTTATCCTCTTGAGGGTCGCGGGGGGAGCGGACAATGTCCCAGCTGACATTGAGCGAGAGGTGGGGGACACCTTGGACAGGTCCCCTGTGTATCACAGGGTCATCATTAAGAGAAAAACAACCATTCACTCTCACGTTCAAACCTACAGTCAATTCAGTCTTCATTCAACCTAATCCCCAATCTACATGTCTTTGGACTGCGGGAAGACGCTTGACAAAACCCATGAGGACACAGGGACAACATGCAAACTCCAGTCAGAAGCTGCTTTCAGACATGCACTGATCTCCACAGTTCCTCAGTATTTTCTCCGGAGGAGGAACATGTGTGAACGCAAATGTCCAAGTGAGATGCTCTGCAGTTTCCACTGACTTTCACCACCTGGCCTCCAAGTATAATGTCTGTAAAAAATATCTCCTGGTGAAAAATGGTGACAGACACGTAGAAGACACCGACGGAGATGTCAAGAGAGGTTGTGGTGATAAGACCTGATACCGGTGTCTGTGTGTTTTCAAGAAGATCACGTGATCTCTGCGGCGTAGTTAATACGTCACTTCCTGCCTCTGTCGGCTGCACCCGGCTGCTCCACCCCTCACCTGAATAATGCAGAGGATCTGGTGCTGTTGTGAACGCGTCTGTGCAGAAAACCTCCCGTTGTGTTGTGCATGTGTGAAAGGAAAAGTCTGAGTAAACTCCACAGCCAATTCTCCAGATTTTACCCGCAGGTCATATCTGAAAACAGCTACAAAGACCCGGTCCAAACCGGGATTTGAACCGGAACCTTTTTGCCATTTTCTTGGGGGCCTGATCCAATTTGTCTCACAGGACGATTTTGGCCCAGAGGCCGGAGTTTGCTTTAAGAGTTTCTGCATCTTCAAATGACAGTATCAAAATGAATCCAATCAGAAAACAAAAAATTGCTAACAGTCTCAAAGTTTTTCACAGTGTGAGCACTTTTAAATCGACACCCAGGTGTATTGTGTTTCAGTTTGTTGTGTACTTTTGAAGAGCATTCTTTGCTGGCTGACAATCCACCGCGTGTGTCTGCCTCTAATTGGATAAGTGATCCAGCTTCAACGATGGGCTGTAGTTTCCGCACATTCTGTAAATCACACTGATGAAGCTCGTGTTGCTGAGTTGTACTTTTCACATTTGTCACCTTATTTTTAACGGGCACTCATGAGAGCAGCATCAGTCTTTTCATGTGACTCTTGCAAGAACACAAATAAGCAGATTTGCCAAAAATGTGGAACTATTCCTCTGACACCGTTGTGCAGAATTAGACTGCTTATTGGTTTGGGGATGTTGTGTGTCAAAACACCCTAAAGAGGAAAAGTCTGCTGATGCATGTTGGTTTATACAGCTTCAGTATAAACGTAAAAAAAAGTCCATATTTATTATAGGATTTTTAACAAGCCACTTCAGTGCCTGGAATTGATCTTTTCATGCAACCTCCCAATTTTCCACTTGTTAAAATGTAAAAAAAATCCCCTATGTTTTCCCTTATCTGGGTTCAGCGCAGACAATATCCCTGCTGGTGACATTTAATGTAAACACTGCAGCTCAAGCTGTCACAGTTCACTGCTGTGCGATGTGCAATTAGTAAACCTTTGAACGTGACTTAGCTGTTGCAAACAGATCTCTCGAAGGCGTCAGCTGCTCTCACAGGACCGCACAGCGACCTTGACAGGAAACAGCAATTTAGGCCATCCTCTGAACTGGCCCAATCCCAAGTATTAAATGTACCGATCCTTTCAAATCTTACTCCAGCAATTTCGGTCAGCAAACACGATTGATTTGAACTTTTACTCGCCAGAAATGCCACCACACAACACCACACCCTTTCAATAGACTAATGGTCCATGAGAGAGAGGAGGAATAAAAAAAAAAAAAGAAAAAGGACAAAACAACTGCTCTTTGAACTCTGCGGGAGGAAATAAAAGGAAAGATGTTGGAGCAAGGTGCATGCAGAGCTTAGCATGCATTCCCAGACTACACACAGACAAGACACGATTCCAGCAGGGACTTGAAGAGAAAATCCACCAGGAAATAGAATTCATGTAATAGATTCCTATGATCCTGATCAGCTCAGGCTTGACTTGTGGGGATGAACAAGTCTTTTCTAAAGCTAGAGACAACGGAGCCAAGACTCTTGTTAATGCATAAGGAGACAAATCCTGGGGCGGTTACATCCGGGATGAATGGAAGAGTGAATCTGAGGACGCCATTACAATACCCAGGGTTACAGAATATAGACACGGTCTCCGCTTTGTAACTGTTCGGACAACAATGAATTGGGACTCACATTTGGAATTAAAAGCCCTAAATACATCTGAGACAAAAACTGTCTATCTCTATCTCTCTTTATTATGATTATTATTATTATTATTAATATCTGAGTGTCAGGGAGGCAGCTTCAGGCTCTGTCAGATTAGAAACTTGCCGGTTTCTAGATTTAGAACAGAAGTGTCATGCAGCGTGTGTGGATTAAACCGTCAGATCAGAGGAGCTATAAGTGATCTCTGTTACGGTTCATCGTGTCGGCTCGCGACGGAACAACGAGAAAGCTGCAAATCCATAATTCTGTAATTACCTCGTATTTTGATTGAGAATCACACCGATGAAACATTCCTTGAGATTGTGAAGCTTGTAGACAACACTTTACTTATTTTAAGACCTCTTAAAGAATACTGGTTTGATGAGTCTTCATCATAAAATGGGGATAAAATAGCAGGGAGATGTTCATACTTGCTTCTCAAACAGTGAATCTGTGCAGCATGTTCATGTGTATCCCAGAGAGAGAATATCTTGAAATACAAAGACAATAGATATAGTCAGTGTTCCAGAAAGGACAAATCCATGGTGATTGGATATTTCATGCCCAATACTGTCAGAAATATTACTGATGTAGAGCAAAACAAAATAAAAAATTTTCATGGATTGTGTCACTCCTGTGTTATTTCTGTTTGTGATGAACATTTCCTCAGCTTGGTGTCACTGTCATGTTATGGGAGTCAATGATTGACATGTGTATTAAACCGGATCTGCTTTTTATGCTTATTTTTGTTGACAGTTTGATGAATATGTATCACAAAGTCAATCTGCATTAGCTGCTGGCAGTTCCTGTTTGCAAGCTGATGTGCTGACAACAATCAACTGAATTACTTGTGATACTGAAAAAACTGTTAAATGATGGTGACCCAAGATCTACTTTACAATTAAATGCTTTAATATCAAAATATGTTCTTAGTTTGTCACTCAATACATTTCACCTCACCTCAGAAGTCCATACTTTCCCAAAAAGATGCACAGCTTCAGAAACAGATGTAAAGAAATGATGAGAGATCTAAGAAAACCCCAAGATAGCTGGGCAGTGTAGAACATTATAAATGTTTCACTTTTTTAGAAAACGTAAAAAGGTAAATTCCTCAATTTGTTGGGGACTATTTTCAGCTTCGGATTAATACACATTCAGTGCTCTTCTACCATTTTTCAGCAGCGGGACTGCATATTTGTGACTTAAATAAACTACAGTGGCCATGTTCATTTACTCTGGTGCAACTGTGTGGCTCACTGATGACTGTTCAGTAGTTTTACTGAACACGGGTTCTTCATGGCAAAGATAAAATATTTAATGGGAGTATACCTCCACCAAATTTTATTTGCTATTACTAAAAGAATTACTGCACTGATTTCCAACATTTGGAGGAGGGGTGGGGCATAACCCAATGAAGAGCCCATTACACTGTGAAGCAGATCCAGATAATTGGATATTTTTTCACTTTCTTTAACATAGATAGTTACAATGAACAATAGAATAATTACAATATATATTTATTGAGTGATTTGTGTAGATATCAGCAGTGTATGTATGGAAAGCTCCCATTTGAAAGACTGAAGACAACTTTTAACATGTCACTCACATGCTATCGGTGCAGATAAATGTGAGGCCGCAGTAGCCAAGTGTGAAGCGTCACTTATTGGCTGAGTCATTAAAAAGTTCACTACAGGATTTATGGGTAGTGCAGAGTTTTCTCCATTGGCATTCAGAGCTGCCAAAAAGCGACACTGTTGAAGAAAAGAGGGGGCATTTGCAAGTGATAGGGTTGTTTGAGTCTGACGGATGTTGACATCGTCAGCTGTATTAGAGCAAGCAGAATCAGTGGAGAGGAGAAATGTAGAGAGGGAGGGAGAGGGGGGGGAACAGATGCAGCGCTGCAGTCGCACGCTCACCGGTACATGGGAGGTGGGCTTCCCTGGGCTTCGCAGCTGAACACCACCTCCCTGTTCCTCTCCAGCGTTTCCACAGGATACACGATGCTGCCGGGCTGCTTGCTGAAGGCGGGACTCTGCAGGACACTGGTCTCTGTAGGATGACAAGCAAAGACAACACAGCTGAGCACAAACCCAAGACAAAGAGCACGTTTGTGAAACAGCCAATTAGTCAGCGGCAGAGATTGGGTGAGGCTGTTTCCAAGAGCAAAACCACAAGCAGACACAACATATCAATTTAAATGGCCTGTCATGACGCCACAGCACCGAGGCTGCCGACTGATTTAAAGCGAGACGTGTCTTCACCACCTATTTAGACGGTAATTGGATATAGAGCCTGATTTGTGTTGAACAACTGTCTGGACAAACGCTTTCATTTACTTCTGTCAAGCTGCTTTTATTTGCGCATTTATATATTTATTTATTTGCCCAGCCATGGTGGGATTATGTGTCCAGGCAGAGGTGTAATCAGTTGGTTTCATGTGGTTAGAGCTGTTTGTTGTAAATGACACATCACAGGTCTCAGTTACTCCATTAAAGCAGCCAATAACACGGTGTGCTCATCGTGCATGGTACGAGGGAAGCTTATGAGACGAGGAACAAGCAACAGCTTATCACTGTTCAATTCTTTTCTTATTCTTTTAAGATAAAAAAAACAGAGAAGTCAATGCTACATGAATTCACTTTTCATGTGAAGGAGCCCAGGTTTTTGTGTTGACAGTTGTATCCCATTGGATTTTCTGTAGCAAATGTGAAATCTAAACCAAAACTATGTTTGTACTGTTCACGTCAGCCTATCAGTCAGGTTTAAGGGAATATTGTCACAACCTCCCCTTTGGATACCGAGATATGGCTTGAAAAGTGTTTTTTGCTGAATATTTGGATTATTCCAGGAGACATTTGTTACCTCTGCCAAGCAGGTTATGTTGTCACCTGTTGGTTGGTTTTGTTTGTGAGCAAAATGATGCCAAAAATACTGGATGGATTGACTGAAACTTAGTAGAAAGCTGTGCTGTGGATCAGGAAGGACAGCAGTACTGATGGTACAGTAGTCAAAGGAGTTTCAGGGGAAAAAAACATCATCATTGTCACAATACAACAAAGCTACAGATATAATGCAGACTTAAACAATGGTGCACGTGTCAGAACATACAGGCATAAAGACAGAACAGCAAAATGTTTACGTCATCTAACAAAATAAACTCACAATGTGGGAGGCTACAGGTTCATCGAGTTTGTCAAGTGTGAGGTAGTTTGTGGTGCTGTGTGTGAGGTGTCATCAGGGGACGTATTTATGCACTCTATGCACTGCAGGTATTAATACTGTGTGCGAGGTGGAGGATTAACACGATATGCAAAGGGAACAAGAGAAAAAGGAAAAATCAGATAATATGATCTGAGACGCTAATGAAAGAAAAGGGGACGATGTCCAATAAACCACAGTCAACTCTGGTGTTTATATTAAAAAAATCAAAATCAAAAGTTGCACAGTTTAGTCACACTTATATGGCACTTACATGTAGCACTTTGTACTTTGGCTTTTTTAATACTTGATTCTTGCTGTTCTGGGTTTGTACCCTCATGGTTAAATGCACCTATTTTAAGTCGATTTGGATGAAAGCGTCAGCTAAATGAAATGTAACAAAATATTCTTTATGGTTCAACTGTGCACACTGCAGACAAACTTATACAAAGGAATAAAATGAAATATGAATTTAATGTGACAATATGTTTGAATATTAGAAATATGATTTGGTCCTGTCTTGTGGTTCAGCAGGCCAGATATTCTTGGAGTCTAGATTATCCAAATTATAACTATATAACAATATTAAATTAGTGACAGGTGGTGTATGATTCAGCTGTGAAATGAGGGGATCAGATATTAATTAGTGAGATCATGAGGAACAGAGAAGGTCTCAACCTTCTATAGGAAAAAACCTGCCGTCTGACTGTACAGTGGATAATGAGCTGTATAGTCTTCACCCAGGCTGTGACGTACAGAGTCATGGTCTGAAAGTATGTGTCTGGATTTTCTTTGCTATTTTTATTCAAGAGCGTGGCCTTTCATTTCCCCAGCATTATTTCTTCATTTCACGTTCAGATTTGGTGAAGCCTCTCCCTCAAAACCCTGCCCTGTCTCTCAAACAGCTCCTGCTCGTGTGCAGATTGGCTCTGCTCCCGCTCCAAACTGTTAGCCTGCACTCAGACGCACCGTTTTTACACAAACGCATCTGTACCTCAGTTTGATTCCTTCCTCTCGTGCTCAGGCTGCTTCTGTGCGCTCGCTCCCGCTCTCAGATTTCTGCTCTCACTTTTGGATGTTTGTGAAATGACCCAGTCAAAATTTCGCAACCGATACAAATCCAGGTATAATGTTTACCACTGAAATCATTGCTGCCTCTTTGTGGATGTGGTCACTTTCCTTCGTACAGCGCTCCCTGCAGGTGGCTGTAGCATGGACTCAAGTGAGTATCTTATTAAAATGGTGCAGCTTACAACATGGTTCATCCATAATAAATAGTATGCCTTGCTTTCATGTCTCGATTACACTTAATTATGCAAACACTGCGACTTGGCAACTAACAACCAAATGAGCGCCAACATGTTATCTGCATTTCAGTGTTTATGAATTGGAAAATTACCAACAGTAAAAGTACCTTTGAATATGAATCCAATTGTTTCAGTTAATGCTACAGTGAGATCAAAGGAGATGATGATACACAGGCAGCTGCTCATCTCTTCTCTGGGCTTGTTAGGACTATGTAGAATAAAACATGTAAGATATGAACATGCAGCTTCATGCTATTCATGAGTTAGGACCGCACGGTGACCTCACTCCATTTGTTTCAATAACATGCGGGATTTACATAAATTATGTAACATGAAACTCCATTTACATCGATCAGCCACAACATTAAAACCGGTAACTGATTTTAATGTTGAGGCTGATGACTTGAAGCCGGATGATGACATTAATATATTATTACCAGGAAGCCCTCTAAGTATCCCTGATTGTCCAAGTGATGCAGAACTGTCGTCGTGGAGCTTCTCTTGTGAGAGTGGAGCAGAACCTCAGGTTGTATTAAAGTATCAAATTTTTATTAAATTTTATTAATTACAATAGGAAAAACGTTATTACAATAATATGCTGATCTATTACTACGTCTGCCAAGGAAGTTATATTTGTCAGCAGATTTACCCAATAAAAAGAAACATAACATTTTGGTGCGGATCCGGATCCAGTGATAAGTAATACAAATATCTCAGGGATCTTGATGAAAATCAATCAGGTGTGTTCAGGAGACCGATATGTATGCAATTTGGTGGAGATCAAAATATAAATGCGGATCTAGTGAATTTAAATGTTTTGTCCACTTGTGTTTGTTTGATAGTTTTAGCAGGATGATGCAAAAACTACGGATGGAGCCACGAAACATACTGAGATCTTGATGAAACAAAATCTGGCATATTCAGCCGCCGGATATTTCTGTGTGTGTAATTTGGTTTTGGCTGAATTGCAGGATTGTTGGGCATTGGTGGAGGGATGTGCTCTCATAGTACCACTCTAGTTTGTTTGTTTGTTAATTAGAAAGGTGATGTAAAAACTACTGGACAAATTATCAAAGGAACTTAGTGGAAGGATTGGGTATAGTTCAGGGAGGAACCTTTCAAGTGTTGGTGCAGATCCAGATTAGGAGGCAGATCCAGGATTTTTTTTTAACAATACGAGATAGGTTTTTTTTTTTTTGATTTTCGTTGAACTCATGGACCTTGAACAAATAAAATTGGGCATATTTAAGGGACTTATATTTATGTGTGTGCAATTTGGTGCACATCCAAATAAAGATCAAGTGACTTTAAATCTGGTTTCATAAGGGGACCGTTGGGCCTTGGCAGGGGAATGCACTCTATATAATTCTAGTTATTTTTCTTTTTGGTACTAGAAATATAATCATTGCACTTTTGCAGTAAAGTCTATAAAAAAAATCCCTTTAGAGAAACACCCAACATTTAAACATCTCATCTCCTCCAGCATCTTTAAAACCTGAGTTTAATCCTACACCTCACACACCTGTGTAAACCTTGGACTGCAGAACAGCTCCTGGTCTTAGAAACCAGATATCGGTAGCCTCAGGATGAAAGCTTCTAATGATTAAGTTGACCCCGTGACCCTTTATATAACACCAGTCTCATCTGAATTTCCTATTGACAAAGGCTTTGGTGCTTGACAAGCTCCTTCCACATCTAATGATAGGATTCCTATGAAATTTGCAGTTGATATTTAAGTCCCCCCTCAGGGAGGAAACCTCCCATTAAGATCCTCTGACCTTTTCTTTATCACCTCCATCAGACTAAAACTTCGACCTGCACACACTCGTTAAACTAAACACCAATCGGACGATCCTGCAAAACCTCGTTACAGGGTCTTTACTGATGCCTGGCAGTGGTGGATTCTACCTCCATGATGTGATTGCAACCATTTATTTTGTCTTCAAACCAGAGGTGGCAGACCTATGCATAGCTGTACAGAACGGCATGTACAGGGTAATGCATAATTCAATAGGCAATTCAAAGAAATGTCTCCCTGCACACATCACATTTTAAAACAACAGGGTATGTTTCCAATCCCTACGTAGAATTCAAACAGATTTTAGTTCGGGGGTAGACTATTCTTTTTTAAGTAAAACTGCACACAGGAGTTACATGTCTCACCTCTGACCTTCAATCTGCAAAAGTCTGGAGAGTGATATCTGCCTACCACTTCCACTAACGTCTGTCTGTATTTGGGTTGAATATCTCACGAAACGTTCATCTTATCCACCTCACACTTGGCATTTGTATTTATAATGACAGAGGGAAGTGCAGTGGCAAGTTTTGTGCGATGTTGACACACGTTACTTTCAATATTAATCAAAATTGAATAAACAGGCGACTAGCGCTCTGTAGCAGTCAATGGGGGCAGAACAGTGTTGCTATGTCCTCTGATAAACTACAGCAGTGGTCACCAACTGGGTCAAAATGGCCACCAGATCATTTTGATTATTTGATATTTTATTTCACCATATGTGACTGACAAACATTCACGGATGCTGCAGGTGCTGATCTTCGTCATGGCAACAACATTCATATAATCACTTCCTGTTTGTCAAATTGTCTTCGAAGTAAAAGCACAATGTCCGTTTTGTTGCTGAAATGCTTTATATCAAGCAGAATTACAAAGCTTTTATTTTGAAAAGTTGTGAAGTAGGGTCTGAAGATTGTGTCACTTGCTTAAGAGACCACTGAAATAGCTGATATTTAATGTAAAAAAAATATCAGCAGCTCTCTAAATCATTCAAACTTATATAAAAGCCACACACGTGACAGGGAATGAAGCACAATCAGTTTCAAAACATTGACTATAAAGTATTCATTGCAGATAAACCAGGGAGGATGAACGCAAAGTTTTCTAACTTCACTCCTTTATTGTAGAAGTGTTTGAGGAGGACTCACTAATGATAAGGAATAATTCTGAAGTAGCTCTGGAGCTTTAACACAGGACAAGAGAAAAGGCAGATTTAGAACGGGCACTGCACTAGTTATAACAAAAACAAGTTTGCAATGCACATAATTTTAAGTAGATCATTTATATTTTAAATTGTGATGATGACTACAAGTGCTCGGTGTAGAAAGAGCAGAATGCTGCTTAGTTTTACTCAGAGAAGCCTTTCCGCCATTTACCAACATCCCTTTCAAAAAGAGGATTTAAAACAATACAGCGACACGCTCGCTCATCTTTCTCCCTTCTAATTATTTCTGGCATGAGTGAGTTGTTTCCCGATCATCCACTAGAAATCACTCAGGTCCTTCAAGGACACGATGAGCCTTATCTGGCAAACAACTTCTCAATATTTTGGCTACAAACAGCCTAGTGTATCTGCTGTAACCTCGTATATTCTTGGGCAAAATAAATTGCCTGTGTGTTCATTGCCAACAGGCAACACTGCTCCATTTGCAGCAGGAAGATAATACTGACTGTCCCACAACAGCCAGCGTACGGTTGTGTAGAATAGTCTTTTTTTGGGACTGCAATTTAGAGCGAGTCAAGAGCTTTTCTACTGTGATGCACTTAACAAACCATGTTGTGTATCTGCCATCAACTGGAATTACAAGAATAATTTAAACCTTAAGAAGTAGGAAGAGGCAGAGAATGTTGCATTTTTATAATGTTTCTCTGTATTATCTGTTGTTACTCACTAATACATGAATGAATGTGGAAGTGAGGTCCAAAATGAATAAATAAAGAAATATAAATATAAAAAAAGAAATGCAGCTGTGAAAACCCCCCGGCAAGCGACAATGTCTCCATTAATCCACACCTGTCAGAATAAAACACAATGCTTTGTGTCAGCTGATAAAGTGACTGAAATTTCACATCACTCAATTTGATATCCCGTGAAGATTAATATGTTTATTACTCATAAATCATCAGAGCTATTTTCAGTGGTACTGGTGTGAAACTATCTGTGAAATCATCTGCACAGATATGGCAGCAGCACTGCTTTTTGTGGTTATTTGCCAAATTGAAAACGTCATGCGCTAAATAAACAGATGCAGTATATATATCCTCATACACATGCAGTTTTTTACCATTACACACATTTATCTTAATCCAGCAGTCCTATTGGGCATTATCCTCCCTATTGCTCTCGTTGGTGCCATGCCATGCCTCACGGAGTAACAGCAGTAAATATGCTGGCTGCATACGCTGTGGGGATACAATGCACCTACTATCTGTTTGGTTCCTAAAAAACCTGCATTTGGATTCAATTTAGAAATTGGTGTGGCTTTTAATGGAAGTTAAAAAATCGATTCTTACCTTCTTAAATCTGAAAAGAGCCTCTCTCATGTCATTGTGCATGTGTTTTTGATATGATACTATCTCATCCAAGGAGAACAGTGCAAGTCAAGTAGTGACCTAGAATGACCTGTTTACGTTGAATTGACACAGTATGACAGGAGCAACAAAGACATTTTAGAGGTGTTATTTTAGCGTTAAAAAAGTCCATGCAGGGAGGAGGTCAGTGTGAAGTGACAGCCATTTTCAACATTCAACGTTCATTGTGTTTACATGCTATTATACATATTAACATGAAACAGTTACCCCTCTCATGCATCTCACAAACTCTTGCTTTGTTTGCTGTCAGACCGCTGCACACTCACTCTCTTTGTCTCTCTCTCAACTTTGCCTGTTCACACAGTCAGTCTGGCACTGCGTTACATTGGAGCTACAACATATAAGGTTTGTACAATGTGTGTGCAGCTAACCCTAGCTTCGTTCCAGTTCTTTGTGAACACAACTTACGGTTTATCATGTCCTAGTGCTGAACAGAGCAGAACTGGGTCAGCATTGAAAACCTAACCCTGCGTTTCTCTATTGTTCAGGTACTGTTACCAGGCCTCCCAGTCGGCCTCGCACACCTGCGACAGGCTGTGCCCTCTCTCACTGCTGCAGCCCGATTCATCTGCATGTGACTCTGTGGGAGAACAGGTCTTCCCACAGCACCAGGTTACTGCCACAGGGGATACCTCCAGTGCTCTGGAAATTGGCTGTTGCCTACGTTATGGTGACATTCAGGGATTTTTAAATTTTAAATGGGATGAAAAAATATGTACAGAAGTAGGAGCAGTCTTTGATCTCGTCACTCCTCACTTTTACTTCTGCCGCTCTGAGAATTCTCTCTCTCATTTAAATGTGTTGCGTTCGACTTCTGAAACATTAACAAGGTGCAAAAATCTCTGTGTCAGTGACTTCATTTCACAGAGGAAAAACTTTGTTTTGCAAACTATCCACTTTAGTGTGGACGAGGCATCAGCCCTCTCATCTCAACTATCAACACTCCGGTTTCGACAGAGTGAACACACCTGTGTCTTCTTTGTGTGTGTGTGTGTGTGTGTGTGTGTGTGTGTGTGAGCCGTATGTAAAAGAGCTGATTTGTACTGCATTCAGCACGGTTTGGATCACACTTCACATTCAGTCCTCAAAGTACACACTACATAGTATAGTAGTTTTGAGTTACAAAGGTAGCACGCTGTCCCCAAACTGCTTCCAGTTGACGGGAGACTAATAACTGAAGCTGAGTGATTAAATCTCAATTATAAAACAAAAAATTAATCAAATACAGATTCAGTTTTGAAATGCAGAGTATGGTATAATTAAAATGTATCCCTATTATTATTGGATCACATCATGTACTATCCAGCTCATTAATCTCCTTACAAATCTGTTTCTTTATTTATTTGTTAGTTTTAATTCCTTAGACCTTTACTCAGACTCAGATCTGTCCGTACTTGGACCTAGATTTGGTTTTGACTGCTGCCCTGACAACAAAAAAACTGATTTCCTCCTTAAATATAGTATAAGAACTTAAAGAAAATACATATGGAAAATACCAGGAATTGTTTTTAATTGAAAACAAAAAATCTTTGTGCTGAACTCAAAGATTGCGAGAAGTAATCAAAAAGGGAATCTTGATAGTGTGGGGTAACATCATTTCATTTTCCTACGGAGCTGTTTAAGGGACACGACTTCATACACTTCCATGTTGTGTGGTTAAAGTGCATCATTCTAACCATGATGTCCAAAAGAATCTGTGTCACAAATATTGCCCTCCAACCCCCCGGTGCTCATAGAGCCCCACTGCTTTGCTCTCTGCTCCAGCCCTGTGCGTACCGGGTCTCTGAAGCTAATCCACTAAGGGCTGGCAGGTTTTAATGTCGCCACAGTTCCACAATCAAACAGCTACTCAGATGATATCAGCAGCGATCTTCTAAGAGCGGGAGGGAAGATATTTTTGGACAGACTACGCTCTCTCTTGCTTGAGCCATAAAGGAGCCGACTAACGGCCCGAGAACGGTTCTAACTTGGCCGTCCTGAACCCTCTTCATGCTCTGACTCTGACCTGTTTGGAAAAGTTTTGTTTCTAACTTGGAACCACAACAGAACACCCACAGAGATAAGGCACAAACTATTCTGGTACAAGAAAAAAAAATTTCAGGACGTCCAAGTTAAAAGTTCATCATGTGTGAAATGTGAATCTGGGTTGGATGTGTTTTTATTGTTGGCTAAGTTTCCCCATAACTGTGGTCAGTGGGTCTGAATGGAAGCATTGTCACATTTGGGCCGAGGGGGTTTGACCGAGAAGAAAGAAAATGCTTTATTTTGTATTTGTACATTTCGATTAGCAGCTCTTTTCTTTAATTTTCAGAAATCTGTATTTAGCATTACAGAGACAAGATGAATGTATTTCATTATTCCTGCAGCAGAGTGAAATACAATGGAAAAATAAACTCCTGACTCATGGCTTCTGGTCTAATCCCTGTAAGTACTGTTTGTGCTTTGGAACATAATACGAAATGACAGACTTTTTGTTTGTTTTGTCCACCACCATGCCAACACTATTAGGCATGCTGTAAATTTATTGTGCATGGTTAGTGAACAGCATGGCACTCTAATGTGGCCATTTTAAAGCCTTGCTGCACAGCCTGCAGTGCAAACACTAAGCCCTTCAAAGTTACAGGTAAACTGCACCAACATATTGTACATGAAGAGGTTTGTTGAGACAGAAATAAATCCAATTTTCTCCTTCCATCTCCCTCTAATTACAATGCATCTGAGCAGAATAATTGCACTGATGTTTTTTTTTTTCCCCCACTCAGTCAGACACCTAGTCGCGGCCCTCACTAGGGTGACTATATTCCCCAGGGAAGTGACAAATGAGTGTACAAGCCTTAGCAAGTATGATGCAACACCTGTATAGCATCCAGGGAGCGACGCCGAGCATGAAACGGCCTCACCTCCACAACAAGTCACTGCACATTGATAACCGAGCCTCTAACCCTAACTCACAGCAGCTCCACCTGTGCCCCCAGGGTGCTGTGCTTTAACCCTGATCTCACCCAGCAGCTAACCATAACCTCTAAGATTACTGCTGTTTGCATTGCTTAGCATTCAGACTGAAATTAAGCTCGCACAGCTCTGGCCAAGAGTGACACAATCTGTGAAATAAAACCAGAGGAGTTTAGGTGATACCATCAGGCAGATTTTTATTTTATCAAATTTTTTATTTGGACAAAGAAGGCAGCTATCTGGGGTTGTCGGGAGACTGATGTTACCGGCCCCAGTCTGAACTATAAAACCCTCAAAATGTGAAACTAATCACCTCTGGGTTCTGTTCATATTGGATGAAGAAGACACACTGTGATTATTTACCATGCAGGTGAAAGAGTGGTATCAGTCTTCAAAAAACAGCAAAATGTCAGACTATTCACTTCTGGTTTGGGAAACTATGATATTGTAGCTAAAATAAAAAAACTACTTGGATAAAGTTAGAAAATCACAACACTGACTGTCAGTAGGAAATGGGAGCAAACAGCACTCTCCAGTATCAAAGTGTAATGATTTGATGACCCATCCTTCCACCCAGACTTTTTCTCTCTGTAACAGAGTCACAGTACTCCCTTCTTTGCTGCAGACAAACCAATGTCATAAACCCTGCAGTTCTTTGTCACCCAGTGTTAAGCTTTCTTGTTTTGGGGGCATTTGCAAAATAACTGATGCTGTTGTTTTCCCTCTGGCAGTGGAAAAGGGGTTAGGGTTGGGGTTGGAGCGGCCACTGCAAAAGATACATCTTATTTGAATTTCAGTCCTTAAAAAAGAAGAATGAGTTAAAATATGATGCACTCTGTGTTCAATATATTTAAGTAGGTCTTTATTATGTTAACATTCATTTAATGCTGATTCCGTTAATTTTTTAAGAGAAATTGTTTGGCAGCATGCAGAGTTTGTAATGTCTGTGCGTTGCAGTTCAATCTCAATGATATAGATATCTTTTTTTACACTGTAAAAGAAATTGATAACTGTGTACATATACCTTTAGTTTATCGCAGTAGACTCAGGTTGGTTGTGGCAAAACTATGGATACCTACTGTCTGCAAGATAGCTTGGCATTCTGAGGGTCATTCTCTACTAAACTACTTCCCTTTATCTTCAGTTATAGGGAAGTAAAAGTAATTCTGAGACCCGTATTCCTTTATATCTGCCTTACTTAAATCTAAGTTATTATGTTCTTTAAAGTCTTAAATTTAACTTGTGGAAACCTGCAGAAACCTTGTGCTACTTCTCTCCGGCATGGATGATGTTCATAGGATGCACATTGTGTCTTCTCTTGGTGGAAATCGTTATCGATACCGACAAATCGTATGTCTAGTTTTATGGTTGCAGGCAGAGACTCTTAATGAGTTACCCTGCATATAGAGTCCCATTAGAGGCCAAGGCCCGCATGGAGCAGGAGTGTGTGTTCAATCAGATAGCAGCTTGTGGCCTATCTGATAATCAGATAATTGGGGAGAGTTTGAATTGGCTTGCATAATGCACTGGAATAGTCACACACAGACTGATTTCACAGATATTGCCTCTACCACGGTGGGATCTTGAGATTTAATAAATGCTGACATGATTGCAATGAAAGGACATTTTAATTAAACTTCACATCTTTAGCAGTATGATTAACATTGAGCCCGTGAGGACGCGGGTAGCAAACCCCTCCAGCTCACCCGCTCTCCTCTGTCCCGACACTTTTTTTCCAGCCACTCAATTAGAATTGCAGTCTCGTTACAAAACCCTACGAGCTGTTGCAAAACTTAAAGAATGGTGTGGGATGTACAGTCTCAGTTGTTCGGCACCTTCAAAGTGACGCTCGCATAAATCATTAATTTCTTTGGGTTGCATGGGAGTGAGGCGGCGTCACAAGATTGGCTTTGAAATGGCAAACCCATCCGCACACGCTCGTGGCAAACACTTTGGTGCCTACAACAGCACGGTGATCTTGACTGATTTTACTCCAAACGCCATGAATAAAACATGTGTTGATATGCATATCAAAAGGCAGAGTTGACAAAGCAAAACAGAGACAAACAAAGATGTAGGGGCAGCGGAGAGAGGAGAGGAGGGAGCTTTCCCTTGAACCTGCTTTGAATCCCTAACACAGCCAATTAGCAGGGGCTCGGCTCGGAGGCCATCTGGGGATGCCCCCCCTCTTCATCTTGACATAATTGCTCCTCCTGAGGAAGAGCAGGTGAGTGCACCTAGAGACGCCTGCTCCAGGTTAGCTAGACATGCTCTTCAATTTCATGGGCTGCGGCTGAGCTCTCACTAATACTGTCATCAGGCAGATCTCTACTCTAATGAAAGCTTAATAGGCCGGAGAGCAGTGTTAAAAATGATGAAAACCTCAGTGAATCAAATAGTTTAAATTGCAGAGTTCCGAGGTCATGTTATGAGGTACAAATTTGCTAAAAATGTGACCAGCTTTTTTTCCGCTGTGATGCAGTTGCCTGCTTAGGCAGCGCTGCAGATTAGATGATCAAACCCACCTCACAGGGCAATCTACTCCTAATCAGCACATAATGAAGTGGGGACAGCTGGGCCGGTTTGGAGGTGTGCACGGCCGCAGACTTGGGGGCAAAGGGCCACGGAGTCTGCCTAGCAGCATGGCTCAGCTGGCCTGGCACCGGTGGGCTCACCGCAGGCTGCTCACTCAGTTAAATGACAAAGGTCAATGTTCATCCCGTCACTGTGAAATGGCCCGGAGAGATCGGGGCAGCACTACCAGAAAAGTCCTTGACATTACAGTATGAGGCCATCTGACATGCACGTCAACCTAAGGAATGCCCTTCATGGGCATTGGGCATGGAGACACATTAGGAGTGCATCATTCTGGATGGCAGTTATTGCAACATCCAGGGGCACTGCTGCGGTGACAGATGCTACACACAGGATTTAGTTAGTCAACAAAGTTAGAGCACATAACAGATAGAAGAGAACATGTTTATCAGCGAGCATCAGTCACACTGAATGGTTATCACTATAACTAAGGTTAGTTCCAGCTGATTTTAGCAGTTACTTCTCATACTAGTTTCAAACTGCTGGATTATGAGAGATAAATATATTGAATGAACCGTTGGTATGAATTCATTTTGTTTGAATGATACTGCAGTATTTGACATTTTTGAAATTCTCTTCCCATCTTCCACAGTAACTGATTTTCTTTTATTTCATGACATTTTCAAACTTAATTTGTGGAATCTAAACGTCCCTGAGACACGTCATCCATCACAGCAAACACCCTGTCGGCTTTTGCTGGTTAAATTATGATTGTTGGGTGATGGCCGTTGAAAATGCGGAATGATTTGAAAAGTCTTCACAGCGTTACCACACAACAATAATCTCATATAAATAAAAAGCTGACATCATATTCAAAGTGATGGATCACCGACAGTGTCTTCAGATAATTTTTTTCATTATTTCTATACCACAGCCTGCAGAACTGAGAGGAAACTAGTGGTGGAAGAAAAGGTGTAAAAAGACACTCAGATATGTAAAATATTTGGCAGGACTCACTGCATATGGGACTTGGAGTGAATGTCCTTTACGTGACATTGTCCTCTTTGAGACGTCTGGGTGGCTGACACCTTCACTGAGCCTGCCAGCAGTGAGCTAATCGTGACTCAGGTCCACTCAGGCATTTAGCAGCCAAACGTGTGGGGCTGTGCCATGTTTCTACCGGAGACATATTTTACCATTTTCTATTTGTATTCGTTTGATGACAAAGTGTATCTTAACAGTTACATTGTTAAATCAATTGTAAAATTAGCTATTGCTTAGAAGCCTATTAGCTGCTAGGTGGTAAGGGGAGGCAAACAAGAAATGACTTAAATGAGTGAATCGGAAGCTGCAGGGATGTTGGACATACCGTTTGCCCCTCAGTGTAAATTGTGGCCCCTTTACGGCCCCCGATCCTAGATCTCTCTCGTCTACACAAGTTAACAGCTTCAGCGCAGCTACGAAAATCTGCAGAAAGTGTTTAATTTGTCCCATATGATGAATATGAAACATGTTTTATTTGTGAGGTAATAATTAAGAAAAAAAACTTTAACCAAGAGGCCACTTTATTCCACCGGCAGAGTTTAATGCAGCCCAATACATGCACTCTGCTTCTACTTTTACCAAGCACATGCTCACTTTTTGTTGACACCATGAGAGTAATGCGAATTGAGCAATAGCTTATTATTGCAGTTTGTGGTGACTTTGTACTGGACTGCATTATGTTCAGAGTTTTCACTGCTGTTTGAATGCCTCCCTCATGTGCATTAGAAGCACCCCTGAAACAAACCAGACCATTATAAGCTTTGCAGAAGGTAGATTTTATGGCAGAGATATTATATTGGATTGCATTCCAGTGTGCAGATGTACATTCTATTCTATTACCACTAGTTATTGCTGCCAAGTTTCCGAACACTTACTTTAGCCAACACTTTATGCAGCAGTACAGTATACTGATGTATTTATCCCTCAGTGTGGGCCAGCAGGGCTTGCAGCAAGTGTAACTCTTCCATCAAGAAGGGATTATAATGATAGATCACTGGCTGAGGAAACGAGGCACAGTGCCACATGGCTAATTGTGAAGTGGAAATGAAGCTGATTAACTACTGGGCGACTTAAGGCACCAACAGACTGTGGGATTCTGTAATCTTACAAGTTTACTGTAAACTACACTCTGCATGTAGAGGGATCTCATAAACTTGGTGCAACATCAAGTTTGAGGTAAGTAGACTCTATGATGACAACACCGACTGAAGCTAAGGCTGTGACGCAAGTCGACAAGACTTAAATATCATTGGTGGGCATCATTCATGTGCGCCACCGTAGAAATAATCAATCCAGCTAAGCAAGAATTAACCTCTTGAAAGAGTGGCATAAAATAACAAATCCAAAGAGGAGGATGAGGAAGAGAATCTGGACTCAATCAAGGCAAGAGAAAGGAGGCCTGATTAATTTAGTGTGTTATTCCAGTCCACATTCTTATGGTATGTAGCAGCAGTCACATTGTAGAATAGTCGTCCTAAAGTTCTGGCAATGTCAGAATTTTGTCTCAGACGCCAACCAATCATAAGATATCTCTCACACTGCTTATCTTTCAGGTTGGTCGACATTTATTTTTCACCTCCTAAACAGTAAAGAATGAAGATAAGCAAAAATTGTGCGCTTGCAATAGTTGCATTTATGTGTAAGATTCTGAACATAGTCATGACCAGACAAAGGAGCTGACATTTCATACTAGTACTTAGTAGAATAGCATTTTATTAGGTGTTTAATAATGCTTCCCACATTAATTCATTCCATACATTTTTTTGTAATGCTAATGTTAGTCATTTTACAAGTTAACACCAGTTTCATCTGCCTCTGCTTGTTTCACATGTGCAACAAATAATATTAACTATGTCTCTTGTTCCATTTAAGTGACATAGTAAGCCAATGATCCAGAATGCATCATGCAGCCTTTATAAATCCCACTAACATATTCAAACACCTTTGTCTTCCTGTCCATGTATTTTACGTGTTTATCCAATTGACTTTAAACTTGGTGATATTCTACAGAGACCCTTGGAAGTGCAGTGTTTAGTGTGAAAGGGTTTGGATGAATCCAATCCTTACCCCACCATGTCTGCCATGAAACGGTCTACTCTTCTATCTCTCTTTACTTCAGTGTGAGCTTTCCATTATTTGAATTTCACTGTAAATTTGACACAAATTACATTACTGCAGAATAAAATGTTCAACGCAAACACAAATAATAACTGAGCACACTGGCAGACGAGGGACTCTTTGATATGCTAAAGAGGACCATCTGTTGCCATCAATAACTTAATGCTTTGAGTAAAATCGCACTATCTGACTTCATTACTTTCAAAGCAGGTTTTGAAGAACAGGCAATGATTCCCCCTCTCGCTCATAACCCTTCCCCAACACAAACAGGAAGCGACTGCCTGTTACTGAACCTGTACTTTCACATTTTTTATATCACAGCAGATAGCTCCCATCTTTGTGGGAGCCCAGCGGAAGTGTGAATCATGGTGTTGTGCATGGATTCAACCCCGGAGTTTATCTTATCAAATGTGCAGCCGTTTCATAATTTGCTTTCGGGCCAAATGGAGCAGCATTCTCACTGCACGCCTGAGCAAAAGCTGCCATAACACCTCCAAAGAGATCGCTGTAATGAAATGTTGTCATTAGGCCTAGTTATCTATCCGTCTGTACCAATAACTCACTTCAGTTCTATTAGCATAGGGGTAATCATGGTCTAACATTAAAAAAAAAACTATTACAACACAAATATTCTTAAATTAATCATTTAATTTGAGTTGTTTTAGGTTTTTAGTTGACAAATGTGTGTGAAAACAGTTCTTTTTTTATCATGTAACACCAGTTTGTCCTTTGCCAGGATGCATGCAATCTCACTGTAGATCACTCCAGGCCAGGATGACGGGGGCCATGTACTTGAGGAATATGCATGCATGGATAAATGTGACCGCAGGACATGGTTGTACTCTACAGGAATGTGCATTTTTCACATTTGCACTTGTTACATACAGCTGCTGTTTGCAGAGTTGTCCTTCGTTGGACTGAGCTGTAGACCTGTGTACTGCACTGGGTAATCTTCAATATCCTTGTGTAGTAAAAGTGTTTTTACAACTTGAAAAATGTATGGTGCAGTCCACAATGTAGGATTTTACTACTGTGTTGCATATGTATGTACAGTTGCCTTCGTACAATGCAGTGTATTATCTGGATAGTTGTATTCTTTTACTGCCCTTCAGGGACAAATATGTTGAAAAGAATTAAATGAATAAATCTAAACAGATATTTTCATGATAACAAGAGTGCGTGCAGTTCTACTGCAGCTTGGAAACTTGATCACACGACTGGGAACAAGATTCCCCGTCTTGTATGTAGCATATGAGCGATAATAAAAAATGGTTGTAACCTTGTTTTTAAATGTCAGCATTGTGCAGCCCTTTGCCATAAGTTCAGCAGTTTGTCCTATTTTCCTATTTGCGATGGAAGTCGGCTTGCAGTGGTCAAAAGCGCACTGTGTCGTGCTCAGGGCAGGCGATGACTCACTTAGTGAATCCAGTCTTGGGGTGACACATGGCTAAATGGCTGCACAGCCCCCCCAGCTATGTGTCTGTCACTGACTAGAGCTGCTGCTAAGCTGCTCACTGAGCATTTTCAGATGAATACTTGCATTGGTTGCACTTCTGACACAGTCGCAGGATAGTTGTGAAATGCTGGAACACGCTTTACGAGCTGGGGTCACAAATAATGCGAAGAATCCGACAATAACTGGACGTACAATTTTGACATGTTTTTCATGTTATAAATGTGGATGATTGTAAAATAAACATGATTCAGATTGGTTTTGGCTTAAACGTGTAGGTTGGGACAGACTGATTGAAAGGCTGTGCTAGTATATTGGCTAATATGAGCTCATCGCAGATATATACATCACATCTGAATTACAGTCACTAGAAATTGCAGAAAGGCCAAACAATTGTACTTTTTTCAATCCTTAGATATTTTGGTCACATTAACACAAAAAAGACTAAAATCAAATAGTTTTTCAGAAAATTACTTTTGCTCGACATTTCATCACAGATATATACTGATATCAGAATCTGCCCTGTCATCCCTAATGCTATTAGAGGCCCCTTAAACTTAAGAGTTGAGTTTGGGTCAAACAAAAGTAACTATCAACAGTTACCTACTCTACCACACTGATATGTGTACCACATCCGTATTAGAAAATTGAAACCAGGCTTATCGTTTGGTTGAATGGCAACTTTTCAGCTGTAATCATGTTTGTGATGTTAATGATTTTCATGTAACAAATTCTCAGTCTGATTATTTCCAAGGCAGGTTCTCTGACAGCAGCGGAGATGTAGTCATACTAGTCGCTCTCCAAATAGTAACTTGATCCTAAGTAAGTGCTAAATTTTAGATCTCTCCCCTCTTTATGTGGGAAGATGACAGTGAAACAGTATTATACTGTCACACCTAAACAAAACCTTCCCTCACTACAGTCATTTTTAATGTGTTAAAATAGAGTAGAATTAAACCGCCCCTGCTTTGTATAGCTCCAGCTTACTGTAACCTGGTTACCATTTACCTACAATCGTCCGATGTTAAATCAGGTCGATCAGTTTATCTGTGTGTGCTACTGTGATCTATTTTATTGTGTGGTCTTTGTCAGGAAATCATCTAAAAATAACATGTGCAGTAATCCAAAATGTGCTTAAACTGACAGGCAAGGGTTACAAATAAGAGGATATCAGTTTCTTCTATTCATCTCCCTGCTCCCACTCTCCAGCTGGTATTCACAGCAGAGCTGCTTTGGTCTGTCAAAGAGCACTTTTTGTGCTGACAAGTGAAATCTAAAAAAAAAAAAAAAATAACCCACAAAAGAAAATCCCTGGTCCAATTTAGGTGACAGTATATGAATTTATACATTGTGGCATAAATAAAAAGCACAAGTTGGGTGGAGAAGCACTTAATTGAGTCCACTTATTCATCAACACAATTTAGCTTTCACATACACAAGCTGCATTTAAAATGGAAGCAGAAGATAGCCCATCTTCTGAGGGAACGGAGGAAATATGTTGTGTTTCTGAGCCTCTTTGTGGAATTAATTAGAGATGGTGTCCTCTGTGATACACAAGGCTCTGCTCAGCTCTGGAACAGATACAGCAGATACAAAACATGAACCTTGAAGAAACTGTGTATGTGCATGTATGTGTGTGTGTGAGGAGAGGGGGGGGGGGGGCTGTATCTGAACAAACCTGCAAGGATGTAATGTATTCATAAATGGTTCAAGGTGACGAGAGAGGAGGATCTCTGCATGGATCTCTCGTGCTTCCTCTAAACTATCAGAATAGATAGTTCTGTCACAGCACATAAGTAGTTCACTGGGCTGGAAATATTCATTTTCTATAGTCAGGACACTGATATATGGAATGTGTTTTAACAGCAACGGTCCAATTCACACCCACTGGTCTTGTAAAAGCAGAGCGAATAAAAACCAAACCTAATAGGATAATAATGGAGTTGAAAAGAAATAAACTGCAGTTACTTTGTCACGGTCTTAGTTTAGAAAGAACATTATTTACCCTGAATTATAAAATCATTAAACTCTTATTGTTTTTCTCTTAGATGATGGGAACTTTTAATTCAAAGTAAACTATTGGGATTTCGGATTCAGGCTCAGAACACCATGTAGTTCCACACGTCACAAACTAAATGGGCCTTTTCTCCCAGCATTTTAATGAACTAGTGCAGTGCCAGTTGTTAACCTGCCTGTTTGGAATGGGCTGTTTGTTCGGCCTGTGGTGAGGCTGGTTGCAGCTTTCTTTCTGAAGCTCTAAACTCTCCATTGTTGTGAACGTGCTGCTGTAACGATTGACATTGTTATTTACGAGGGCTGTCACTTTTTAGTCCAAATTTGAGCATTCATTCGAACGTGGGGGTAAAAGTTCATTTTCCAGCTGGAATCACCTGATCTCTGATTTCAAAATATACAGTCTAGAAGCACATCGCACAGTCTGAAGTATTTTGCCACACGATCCAGCAAAAGGTGACCACTATCAGCGCCACGCCAGCTTGACCTATCATTAACCTAAGCCATTAACGTCATTTTGTTTCGATATGAAACGGGAGGACGCTAGCAAGCAAAGCCATCCTGAGCAGACAATCATGACACCAAAGCAACATGAATAAACATAGGTGAAGCTGTTTGTCGACTTTGTACCATGCAAGCTGTGGGCTCACCTGCTGTCCACACACAATTTGTCACGACATGCAATTTGTTCGAATAACTTGATTTTCAGAAAGACTTACAGCCCCATCTGTTGATGGTTCCCTACAGAGCACTGGTCGTCCGTTTATTCAGATGTATTAATATTGAACATATAACGTATCCAAATTCCACTGAATTTGACATTGCACTTCCTCTGGCCCTTAAAAACACACACGCCAAGTGTGAAGTGTCAAGTGGAATAATTAGATAGACGAGCATGTAACAGGAACACCAAGTTATTTTTCTTTCTCAAATATGCTTGAACATATTTGTATCCTCATGTAAAAAGTTGATTCCAGTATGACTAATAGTATGATTATAAATATGCAATATAACCAACAGAATTTTCTTTTCTCCCATCTCCATGACCTACTTTTGCTTACCATAATAATTAACTGTAAAATGATTCTGATTAGTGATATTTCACTTCTTGTTTGTATTTTGACAGCCCTCCCCGCTTTTCACTTTTAATCAGACTCAATAATCAGCAGCAATATTCAAATCATCATGTATGATTTATTTATTCAATAACTTAGTTATTAATGTTTTTTCCCGTTATCTATAAGGGGGAGAGTGTTGTTCGGCACAGCCAGCCTGTGACATACATATTGCAGGTGACCAAGATGCACAACATATAACAGAACCCTTCAAATTGCCATGGTTGGAGTCATTAAGCGTTTACAGAGGCCCCAGACAGTGGCAGGCTGTGTTACTGACACAGATGGAAACATGAGGAGCTCTGTCCAACTGCAAGGACGACTCTCATGTGACGGAACAATACAATGAGTAGGCTACATCCATGTGTGGGCTGTCTGAAGGTCTTGGTCGAGAACAGATAATGTAATGGCCCTCAGATGAATACAATCAATGCTTGGCTCTCGATCGTAGACAATAAGGGATACAACTTCGGGCAGCGTGTGGCTGCTCACTCTGACTGCCGAGGTTCTGCAATACCCATCAATAAGATTCCTTCCAACCCAATTTTTCTTCCAGTGCTCCACAAATTGAAAAATGACACTTGAAAAGACGTCAACATTGTCTTTACAGAAACAATGTCCTGTTTACTTGGAATAATCCTCAGACCTCTCTGTCAATTGCTTTAATTGGCACAGCTTTGTACCGCTGAAACAGTACAAATAAGACTCTATAGTGAGGTCTGTGGATTAAACTCAGAAACCGGGACACTGTTCGGGGAAAAGACTGTTGCTGTAGAGCTTTCCAAATGTTGTTTATTTCAAATGTAATTTTGCAGTGTTTTGAGCATCACAAATGAATTCCCTTCAGCTCCATTGTGTTGAGGAGGGCGACTGAAAACAGGTTGGAGAACGCTCACTTTTCTCTGCAAATTACTTTCAAAAGCATTATCATAATGTTTTTGTCAGGTAGAAAATAAACTAAACTCTTATTGTGTTAGCTGTGAAAGATGTACTATACCAGATTTAACAAAATACATAAAATACAAATATATAAAGTGAAGTTAATATTATCCTGCTGGAGAAGCTTAACTTTATGTTAAACCATGTAATATAATGTATCCTTTGGATTTAGACCCAAGACATAAACCTCACATGTGTTGTGGGTGACTATGTTTAATCTAATACTGACTTCTAAACCTATTCATAGAATGGCCTATAATAAGAACGATAGTTAATGATAATAAAATCCACCATAAACGCTACAACATCAGGTTCCAAAACGCTTAGTATCAAGTTGGATACTAATTCATTTTCTTCCACATCTTGCTCACCATAAAATGCTGATAATAGCTGCAAACTGCTTTATAACAGACTAAAGACCAATCTGCTCAGTAATACTTGAACATTTAACTTTGCAGCTCCTTGGCTTTCTGGGGTAAATCTGTTTATTTTATTTGTAGCATATTTCTATCCATACATTAACAACACTGTGTGCCGTTACTCTCTTATTTTGAAAAGTAGTTAAATCAACAGCAAAACACAGAGCCTATTTGGTCTTTCTAATTTTGTTGCAGAATAAGAAGTGATGGACCCTATACTCTCTTCTTATAGGCTCACAGATCTGGGGTCTAAATTAATGAGATTTGCTGGCGGACCCTCTTTGTAGGTGGATATCTCACTATCTGCATGAATAACAGTACTTGTATGTAGTGTGAACACAATTTTTCTTTTTATGCATTTGGGTGAACTCATCTTTTAAAACCTATGGGTGATATTATGTATCCAATGTAGCATTTTTACATGTTTAAGTTGATATAAGTTTGTATTCATTATTCATATTTAGACCTATGAATACCAATACCTATTATCATTAACCATCATGATGTTATTGGATTTAGGACTGTCTCTTCTGTGCAAATACAATCTGGAATGCAATCCCTCTAATTTCCTTCATTTCTCCATTTGTGTGTATTTATTCCATTCAAGTGGTTGTTAATTTAAACTCTACATGCATTTTGTTTGCTTCTGTTCAATGTAAAATCCTCACCAGGAATCAATAAAGTCTTATTTCTCTTATATTCTTTGTCTTTCCCTCTCCTCTCTTGTGAAGTACTGCGAAGTGTTTATTTAGCTGTTACCTCAGCAATAATACCTTTCCTTGGCTCCATAAAACAATGCCTGTGATCCACTGGATATCACAGATGGGAGATGTGTATCGGTGGACACTCTTACTTCAGCGGAAGATGCTTATGAACTGATTAAATCTACACACACACACACACACACACTTCTCTCAGCACCTACACTCGAGCTGCTTGGTGGCTAACAGCACACGCAGATTTGATCATGCTGGGCAATTCCCCGGAGAGATTGTGAGTATGAGCATAAATCATGTAACACTGAAAAAACGCTCGGCAAACAATCCTCAGGTGAATAACGCTTGTGGAGGAGAGAAGATACATGATCCTGATATGATCTCCTTTAATGAATATTCAAACAGATAAATTAAAATTATAATGAATATTTAATAATGTATAGCAGAGAGGAAGCTGTTATATTAGCATACTTATTCATACCAGCAGTGAAGATTCTGACATGTTGTGTCTACTAATGGAGATATGATCAGTTTAATTGGCCTATTTGCTAGTCACTGGATTAGTAACACACACATTAGGGTAAATGATGTGTTACATGATTGATTCTTTAAAATGTAAACCTACATACACAAAACTGATGCTCCTGCTACGGAGAAACATGCAGTGTTCATATCTGTGTGGGAGGTTGTGCAGCTTTATTTCGTGCTGTGTTCTCATTTATTAGTGTATGTATTATGTTTCAGGAAAGTGATTTAATAAGCTGTTCATGCAGTTTTCAGAAATACTGTTGACGCTGATGTTGTCCACCAGGCCAAGATAAACTAGGCTGGATTAAACAGCTGTAATGGGTTTGCTTCCATAGTTTTAGAGATATGGAGGTGGACCATATAATTTAGAGATTTTTTGGTGATTAATTTGCTTCTTATAGATCGTTATCTTGAGCTATATCTGATCTCCTGACATTCTGCGAAGTAAGTGAGATTGTAAATGCCTGAGAGGCTTCTCACTTTCTCCGTCCAGCCCCTAGTTAAAAATCGGGATGATGTCTAAATGAGCCAATGTGAGAACACAGCAGGAGACCCTCCTCAGGATGGATGGGTGGCTGCACTGATGAACTTTCTAACACGATCCATACACAAAAATGAAAGAAACAAACCCGAAAGAAAAGAAACATCTCAGGATAAAAAAGTGGTGCCATACGCATAGAAGACACCGACAAAGTTGTCAAGAGAGTTTTTGTTGATAAGGGACGACGCCGATTTGGATTAACAAAAACACGTGATCTCTGCAGCCACTACAATACAATACATTACCTCCTGTCTCCTGGCTGTGTTGTTTATGTGTGAAAGGAACACAGGAGAACATCCAATTTGTGGACATTCTCCAGAGATCAAGTGTGAAAACATATACCATTAAATGCAGAGAAATATTGGAAGATAAAGATTTCTAACGCATGTCTTCTATGATGTGCAAAGCAAGGGACACAGGTTATTGCAATGGCACTAGTACTTGGAAGCTAGCTATAGATCAGATGAGCCTAGAGTCCCTGTTCACCAGACAGTTACAGAAAACAGCCAGCTCCATTACTAACGATGACTCGCATCCTCTACACGGGGAATTTCAGCTTCTACCCTCTGGTCGAAGGCTTATTGTCCCAAGGGGTAAAACAAAACCTAGGAATAGTTTTGTTCCGGCTGCAATCTTTCATTTGAACAGGTTATAACGATGTTTGCACACTTGGCCTTATCCGATTTTCTATTGATAGCGAAGCATTTTAGCACTTTTTGTCATGGTTTTTGTGGTCTTGTCTTCTGTCTGTGTGTTATAGTTTTGAACTGTGTTTGGATGCCCCCCTTTTTTTTTGCTTCAAAACAGATCTACCTAAAGGTACAAATAAAGTATCCTAACCTACACTACCAGCCAGAGCCTGTTTGTACGATTCACATATTCTACACAGACAAGAAATAGGGGCAGTGTCATGTTTTATATGACATAAATGATTGTCACTCAGAAACTGCAGCTCAGTTAGGATGCATGTATTCTCATGCATGTGGCGAAAGTCTTCTGCTTTGTGAAAAAATGTTTTGACTTCATGTCACAACTCACAGCCTGCATGTTGCAAATTAAACAAGGTTTCGTCTTGTGTATTCCGTGCAGATCTACACATGTTGGTCTGTGTAATATGACCAAATCTGATAATCCATATTAATCATTTCATATCCAGATAACCATACATATTGTTGTTTTTCTGGAACGTGCAAACTGGGGCCATGTCTTTGCAGATGTTTAAATTGCAACAGCAGCTGTTATCTTCTTCCAGCTCAGTGCTTCTTTGCCAAATGTGTGTCACAGGCAAAAGCCTTTGTTTCGCTTTTAGCACTTGACTGTAATTTTGTGGCTCTGAGCCGTCGACTCTCTAGTTTCTGACGTGACTTTTTGCTTGAGGGAAAGAGGTTAGTGGTGTTTCCACTATGTTTGTGGGGATCAGTTTGTGGAATCGTTTGACTTCAACCCAACCAAGTCCCTGCGACAGACGGATCCTGTTATAGGTATATATAAGCTCCTGGTTTCGTCTTTTGTCTTTTTCACAATAACATTGCTCACTCTCCAGCTCCACAATGTCTGTTTGTGTTTCCCACGTATTTCTTTTCAGCCTGCATCCATCTTGTGTGGAAGAGCACACAGCGCCATCCAAACGAAATATGACACATGATAACATCATATCAGACAGTCCTACTAAGACAGGATTTCATGTCATCTATGTAAAAAGTAATTTGTCAGATTTTTTTGTCTTTCTTGCTGAAGTGATATTTCCTACAGCCACTGGATATATTTCTCTCTACTTTGTTGATTTTGAGCTGTGCATTTTAGGCCTCCATGTTGAAACAGCGGTAGTAGAAGCTTTAGTGAGCCCACAGCAAAAAATTAAAACTCAGTTAAATATAAAAATAATGCAAATAGAAATGATCATGTATGATCTAAGGTGTTACATGCTACATATCGAGGTCCATATTCATTTCTCTAGGAAAGATTAGTCCACATTTCACATTGACTGTAGTTTCAAATCTATTTGTTCATCACCTGACCATAGATTGCATTTTACTATGAGAACTTATTTGTAACCGACTCAGGACATTGTGTTCTCTGCTTCTACTCAACAGTTTAAGAAGCCAAGGTAGATCGGCTGTTGTTTGGTTAGCTCTCCACTGTGATAACTGCGTGTGAGAAAAGGGAGGCTGAGTGAATGTTAATGTTGACGTTCTAATTGATATAATTATCATTTGATAATTAATACAGAATAGTGAGCAGTACAAAATAAAGAGGGGCAATAATGACAGAAAAGTGAGAAACAAACAACGACCAAAAACTCTAATTCAAAGACAAGTTAAAAAAAGGCGAGTTAAAAGCCTGATGATGAGATGATACGATCCACTCTCATCTCCACAGAGTCTGGACACCCTGATGTCAAAAAGTAGTGATTTCTGGGTGGGGGATGGTTAAGATCTTGTCTTTCAAGCTACTGCATTTAGCACAAACCGCAGGCATGAGAGGGACTTTTAACAGAGGCAGAGAAACAGAACGTAGCTGTAGTCTTAATGATAAGACCACGGGTGACTTCTCCTTTATTCTGTTCTTTTTATATTTTCAGATCTCTAAAGGATAAAAACAGCTTAAATCTCATCAGTGTGTTTTTTTAAAACACAGGAGACGGGTCATGGAAAGTTGAGCGTCACATCGTTTCCCACTGCATTAACACACAGGCAGCGTGGCGGTGAATAATGAATATAGTAAACAATGCAAAAACAATGTTATTTAAGGGTAGCTCATGTTGCGCAGGTTGTAAACAGTGCGTTTGGGTGGAATTTATTGAGTCACGTTTTCAGAATATACTTCATCCAACACTTGAACATTTAGACTGAAGTCAGATAAAACCGAGCTGTGTGAAAGTGCAGAAATGTTTTAAGTATAAGAGAAACTCTATTTGCAGTTTCTAAAAGGGTCAATTAAAGAGCCAGGATACAGTAGGAAGCTGAATCAAGGCTAGCACAGGAGTGCATGTATTTCAGATTGGAGATGTCATGCTGTTCGCTGAAAGGAAAGCCTTGATGGTGCATTAGTGCCCCAAACTATCCAGAGAATTCACAACATGTCGTCCTCTAAAGACACCTCAGCAATGTTGGGTAAACCTGAACAGCTCCAGCAGTGTCTCATTAGCTGCTGAGGTCACTCAGTCAGAGCCTGTGTTCAAAACCAACTATTTTAACTGCCTTTATTGTTATTTAGGAAAATCAACACGACGTTTAAAATGCAGATTAAGATTGGTGAATACAAAATGGTGGAACTCACTGAAGTAATGATCACTATAGGTACCTACAGCTGCTTTAAGACCTTCACTGAACTCTGGAAAATCTCCAGAAGTTATTTTGAGGTCATGTGAGAACACAGAAGATCCTCCGGGGGATAAGCGATTGGGCATGTTGATGTTTCTAATGTGCAACAGACACACAACTGAAAAAAAACACGCAAATAAATCAGATGAAAAAGATGAACCATACATGTAGAACACATCAATGAAAAGGAAAGACAACGCAATTTGAGAACTATTGGTGATGAGGGTAGACGCTGATATTGATGTGCTGTAAACAAAAACACACGATCTTGGCAGTAGATTTTATATGTTACACTCTGCCTCTGACCTGAATGCTGGAGAAATGTCCGAAAACACCTTAACTGTGTGTGTGTTGTGTGTGTGTGTGTGTGTGTGTGTGTGTGTGTGTGTGTGTGTGTGTTGTGTGTGATTCATAAAGTGCGGGAATGAGAGCCAAATTCTTCCCTCAAGTTTAAACACTTATAATTCACAGACACGTCTTTGCCTCAATGTTCGGCGGCGCCGCAGAAACTGGGAGCTTTGGAAAACAGTGTGCCAGACTCTTACAGACATTACATTTGCCTTTTGTTTAATTTCGCAGACGGACAAAAAATTAAATAAAAATAAAAATATGGTTCACGTCATATCAGTTAGACGTTAATTGCGAGCAACTGAGTAAGAAAAAAACGTCCATGTCAGCCACTGAGTAGCAGTCATTGGGAATTACTGCAATGTGGTGACAACAACTACAGAGATCTCCACAAACCACTGGCAAATTGGCTGCTGCCTGCAACGTCTAAATAAATATCCCTTTGTCTTCCCCAAAATGTCAAACTGTTCTTTAAAAGTAAGGCTGAGGCAGTTGTGGTAAAATGGAGAAAACTTTCAGTAATATATTATATTTTTCAATTATCATCCTGGACTCTTTTTATAAATGAAGCCAGAGCATTCAAGCTCAACATAATTCTCACTTTCTGTTTCCTGGTTGTGTTTCCTTGTCAAAATCCTTCTGTTGTGGGCAAAACATATTTCTCACTTTTCATGCACGGGCACAAAGCTTATTTGCATTTTACGACGCAGTGCCCATTTGAGACAAAATGTCTGGAAGCCAGGGTCTTTCGCTAACCAAGCAAAAACATGCATATGTCCAATGTGTGTGTGTGTGTGTGTGTGTGTGTGTGTGTGTGTGTGTTTGTGAAAAGCCGCCCCCTTTAATCTGCTCCACAGAAACTCTCAGGGTGAAGAAATCAAACGGTTTTGAAACAGGTCCCAAAAATCAGAGCCAAAAAAATAAATAAACACAGCTCAGTGAAAAATGTGCAAGAGGGTGTGAACAGAAAGGTCGCTTGCCGCTATTATCATGGTAGAATAAGCCGGGGCAACGAGCAGGGAATTAAGATTCCCGATGCATGGGGAGTGTGGTGAGGAGAAGGGAGGAATGATTCACAGAGTACACAGAGGAAAAAAATAAGAAAAATAACCTTAGATATGTACAGATACTAAATCACCTCCCTATCGGCACAACCCCCCACCCACCTAATCTACTTCTTCAGAGTTGGCTCACGCACAACACATCAGCATCCTTAATGAGTAATGGTTGGGCAACAAAAGAAAGGCACAGTGCGGTCAGTCAATGATTTTTCTTTTAAAGTTTTAACAACTATAAAACAAAGAAAGATAGTTTTAAAACTGCATTCAAAACGTGAGGTGAAGTGTTAATATTAGCAAACAGTGACATGTAACCCTGATCCAGAAGTCAGACATTGAAGTTTGATGATGCATTCACACAATTGCTCACAAAGTGCTTCACACAAAAGTCCATGGCAAAATGAAGAATCGATTGTAAAAAAAGATGTTCTGTTCTGTCCAATTTAAGAGCAAAATCACAACATAATAAGGTTTAACCTTAAGTTTATAGAGAAACCCAACGATTCCCATAAGTTGCATTAAAAGTCAACGTAAAGAACTTCAGATGATGGGCAGGAGTCTCTCTCTCACACACACACGCACGCAACTGGTGTGAACAACTCACAACCACGACACATCTCGGAGCAGCCGTCCTACAGACCGCAGCCGGTGTGGCCTGGGCATGGTAGACGAAAAGACACAAAAGTCGCGACTACAATTTGCAACATTCGCGTACACAGGCACGAGAGACAAACATTTCATCTTTGCATTTTCATGTGATCTCATCACACAAAGAATTTCTTGCAGACATGAGACTGGTGATAACTGTATATTTTTTATATTTGTCAACAAATCCCATGAAACGACATTTTTCTAAATAATGATCTGTGTCTTGAAATCCGTCAATTTATGAAAAAGTCGTGACAAGTATCAAGTTTCTGTTACTGCCCAGGCAGGGAGCACGCAAACAAGGACACACGGGCAGGCAGGCTGAGGGCGCGCAGGCCAAAGGCTAGTCCAACTGGGAGGAAGACTGGAGGCTAGCCCACTGAGAGACTGGCTGAGATCAGGGGGGTTAGCAAAGTCCTGAAGCCATTCAGACAATGAACTCTTAAGCCACAGATTTATAGATATTTCCTTGGGTGCCATCCTCAGAGCTGCTTCACTGCTCTTAGGCCTCTTTCCATTCACCATGAATACACACGAGTGTAACAGGATTTCAGGACCCATGTGCAGACAAACAGGAAGACAGGACGGTGCAGGGAAGATACTTAAATAAACCCAAAAAGGTTTACAGACTGACAGGTGGGGAGAAAATGACCATAGGAAAGCACAGAGTAAACAGACTGTACATCAGGCTTTGCCTACACAAGCATAATAACTGTTACTAGGATAAAGTCATCACTTGTTTCATGGGATTTGTTAACAATGTATAAAACTATCTTAAATTACACTTGTAGTCACGAATGGAACATGCGTTGTCAACATGGTTATTCTAACTGTGAAGATTGATCATGATGTTCAGCATTTCTGTGGAAGAAACATTCAAACCTGTTACAGCTTTCAAAGAAAAATAAGAAAAACATGACGAAAAGCAGAAAGAATCAAATCAAATTGAACAGAAATCATCTCCAACACTTGACACCGAGTCCCAGCGCAAACAAATGATTCCCTAGAAACGCCTGCAGTCACCGGGGTGAACTGCTCAGCATAGTTCCAACAACCGATCTCCAGACTACAGGCACATATCAGTCGTGCTTTCTACTCTCTACTACCCTGGAACTCAGACCCTTTTGAAAATCCTTCTCCACATATTTGTCTTTTAGGTTTTTGTGTGTTAGAGGTTGTGCTTCTTCATCACTCTACCACAAATCCGCTTTTTCTCAAATATCTATAACAGAGGTAATGAGCAAAGTTATCATGACCAATATTAACAATGGTAAAATGTGTGAATAACGACAAGATTAACAAATGCTGGGGTCTTCCTCTAATTTCTCCAAGGTAATGTGTATGCCACGCTACAGAAATGGAACAGAGCCCTGTCGTCATACTGTTGCCTGTTGTTGCCGTACAGTCGGGGAGTGAACAGGCAGGTGACTAATTTAAAAACGTAATTGGATTTTTAGTTTCAACCGGCACATGTGTTATTATCACGCTTTTTATTCATTTCGGCATGAAAAGCAAATCAACTTATAACTCCCCCGGCTGAGCAATGTAACTAAAGCTGCAATAAACATCTGTACAATTCCTTTACCCCAAGCCTACATGAGGTTCCCTCCACTTGCGAATCCATTCATCCACCCTGCAGCATGACGCCATGCCAGACTGCGTATTGTTTTCACTAGTCACTTTTTCAGCAACCTCTCCAATCCATATCAAGGCCATACCGTCCTTTGTAAAGTGAGTTTGGGCTCAAACTGAGTAGCGGGAGGGTTACCAATACCAATAACTAGTAATAAAATAAAGCTTTACAAATTGCTCCAAGATGTTAATTTCCAGCTCAGCTTAAATCACATAAGAACTGTAAATCCTTCCCTGAAAGATTGTTAATAGCAAATGTTCAATTCTGGTGAATTTCGCAAGGAGGATAAACCCATTTTAGACGAAGGGCGAGCCATTTCACAGCTGCGGTTCATGGGTGTTCTCAGCGGGACTGTCTGCACACGCTGCTCTCACTCTGCACTTTAAAAATGTAGAAACTCTGTCCTCATGAACCCTGATTTTTCAATGATGTAAATGTGCATACAGTGCTCTCCCTCTTACATCAAAGCTGTCTGATGGTTAGGAGGCAAATATTCACTATCAAATCATTGTAGAGATCTGAATTAAACTTAAATTGCTCCAAATGGGAGGAGTTCTAGCTCAAGATAGAGACAGAATCCGAGGCATCACCTTGCATCAGCCGATGTTTGTGCAAATCTGGTAGCTGATGTGCCAAAGAAATCCTTTTCTGAGAAGTTGGCACACGTCAAATCAACAGTGTGTTGAGTGGTGCAGTCCATATGCCTTGGTAATGAATGGGATATTTGAAAAAACAACAACAAATCAAATAGTTGTTTATCCTGTATATATTCTTTATTGGTTTTAAAGGCCTTTAATGAACAACATTTCCCATGAGCCCCACACCAATGTGGATTAAGAAAGAGTCTAAGAGTGAGAAAAGGCAAACAGCTGTTTAAACAGCTGTTTGCCTTTTTTTATACAGCAGAGATTACAGCTAAAAAAGTTCAAATTAATTTCAGAAATAGGGTCCACATCAAATTACATTGATGGTGGTCAATGTTCAAGCTGTTTTTTTTATTTATTTACAGAGTACTTTTTTTAAATCATAGAAGCTTTCAATTACACCAAGTACTGTAGTTGATGCTTACGCCTATTTTTTTATTTTAAAGTAGGGTTAATAGGGTCTCTGCACAGAGTTAGAGAAGGCTATAGCCTGAGCATGACTTCAAAGCACAAATATCGCAGGTAAAAATAATTCCACTAACAATGGGACCAGCTGTTAAAAAACGTTGAATTTATCCAGAGATTTATAATCTTCAGGTGATTGAAGGTGAAAGAGACACATTTTTGTGCAACTAAATTACTTAATAACTGCATCTTCAGACACACAACATGATCAGGAACTTTCAATACTGAACATGATGACGGTTCGTGTTCTCACGGTGAAAGGTGCTCGAAGACGTGTCTCAGTCAGAAGGAATGGACTGGAACAGTTAGACAGGGATGCACTGTTCGTTCCTGCTCTAAACCATATATATTACATCATATATAAATACATATACTATATGAAATGATTACTGAAAGGACAAAGCATTTACTGGTAATCGTCAAATGCCATTGGAAGTATATGCTCTCTTACTGTGAGTGTAATCCAAAAAGGTTTTCTTCCATATGTTCACCCTTAATGCTTTTCTCTATCACTGAAATGACCTCCATGATGCATTAGCTCCATGAGGGCTCAGCTATACCTCAAACTGTGCTGGTCAATTATCACCAGCTGTCGCCTGTGAGATCGTGATGGACCCACCTTAAGATGAGCAGCCATACTGTATGTATACGTACACACACACACACACACACACATATATATTGAACTATACTACTTCAAAACAGAGTAGTTGATAGATCACTTGAACAAATGTGATAATTTAACGTGCAGAAGAGGGCAGGGGGTTCACATCAGGCCTAATGTGCTGAGTAATGAGACGGGGGGGCTCACCAGGACGCAGACCTCAATAAAGCCCTTTCTTCATCTTGAGTCACCTAATACCTGTTGATTAAACACTCTGAGTGATGCAGCTGATGCTCTGTGGTGACCCCTCCTATTTGTAAAGGAGACAAATTAAAGTCCTCCATCAAAATGTGATCAATGCCACAGAGCCTCTGGCTGGAATGGGCACCACGGCATAATGAAGCTATAATTCAACTTTACTGCGCAGTAAATGAATGATGGACATTTGAAAGAACCCACAGAGGATTTCTGAGAATTTAACCTTAATAAACGTACTTTCCAGTATTTCTTTATTTTTGATTAATTCATTCATTCGCTCACTCACTCACTCACTCACTACCACTTTTTCATTTGAAAACGCATAAACCCTGTGATGGATATGCCTGGTGTTCACACTACTCTGCTAAAACAGAGAAGTTTGGAAACACTACTGACACCTTATTAGTTTGAAAACTCTGGGGCTGCATTTTAGTCTGGACGGGCTGAAACAGAGATGTCTGGAAGCGATGACATAGACACTTACTGCCGCTTCTTCATTGGATCTTTTCCGTCACAGAGTCGCCCTCCCTGATTAGTGAGGCCACTATGAAATGACCCCCTCTCCGGATGAAAACAACCAGCATTAGCCTAAGCTACCAGGGTAGAACACAACATTGATCATCAGTTATAAACGTTGCTGACCCTGTTGTCGTTGCTCAAAGCTGTTTCTAAATTCAGTATTTTACAATAATAAAACTGCTTACATGTGTAGGAAGTGATATATTATGAAAGCAATCTGCAAGAACTCCTGTGTCCAGTTGGACGTGCATGCCTTCCTCATGCCCAGTGTACATCAGTGATAAGTGTTTACCAGCATGGTAGTATGGACTGTATTAAAAGTAGCCAAAACACTTTTATGTGAACAGAGATCGTTTTAGTTTCAGTAGTTGTGTGGATGTAGCCTCACTCGTCATTTGTATTAAATTCTCTATTTACTGTACCTTAAATACTTCTAAGAGACTTCATGAATGCAGGTAACACTGCACTGCTTGGCATGAGATAAATTTGAATCAGATCATAAAGGAGCCTGAAACAAATCTCAGACTGGATTCATTTGTTGCCCATGGAATAGGAACAAATATTTCCATGTGCAGCTCTGAAAATCCAACTTCACTCTGTACAATAATTCGATTTCTCTTTTGGCAAACAGGCCAGCATCTATCCGAGCCAGTGAACCAAATATTTTTGTTACATCTGTGAGCCGCCTCCAGCAGCAGCAGCAGCAGCAGCAGCAGCAGCAGCGGATGTCTACTGCAGTGCTCACTCCTGTTTACAACCACTCCCCTAACACCTGTGAGCCAAACACACTTTAACCAATCACATGACTGCTGTGTGCCGATGGTGGTGGGTCTGGTAATCAAAAGTCATCAAAACCACAAACAGCACATGAAAAGTCAAAAAACAACATCTCTGCTGAATTTGTACTATTCATTTAAAGGAGTGATATGAAACTGAGTGATGTTCATATTCAGAGTAGACACTCATATAAACATTGCTCCACAGCACTACTGGTGGTCAAAGCTGCACAGTACAACTTTGATAAGTGGGGATCCCGTTTTTTTTCTAAATCGGGGCCATAAAGGGGCCACAGTTTACACAGAGGGGCCAATTATATGTCCAACATCCGTGCACAATTCCTAAATCAGTAAGATGCACATTTAAGTAATTCCTTGTTTATCGTTAACTCTATAGCTTTGGGCAAAGCCACACATCATTGAATAAATTGTTCCTTCTTCATGCACATTGTGTACTTTAAAGGAAGCTTGGAAAATATAAATTCTTAACATATTTTTGCAGATGCAGGGAAGGGGCCACTGGCCCCCTGACCCCACCCCTGGATCTGCCCCTACCTTTAATGTGTGAACATTAATTCGTTTTTCATTCAAATAATTATTCAAATATATTAGATTAAGGGAAGTTTTCTGATAAAATCTTATTTGTGATCTATGCAACTAAGTGGAACTGAATATTTTCTTGACATAATGCACTCCCCTTCACATTCACATTGATATTGATAACCTTTTCTAAGAGCCAGATACAACACTAGGGTAAAGCCGAAATGCAATATTGCCTGCGATTGAAAGTCTTTAGCAGACAATGGTTTACTTTAACAATAATTTCCTTGTTGAATGGATTCTAGATTCTTATTATTTCATATCAATGGGGGGAAAATATGTTTTCTCATGACTAATCTTCTTGAGATTGCTCCTTTCCAAACTACGGCTTTCATTCTGTCACCTGCCCCAAATACATATGAATAAGGACTCAGACTTCACAAAGGCAGCTTTGGCATGCATCAAAAGTTCTTAATAAGATACTTTACCTGCAAGGCACCCCATAAGTGACTGCAGCACCAGCAGTTTCCATAGCAACATCATCTTCAATTTTGTAGGGTCAAAGTAGTCTCACATTCAATCATAAACGTATGGAATCCGATTTGGACCTGTCTGCAGAAAGAGAAAAGAAGGTGAGATTAGTGCGGTGGTAAGGTTCCAATTAGCAGCACATCTTTTCTTTTACCTTCTCAACATGCTCTCCTTACAAGGTGTGAACAGAGAGCAGAAACGTGTAGTAATTATTTATGGTAGAAATCATAGTAGCTGTACGCTTGTTGTGTTAAGTTGTTAAGCTTGATAAGTGTGACTTCGCTTGTGACATATTATCCCTATCCAAGTCAAAATCTTTAAGGCGCAAGCAAAACAATAGCCACCTGTGAATATCTATTCACCATCACATCCATATTTAGTGAGACATCAATTAGGGTAAGAAAGGAACTAGATTCACATAAGGTTTCAGCATTTCCCACAAAATGAATTCAATATATTGGTAATAAGGCTGTGACTTCACCCCCCAATTACAGGGTTTTACAGAAAACCTACCATAACTTTCAAAAACCAGAAGACTTCAGGTTTGGCACATGAACGCAAACTATCTCATATACATTCATTTCCACATCTACAGCAGCTCCAGGGACAGTCGATATGAAAGCAAAGTCATTCCTGTAAGATCTCATAGCATTGTTCCGACATGAAGCCTCATAGCTTTAATGCTCATGAAAGTGCAGAGGCAAAAGATGAAAAACCCCTGTAACATCTAGAGGAGATCACAACAGTCGTGGGGCTCTCCCTCACAGGCATTATCTCCCCGCAGTGAGATTTAAAACGCCGCCGGAGTTTGTTGAGTGTCAGGGAGGCAGGACTCAGTCTCAGCCTTCTATAAACCTCTGCAACAGGAAGGAAACTGAAGGTATGTACGACACTGAGTAAAAGTCTGCTTTGTTTTTTGTCAGAGAGGAAGAGCCAAACATCATTACATTGTTTTTGTTAGGGACACAGTATTCACTGATACATGACAGCTTTTGACACATTCATTATCTTGATTCAGTGCATGCTGTACTGGGTACAAAAGAGGATTTACAGAGACTCATCTCCCTTGTCAGCGGCCTGCTTTAAAAACAGATTAAGTTACACAAAAACGTACAAATTGGGTTTTGCAGAGTTCTTACCACGTAACTGTTGATCATTTAAGCCGTCTGCTGGCTTTGTTTACTTTTGCCTTGCCTTATTTTGGGAGTTTTGGCCAATTGACTACATCTCTTATGGGCATAGCATTTAAGGTGAACATCAAGTTAGGTTTGGTATGGAATGAATGAATGAATGGTACATGTACTTGGACACATTTTACGACAAGAAAAGTTGTAATCAAATTAAAATTGGTATATTGATGGAATAATACTTTTGATTTTGTTAATTAAATGATTAATTTCAAGAAATTTCACTCTTTATTTATCAACTCACTTCTGTATTTGTGTGTTGAATACACTGTAAAGTTGGCATGGAATCAGTGTGTTAAGTGGTCTACACAACTAAAACTCAATATTCTGAAACTTGTTTATCTCTGAGTAAAGGCTTTTGATCAAAATGTATGGTTTTGCATTGCAGCAAAGATTTTGTCGACTATCCAGCCATTAGCCGATATTGATTTGATTTTATAAACATATATGTTTGAGGGGAATAATAAAAGGTCTGAGTACAATGACGAACATATTATGAGTAGCATTGTCTACACTGTGTACAAGGAAAAACTATACAGTCACGAGGTAAACAGTAGATACTTAGTTAATGTAACAAGGAAATCTAATCAAAGATAAAATCCTCGTTTTGTGTTCCTGCGCAGACACACACCCAGACTGGATCCATTCAAATGAACAGGAAGTTGCTTTCTCGTAGGACTTAAGTCCGCCTAAACGCGACCTACGACATTAGCTGATTTTTTCCATTGTAATGCGTATGATGTCTGTGTTGAACACAACCTTCACTGTGATCAGATTTATAGACCGTGAGCACGTATAGTGCATAGAAGCTTGGTTTTATACGGCTGTTTTGTTGCATATGTGATGTCAATGAAGACAGATGAACTCAGGGTGTGCCGCAGGATGCAATGTGCTCCAATTTGATGTTTATCACTGAATATGTGGTGACTGTGTAGTGCAGAATGGCTATAATATGGCTGGCAGAAGACTCAGATGGTAAATGCTTGTCCATTAATATGTTTATCCTGTCCTGTCTCAAAACAGGACAGTGACTAAATGATGTCTTTAGTGGCTGCTTTCCAATCGATTGGAGCTTAAAAGCAACGTCAATTCATTAATCATACTTTAAAACTAGACCAAAAGCTGTATTTGCTGTTGTGCACCCTGATCATTTAATAGCATGTCTTATCTCCACCTGTTTATTCATTTGGAAGCTGCAAGCAGAGTCGTCCTTCATCTGACGCCATGTGACTCTTTTTCAAATGGTGTCGGACAGCTGTTCAGCCTTTACAACTCATTGCTTATCAAAGATTGGCTGCTCGGTTGCTGGACTGATGGTGGCCAGTTAGAAAATTTGAACATGGTCCAACCCCACTGCCTGGTGTCATTGGTGGGGTGTATATGTCTCTATCAGCGTATTATGTCTGTCTATGGTGGCAAACCGGTTTCCCCTCTGGGATCAATAAACATCCTGTCTTATCCTAAGAATAAAAGCAAAACAACCAGTTAAAAGTACTCTCTGTCCCTTGCGAAGCTCCTGCAGGTAACAAGCACTATCAATCTAACCTCTCCTGGGTAAAAATATATTTAGAATAGAGGCATTGTTTAACAAAAGCCTCTACAAAATTACAACTATTTGTGTAATGTTGCCATTACAAAGAAGCACAGGAAAAACTCTGTAATTCCACCCTGCTGTGATTCGGTACAGACAGCACAACGTTTCCCAACACAGAGAGCAAGAGTGAGACAAAACCCCTGCAAAACATAAAAAGGCACAGGAAAATGTTTGAATAGGCCACGTTCTCATTAATCTCACATTCTCAACCTTCCAGCTCAGTTTCCTGTCTCCAACTACAGAAAAGAGCCCTTTTATCTTCATACATCATATAGAAGGTTGTCAGAATCTTGTCTTGGAGAAATCTATGGTGCACGACTCTGCCTAACTCTTAGAGAGACGTTTTATCCTTTTTAAAGTGTTTCTGGTGAAAAGCTGTAGACACTGTGTCGGTTTTGTTTCCTTTTAAAATGTTACACCAGTCTTAATTTGATAGATGAATTTGAACAAAACTTTTATGATGAACAGGCACAAAACAGCATTTGCTGTAATAATGCTACTTTTAACAACAGGGGCAATAATCAACACAGTGATCGGCCATATTGCTGAATCCATCACATTTCAAAATTTCAAATGCATATATCAGGAATAATATAGACTGGATTATGCATCAACTAAAACTGAAAAAGGCTAATTATGATTGCATTATCGTCACTATCTAAGTAAGTTCAAGTGTCTATAGATCCTATTTCCTAATTAATTATATGACAAGTTAAACTGTCTTCAAGCTCACTGTTTTCAGCAGAAAGAGGATTTTAGCTCACTTAACACTACCTGATGATCAACAAACAGCTGCCAGACAAAGGTGGCAACTAACTGGTTAACATTTAGCTTCAGAGCCAGATACTGGAGAAGACCAACATTGACAACATAAACATTTTCCTAACTGTCTCCTACATACAACATGTTTTCTTTAAGTCCTTTTAGATGCTACTTAACAAAACCTTAACTAAACACATGCTATAAAGAGCTCAGAGGAATCATTTTATATGGGTCTATGATCGATTGACGATTTGGAACTCAGCTGACCAATTGGCAAATTATGTCCCCCAATGGACTCTGCAGTTTGTAAGTTATGTTACTTATACCAGAATTCTTGTTTATTTCTGGACATAGAGTTAATCTCAAAACCCAGACCTCACCGCGGGACAGAGACTCTTATGTAATATGATATTCTTTTGGTGTGAGGAATCTTTGGGGGATAGTGCCACCCCTGGACACACCCCTCCTAACTCTACACCAGTTGTTCCCTTGTTCTGAGTTTGGCGAGTTCAAGGAGAGCTACTATATAACTGTAGTTCCCCAATAATGTATAGGTCTTGAGTCCATCTGATTTGGCCCTACAAATATGAATCTATATTGTGTGTGCCCTGGTGGTGCCTCATCAGATCTTACTCATAGAACTGTAGTTATTCTTTGTGACTATTTTTCTTCACATTCCTAAGGTCTGTTTTTCCCGACAGTATCAAGAGTTTTGCTTTGGTCCCTCCACTCCTTTCAGCTCGACTTGATAAAGTACCCCTGCAGCTAAAGATAACACACTAGTGAGCAACTCACAAACTTGCTCTTGCCTATTGCTGCTGTAATCTATTTAGTTACTAAATGCCAGGAAAATGGATGTTGATAAATGTTCTCGCTACACAGACCATATCCAGCTGTTCCTTGTTAACAAACTATTCTGGCCAGGTTTATAGGGTTTACCAGTGCTTGTAATGTCATGACGATGACTCTCTAAATCAGTGGTCGCCAACCCGTCGATCGCGATCTACCGGTCGATCTCCCAGTCTTCACTGTCGATCCCCCAACTCTCTGGACTCACTGGCTGTCGTCGCGCCGCAGATCAGCTGTGTGTCCGTTGTCTGTTTTTCACACGCGCTGTGTGTCCGCTACTGGCGGGAGTTGCAGGTTTATCTCCTGCATTTCCTTCAAGAACAAGTTGTTTCATTACTAAAGTAAATGTCAGGACTGTACGGTATGAAGACGCGCATCTTTCGGTCTGTCGATAACAATCAAAGCCCCGTTGGAACAAATGAGTGGATTCAGAAAGTGAAACGCTAGAGTGTTTTTACTTTGAAACGGGTTCAGAAAGTGTTGTAATTACATTTGTGTCATAAACAGATAAACATTGTGGTTCACAGCAGAATAAACAGAGAAAATGATTTTACCTGAGTTTTAATGTTTTTCTGATGAATTTATGTCACAAACAAATGGTTGCAACACTTTCTGTATGCCTTTTCAAAATAAAAGCACTCCAGCGTTTCTGTTGATTTCACAATAAAAAAGTTTTTTTTAATTGTGAAATATTTGCAGGAGCAGAAGATGCACGGCTTCCTACTGTGTAGTACTGGTATTTATTTGAGTACAAGGGACTTCTTTCATATACAAGGCAATAATCATATTTGTGGCCATATTCAAATCAAAGCCTATATGTAAAAACATTGTGCTGCAGTAGCAGCTCCTCTGCAGAACATGATGTGGAACTGAGAAGCTACATATTGTGCATTGTAAATATGAATTGATATTAATTTGAATATTGTGCATTGAATAGAAAAAGTTGCACAGCTGCCTCTCTTTGTGTATTTTTATTTCTTGTACATTCAGCCTTTAACAGAAATTGCAAAAAATAATAAATATGACCTTCCTAAGTGTTTTTTTTGGAAGATATCAGGGTGGTAGATCTCGGTTTACGTTTAGAATTAAAAAGTGATCTTGGGCTCAAAAAGACTGCTGCTCTAAATGATACATTGGTGTTATTCGTTTGCAAAGACACATTAACAAAAATTGTGGTGATACATCGACCCACAAATAACTGAATGCATAATGTTTAAAGAGTACTATTTACTGAATAGTTGGAGATACAATAAAATAATAAGTGACTAATAATAATGAGTAATTGTCTTGAATGTATTCCCAACCTCCCATTAACAGTGTAGCATTGAAATAAAAACACTACTACTATTACTACTGCCGCCACTATTTCCACCGGTGCATAAAATAATACCGTTGCCACTATACTGCTAGTGCATATCATTCATTTTTTGTAATGCTTATATTCCCTGATTTCCCTCCCTAATTTACAAATTTACAACCTCACACTGCTACTCAACCGTATGCAATATACCGAAGCTGCATTTCTTTAAGGGAAATGACTAGTGATGCAATGGGGCACAAGAGCGGGAGATAACCAATGTATTTAGTCAGTAATAAATAACCAGAAAATTGAAAGGTCGACATCTTGCTTATATTGCTCATGTGAAAAAACAGGACAATAACCACACGTAGACAATCAGACCTTGAGGTAAAATAGTAGTCGAAAGGTCAGTTTGCCTGTTGCATTCTGAGGACTTCTACAAATCTGACAATACACAGGCTTTTATGAGATTTAACTGTTTATGGTAAAATATTCTCGGTAACCATAGTAATAATATTAGGCTGAGCAAATACATTTTACTGGAAAACATCAAAATAATAAACTGTGAGGGGGTAATTACAGACGTTTGCTGGCAACAGTGTTAAAAGAGTAACAGTGCAGGTACAGGTGTACGAGTGTATGCATCAGAAAAGTATTTCCTACATTGTCAACTAACTGCAATAACAGTCTGTGCAACAGAAGGATAAATGTGTTTGGAAAAAACACAATGATCTCCTCGAAACACGACACTGCTGAAAGAGTGGCACGACCATTAAATCACCTGTTTTATTCCCCTTCGAGTCAGTGCACTGTTTGCCACCCCCCTAAATATGGTGATGCAAGAAACAGCCAAGAATAAATTCTATTACAAAACCTTGTTCCAGGAAGAGACTGATATATTTGTGCAGGAGGTGCAGAATCGCAACTTGAATTAAATTAGCTTGGGAAGAGATAACACGTTTGGTTAATGTACTGCGCGGGGCCTGAGAGATCCATCGTCCAGTGTTCTGTGATATTGGGGCAGAGAGCCAAACCCAGCCGAGCAGAGATGGAGGGAGCAATACAGGTTTAAGAAAGGTGCATCTTACACTCAGTTTCTAACACCTATACAGGATGCAGTGACTCTGGAGTTATTTCAGGAGTCTCTGTTATTTCAAGTCAAACTGGCCAGCACTCAATATAAGTAGGGGGGGGAAGCTTTTTAATGAAATTTGTTTATGCTCACACGCTGTGCAAATAGTCTGACCTGTCCCGACAACCCTGGCAAGGCGCATGCAAACACCTACTGCTGTTCTCTGCCAGTCAAGATCAAAAACACAGAACTCAACGTGATCTTTCTACACATATGTTGCTGTTTTTGAGCAGACCATGCTATTGTGACTGGATTAACAAAAGTATTAGCAGATATCTTTAGGACTTGACTGTTATTTTCATTATCAGCCATATATTCAGTATCAATAATTTATTTTGTATTAATTATTTAGTGTACAAAATTATGATTAATAATTTCACATTCACATCAGTCTCAAATAGCTTACTTCTTTTGGTTAACTCACAAAAAAACTTAAATGAATTTATTTCAGAATGGTACAAAATTAAGGCAGATTTATACTTATGAAACAAGTGATCAATAATCAACATAGCCACTGATTATTTTTTATGTTGATCAATAAATGTTAACACATTTATGACACATTCTGTTTTTCTATTGATCATTTCAGCTACAGAAATCTTTTGAAGAGCAACACGTCAGCTCCTGTCTAACCCTTCATCAGAACTGAGCATATTTAATAAGAAATGCTTTAGTTGATGGAGCTCAGATCTCTGAATACACTGGGCTGTATTCAGAGATGCAGAATTATAATTCATAAAGAATACAGTGCAAGGTCCAGTATGTATTTGGTCTAAGGAAAATCTTTAGATTTGAGTGCCAGTCAATACAAGGTCCATGGTCTATATAGCAGAACCCAGACAGATGATGTGAATCCTTCTTCTGTAACTTTTCTCTGTATAGAGTTGGTGAAACCACAAAACCTTCAAATTTACGTAAAGTCTTTGTACATCTAGTTATTTTACATTTTAGTTCTTGAAATAAATACCTAACCTAATACCTAACCTAACACTTGTAACACCAAATTAGTTAAACCCCAAACTTTACTAGGGATATTTATCTCGGACTAGTGTACACATGTAATGATGTAGTAATGACTATGGGTACTCATGTAATAATAACTACTGTGTACTCATGTAATAAAGTAGTAGTGACTGTTGAGTACTCATGTAATAATGTCGTAATGACTTTGGGCTGGGCAATATGACTTTAAATCAATATCACAAATATTTCAAACTTTCAGCTCGATCATGATTAATGAATGATTATTTTATGCCCCATCCCCCCGATCTGGAAAATGAGTGTAGACCAGCAGAGGAGTGAGGAGGGACTACATGCGGCAGGGTAATACGGCTCAAGGCACCCTGGTAGTAGTGACTACTGAGTACTTGTGTAATATTGTAGTAAAAACTATTGAGTACTAAGTATTAATGATTATTGAGTACTTATGGAATAATGGAATAATGAGGAGTACATTTTGTAATAATGTTAAGATTATGTTGACGGAATGGCTGCAGGTGTGATTCCATAACAACACAGAGTATAGTTACTGTTTATGATGTTTATTATAAATAGCTGTAGTCACACTTAAACTTTTGCAGAGTAGCTGTCCCTTTGCTGCTGTCTCATTAAGCAAAAAGAACTGAATTTAATTGCCTTCCACTGTCATTTCCATACGGTCACCATCCATGTCACCAGCTGTACGGTTACTGTGTAACAGGTCTAGCTGCAGTAGGGTTAGCATACATGGGCAGCAGCACCTTTGTTGTGAAATCATTTACATATGCCATAGGCCTGAGGCTTCATTTTAAACTCCATGCTGCTATGTTGAGCTCTGTGTACAGCTGCGGTGCTGCTAAAGCCAAGCAGTGACAGCCCTATGAAACCGCTCTCTGCTGTGCATCCAACTCACTGATGATGTGGGTGGCACATTCGGATAGTTTGGCACTGGAGAATGACGTTCGCAGACTCTGTGGCCCGGACACATCTCAAGTGCCGGCCCAGAAAAACTAAACTAAAGCTCAAGCTGAGGAATGTATTTTAAGAGAGAGAGAGGTGGAAAGAGACGAATTTGACCACTGTAGACAAAACACAGTAACATGCTGGTTATTCATAAGATTTAGTGGTCTTTCCAAGCCGTATTTCAAGTTCCATTTGATTTATTAGGACTATATACAAGTAGATTAAATTAAGTATTCAACCAATTCATTAAATGCAAAAAAAAAAGTAAAAAAGAAGACGGCCCAGATCTTTCTGTGTGGGATTTGCATGTTCTCCCTTTGTCTGCGTGGGTTTTCCCTGGATACTCCAGCTTCCTCCCTCGAAATTGCTCGTAGGTGTGAATGTCAGTGTGGATGGTTGTTTGTATTAGTATGTCGAAAGTACCCCACCTCTTGCCCTCTTGTCAGCAGGGATTGTCCTCCTGCCACCCCCCTGCAACCCTCATAGGATAAGTGGTATAGATAAACAGATGGGTGCAATAAAGAAGAATTTTGGGGGTTTGGCCCGTGAGAAATCAATAACAAAGACCTTAGACCTTAAAGAAGATATCAGAAATTTTTGATTGATGGATGGACTGATCTAAGGTCAAGTAAGAAAGGTACATTGAGGAAGAAGAGATGTGTCTCTCTAGCTCAAACTATAGAAACGCAGTGACAACATAATGACCACATTAAGGCCGTGGAGAGAGGACTTGACTGACCTTATTAGAATATGTGGACCTGGCTTTCAACTTGTCTGACACACATTAACAACATTCTGAGGTTGAATGGATCTGAACTTGTCATCTAATTCATGCCATTCCAGCAAAGGCAGATAGGCGTCATTTTGTTCTTTTTCCTAGTTGTCCTTGGTTTAAATGGATGAACCGGCTAATTGCGCTCGGATACAAAGACTACAGAATCTCATTTATCTGAACCACAGACATCTGAAATGCTCCACTAAACAAACAGTGCCTTTTAGGAATGCCTAATTATTTCATTTGAGGAACAGATGAGATTTTGAATACCTGCACTTTGCATAGTCTGCAGTTCTGTTCAAACGTATTCCACATTAACAGGGACTCTTTGCTAGATGTAAAAATATTGATTAAAGAATTATTTTTCTCTGGATACAAAAACTAAACAAAAAAACAGTTTCTAAAGGGACTTCACTCAGCAGTAAAATGCAAGAAATGATAATGACCAGAGATGTCACATCATATTTTCCTCTAACAATTAGGAAATGTACTGTTCAGCTGCAACACGTGTCCGTCTACTAATGAGCATATCTACAACAAGACATTCATGTAGTACACTTAGGTGTTTGTGAATGAGGGTGAAGGAGCCTCACTCTGTAACCCTAACTAAATATTGTTTCATTTAAAGGCCACTGTGCAAATATCAAAATATCAGATAATGTACTGTACAAGCAGCTAAAAAAAAATACCAACAAATTAGATTTTCCTTATCATGTTGTGATGGGGAATCCTGTCTGTATTACGTGCATCCACAAGCACAGGAGTCGAGGGGGGTGAAAAGGGTGGATATTGAGTGAATAAGCTGCAGGATGTTGGCTGGACTCCGGAGATTTCACATCCTGAGTCCCAAGCTTAGTTATAGTGTTACACAAATCTCTTTAACTGTACACTTTGTAAGGAAAAGTTGTAGTTTTAGTCTGAATAAACAGCATATTTTATGTTTGAAGCCACTGTGGACCTCTGTGGGCCTGTATTAAACCAAGATGAATATCTTGTCTTTCCAAACACAACAGAGTGCTGTGGCACAAAACAAAAGAAATAGCAGACTGCACTTTTTAACTGTGGTATATCGGTGGTAAGCTCCAGTTTACCACTGAAGTTACAAAATAATGTACACAAAATAACTTTGAATAATTGTGGTTGGAACATTTCCTGGCAAGTAGTTGGTTCCAGTGAATTTCTTCTATTCATCATGGACTTATGATAATGGAATTATTATTTTGCAATAAATCTTGACAAGTAATCCAGTGAAAAATATCACTGTTCAAAGTTCCATTTTAAATTACAAGTGATTTTTTAAAATCGTTATCAGGTTTCTTTTGAATCCAATAATATAAAATCTTTTTTTTTGGTATAATAAGTAATAATTCATCATAACTAACTAAAAACATAATAGTGACCCTGCTTTCATACTTTAATTTCCATCTCATATTCTAATTAACTGCTTCAACGCAAATTAATCCTGTTCTTTTGATGCAATCAAGACACACTGTTTCGTCTCATGCTCCAGTTTTCAGTTCATCAACGCTTTTTTAAACTCAGCTGCTGACAAGGTAGAAGCACAAAGACTCAGGCTTCAGAGGAAATACAAGGACGAACAATATGTGTGTGTGTCTTGAGGTATTTTGATGGTCTCACGGAAAGTACAGTAAATCAAGGTTTGATGCTACAAGTCCTCACAGTCCTCTCATTGTGTGAGCTGAGAAAACATCTAACTGTGTAAATTTCACAGGGAAAATATGTTTCAGGAAAGCGCCGCCGAGTTCAACAATACCTAGATGCCACGAGTCTGGTTTAAAATAGCCAGTTTATTTCATTTTTTTTATTTTTAGCAGCATGATTCCACCCGAGCTGGCGACAAGATCAGGGACAAAGAGCGAGTCTCCTTGTGTTTTATCGACAGTCATCACGAAACACGGTGTTCAGTTCCGATTTTAAAACTGTCTTTTGAGTCAACCCAGCTGCTCCATTCAGTCCTTTAATCTCGACGCAGACAAAGAACATAACAATGCCCTGTGGGGAACGCAGCTTCATCGAGTGCTTACATTGTACCGGATGAGGGAGGAAAAGATGGCTGTGACACAGCGGCCACACCCAGCGGAGCACAATACACCTCTGGAAACGTGCTCTCGTGGATCTTCGCGTAAATACGGCCCACACTCAAGTGAAGTGTATCATCAAGACGCTGGCTCCGTCCTGAGACTACTTGTAAGAGAGATGTTTGCAGGCCTTATATAAGTACATTTAATAATGCAACAGTCCCAGTACTCAGACCCCCCCTCTCCTCTGAAGTCGGTTGCTGTCTGGCATTGCCCTTACTAAGCACTCAATTAAAGCCATTCCCAAGGAGAGGCAGTGTTTGAATCAGGGAAATGTTGCGGGCGCAGACAGTCTGTGAGGTCCAACCCCAAAGGACAGCAGGGCCTCGAAAACCAAAGGCCTGACAGAGCATTGTATAACGCATCGTAATAAGCGTGGATATTATTCTATTATTCGAATACAATTGGATTACAAATAGGGCATTTATGGAACCAGTGAGACTAGATAAATAGAGCAGGAAATGGAGCTGTCTCGTTGGATCTTTTCCTTTTCATTCTTAACATTAAAAGATGAACAGAGAGTTTGGAGGAGGTGAAAAGCAGTGAGGAGCTCTGCTATATGATCGTCAAGTGCACTCCTTCCTGACAGTTGGGTGCCCCCAATTCACACAAGTGTGCACACAACCACTTTATCTATGGTGAAGAAGGGACATATTTTTGTGCAAATTACTCTCAGACGTGGCCGCTTTGACAGGAGTAATAGTGTGGCGGCAGGAGGGAGATTTAATACGTATGTAAGCCGATGGATTTAAATCCAGTCTTTGCCGCGAGTATTTTTTGGGGGAAATTCTATTTTTCAACGAGAAGTAGCTCCCAAAAAGAAGATACAAAAAAACTGTAGAAATGAGTGGATATAGTGACTTCTCTTCATTTCCTTCCACGCCGACTCAAAAGACTACAGTCACTTGTGAAAACCCAATTCATCTTTTCTGTGCCTGCTCGATGGCATGTGCTGGAACACAGCCTAATCACAAGTATCATACCTTTTTTCCAAGTTTGGGGCGAAGGAGGAAATGTCTAATTTCCCAGCACTGTGCTTGACAGGCAAGATTTCCTTCATGACTCGTATCTCAGCTCGTCAAACAACCCTCTAATGCCAGATTCATGCACGGAATGCGCGGCGTTCATAAAACCACACCACACGAGAAGTATCAGGGGCCCACAGCCGCCTTATCCTTTATGGTGCTGTGGAAAAACTCGCTGCACTCTTCCCTTTCAAAATCTAGGCGGGTGAGGGGAAAGAAAAGATGCGGCAGCGGCAGCAGAGCCAAATACCTGACACCATTTGTTTTTATTTGCTGCCGGTTACTGCGTTACCAATCACTCAGGGGGGGGTCATAAAAATATACACCTGTCAGATATTACATTGTCTTCTAAAGTGTTTGTATGAAAGCGACATGAGGTCAGATGTGGAGGATGGACACTAAACATTGGTGGTTCCCAACCTGGGATCTGGGACTTGTTTATTCTTTTACTTGTATCTAAGATTACTAAAATGTTGTTTGTACACTGTCCAAAACAAATACTGCCTAAAACATTTTTCCAGAGAGGGAGATTCAAATTAGATCTTTAAAGATTTGTTGATTAAACAAATGGTTGATTGACACCAAATTAAAAGTAAGTTGTTTTTTTTAAACATTGATTCATTATTTATATAATCTTTTAATTTTTTGAAAGTTCCAGGATCTCAAATGTGAGAATACGTTGCCTTTATTTGTCTTATACATGCAATATATTTGGGACTTTTCTGAGACATTTGAAGACTATAGGCAAGAAAACAGACCAGTTGATAATTAATTATAATTATCAACTGGTCTGTTTTCTATTAATATTGATTTCATCCATTACTTTCTCCTGACATCATTTTGTCCATCTGTATTTGTAAAGTGGATGCTGGTTCTGTGTAGGTGCCCATTGCTATCTTGTTAATGTGCTATTAAAATAGTACAACACTAACCTCAAACCAGGTTGTTGAAATTGCTTTCTGATGCCTCGAGATAACAATGCACCTGACCACACATCGTTGTGAGACCAACACACCCATACTCATGGGTGAAGATGCATTTGCTGTTCAAACAAAGGGCGCTGGATTGGAAATTGATGGTCTAAATCCAGCAAAAAGACACCATTTGGTGTTGGGTGTAAGATACGGCCCAAAGACATTCAATTTGTGACCAAGGGGAAAATACCACTTCAAAATAACGGGGGAACAATCAGAAAAGATTTGTGAAATATAGAGAAATAACCACATTTTGATTCAATGAAAGTCAATTGAAGACAAAGGTGTAAAACAGGGGAAAGCATTCAGGGCGGCAGGCGAAGCAACAAGTTTCACAACTCCCAGCCTGCCTCTGTGCAGCTTAAGCCGCTGACAGTCTGATGACACTATCACGATTAATATAAAGAGCCTATGTGGCTGTAACGGCAGCACTTATAGGATATCATGTGACCAAACAAGTCAATGGGATAAGAGGAAGTGCAGCTATCCTATGAAAAGGAGGAGACATGCAGCCGCACGCTGAATGTTCTCCATCACATCACAACACTTTGCACAGAACCCACACATTCTACATTTCTCCTGCTCCTTCAGCTACTTTTCCTGGAGAGACATGAAATAAAAATGACCTCCATGACATTTCTTCGATACTTCCTGCGGGAAGTGTGCGATGACATTTTTATGCCGCGCCTCTAAACGCACCTATCCCAGGGTATTTTTAATGTCACTTCGGCGCTCCGTCACTTCTGACAGGGTTGCTGGCTACCAGGATGCTGCTGTGCCATTAAAATGTTTTTTTCCTGTGAGGATGCAATCACACAGCCAGGGGATAGCATTGACAAAAAAATCTACCAAAAAAACTGATGCCTTTAGTAATCATCACTGACATTTATGTGGCATGAATCTTGCAGTTAATTAAGCTTCTGTGGGTCTGCAGCATCTTGATTGGACATGTTTGCTGGAGAATAATCTGAACCCATCTGAGGTGAAGCCTCGTCTGGTTTCCCCCTCGCTAAGGATAAGTCCAGCTCTTGTCAGTGTCAGATGAGGAGTCTATGAAACAGATCACACACACACACACACACAGTCACAGAGGCTGCTCCTCAGACTTAATGCTGAATGAACAATATATCATCAGACGGGTACACTGCAGCACATGGTCGGCTCTGACTGGTCTCATCATCTGCGCTGACACATTTTCATCTGGCCGTACACGCCATGCAGGCTTTTCAGAGCTTTACTTTCAGACATGTTTTGAGTGAGCAGTTTTAGCAGGAGTTGGCACATTAGACGTGCAGAGGCTGCACAGATGCTCATATCTATTAAACACATTAAAAATGGGCTTATATGGCGCTGGCTGACCATCAGACCTCAGGCCCAACACAGGCTATACCACTGACAGATTACATAGTGACTGGCAGATGCACTGATTAACACCATTAGAGCAGTGATACAGTGACACACAGGCTGATTCACCCTGAGCTCCACTTCTGGGCATCATAAGGCAACATATAACTCCAATTCTACACCAGTTTGGCGGTAACTTTTAAGTCCATAATCGAGGTGGGTTCCCTCTCCATCATTCAGGAATCAAACTGAGAGGTGTGCACATTTTTTTTGTAGCGTTGGAGCTGGGGTTTTTTTCCCTCTAGTTTCCTGGACAAGACGAATCCCCGTGGCCGCGGGTGGTGGTCAGCAGCATAATCAACAAAATCCGCAGGGATTATTCAAGGGAGGGTCACTAAACATCTGTCTTGATACACACACACACACATTCTCGGATTACTTTGCTTCCACCACGATAGTCCCACAACAAAGTAGACACAAGCGAATGAGATCAGCAGAGGGTGAAATTCAGAGAAGGCAATCCTGGATGCAAACTTCCCCTCGGCAGCCCACAGCGTCAGGGTTCTAATGTCGTCCGCGAAAAGTTGGGACGTAAAAGTGCGCTTTTTATTTTGTGTGTTATTATATGGAAAAAATAATTGAACACTGATAATTATCATCTAATAGGAATATTACGGTCGGTCTTACCTGTCCTGGCAGCGGAGACGTCTCCGAGGGATTCACAGCCACAGATTAATCCGTGTTCTGTCACTAAATCGAATTGTGCGCGCACACACACACACACACCAGCATCACTGTGGAGCCGCCGCGACGCTCCGGGACCAAACAACAATATCCGTCTCACTTGTGCGTAAAGATGCTGCTGCTCGCTCTTTTGTGTGGCGCTACATTCATGCATGGGCTGTGCTGTGCCGAGCTGTGCCGAGCTGTGCTGCACCGCCACTACTGCCTCTCCATCCCTGTCTCTCTCTCTTTACTCTCTCTCTCTCTCTCTCTCTCTCTGACTCCCTCTGTGTGTGTGTGTGTGTGTGTGTGTGTGTGCGCGTGTGTGTGTGTGTTAGTAGCTGACGGCGGTGCGCCTCGCAGGTTGCATATTGGAAAGCGAAGCCTCCGTGTGCTCCTCTCACTCGCTCGGATGCGTCAAGCCTCTCTCTCCCTCCTTCTCCACCCCCCCCCCCCCCCCCCCCCCCCCCTCTCTCTCTCTTTCTGTTTTTCTCTCTCTCCCTTCTCGAGCCGTGCAGGAGCGGAGCGGGACGCACACGCGGCCGGCGGAGGAAAGACAGGGAGAGACACCGACCCACCCCTCCCTCCCCGCCCTGCATCCTTCCTCACTGCTGGGTCCATCCAAGCGGAACAGACTCCCTCCTCCTCCTCCTCCTCCTCCTCCAACGACTCCTTCCTCACCTCCTCCCCGTCCTGCTGGTGCTGGGATGTCCAAGATTCTTAGAGGTTGATGGAACAAATACCTTTCAGCTCAGTTTGGAGTAAAGAAGTGTGGTTTTTATTAGTGTTAATGTAAAAACTTCAAACAGTTGATGTGAGAATGTATTTGTTTCAAACCTAAAGTACTGTTTGGACTACACCTCTTTTTCAACTCAAGAACATACTGGACCAAATTTACCAGTTTTCTGATTAAAAATAAAATAAATTAGAGGTAGTTTGGAGTAACAAAGAAGCCCCCTCCTCATCTTCACTTGAGTGATGAGGCGTCAAGTTGCTGCTAATAGCACAACAGACCTGAATATCCAATGATACTGTTGAGTTGCGCCTAACCATTTCCTCTAAGATGTTTTCAGACATCTACTTTGGAAAATGTTTGGAAAATTGGGTCTCGACATTATCCTGAGTTTGCCTTTAACATATGAAGAATGTAGCAGGATATTGTCCTTGTCAGACGTGTTCACAATAACAGTAAAATGTCTAGAAACATTCAAGTTAGGGGGGGGGCACCTGATTCGAGCATGCAGGAGGTGGGATATAAGGTATGAATTCCACTGTGGAAATCACATGTTTTTGTTTGCTAACACCAAAAAGTTGACATCTTTGTCTGTGTCTTCTTCCTGTATGGCTCCTCTTTTTCATCCTGAGATTTGTGTATTTTTATTGTTCTTTTCAGTTTTGTGTCTGTCACATGTTTGAAATGTCGTCAACACGCCAACTTGCTCGCTGTGAATTTTCTGGACATTTGCCTGAGGTTCTCTCACATGGGCTCACATTTTTTGGACATTTTACTCGGCAGGAAAAGTTCAGGAAAACAACCGGACTTCAGCGTCGGACAGCAGCTCTAAGTAACTTCATTTACTACTAAACAGCTTTACATTGTGGTGGCAATGCTATAGCCAACTGGATCTTAGACACAGGTGCACCTTCACAGATATGAGGCCCTGTATGTGGGAGACACGGCCTACTCTGCCCATGAAGAAGGCCGTCTGGTCTGGAAAGGATTTCTTGTCGCTTGCTACTTGAAAAATGGTGCATCACTAAAGTACAATGAATCCAGGGATAGGTTGGGCTGAGAAGGATCCACGCATTTTCTTTTTTTCTAGGAGATGGAAGGATTCATTTGTCGGCAGCATTTGAAGTAGCCTTCAAAATGAGACAGCCCATGTTGCGCCACTGTGACACAATCGATCTTAAAATAGAGCCTCCAAAGGATGTGGCCCCTGAATAGAGACACAGCTGTGGTTTGGTCCGGTTTAGGCCCAACTACTTGATTAGGTTTAGAAAAGGCCAAGGTCTTGGATAAAATATGTGCTTCCTTAAGGTTAAGACCTTTTTTGGCATGATTACAATAAAAACAGGCCATAAGGTCACAGGTTAAGTAATAATATGTGTCTTACTAAGCAGCTTGGACTCCTTTTTTCTCCCCTGTAATAAGCCTACATAGCCTTATACCCCCCCAGTGTTCCCATTACAGCAAATGAAGAGCCAGCTAATCAACTGTTTCTCTCCTCATGTGGATAAAGTCCCAATCACCATCATCATTCATCACCTTCTCTGACTATTCACTGAGAAAAAAAGGGGCTTCCTCCAGTTCAATTAAGTCAGATTTGCCTGGAAGAATCTATACTTCCCACTGATATTGAGCGAGGATGCAGGGGCAGGAGGTCAAACAGGTCCATCACCTCCCCGGATCTCCACCTTAATCAATAAACTGATTTCTATTAACACCTGTGAATCTGCCAGTCTTCACAGATTCCAGTCGACACTACATGGGCGGTCACAAATGTGTGTTTGTGAAAGCTGAACCACTGATATTTACATAATCACACAGGCTGTCAGAGCTGAGAGTGCAGTGTAACAGCACGATATGCAAGCACCGGCAAAGGGGAGTCTCAGTGAAGTTTGGTTAACAATGTCTGAAAAGCTTTCAGGGATGATGCTCAGCAGCTTTGACAGGTCGTTCTTACACTGCGTCCTTCTTTCCACAACAGTTCATATTGAACCTCTGACCACTATTCAGCATTTCTCTTTTACCATTGAAACATTCGGTTCAACAATTTCATGCTGAATCAGAATCAGAGCTCCCGAAGGAGAGCAGCTTGTTTCAAAACACAACTTCAGATGTCTCCAAAGCTATTTTTAAGAAGAATCTTTTATTTCACAAGTAGGGTTACACACACAGGAAATTTGACCTCTGTATTTAACACACACACTAGGGGCAGTGTGAGGGGATCAGGGATTCAAACTGGCAACTTTCTTGTACCAAGCCTGCTCATTACTCTAGCTTCTTGGCCATGGCTGTCCTCACACGCACACGCACACGCACGCACACACACACACACATAAAACATTGTTTTGTTCATATCAGTATAGAGGGTAACGCTTCATTGATTTGCAAATGAATTCCCTAAAGATTTTCCTTAACCATAATGAAGATACAAACTTTTTTAGCTAAAGCTAAATGCGGTTGCAGAAAAAATAATGCAGACACATATTATGTTTCCATAGTTACGTTATGTACAACTTTCCACTGGTTTAAAGTCCATAACTAGTCCAAAAATGTGACATAGCACACCACATGCAAATATAAACACACACACACACACACACAGTGCCTGAACCCCATTTGGCAATTTTATGCTTATTTCAGAGGTGTGACTGTGTAGGGAAGTAATAATTTATTCCCTAAGGAAACTGTATTTATAATGATTTCACCCCCCCCCCCCCCCCATTTGCTTGTAATAAATATATTTATGAGTCCCTGGTTGTTTTTTTTGGGGAGCCACATAGCACCAGCACATCTTTATAGATGTGCAGGTTTTCAACGAGCAGGGAGATTATGTGTTTACATCAGATGGTTTGTACAGTTGTTAAAAAAATCATTAAACACAGTTGTAAGGTGACTGGCCACTGCAGCCTAAACCACAGGTAACTGAGAAAAACAGTCAGAATATTGTGGTACAGCCTCGCAAAATAGTTACATTTTAAAGGAAGACAATATTCTCTTCTTGGCTTTCTTGCAGATTTTTAGATGGTTTGATTGTATGCAGTTAATATAGCGCTACAGCCAGCAGCTGATGATCTTAGCTTAGCATATAGACCAGAAACAAGTAAACCCCTTTCATCATCAAAAATGGCCATTAAGGTCAATAGGAAACAAATTTGAAGGTTATACCCAGTTTAGCGTAAGTAGTCCAACCAAGCCTACATTCATGCTAGCAGATCTTTGAGGCTGTACCTTGCGGTGCTCTGAGCTAAATGCTATCATCAGTATGCCAAAATTATCCAGATGACAACGCTAACATGTTGATGTTTAGCAAACACATTTTTTGCAACGTTCACCAGCATTTTAGTCGAAGACGTTAGATTCTTATCTTTGTTTGCTAGTAAGCACCAAACACAGATTAGGCTGAACATTAGTTTGCAGGTATTTGGTCATATCACAAACTACTGGATGACTAAATGCTAATTTGTATATCTTACAAACGAAAAGAGTTACATCCATTTCAAACACAGAGCAGAGTTTCCAACAACAAACATGGCGACAGTGAAGGACATGGAGATAATTTACCTTTTAAGAAAGTCATTCTCCCTGTGCCCAGATGAAGTAAGATCACACAGATGCCTGTAGTTTCCGACCAACTCGAATTATTGCCCACGATTTCCTGTAGTTAGGCTGCGATTCATCTGCTTTGTCACTATCCATAAGCTTTCAGAAGACATTCACAAATACGGACCAAATAAATCCAGGGATTTATACTTCGCATGTTACACATGTCTGCACAAAATTTCATGGCAATCTATCCAGTAGTTATTAAGATATTTCAGTCCGGACCAAAGAGGTGCATGTCAGTATTATTATTAAAATGGATAAAACACATTCTCGAGAAACACCACTATGTGGCAATGGTCTCAAGAGAGTTGCCACTTTAACAACATATTGAGGATATGAAAGATTAACTAAACACTTTAATAGGTTTATACTTGTCAGACATCTTGTGTGTATCTCAGGGTTTCTTTCCTTAAGACAAGTCTTCACTCTCAGTACCTGAATTACAAGCTCGAGACTGCAATTAATTCAACCTTTGATCCACCATTTTCCCATTATCCCAATTTAAGCCTTAATTATAGTGAGAGGGATTTAAGAAGATCTACTCCATAAAAAATCCATTTATATGCTCGACAAGTGGTAATTAGAGAGAATGTATGGAGGATATTCCTAGCTGACCCACAAAAGAGCGTAAAAAGAGGGGTGATGGAGAAGCTGGCGTATTAACTGGGGAAATCTCCCCACATGCTGGAATTAATAACTGAATGATACTCACCGACGCTCTGGTTGGTCAGCAGGCTCAAAGCTCACCTCCCACTGCGCACAGAGAGCACCACAGACTTGAATCTGACTCTCGATATTGGCTCCATCATCTCCACTCTCATCTTTCCTGTGCGCACCATCCCTCGAAGCAGAATAGCCATTAAGAAGGCGTTTCATGACACTTCCTTGCAAGGCAAAGAGTGCATTGTGGCTCTATTGTGTCCACTTAGATCCTTAGTTTGCTAATGAGTGCTTTGCTAACCTCCACAAGATCCGTCTTCTCTCTAAAGGACAGTAAAGCCTCTGAACCATGAAACAGAGCCAGATTATTTCTCAACAATTAATTGAATTTTTCTTTCGCAACGTAAAGCACCGAGAACAAAAATCAACTAATGGATTGATCAATTACAGCGTTAATTAGCGAAGCGGGTGGAATGATGAACTGAATTTGAAACGCTGATGATGTTATTTTGATGTATGCTTAGGGCCAATGTGAACCTCTCTCAAAAATGAATCCCAGTTGACTGCACGTGTAAAATGAACACTCCTGCCTTTCCCTTAAGAGTGCACGAGACAGAACCAGAGGACTGAAAATTGAATTTCTCATTACTGTCTCTGTGATATCTCAGGTTATTTTCAGTTTTCTTTTCACAACCACTGTGTCTGAAAGGCAACTCACGCTGAGGTTTCATAGCCCCCACCACCACCTCCCAAACTGCCACCCCAGAACCACAGAGCAGCATATGATATAGAGCAGAGCTGTCATCCGCTGCAGCCTGTGTCTCATTACTCAGGCTGTATTTATCCTTCCATGCTCAGGAAGTCTGCGTTTATCAGGCCTTTTTATCGATGGCCGTTGGGGTCATTACTAGGGATGGACAGTATTTCCTGTGCAGTCATAATTAAGTCATAGTGCTGCAGTCATTCATCAGTAAGTTTATAGTTTGACTTAAAGCTGTAAACGCCCTTATGGCCAGCTTTTCTAAACAGTGCTATGAAGAATTTCAAAATCACAGATGCATCTTCATCTTTTTTATGAGGCCTTGTCAGGGGACATTGTGTTAATTGAGTGGTCAGCACGCACACACAGAAACACACACAAGTATGCATGATTTGTGGAACCCTGGTGTGTGTGTTTAACAAAAATCGCATCCTTCCACATGAATTAACATCATGTTGTCATCTGGTAGACCTAAGTCATCATGTATTCGACCCCTGAGGTTAGGATCTGAGTTACAGCAGTGCTAGCAGGTGGGAGAATTACAGCGCATGGACTTACTCGAATAATGGTGAGAGCTCAGCATTTTAAAGCTAATTTCAGCATTACTGTCAGATTGATTTCTGCTGCTACGATCCAGTTTTTGGACTATTTGGAAGAAGATGCAGAATATGCCAGACTAGGGAGGTGAAATGGTAGGACACACAGGTTCTTGTTAAACATGATATAAATACATGAGATTGTTGTCAGCATGCAGAATGCATCGGTGCTGCACCTAATGGGTAAAGAAAACACAGCAAACAAGTGACAAAGTCAACCGAGACCCTCTTGGAGCAAAGTGTAAATGTTGCTGCGAGACGATAAACAGAAAAGACAGTTAAATCTCTATCCATCCCTTGATAAAGGAGAATAACCTTGTTTTATGGGCTGTGCCACAAAGCAGAAAATTAGTTCCTGAAAAAGTCATTAGCAACTTGGTTGTTTTATGGGGTGACATGCCCTCTTGTGACCAATACTGTGCATTTTTCCTCTGTTGAAGCCTTTCTCTGTCAGATTCTTAAACACAGGAGAAAGCTCCGAGTGGAAAATACTTACAGACACGTCCAAAGAGTAAATTAGTTTGGCACTGGTCTGTGAAAGTATTTACTGTAAACATTTGGTTGAACATAAACATGCTGTTATTTGCACATAAAAGCAGGATATAGTTATTTGAAATTAATAGGCTAGATAATGATATCCATAAATATAGACTGTATACATTATATATACATATATATTGCTTAAAATACATGCATATACATAACCAATTACACTTTTCTACTTGACTTTTTTTACCTTCTGTCAGGATATTAATTCCTGTGTGTTGCAATATATTCTTTCAGCCATCTTGCACGTTGATTAATGACTTTCAAGTACACGGGACGTGCAACATGATTTTTTTTCTGGTAACAACTTTAACTACATTTTCAAACAAAGTTAATCATTGTCCCAAATAATTGGAAGAATAGAAACTTCTGGCCAGTGCAAATACGTTTGAATACAACACTGACATATAATGAACAGTTGTATTTCTACACATCCTGGATCATTAGGATTTACTTGGAGTCGTTTTACTGACCACGTCATCAATGAGTGACTTTACATCTGTAAAGATTTGGGCTGAAGCTAACTATAAAGTTCCTTTAGAGCTGGGGCAAAAGTGGAGCTGAGCTTCCACATAGTTTTCACATGTAATAAGATAAATAAATAAATATTGTTCAGAGTGGCTTTAGAATATAGTCTATAGACATTCTAATTCTGTGATAATTTCTTAATTTTCTCCCTGTCATCATATCATCAATACTGCCCTCACATGTGCACACTAAAAATTAAGCTTACCATAAAGTCCAAAAGGTGAGAAAATTCACATCCAAGTACCTCTTCAACCTCCCTCCCTACCACGTTACATGTTGCTTGTTTGTTTAGACCAATTTCTAATTCAAGCAAATGTTTGATTTTATACAAATATTTTTTGTACAAATAACACAAAGTTATAAATTAAGCCTCCACTTGGAATGCATATCCTTAAGTGCATTGTCAGATTTGGTTCAATTCAGACACACAATACATTCAGTATTAAGAAACTATGAATTAACAGGCCAGTGCTCTGTAGCAGCAGCGGCTACAACGTTGTCGATCGTGACAAAAGCGCGTTCACGACGACGGCAGCGACAGCTGTTGATGTACGGTTCTGCGTACTGAACTTTGAATAAACAGATGAACAGCTCTTTGTGCAACAGCAGTGGTGCAGCTTCAGGGTTCTGTGGACTGAGTCTTGCAGCTGGTCTTTCCTTCCAGGGGCTCAGGTCACTTCTACAGTTTCAGAAAGAAAAGTGCAACCAGCATCACTACAGGCGAGGCAGACAGCCCGGACAGGAATGGATATGGGCCCTGCACTAGTCTTAATTTTCAACAACAGGCAGTAGCAAGAATAAAATATCAAAAATGACCCACCCTGAATATCCTTATTCATTTCCATGTGCTCCTTAAATCAGATGCTTTTAACCTTCTATGTCATAGTAGGGACATTTTCTCAAACTGACATGACTACTACTTAAAAAATTCAGCATGTCAGGATCTCTCTTCAAGATCCAGGCAGGGAGATGTTTTGTCAAAATAGGAAAATATGAAGTCATTGAAGAAAATTACACCTTTAGAAGTCTTGAAGCCTCTGCGTAAAGCCCATCCTGCAGTATGCTGCTCAAAAACAAGCATGAAAAGTTTGTTTAATGTTCGCTGCATAAACTAGGAACTAAGAAAACTGATATTTTTCCTTTCTCAGACTTTTCTGTACAATCCTTATCCACCTTCAGATACACACTTAAACTCATATGGGAAAAACAGCACCGGTGGAATAATATGTGAATGGCCATGTCCTCATGTGTTTTTCCATATGAAAAAGCATTTCCTTAAAAATTAGCTTTTTCCCAGTGCAAACACATTTGAGTGGATATGACTACTTGTTAAGCTCTCACGCTATCCCGGATCATTGTCCATTAACTGTTAATGAACAGTGGCGGAATGAGCAGGGATATTACAGAAACAATTAGACAGGCACTCAAACGGAGGCTGCACGGGTCAAAGTGCAGAAGATTAATCGCCTCTGTCACGTACGAATGAAAATTAAAACTGCAGGAGAAAGCACACCGGCAAAGCTGTCTAATTTTATCCCAAGCCATTTGCAGGCGAAAACAAGAACATGATCTAAGGATGAATGCCTTTGATTGTAGGAGCAGGTGAGAACGACTGCAACATACAATACATCCTGGAAATTCAATGTTGCTGCAGTAAAAGAAGACTTTTTTTAATCTTTACTCCCAGACTGGAAAAAAAGATCATAAACAGAGGAAGAGAGTATAAGGAGGCAGAGGGAGAAGTGTAGTGTTTTAAGGCGTGCCACCCCATCACCCACGAGTGACGCACTGATCTTCATTTCCCTGCTCAGTGTAGCACATCTCATCTTATCACGCCTTTCCAGGTGCCGCCTTTTGAGCAGTTCCCTGGTGTCACGGGCCCTGGAGGACATGCTAACAAGGATACGTGGAGGGTACTCTGTGCTCACAGTGCACAGCGGGGACATGCGATAATGTGGAACATAGTTAGACTCAAGATCAAGTTAAGCTCAGTCACATACACTCCAAGTGTTCACCCATACAGGGTTACGTGACAAGATTACATGATGTGTAAAGAGTTCTTTCAATAATCTCCCCAACGTGACTCTTGGCTCTTTCTGTATTCAGGAGGGGTATTGCGTGAACATATCATAACTGCAGACCACCATTAAATTCTTTGTAGTGTATCGTCAGTGTTATCATTGTAAAAACCATGGGCAGGGTCATACTGGTTGCCTGTTCATAAAAGGACGGAGACAAATGGCAGGGAAAAGATAATTCTGTAGTCACAAGAAACCATGAAGGAAAAATAGTATTATTCACAAAGCTGGTGAGCTATTTAAAGTTAGATCACATCCCTACAAATGTCACACGGCTCATGAAAAGTCAACAAGAGAGCTGATTCATCCCCAGAGAAAGAAATGTCTCAATGACTGCTGCAGCGCCTCTGCTTTCATTCCTTTCCTTCAGATTACAAGGTAGGCATGCATGTGTTAGAATGTTCCATGACGACTATAAACAGAAATTTCCCCCCTCAAACCTGCATTATTTGTTTGAGCAAAAAAAAAAAAGGAAAGAAAATCAAATGGCCTTCTAAAGCTGATTAGCTTGTGGTCATCCAGTAGGCATGGACCAAAATTACCATTCATTTAGAGCTGTCCTAATGGCTCTCAGATTACTGCAATTTAAATAGCCACTTTTCTTTGGCTCCATTTTGGTCCAACTCCTGCAGGGAATATGAAGCTTGAGGACAAAAAGCACCACTATGTTCACCAGCTAGTCAAAAAGTTGCTGTGAGCCAAACAGTGAAGTTCCAGGCCAAACCAAGGTAAACAATGAGCTGAAAGGTGCTAAGCCTCTCCACAGAGCACTGCAGAGCCAGGTGTTGAATCGATGTGTGTTCGCCATTACAAGTGACACCATGATATAAAAGTGTATCATGATTCACTCCCTCTGAGGCTAAAATCATTAAGACTCCCAGAGCCGCATTGAGTGTGTGACTCATCAAATTAACACAGGCCTCAATCTCAGACCATACATGCACGCTTTCATGTTAATTGGTGTTTTTATGTGAAAAGATTGATTTTTAAATCAAAGGAAAAGCAGCTTGTGCCCCAACAAATGATTGTGATGTGCAATATAATGGAGCATCGAGTCACTGAGCACGAGTGGAGCAAGGATGGAGAAAACCAGACTCATTTAACTGAATGACGATATGCTGTGTCATAGCAAGGTTGGGAACAAATGCATAATGTTGGGTGTTGGATTTGCCTGTGTCAAGTTGTGGAGCTGCATCGAGGTTAGTGAACATTGCAGCATTTATTTACATCACTATGCTTAAAACAATGACACAACTTAAAGCAGACATGATTCCCTTGTACTTCTTCTCTCTAATTTGAGGAGTTCCATCTATAACGTGAAAAGCCCGCAGAAAACGCCTCGTCAGTTGTCAGGCCAATACGTCTCCATCATTGGGATGTTCTGTGACATGCGCCATATCTGTGCATACCTAGCACATCTGTTGCGCCCCCTAAAGCAAAGTAGAGCGAGAGTTGAGGCCGTCATTTTCTACCTGGGCTGGAAGAGCTTGACCAATCACAACAAGGCGGGCCAGCTGGCCAATCAGAGCAAACTAGGCTATATCGGGGGGGCGGCCTTAAAGAGACAAGCTCGAGACAGAGGCTGAAAAGAAGAGCTGTAGCAGTGGACAGGAAAGTGATGAGTTTTCTGCGCATTAGAGCATGTAAACCTTTTCAAGTATTAACAAATTAAAATCATGAACCTGAATATGACTATATGTTTTATTTATATTCAAACACCTGGAAATGCTAATTTATGTTAATATTAGCTGCTAACTGTTTTTTTTCTAAAGAAACAGTTGACAGCAACAGTTGAGCTCCATAAATACATTTTTATACATGTTTTTTTCCATCAGCCATTCTCATATTTCCCCCCTTTTTTTTAAAGTTCTTTTTCTTCTCCACTACAGGCCAACATGATTTATGATGATATCTATGGTGTCATGCATATTATTATTATTATTATTATTATATTAAAAAGCCCTCTTAGAGTAACTGCATTAAAATGTTACGCTAAACATAACTGCAACAAAGTCACTGACCTGTCTCATTTGTTTTCAAACGAAATCATGCCAACCGTGATCGCCACTTGACAATGAAATGTCCCTCTATACCAGCCTCTCACTTGTAGCATCATCCTCTATTCTGGAGCAGCTGACAGAGAGGAGGAGGGTGGGTGGATTGCATCTTGACATTCCTGCAGACAGAGTCTTTTACTTGTATATGAATTGAGCTTTGAAAGGAAAAAAAACTCACTGTGGTTTATATTATACTATCACCTCTTTTTTGCTACAGTGAGAAACAAGCTTTGCATTGACATCTATTTGTCTGTTAAAATATACTTCTTAATTTGTTGCCAAAAACCAGCCTTAATAAGTTATGTGTTTTCTTTTCAGAAGTTATTTTGTTCTTCTCTATATTTGAGGCTTGTCTCAAGGAAAAAATGTTGGCAACCAATATTTCTCAACAGTTTTGTTTTGTTTGACAAAGTAAAACAGAAGATATGAGCACACTTACTTCCCTTAAACATGATCTGCATAAAGAGCCAAACACACTCATTCTTTCAGCAAGAAAACATGTCACTTCATTTTGTTCGATAAACCTATAAATCAGGTTTTCACAGTTGCATTATTCAGGAAACTTCTTGAGAAAGGTCAAAAGTATTTGCATGATACTGCACTGCTGTATTACAAGCAGAATAAAGCAGGGGAAAACAGAGGGACTTAGTCTATTTGATAGGCCAACTGTATCCTAAAACTTGACTTTTCTCACACCTTTCACGGTTTTCCGCCTCCTTAGTCAGCTCAGTGGCAGAGATAAGAGGCGAAAAGCCCGTTTTGAACCTCAGCACAAAAAAGCCCTAATGGTCTTAGATCATGTTCCCTCTCTGACACACCATTAAGTGCTAAATGTTAGGAATTGCATTACTGCAGCTCCTAAGATTAAGAGTGATAAGGAAAAGCTGTTATTCCTATCCTCTGTACTCACCAGCACAGGCCATAGCTTTCTGCAATGAATAATTCACACAGCCAAATCACTGGCCACAAAAGATAAAGGCCCTCCAACCACTCCTCGAGTGCATTGATTTTTGTTCTCTTTGTATGTTGGACTGAAGAGTGTCAACTGGATAATGGAAGCACAAACTGTAAAAGTAAAAAAGTCATAAGCACTTTCAATCACTAGGATTTTTTGTCTGGCACGCCAAGGACAGAAAAAGTTGAGAAAGGTTAATTGAATGTCTGCGAGTTGTGTCTGATAAAAACGCACCATTTCTGAACCCAGTTTGTTTATAGCGGATTGCTGTAATATCTAAAACATATTTATAGTGCTATACCCAGACATTGAGGTAAACACACATTTACTCTCTGATCTTTGCTCATTATGAATTCTTCTGACAGTCTCAGTCAGATTCAAACATACCTATGATAACTTAACTCTTTACCCATTTATGAGGGGATTTCTTTGAAAGAAAGTTTAACTTCATTCAAATTCAATAAGTCTTCTTTGCAGTTAAAGGAGGCCTGAAGGTGGGCCAGTACACTCCGTCACAACTGCCTAGCCCCACTACCCACCACCACCACACCATTTTGATGATAGATGTGGCGGCATATGTTGGAACATTTCTGTAACCGTCTGACATTTACACCCTCTTTACCCACTGATTGGCCCACTGAACCGAGAGAAACGAAGCCACAACATTACACAACCATTTTTTTTGTGTGTATAACTGAGAGCAGTACAATGACTTTCCTGTAGGAGGGTCTTAAAATGAATTGAAAATGAAATGAATGCACTTATCCCCATATTCAAATGATAAAATGTCAGCTTCCCATCCCACATTCAAGAGTGGACTTTTGGACAGCCGGTTGTGCACACAATTCTTTGTTTCTGTGTCCCCTCATGGGATTGAATTTGTGTTGTCTGTCCAGATCTGCAAAGGTCCATGCAGCTCCATGTGTGGAAGTCTGCATGTAGGCATATGGAAATCGACCACTTTTTTCAAACTTAATTTGATTTCAATTATTGCAGTAAGTTATATTTGGCGGCATGGCCCTGTTTTGGGACCTCCCTGCCCCTCCTCGTGCATACATGGAGAGGCTCAGGTAGGGAGAGCTCACCTCTCTACTCTTCCATGGAGACTGAGGCAGCGAGAGCAGCAGGTAAAAGACCCTGGCACGGAACAGAGCAGCATCAACAACAACACATGTCAGATTCAGTGTGAAAAGCAGGAGCCGGGCTGGGAGCAGGGAGAGTGGGCAGCCAAAGCAGCTTAGAGTGTGCAATATGAACTTTGCTAATTGAATGCATTGGAGGGGATCAGTTGAGCGATCAGCTGATGTGGGCTGACATTGATCTGCTGCTGATGTACTGGGATTGTGGCTGAGCTTGACTTCGTAACTTGCCTGAACTAAGCTATGCTCAATGATGTTTTGGAGCACTGTGTGTGTGTGTGTGTACCTGCCTCTTCGGTCCTATTCTTGATTAGTGGTTGGACACACTAATGACAGAGGAGATCTTGTATCTGTCAGAGGGTTGAAATCATGCTTTTGTAGAACCTGTGTGTGTGTGTGTGTGTGTGTGTGTGTGTGTGTGTGTGTGTGTGTGTGTGTGTGTGTGTGTGTGTGTGTGTGTGTGTGTGTGTGATTCATAAAGCGCGGGAATGAGAGCCAAATTCTTCCCTCAAGTTTAAACACTTATAATTCACAGACACGTCTTTGCCTCAATGTTCGGCAGCGCCGCAGAAACTGGGAGCTTTGGAAAACAGTGTGCCAGACTCTGTCCAAAGTTTAGAAAACCTGCCAGACAGCTCCTTTATTTGTTTTCTATTAATTAAGACATTACATTTGCCTTTTGTTTAATTTCGCAGACGGACAAAAAATTAAATAAAAATAAAAATATGGTTCACGTCATATCAGTTAGACGTTAATTGCGAGCAACTGAGTAAGAAAAACGTCCATGTCAGCCACTGAGTAGCAGTCATTGGGAATAACTGTGTGTGTGTGTGTGTACCTTCCTCTTCGGTCCTATTCTTGATTAGTGGTTGGACACACTAATGACAGAGGAGATCTTGTATCTGTCAGAGGGTTGAAATCATGCTTTTGTAGAACCTGTGTGTGTGTGTGTGTGTGTGTGTGTGTGTGTGTGTGTGTGTGTGTGTGTGTGTGTGTGTGTGTGTGTGTTTGTGAGAATGTGCACACATCCGTGGTGGGGTATGATTTCATTTGATAACCAATTTATTTTGTTTATCAGGAAGAGATGTGGTTTGGAGATGTAGCAGAGATGTACTAATTATCTCAAATGCAAAAAGCACAGAAGGTCAATCCCCACACGTTTGTCAGGAGAGGTTTTTTTTAACCATCACTCTCTTCCAGCTGCGGTGCACCCTTTCAACAAAACTGCCTCCTGTTGCATTTGCCTTTGCTGCCTGTTCCAGCAGCCGGCACTGTGTTCATGTTTGTAGATAAGGGAACATTAGCTGAAAAATATTGTAAAAAAAATAACCGATGCAGTTCACAGCCTGTGGCTCTGTTGAGTCTGTGGTGGAGGCTGCTGCCTGGCTGTCACTGTGATGATATACCAGTAACAGAATGGAGACAGACGCTGCTTTACACAGTTCAGTTTTAAATTAAAGGTTTTGATTAGCTATTTGCACAGAGGCTGTCTGATACATTGACAAGTAAACAACTTTGGTAAATTTCTAAAAAGCTATTTGTTAGTAATATTTAGCTCAGAAAGTTGTCTGAAGGCTCAACACTATTTTTTAAGATACTTTATTCAATCTGAGGTGCATCTGTGCTCAACTCAGAAAATTTCCTCCAATGCAGTTTGCTGTCATCCATCGCAAAATATCAGTTGATCCAAATCCGATGCATATAAATGCAAAGTGAGATAAGCCAATGTAATTGTTTCTGCTGTGCCTCCTAATTTGAAAAGACAATTCTAATGTGAACCTGTAAAGTCCGGCTCCGAGGCCAATACTCAGCTTAATGAGACATGGATCGAATAGAAGGTTCTAAAGAGACACCGGCCCTCTCTCTACATCAATACACCTGCTCTGCCATTTGGTTCCTTAAAGCTCAATAAATACATTGCTTATGTGACATTAGATCACTGCGCCTCCATTCAAAATGTCCCAGATGCACCCCTACAGGCCTGGGCTACAGGAGCCCCTTTAGAAAGACGGCATTAATGAGAAATTGCATGGCATCCATCTTCGGCTCTAATGGGAACAGAGTTGGGAGGAAAAGTTTGACATTGAGAACTTTATCCTTTTAACTTCACGAAGAGTTTGCACAAGTCTACAACGAGAGGAGACGAGTGATGCAGCGACACATTGAAAGGAAGAGAAGAACCCTTACGTGGCTTTGTCGAGAGAGAGAAAATGTATCATTGATGGAATAGAGGGGGTCTCGTAGATTTATTCGCTCTCATGTGCAGAGGAAGAGATTATTGGAATGCACACTCGAAGTACACAGCTCGGCTAATAACCTACGTACATGACATAGTATATCAGATATTTCAGGGATAACACGGGTGTACTGCAGTATTGTCTTACATTGTTTTTAACTGTCAAACACACAGGGCCATGCCGGTGCACAAAGCATCACAACCAAAACTGCAAAAAACTGAATAGTAACTTTAAAAAATGCATTTACACTCAACATCATATTATCAAACACATTACTATGAATGTACCTGTTTTCTACTCCTTATTATGGGATGTGGGTTGGACAAAACCATCAGTTCAGTGTTTGCATTGCTACATCACATTTGTCTTAGAATGACAGAAAACACTCTTTTGTTTGCTTAAGGTTTTGGGACCATTAAGACTTCCATGATCACTGGGGTTTCCATAAACACCCCTCTCTGATGTAGGGGCTGCATGTAGTTCATGTTGTGGTCTGATTCCTACTATCACCTCTGAGACATGTTATGTTGTTTTATTGTTTCATAAAAATCAACTTTGAGAGAAAGGATTAGGATAATCTTTTTACAATACATATTGTTAGGTATGCAGCGACTGGGGTTCTGGTGCCATTATATAGAAGCTACATGTATTTACTCAATAGGTAACCAATAACCTATAAACAATGCAGTTGTTAATTATGTCACCGTAATCAAACATTATATCTTTGCCCAATTCATACAAGGTCATTTGTTTGGGGTACCATTTTCTCTAATGCAGTGATAGCAGGCCTAATGAATTGGTAGCACCCAGTTATAAATGCCTTTAAAAAGAAAATCTTTACATGCAATCTTCTTTCATCTTAAGACATAAAAATGTGACATTTTAATGGTGACGGTTGTACTGGAAAAATTAACTAAGTGTGGTTGAAACCTATTTTATAGTTGAAGAGTAACATTTGCAGCCCTGTCTAAAGACTTTTATGACCTGAGCTGTTTTATGGTCTGAACTGTTTATGACCTGAAAACTGTCAGACCCTTTTGCCACTTATTTACCCTCCAAAGAACTGAATGTATGTCTGCTTATCTCCTTAGGAAACACATGTAAATCAGTTGTTTGTGTTTAGATTCCTCTCTCTCCTGCGCCTACAGAACCAGTCTGAACTGGTTCTGAGAGACAGCCTTAGTCCTCCTATATAAGATCCTTGCATTTGAGTGTCCTCCATCTTCACTCTGAGATCCTTGTGACTCTCTGTGTTGATCCTTTCTGCAGAAAGCCCCTATTAAAATACACGTGGATAACTTTGGTGTTTCCAGCCTCTTGTATTTCCAGATTTCCACCACACGGTGAACAAGATTTGGTCCAAAGCCCATTCTATAGTAAAGTGTAGGGGCTGGTCACACGTACACATATAAACCTTTTCCTCCTGTTCACTTCCAATCTGTGAGAGTGAAAAAGGGAATTAAATGTGAATGATTAAAATTCACTTCCTGTGGCAAAGCAAATCACAATGTGGCTTCGCATGACCCGCGATATTGGCTTTGCATTCGCGTATGTGTAACCGTGCCCCCCCACAGTTTGCATTGGAGAGTCCATCCAACACCGCATGGCTGTTACCCAAGATAATCATTGAAACCATGCTGAATTTCCAACATGTCTGAATTAATACTGAATCACATTGTTTGTATAACAGACTTTAGAAAGTTCTTCTTATTAGAGGGTAAAATGAAAAGAACATACAGGGAAAATTTAAAAAAAATGCTTCAGATGTAAATGACATATTCATACAGATATATACATACAAAACAATTATTTAAATAGCTTAGACCATCTGCTCCACCGCAGTCCCATCAGCCCCAGCAGCCCCAGCAGCATTTCGGCCTTAGTTCTAATTAGCTTATATTAACATACCATATAGAGGGATGGTGAACATGGGAAAAATATCTGCTTAGAATCAGTACGCTAGCATTGTCATGGTGAGCATGCTAGCATTAAGCTCAAAGTTGCTGGACAACATAAAAAAGGATGAAAACATTTCAACCCTGATTGTGTCCTTTACTTTTTTCCTTCCATGCAGATTACACTGCAACATCCTGAATGCTCCATCCAGTATCTGCAGGGTCCTGTATATAGAAGCTGCTGTGTTATCTCTACAAAATGCTTACTCAGAGGAGACACAAACTCCCTAGATCACTGGATCCTCATTTTAAACATATAACAAGTGTCTGCTGAGGATGATAAGTGACTATTATCATGGTCCATTAAGCACACGTCACTGAATGTTCCATGGAGACAATTTAGAGTACAAATGGGCCATACAGCAAGACAAAATGTCTACCACAGACTATGGTAGATATTACTGTTGTTGAAGAGCAAATGCCCTTGCCCCATCCGAATCAATCTTTTTTCTATTGAAATGTTTAATATGAGAATGCGAGTGCAGGAGGAGTTAAGAGGCAATAAAACAAACCTGCAAATGCTTTGATTGGCAAGCCCCGACAAACAGTGCTACCTCATTAGGCTTTGTTTTGAAGAGGTTGTTTACTACAACTAATCTGCAGCTCCCCTTTTTTTTATTTTTTTAAGAAATGTTTATCACTAACGACAACATTTGCACATCACTGAATTTTCTCTGGCTGCGCAGTTACTGTATCCCGACTGTGGAGATCCAAGAAAACAATCACACTATATTAAAGAGGAGCCCGACAAGCAGGTAGAAAATAAAGCCTCCCTATGCTCTGTTACGTGATAATGTCGGTGTTAGTTTGTTGACACACTTGATTCCCAATGAAGGTTCTCCCTCCAATCTGTGTGTGGTCGTGGCCAAATAACATTTCCAATCGTTAAAGGTTGACGAAGGAGTGCAAAAACAGGGAAAAAGAAAAAATGTTAGTCTGCCCCAAAACCACTCAATAATATAGAAAACTCCAGCTCAATAACGTCTAAATCAAAAATGTATGGCTCTCTGGCCAAGAGGCACACCACAGGACATTGCTCTCTAACCGAGACTGTCTCTGTGTAGGAGAGAATGCTATGTCAAAGTCCTGCACAAACTAAAACTTGTATTTGAGTATAAAGATTTTGCAAGTGTATTCCTATGCCCTTCTTATTCACAGTTAACCTTTACATGGTCAAACTGAGGATTTTAATGCTAACAGTGATGATCTGAGGAAGCATGAGGTGATTTTTAAACAGCCTGGCAGCCATTTATAGCTCAATATTCCCTCTACATGTAGACCAGTAAATCCCAGCAGAGAGCTGAGCTGTCCACCAGAGCTTCCACTGGTCAGGAATGACACTTTATGGACGTATAAAATTGTTAGAGGTGTCAAATTGCACATCGAGGACACGATGTGGTTTGGCTGTGAAAAAGCAAATGTGTATGGCCATTTCTGGTCTGGACTACTCATGTCACTCTATAGTTACAGTGTGTGAAAAGAGACATTTCAAGGACATCAAGACACTTACACCCATTGTGTCGTCCTCACTCATGGATTTTTTTCCACACACAACCCCAAATTGTGCACTTTACAAAATACGGACCATTTAAACAAACAACTTGCAATGCCAAATGTACTTTGAACATATTCACCTTTTATGTCTTGGACACCCAAGACACCCCCAACAACAGGTAAAACCCCCTTAGGGTTTGATTAAGATGTACTGATTCTAGCCAGATTTCGTAAAATTGTATCGATTATTCTAAATACCCATGTTGCCTGGGGAAAGCAAAATGGAGTACAATCAGATTTGTGATGGCCAACAGAAACACGTACTGTATTTGGCTATTTAAAGTTAAAACCAAAGTGCCTTAGGTCTGATCTGGATTCATCTGGACACTTGGAATAGGGTAATTGAGGACAACTCAACCAATTAGAAGCTGTAAGAACAATAATGTCACTGCTCATTGAACAGCTTTGTCACAATTATCACATCACACAGGGTGACAACAACAACCACCAATATTATCATTCGATTCAGAAATGCAGCTTTTTGCCACAAAGGCACTGGCAGTATAACTTAGTGTGTATATCCCTGTAGAGGAGGTGTTCCTGTCCCCCACAGTGGGCCTCCTGATGGACGTCATGGGTTGTGGCCCTGTCCCGTCGATACACATGCTTGATCTATCACGACTCAGTTGTCAATCATGGCGTTTTACCCCATATTTATGGCATCAAATAAGTAATTAAAACCAAATTTACTGGACAAATGATCACTTAAACATACATCAGTGTGATAAGAACAACCTAAAATGACAGAAACTTTCTTACAAAGTTTGGTCCCATCTACTAACATAGAGGCCTGGGTGGGATTAAGATGATTTGGCTTCACTTTTGTCGTCCATCTTTAAATACAGTCAACTTTTGATCTTTGCCTGTTAAGATTACACCATTTATCTGCATTTTAGTCTGAATCATCTGCCAGTGTCACACGCATCTTACATTGTGCAGTTGTACTGTATCACTGGATGGACACTAATGTAAGTGTTAACATGGGAACATATAATCAGTGATTGCTATACATAACATTCTGTAAACTGCTGCGACTGTGGCCACAAGTGATGATTATAGGAGAATGCTAAAACTAGGACCCAACTACGAGGCTGGGTAAGTAAAGTGTACTGATGAATGAAAGGGAATATTTTATTTCAGATGAACTGAATTTTTAAATCCTCACTTTAAAAGCACACATGGAACCTGGCACCTCTGTTGCCCCATTTTGCAGGTTTTTCAGTACAATTATTCATCTGCTGTTATAGCTGATTGTGATTGTTAGCAAGGCACTTGATGTGTTGTGGCAGATCCAAACTGCCTCTACAGCATAAACCAAAACCCACAATTCATAACGCAGTTTTCAACCGGAGCAGCACTGCACACAGTTGATGTGTGCTCCTGTCATGAGTAGTGACTCTACGCTGCTTAAGCACAATTCTTTATCCTGCCATTTTCTTGTGTATCAGCTACGGAGGCATTTTATTCACACCGTTTTTTCAGAGTGAATTGTATGTTCATTTAGAGATAAAAATAAATAAACACATTTAAATGACAAGTCTTGGAAGACTATCTACATGTCACTGTTCAAACCTCCTTTTGGAGAAAAATAATATTCCCACAAGATCTTCTTGCCTCAGGAACGCCCCTAGCTCTCAGGGAAATGTGCCTTTTGAGAGGTTATTTTTATAGACATTCTGCTTTATTAGATGATCCACAGTGAACATTGACAGTGTGGTGGAGAGATGGGAACTGACAAGAGACAAAGGTTTCAGACCTCTGCAGTTAGATAATACGGCATCTGGAGGTTTCTACTTGGTGTTTTGAACAATACAATCAATCTTTCACCAGTCAAGCTTTACAATGTGGGACTAACTCAATTCACTACATTATGCAACAGAGACCCACAGGATGCACGAATCCATCATTACGTGCCAACTAAAACCATTAATTGAACATTCACCAGAACTCAAACGAATCCCAACATGAAGAGCAACCAGGATCAGCCATGGTGACTCTTTCAAGAGAGTTTGTGTGCAATAAAATCATTCAGCACAAATGGAAGAGCAATTACTGTCCTGGAATTTTCAAATTGAGAAGCCATCAACAAACTCATTAAGAAAATTTTAATTCAGTGTTGCTAAAGTATTAATAAAATGGCTAAACACACGAGGCTGTACTTCAGAGTTAATTACAGAAAGAATGAGTCAGATGCAACATCAGATAAATCGTGATGAAAAGTCGAAACAAATTAGACTTTGAAAAAAGATGTTGGGTGTCTGTTCTCCACATCTGAAAAACTGTCCAACAGCATATCCCACTGCTAAAAAACTCTGATGCAACAAGCTGTACTATTTCTAAAAACACACATTACCTATCACTGTTATTTAAAATAGAAATAACAAGAGTTTTCAGATATGGGATATGTAACGTTTACAGGTTCAAAGCCAATGCCTTTTAGGTTTTCAGCACATCTCTAGGAACACATATATATATATACAAATACATACATTTTTCTGTCAAAATAGTTAAATGTAATACTGTCCAACAGATCAAGGAGAGAACTTTGTCTTTTTTTGTATGCCCAGCTAACCAAATATTTCATGCGTTACATAGAAAAGCATTAAATCTTCGGATCTGAGAAGCTGGAAGACAAATAAAAAAAGATATTTGATTTCCATCATAACATCATTGCTGACTAATTTTCTCTCAAATGATCCATTAATCAACTAATCGTTGCAGCTCTGCAGCTCATTATTCAGATATCCCATTACAGCTCTGTTCAAACAGAACAAGACCCTCACAGAAGGAGCTGAAATGCTGATATTTGCTGGAAGAGGGTTCGGTGATTGGACATTTACTTTAGAAATCCGTACAATATATTAGTCCCGTAACTTGTCTGTACTGAACAACTCAGAGCCAATGAAGAAAAGTTGTATTCGGGACCAAAGTTTACCTCTCATCAGAGACCTGCTGTAAACATCCATGTATATATCAGACCCACCCTCTTTTCCTAAACCATATTTTATAACTGAGCCTCCCCTAAACCCTTAATGTGCTGCCATGTACAGATATGGTGGAAAAGGGGAAAATGCTGGTGTCATACCCACTGATGATATATTAGGGCAGAAGTACAGTAGCTGTACAAAGTGACAATAAACAAAGCAAATATATTCTGTTAATATATGGAGCGACGCCTGCGAGTTCAGGCGGCCAACTCGAGCTGCGCTGCTCCAATCATGTGACACACATCATGTGACATACCTCACTCTCCACAACCATCTATAATACACACCCACCTTATCAGGTGGTCTATTTAAGCAGAGAGACATTCCCCATTATCCCCTTTGCTCGCACTGCTGCAGCAGTATCGCGGCCAGTTACTTCAGCCCCTCCACCACCCCAGCATCCACCTGTAGGCTCCGAGAAGGGGGGTTATAAGTATTTGCTCATCACTCCCATCATTCCTGTGTAATCATATGGGGGAGTGATTAAGTTGGAGCCTAGACGCCAAACACTAAACCTGTTCTACTGCTGCAATAAAAGTTTGAACGTGAGTTGTCTGACTGAAATAAGGTAACTGACCCAGTTATGTAGTGAGGAACTCTTGATCATTAAAGGACATGATCCAGGTTTTCTAAATCTCTAAAGAGCTAGAATTATATTCTATAAAATAAAGTGAATATCCTGAATCATTTATTGAGCGCAGGGCAAATCCAGATACATTTACAATATAGGGGAAGCTAGGTTTTTTAATTCCATATGTTCCAGGTTACTATGGCAACTTACACTCTGAAGTTGACTTTGTAATTACAAATGGATGTTTAGAAAATCAGTGATGCTTGGCACACTGGCAAAGTGTTTCATAAGACCACTCACTGTTTTATTATTTAGCAAATTCGTGATACGATGAGAAACTTAAACTTAAAAAGATCCCGAACATCCATAGAGTTTCAACTTTCTGAAAAAAATGACTTATAAAACCTTTAGTCTTGAGACCTTGGCTATGTTTCTCCATAAAGATGAATTTCACAACAGAAAGCACATTATCAGACTTTCATCAGACAATAAAGTAATAAAGCTCACATGAATAGTCCATAATGACTGTGCAGGTACACTACAGCCGTCTATTGTCCTTCAAAAGGTTTACAAAAGCTAATGTTCTGCAGCTAATTACCATCTCAGCACAGCGTAGATGATGTGACTCAGCCTAAATGATAATTAGTGGTGAAGCCAGCCCCCAGCCTGTGGATTTACTGCATCTATACTGAGCAACAGGTTTGCAAATGGATAAATTCTGTATAAACATGGTCTCATTTTGAAACTACAATGGCATTCAGTTGGGTGCATACCTCCGCCAAGGCCCAACCCCTCAAGTTCAATCAAGCTGCACCAACTCTCACACACTCTTAGATATCAGTCACTTAAATAAGTCAGTTTTTTCATCAAGATACACAAACTAATCCCAGGACAATTCAATTTCTTTTGGGAAAAACCTATCTTGCAATGTTAAAGAAATTGAATACCTGAATCAACCCTCTGATCCGCACCATTATGTAATGGGTTCTCGTGTGATCCCGACCACACCATTCCACCAGGTTTCATGGAAAATTCAGTTGTTTTTGTGTAATCTTGTGTGGAGGTGGCTCAGAGAACCACTAGGTAAACCAGGGAGAGTTGATTGTCACAGTGGGAGAGTAGTTGGCCAATTAGCTCTCCCTGGATTTAAAAGGTAGCAACAGAGCTGCCACGGGAAGAGTCACATGAAGCGAGACACAAGGAGATGCCGAGCCGAGCCGAGAAGCAAAGACGCCGGCAGAAATTGCCGGCGATTTAAGTTAATTCATCTCTTAGGTACCCACTCACCTTTAAATGCAGTAGTTGTACTTCAAGCTCAGTCTTGTTTCATCGGTCATCTGCAGCCTCATGTCGTCCATCTGGAGATTCACTTTCTCAGTTTCAGAGTTGTCCTTACAAAGCTCTTCTACAGGCAAGTAGAAGAACAAGAGGGAAACTTGAAGCACTAATTTATTTTAACATAGCAGCTCACAATAAACAGCATCTTACATTGTCCAGTTATACTGTGTCATTGGATGGATGCACTGTCAGACGACAACAACATGCGAGGGCTAATGTGGAACAACATGATCAGCGATTGCTAACTATGATATCTTGGAAACTAGTGCATCTGTGACCATAAGTGATAATTACAGGACAGTGGGTAAACTTCTGTTTAGAAAGCACAGCTCGGGATCACACTAAAAGTTAGTGAACTGTCCAAGATACAGAACAATGTCTGGCTAAGGTTTGCAAAAAGTAGCTTTAGCATTAGCTACCACCAGCAACCAGGCACACACAGTAAGGTAAAGTAGTACATGTACTCGCGATAGCTGCAGTTACCAGTGGTCGCCACCTACTTCAATTGTATTGGATTTGGCTGCAACACTGTTTACCCCTGAGACTCCAAAAGTGTTTTGTGGACTCAAACACTTCAACCACCCTTCCATCGGCAAAGTGGTGAGTAGATAATGAGTGAATTTAGATTTTTGGGTGAGCAGTCACACACTGGCTACATTTCATGACATCCACATTGATACTCTTCAGACCACTACAGCGCAGCGGGGAGAAGTTGTGGTGGAGTTTATATTAGTAAACAGTGGCTTATTTACACATCTAAACATACTTACACATGCACATTCCACCATGAGTTTGTATATGCAATGGTTTACAAAACTGCATACATCCATTTTCAGCTGTGACCTCAGGAAAATGTCTGCACAATGGGGTCCAGTCAGGTGCTTTCTCAACAACAGAAATCTCTGGGACATTCAGGTGAGGGGTGGCAGCATGCAGCAGATATATAAATTCAGCCGAGATCACGTTTTTGTTTACAGCACATCCACAATGGCGTCGGCCCTTATCACCAAAAGCTCATGAATCTCAATGTCCTTCTAGGTCAACATCTTTGTCCGTGTCTTCTATGTGTAAGGCTGCTCTTTTTATAAGGAGATATGTGTATTCCTTTTGTGTATTTCAGTCTGGCATCTGTGTTCAAACATTATGGGTTCTCTCAGACAGTATCCAGAGTTTTTACTCATAGCCCCTCTGGATAACTTTAGGAGATTATCCTGAGATGAGTGCATGTCTGAAAGCAGCTTACGTTATGTTTCCACTGTTTTTACTGACATTATACTTAATTTTAGCCCAATGATGCCAAATATGAGATATTGGTAATTACTTGGTGAGTACAGTATCATTATAACCCATATGAATATTGGGCAAAACTACCCACTATGAATGCACTGTTTTGGGCTGCATTTTTGATACTTCTCTCATCTGTGTTCCGTGCTTGATATTTACCTATGTCTTCTCAATTATACTCACTTTTTGTTGTGATGCTGCTTTTACTGCTTTGTATATTTTTTCCTTTTCCTAGATGCCAAACACAATCTGTCAAAAGGTAAAAACTAAAAAAGCTACACTGAGGCCAATCCAAATTCATGCTTTTGCAGCCCCACAACGCTGCCACACATTCTGTTGAACATGCAAATATCAAAAAGTTGGCGTCTGTGTAACACAAACAGGTGGTGTTGAAGGGGGACCCAGAGAGCCACTGAATGGGTTTTCCCTTCACAGAGTTACACTCTCAGTATTTTAAAACCAGCAGCAATGAGTCAGTGCTGAGTGAATGCAGATCTTAAGATCATTGTTAGGCTCTGCCACTGAAGCCCTTCCATTCTAGTATGTGCAATATACCCACATTCAAAACCTGTGACACTGGAGAAATAAACACCAAATCCCAAATGTTTCTACAAAGAAAAAGTTTCTGGATAGCTCCGAATTTCAAACAAAGTATGATGGTCTTTAGTACTGAAAGCAAATAAGGTAAATAATTCATAGAAGGAAGGAAGATCCTAGGCGCTCTTCTGGCAAAAAGTTTTTTAAAAGCCTTTATTCAGACGGTTATTTCATGGTGAAATCCATAAAAACATGACCATACATGTTAAAAATGAGCTGTGTAACAAGGCTGAAGAAGACTGTTTGAGCTGCTCCTCTATGAAATAGCCATCTGAATAAAAGCTTTTTAACTTTTTGGCAGAGGGGTGCCTTGGATCCAAGGAAACGTTAATGTTAACAATGCAGAGTGTAAATGTTTTATGAGGATAGAACTGTTCTCAGCATGTACACCAAACCTCAGACAATTAATATTTCATTTTAATATAACTAAGAAAACTACATTTAACCTTTGGAAGTAATAATTTACTCAAAAGTAACATTATAATGATGCTTTTAAAGAAAAATACCCAATAGTAATAAAATAACAGTGCATTTAAAGAAATGTTTTCTTATGTATCCTTTTACTATTCCTTGTTATATCTGAGCCACACTGCCAGCGTGTAGCTTTCTTTGCTAGCTACAGTTTGATGGTAGATTTTCAGTGCAGCTTCTTGATGTGTATATACACCTTTTCTTGGTATATTTTTTTCAAAAATAATGAATGCAGCTTAAAAACAAAGACAGATCCCAGAATAACAAACTGTGAGACACAGTATTGGTATCACAATTATTCCATCCGCTTGTCCTTGATTTTCTGAACTACAAAAGAGACAACTGAAATCACTGTAATTTTAATCAATCTAGAGGAAATTGTATTCTTTACTTGAGTTAAATTTAGAGATGGTTAACTGTCTCATCACAGAGAGCACTTCAAGTGAGAATATGAACTGAATTGATTATAACAGTCTAATTAAACTACACTGACAGTGGTGTGAGCATGTTGAAACATATCCATGTCTATGAAGTGCATCCAACACGTTTCTTTATGTTCGATTGTCTATTTGAATCAACATAAAAAAAAAAATTGCGACCTGCAGGAAAGCAGACATGTGGTAATTTTCACAATATTTTCTTTTTTTATATATTTTGCATTCCACTTGGTGCGATTTTACCACACGATGCCAACCCTTAAATATATTCGCTGAAAGATTTCATCACAGTTTGGCCAGCTGGGATGTTGATGAAACTGCAGACTGCCTTACAGAACATTTACACTCACAAAAGTTCGGTTGGATTTTAACACATCAGTGGGGAAGTTGTGAGGGTGCAAGCGGCTCGTTCATTAGAGCATGCTGTTGACACTGCAAGACATCCTTAAGGAGCTCTGGTTTCACAGGTGAGTTATAAGTGTCAATGTGAGTGCATGTTCCTCGTATAGGATATATGTTTGTGTGAAAGCTCAAAAGTTAACAGGCACATCTGACAATCCCAATCAATTTACAATTTAGTTCAGACAGAAATAGACGCCTTAAACGTGTTAATGAAACCCACAGTTAGCATGCAAACAACTGTCAGGTCTTAGAACAGTTCAGAGACAACAGACACACATGTTTTGTTGTTTGCATTTCCAAGTGGTGTAGGTGCTGCTGTTGAGAAGATGGATCAATCTCAGATTTATCATCTTAATCGTAACAATGTATAGTAAGTTTCACCACTGCTCATTTGAGAAAGGCCAACACTATAAATGTGTTCTTTGCTCAGATGACGTGCTAGCAGTAGGATCATGGCTGTCAGTCTGGCTACTGTCCAAAGCATAAAATCATTACACTCCAAATTTGAAGTAGAGATCCTGAGCTCAGTGCTTGTATGAAGGCAGAATAATACAACTGGTTGAATCAATAAGGATAGAAGTTTGTTTTTGAACTGATCTAGTAGAAATAATGCCAACTGAATCCGTCAAATGCCGGAGCTCTCGCTTTCCTTAGACAGGCCATCCGGACTGCAGGAACGAATCCTGGTGGGCTACTGCATTGTTCAGCAGGTGGACAGATGAGAGGTCTGTAGAGTTGAGACACTGCTCGCTGCAGAGCCAGGTGGGCGGAGCTTGACATAGTCCAGCCCCTCCTCCACATCCAGCGCCTCCTCAGCACAGGTCCAGCTCCTGCCTCTCTGATGTTTCAGCATAGTGAGCTCTGTGCCTGTAGTTTGAAGCTTTTGAAATGTAAATTAACACCACTATCTCAATTACAGACTGGAAAAGGTTGCATTTAAATTTTCACATTATAAATATTTGAAGTAAACTCTATTATACCTGATACACAATCAGAACTGTATAATACAGTTTGTTGGTATAGCCCTGGTAGAAATGTTATTATGGCTCTTTGAATTGTGGATATTGAAACATTGTCCATGAAAATGTGTGGGAGAGCAGATACGGTCACTTAGGTCTGACATTATTACATTAAATCATCCGATATGATCAGGTTTTATTCATAATTTGTCCACATCCCACTGCAGGAGGCACTGGTGCAAATATAGTAATCTCTCACCATTGCCCACTTGTAAGTTTAGTCACATAGTTTGTTACAGAAGTGATGCTGAACATGATGGTGGTATCATAAAAGATATGATTTAAAGTTCCATGCAAGACTAATAGTAGCTCACTCTGACAGACAGACATTTTAAAATGAATTAGTTTGATCCGCAAAATCGAACTCTGCTCTTCAATTTCGTGTGCCTTTAGATATACTTAGAGGAGTAGAGCTTGACCTGGTCCAGAGAGGTGGAGCTGGATGAGGAGTAGATCCAGCCCCATACATTCGGCACTGCAGTGAGCACCACCTACAATGTATGCAGGACTGAATTACTGTCTCAGTTCGACCACGGCTGACTACTCCGTTTGAATGCCCGTCTGAGGTTCATTCTTCTTTTACCTCAGTTTCTATTACGCTCTCTCCTCGCCCGTTTAGCTTCCTCAGATAACAGTGGTCTGGTTCTTTTGCTGGGTAGAGTTTCTAACAACCAGATAATCTGGTTGTCCCCCCATCTGGAAATGATCATTTTAAAGCCTTCCCTTGTTCAAACCTTCAAGGGAACCAAGGTGTAAAGAAGCATTCACCTGTCTGCCTATAACAAGATGGCTAACTAGCCAAGCTAGCCCCCAATGGTTCCATGGCAGGCTTCTTCAAACATTCAACTCAATAAGTGGGCAGCAGACCCAGGACAACACTAATGCCACACTCAGGTATACCACCTCACATTAAAAAGGCAAAAATAAAAACGTTGCCCTATAAGATACTCTGAAAACAAAAACCATGTCACCAAAGTAACCCAGCACCCACAAGCAGCAACAACCACGACTGAGAGACACCCATGGACATTCACACCCAGCATTAGCCCCCAGTTATGTTATTGTCCCCAGTTTCCCTCGTTGATATTTGTTGCTGCTGAACTTTGTCACTGCTGAAATACCCACAGCACATTTCAGCAGTGACTGACCATCACCATTACACTTACCCATGAGTTTTATAAGCTTCAGTCGTAGGATGCAATCTATCACCTGTGGTTGGCCGAGGCTGAGCATCACTCAGCCAATCAGAGGAGCTCCAGAGAGAAAGAGGAGAGAAGAGCTGTAAAACTATTGAGATTAAAACATATTCTTATGGATGTCAACTTTGAATAATACAATTCTTTAATTTAACACAATGGCATTATGAAAATCAACCTCATCAATAAATTGTGACATAAGAGGAACAACTAATTATTCTCTCCTTATTATGAAATATAAATATAATAAATATAATTTAGATATAAATGATATTATATATGAAGCATTTCAAAAATGATTACATCAGCATATTTTAATTATATATTCTACACAATTTATTTGTGTAATTGTTTCGTTCATAATTATTTATTTATTATTTCATTTTCACTTTAGGTCTCAATAGTTTTAATTACTGGTCTCTGCAGTGTATTCTGTACACTATAAATTATCCACCAGCATGATAAGACAAATGTTGCATGCAGAGACACCAACAGATAACTCTTCGCCTTCCTCCTTTTGCAGGATACTGGTGCACTAACACTCTAGAGGTCCTACAGAGCTCTCCATGAGACATCCAGGCTATAGATCACACTGGCCCGACCTGCCATCCAACACGGGTGAGCAATGAGCAGTAAGAGACTCAGGCAGTCACATGCTGCTCTTTTTTTAGCTGGAGAGAAGATGAAATAACTTCATCCACACACAGCTTCATCCATAACACACACCGGGTCGACTTCAGCACGTTTGATACATTTATTCGCCCAATAATACAACCTCATGATTTTAATCAATTTTTTTTAAATCTTGATATAATCCTAAGGCTTCGAATCAGGAAGCAGCCACATGTAATTGTGTTATTGCATCTGTCTGAAAAAGAAAAAAAAAAGCTTGGGCCATCAAGTTGTCATATTGTTAGCTGGCCTTCCCACATTCTGTATACGAGTAGAAAAGCCATTAGCAGGTCAATGCAGCACTGTGACATGGACTAAAATGTCGAGCGGCTGGAAGATTGGCCTCAGGTGACAGGGCCATATTCTTCCCAGCAGCAGGGGGCTGCAATCTATAATGGAGGACTTGTCAGGGATCTAAAGAGGATTCATAATGATATCTTTGACAATTGACTGCACTGACTGCCAATGAGCCCTTGCCTGTCAGGGGAGTGGAACAAATGTAATATAGGTGCAAAAACTTCCTCCTTCCTGGGAAACAATACAAACTTGAAATTTTTACAAAAACATTTTTACTCCACACTCTTAGCTGTGCCAAGTTGAAAAACGGGAGGGTTGACTATTTCCTTAAAATATAGTATTTGACAATCTTGACAGTAAAAAGAGAAAGTCTTTAGTCATCTCACTCAATCATTCTTTTTTTCTTCTTCTTTTTTTTGCCCTAGAGATGTATAATAACTCTGCGCTGCCTTCCTTGTGATAACACACTCCAAGTTCATGGCTCTTCCTTGACATTATTATTACACAGTGCCAAATTGGAAGTGTCTCAGGAGGTAAAGATGACATTCAAATATCCCAGCCGGCTCTATTCATTATGGCCGCTGTGAGTGTACCCCCAAATGGTGAGCCAGGTGAGCATCCCTCCTCTCAACTCTCCTCTAATCAGCTCCCTGGAGACATCAGGTTTCCATCGAGATGCTGCTGTTGTATGGCTCGCATTAAAATTTTTATTATTTTCAGTCACTAAGGTCAAACACGTCAAAGAAGAAGAATGCGTTTTGACCTTAATACAAGGTCCACAAAGTCCACAAACAGTCAGTAACATATCTGCAGGCTATTCTGATGTTTTTTTAGTGCTCTTTCCATTATACTTTCAATAAAAATAGGAGCTACTGACAACTATTCAATAAATATCCACTTATGTTTTTTTCAGGTGGCGTGATATTACCCCAAGGTGCAATAGCAGTTGTGCAAGTTATTGACTCTCTTTAACAGAAGTGCTTTCTTCCGCCGCTCATGTCCCCTAAAACTATATTATGTAAACTTGCAAACATGGATGAAATTTCATTTTTGTTGAAAGACTAGACTTTATATGTCGCTGTGTCGTGTCAATCAAATAAATGACCTCAGGTTGCGGATCCATATTTAGGTTTTTAGTTGCCTTGAAGTAAAATCCCAAAGTGGATGCACTATAAGCTCATGTTTCCAAATTAGCGTGTCTTTTTTTGAACACAGAAAGGCACACCGGGAAGTAAAGCACAAGATTCACCCGAGGAATTATTGGAGCGTATCCCACTGGCTGCCGGTGTAAGTGGGCTGAGACGTACTAACAATGGTGACAGAGGGGAGAAAAAAAGATGTGAAATTTTAAAAAAGAGAACTACTTCGACCTCTGATGTCCTGGTTGGAAAAGGGATGACGTGCAGGTGGGTCCCTTTATGAGAAATACTGTGTCTGTAGCAGAGCAATTATCTCCTGAGGTTCACTTAAATGAACAAAATGACAATGTCGACCCCAGTTTTATCTATAGATTTACATCATGTGAAGCAGGAGTGTTCATAAATGTCTGATATTGTGAGTTCCGATGCAATAAATGTGTAAAATCATTACCATGTCCCGTTTAACTGTGCAGGAAGGTATGTTAGCATTCGCAGTGTGTGAAGTACATGGACATGTACATATTATATGATGAAGTGTAAATCAGGTAAGCTATACATTATTAAGTTTTTGTAATATTTTTATTACATTTATATCCTTTTTCTTTTCTATTTATTTACCTATTTATTCATCTACATTCTGATTTGATGTGAGATGTATCCTGGCATGCCCCTAAGCATTATATTATTCGGTTCTATTGATACATCTTCTTGATTTGACAATGTTGCAAACTGTCAGAGGCAATTTCAAATGTGAGGATTTGACTTAATTACATTGACATACATGTCTGCTTCTCCTACTATTGTTTCATGTCATTTACAACATTGTAGTCAAAGGTTATCACAAATGTTTTTTTTTTCTGTTGTCAGAAGTCAGACACAACTTAACTGACAAAGACAAACTGGAGAAAAGCATTCACATTAAAACAAAGTTTTGGGTTGTTTGGCCTCGTAGGAGACATTACCTGTTTACCTGACTACTAATAAAGACTGGCGCTCCCTTTTTTACTATTTCCTATGTAACAGACACTCCAAACTTAACTAAACAGTGAGCAGAAAACAGAGATTATGGACTCTTACTATTCCTCATTATTTCATATTTCATGTCACTGTCAGCTGTGACATTAACAGTTTTGCTCCAGTGTGTTTGAGAGATAAATATACATTTCACATTGAAAACTTGACACCTTGTGAAAGATTAAGCAATCCACAAATATATATGCAATGTGTTGGAGCTTGTGTTGTCATTCAGTTTGTGTTTATTCTCAATAGACACGACATTTTGGTTTGAGAACAGAAAAATAACACGGCCCTTGTCACCATATGACAACCAGGATGTGCAGCATGAAATGTCACGAGGATTACCCCCAGGGCCCACAAGACATGCAGCTGCACATGCCCTCGACATCACCTCCATTTTTTACATGTTCATCAAACCAGCCTTTCGAAGAAATGTGGAGGTTTTCTATGAATGTGGGAAGAGATGGATGAGGTAGACCTAAGTGCCTTAATAGGGTTGATAATTTGTTGTGTACAGGTCCTGAGGCGAGGCTGCAACAGTGTCTCAGATCAATCAATCAATCACTTATTTGTATAGCCCATACTCACAAATAATTTGCCTCATTGGGTTTAACAATCTGTTCAAAATGCGACATCCTCTGCCCTTAACCCTCGACTAAAGTAAGGAAAAACAAAAACAACATCTTAACAGTGTAAGAGAATGTTGCATGACGTGTGAGAGACACACTGGCAGACAAAACAGCAGTCTGGGAGAAGTTGGTGGAAGGTCTGCAATACATGTACAGCCGTGGACCCGAGGGAACAGTGGACGAGCATCTGGTTCCATTAGGAGGTAATTATTATTTTTCACATCAGTACTGATACTTATTTTTACTGTATATTGTGTTTGGTTTCTCTGCACTAGCTTTGCTCTGTGTTATTTATGTGTTTAATAATTCCTGATTGTAATCTCTCTCATCAAAAGGTTGCTGCCGGCAAACTATGGACAGATATGTGACCTGTAATGCAGAGTCAGCTACACTTGGAAGATTCTTGGTGTGACAGATGGACTGAGGGGGCACAGGGTCATGTTTGACAGTTTCTACACCTCTCAATGGACTCAACCAACACTCCTAAAAAATAAAATCACCATGGTTGGTATGGTTAGAGAGAACAAGTCTGAACTGCCCCCTACACGTCTTGCAACAATGAAGGAGAAATTGACCTTCACCCCCACCACCATTTTCCAGTTTCTTACCTTCCAAACAGGAAGAATGTGTTCCTCCTGAGCACACTGCACAGAATGGCTGAGGTCAGTGATCATCAGGACAGGAAGTCAATCATCATCCTGGACAACCACCACGGCAAAGGAAGCCTGGCCAACCTGGACAAGGTAATTGGAAGTTACAGCTGCAGGAGGACGACAGCCCGCTGGCCCCTGCCCATCTACCATAACACCACTGATGTGTCCTCATATGTTGCCTTCTTGATATGGAACCAGATCAACCATTATATTGAATGCATGATGAGCAAAAACAAGAGGAGGGTGTTCCTGGAGCAGCTGGAAAAGGCACTTGTAACCCGGCACATTCAAAGGAGCGAGCGTCTCTCCCAGCAGCCGCTGCAGCACTTTTCAGAGCTGCTCAGGGGGATGATTCTTGTCCTGATCCACCTGAGGCTGCAGCTCGGGAAGACAAGAGGATGAGATGCCATGCTTCAAGAAATGGGAGAAGATGTGTTTTGTACATCCCTCATTTTTATGAAAAGAGAAGTTCATGATTGTCATTGCTTCTCCTCAATGTTTACACCTATGCAGCGCCTTCAGTATTATATTTTTACAAAACAACAATAATAGTGACAATTGTAGTAATAGTTATAATAAAATAAATAAAACTTCAAATAATTGAAATAATAATAATAATTTTTAAAAGTATAATTCATGTGCCATACATCAATAGAAGATACATTTCCAATTAATTGGAAAATAAAGTTTTGAATCATGAACAATAATAATGATAATAATAATAACATTTTACTTTAAAACTGAATGGCGGGTTGTCTCATTTTGTATACACATACCAATTATGTTTTAATTTTACAGTTGATAAAAATAATTACACAATTTAATTAAATTGTGATTAATTCCAACATTATTTCCAATGCTAACATAAACTGTACTGTGTTATTTAGAAAATATTGATTGCACGATATATAATATTGATATACACTGTATATTATTATTAATAATAATAATAATAAGTTATATTAATAATACAATACTCTGAAATGCTAATTATTACATTGGCAAACACATCTGAGGGTCTGATTGTGAGCAGGAGCGGTGCATCCCTGAGGGAGGTATATCATTGCTTTGCAGATGTCACAGCGGAGCTACACTCAAATTCAAATTACAGGCTACATCCTAACTGTAACATTAAAAAACCCACGGCCGTATTTCCTCTTAACATGGTCCCTGCTAACACTAACCCGGTGGCCCCAGGCATTGTTGTTGATGAAAACAAGCAGCCCGATGTGTCCTCTAAATAAAACTGCTGTGTTGAAATGTGCCCCCGCAGCAGATTCACTCTGCATTTGATGAAACACACACAGAAAACATTTTATATGGGGTCTCAAGGTGATAACAGGATTTGATAAGTATTGATTTACGCAAGTAATTTGAGACCCACCTACATATTGTACATCACAAGTCTTTGACATCACCGTTATTTGTTTGAGATAAGGCCATCCATCATGACGCTCTCAAAGATGAAAGCTGGAAAAAAAGACCTGAGAAAACCTAAGTGTGTCTCTTGAGCTGAAGATTCATTACACTTTGATTCCTATGCAGTTTCCTCCTCTTTTCAGTCTTGGGAGCCTCTATCCTCCGAAGAGCATTTCTGCTGAAGCCGAGTTCTGGTCGGAGCTAAGGAAATGAATCCTAAAAATCAGCATATCCTCAACAAAAGTGCCTGCAAATAAACAAGCTCCCCTCCCCCTCGTCATCCAGCGCACCTCTGACACAAACTACAACAACACCACGTAATTCCACATAGTGCCCCCCCCAAAGGGACCAGCCTATTTCATATTTATACCTAGTGAAGAGATGGTGCACTTCGCTGCACTTTTGAGCGAGAGATTTCCCTTGCCTCTCACAAAAACGCTGCCACCCTTTAAACATTCAAGTCATGGTTCAGTAAGGTGCCTGCTGTCAATTTTATTTTTAAACCTCCCTGGCCTGTTCTTTCATTCAGACAGGCTCGCCGCCGCCCCTCCATCCACCTCTCACACATTGCCACAAGAGATGCAGACACCACCTACGAGGCATCCTCAAAGGCCGAGGGTAAACAGGTTCACAACAGCACTTAATGCAATCACTGGCAAAGAAACACATGCCTCAGCAACATTGAGCTACAACACCCTACAAGGTGTTAAGGTGAATAAAATGCCTCACTACAGCCCGTGGCTGGAGAAGTGTATATTTCTTCTGAGAGCCACATCTCAGAAATTACCCCCTGCTTCCTCTGCCCAGGGTTTGCCTCTCGCACAGCAGACAGCGAGGCTGCGCGGGCGTGATGACTCCCCAGTTGTGGGTCTGACAATAGGCTGTGATGCTCACAAACCAAAGTGATGGTTCCCTGTGTGGAAATGCAAAGAGAGACGCCCCTATAAAACAGATAGATGCCCTGGAGAACGCCAGAGGAGCACTCAAACTGTGGGGTTTTAAAGACATAATGAGGGCACTTGCATGCATTTCCTGTTAATTTGCAGTTTTGCTTTATGTAAGAAGAGTAAGTGCAGCCGTGTGAGTGTGTGAGGCTGAAGTAAGCTGAAGTAAAGACATGCTGCACAGAGGTGGCCATCACAGAGGATCTTGTTAGACTAATTTGCATTGTATTTTGTTTTTGCCAACCCCACCATTCCCAGTTGCACCTTGTTTTTTATATGCAACCATTGCTCCTGTTCCCTGTCTGCAGAGTGTTTTCTATGCTGTGGGTGAATCCTGGCTGGGTGGAGGATCTCAACATTTTCTGTGAAACCTTTAAGATTTATTCTGCTGCAAGGAGTTTAATAAATGGATATGCAATTATGAAAAAAGGCATTTCTGAACACTTGAGACTATTCCTCTCAGAAAGGTTTGACACAGTGTGATACATTACATAACTCTGTAGAATAGTGTTCTTTAGTTGGTGCACAGCCATCTGCAACATTTCCACAATGAGAGAAATATTGTGTGCGATGAAAAGTCTTCTTCTGGGGACCATGAATGTCTACTGAGAAGTACCTAAAAGCAATGGTTTCGGATTAACAAGCAGGATTTAAAAAGCGTAACTCAAGGACCCATTAGGTCAAATGTAACAGTTCACCAGTGAATGAATTATCTGCAAAAGCACAAGCAAAGGGGGAAGGGACACCAGTCTGTGTGCTGGCTGGTTTTGGCAACAGGTAAGCAAAAAGCACAAAGGAGAGGGCAAAAACAAAAATCCAAAAAGGCAAGTGAGGGCCAAGCATGGTTGGGTCAACAGGCAAGGGATGGCTGGAAAACTGGGGTGGTTGAAGTACTGTGAGGCAGATAAGGAATTGGATAACAGTAAAACAGGTGGTGCAAGGAGTTAGGGGAGTGGGAATGGCATTAAGGCAAAGGCAACAAGGTCGGGGGGCAATGTCTGTGAAGACAAGAGAGATAGTGACAGGGAAAAGAAAGACAAGCAGGAATGAATGAATGAACCGATGATTATGTTAAGTTCAGACTACACGACTTTCACAGTTGTCAGATGGTCTGGTCTGTTCACACATGACTTGCTGTCTAGTGATCAGGAGTCGTTGTGAGTTCACTCTACATGACTGACTGGTGACAAGGGGGTCGCACACTGCATGATCTCTCACCAGGAGAAACCCCTACAGTATACTATGCCCAGTCTCTAACCTACATTTGATCAAAACAACACGAGAAGTGAGTCAGAATGATCCTCCTGTTCTTCTGTGTCATCTCGTGTCATCCTGCTACAGACTGACACGTCAAGCTGTAGGTGAAACTTCAGAATCTTTCTCTTTTCTTCGTCCAAATCCAAGCCTAATGCAGTTTATGTATTATTGTTCTTTGTGAGCACAGACATGTGCAGCGCAAAATGTCAGGGGTCAACTCACAACTCTGTACCTTCACCACCTTCACCCTGACCTGTGCTTTGATTAGCTGTAGTTGTTGCAAAAATAACAGAAAGATACACAAAGCCTCCAAACCCCTTTCTGAGGCAAACATTTAGTCTAGTCCAGGGTCAGATGAGACAATTCATCACTACAGAATTGCAATTTTAAATACAGCAACACTGTGTCAACAATACAAAAAGAAGTCAAGTAAATTTCGTCCTGAAATCACACATGTGCCAACATGCAACTAAAATCAAACAACATTTTTTTGAAAAGACAAATTTAAAGTGATCTGAGGATGAGTGGAGATGATACCACCCTTGTGTTTTGGCCGTTTTTGCAGCATCCCACAGTCCAATCTAATACATGTCGAGGTTTCATCCTCTGTTGACCATGATAAGTTTACATAATTCACGGCAATCATCCGACAGCTTTGGATACCTCATGTTAAGTCTTGATCAAAGCGTTAGACCGACCAATGTTTGCGGCACCAGAGTCTGGTTGCTAGTGTGGCCTGGTAGGAGAGAGCATGAGTCTCACTCACCTTAACTGGGTCAGCAGCAGGAGAATATGTGAATAATAGTCTGGCAGGAAAAAGTAGCACAGTCACCAGGCCATATCCTGACCTCTCCACCCACCGTACCTTCAGACCTCTTGGCTCATATACTTCAATATATTATATATGTCGTTTGGTGGATGAAGACCGTCCACTGCATGAGCAGGTGAAGGCCATTCCACATGCATGTTATAAATAACTTCGTGGATAGAGTCTGCTTGTTCTAACATAATAATGCTCCTGAGATGTGCTACTTTTGAGGCCAGTGAAAAGAAACAGCACTTGGTATTGCACTATATTAATTTTATGATCAACCTCAGGGGGTTGTTGTGGCTTGATTTTCCCACTTTGCATTCACATTCACTGTATATTACATATTTATTATTTTCAAATAATAATTAATTTAAAGGAAATATGTATTAAATGAAAGCGGCTTTAGGCACTAGAGCAGTCTAGGCTGTTAGAATAACAAATATAAGCAAGTTTGAGAGAATGGACAATCAGGATGTTTTCGTACAGGCCACATGATAATTGGCTTTTAGCCTTAACTAGAAGTCCTGTATTTAACCTTTCCTCATTGACGTGCAGCATGTCCAGCAAATTACAGAGCAGAAACAACCACAGTCAAGTGGCTCCATTTTCACCACAGTTGTTTATCACATTGGTTGAAAACAAAGAAAAAAAAAGGAAAAATGGCCTCTGAATATGGAGAATATAGAGAATCCTTGATATAGATATTAAAGTGGCATGAAGGCCATTTAATGCCATTTGGGGATCCCAAGTTGGCTTTTAGAACAGAACTTGTTCTTTGAATGCTCAGAGGTTTCTGCTGTGCCAAGGATCATTATGAAATGTATTCTCGGAGCTAATCGTATCGATTGCTGATGCCAAATGTGAACACTTTCATGCATAACTCTGTAGTGAGAACCTTCCCTGTCAGTTTCAGCACGAATTAGAATTAAACTCAAGGAAATGTGATTAATCTGCAGGGATCTAATTAATAGGGAAGAGATGTCTCTCAATTATACAGCTACAATCTGTTATTTAGATTGTGTTTTTCACATAGGGAAATCTGCCAAGTACAGTTTGAAGATGGAGGAGGACTGGGTGAAACTAACGTCTGCAGGAAGCTAGATCTCCTCACATCTGTTACTGATGTCCAAACACACTGTCGGACAAGAGCTGTTTTCAGACATGAACTCTGTGTGATGTCCGCACAATGGTGTCCAGAGTTTCTGGGGAGTTTGCCTTTTACATATGAGCAACGCAGCAGGAGAATCTCCGGTCCGACACGTTCACAACAGTCAAATCTCTGGAGCGTTCAGGTGAGGAGTGGCACAGAATGCAGGAGACAGGACGTAACGGAGATCATGGGTTTTAGTTAAAAGCAGATCAACACCGGTGTCGGCACTTATCCACAACATCTCTCATATCTTGCTGTCTGTCTGAGTTAACATCATCGTCTCTGTCTCTTTTTCATCTTGAGATATTTATTTTCTTTTTAGTTTTTTTTTTTTTTTTTCAGTTTTGCTTCCGTCATGTCTTAGAAACGCCATCTTGCTGTGAATCATCCGGATAATGTCCCGTGGGCTCATATGGACATTGTCCACAGTTGTTTTACTTGAGGGGTTGGCAGAATGAACTCAGGAGAAAGCAGCTTAAGAAAGAGTTTGATCATGATGCCCCTGAGGTGCTGGGTTTTTATGAAAGAGCTGTGACCAGCGCTGACCACTGGTTGTATACACACAAACAGAGGTTACTGGTTTGTTTCCAGTGTGTCTACACAGGAGGGTTTTCAGCTGCTGTGTTCAGATCCACTTCTATTTTAACCGTCACAAACTGATTAGTGGAGTGTTGACACATGGGGGAGGGAGCACTCAAAACTTCTCTGAAAATAAATGTAGTTTATTAAAACTAAACTTTCAATCAATTCAAGACTGAAAATAAAGATTTTTGTTTGTTGTTAATAAAATTATGTCAGCAGAATGACAAAAGCAACAGAGAGCAGAGAAGCACTCGGATGATGCACAGCTCCCACATATTAGAGTTCTATTGTAGTTCATTTTTTGGGATTTAATAACTTGAATATAAGCTGTACGTGACAAAAAGTGACATTTTTAGTCAATACTTTTTTTTTTTTTACTTGTAATAGAGGAGGCGAGCACTGGACTCCAGCACTGTAGGAAGCAAAACGTGCTGAGCAGCTCAGCACATTGAAAGGCCTGCACCAGTACTGTGTTTTGTATAACAATGGCTTTACTTGGTACTAACGCGGGAGCAGAGATGCTGTTCTCCACTGCTGGAAACATCATGATAACAGTACCACAGCAGAGCTCTCCACCCCACCCACTCGTCTGTTTTTGCCAAAAACTTTGAACCACTGATGCTGGACAGTAAATTACACTTTCCCCAAGAGCCATTACTGCTTAACCCATTAAGACCTCTAAAATCGACGCGTTGTTTGATAGAATACCTCCTCAATCCTGAGGGTTTTCTGCAAACACATGATTCCTCAGCCTCTGAAAAAGATACACATTAAATAAAAACCATTTGAGGGATTAAACCTTTAGCTTTTATTGTCAATCATCGTTTCAGAAACTGGATGTGGCAGGAAACAACAAGCAGCTTTGGCAACATTTTCAGTCCAGCTCAGTTGCTTGAGTATTAACAAAATGCTGATGACATTAGTGCAAGGCAAAAGTGATCAATAAAAGCCAAATGTTTTATTTCTCAAATGGTTTTTACCTCATGGCTTCAGAGGCAGATAATTAAAGGTTTTATTGACCCTGTATCAGTCTTAACCTCTGGCTTGGGTTGATGGTGGCTCTCTCTCAGCCTGGGCCTTGGCTCGCAGCTCAGCAGGAACACTGAACACTATGTCTAAATCTACTAAGTCATTGGGCCTCAGTTACTAATATTAAATTTGTTCTTAGAAAGCTTTTTAGGAAAATTCTATGTCAGATTCATGATGCGTTCTTAAACTGCCTAACTGTTCACATCTGTGTTCTTATATTGATGAATGCCGTGTATTTGTGAGTTGAAAGCATGTGCCCGTCAATGCCCATAAAAGGGCATGAGACCTGAATCGGGGGCCAGACATGCTGGGCCGGGTTCAGACAAAATATTTCGCATAGTTTTCGGGTTCAGGTCCCGCTCGGTGCGCAGCGCGCACACAGGCACGCATTTCAGTTGTCACGTGTACGTAAGAGTGCTCTTCAGTGTGCTTAGATTCTGCTCTTACATTAGAACAGATCCCAGATAAGAAAACATTGGTGAATGTCAGAATCTTCGTAAACACTTTATAAATGGGTTCTAAGAAGAATGATCTTCTTAAGAACTGCTGTACTCGGCTTCAATGTCAACTCCAGTGGTGAGAAACAAGACCCACTGAGCAAGTCAGCACTCTGCCAGTACAGTGTTTTGGATAACAACGGCCTCCCCTGGTAGTGATGTTGTAGCAGAGATGTTGTCCTCTGTGTCTGAATCATCTAAGACATAGATATTGTTGTCATCCAACTGATTGCTGCACTACTACAAGACAAACTCAACACATTTTCCAAAATGCATTTTGAATCCCCGATGTAAATTATGATGCATTTCATAATTCAGTGAAATCTACTTTCTCTACAAAAATGACCATATATGGACATAAAGCAATTAGACAATAAAAAATCCTAGTTAATGGGTCAGGATAGGAACAATTGTGATTCTGGACACAGGCCTCACTTTCCAGAACCACATTGCCAGCTAAATTAAAAGAGGATTTATTCCTAAAACGAATGTTGTCACAGGAAGACACTATATAAAGACTACTTCGATGTGCCGCTCACAGCATATATAACTGTTTAACACTGGTGCTGAGCTGGTTACACTGCCTTCCCATAAATTGTACATTGGGCCAAAGTGACCTCTGTCTGAACACGTGTCCACATGCTCTGCCCGTGATTCCCCAACTAACTGCCTTTAAGTTCCTCTTCTGGCATTGATTAAACCCCTAAGAAATCACCTCTATTCCTCAGAATTACGCATTGAGATTTTTACATGAAAAAATGTACTTGTGAATGGTTGATGGTTGAATGAATGCAACTCTAATACCCTCAAATAATTACAATTCACAGATCTCTGAATATGCAAAGTAGCAGAATCTCTATCTACAGCATGTAGCTCCGACGTCGAGTTTGAACCTAAACCCGACTCTGAGGATGAAGAAGAGCGAACTGTACAGGGTCGCTTAAAGGTTAATGTTTCAGAATTGTAATGTTTTTAATGTTTTGGTCTCTACAATGTAAGAAACCTAACCTAAAAGATAACACTAGCCTTCTGAGCTTGGCTATGTTATCAAACAGCTATGTGTTGCTGATGGTATATTTGATTGACATGCAGCACCAAGGTGGAAACACTCAGTCATGGCATTGAGTGCTAATTAAAAAACGCCATATGAACATGCCAACGAGGTTAAAAGCTTGATTTCCATTAGGATTACTTCAATATATGTATTGAACCCGTATTATAGAGCGTTGCCTCGGAATCTTTCACTCTGCAGACTGCGTAGAAAGGAGGAAATGTGAAAGCCTTTTCAAGGGGCCTCGTCAACACTGAGTCAGTCTCACCGACAAAGCAATGTGATTGCTTTCTCTTTTTTTTGCATGATGAAATGTATTTTGTTAAAAAACAAATCAATCTTTGTAATCATCATCTTGAAATCATACACAAACAGAAATTTCACAGATGAGGTAACTGCAGAGCTACAGTTTCTGAGCAGGCAGCCAGAACGGCAAGGACACAACTCACTTTGCTGTTATTTTTCTAAAGCTTTTCACAGATACACTGTGTATAAAGTCGGCTTGTCTGCGGAGCATGGACTGTATTTTCTTGAATAAAATAGCCCTAGCTTGGATGTATTTGCTCAGTGATGCTTCAACAGCATTTACTACCCTCACAGATGGCTGCTCTCCTATAGCCTGGAGGAATATAGTCGTGTCTGAGCTGCTTTAACTGTAACCCAGTAAGTTGGCTTCGGTTATGTTAGCGTTACACACATCTCCAGGAGAGGAGTCTTATTTGTTTCACCAACCCTGTAAAAATATGAACAAGAAAGGACTTTGAACACTTGAAGATTTTGAATTCTCATGAAAGAGTGTGAATGCATGTGAGTGATTATATAACAACCGGTGGATTCTCTCTTCAGGTTAATAACACATGATCAGCTATTTTCAGCATTTTGCCGCTCTGCCGTTTCTAGTGAAGTCAGGAAGCTCAGTCATGTAGCAACTCCCCTTGAGAGAGATGATGAGACTAATCCAGGACCATTCCATCAAATGAAACTTTTCAGTCAAGCTATTTTTCAATGTCACATTTCTTTACCTTTGATCCATGAGCTCAGCTTGTCCCATTGGCATCATCTATCATCATTGAGTCAAGCTACCAGGCTCTCCTGACCACTGAGCAGTCACTCTTTGGAGACTGATTCCTCTGTGGAACATCTGCCAATCAGAGACTCGGGGAGGCATTGCAGCATTTCCAATTTCAATCACCCACAGAGAAACTCATGAATCTTATATGCTGGAAATGTAGCAGCAGTCCTGATTCTTGTATTGGCATGCAAGTAGCGCACTGGTATTTAGTGCATGTCAGCAAGGAAAACAGCGCATTCATGTGCACTTGCATGCCGTGCACTTTTTACTGTAATCAGACTGAGTCTGACTTTGACATTCCAGTTATCCATATTAAGATTTTCACATGCCAGCCACAGATGTGCTCCCAGTGCCAGCTTTGTTATAAATGCAGCTCCGAGCCAAGATTGGGAAATGAGCCTCTTGGAGGAGAGTGTCTTCAAGGCAGGAGTGTAAACATGAATTCTGCTTAGTGTTGGCACCTGTGTGTGTGTGTGTTTGCTGAGGTGCGCGGAATTCTCCGAAATTAAATACAAACTCTATCAACCTGCATTCAAAAGCTTTGGAGTGTAAAGATGAATGCAAAATATGACTTCTTCAGGCCTTCGAAGGTGCAAGGGCAGCAGTTTATTGTGTCGCTGGAGAATGATTTTTGAGTGGCTTCGAAGGCTAATCAATGGCATGTGTCATCTAAATACAAAGACCTCTGATGCAGGCAGTCGAGTTAGCAGAAAAACATGGCACCGCTGCTAGATGGACTTACTGAAGCTTTGAACTTTCAATACATTGAACAGCTGCTGATGAAGTGCTGACAGAAAGACTGTCCCTGGAAAAGAATCATGTGACAGTCCCCTGAAGAAAGACAGGACAGGGCAGACAACTGAATTTTTGGGATGTTTGCAGTCACCAAAGGTTGAGCACTATCCATACATGGAAGATGACAACATTAATTGGGGTCACAGCTCTGGGACACCCTCTACTTTCATTGTTATTCTCATTGGAGGATGATTTGCCCACAGGATGAGATAGGAAACGGCGACAAATGGGCTCATTTTCCTTCAGAGACTTTGCAGTGAAGTGGGAAAACTGGGATCATTTCATCAAATCATATCTGTGTTTACACACAATATGCAGCAATCCTCCGTTGCCAGTTGTAATAAGTACTAGTTGCCAAGTTGCGACCACCGTGTCATTAATCTGTTGTGCTCTACACTCAATTACTCCATTTCCTCCGAGGAGCCAGGAACAGACTGTGGCCTTAACTGTGGTTTCACAACATCTATAATTAGAAAAACAATTATTCCATTCCATGATAATCATGGTTACAACACGGAGTAACACACAAATCACACCCTGTGTACAGCTGCAGTGTCTTCTCCACTGTTCTCTCTCACCTTCAAAGTTCACTTGGGGCTAATGAACACAGCTCATAAGCGCTGCATGCTCCCTGATGGTTGAGGAAGATATTTCACTTGTTTATGTCCACCATATGGTTCGTGGGATTTTGCACTAGGGGCCTGGGAATGGGGTTACCTTCAAAAGAGGCCTCTACAATGACCTGTTCCATGTTTGCTAATGTGTAATCATGGGGAATCTAATATTCTAAAAGCTATTTCACTGATACTCAATGGTATCACTTTGAAGACCGTTTTGGGAACCATCACTGCCTTTTTTAAAATAATTTCTTACATAGGTAACTCAGCATGTATATGTCCTTGTCGGGAGACACTTTAAGTAGGATACATACAAGAAAGTTTATCAACAAAGAATTTTTAAAAAGCAAATATTTACAGGACAAGCAGTCTGTTTTGTTTTATAGTATAAAACAAAAACACAACAACCGAATCCAAATCTCATTTAGATGTTAATCCTGCTCCCACAAACTGACAGTAGTGTTCTGCACAGTACATTTTTGCAAACCTGCACCTGTAAAACTCCGGACACAACCCGTTACCTGCAATTATCTCCAAGTCAAATCCGATCAGTCACCTGTGATCAAACACATATGCTACATACACACTCACATCACTGGGGTTATGGCCTCCTCCTGTTTTGGTGGTTGAGTTGTGTTCCTGGAAAAGAATCTTTGAGTTGTCGAAGGACCTGAGCTCCTGCAGCTGTCAGTGTGTTTCCTCTGTGACAACGTGCCTAGCTTGTGGCCATGAAAAGGTAATACATTGTGGCACTTTTTAAATGTAGCAAAACCACCGAGAACATATTCACCACTGGCTAGTTTTGTCTTTGTGTGAACCATTTTGATATCCATACTTGTTCAGTGTCCGTCATGACAGTTTCGAACCTTAGCAGTCAAAGGTCATGTCGTATAGGGGGCCTGATTGCCACTGGCTATTTTCACACACTACTGCAATCATTTTAATTTCTGTTTTCTACCCATTGGATACCTACGATCTGATGCAGGACTCTACTGCAGTACCCAATCACTCACTGCTTCGAGGACAAAATGATATTCACCTTTTTACTAATTATCCTTAGTTAAGCAGATTATCTCTCCTATCACAACATACAGTACACTTGAATTTAGCTTGGAAACATAGCCTGTTGTCTGTTGACAGAGTCGGGTGATATAACTAACAAGCTGTTTCTGCAACAGCCATGCCACTTGATGAGGATGAAGAAATTGGTTGTCTCAGTCATTGCATCTTTGAAGACAACTGCTTCACAGAGAGCACAAATGCCAATCCTCAGATTGGTAATTAAAAGTGTGCAGTTGAAGCTGGGATGGGATGATTAAGGTAGTATAAACTCTCCAATGACAGATAAGGAAATGAAAGCTGTATCAATGATAATGAAGGTACAAGAGTAATCTAGTCACCAGTGTTGGGAAGTAACAGTGCACATGTAACAGTGTTGTGTATTTAGAATACAAAAATCAACAAATTGGATTCAAATTACGTTACAAAAGTCAGAATACAGTTAAACTTTAGAAATTAACAGATTTGAAGCAAGTACTTTCTTAAGGTTTAAATTTAGTAATTTAAAAATTTTATGAGAGTGTCAATGCATTTCCCAGAAGCACTTAAGTGCAACACCGTGTCTGCATGAGGTCCCGACACCATGAAACGGGATAATGGAGTTGGCACAAAGCCAGGACAGGGGTGCATTAATGTCATGAAAATTCAAACAATTTGTCAAGTATATTGAAGGAAACCGGACATTGTACCATAAGTGTGCAGTGAAACCTCTGCTTGCTAGGGGCTAAGTTTCTTCCTGCGTCTAAAGAGTTCTAACTAATTGACGCATCTCGAAGCAGGTCCTTTTTATGTCTGGCTGAAATTGTGGCATAACCTACTAGTTATCTTGGCTATCCCAACTAGCTAACTAGATAGCTGCCTAGAGCCAAAATGTAAATAATGACAGACTATCTAGCAACTTACATTTCCAAACCATGGCCAATAGCAATTTTGACACTATTACAGCCATTTCTCTTGGTGCTCATGCAAACAGAAAAACTGTTTTAAGTAGAGTTTTGGTTGCATGCATTCATGTCCCTTTTGAGATGAGTGTAGTTGTGTAGTAATTCAGAGAGCAGCTCAGGCAACAGTTTTCTATCCAAACTTGTCTGAGCCGAAGAGAAAACTTCGACCTGAACCTGACAGGTTTGAGTTTTTTTGAAAATCCAACCTTACCGGAGCCTCGTACAATTAACTGAGTTAGTGTTTCTCTGTCTCTGACATGCACAGGTATTGCCTGTTTTCCCTAATTGTGCAGTGTAAAAATAATCAAGTAGGCTCGCTCTGCCAATATGAACGAACCCGACCCAAATCTGAATCGCATTTCAAATATTCTGTCCGAACCCAGCCCAGGATTTGTAGTACGAATGCCGATTGAGTCTGTAAGTGTAATATATGTGGGAGAAAGGACAGCTCGTTATAAAGACTTGATCGAGACAGAAACTTTGGATACAAAGACGGCTGCTTTGGCATGGGAAAGAAATCAAGTTTGCCACACATGATGTTTTGTGTAATTTTTCCTGCGACAGTTTCATAGTGATCTGAAAATCTTTTGAAACTTCTCATAACAACATGAAAGATTGCCGTTTCTTCAGTGAAGAACTGTGTGAAGCGCTCTCTGCCCTGCTGTCTCTCTCCCTCTCACAAACACATTGACCTGTCGGTCATGGTTGGGCTGGCCATGGGCAGCACTGGGAGAAATTCCTTTAGGTCTGTGTCCCTGTGGACGGTAAAAAAAAAATCCATTATTTTTTTACCGTACCTGGCAGAACACTCTGCACTTGTCTTTCAGTTAAAGATATGCATTTGCATCCAGATGCCGCCATCCTCAGACACAGTTTTCAGATTTCAGATTGCCTTACAATCGTTACTTGTGGCATTCAGGTTAATCCTTAAATATTACCAATTTGGAACTTTTTGATTCAACGCCAAATCCTCTGCCTCCTTTCTGTCTCCTTCACACCAGAAATGAGTCGTCTTCATAGCCCAAGCTATCCTGTACATAGGGCTGATGTATGTCGATGTCAGATAATGCTGTGAACACTCAAATAGGACGTCATACTGCGTTTGAATAATGTTTAACATTACATCTTCGAAGTCAGAGCCTGCGTCGTTAATCAGTTGGTAACTGCCGTAATATGCAGTTACAATGCGAGTAAGACGTTTCTGTCGGAATACTCCACATGTCTTAATTTGATTATTTCTTCTTTCGAGTATGACCATGTTCGGGTAAAGGTTATCACAAAAAGCTGTTTACATAGCATTCTTATTCAGACTATTGGTTTAATATCAGAATATTGGTGCTACTACAACTTGATTGCTGACAAAAGTAACATGACTACGGTTAACGGCAGTAGCTGTGTCAGTGTGCTGGTACTTCTACCAAGCACCAGAAGAGACTCACTTCCTACAACAATCCCATTAAGATAGATTCAGCCATGTGGTGCAGTTAGGCTTATTGTTATATTGTTGATGGGCGAACCTTCACTGATCCATAACTAGTCTATATTAATCCATAGTGTTTGTTTACCTCCAAAGAAAATAACATGGATAAAAGATGGAAGACAGGGCAGGAAATAGAATGCAAGGAGAGCAGGAGAAGAATAGGGAGAGGAAAGAGAAACAAAAATAAAAAAATCTAGAATCACGTGTGGATGGAACTAAAAATGGCCTAATATTCAAAGATTCATGCCTTGGTTAGACCCTACTTCAAATGGTGATTTTGAAATACAACATTATTGTATAAAATAAATAAATCAAAATGTATAAATTCTTCATGAATCCTTCCATCATGTAGCATTCCCCTGACTCCCCCCACGGTCACATTGCCCCGAGGCAAACCTCTTGATCTATAGGAAACACTGCTGATTGAAGTCTGTGCCCATCTAAATGTGGCCAAACTGCACCCTAGAGAGACAAAGTGCAAAGCCCTCTGAAACATCTCGCCTACATGATCAACCTTCCTTAGGGCAAAATAACTCCTATCTTGGCTTCTTAACTCTCATTCTCAGCTTGAATGCTAAGTTGTCTGAAAAGCCACATGTAATGTTTTCAGCGTCTCAGCAAGTATCATGGCTGCTGATGCTTGGTTTGGAGAGGTGTTGGTCCGCCATCCCAGAGTACACACTGTTGTGGCTCACTGATAAAAATAGATAAAATTATGGGAAGGATATTGGTCCAAGAGATTTGTTTTCAACACACTAGTCCTCTGATGATGCCAGAACCATTGAACATGTCAACACCTTGTAGCTCCCTTCGCAAGGGACCTCAATTTTGTCGTCAAATTCTTTTCTTTTGAGAATGCATTGATGGTGAGTTCCACGGCAGAGGATGAGGTTCAGTGGTACCTGCAAGATCCATTAGAGTGTATGCAATGATCAGAGCCCTGTTCTTGAAATACAACCCCACAATGTTGAGAAAAGTGACTTTTAGTCAGGGAGGAGTTGTCCTGACTCCACAGTATAACTATATAACAGACAAACACTTTGAACAGGCTCTCTTGCAAGATTACAATCACCTTTACTGACTACAGAGAGCGACTAGAGAAGGTGGGTCATGCTCCAGATTTAGCAGCCTTAAGCACTAAAGCTTTCACAGGCGATTGCAGTATTTTATAGTAGTCACATTGTTTCATTGTATTCTGTTCTAACATGCAATGAATATTGAATGCAACACTGTACATTTATATTACAGATGCATTGACATGTCTTTTATGTTATGCCTGTTAAATGATGTCTGAAGTATTTAGAATATTTTAGGTAATGTATTCTGTTACCAATTGGAATACATTTTAAATGTGACCCCTCCAACACTGTCTGTGACAGTTAGGGTATAACATTGAAACCATCCACATGCACTGCATTTACAGCAAGCTTGAACATGTTTCAACAAACTAAAATCCTTGTTGTATTGATATGGCTCATGTGTTTGCAAGAAGGTGCTTATTTGCCTCCATCAGATCTAGAGTAAATGTATTATTCATTTAGAGTCATGTTTCGTACCGGCTGACAAATAAGTCCAATAGTCACTCTCCTTTGCCTTCTCTTTTGGTCTCTACCCACCGGGACAAATAAGTTCGGGTCAATATTGTTGATACTTGCTATGCCTATGTTGGTAGATAACTTACATAATTCTTAACTTCGCCTGCCAGTTTGTACTGGTACCACAGATTTGTTTTAGCTGGAAACCGCTGCTGGAGTCAAGGTGAACCTGAGCATCAAGACTGAACCAGTGAAGCTGAAACAATAAACTGAAGTGTTCTGTAGAGGTAACTGGCAAAGTCAAGTGATAGTTATCTGTGGAGAAGGCAGTATGGAAGACCCCTTTCACATTACATACAGTCACTTAATCCATAGTTCATACAAATATTGAAAAGTGCATTTTACCCACAAATATGAAGCTCAGCGTTAGTTAAAGGTTCAGTGTGTAGGATTTAGGTGACAGGGATCTATTGACAGAAATTTTATACAAAATAATCCTAGTATTGTTTTCACCAGTGTGTTTCATCTAAATTATACACATTATTGTTTTATTTACCTGGCTACTGGCTTGTATGGCAGCACTATGAAAGCCATGTGGGCGCTCAGTAGATCATTACCTCTGTCTTTTTAAACTACACACTTTCCCATTATAGAACATAGGACAAGGTGGAGAATATCCCTAGTATGTTCTACTGAACTAATTAATGCCTACTACCAGTTGATGTTATCGGATGTTAGTGACCACCAGTGGATCATATGGACATATCTTCAGTTGTGTACCTTAGCATCATCAGGTGTTTCAGCCTTTTAATCTCAAGACACCCTCTTCTAAGGCTGCTCCAGCACAGGCTGATCAGACCTTGGTGCATGTCCCTAGAATCTTGGGACCAGTTAGGATCTTTCCTCCTGATCCAGAGCCACTGGCCGCATGAATTCTTCAATGTGTGATGTTTGTTTATGGTCTGGCGCAGGACTTGTCCAAGGATCACCAGGTCTTTGAGCAACCTGCTGGTGGATGTTGCAATGAAACCCCTGCAGCCACAGGGGAAACTCTTGCTTTCCAGCCTTGTTTCTCAGCCTTTAATGCCATGTCTGCATACCACAGCCTTTTCCTTCAAATTACTTAAATCACTCCCTCAAAATCTTCAGGTTGAGAATAAAAGGGGACTTGTTACCAAGGAAAACAAATTGGATGCAATTATTTAGCAGTCAAAAAGATGCAGTGTGGGATACTGAATGAGTGAATACAACTTGGGGAAAAAAAACAATCTTTGAAAGAGCTGAAGAAAAGCATGACAAACAGAGACTAAATCTGTATTTCCTTTGACTTCAGGAAATGATCACAGGAATTCAGCTACTGTGATCAGCGCAAAGAAAGATAGTTCCACTGTTTAGTCGTCTTTGGTGTTGCAGCATTTGGTTTGTATCTGCTGCTATGAAAAAATGACAAAGTAAAAACATAGGCATTGGTTTCTAGTAAAACTTTTTGACGTTATTTGTGACATGTTCATACAATATGTGCACTGAAAGGCACGGCTCCTCTAATGACTGCATTAGCTAGTGTGCAACATGAATAGTTATTATAGTGGTGGCATTCATGAGGACAAGCTCAGTAAGCAGTACATACTAGTTAAAGCTCAAAATAGACATTAATCAAAATAACACCTACGGGCTGCGCCATGCCCCATAGAGGATCTAATATTGCTTGTTTGCATTCATCTTGTATTCTACCGCCCACTTGTTGTCACAGTTAGGCTGTTGTCTGGATGCTGAGTTTGATATCCGGCTCTGTCTGTAAAAGTCACTGTATGAATTGTAAAATGGGAATTGTAATAAAATCCTTTAATGAATAGAAATGAAAATATAAAAATGTTAATGTGTCTAATGAAAGTATCAATGCATATATATATATATATATATATATAGCCATTTGTGAAGTAAATTGTTGTCCCATGTCCTTTGTTCATTAAACTACTGTCCTATAGTATACAGTGTATTGTACTCAAGTTGTTGTTTTTCTTGTTGGGACTGTTCTTTAATTTGTCGCCTTTCAAGAACACAGTTCATACCTAAAAATCTTCTAAGAATAATGTCTATAGCAATTCTGATTCTGAGTAATTTACTCAATCATTTTAACTTTACAAAATAATCAACCCCTTCTGTAAATCAAACTCATGTGAAATGAAGCTTAGCTATCTCAAAACTCCACCAGCTCATTATCCCTTTTCAGCCAATCACAGCCTGGCACACTCATCTTGAGCCAATCACCTGTAATATGTCAAAGTTTAAAATGTTCTCTCTCCCTCCTGTCATTCAGCTATCAGATCAGTGCTAGGATCACGATGATTCCTTGGATACTTGGTATCAACTAGACAACCACATACTTGGTCTTCAACCGTCCGACCAGAAACCTGCATGAGACATCCCAACTTAGTGCTCCATTCTTCATCACCAACACCAGTGTCTCTGCTCCAGGGTGAAGTCTTCTTCATATCCAAAGCACCTAATTCGTAGAATTGCTTCCATGCTGTTCTACGTCCTGCTGGAGTCCAAGCAGCAAAGTGTATGCCTCATTTCATTCCTATTTACACACCCGTGTGTTTCTCTATACATCTCTACTGATTGAAATTGTTGTCTTACTATTTTATGTGTAACTCAGCCATCTCACCACAGTGCCAGGTTCAACATCTGGTTCAACATCTCAGGTTCAACATCTGTTTTTTGTCTGCAATGGCAATTGATTGAATTGGTATTCACTCCTGGGTTAATTGACGCTGCAGCACACACCATTTTGAGCATTGTAAACCAGCAGAGGCATGATACCAACATGGCTTAATGAATCTGATTATTACAGAAGACATTGCATGGGCCAGTTTAGTTCAAAACTGTGCGAATCTGCTGGTTCTCATACGATATATAAAACCCTTTTTGCACAGCCCTCCCGTACGAATAGGACGTGGTAGAGGCAACGCATGATGGGATCTAAACTCATGTTTCGCTGATCAATAATTTATAATGCACCGATCGACACAGCAGCATTCAAATCTCAGGGGATTTCCAAGGTTAATGGCATACATGCATTAATAGGCTGAAATGCTAGAGGTCGCCTGACAGTGTATAACAGATAAGAAGACATTATTGTTCGGTACTGAATGACAAGGGGAGCAGTGTGCCTACAGTGTAGTGAGGTGATGCAGGTCAAGTGAAAAGAAAAATCACTCACGAGTACAAAAAGGAGAAATTTGCTTGAAATAAGAAGCACTTCTTGAAGGTGGATTCTGAGATGATTTCTTACTGTGACAGCCCTACAGTAGGTAATCAATAATGGAAGAGTGACACACGGCGGTGAATATACTTACCAGGAATTTATGAACAGGGTAGAGAAGACATGCTGTACTATATGACAGCAGATTAGACATAGACAAATACATTCAGAATCATATGAGTGTTGCAGATGTGTTTTTAGTAGAAGTACGCAGATATATACACATATATAGGCTGCATTCACAATGCAGACCTCTGTGCTCAGCTCTGAACTGCCGCTCATATCCCACTTTTGTGGAGGTTTTCTTCATATCTATTCCAGGATGTAACCATGCAGCATCTGACACCAATATGAACTGACAGCCATGTTGAGAAGACTTGTGTGAAGACTGACAGAAACAAAAGATGTCACATTTCTGCAGCTTGTTTTGAACACATCCCCGGTTTTGGTCTGCCCTCTATTTCCTACTTGAATTGAGGCTTCTCCCCAAGTATCTGTCAAGCCTCCAATTCCACTTCCACTGTTATTTTGCTATTGTCCTTCACGAGTCACACACGACAGAGGAAATAAGCTGAACCAGGCTGCTATAGGAAAGTTAAAACAGTATTCTCAGATGAATAGTGTTAGATATCAGATCATGGTTGACACTTATATCTATATCTTGCTCGTGATCTAATAATTGTACGAATTAACATAACAGATAAATAAACACACTGAAATAGAAGAGCAGTCAGAGAAGCGCATACCTCTGCCAAGGCCCCTTTAATTCAATCAACATGAAATTCAATCAGCCCCCTGATCTGAATCCGCACAAACATTGAATGGGTTCTTCCTGGTTCTTCTTGATCCACACGGCATAATTCCACCAAGTTCTGTGGTGGAATCAGCCTGCAGTTTGGGTAATGTTACTAACTAACTAACTCTTGGTGGAGGTAAATATCTCCACAGATGCTGGATGAGTTGAAAAATACTCCATGTGGATAACAATCAGTTCTTTTTTCCCGTTTATTTTCAAAAACACAGAATTTCTGCTCTTGTGAAGCCAGTTTCCAGAGGAAAGCAACTGAAAGCTCTGATCAGCCCACTGTACCTGAGCAGCACCAGTAGCTGCATCTAGCCAATAGATATTTCCTCCAGGAGTTGATGGAGACCAAAACAGACCTAAAGGGGAATAAACTTAATTTTAATCACGTCACAAGATGCAAGTTGATTTGTGTTTGCTGGATAAAACAGTTGCTAATATGGCTACTTGCCAAAACTACTTTGTTAGCTGATGTTGTAGATCATTGCAGTGATTGAAGAAATGCAGCTTTAGAGGATTGAATATGGTTTATCCCAAATGAGTTTGTATTTTTGTAATATTTAGTTGCCATTCACATTAGCAATGCTAAAACTCAACAGGTAATTGCTGAGAAGACCACTACGTTCCTAAAATTAAATTTAAAGTGTCAAGCAGGATTTAACATTCGCATCAAATCAGGTGCGAACAGTTTTTCTGTGCAGTATGGATTATCACTGACACTTTTGCAGAACTCACTTATAATTCCTCCTCCACATGGTAAATGAATTCGTTTTTGCAAACTGTCTGAGCATCTTACTGTTTGTGTTTTGTTTTTTTACACCATCACTCTCTGCTGTTGTAATGTCACCATGTACCCTGATTTCTTTGCTGCATACAATGTTGTGAAAACTGAAAAGTGAATTTTAAATGAACCAAATGCAGGCTTTGTGGTGTTCTGGTTAAATTGAAATTTTTACTAAAAGAGAAATGACAAATAAGGAAACATCTATTTCAACCTGAAACTCAGTGGCCATGGCTTGTTATTTTCTGTGAAAAAGAAAAAAGAAATCAAGGCGCACACATGCTGCAATACCCTCACACATTAATGCCCTTCAAACAATGTTTGGGTCAATTTGACCTGCGTGCAAACTTCGAAACACAGAAACACACAGACACACACACTCACATACACACCTGCACCTACATTGTTACCATCCAAGCCATCTGGCCCTATTTCTCCCTTTTCTTTACCCTCTGTGCTGTGGGAACCTGCATGTTTAAAACCATCCTACACATTTATTATTCTCTCACACTGAACACCTCTCACCTGCACATCAGGGGAGCAAGAAAACAGACAAATAACTGCATCACAAATGGGCCCCTAGCCGGCCGCTGGAGGAGCCCCACAGTTATAGGAAAATATTCCTCTCAGTCAAGCTCATCTTTAAATTACCTTTCATACTCGTGTATTTCTACATCACTGTCAATATCAAGGCCCTCAGAGGATCATTTGCTCACCAATCACCTATTTCCTCTGACCACCAGCTGTATTTACTTTACAGCATTGATTTTATTAAAATAGGTGGATATCAATTATCCATCTCAGTTCAAATGTACAGGAATCAAACCTTCATTTCATTTAAATTTTTCATAGACAAGCATGATTTTTGCAACTGTCTTTACCCATACTTCAGCTTTATTTCAGAATCACCGGTCCATATCAGTGTAACTGGAATGGCAAACAGTCTCCTAAAATACAAGCTGCACCACATTTCATGCACTCACTCACTCATTTGTTTTTCATCAAGTTCCATGAATTATTACCTGGGAAAATGGTTAAAATGTCTCACAATGTTAAAGAAATGTAAAAAAAAATATTTGATCTGACATAATGATGACATGTCTATTGTTTAACTGAGCTAGCAGACATTTTAAATATCAAATCTTATCAATATTGTTTAAAATAAAGATAATACTTGTTAGCAGTCTTTTTAATGGGATAAGGTCAAAGGTCAATTTGATCCAAACAGTACCAACGGGTCCAATAGGCAACACAATGCAAGGGTTAACTTTCATGTTAAGGCAACAACATAGTCTCTACAAGTCCTTCTTTGTTACCACACTGACGTTATAAGAGTATTACACTGTGCTATAGGCCCTATAACTTGAGATAGGCTTAAGAAAAGCAGGGTTGCCAGATGTGTATGACAAAACCAGCACAATGACCAATCAAAGTCAAGGCAAAAAGTAGCGCGATGACTGAGTTGTGATTGAGAGGCAGATGCTGGCTGATGGAGTGCCTAACTGCAAGTGTGTCTGTGTGTGTGTGTGTGTGTGTGTGTGTGTGTGTGTGTGTGTGTGTGTGTGTGTGTGTGCGTGCGTGTGTGTACGGGGGTTGCACATATTAGTTTGGTGAGATTAAAAGGAATAAATTTAAAATTGAGATGTTGTTTTCACGAAAGTGCAAAATGGGTCCATCTAACCCGCGGACAATAACACTTCACCAGTAGCCTAACTCCACGGTAAAACCACAGACCTGGCAACCCTGAATCAAAGTGATGAGTGCAGTCTTTGTCAGTCAGAGGCTTGAGCAGCGGTCTTCCACTCACAGCCGTCTCCCTGTGAACCTGGGAGGAGAGCTCTGCGGGCTGCCTGTCAGCTGTCCCATGGTGCTTGGAGAAGGCTCATGGTCTTTTTAATTCCCAGCCAATCTTCTGTCCATCACACCACTTTATCCCTACTTCAGAGCTCAGCTCAGGTCCACACACTGTCACTTTCCTGACATATCTCGCAGCCTACACCTCAACAATACCAGAAAATATTGTCAGCTCCTTCACACCCCCAACTCACTTTCAATATGAACAACAAATCATATTTTCAAACTGGATGTAGGAGCGGAGCTGCCCACCTTACCTCCCAGCAACAACTCTTAGCAGCGTGTGTGTGTGTCTGTGTGTGTGTGTGTGAGATGGGGATGGACCCACATGTAGGATAAAATAAGAGTCCTGGGTTTAAGCTCATGACAGATCAGCCCGTGCTTATTAGGTGACCCCAGCAGTTTTTTTCATGAGGCGTCACATGTTGGTCATAATGAGCGAAGGTGGATTCTCAGCAGCACAACACGAGGAGCCTGGCAAAGGTGGAGATGCCACTCCTCAAGCGCAAAGATTTCCATGAATAAAGGATTTGCTGCAAGCTGTGAGTCAAGCTCTGGTTCTCGCGGTTGCTTTACATATTTAAGGCCGAATTTTGCAGCGGCAGAATGGGCAGCTTAACGTCAAAGGAGATTGTGCAGCAGTTCTGCAAAGTGGGAATGAGTCTTGGAGGAGTACATTGACGTAAGTTGCTGAAATTCTCAACATACTGCGCCTTATCGTGTCTCCAGTTTGAATGATGTGTCAGACGAGGGAGGCTGAACATGCATATTAGGCTGTTAAATGCTATCTTTGTCCCAAACGAACATCTGTACGTCTTTACTTGAAACATGGCATGGATTTCAGTTGGTACATTTCTCCTGCATGTCGGACTGTTACTGTGAATCAGTTTGTTTATGACACAGAGATTGTGAGGTGAGATCAGGAAGCTTCTGGTGAGCTCTGCGGAAATTCACACTGCTGATGATGTTATCTGCCCAGACAAACGACTAAGGGATAAACTCCATAATCCATCGTACATTTAATTGGCTCAACACGGATCTGAGCTGCTGATACCAACTGTACGTGTGTATTTACATAACGTGATTAAAGATTGTGCAACCAGGTGATATTACTCGAGTGAAAGTCTCTGAAAATACCTTTTGGTGAGATGGAGGGTTTCTTGTCATGAATACGAATGTTTCTCTGAGACGTTTGATTTAACCCTTAATTGGTTGCCTTTAAATAACATGCACAAAATCACACGCATATTACCTCAGCTCATCAACTCAGTCACTAGTGTAAAATATGCATACGACACAACCATAATCAGAATCAACCAATAGCAACAAAGATCAATACCATGAGCAGTTTGGCCATACAGTCAGCTCAACACATCCAAAACACAAGAAACCATTATCACATTAAGAAGCAGCCCCTCACCCAAAACCCCCATTTCTGGTAAAACTATCATCATCAACAGTCAAATGGAACACCATCAAAGGCCACATTACCAAAAAAGCAGGTCAAAGACTAAAATAAATTAAAAGTCAAACAAATTCTCTTCCTCCACTTCTACCATCATTGAAAACACACTCACCTCAACCATAATAGTTTGGTTTGGCAGCCTCAACAGCCAATCACATACAAAAAGTACAATGGGCGTCCCCTCCCATCTGATGATGCACTATCACAAGCGCACAAATATAATCTGACCCCACCCATCCTCCTCGCCATCTGATTCAACTGTTACCCTCTAGTAGGCGCTGCGGATCGTTATCCACTAAATCATCCCACTTGAAAAAAATATATGTTCACCACAGACAGAAGGACCCTTGACTCTGCCACAATCATAATGTACATGCACTTTACTGCATTTGATATTGTTACATTATTCCGTTGCATGCCATTTACCTGACACTTTTATCCAAAGCGACTTCAAATTAGTGCTTTCAACATCTATGAGGGGCCATTCAGGGTTCAGCATCTTGCCCAAGGACACCCCGGCATGGGCTGGGATTCAAGCTGCCCACCATATGGTTAGAGGACGACCACTCTCCCCCTCAGCCACAGCCGCCCATTGTCCTGTCCATATATTGTCTGGTGTCATGGAGTCATGTCACTGCTGTCTATGTCAATGACTTCATTATTTTTTATGTTGATATGAGCTGTTCAATACTATACCGAAAACAATTCACAGTAACTCAGTTGTGTTGTCATAAGCGATTATTCCGAGTCTTCCACACACCAAATGCTGTTCATAAAAGAGAAATGTGCACTGAAAATCACACACACGCGTATGCACAGTGAGGTTTTGAATTTAAATACAAAATATAAAACTGTTTTGAACTGCTTTGAACGTTTTTAGATTTTTGTAATACTTGGTTGTCAGTAAATTCATGATCATGTGCTTTACATTAAATAACAGTTTTTGAAGGGAGTGGTCTTTAAGATCATAGGTGGGGCCAGGACCTCATGCTCAGAGGAAGTGAGCACACAACACACTGCTGCGTATTACAAAGCAGGACCCAAATGCAGGTGCAGAAGCAAAGGTTGGTGAAAGTGAATTTCACAAAGAAACCCAAAAGAATGATAAATTGTACAGTCTCTGTTGACAGGTGAAAGCACACAGGAGACACAAGACTGAACAGAAACACGTGGTTAATGCATGAGGGTGAACAGGTGACCTGACAGAGGAGAATACTTATATACACGAGGGGCCAGGAGAACAGAACTCAGGTGTGACACATCAGAGCAGATGCAGATAAGCACAAGAGCAGGGAAATCAGACAAAGACAGGAAGTCAAGCAGGAGAGACACATGCGAGGAAAGACCTTTCAAAATAAAACAGGAAACAAAGACCTCGGAGTGCAACACAGCACGCCCACAACACAAATCCAAAGTCTTTCTTAAATGTCCAAACACAAAGTTGAACAAAGGACTGAATCATGACAAACACAATGTGATGTATAAACACACTACTCATTGCATTTTGTTTTAGTAGTGAGTGGAAAAAATAAATAACGCAAAACCTTTGATTAAACTGCAAACAAAGTCAGAAATGGGTTTCATGTCATTCTATCCTGTTGCCTCTACGTGGCCGCAGGGATTTAATGAAGAAGAAGATTTTCATAAAGCAGCTGTGGACAACACTTTCAGAATGAATCATATTAACCTACTTTATTTATCAATGAAGGATACATTACCCCTTTACCAAATTAAACCATTTATTTTGAAGGGGATTCAAAAACAACAGTTGTATTTGATTAAAGAACATACATATATTTTCTGTATTGTTCGCACATAGCAGCCAACAACTATTTTCTCCTGCACATCATGATACAGTGGAATAATGGTGTCAACAGAGAATGAAGTCACACTTCCTCTGTGTGTTGTAATCTCTCTGTTCTTTGTGTTGGAAGCTGGTCTAGACCCATTTATGTTAGTGGATGTGAATCCCTCCCTGACACCTTTGGCCATATTTAAACAAATAATGCAGTGCCCTCTCTAAACATACCTGTTTGAATGTGCTGTTTGTTTGGCCTGTGATTTCTGACCTGCAGTAACTGAGCAACACCGAGTAACAGCCAGCTGAATGACTCAGTACGAAGAGCCCTGAACTGGAGAATCAGCTGCTGTCGTTTTTGTTGTGAACACACTGTTGTTGCAATTGACAACAACACTTATGTCAATGAGTCCGACCCGCTGCTGTTACAGAGCCCTGGTTGCTTTTTAATTAAAATTTGTATTGATATTGAACCTATCGTATGTCCAAAGGGCTCCAATTCAACTCTGCACATCCTTGAACCTTTAACATCACATGTGACAAGTTTGAAGCCAATAAGATGAGATATTTGAGCCACATACAGACAGAGATTAATGGAATTAGTAGAATGTAAAAGAGTACTTCCAGGGAGACTGTCACGGGGTGAGCCCTGCCCTTTAAAGTAAGATGCACATATACACACGACAAAGACACTTTGATTGAACCGGCTCCGAGGAATCTGTATTAGTTTAACGATTTGTTTGTTAATGTCAGGAGACCTGCCGACAAAGTAAGATATATATACAGGTCATAGAATGCATGGAATGTATTTTGGCATTGACATTATTCATTTTATTTATTTTTAAAGTGTTTAACAAAGACAATGAATTGTTTGTCACCTGTTTCCTCTCTGCTGGACATGTGCTCTGCTGTCTGGCCCAAGAACTGCAGAAACTGTGCTGGAGGGTACCATTGGCTTATGAACAGGGGTTCCTGGGGGAAGGCATCAAGTATTGAAGAGTTGGAGGGGTGTGTCATAAGAAAAAATGCTGTTTAATTGTTTTTGAGAACTAATATGCACCTAAAAGTGTGTTTGGTATGCTTTGCTATACAGTAGAGAAAGTTACGATGCTTTGTGCACCAAGTGTAATCTCCCTTTTAGAAAATGGATTATCAAATATTAATCCCTGTTTCTTGGTCGGACCCAGCCGGTATAATGGAGGAGGCTGGAGGTCCTGAGAGGGAGGTGAGATCTTACCTGGAAACAGTTCAAGACAGTGGAAATTGCGAGGGCACATAGTGCTGCACAGGGAATGAAGTTGCAACAGTAAAAATAAATACACTTGGACTGCAGAACCATAACCGCTTGGGCCAACCTCACAGGGACACAGGATGGTTGCTCCTTTTCCGCAGTGTGTACACCTGAACACAGCACAGCATATTGTAACGACACTATGCTAACTTCGGTGCAGGATGAGAGAGCTGTTTGCTCTCCTGTACACAGGGTAACTTTATTCAGTTATGCTTCTGGTCGTGCGTTAAGGGTTCACGTTCGCTGAACTTTGCAACACCCATAGACTGTATGAGCAAATTGTTTCTGAGAACTCAAAGGGAGGCCAGATGTGTCAGAAAAAAGCATCTAGTGGTGGTGAATATTATATATATATAACCTTATAACACATAAAACATGTAACATTCTGCCTTCAGGGCTTATTTTGTGCTTATTTGCTGGAATACTTTAGTTTGCTCTTGTTGATAAAACAGAGCTTGAGAAACTGATGCTCAGGTTGAGCCATAACCTGCACGTCTGTAACTTAGAAACAAGTGAAAGCAACATTGCATGGGACGGGTTTGATGAAGCTCCACTTTCCCCTCCCTCTCTCTCTTTCTATCTCGCTGTCTCTCGCTCGCTCACACCTACACACATGCACACACACCAGGGGGGTGCAGGTCCTCATAAATCCATCACACGTCTTTCTGCACCCAGACTATAATTTATAATGCGTTAGGTCGGGACTAAAAAAGACAGTATAGACTTACACATATGAGAGAGAACATAAGTTCACAGGATCGACGTGTGTGTGCTGTGATGCACTACAACCTACGTTTATGAGAGAAAAACGGAATCAGTCATACACATAGCTTCATAAATTGAATGAAATTAACATATAGGCATATTTTTGTCTTTGAACATATACACAGAATCAGTTACAGTTTTATGTATCTGGCCCCTGGTGTTTCTCTTTGTTCAGAGTCCGACTGATTCATTTCTCACAGACTGGATCAGACTGGATGTGTGTGTCCAGACGTCACCAACCTGTCGGCTTGGCCAAAATAAGGACTATGGTGATTTTTGTCCTAGTTTGATGCTCTAGTCCACGTCTCATTCTTTCTCTTGCTTTCCATTAAAAGTACAACTACAAAAAGTATTGCAGTTCTACTCAGTTTTTTTTGTGTCAATATCTAAGACAACACACAGATGGAACTTTGTTAGTGAATCAATGAATCAGGCATTCTGAGTTAAGATTCGATGGGAGCTGCCACCAATCTCACACATTTTGTTGTTGCAGAAAAGAGCTGTGGTGAGTAACTGCAAAGTAGTTATTTAACAGTGTTTACTCACTTTAAAGAAAATCAAATCCTCGTGTTGTCTCTTAACTTCCTGATTACTCCTGATGTCTGAATGTGTTGCACTGTCTAGTTGGTAAATTAGCCTCCGGACCAACATTGAGAAATGTGGCCGTGTAAACCAATCATGACAGAAAAACACACACTCAAGATTCAGATATTCTAAACAGCAAGTCTCTTCTTCAAGTGGATGGTCTTCTCCCTTGTAACATCTCTGCTTTAGTCCAATCTAATGTGGGGCAGTGAAATAACCCATATAAGTTCTGAAAAGTTTGTGTTTTAACTTTATTTAATGTTGTGAGAAATGGATCTAAGAGTTCATCAATCAGCAGCATGAACCGTGTGTTTGTTTTTAGGTCAGCCGTTTTTAACCATTAGTGTGACTGCTTCTAATTTATTTTTTGTCTGTTGTATAAACTCTGTATTTCCTCATATCCCAGAAGAGAGAAACTGTCTTACATGTATGAAGTTTGTTGTAAAAGAACATAAATCATGTCTTTGCTAAAACAACCACTGGAAACTAATCTCTTGCTAATTTTACCTCAGTCCTCAGGGAATATCTCTCGCCACCTTTTTTTTTATTGCTGCTACAACCTGTTCAGACGACTATCACCATATTTCCTGTGATTCACCATCGCACACTCCAGAGAGCAGCGGAAATCTCCCGGGACCAGTTTCAATACTGACACTACCACCAATAAAGAAGAAGGAATAATGATAATTAAATGAATAAAAAACGATTAAAGGGTTTCAATATGAAGATTTTATTAAGTCCTCGTCATCTCACAGAGATATCATATTAATACAATGGTATTACAGTACTGAAGTAACAAGTTGCAGATTCAGATAAAGAAAGCATGTTAATATTAAATGAGAACTTTCATAGATACACATTTCCGACATCATAATTAGATATTGCAACAGGAAATAAAAACATTAATTAGGCGAACGCAGAGGGTGAAAGGAACGGCACAAAATAAACTCTTCAATGAAATAATTAAGGATGTTTGGACTGATATAGATTTCACATAGGCTGTAGCTTTACAGTAGAACAATAGATGTACATAGAAAAATATACAGTCAATATATTCTTAGCACTTAAGTCATTCAAATAAAGAATAAAGCTCACGGCTACATATGAGGGACAAACAGTGCTGCTCTCTGGAGCAGATCATTTCAACACCAGCATCTCTTCATTTCACTTGTCTGCGCAATAAAAATTAATTAATTTATGACAGTTGTGTTAATATGTCTTGATCGATATTAATAATAACTTTGACGTGGCACGTGTTGAAATGACACATCCGGAGTGGAGTGAAAAATCCAACCATCTGAAATAAAAGTGATGCAAAGCAAACAGATCTGAAACATTAACACAAGCTTTTCTTTACATTTCATAACGGCAACATCACTATAACCTTTCTGCTATAGATTTAACCACTTGTGACATCGTGTGAAGGCGACAAGTTACTAAAATCCTACGAAATATATTCATCTACATTGTATGTTCATCTGTTCTGCACAAGGGAAATGGTCTTGGAGGTGTAATAATGTACTGATGCAGATATTCTTCATCATATTAAACAACACAAAGTGATTTTCTGTAAAAAAAAAAAGCCATTGGTTTACTGTGGTATCCTGTCATGTACTTAAGAAAACCTATGCTAAATTGCAATATATGAAGGCTGTTATTCTGAAAGGTCCATATCATGTCGGAAAGTAGCGAAGACAAATGCTATTTGTACTGTATTGGATTAATTATACATGTGCAGCTAGTTTCAGTATTGTGGTGAGCATTTACTTAGATGCTTATGCTTGCTGTTAACAAAAAGCACACAGAATGCACAGAACACCTCCTACTCATTTGTCAATGTTGGATGTACACTAATGGTAATAATGGCTGAATTTATTCAGTTTGACCTCTTGTCACTACAATCACTTTGTGCTTCCCTCGCAGAAATATCATAAAACATAATTTTACAAACAAAATAATTACAGTTAATAACATTTTACATTCAATGTGTTATAAATTTGCCCTTCAGTATAATTGAGACAGGTTGACAAGAGGTTCGAAGAATATACACACAACAAGGCAAAGCGGCTTTGTTAAACACTTAAAGATCAGCCAGAGTGCTCTTGCATAAAATCAACAGGGAAAACATTGGTGATTATTCTAACTGTGTGGACGACTGACAGCCTGGTGTTAAAGTGTTAACCCTGAAGATTGTCTGTTTTGATGGATTTACTGATCAGATATAGAAAACTGATAAAACACAACATTATCACCAATTAACTGTTCAATTGGTTTTTAATGCTGTGGTTGTTTTTATCTTGGGATTAAACCATTGTAAGTTGCTAGTCGGTTTGACAAACGTGCACAGGTAAGTGGGTGTATGCATTATTTATGAATACTTGTACAACCTCTATGTACAATGCATCTGGAAATATATTGGCTTTACTACATAAGAAAATCAATGTTGTATCTTGAAGCTAGAGCCAGCAGTCGATTGGTCATTTCATCTTCTAGGGTCATTTGAATCAGCTTACAATACATTAAAAATATCAAGGATCAACACTTTAATTCCAAATGAACAGAACTAAGAACTCTTACCTCTTGGTCTATAACATTCATGGGAGTCACATCAAGCCAAGAAATAACCTGGAGGTTGAGGCAGAAAAGGTGGAAACAGACATGAAACCGGGACATGAACCTGTGCTCATGTTCATTTCACAAGGAAAGATAAGAAATGCATCTTTCCATGTTTATCAAATGCATCCTGGAGGATGGCAGTGGTCCTGAAAATAGCCAGATGAGAATGTGTTGTAACTGTACTGTTGCCCACGAGTAACAGTCCAACCACGGATTAGTGGGCATTTGACAACCTGTCAGAACGATTCCCATCATTCAGTTTGGGTTGAGGAACTCTCCATTCCACAAACCTGACATGTTGAAGAAGAAAATCAAAGACCGTAGTCACTCTAATGTCCAGCGCTAAATATGAAGGCATCAGAAGCTACAAAACAAACATGGAAAATATAAACATCATGAAACAGCAGGTCTTCATTGAAACTGGGCACACACATCCCTTTGAGTTAAGACCTGCGAAGAAAAGACAAATATGAATATTAGCAGTCATAAACACTTTGTTTACCATTTTTGTGATAAACAAAAAAATCTTAATTATAGCTTTAAAGGAGGATAAACTGGATAAAATAAAAAAAAGTCTGGTTCATCATAGCTGATTAAAAGAAGGTCGTACTCTGTGGTGCCCCCTTAAGTCAAATCTTCCTTTAAGATTTGATGTTGTTTTGTTTTAATGGCTGATGTAACTGTCCTCTAAATGTATTTATATTTTTATAATAATATATATGTAATTATTATCATTATATAGTTATTTTAAAATGATTTAATCAATTTCTTTGTACGCACAATACATTTCGTAGCTTCAGATGTGCTGACAGGGATGAATGTTTCAACACTGAATACAACTAAACTGTCTGTTTCCTAACTGCCTTAAGTCTGTCTGCTAAACCGGAATAACTACATTCTTATTCCAGCTGCACACCAGCCTGATCTTCTTCTTCTCATCTCTTTCTCAGGGAGAAAGCATTTAAACGTGTTTCCCAAAAATCTTGAACTCATTTCTGAGACACCCTGCTCGCTGACAGACTGAGACACATCTTTCTATTAAAACAACGTTTTCTACCCTCATCCTGCTCAGTGCAGTCTCATTATATGTGAATTGTGAAGGTTTTGTTCAAGCTACAGTAATGGTACTACTGATAAACAGCATCAGTCTCACTGGGGATTAGTCACACACAGTGCTCCCATCCCACTGCTGCTCTGCTCAATCCCAGCTCTGATCATCTGCATGCTGCCGAGTGCTGGAAACCTACTGGACATCTTTGGTATGCGGATGGGGCCACTGCTGGTGCCGTCACCCCCTTTGGTCAGAGCTTTGATCTCAATGAGGTAGTCCTCTCCGGAAGGGATCTGCAGCTCCACACTGGTCTTATTGGTTTCCAGCACAGTGGTCCTGCCCTGCCAGTCCTGACGATACACAACCTGGAGGCGGACAAAAACGAATCTGAGGGTGAACACCTCGTTTCTCAGTCAGCAGTGAAACCTTTATGACTGTTCAGCAGAGGAATGTACGACTTCATTCAATATATTAATTCCCCCGTGTGAATAAAATCTAAATCCTGAAGGCAGGGAAAATGTGTGCAGTCAAAATTTGGTTATATCTCTCTGGAGATTTCAAAATGTCTTGTGCGGCGCTGGTTTTGCCTGGTGACTCGGCCTGGAGGAACACAGGCATTTCAAAACAACAATTCGGACATTTCTATTATTTTTTTACCCATTTAGCCATGTTATTTTATATTTATCAAAATGTAGAAACATGTTTTATTGTGCTGTTCAAAAGAAACTCACAGGAAATGGAGCTACGCTTCATATTTCATTTTAAAAAGTGTTAAAAAATATTTCGCTATTACTATCTCCATGCAAAACACACGCTCCCTTACAACAAGAGCTCGACAAAAGACTTCAATCATTAAATCAGGTCATTAAATGAGCAGAGCTTCATATCTACGGAGAACAGACACACACACACACACACACACACACACACACACAAACACATTTGTACATCTATCTTAGTGGGGACACTCATTGGCTTAATGAATTCCCTAGCCCCTAACCCTAACTTTAACCATCACAACTAAATGCCTAACCCTAACCTGAACCTAATTCTAACACTAACCCTCAAACCAAGTCTTAACCCTGAAACAGCTCATTAAAAGTGGGTCAGAAAGTGAGGAACAGGCAAAATGTCCTCACTCTGTAGGTTGTCGCCTGAAAATTGTCCTCACAAAGATATCTGTACAAATACACACACACACACACGCACGCACGCACGCACGCACGCACGCACACACGCACGCAGCATTATCAAAACAGTGTTTTTATTACACATATATGCAAAGAGGATCAAACATGATGCAGTGTTGTAGCGGTTGCTAGAAGCTAAATTCCCTCTGAGGCACGACACCTTTCATTTTATCACCTGGAACAGATCTTTTAATTTTGAAAGGCCAGACAGGGCCAATCCATAATGTAACACTGGAGTGTCGAGGTCTATCTTTCCACTGCAATGAGAAAGCCATTTATTGGGATGACAGCAGCTGGAGCTCTATTTGTTTCCCCAGTTGTGGAGTTTCTGTTATTACTCTGACAAACTCACCTTGTATCCTGTCACCTCAGACTCATTTTCCATCGCCTTGACATGTTCCCAGTTTAGAAAGATCTTCGAGTTGGTCAGACTCCACTCGATATTCCCCGGGGGCTGACTGGGAGCTGCCAGAGGTGTAGACACACGTTTCAGAAAAAAGAAAGTAGCACAAACGAATGAATGAACCAATGTCACAGTCTCTAAAGTAACTTTGCATTCAGCCTGGATTTAATCATGTGGTGTTGCAGCAGAATGCATTTCATTCAACACACACTTCAACCTTAAAGAAAAAACAAAAACCTTGGGGAAAAACAGAGGTCAACAAAAAGCCGAAAACTCACGCTCTTTGATTAAAATTTCATTCTGTGAGTGAAAACTCGGCTAATAAGGATGAAAAGTTCACCCTGCGGCAGCGTGAAAGTCTTTACTGCATCGTGATTCAATGGAATGCTTCAGGTCGAGAGGGGTTCTCATTTAGGTGCTGCAGCTGCTTCTGCCCTTTTTTTAAATGCAAAACAACAAAACAACATTTGCGATATGAAACATTAGAAAGGCAGTCATGAATATAGTCATGCCATCGTAACGGAGGCACTCTGAGCAGGAGAAAGAGATTGAATAAGTGAATATATTGAACGAAATATGACTTTTAAGAGTTTTGTTTTGAGGAAGTGGACTCAGTTGTGTAATTACACTGACGACCACACAACTACTACAACTGCGGCCTTATACTACTACTACTAATACTACGACAAAATCCACAGTCAGCTTGTTCAATATATTCCAAAATGTTGCATCTACTAAAACCAGTTATTTAGTTTGTAGTATCACACTCTCTCTATCTGTTTCTCCAGGCTGTTTCCATGATGAGCCGCAGACCAGAGATACTAAGAAAAGGATTTTTATGATAACTTGATTTGTTTATATCAAATGGCTGTGCTCACTTTTTTCTCTTCAGATAAACTCTTGAATCACATTGTTTTGCAGAGGAGGATAACAAATGGAAACGGACTATTGAGTGTTCTGCTTCATTTCATACAATGTTATCACACGACTGCACCGAAGAAGGAGAGGGTTTGCAGAGTTTAACACGAGACACCGAGAGCAGATTTCACAATGTTTCCCTAATGAAGAGACATGTAATCCTGTTGTGTGGACTCAGCCTCTGTGTGAAAACATGCACATCTAAGAAGAAAATTCAGCTGTGATGTACGGGAGGTGTGTGAATATAAGGTGGGAAAACTGTGGAGAACTGACTTCTTCAGTCTACAGCAGTGCAGCCATGAGTGTTAGCAAACAAAAACAAGGACATACCAATATTCCCTTATTAATGTGATTAATACAACAGTGGGAATAAGCAATTTCCATGTAAACAGCACTTTCTGACGACCATAATCCGAATAAACTCATACTCTGAATTAACAATGATCACATTGAGACATGTGGACTATTCTGAGCTTAGTGTCATAATGCAGACATGTATACGTCTCAATCTCATCATAACATCCTGCTGTAGCAGTAGTCTACATACAGCAGTTACCAACTGTTTGACTACACATGCCCTGGCTTCTAGTGTAATGTGAGACGCATGACGCAGTGGACATCATTTTGACGTGAATCATGTAAACTGCATTATAATTTGATACTATCCAGAATAAGGTCAATAGTCTGAATATTGCTGTCCATGTAAACGTGTCTTATTTATCTCTCCGAATTGAATCTTTCTTGCGCAGGTCACACAAGCTGTAGAGGTCACACTCACCGAACCCTGTGACCATCTGTATATCACACCGTGCGTGATGCGGATGTAGAACTTTTGTAAGATATGGAGCCGCAAACCGACTCTCTGAATATTTGGGCCATTTCTTTTTAACTGAAGTGTATCACCATGAAGAGACTGCAGCTGCAAACTTGTGATTTAATGCACTGCACTGAAACACATGACTGGTTTTCTTCCTGGTGTCTTGACTATGGAGATTGATTTTTTGTATTTATTTTACCACACTTCCTTTTAACAGAATTAAAGTTTTGAATGAATTGACTTTGTGACATCACTTGACACATAGTACATATACTAAACAATGGAGAACTGTAAAAAAAAAAAAACTGTAATAAAATTGAGAAAATATCTTAGAAGGGGTTGATTCATTAAAGGTAAAATAAATCCTAGCAGTCCCATTTTACATTAAGCTGATGCACTTAGTTGAAGCACTGAAAGGAGCCGAGGTGTCAGTGTTTAAAACAGTTAAAACACGGGAAAGTCAGCTGAAGTGACATCTCTAAAATCAGGTGAGATTTCTATTTAACCACCGTCGACAGTGGAATTGTGGTGGTGTCAGAAGTGAAAGCCTGTCATCAGATTAATAAGCAGTCGGAGCAGCTGAAGAGTCGGTGCAGTGAAATCAGTCATTTGGGGAATGAGACGAATGAGAAAATACACTTTTTTTTTTTTACATTGAGCTGAAACACAGAGACAAAGGGAAAGTGTGGGCATTGTTCTTCACTCAGGTGTCAGCCAAAGGTGTGTGTGTATTCAATGGCAGCCATTAAAATGTCAGTGGAAGTTATTGACCTGTCGCTTGAAGAGTTAAAATTAGTGGAGCGGTCGGTTTGAAGCCCGGTTCAAATGTTGCCTGTCGTGTTCCTTGACACCCTCAGTTATTACGACCTGAGTGTCATATGCTGCTGGCTTCACGGGCAGTTTGGACAGACAGATGACGAGAGCCAGCGATAACTTTCTAGCATGTGGGTGTTGTATAAAAAAAAAAACCCATCTCAAACATATTCTCTAAGAAAGACCATGAAATCAAAGCAATAAAGACAGGTCAAGTAATAAGCACAGTGACAACAATTCTTTTTTTCACAAATATAATTCTTGCATCTTATGTAAATTTGGGGTTTCAGAAACTACTCACTCCACTAGAAAAAACCAGCAGGTCTTCAGAAAGTAGCGTGACGCCTCCGTGAGATGCATTACGCACATAATATGGAGTAACGTTTACCACTGTGCACTTTCTTTACTGTGCTTCATTAGGTGAGTACGTTTTACATGTCTGTTTGCACGAGCAGTTTGTCTTTGCACTAACTAATTTTGGGTCAAATGTAGGTTATGTTAATAATGGGAATTGTGTTGTAGGGAAAGCTCATTCTGCCATATGAATGTGTGTGTCACTCACTTTTATATTTATTTCAATATATCAAGACAACGGTGAATGTCTTCTCCACCTTTGGACATTTGTGTTTTTCTGGGATATTGCAACTTCATACAGGGATTCACATGAGCAGCTTTCAGACAAGCACTAAACTCCGGACAATCTCCTGACATCCCCCCTGAGGGGCTGCATGTGAGAACGCAATTAGTCAGTAATCCTCCAGAGTTCATGTTTGAAAACGGCTACATCGACTTATTTGTGGCAGCTAACCACAATATTAACACATATTGATATTCTAATATTTGACTATTTATAGTAGATAAAATATCTTTAGCAATCCTACAGCCGGCTTTATTTTGTGCAGAGCTGTGCACAGAGCATTAGTCATCCTCTCTCAAATACATTAAGGGTTGGAAAATCTCCCACGACTAACTGGCTACTTTTTGTGGATAGTTGACACGTACTCAAATGCAGTAGTTGAGAATCAGTGCGGACTCACGTGGTTTCTTTGTGGTGACGTTAAACGCAGGGCTGCTGGGTCCGAGTCCAGCGCTGTTCTGGGCTCTGACTGAGATCAGATAGACCGTGCTGCCCTTCAAGCCAGAGAGCTGTGCTGTGGTGTTGATAACCTTCACTCTGTCAGCGTCGCTCTGCCCAGATCCTTCCTCCCAGAACAGAACCTAGACCAAAGAAACACAGATTACCACAGAGCTCCAGCCATACCGCCTCCCTTTGACCCCCCCGTTCTTTCAAGCTTTCAAATGTGTAAAGTGGTGACAACTGAGTCAAGTAAAACCTTATGTATTTGCCAATTTCCCACTGAGGGTGTCACAATGTGCTTATAAAAACCAAGCATCCTGCACAGCAGAGCCAGCCGACGTGCACAATGTGGCAGCAGAACACGAAAAAAGAAGCACTCACTTATGGAGATGCAGATATTTTTAAATGAAGCTCATTCTGGGGCATTTCTCCCCGACTTCATTAAGATTTAAAAACATTTTGAGGTCATGTAGGTTCTTCTCTTTAATATATTAAAACTGTGCTTCAGTAGGACATAACTTAGGAGTTATCAGCTCAGCTACTGTAGGTCCTGGGGCAGTCCAACCCACATTTCTTAAACCACCGAGTGACACTGTATCTGACGATCAGCAATAGCTGAAGCAGAACTGGGGAGTGAGGAGTGCACGGATAAGGAGCTTGTTGGGATCTGTATTCATGGCGAAATCGTTTATGACCCGGGAACACGAGACAGAAGAAGCAGACAGGAAAATGTCAAACAGATGGTTGAGAGTAGCCTGGGTACTTATTCAATTGGCAGCGCACAGGTTTGCAGGGATCTTGCTTGGGAGACGGCAGAGTAAAGCGACAGGGCCTGGAGTTGCTGATAACAGATGCATCTATGTCCCCCCCCCCCCACTAGCAGTTTAATTATGGCAGTTTCTGCGGCACTTGGGAAAACACCTGAAATACCTCAGCAGAAGAGGTTTACAGTTTTTTTTTTCTTTACCGCACCACTTCTAATCTAAACACAAAGAGGGATGAAGAGAGGAATCTGAGGAGACTTAAGCTGTCGTGCTGCATCTTTAAGTCTTATGGAGACAGTCTCAGGCAAGTGTGTGGTATCAGCAGTATGTGTGGGAGATGCACAAAATCTATGCTGTACCTGATATGTCTAAAATGTATGTAATTCTGATTCTGAATTCCTCTATTATGAGGCAGGGATCCAGGGGCAGAAATCTGAATTGTCCATGTCCTGACAGTACTGTTACAGAAAAACATGACAATTTGTTCAGAATTTGTATCTTCTCAGCATTTTTGAAGCACATTATATGAACAAGGAACAATTTTCTAAATACATTTAATGACATGTGGCTTTGCTCAAAGCTATAGAGCCAACAGTAAACAAGGGATGACTTAAATGTGCACCTTCCTGAATCAGAAATAGTGCAGGGGACTCCGCCACTGTGCATTATGCGGATGGCTGATTCAGGCTTCAATCAGTGTCAGACATTTATGTGCATTGTCTGCAATCTCAGGTCAAAGCCCTGTTTATTGATGCCTCAGGTGCGCTGACTCAGCCTGCTTATTATGTACACCATGCTAATGCAGCGTAAAGTCCTACTGACGTTCAAAGCACCGACGCTGCAGGTGCAAGTCAGGTTCCTTCTGCGAGGAAACAATCAAGAGTCAAAGGGGCTGAGCACAGAAAGTCAACATGTTTTAAAAACGTTCTTCAGTGAGAACAAACCATATTACACCTCAGGTACTTCCACTTGCTCAGTGTGATCTGTGTGGGAGGTAGTGATGACACTGATTAACTCATATTAAATCAAATTGACATAACATATATACATTAACACAGAATTATACGTATATATTAATAGACATACGTGCGACATTAGTTACATAGAAATTAAGTGACTGCTCCAGATTTGTCTTAAATCTGCATCCCTACATGTATGGCAGCCATTTCATTCTAGTGTCTGTTAAATTTAGGAGAAATGTTGATTTCATTTTAACACATAACTTTAAACAGTAAAGACAGAGAAATTGATAATCTTGCAGTTGTGTTGTAATATTTTCTAGAGCTGTGTATACAGTACATTAACACACACACACACACCCCAGAGATTTTATTTTTTTTAATATATATTTAGCAAGTGAATTTAGGAATAAATACATCTGACCTCAGAGATACACACAATGTGTTTTGATGATCAACACTGAATTGTAGACATATCTTTTGTTTGTTTCCAAGAAAACTCCTCAGGGTACCTTTGTATTCATGGATGACTATTTCACTAACATCTGAACCACTACTGTGTGTCTAATCAAATCTCTGTCAGAGACGGTATCACACTGTCCCAGGCCCATAGCTCTCCACAGGCTCCTCTGTGTTGTCAGGTTTTAACTTCATTATTTTAGCTTATTTTGTTCTAGCATGGTGCACATTCCTAAATAAAGTTGTGTGAAATCAAATTACAGCGATAAAGTGAGGTACGGAGATCCTGGGGCCAGGTAGTGGTGTAGCGTCGTATAAATGGCTGATGTCTGGCTGTGTTGGCACATTAAAAAGCTGCTGAGTGTTGTGATCAGACCTTTTTCACAGTAGGAAAAGCACAGGTTCTTCTAATAATCTAAATAATGTCTCTGGTCTATTCAGCTACCCAAAGGTAGTTTTGAATACTGTGAGGTGTTTCTGTCTGCGCCCAGATTTGATTTAACCTGCCGTGCGAAGATTCAGTAACACAATGTACAGGTAGGTAGTGAAGATCAAAATGGAAGCTCAGCTAAAGACGTGCGTCTGCTCCAACCAATGACTATTATGCCCAAGCAACAGGAGGTGCATCTGCAGTGTGTGACGGCTGCGTCGCTGCTTGTTCACACACGGAGCGTGTCTGCTGCAGAGCTCCTGCATGAAGGTTTCTGGTTCGACTGTGTGAACAACAAAAACCTTGCTAAAACAAATGAATGGATTCAGTCGACGGAAATGCTGGGGTGCTTTTACTTTGAATACTTTGTCGTGAAAGATCATTTTCACTTTCTAATTTGCTGTGAACCACACAGGAGCAGTGGGGCTCACACGTGGCTGCTGTAACCTGATAACATGGACGACAAAATGAAATGCACGATGTTCTGCGACGCACACGCCGCTCACACATCCAGTGTGGCGCGGCCGTAAGTCCTCATATAGAGGCTGATGGGATGGGATGCCCGTAATATTCCGACCCATGTGTACTCAGTGGTCATTACCACATGGGTCAGACCACATGCACTGAAACCAATCTTCATTTTTAATCACAGCTGCACACCTGTAAAGTTTCGTGACTGAATCTTGTGTGGTTGGGACATTTTTGAAGGTGACACAACCTGTCCATAGACACACAAACACCTGCCAAAGTACTGATGCCTCGAGGACAACTGTGCCATAAGGGTACACACACCAACAATAATACGATAATTAACACTAAACGGATGTTGCAGCGGGTGTGACTCATTATTATTATATTATATCATTATCATTTTCATTATTTAATGTGCTTTTTCTAATGTAACATGTCAAAATGTCTTGAACAGGATCCTCACAGTTAACATGGTGAAGACTTTTAGATCCGATGTGTGTGGTGCTGCGGTCTGTCTCAAACGTTTTGGGTTCAAACTGCAGAGAGGTACTTTTTAGGTTTTCCTTCTGTTAAAAACTGCAGCTGTATTTACCCCTCTGTACACTCAGTCTGTGGTGAGGGCCTGTCCAAGTGCTCCGGCTATTTTCATTCATGCGTGTGAAGTGAAAGGTTTGGGGAAGTGGGAGATGAATTGAAGGGGCGTGGTGATGACTCATGATCCTCTCAGTCAGTCCCATCACTTCTCTCTCGGCTTTAGAGCAGCGGTTCCAGTCTCATGACACAAATGCCACTGAGGAGAGACAAGTCCCTAAAGAAGAAAGGAGCACTGTTGTTGTGGCCGTGCAGTTTGATAAAATGTGCCTAAATGACACTTTAGAGCTGCAGACAAAGATGGATGTTGTTGCATTTTAGTTCTGAAACTTTGAGCTGAATGAGTAGTTGTTATTTTCTATCGCATGAAGCGGACATATTGGAGGACGCTACACTTGAAATATGAGGCATCGATAGCAATGCCTCAATGGTATTTGTTGGCCAACCTGCGTGAAGAGCCCCCTGTGTCTGATCTCCCCTGTTGGGACCGACTGACGGAGCCATACGAGAGCTCCCTGGGCTTCTCCTCCACAGCTGGCTGCCTCCTCTCTGCGGTCGGCCATGGAAAACCCATCAGTGCAGATTTCAGTATTGCTTCTACTTATCAATGTGACTCTGTATTTAATCCTCTGCTGATCAGTTCTAATGTAAAAAGTGCTATATTGATGGTAAATAGTGAGAGCGTCGCTGAACAACAAAAACATATTTTACCAAAGAGAGTGCATAATTACGACAGAGTATTATGGCCACATTAGGGGAAGAAAAATTGGACATTTCGAGGATAAAATTGTAATAATGATAGAATAAATTTTACTCTGGTAATATTACGGGAAAAAGTGAAAATATTATGAGAATACAATTGTAAATTTACGAGAATAAAGTCACAATATTTGATGTAATGGTCTCTATCTATCTAGCACTGCCATTCACACACACATTCATACAGTGCATCTATGTGCAACACTTTCTCTATCACACGTCATTCATACACTGCCGGCACAACCGTCAGGGGCAATTAAGGTTTCAGTATTTTGCCCAAGGACGCTTTGGCACGCGGAGTGATGGACACTGGGATCGACAGCGACCCTCTGATTAGTGATGACCCACTCCACCTCCTGAGCCACAGCCCCCCAAAAGCACCCTAATGCATATATTGACTCAAGTCCAGTGTGTAAACATTCTCAGAGAGCACACATGCCAGCTAGCATGCTTCATAAAGTTAAATCCCTTCAATACACATCAGAAAACATTTTAACTACAGGTCCTAAACAGGGTCTGATTCTTGATTCCCATCACTACAAGCCTCTGATAAAATGAATTTTGGCACAGTGCTGTGCTCCAGGCAGAGTGTATGGACAGCACATTATGAATAGTAAAACTTCTTCAGTTTCAATGTCTTTGCCTGAAGGGCAGGACTTGCAATGGGAAGCTCTGGTCAAAAGTAACTAAAGGATGAGGTTATTTCTGAACTTCTACAGATCTCTACGAATTCTACAGCAGTAAGATTGTAAGACTCATAAAGAGCAGGTACGCTATTTTTCTAAAGTCATATCCAATGCCCCACCTCAGTTCTATCAGTTGTACAGAGTTGTTTCTATGTGTTTTCTATCGCCCTTTATCTCTTTTAAAAGTGCAACAATTGGACATTAGAGGCACTGCTGCCTTCTTCCAACTAGATGTTCTCTTTCTAACAATGCAGCCCAGGGAGTTTTTAGCTGAGGCATTTCCTAATGCCATTACAGTTTACAATCATCTACAAGAAAAGGAGTCCCGATAGACAAAAAAGAGTAATATAACTGTACAGTATGTCTACACCGGCTGCGTAGTTACAGCAGCATATTAGCAGAAAGGCCTATCAAATTCTGAGTGACCATTAGTCAATTGGCCGCTCCAGATCAGTTTTCAGAATCTGCCCATATGTAGCTCCATTACGCTGCTTCATCGGCTCACTGGTGTACCCCCACTTAATTTCCCCTCTCATCTAACTGCAGTGGAACCAGCCAAATGTTCACTCTTGGCAATACCCACTTCTGAGGCTTTTTATTTCTGTTCATAACGGTTTTATTTCATTTGTCTTTTAATTTGAATATTTTAGCTTGTCATTGTGATATCGAGTCTGGCATCCTAAACCATCTATTTTTAGCTGTCTATTACAAGACAATATTTTACTGAGCACTAACTTTCAGTCCTGGACAAAGCTCCCCCTTGTCCCCTAAAAAGTCTAGATTGCCTCTTCTGATTACAATTCTGATCTCCTTGGTGGAATTTTGTTCTCATTTTTAGTTGATAATTGATTATAACATTATTACTTTTCACACATTGATTGTCTTTTTTGGCCAACAATCATGGAGGACACTAATCTGGTCAATACTATGAAATCCTCTCCTTGACATTTTACCCACCTCTTTGTTATAAATGTTAATTACACTGTCACCAGTAAAAGAGCAATCACCTCAATTTTGTTGCCACGCCTCAGGAACAGACCTTTTTCCGACGACCAGTTTTTAACATTGCTAAACTGCCATGGAGTAAACATAGCATGTCAGGTTAATCTTATCTAATGAGCAGGTACTTCTACGTGTCATCGTTATAACAATGAAAGAAAATGTTATTTCTTTGAAAGGTTCCAAAGGAAGTACAGGATAGACAGAGAAAATAATATTGGTCCCAAAACTGATACCTGAGGGACACCGTACTTGACAGGAGCAATATGGTTATTTATGGAGACGCAGAACCTCCTGTTAATAACCGTACCAGATATTCCTAGTCAGTGCCTCAGCCTATCTTATAGAGTGGTTAGAGAAAAAAATGTTTAAGACTAATTTAAACATCCATAATTTCATGACTGCTTAGCAGATTTAGTAATATGATCTGCGCCTCAAAGAAATGGGCCTCATGGTGGGATTATTTTGTCAACTGCTCTTTCCAAGGTCAAGAATTACCTCTCAGTCCAACCACTCTAAACAGTTTCAACAAAAAAGGAAATCCAACTTGGAGTGGAGGCCTTATCCCACCTCCTATCACAAGCCCACCACAGGAGCTACTGCAGTGCCAATGATGAAGTTCAGGACATGTTGTGGGAGTCTTATCCTGCTGCTTTCTTCATCAGAGCCAGATGGCACCGGTTCAACAAGCCCAAAGATCAGGGCATAACGGGGGGTGCATTCCCTTCCAGGAACTTGCAGCCAGCAGCTGCTTCAAAGAAACCTAGAGGCAACATTGAAAAATACGACTCCCCCACCCACTGCCAAACATCTGGAGTGACTGACCAGTTGGAGAACTGGCAGTCAAAACCCTCCTGTATAAAAAAAAATGAAATTAAAACAATTTAAAGAGGTGTAAAGAAGGAATGAACACCTGAAGCTTTACTTTTCAAAACCGACCAAACCTTCCTGTATTCTTTTCACCCTAATCTTGAGGACGTCTGGATGCCTCCACGTGGAGGATTTCCAGACACACCCAACTAGGAGATGACACAGAGGCAGAGCCAGAACAAGCTGGGCAGGTTAATTATCTCATTTAACCTGGAAACACCTCTGGGTCCCCCAGGAGGAGCTGGAGGATGTGGGTGAGTGGAAGGATGTGTGTCTGCTGCCATCATGACCCTGATCATGATAGATGGATGATAATCTGCATGTTTGTAGAAAGAGAGAGGAAAGTGATTTTGATAAAATATTAATATGATCACTTCTTTTCGTATAAAATAATTATTTTATAAAAAAAGAAGGGGAAGGGGATGAATAAGCTTACCTCTGTTATGATTGTGTAGCGTCGTAAATTATATTTCAGTTGAGTAATAAGGATAAACACTACTTCATCACCAGCACCAGTTTGAATATTTATTTCCCTCCGCTCTGACAAATTCATACATTATAGAACAACTACAACAATTACACCATTTAAGTATGCTAGAAGAATTCTAATGTGTTAAGTTATTACATTTATTTATGTTGGGTTGGTTTGAAGTACTTGTACTAGTGCCGTGAGGTTCAAGTGTTTCTCTTCCCTCGGTGCGTACTTGCTGTGACCACGGAAATGTACCAAATATTTTGAGTTATGCCGTGAACCTTCTACAAGGTCACAGGCCACACTATCATGAAATCTGTAGAAGCTAAACATTATGCTTCATTGTTCTCTCAAAATATGAGGCTTTAGACTATGTCAATGTAATGATAATTTAGGTGATTGAGAAGAGTATTTATGTCATACTGTGATATGTTTGGGGTATTTGTACAATGAATGTAAAATAGAGAGAAGACAGTGCACAACAAATCCATCTGGTAGTTCAGCACCATGGACAGCGCCATGGATTCATCAATACACAGCACAGTGAGGTTACTGATATCACACAGAGCGAAAGAAACGGGGCTGTCTCCATTAAACACATGACTTTTATGTCTCTCTTTCACAATTCAGCTCACTGTTTAACCACATCCCCTGTTAACTTCCTTACAGGTGGGAATACAACATGATATGTTGGAAAATACACCACATCAAAATTAACATTTCGTAAATACAAGTTCTCAAGTTCACGTTCAAATTTGAATGTCGGGGCTTAATGACACCACAGGAGCGGGAATGACACCACAGGAGCAGTATGGAGGCCTTTTATGTTTTTTTCTCTGTTGTTTCTTTAACTTTGAAGAAGTGGTCACCAATTACTTCAACTGTATTGGAATTGGCAGCGTCGCGAACTACAAAAATAATTTTTAACACTTCACCGACCCCTCCGTCGGCATAGTGGTGAGTAGATAATGAGTGAATTTTCATTTTTCATTGAACTATCTCTTTAAAATTAGCTTTCCCTGAAGAGTTGTAGCAAAAGAGAAAGAGAGACATTCTGCCGATGGGCTGTTGGTGTGAACGCAAATGTCCGAGTGAGAGCCTCTGTACTTTCTGCAGACGATATGCCAGGGGGCTGGACGGAGAACGTCTGCAGGAAGCCATGAAAAAGCTGTGCCAGACTCGTAGAAGACAGCAACAAAGATGTCAGGAGAGTTTGTTGTGATGAGAGCAGACACGCCGTTGTCGATGTGCTGTAAACACAAACATGTGATCTCCGCAGTGGAATTAATACTTTAGGTCCTGCCGCCTGCATGCTGCTCCACACCTCACCTCCGTCTGAGATGTATGTGTTGTTGTTAACGCATCTGAGCGGAAAATCTCCTGCTGCATTGTTCATGTGTGAAAAGTCATGACCCAATTCGTCTAACAGCTTCCAGGGGTCTTTTCTGAAAACGGCTAATGAGTCATTTCTGGCCAGTTAGTACAAGCTTCCTACATCAACACACGTGATAAACATGGGTCTTGGTTTAAGTAGGAGAAGCTTCTAAATTTAAATCAAACAACATTAAAAAGTTTCCAAAATACATTCATATTGTTACTAACCTTTTTTTTTTTTTATATTCAAGCAAAATTAGCAAATTTATTTTCAGTGTGTTTACAATGAATACTCTCAGCACAGCTCCCTTGCTCTGTCTCCGTCTCTGTTCCAAGAGGCGTCACTATGGTGCTACAATCCCCTGTTTTATAACCATGTGTGGACCAAACACTGGCATTGACCTCAAAGCTTCAGGCCACCTGGGGAAACCCGGCCATATATCTGGGGTCTAGGAGAGAGAGTCTTTTTTCTATCTAGGTTTTTCCACAGCCAAATCCCAGGAGTGTGTTTGTTGTAGGGGATAGTGATGTATGATGTTCACACTTTTATTTATTTAATATTTTTTTAATAGCAGCTGTCAGACAGCCTTGGGTATTGAGCTCTTTTCAGAGTCTGGAGGAGCTGCCAACAGACCTCTTCATCCCTGAGATTAGCCCTGAAAGACCTGCCGCTCCAACACATACACTACTTTAATGTCAAGAACATTTCAACATTTCAACTTTGTCATTATTGGCAGTCAGACTCAGCTCAACGCCAGCGTACTGTACTGTCAGTCATTCTGGGATTTATTTTTTACTCCTTGTTTTGAAGTTCCATGTCACGCTATTATTCCACCTTGTTTTTTCACATACCTCATAAGCAATGATCTTCTCCCTGCTGGTCCTCGAGGGAACTGGTTCCCAGTACACCTCGATCTCGGTGGCTGACAAAGCGCGGCCCCGCACTCTTGCTGGTGCCTCCGAGGGCTCTAAAGAGGATAGATCATGAATTATACATGTTTGCAATTAAGAGTGAAAGCATTCATTTTCAGGAATTAACACAATCAGCTTTGCGGCATATGCAGGTGAATAAACTCACCCTCCTCCGCAGAAAAAACTCGAACCACACGGCTGAACTGGCCCTCCCCCAGGCTGTTGTACACGCCCACCTTCACTTCAAACAGGGTCAGGGGTGCGATGCTGTCGTTTCTGCAAATATATCTGGATGCATCGGGTGATGCCAGCACCGTCTGGATCCAGGTGCTGCTGCCGAGTGGGCGGAAAGCCACCACATAGCCAAAGTCCTCTCCGCTCTGCTGTTCCTCTGGAACTGGCTGAGATAAGAACAGAAAAGTTACGTCTTTAACATAAACAAGTGTGCGTGGAAATGAAATGAGGGATAAAATGTGTTTAGGGAAAAATACAGAGGTAACATCTTGCTCCCTTTGAATCACACCCAAAAGATGTAAAGTCGTTATGTAATTTCTGATGTAAACATACGAAATTTGCTCCTGCTTGCAAATCTTGGTTTTGATTTAGACAACAAGGGAAAAACTGCAGGCAGTAAATCAGAAAAGCTACGCCTTTAATTAAAAACCACTGCGCTGGAGCCAGACAACCTCAGCCACACTAACTCTGCCAGAAGTCCATTCTTGTCCAAAGATTCAGAGAATGCTCTCCCACAATCAATGCCCACTCAAAAAATACCCATGATCCTCTTACCTCCCAAATGATGACAAGTTCTCCTCGGGCTCCTCCGCCACCGCTCACATTAACTGGTGCAACCTTGGGAACTAAAGAGGCACAAAGGAAACGTAATCACCCCTCAGGTTTGGACTGTTGTGTGTAAGGCAGGTGCAGAGGATTCTGTTAATGCACGGCTTTGAACGAGGTGATCACAGCCACTCATCACAAGCTTCTTATTTACACAAACGGGTTAATCACACAGCAGAGGAATTAGGTCTTTTTGTTGACAGAGGCATTACCACTGCAGTTATTAGACCAGCGGCGTATGTCGGCACCGTGTGTGAGGCACAATTGGACATTTGTTCCCTTGTAAGTCAACCAGCAGGATGGAATTACTCAGCTAACCAGCTCAAAATAGACACTTTTCATGTTGATGTCTCATGGCATGTGTGGGGAATGTGTCACATTATCGGTGGATGTAACCATTAATTAATCATGGCGTTAAGTTACACACACACACACACACACACACACACACACACACACACACACACACACAGTTCTGATACTTAAATGTTTAAAAGTGTAATTAAATTTCCACTCATTTAGCATGAGACTCAGTAATCAAAGTACTGGCATGAAAAGGAACAACACGGCGCACTGAGGGAAAGTGAAACTCATCAAACAGTTAAATTACATTTTCCAAGTGGGACTGATTAATTTGTTATGAAGAGAAACAACAAATTGAGAGGATACCTGCGGCTTTGGTTCGGATCTGTTTTGATGGCGTGCTGGGTTCTCCTACACCAACACTGTTGATTGCCACCACCCTGAATTCATAATCCACCCAGGGGTTCAGATCCGTCACTGTGGCATGCATCATCTGTCCAGGCACAGAATCAGGAACTAGGATTAAAGAATTTAGAATTGAGATGTGTTTTTTTATTTTTAATAAAGGCACATTTCACATTTAGTCTCCAACACATTTAGAAAGCGTTTCAGTCAAACTGAGATGCTGACATTTGTAAATCTTTTAATAGTATTTGAATTATGGTACATTCAAGGGCAACACTAGTCCGACAACTCTTCATGTTCTGATGATACAATTTTACACCTAAATGTTATTTAAAAAAATGAATTATTCAAAGTAAATGTGACTGAGCTCAACACCTTCCTGCAAGAGTCTTTGTTTCAGGCTCTATTAATGTGACAATGATCAATTTGATGTGTTTTAGTGTAGGAACTAATAAACATGGCAGATCACTGAGTCTTTCTCCCATGACTCTGTGTATGTATTTGTTGTGAATGAAAACTTTTGCGGACATACTGCCAGTGGTGGTGGAAGTACTCAAACATGTTACCTAGGTAAAAGTACAAATAACTAGACAACAATATACTAAACAAAGTAAAGCTATGACATCAACTTTTGTACTTGGGTGAAAGTAAGCACTTGCATTTGAATATACTTAAAGTAATGAAAGTAAAAGTACTTGTAGAGTGTATCCTTTTCCCTAATACAACAGCCAACTATGTCATTAACTGTACCTACTGTATATTTTGTTTAATACAGGAATAATACAGACTCTTACATATTGATAAAGACTGCTGCAGATGATGCTACTGAAAACACTTTGTTATAATAATCAATGGCCGAGTCTCAGTGGCCCCTTCTGAATCCTTTTCAGATGTTTCACCAGTGATGCAGCTGCTGCAGTGGGATCATGTAATGCAATGAAATATCAAAATGTAGTGGAGCAGAAAGTAGAGATGTTTGCTGATATAGGTAGTGGAGTTAATTTGAAATGTACCTAAAAACAAGTAACAAAGTAAATTTACTTTGTTACATCCCAATACTGGTTTCTGCACCAAGACCTCTTGCATGTACTGTATCTAAATCTAGTTTTTCATGCATGTGGAAGTCACTTATACAGAATCCAGACTAAAGGAGCTACTGGGCTTTTAACTTGTGCAGCAGACAAACAGCAGCTCTTTCATGCATGCTAACATTACTTGTATTTTCTATATGCTAATGTGATCAAGAGGCTGCAACAGATACAGTGTATACTGTTCTTCAGCTGCATTGGTTTTCAGGCCTGTTGCTTTATCTCTTTTCAGTTTTTGTTTTCCACATTCCCGAACAACTGTGCACAGGAAAGTAAATAGCTGTTCAAACATGTTGCATAATCACTGGACTATTTCCAGAGCTACATCATGACTCATCCTCTGGAGAGACTAAATCTAACAATGGAATATTTAGCATCTACTATACACGGCATAGTACTAGAAAATAAAAATTAGGGTCGGGGGAAAATATTGAAAAGTACAACTAATGTCTGTTTTCTTATGGGATAATTAAGTAGCAAAGAGATCAACACATGCTATTACAACCCACAACTACATTGTTAACTGTTAACTGTGCACTAAAACGAATGCAGCTGTCTAAACAGCTTACAAACTCTCTTTCATTCATAAGAACATTATGGACGATCATAGCCTCACAGATGACACAGTCTGTCTTCAGTACTGACTAGTTTAATAAAAAGAGTGTGATGGTGTTGCAGCTGTTACCTGTTCTCACAGTCTGCCAGCCTATAGAGAAAGAGGTCCGGGCCTGCACCATGTACATGGTAACAGGGCTGTGGTTGTCAGGTCCAGAGCCCCAGGAAAGTTGCACAGTGGTGTCAGCGATGTCCGTCACCACCAGGCCCTCCGGGGCACCGGGGGGTCCTGCAATACCCAGAAACAAGGAGAGGTTCCTGCATCAGCCTCAGTGGACAGCCACAGCCAAAACACATGTAATCTTGGCAGGTGAGTAACGTCAGACTGAGAACCCAACAGAGGTGTTAAGTGATTCATAACGCGGGGAGCAACCCCAAATTCAGGGCTAGTGGAGATAGGGAGGGCCAGTCTTATCAATACACAGAATTATAACGGTTAAATTGTCAAATGAGAAGGACATTTAGAAATGTAGACATGTGTGTGCCTCAACCAGCAAACTGAGATGAGAGAAATCTGTATTTATAATGAGACAACTTTAATGACCAGGGATTTGGGGAAAACAAGGCCGGATTTTTTCTACAGTGATCTAATTGAAATTAGTTTAAGCGGCAACATGAGATCAAACAAACAAGCCGGGACTTGGCTAACCGTCATGAGATTTCCTGCTAAGCTCCGCAAATCTCTGCAAAAGTAGCAGTGAAGCCTCAGCGGGGCTACCTGCTGCTTGGAAGAAGATCACTGGGTATCAACAATGCTCTGGCTCAGATTAGTCAGACAAAAAACATACAGTACAATCTGCGTGTCAAGGCTGCAGCATCTGACTTTGGCTGCAGTCTCTTGACGCCAGGCTTTGCCAGTACAACACTAATGCCCAGCTTGAGGTCAGCCTACACTTTTACTTACAAATTGTATATATATATATATTACATAAGGTGTAAGCCAGCACACTACACAATACAAGAGAGCTGATATGAATGTACAAAATATGAGTAAACCGGTGTACTGAGAAAAATAAACATTCTAAATATATTGAAACACTAACAGAAAAATTATACAATAAAAACTGAATACAGAATCTGAACAAAATCAGAGAAACATAAGGAAAGATCCATTAATTTGACTTCAGGAGGCTTCATCACAATTTTTCTATATATTGACTCAGTGTGCATGTACACTTCAGTTTACCTTTCATGTGTGACCCAGCACTCAAACACTGGTCTTTAAAGACACAGCAGTAAAGTAATAGGCCTATAAACATTGGAATGAGTCTTTAACATATAATTTTGATTATTATAATTATTATTAGTAGTATTTACAGCGGTTTAACAATGCTCAAAGACACTTCATGGGAATATAAAAAACGGAAGGCAGATACAAACTAACTAAAATTACATGTCACAATCACTTATTAAAAGCAGTTCTTATGAAGTGGGTTTGATCAGTGTTTTGAGGGTGGAAAGTTCAGTGTAGTCTCTGATTTGTAAGGGACGGGTTCCAGAGGGAGGGGTAGGTTTTGAGACGGCTCTGTCGCCCGAAGGCCGGTGCACATCTGGCTCACATCAGGTCATGCAAGTTTTAGATGTAAAGTTCTCAAATCCCTTAATTCCCAGAACAAATAGAGGAAGAAGACACTGGTGTCTTAGTGGTAGCTACAAGCTGTTGTAGTTCTACAATAGAAAAAACATCCTACAAAATGAGTCGTCCATCTTTATTCGAAAATTCTCAAAACCATTAATTAAAAATATATATATATTCCATCTGTAGTGATACATTTTAAATTCAAATTTTATAGTGTATAAGTGCAACAGGCTTCGCATTGTGCTCTATAGGGAGGTGTTCTAAAACTGATTTGTTCATCTTGTAACAGTCAGTGCAAAAGAGACCCTGGGCAAGGACCCAAAATGACCCAGAGTCTCAGGCAGAGATGAAGAGTTCAGAGCTATGATAAAAACAAACGAGGCTTATGGTTGGTGGAGACTGGCAAAGGTCAGAACCAGGGAGAGAAGGCTGACAGAAAACCAAACGAATGCAAAAGGCAGAGAGCAGTAAAACAAATACACAACAAAACAACAGCAAACAACTGAACAAGCGGTGAACAACACAAATACACTGTGGCAGCTCAGAGGTGGAATCACGATGTTATAAATACACTGACTGACTAATGACGCAGCTAAATCCACAACACCAATGAAAAAAAAAAATCATGTTTGGTGACTATATTCATGTCTCCCTGTAAATAAATCTCAAATTTAAAACATATTTCCGAAGAAAGGCAAAAAAAAAATGCAGGTGAGTAGATAATGAGTGCATTTTCATATTTTGGTGAACTATACCTTTAAAGGAGGAAACACATATGTCCATATACATGTATACACATATATATCATATGTGCTTAAAATATTAAAGACAGTTCAACATCAGAGATGCAATGCACAAAATATATGGTGTTGTTAAGGTTTTTCGGTGAGGTATTTTCAAGCTGGGTTCTGATATTTCCTACAGCCCTGAAGCGTTGGAGGTAATTTACCTGTATCTGTGAAAGTGTCGTGATCACTGAGCCCACGGGTTAAGGAGAGAATAACTCTTTAATTTCAAAAAGTTCATGGTTGTCAATCTGACAGTCTCTTAAAGCGGTTCATATCTGAAACCTGACATTGAGGTGATACATCTCTTCCCTGACAGCACTGAGATTCAGCTTGTGTGTTGAAATCTAAAGAAACACACACATACTACCCCACAAAACAAGAAACAGAGAACCTCCGGAGAGACTGCTACAAAATGACAAGCGGTGTAAGTGAGGAGGAACAGGCGTACCTCTGACAATTAGGTCTGCTGCTGCTGAAACGGTGTCGACTTCTGTGTGTACCATACACACATACTTCCCAGAGTGCTTCAGCTGAATGTTCCTCACCATCAGGTCACCTGCAAATCCCTGATGACACAGACACATACATATGAGAGACTCAGGAAGACAGAAAAATACCAAAAGGGGCCAAGTCATAAGAATATGGAAAATCCTGAGAGCACATCAAAGGTCTGTGTCTGTCATATTGTGTAAATCCCCACAAAAGAAGCTTGGATTCACCACAAGTGAATCAACAATATGACACATCAGTGTGGTTACACACATGAATTCACGTTTACATTGTTATGAAGGCTGCACAAACAGTTTATTCCTTTGGATCAGTGTTTGCTGTGTTCAATCTTTATTGTTACTGCTCAGATGAACCGCTCATCAAGAGTTCTAGGGATCCAGAATTCAGTGGTTTGTGTAAAAATCAATGGCAAGTTAAACAGCTGTTGTGCGTATGCACAGTGTGGACGTGTCAGAGCTGAACAGTGACTGCGGTGGGCCTGGCGCTCTCAGCCAGGGAGTATAAATCTTGTAATCACAGAAATATAGTCTGCTTGTTTTTTCCAGGAGAAGTTGATTGATTTTCTCATTCAGTGAGATCACCTCTGGGCAGCAGAAATGTCATCCAGGTTACAGGCTTTCCCTTAAGACACAACACTCAGTAACATCTGCTGGTATCTCTGAATTAGACGGGCACGATTGTGACACACAGGCTCAAAGGTGAAACCAGCACCGAAACAGGAATTTCTTTGATACTCTCATACAACTGAAATTGAATTATACTTAAAGGACCATAAAAAAAACAAGTCTCATGTCAGAGTGTTCCAGAGCAATTGAAAAATACAGAAACTCTATAGTTTTCTAGACCAGAAAAAGATAAAAGATTTAAAAAATGCGTCGATATGTACCTGGCCATTAAGTGTAACACTATAGCCAGCTAATGTTAGCTTAGCATAAAAGCGGAGGCAATTCAAAAATACACTTACAAGCACCTTTATGGTTTTTAAGTGAAAGATTAAACAAGAGATTAATACATAGTTTGATATTTACATCCATCCTCTAAGTATGAGGCTACAGCCTGCAACAGGCTAGCTTAGTGCAGTATAAACACTGGAAACAGTGATGATTCACTGAGTCTAACCACTAAAGCTCATTAATTAAAAGCTGTGTCTCAATTCAGGGGCCGCAGCAGTTGGAGGCTGCATTTGAAGACTGATTGCGTCACAGTGTGACTATACTGTCCCATTTCGAAGACACAAGTGTTGCAGATTAACGTGTCCTCCCATTACAAAGCAGTAAAGAATCCTATGTGTGGATCGTTCTCAGGCCACCTATCCCAGGATTCACTGCGCGCCAGTGACTAAGTGCTAGCTACAATATCTGGGTATTCTGATTGATGTCTCCCTCGCTTCTAAACCACACCTGTTCTCTCTGCTCCAAATGTCCGCACAGAAATTGGGCTTTGGCTTTTATTTGCGCCTGCGACTTGGAATTTATTGCAGAAGGATTTAAAGGGCCCATATTGTACACCTTTCTGGGATTTAATTTGAGGTATTGGTACGCCTAAGATGATATATCAGTGGTTTAAAGTCGAAAAAACTGCTGCAATGTGTATTTCCATGTCCTCTCTTCTGCCGCTCTCTGGAGCTGCAGACAGAACAGGCTGTTTTCCACCTGCCTCTTGAGCCCCTCCTCTGATTGGCTGACTGCACTTTGAGTGACACGCGACCAGGCCTATCACCGGTCTCATTCTGGCACATTGACTCTCTCTGGTAAACACAGCTGAAAGTCACGCTATGTTTGGATACATCTATAGAAGACCAGCTACATATTTACAGTCAGTTTCAATACGGAGTAACGTAGACTTTACTTCGTACTGAGCACAGCGACACAGCACGTCAGAAGAAATAAAGCGTAACCGCTGGTCTCGAACAGTAACGCTCTTAGGAGGAATGTGCACGGACACATTCTCTTCCTTGCATCCCTCCACGCTGCAGTGTTTCTTCAGTGTTGTTTGTTGTGGTTAGCCTGTGGTAGCTAACAAGCTGCTAGCTCAGCAACATGTCTGCTTGGTGTCGCGTTTCGGTGTGGTGGTGGTGTGGAGCGGGGGTGGTGGGTTCGGAGGCTGGACTGGTACTGGCTGGGTGGGGCTGAGAGACGAGATGTGACCGATATGACTCATACGGGGGAGGAAGTACGAAACGTGACGTTTCGATAACATATTTCTTCGAGTGGACTGAGTGAAAAAGTCCGCGGAGTGACTGTTTTCATACTTTGAGGGTCCCTACTGACCCTCTTCAAGTCATTACGTTTAGTAAAAGCCCAGAAAATGTATTTTTCACAATATGGGCCCCTTAAAGCTAATCTCACTAAATGCCTTTAAAACCAGAATAAAATAACTGGAGGCAGATTGTATAAGATGTTGCTGTTTTTAACTTACCTGGTTGTGTAGCTAGAATCTTATTTGGTTCTTTTGATTTTGTTTTTAGTTGTGTTTATTTTTTGGGTCGTAATTACGTGTTTTTTTGCCTGTGCTGTGTTTTCACCTGTGCTGCTGCCTATCTTGGCCAGGTCTCCCTTGATAAGAGATTCTTAATCTCAATGAGACTTGAGAGCTGCTCGATCAACGGTAAGGGCAGGACAAGCTGTCGATAGAAATAAGAAATCTACAATAGACCAGAACGTCTCATGTCGGCTCGGCCTCCACAGACTACTCGGTCTTCAGTGGCCACATCTTCGTAGCCCCTGAATTAGGAAAGAGTGACTTCTTCTTTTATCCAAACAGAAAGCTCTAAATTCATGAATATTGCCATTTTACCAAGCTAACTGGCCGCTGCCTGTAGACTATTTATTTAACAGATAGACATTATTAGTGTGAGGGGTTTCTATGAAGAGCTCATGCATGTCAGTTCTTGGAAAGAGGACATTGGCTGCACCTCAATCCACAGAGCACCACAACTGTGTGAGTTTACACACATTCCCCCAAAAACCGTCACAGACTCAGCTGATGTCTCTGACCTGCTACAGATTAAACATAGATTTGTTTGAAAATGACGCCATAATATCAACACTGATCAACACATAATGATCAATAGTTTCTTAAATTAGTCAAATCTTTCTCCATAGCTGCCCGCGCATTCATCAGCCACTCCCGCTAGCTCTCTTCCTCTCTAACACACACACACACACACACACTGACACACTCACTCACACACACAAACAGTGTGATCAGACACATGTGTAAACATACGACTGGGTATAACAATAGAATTTGTAAACTAAGACAATGTATGGAGAGCCGGAGGAGACGGGGGGGATGCTCTTGGTTTGGCTCGATTCGTTTGGCAGTGACAGAGACACAGAGAGGAGCAGTTAATTACTGACAGACCCAGTACAGTCCAGGCATGTATGAAAAGACCCACAATGCACACTGTAAGTGGACTTATTGATCACTATAACCATAATATTTATACGGCTGTTGTATAGGAGCGATTCTGCCCCAAGCTTTTTGATCCATTTAAATGGTTGATCGCTATATCCGTGATCACTATATCTGGTTTCCACTGTATTATTTGTTTTTGTACTATTAGCGACTAAAGTGAAACCTTAGTGAACTAATTATTTACCTACCAGCAGCTAAAGGTGTTTGTAGGTGTAGATTGTCAGATTATCTGTTTCCTCCATGCTTGAGTATATATTGACCAAAATGTCAAACCATTCCTTTAAGATTAGGTTTATTTCTGTTTTACTGCAAGACTTCACAGAAGACATACATCATTCAGATGCAATGGATCGTTTTCATTAAAACGCCTGTTATCATCCCATTCCATATTTTTAATCCAGGAATTAGAAGGTTTAGAAACACTCAGGGGAATTGACTGCACACTGAAATCATGTGTCATCTCAGCTCTGTTATACACTATCACAGAAATCAACTGGCAGAACAAAACAGCTCTGGAGCTTCAATATCAGGTCTGGCTTTTAGAAAATGATGTCGGTCAAATCCTTGGCCCAATATCAAATAATGTGTTCACCCACATTATACATACCCCTCCAATCATTTCAAAGTGCTCCTGTCTGATGAAATCAATGGCTTTGCCGTTGAAAAACCACTTGAAGACGGGGATCAGCGATGAATCGCTGGACACCTCGCAGGGCAACACGAGGCTCTGTCCCACGGTGGCGTCCAAGCTCAAGGGTGGAACTATGATTTTGGTGGGTTCTACAGCATTATGGGAAAAGGCAGGAAATAAAGGAGAATATTTTGTTACTTTATGTCCATAAAATCGTGCCAAATGAAGAAGGTAATAAAGCTTAATTCATCCAGAATAGTCCAGATTCTGCTCCATCAGTTTAATTAAATGACCTAAAATACTTCACTTAGGAAGCAAATGCCCTCCATAACCCTCTAATGAATAATTAAACACACTGCAATCATGGTGTCAACTAGAAAGAGAGAAAAAGAATCGCTCACTATAATCATAATTATTTTTAAAAACCCAAATCTGAAATTGCTTCTCCAGCTCCTTTTAAATGAAATGTTGAGAAAATATTCTTCACTCGCAGCCGTATAGATGACGGTGCTTTGCCCCACTCTGCTACATGAACAATAACTCACAGCTGACAAAACCATAGATGACTTATACGTCTGTCAAACCGCCGGGAACATAAAACGGCTATATATTTCATTATCAATTTCATGCTTGAGCTGGTATTTTTTTTCCCCTTAACAAAAGTTTACACCCTCGGCTTGGAAGGTACAGTAGTGGAAACTAGGAGAGAAAAAAAGCAAAAAGACAAATACCTTTCACCATCAGCGTCCCTGTGCTGCTGGAGGTCCCAAACTGGTTTCTGGCCACACACGTGTACCTGCCGCCATCAGATTTGGAGGTGTTGGTGATGCGCAGGGTTCCGTCCTCCATGATAGTCTGTCTGAGGAGAGTGGCAAAACTGAAACAGCTCACCATGGGTTCAGATCTTTCATTTCCTTATCAATCAATTACTTGGCTGTTAATTGAAGGAAAAGTGACGATAAGAATCACTGGGACGACTTCCTGCCTGAGATATGAGGTCTCATCTCTCAAGCCATTTTGGATTTGGTTTTGAATGAAGGTTTCAGAATCTATTCCAAAAGTCTATTTGCACGCTTCAGAAGATAACAATTATCTTAGCTGAGGCAGAACAGCTTTGTTGTGGGGTCAGCACAGTATTGATGGCATATATTCATCAACTAAAACGCACATATTAATTGGACACACAGCAGGCCAGCAGTGTTGGGCTGGCTGGTGAAAAGAGGAGGAGGAGGAGGAGGAGGAGGAGGAGGAGAAGGAGGACAGGAGCAGCACAGATTTGACTGGGATCTTTACCTGCAGCCTTATCGCTCTACAGCACGTGGCAGATTGTACCAACGTGCTACAAGCCTTTCCGAGAGGCAGTAACATGGGAGATATGCATGTAGAAGCATCGAACTTGGGGGAAAAAAACATCAGGCTGGTCTCACAGGAGAAATAAAACTGGGAGTCTGATGAGAAGCACTTGAAACTCAGATTTTGATACTTATGATTTTTATGATATTTTTATATCTTAAATAGTATTTATTCTTGTCGTTTTTACTGTATTTATTCAACAATATTATATTTATTCAACAATTGTAAGGTGAACCTGGATTTCTCCCAAATCTGTCATTCTGTGCCAATGTTATGTCTTGTTCTTTATTGTCTTGGTGCAACACCTATTGCCCTTCAGGGACAAATAAAGTTGAAATTGAAGTAGAGGTTGCATATGGCTACAACAAGGGCATTCACGACTATTGCATTTTAGTAGTTATCAACTATTTACAAGTCAATTAATCGCGGGAGAGATATGTGTGATGGATATATTCAATTCAACTTAATTCAATTATATCTGTATCGCTCCGTCAGTGATAGGACGTTTAGGTTCCTTCTGTTGGAACCTTTTCTTTGCTGTTGCTATAGCATGAGCCGTAAGCGATTGTAGATTTATGTGGTTACACGTAGCTCTGGTATTGTTGTCATTGTTGTCAATCACGCATGACAGCTATCGCGTGTCGATGACATCAGCACCCCCTGCTGCACCCTGCTAAACCCACAGATGAACTAGTCTACAACAATGCAAGTGTCGACTAGTGGTTTTGATAGTCGACTACTGGAGTAGTCTGTGAAACCACTGGCCAAAACATGTATGAGCCCCGAGAGGCAAATCAGGAAAATAAAAAGTAAAGAGGGCTTTCACCACGACACCATTTGTTGTTGTTTTTCACACATTATTCCTGAGTGCACTTTAGTCATCGAAGACAACTCAACATGACAAGTGGGTCAAAATTTGTATCAACGCAGCTCTTATGTAAGAAAATCAACCAGAAACTGAGAGCGAAAAAGTGAGAGTAGCATATCCCCCCACATCTCCACTGGATATTACGCCCTCTTTCATAAAACTTCACATTTAAGCCTGGAATACTTCTTTTGGCGCCTCAGCTCTGAACAGACAAGCGGGAGAGCATGTAAACATATGCATAAACGAGGCAGATAATGCTCTCCTGTTGTGACCTTTGGATTCAATAAATCAAACAGAAATACTGTGAGCAGCAAGCTCAAAAAGAAAAAAAACCACACAACACACAAACAATTTCATACTGGTTCCCGAGAATAAATATGTATTCACTTGGGCTGAGCTGAGACCCAGAGAGCATGTCTGACACGGGGGTGCTTTGCAGTGATTTATTGACAAACATATCAAACGCTGAGTGATGGAGGCGCATTGAGAACATGACCTGAGGGGCAATGAGCTGCAAAACAAATAGAAAGGTAAAGAACTATCTGCTTTGTAGACAAACTCTGTTCCATGCTGTGAATTTCTATTCTCGTCCAAATGCGCTGCCTGGGTAATGCATGGGTAATTTTTTTTCTCCCTTTCCTCATGACCACTCAATGGAAAACATGAAAACTAATCAATCCCTCCGGTCGCATGTTGAGGCAGGTCCTGTGAGTTACGAAGCGTCTGTGGAAAGCTGCCTGTACATACTGATCCCAGCCTGAGCACAAATGGAAATAAGAAAGGTAATATAAAAAAGGAGAGAAAGCATCTATGGACTTCACTTCACATAGTAGCAGTATGCAAAGTGAAACTAAAAGTCAGCATACAATATTCTGTAAATTATGTGCAAAAAATAAAACATTTAAATAAGCTTTAATTGTATAGCACCTTTCACACCATCTTGCAGCACAAAGTGCTTCACAGCAAAGCTAAATAAATAAATGCTCCACATGAACGAAGCAGAATGCATCTACACATTATTAAAACCACTTGATAATAAGAACAACTTGAGTGTTGAGTGATTTGTTTCCCCTTGGCCTCCCTAGCAGCTGTAACCACTCAAATTTAGCTGTGAACCAGAATCAGTATAGAATCAAAGTACAGTAAATAAAGGCAGAACAGTCACAATACAATAACTGTTAGGACAGCTCAAAGTGCTTATCAATAAAAAAATTGCACAAGAAATTAAAGCATATAAAAATAGTACAGTGCAAAGCTATGTAAACGCTCGGGTGTTGAGATAGGTTTTAAGCTTTCTTTTGAAAATATCTACTGAGCTGGCTTTCCTTATATCTATCGGTAGTGTGTTCCATAGTTTGGGGGCATAATTGACAAAAGCTGCATCACCGATCTTCTTTTGGCTGCTGCTGGGAATAAAAAATGTATTTTAAAAAGAGCCACTCTGGTTTTTCTTCCTCAATCACCAGTAAACCCTAAAGATGCACCATAAGCGTCTGAACTCAGGAAACAAACTCAAATTGAAATATCAAGGCACAAAATTTGTCATTTGTCGTTTTTTCTTCTCAGACATTCAGCAGTTTTCCTGACTGAAGATTTTAAGAACTCACGTCGAGAGTTCAGTTACCACGGCAATTCCTGTGTTGAGACAAATACCGCAGCAGCTGGGAAAAAGCCTTGCATCTAGCCAACATAACCTTGGACTGAAGTCAAACAAGGGTTTCTGAAGATTCATGAGAATGTACCTTTAGGTGGATGGATTAAACTCGAGAGGTGTAAGAAACAGAGTCTGGTCAGTGGATGAAGTGGACAGCCAGCCACTAGGGTTAATCACAGCGCTTTGGCTTTACTTTAGAGAAGACATGTTGTCATCCATTTTTACAGACAGTCATAGCTTCCAGTTTTAACCTTGGATGATACGTTTGAAATGATAATGGCTGGATGTACCCACGTCGTCATGTTCTGTTGTCACTGATGTGACATGAGGTTAAAGCATCAGCCTCCTCACAAACTGATGATCCATGCAGGCAATGAAGAGATGCAATAATACAAAACATAAACAGCATTCTTTTTGTACAGCAGTCTACAGCCTGTAAGCTGTATTTTGTTATTGGGATAAGGAAAAAAGTCATTCTGACATTTCCATGTTTGACTGCTTAGATATTTAAAAAAACAAAACAGAAAAACTTAAGAGAATATTTGTTTTGGTTATTTGTTTGTTTTAACACAGCAAGGCTTGAGCCTTGATTTAAAAGAAGTGAGATTTGCAGCAGGTCTGCAGTTCTCTGGGAGTTTGTTCCGCACATGTGGAGCATAAAAACGAGATGCAGCTTTCCCATGTTCAGCTTTGACTCTGGGGGACAGAAGAGCAGACCTGTCCCAGGCAGTCTGCGAGGTCTGGATGGTTCAGAACGCAGCAGCAGATCAGAAATGCATTTTCAGTCCTAAAACCTTCCAGTGCTTTAGAAAATCAACAGCAGCATTTTGAAAATAAATCCTCTGACAGACAGAAGGCCTGTGAAAAGATCTAAGAACTGGAGCGAAAGAAAAAAAACATCTCACTCCTCTGCTCTTTGACTCAATGTTCACTTCGGGCTAAAGCCAATTCCACCCAGAAAACTGAGGCGGATGGTTGTAACTCTGTGCTAAAGTGCAAGTTGCTGGTGCTCAACATAGGCATTCTAGCAACCATTTATTTACCAATGCACATGACTGTGCTTTTGAAGGCAGAACCATTTGAATGTATTCCTTGTATTTCTGAGGCATGTTCTCAGAATTGTTAGATTTTATACACGGTGGACGAAATGTTTTCATTCAGCACAGCCCAAACACACACACAAAAAAAGATAAGAGAGACAAAAAACTGCTGTTGAAATCAGTATTGGAGAGAAAATAAAATCAACAAGTTTCAGAAGCAACAGTGTTCTTGAGACAGACTGAGTGAAATCAGACTTCTCTGTTTTCCTCGCCCTCTTTATTTTAAAATCTCTCCTATGGAACGTTTTTGTAACTCACTTAAGTTGCCGCCCGAACGGAACAAAGAGCCAAGGCTCTCTCAGAAAATTGATGCAATTAAGTCCATTATACCTTTCGAGACTGACAAGGCCTCCTGATGGTGTTTCACACAAAAGACAAGCTTTCATTTGCATGTCTCATAATGTGCTGAACAACAGCTTTACGGAGGGAAATGCCAGGTTGCCAATAATGTCCTTCCTTCCCTTGACAAATATCTAAATGATCCAGTATCATGTCAATACGCTTAAACCAGCATGTCAGTACTGGGAGTAACATTTGCACCCACATTAATGGGTCTTGATGGTTATAATGTTTTAACCCATAGACGGCATATTTCCAGTTCATCTTACTAACCAGGAATGAAGCTAAAATATCCTGGATATGAACACTGCCATCTTTCGCCTATATTGCACCCATAAGATGCCAGTACTGGGAATTCTGTGATTTTCCATTTGGAGCATCACTACCAAGGTCAGTTTTTCCTTTCATTGCTATGGTGCTGCAGGTGGATTCGGTATGGAATGGATTCTAAAGGACATTTTGAGAGACGGTGAGTTTGAAAAGTGGCTAGTGCTTTACCACTAGTGGTTTGGTGGCAAGTGCAGATTCCAAGTGGTAAGTCGCTCATGCTTCACCAGCACTTGCCGTTTCCAGATGGCAGGTGGTGCTTGAAAGTGGTAGGCCACTGTCCAGCTTTGGCCGGCCCCAATGAAAATGCAAATATGATCCCGGTGGACTGTGAATGTATATTTCTTCTCACTTTATTGAAAGATAGCCCTGTAAATAAAGGAATATGTGTGTTTCAATGTATTTTGACTGATAGCACCTCATTGTATTTCTGATTCTGACTCTCCATCTCCTTGATGATGTACCCAAATTTAATATGATCGTGAGCCTTAGCTCGTGGCCTTTCCAACACTCCAGCAAGATAGTGACAAGATGGGTCATATGCAGCTCTACTGGAGTCACCACAGGAATGTAACATTGATCCGTATATACGGTCTCAGCATGTGCTGCAAGTGCTTCAGGCAGCGCGCTGAAGACATTGGCTTCTTCAAGCTGGACTAGATCGTTTGTGCTGACGCGTCCTAAAATGGGTCAAATGATTTCTGGAACACAGGCCAAGAAGATGGGATAACTCAGCACTGCCAATAAATGTGGGGGGAAAAAAGCCTTGGCTAGTGGCATATCATTTGCCACTTTTCAATCTAGGTGCTGCTGGAAAATTTCTGGCAATTATTTGTTTGCTTTTTGGATCTTTTTCACAGTAACCCAGCCCAGCCCTTGTTTCTCTGAACTTATAGACTAACATTTACCTCCCTTTCATTTCCACCCAACACCTAATAGAAGCAGCTCTCATACTGTGCTCCAACCCCCTGTTATTGTGTGCATTAGCTTTTGCGTAGGACTAGTGCAACAACAAGCTGCTTCTTTGTAGTTCGTAGGTGTTGCCTCAGACCTTAAATCACGACACGGTGTGGCCTGTCATGTAGTCAGAGGAAGACTTTCACTGAAAGTCTGTAGACGATTGTTTTTCCTCTGTGGTTTGCACACAAACAGCATCTTTACATGGTGTCTGCCCTTCATCTGGCACTTTGACTGCCTTCAAGAGCTGAGAAACTGTGGGACGCTTTAAACAACTGAATCATATATTGCTCCTGATATAAAGAACTAATGGACTCGGGATCCTGACCTCACTCTTACATCCACTAAAAAAGACATCACTCAAAGCAGAACACTGACATATAAATCCATGTAAAGAATAAGGTGTCCATCTGAAAAAAAACTTTCTTGAACCAACCAAAGCTGTGTCATGCAACCCTGACTTCTAGGGTCCCCTTAAGCAGAAGTAATACATAATAATGAGTCCCAGAAATGAACATGACCACAAGAATAAACCCTTTTACAGGGGCCATCAGTGGCATGAGCGCTGGTGCATGCAGCACAATACCCTACCTCCTGCCGTCCTTCAGCAGCTCGCCCCCTCTCCACCAAGAGATTGTGGCCCTCGGGGAAGCGTGGGGGCGACACTCGTAGACAACCTCGCCCCCCCTCTGGATCACCGTGGACTTCTTCACGGGGCGCCGGGTGAAGTCAGGCGGGGAGGCTGAGGAGCAGACCCCCACGTTAAGGCCATTTTAGGTAACAGCTGAGCATCAGCCAAAAATGTCAAGTGCATCGACGGCAATTACAGAAATTATATTTCAACACCAGACCGGCTTATTGTATGAAATAATTATGGAAATGAACGAGCAAGGCCACGGCTCACTGAGGAACCGCTTAAGCCTGTTTTCATTCATTCATTTAATTTGCGATATGGAGAGCTTTTCTTCTACTAACAACACAACGTACACAGACTGTACCTCTGCCTCGCCTCTGGTACAGCTCATTGTAAATGATACGCGGCAAACAAACTGCTTACCTACAACCTTGAGCTCGGCGCTGGCGTAGACGGCTCCATGTTCGTTCTCTGACACACACTGATACATGCCAGAGTCCAACAGACTAATCCTGGATATGGTCAGTCTCCCAGCTTCCACATGGATCCTCCCCTGTACATCAGGCCAAATGAATATTATTGTCTAAATAGTAGATTTTATGTGGGAAAATCACCATGATTGTCTGTAACATTTCTTTTTACATAAATCTCAAATGTTAGAGTTTTACCTCTGCTGTTAGAGGCTGACCATTCTTCAACCATCTGTATGCAGGCTTAGGTTTACCAATGGCTTTACATTCCCACTGCAGGTTAGCATCGATGGCCATATGAGCATCTTTCAGTGTCTGGACCCAGTGCAGATGTTCAACATCTGTGGAGAAGAGGAAATGCATATGAATAATTATCGAGAAAAAAAAAAAATCAGATTGCAGATTTATTGCATCTCCTGTGGTTTAAATCCAAATCCCTTTTTTTGTGAGTACGCATTTCGCAATAACATGGGTGTTAACTTGTAACATGAATGTCAGTCTTGTTTCGACAGATGGACTCTGGGTCAGATTAACATACATGAAAGGCCACGGCAAATTTGCACCACTTGTTCCATTCACTTTGCATCCCCGTGCTGCATGTAATTAGCTCCTGAATTAGCTGGGCAGCAGCTCATTACACAGTCAGTGCCTGGGACTGACCTCCAGCAGCATTGTGCAATAGGCACACTTCAGTGGGATTTGAGAGAAACAGGTTCAGAGATAACAAAGAAAAGAAAAGTGCTCATTAAGTTACAATACAGTGTGATCTGCAGTCCTCCTTGGGTTGTGAAAGCAACAAGGATAAGTGAACTGTGAGACAAAACAAAATACAACTCTACAGAAAAAAACTGTGTTAATACAATCAGAGGTGAGAGGAGTGAGAAGCAAATCAGGCAGAATGGAGGAGGGTGGGGGGGTATGTGTGGGTTGGGTGTTGATACAATCCCACCAGTACATGCAGCCAAATTTAAACTGTAAATATCCTAAAAAAAACTGTCCCTTCCTACAGGGATTTCACAGATTACTGATCGTCAAGTTCAAGTTTAATGAGAGCAAAACCATTAAAAACCTTGTACCCCCTCCTTATTTTAGTTTTTTCTTGTTCATTTGTTTGTGTCATATTAGTGACCTGTTTTCTTTCTGTTTAGCTGTTATTAATGAATTTATTTTTGGCTAACCAATTCATTGGAGTCTTTATGGCATCATGTCTGTGGGCACTAAATTTGCACAGTGCAGTCAAGTGGGGCTCACATGGAAACAGAGCTGGCTTGTAAAGACTTAATTGTCACTTTATCAGGGGGGGTGTCAGGGGCTGGTGATAATCAAAGCCAATAACAATGGGCTTTCTCTTATGTTCTCTAACAGCGTGAGATCTGACGTCATTAAAACAAATAATAAACTTTAAAAAATAAATAAACCATGCAGAAGGAAGAAGCTAGAACAAGCGTTTAGCAATACTGCTACATTTACATAGGGATTTTGCACATTCAGTTCTTATTTTTCAAACACAAATATGAGATTCTCATAAGGTGACAAACTAAAATAAAATCTTCCATAAGCTACCTGTTACCTGTTGATTCACAAGAATGTCTCCATTGACAGTAATCATATAGACAAAATGATATCTACCGTAGGTGATATCTGCTTTTGGAAGCCGTCATTTGTGTCATTTACACCTGGCACTAAAATGCATTTTGAATTCAGATGAAACCTGATTACATTAACTCTTGGTATCTTGGCATCTCCAGTGTCCACATTGAAATCTGATTGTGATCCGACTGCTCTGTCCATCTTAAAGAATAGAAGATGATGTGCTGCTGCGTTAATGGCTTTACTTCCTTTGCAATTGGTCTGGTCTTTACACCATCCACAGGTGCCATGAGGATGACTTTATGCAGTTACTGGCTTGTGGATGTGAGCTGCTGCTACCCTGCTGGTTTGGAATCTTTGCGAGCAATTATTATTTCTGCCTATGTAATTACCTCCACCAAGAAAGTTTACTTTTCATCTTTGTTTGTTAGAGTTTTGCAAAAAATCCAAAGTTCCATTGAATTTGTGGAGGGCTGGAGCAAAACCCAAGGAAAAACAATTACATTTGGTGCTAATCCGGATCAGAGGACAGACCCAGGATTTTTCTTTCAGCTTCTTTCTTTATAATTGTGAGTGTTTTTCAAAAAATGTTGTTGATTTCTCAGAGAATCATTCATGGATCTTGATGAAATCACTCAGACATGTTTAGGGGACTGATATTTATGAGTGTGCGCAATTTGGTGCACATCCAAATAAAAAATGCAGATCTATAGAATTCGAATGTGATTTCATAAGAAAGACTGTTGGGCCTTGGCAGAGGAAAGTCCAGTATGATTATTTGAAAACCACTGAACAGTTAACCACAAAACTTGGTGAAAGGATGGTTCAGGGAATAAATCATGGATCTAGATGAAAAAATCAGGCCGAGTTAGAGGAGTAATATGTATCAGTGTGTGTAATTTGACGCAGCTTGATTGGATTTAAGGGGTCTGTTGGGCCTTGGTGGAAGTATGCGTTCTAATAAGTGCTATTCAAGTTGTATATGGATTGATATCAAATTTGCATTTACACTTCCACATGCGTCCTCAGTGCATCTTGGGTGTGAGGTGTTTTCAGGACCATTAATCACAGTGAGAAATGTTCATTTCAGACACAATCGACAATGATTCTCAGTAGAGGCACTTGAATAGTGCTGAGTCAATGTTTGTTCCCAGCATGTGTTCAAGAAGAGATCAACATAGACAAACGTGTGCAGAGTTTATACAGCTCTCTGAGGTAACACAACCAACTCATGAGACATCGCTCATGAGGCACTATAAACTTATTTCTTTTCTTACGCCTACACAGAACACATGGAGAGTGTTCAGCCTCTAAGAAGGAGAATCCTGAGCTACACATGTGACCATGGCCTGTCTTGACATGAACCATTAAATCATCTTCCATAGGGACCAATATGTCACTCAGGACACATACAACCATAGAGAGTGATGTATGTTGAACATATGGACACGAGCAACCACAGAAAGTGTGCAAGGGAAATCTAAATAACACCTTTGACGGGTGACAGCTCCTCGACGACCCTGAGCTAACAGAGAACTGCTCTGTGCAGCCACACAGTAATTCCAGATGAGTCACAGATTCATTTGGAGCCATTCTGACTCGTACAGTTCATATACGCAGTAGTTTATGACAGAAATGTACAGATTATATTGCTGTATAAGCGAGTATTACACCTTGTTGTATTTGATTTTAGGTACATTTAAATATCTATGTATCAATGTTGTTTTCTTGAATGCATTTTTTGCTGAAAGTAATTATGGGATCTTTTTTCAATAGAGCCCAAGAAGCACTGATGCTAAAGGAGAGCTGATTAGAGGTGAACTTTGAACCTTTGACACATCAAATGAATAAGAGTGTATTCATGTCCACGTGGGCCTGGACCAAACCTCCACGAGTCAAAGCACTTTACATTTATGTCTCTGCCGTTTCTTTTCTTTACATTTCATTTAACACGGTTGCTGTCTTTTGATTGCAATAACAGAATGTCAGAACTGTGATCACGTTTAATTGGGCCATGTAAGTGTAATGTATTTTGTCTTTTTCTCTATTTGTGTATTTGTAGATGGTGTCTGAATTGCTTACTTGTATTGTATTAGTCTTGTGTTATTTTTAAGTATGTAAATTGGCATCCTTGGTAACTTCAGCATATTTATGTTTTGTATTTTATACTACTATACTAAATGATACTTCATTAATGTGCTCTGTCGCCATCAAATGAACAAATAAATGAATAAAATAATGGAATGTATAAAGTAAAGAACACTGAAGTGTCTTCTTTGCATGAGACTTGTTTCAGAGACAAACTATTCAGCAACAACAATTTACAGTTTAATTTTAACACCAAATCAGACCATGTGGCTTCTAATCAAAAACCAGAAATTCTCAACCTTATGTACAGGCTGATATTAGTATTTTTAGTTCTCTATCAACACATAAACCACAGTAGACAGGAACAGTCTCGCTCTTTTCTGCCAACAGAAGAATATTCACTGACGTGGACAGGATTTTCTGGCTTTCTGACAACTTACAAATACAACTCATTTCAAAGCTTTCAGCTTGACATCCACTTCCTTCTGATTCTACAGATGTGTTAGACCAATGCTGACATGTGAACAATCTCATTTTCTACCAAAAGATATACTAAGTATGCCCGGGGAGTTCTTTAATGTCACAACCACTACAAGCAGAGCTAAGAAGCACAAATTAAGCCCTAATTATCTTGACATTGTAATGCTATTTCATACTGAGAAAATAACCCAATCACTTTGGTTAGAACAAATAATAAAACACTTAAAATACACTTAACAACAAATGCCCAACTCTGAAATACTGAGGTGCAGGATATAAGATAGTATTTTAGAGACACAGAAAGCAAATGTTTACATGGCTCTTACTGTGGAATATCAGTTGCCCTCTGGCAACATTTCGTCCTCTGCTGTTTTCGGCTACGCACTCATACACACCGGCGTCCTCCGGGCGAAAATATGGAATTTCCAGAACCCCACTGGCGTGATTGATTTTAATCTTGCCAGGGAGTGGATTTCCATCAGCTCTTCTCCATGAGATGGAAGGCACGGGGCTGCAGAGGTCACACACACACACAAAAAGGTCACACTGGCCACATGCTCCCACTCACGCTGACCAGAAGGACCGCTGCCATGTTTGTCAGTCTGTTTGTTTTAATAGAGGATGTCTGGCCTCTTCACAAGTTTCAAAATGCAATTTGAGGGGTAGAGCTGCAGCGTGCTAATGTTTCTGACACTTACTTTCCTAAGGCAAAGCACTCCAGCTTCACAGAGGTTCCTTTAGAGACATGTAGGGCATCAGGAAACTGAACCTCCATCTTTGGCTCGTATTCACCCATCACTGCTGCATGACGGATTAAAGCAAATCACATCAGTCAAAACACAAAACATGGGCCTGCTGTTTCCTGTAATTCATATAGGATCTAAGAGCCAAGGTGCAGATGACACTGGCAGAGAGCGGGCGCCCGTGTTGACGCCGTATACAACAGCGTTTGGCTTAGCGGATGGATGCGTTTGGATTACATATCTGTCTCAGCTGAAATGTGAAGTGGTACACATAAACGGTCCTGATGAGGTTTAGTATGGCAATCTCTTCGCTTTGTGTGTATGTGTCTGTGCCTGCATGGATTTTTGTCAGTACAGACTACATTTCTGGTTATGTAAATATGTGCCTTCATGCAGACAGACAGGGTTTCTCGCATGCATAGCCCTCTATAGTTCAGAGGCTCTGGGATGGTGCAAAAGCCTTGCTCGTAAGCAAAAGCAAAAACAGTGTCACGCTCAAGACAAGCGATTTATCTCCCAGGCTCGCCCTCCCTCCGACAGTGTGTGTCAGTTCAGTGCGCAAGATAACCAGGAGGCAGCAGAGGCGAACTGAGGATGCTTACCGTCCCTCCTCACCACCACAGGGGTTGGGGAGCTGAGCACTGTCGCATTGGTCATCATGTTTCTCACCGCGCACGTGTAGTTCCCAGCGTCCGAGGCTTCGACTTTGGCTATGTACAAGTTGCCCGTCCTCTGAGAGACAAAGCGGCGAGCGTCTTGCTGCAGAAGGCTGCGTTGTCCGTTGAAAACCCATGCATATTTGATCTCTGAACAAACAAATAAAGAATAGGCCATGAATTGTGGATATTGAGACATAAAGAGAGATATAAAAGTGTACTTCCAGTACAGCAAGACCTGTAACACATAGAGGAAATATATTATTACATATTGAAATTCTATTTCCCTGCCAGAAATAAAGATATAAGATGACTTTAAAGGATGAGGCGGGTGATATTCTATATTTTCCTTGTGTCAATAAATCCCATGAAAAAAACAAAGCAACTGTTTAATTGATCCAATAAAATACTGCCTGTGTTGCCAAGTCTGGCTAATGTAAGCCTCAGCAAAATAGCATTCTGACCTATACCAAGCAATAAAAATTGCCACAAGGACAAAGGATCAGTTAATGAAAAATATAAACACTTATGAGCCAAAACGTTATGACCACCCCTGCCTCATAAGTTGCTGGTACTTGCCACCAAAACATCTCCGACCTGCTGAGGCATGGACTCTACGAGACCTCGGAAAGTGCTGCAAGGCTTCAAGGTGTTAGCAGCACATCCTTTTAAGTCCTCTAAGTCACGAGCTGGAGCTGCATTGGATCAGGCGTGTGCCAGATCATCCCTCAACATCCTGTCACCAGTCCACAGCTTGTCACTACTCAGACGACAAGGCCTGCCATTTTGGAGATGCTCAAACAAAGACGTCTGGCCATAAAGATTCAGTCTTTATATCTGACCATTTCTATCAGAGCCAACAGTGACTGCTGTTCACTTAGTGACAAATAAAAGGAAAAACTTGGCTCGAGGCTTTACACACTAAATGTCATTTAATTTCATTCACCCTGTCAGTACTTTATTAACAGAAGATTCTAGGAGTCCTTCACATGGGCCAAGCAGTTAATGAGAAGGTTCTCGAGATCCTTTAGGTTGTTGCAGGGGTTGTTTAGAAGATTTAGGTGGCCAATAGGGAGGTTCTTTAGATTGTTTTTGGGGGTTTGGTTTTCCAAGGAGAAGTTTTTAGTGGTCCTTCAGGAGGTTATAGAGGTCTTTGAAGAAGAAGAGGAGGAGTTCCAGGGGTACTCTGGGAGTTTCTAGCGGCTCTTTGGAGGTACTAAAGGTCATTGGAAATGTTCTACATGTAGTATTGGAAGTTTCAGTGGTTAATGACATGATTCAGAGGGGTGTTAGACGGTTGTAGTGGCCAATAAGGAAGTTCTATGAGTCCTCTAGGACTTGCTAAGGGTCTTCTAGAGGGTTTGGTGGTCCTGTTATAGGCTCTTGGGCAATGTCTAGGGGTCCTATGTGGTTACACATGTGGTGATGTGGTAGATAGCCTTCTCAACACCATCAGCAAAACACCAGATGATGGAATATCTTTGCAATTACGCTGTTAATCCCTCCAATTGCGTCAAATACCCTTAAAGAATTCATGACAAAAAGCAACCAACAAATATGTGATTTGTTTTTTCAAGTTCCATCTTCAACAGGACTGAACTGGTTGGAGACTGAACTGGTTGGAGCCTGAGTGCCACAGACAGGGTATTGAAGTCTATTTAAGTCTGGACGTATTGAGAGATGGGCTGAGGTCAAGTTCAGACAGACAACAGCGCAGTGAGGTATAATGCAGTCAGCTCACTCTTTTGAATTGGAACGCTGTGTGTGCAGACACAGGGGGCTCCGGCTAAAGAATGCAGGGTCATCGTGTCTAGAAGTTGAACCTGTCTAAACTATTGCAGCATGACAATGCAACATGTTCTTCAAGCAATCGTAAACTGTATGTGCAATAGACCACTGTGTAATGTAGACAAAATAATTGTGTTGTTTCTCATCATCACACAGAGAAAGAATGATCGTCTTCATGATAACTCTCCAGTACTGTAAAATCCTTTCTATCCTCAGTATAATAAATTCACCTGCAGTGATTTGTTATCTTACAAGGTTTCTGAGTCAAGTATTGCTCATTATTGTGTTCTGTATTCCATGTTTCAAAGGTAACTGAAACAACGTGTCCTGCTATTTAAGTGAAAGTCGTTTCATCGTTGTTTTTCTTTTAATAAGGGGGCAAAGATGAAATTCACAAAGGATACTAGCTAACAAGGTCAAATGGTTGCTTATTAGTCCGTAATTTGCTTGCATTAGTGTCATTTATCATTCTCTTTTTATATTTTTACAGGAGACATTTGTTTTATAGTTGATCTCAAACTCTTGTCATAGTAACAAGAAGGATTTGTGTCAGTGTACAAGTGTAAAGCACACACACACACACACACACACACACACAGACAGACAGAGTAAGAGAGAGAGAGAGATGTCTGCAGGGATTGTCGAATGAACTTGACCGTTAGTGCAGCCCTCTTGTATCAGACACGACAATCGGCAGTCAGCCCCTTTGACTGGGCGGACGTCAAAAAGTCACACTCACTTCCTTGAGGGAAAACACTGAATTAAAATCATTACAGGGAAAGTCGAGGCAGCTACTGACAGACCTTTCATGATTAGGGACTATCAGAGACTGGGTGTGTTAAAGAGCTCCGGTCTCACAGCAACAGAGGACTTGCAGGCACATAATCTCGTGTCCTCTGACAGTTTTATTCTCAGCTCGGCTCCTTTTAGACTACTTACCTATTGATTGCTCAAAGATGCGTCAGATGATTCCTCTTTTAATAAGGTGCATCACTGTATTACTTACGTGGTGCATCGACAGGCATTAAAGAAGCTTTGACATAATTCAAACCTAAAAAAAATTCCTCACCGCTTTTTCAATTCTAACATACCTCAAGCTACCATTGACATCTCGAGCAAATCCCATCAAACGTGTGACTATGCTGTGTTTAAGAGGAGAAATAAAGAGATGGAGGCTTTAAGAGGGGGATGGAGGGAAGGCTGGAGGGCAAATTGCTAAAGTGTGGAATCCCACGTGGCCACGGGATTCAGCTGGAAACAGAGAGCGGCGAAAGGCTGGTGTGCTGGCGTGAAATTGTGCTGGTAGGCACCGAATGGCTGCAGGAGTGCGGACCACTTTGAGGGCCTGCTAATCAGCAGCACACAGACACATGAGCCGACTCACAGCTGTGCCACAGGATAAATGCTCTCCCAGTCACAGCAGCCACCAGCAGCCTTTATTACCCACAGATAACCTGCACACATCGAGGAGGGGGGGAAAAAAACGGGGAAGTGGAGCACTGGAGACTTTATAGATGGCAGCGTGGTCACAGATCATATGGCCGAGAAAAAGTGAGCCCAAGGTTAAGAAGTGTGAGGCAATGAACTATAGATGTGAAGGAATGGGTCTGAGCAGGTATGGAGCGGTGGATGAACATAAAAAGTTCCCTGGCTGACAGATAAAGAGGAGTGAGTGGAAAACAGGGTGTCAGAGTTGGAGGAAGAAAAGCGGCAGGAATTGAAGGTGGGAAGGCAGAAAAACCAAAGAGACACAGCAGCGGTACATGGATATAATAAGCAGAAGAGTGAGTAACCGTGGAGATTGCTGAGGTTAGCAGGAGCATGAAACTCCAGCAGACAGTGCAGAAGAGTTAGGACAGAGTGCTGTACCTCCGTAATGGGGTGGAGGGCCGCAGAGCAGAACCACGGCTTGACCCTCTCTCACTGACACCGTGTTCCTCGACTTCCTGCTGAAGTTCTGCAGAACTGTTGAGTAGGAAAAAATTAATAAAAAGTCACTTGAAAAAAATATATAGAATTGCAACTTTTCAGGGTTTGACAGCTGTAATAACGTTTACGTAGAGGTGACATCCAGGGAAGGACATTTCATTCTGCAGGATAATTCCTGTCTGTTCACATCACTTACAAGTGGAAGCCAAGATTCCCCCTGTTAATATCACAACGTGCGCAGGAGATCAGGCGGGGAGGGTGCACCAATTGAGCTTAGGCGATAACTTCCACCTTTAATTAAATGCTGCTGTGCTGTGTGTGAGGGACAGAACAGCAGTTGAGGGATATTTCAGTCAAATGTCTTTGAAATACCAGCCAAGTCCCAGGAGGGATCAGGCAAATATCAGCAGTGGTCAAAGCACAACTCACTTTGATTAAAACTGCCCTCAAAATCAACACATACAGTACAATCCTCATTCCTTCAGCGGTCCTCTGGTGCCTCCGACGTGAATGAAGACGTCTCTCAGATACGTTGGCACATTGTGGGGACTGTAGGGTTTCTGAAATGTTTGTTAGGTCTCGACCTCACAATGTAAAGTGCCTTGAGATAATGTATTTTGTAATTTGGCGCCATACAAATAAAAGTGAATCAAGTTGATATGGCAGATGATGTTCGATCAGAACAATTCATTCAGAAATTCCATACATCTGAAAATTAGCAGGGAGGAGAGCCATGGGAATGTCTGTGAGGCAACTTGTTAGTATATTATTGTTCTCGTTAGAACTAAAATGTGTCAAATGTTGTTCAAAAAGGTAGAAATACGAACGTAAGATGTTTTAAATTGAATTACACATGTGACCTAGTCAGGTTTCAAATTCACGGGATAAATGATGCTTTGAAAGTTATTTATGACAGATAAGCTAAAAAAAAAGAAGCAATTTAACCGGTATACTTTATGTATTTCAAAATGTAAAACAAATTCCAGAAAGAAGTTCATAAATAGTGAGTCACGAAAATAGTGTTTATAAATGCTGCCTGTTATATAGTTTCTGAGGTATCCTGCCATGAACTAATTTACACGAAGACAAAAATCTTAGCTGTTTATGGAGCTACATAAAAAGTCAGGGCACCACCAAAGTCCCCAGCATACTTCCTCTGGAGAAAACGATTAGTGCAGCAAATGTTGTGATAATCAAGCTAACAGTTGTGGAGACACTTCACATCCTGGCTACTATACCATACCTAGCATGTATTCAGTAGTTTGTGTTCAGTATCTGAGAAATGGTGCGTTCACACCAAATGCGCAGCCAATTTTTCACGCAGTGAGATCACATACAAATAAAATGTGCTAAACCTAGCTCCAGTTCAAATATTGCAAGTACAATTAGCGCTGGGAGTGAAACTCGCTGGAGACGGGTACCGAAATGAGCAACGCTGATCAAACCGGCCACTGATCAGGTAGTGCTGGAAACTGCAGTCGTCCAGACGCAGCTCCTTAAGAAGACAGTGAAATTCCCAGCGCTTATTTTTTCTCCAATATTTTAATATTTTACCGACCATTTCATCCAAATGTTCAATCAGCCAGGGATATGACCGTCCATAGGAGGAAATTCGGACATTTATCCAAAGCGACTTACAATAAGTGCATTCAACCATGAGGTCATTCATCATATTACAACAAATGGAACGAAAAAGGCACAACTTTGTGTCTGTCACAATATACACCAAAATCTGAATGAAATAGCGACTCACATGCAAACTGGACTTTTGCCTCCCTGCTGACAATGGTCCCAAATGGGTTGGTGGCGATGCACTGATACACGCCTCCATGGTTGATCACATGAGGGTTATTGATCAACAGGTTTCCCTCGACTAGGCTGAACTCTGGATCGGACTCTCTGTTTATTTCTCTGCTGTCCACCTTCCACCTGTGGATGTAGAAAAGTCAAAATCATCGTTTGGAAGAGAAACAGAAAAGATCCCACAAGAACACGAGGTTAAAAATGTAACCTCCTTACGAGTTAGGAATGACCTTAACACAGCAAATACAGTCACACAACTCGTGAACAGAAACAGCTCAGTATTGCACTGCACCACACATTTGCAGAGGCTCCACTCCGGCTCACCATAGACAGTCGGTACAATTACCTGTAATGAGGAGGTGGGTTTCCTTTTGCTTTGCAATTAATAAACACCTGCTTATCATCAGTGCTCAGTGGGAAAACACTGTCACTGGGCTCCTGGGTGAAGACCGGACCGTGGCGTGTATTCTCTGGGTTGAAAAAAAAAAACAAAAAAACACATTAGCTGTACAATGGTGCAGAGACAGTGACACTGAATTCATGCAAAAAATAAATGAAGTGGCGCTCGGGAAAACTGTATCTAAACTCTACACCCGTATAATTAGCTGCCAACGTGGCTGTTTGAGTGGATTCTGCATTTAATCAACCCTCTCGTGCACATGTCACACGGCAGATATTGCAACTGTGATGAGAGAGCAATTAACTAAAGATAACCCTGTGGCATATCGGCCAACTGGTGTATTCCATAGGCAGTCTGCGGCATATGAGTCATGAAGTTGTCTTTTACTTTGCTGGCCTCATTCAGTCACAGCACTTACATGTACAGTCACTTTTATAGTGCAGCTATCCAGATGAGTACACAGGCTACAATAACTCAAGTCACTGCTACACTGGAAGTGCAGTCACAGGGAAAAAATGAAGTCATCACTGATGCATTGTTGAATAAACCCTTTTCTGAATTATGTCAGGGGTATAAAGACATATTGGTAAGTGCATGAGCTGGTTAATTGATTTACGCTTTATTTCATTAGGATCTGAACAAAAGTCGGATAACTTGGTTAGGGTGTTTACACGAGCGTTGCAATACTCAGAGCATGGCCTTACTCTTATAATGTCATTATTAGAGGAGCCAGTAAAGCTGTTGTCTATATGCAGGTTTGGGCGTGTGTGTGTGTGTGTGTGTGTGTGTGTGTGTGTCTGCTCCGTGGGGCCTGTTGTTCCGGTTAGCTCCAGCCACACTATCAATACACAGGAGTAATTAAACAGTGTTGCACTAATTACTCCTGTGAAATCTAGCATTTTTTCGATAGATAGCGCACACACCCACACACACACACTGGTGTCCTGCCTCCCTTTCCTCTGGCACCACGTGTCACCCACCAGGCTGCACACCAGCGGTACTCTTAAAAATTGCTCATTTCTCTTTTTGTGCACTTGAGAGGATTGAACGCTCTTTTTTTTTTTCCATACACGTCTCTAACCTTGACTAGGACAAAGACTGCTTCCCTCCCTCATCATCATCATCATCATCATCATCCTAATGAGAGTGGGAGTCTTTGCCTCAGGTAAGGGCCTTGCTTTCCCAGCCTCTGAGGGGAGGGGGGTGGGCGCTTCATTTTTACCTCGGTTGCAGTGTCCTTTAAATTAAACAAATTAATGAACCTTTAATAGCCGGGCTATTTCACCTGGGAAATGATCGGGTGGTTTGTGCGTACACTAGCCTATAAACACACCAACTGGACTGACCACTGACACACACACACACACACACACACACACACACACACACACACACACACACACACACACACACACACACACACACACACACACACACACACACATTACACTTAATTAGGTTTCATGGGAACGCATACAAATGTGAGCTCAATAGCGGACATATGTACGTACAAGACCGCGTGCAATGCCATGCACGTTACCCTTCATCGTCTTCTCTGTGCTAGCAGACTGCAGAGATATACCTCAGTGAAACTGCTGACTTGGAATGAGATGCTAAATCAATGGAAATGAAATCATAAATAACGATACAATAGAGCCCACTCCATATGCTAAAAGGCATAAACATTTACATGCATGTTTTTGACGACTTGAGTTCCGTACACAGAATATCCGTCAGAATGTGACTTCCAATGGTAATCTCACTCGGTTATCATGGAGGCACAGGTCCCAAATCCAGACATAAAGCGCCAGCACTTAGCAAGGTTTGAACTCCTTAGCTGTAGCTCATACAGGTATTAACGGACTGAAGTTAAATATTATTCTGCTTGCCTCTCATTCCGTGGATCTGTGTTTCTGAGAGCGGAGTACAGCATAAATAAGGGTTGAGAAAAGAGTTACATTTCATGTGAGCGGCAGCAGTTGGACATAAAGCAAGGAAATTACATAATAAAACGGAGGCATAAAAAAGAGCAGATAGAGGGTGAATTCTTTCCCACACAATAGCTTCTCTTCAGATGTAAATCCAACAGTGAGTCACGTTTATCAGAAGTGCTGCGCTGAGAAGAGAACTTACACTCTGGTTTGACAAGTGAGCTCCAAATGTAATACAACAGTTCATCTTATGACACCGGGTAGTTTCACTTTACCTTGTGACAACTTCCTCCTGTGAAATAACTAAAACTACACCACTAAATTCTGACTCTACTGTGACTCTTATTGTGAAGCTACTACTTTGATTAGACTGCGATGGCTGAGACGTCTCACACAAGCGCATCAACAGAAAACACGAACGCACAAAAGACAAAACACAACTACAAAAGTCACAATAGATCTGCAAAAGCCACACGAGAGAAAAACAACCAAATTGTAAGTGAGTGACAATGCAACAAGCAGAGTTATGTTGTGTGGGCAAGTCATGGATGTAGTTTGTGAACCTTTGTTTGATAAAACCAAGGTGTTACGGTACAAGTGCTTTAAGCCTCGTTTTATTGACAACATCTGTTTTCACTCACTTCCATTGTGATTGTCTTTCCATTGTGTGGCTTTTGTCGTTGTGTTGTGGCTCTTTCGTTTGTGTTTTTGTTGATGTGCTTGTGTAAATCCTCACCGTATTAGACAACTACGATTGCAATAATAATATTGCCAATATCATTTCATATGGAATCACATCACAGACATGCATGAGAACGAAGCGACCCAGCCCCCCTGAGAGACGTATGCATATCAGGTGTTTCATGAAAGGCGACTTGACTCGTCTTCTTACCAGCCAGGCACTCTTTGAGTGACAGAAGGATTAACAGTTCCCATGGCAACAACATCTTCATTTTCCAAGGTCAAAGATTCTCCTTCTTCCAATCCAGTTGCCAGAGAGTGGAGAATATTTCCTGTTTTCTTGCTCCGTTTGGCTGTGGGGAAAAAAAGGAGGGCAAATGAGCGCAGCTGAGATGAGGAGATGCTGAATAAAACAGGCTGAAAGTTGTGGGAAATCGGTGAACCATTAATAATTCATTCAACCGAAATAAGCAGAGCCAAGATACAATGCCGAAGAGCCAGCTAGCGGCTGATACGCAGGAGCTGATATTTAGTGTATACATACTGCTGCCACACTATCTCCCAGGAGCAAGTCAAGAAAAAAAAAGAGCAGAGGCGCAGAGCAGCAGCAGCAACAGATGAGCAGAACATCCTGCCAACGGTAGTGCTAAGCTTCCTTAAAACTGTTGGTTCAACATATTTACTCTATTGCGAAATGTGTGCTGTGTTAAGTGCAAGCTCTATAGCTACAGCATCACAGGGAATGCCAATGAATAAACACACACATTGAACTGAATCTTTTTTTTTGTTTACGTTCAAAGCCCTGCAGTCAGCACATTGTTCACGGGTCGTGATGCCGTAGATTTACTGATATTGATTCCGAAAGTGTACTGTGAGCAGGTATACTCTGCTTTTTACTTCATCTGAAGACCGGGCAGTTCACAAAACGCTACCTGGGAGCTAGTTAAGGAGTTTGAAGGAGTTCCAACTGGTGTGTGGACATTTCTTGTCTAGTGATGCATGGCTTGACATAGATTAAGAGTAGAAGTAACACAATACACTGAAATAAGTCTTTATTTCAACACGTCTGGACCCCCGAGTTGAGAGCTTCCATAATGAAATGACTGCATAAATGTGAAAAGAGTTGCTCACGTTAATGGACGGATTGAGAATTCTTCACCTCTTCTCTGCTCTTGACTCTGAGCTCTGTGACTTTTAAATAAGAAATACTTGACTCCTCTTGGACCTGGTTTTAAAATATCCAAAGTGTATCTCGATATGATTTTAACCTGATCATGTTTACACCTTGACATTAGTACAGTGCGGTATCCAGATCTGATCACTTCACGTCCAGCTCACATTAAATACTCTCAACAAACAACAATAAAAAAAGACAGAGGGAGCATCAAAGAAGATTCTAGCTGCTCAGTTGCTGCTACCTCACCGGTTTGGAACAGACATTACTTGTTTCTGTCTATGTAACTGTTATATATGCATTGACAACACAATTACACTTGTGTTCACTTTGGTCACAATGGTTCAGGTGGAGCGGATGCTTTTGTTCCTCATTTCCTGAATATGAGTCAGAAAAGATTTGAAGAAGAGACAAATGACTTGTTAACTGCTACATGTAAAAGGCTACAAGTTGATTTATGGGCGAACCCCATAATTGTGCCATTTTTCCTCAGCTTCACTTTGTCCTTCTCTAGTTCTGAGTTGCTGTTGTAAATTGTTGCAGACAGATGGATGTGAGAGAACTGGGCGAATCACTAATCACAGAGGGAAGGACGGAGAGAAAGCATTAGCTGCGTGGGAAGTGAAGTAGATTTATTTTGCTCTCCATTACTTATCCGTAGAGGGCACAGGACTGATCATCCGAGCTTCATCCTGTCAGTCATCATCATTGATTTAGTTTGAGCATCATTGACTTTTTTTTTTTTTTAACTGTCTTGTTTTTTTGTTTGTCATTCCATCCACGGTCTTGTCACGCGTCTCAATCACATATGGAAGCCTTGATCAATAATGGGAGACTTGGTTGATATCTTTCCTTACGAGACTCTCCGTGTTGATACACTCCTGTGTTCTGGAGAAAGCCGATGAAGAAACTCTATCCATCTAACAATAGAAGCCACATGCTTTCGACCTACTTGGAGAAATGTGAAATGTGAAATGTTCTCTTCTTCCAACAAACAGTTTTGCCTCGTGCTATTCTCAGTCTCCTTGAGAGTCAAAGATAATTATGTGTTGATTAAGGTGCTGGCGGAGGGGGTGTGCAGTGAATGACACAAAGCTGCATATGGTAATTACAGTTAGATGCAGGGCTTCTATCATGGCCTCTGAGAAACTTTAAATCGATGTGAAATGTTTTCCAGACATTTTGTCAAAACGCCTATCTGCGATCGATACTGTTATAGGCCCGCACCTGTAACTAATTCCAAATCAATGTGTTTTAAAATTCAGACATGCCTGCCAAGCTCGCTGTGAGGAGAGGAACTCGGAACGAGTCGAATTACGCTCTGATGAAAACACAGGCAAAACTCGGCACCTTGAAAGCGCTCTCCGGTTTATGACCGACAGTTCCAACCAGAAACCTCATAAATCTTTACACGTGAAAAAGGATGAGGTTCCTCATATTGATCAAGCAGATTTGGTAAATATGTCTTGACCATTTTGGAGTCGAGTTTGAGCTTGAGAGATTTGGAAGCTCGTAAGGAGAAGCATTTACTCCTCACTGCAGCATGATCAGTCGATCTAACAGCACTATTTGACATATAACTTCTATCCACATTAATGCCCGCATTATGCATTCATGCATGTGAAGTGAAAAGACAGATCATTTGCCAATACGAGGATGCTCTTGGAGGAATTGCAGCCATTGGTATTTAGAGGATTGGGAGGATATGGGAACCATTAAAGTCCATTGCAAGAGGTTGAGGGTGTCTAACAAGCCCCTGCAGCCATGAGTCATTAGTGCACGTGCTCTGCCCAATGATCGATGTTAATTTATGTCCGCTGCGGTCAGCTATCCACTTTCACTTTCAAGCTGATCAACTTTATTTCCTCGCAAACACGGGCACTCTTTGTTCATTTAGCATTCAAAGTCAGACCTGGGCACTCGATTGCACTCAGCCAGACAGTAGCTGCTGTGCATGGGGCGGAAATGCAGAGGCCACAGTCCTGTAAGGTATAAAGGAGAGGGAGCTGGCACTGCTCCCCTGTCAGATAGCACAACTCTATTTTAATGATGCATAGGTCCCTGGCATCCTTGGGGAGGATGTGTTCCTTGGTCACAGTCCAGAAATTTAAAGTAGTTGCTTGTGATTCCCATGATTAATTTATATACCCTAGAAAAAATACAATGGTAATAATTCTTGTGCCCAGCGGATGGTGGTCGCAGGTGTCGGAAATACCAAATGGGATGAGGCCAAGCTAATGGTGCCTGGAAGGGAAACTATCTGTCAGGGATAATCCCTAATACTGTAGCACCCCGGCTTAGATAATGTGCTCGCCCCGCCTGTCTCACTAGGCCGTGATATTGAGATAGCTGTGGAGAAATGATTAAACGGGGTATGGACATTGACTCTGATAAATGTAGATATCCACAGTCAAGTTGTGCCTGGTTTAATGTTTAGTGATGATTAGCTTGCCACTCTGGAATAGCCAAACTAGGCTAAGAAGAAAGGAGGGTGGAGGGTGTCCTGCGATCTCCAGTGAGCCCTGTTCTGCTCCACTACGCTCTGAGTAACTGGTTAATCACGTGACTGCAGAAATTAACTTCAGCAGCCTGGGAAGAGGTAATTAATCCTTCTTTTTTTCTGCTCTTTTACAATGATAAATGTGACATTCAGCACTGCACAGAGCGCAACAACATCAACCTGGCACCACATAATCATGGCTCAAAGTGTCAACACTCAAAACGGCATGGCTCATCGTGGTGATTATGAAATAAACGAATACTCAATTTATAATACATCTTATCTGCACAGGCTTCTGTTCAAAAATTTGCTTCATCACAAAGGTGTCAGAATGTAAATAGCCAGATGAGCCTCCTGATCTCAGGTTACAGTGCATCTTATCCAGTCAGTGACAAGGGAGCACAAACATGGCTGCAGCTCAGGTTGCAGCCTGCTGCTCATTGTGTTTAGGTGCATATTACACATGGACTAAGAGAAGGGGGAGAATTAAAGCTAACACACAGTCAACCTCACATGACGTTTTGGGGTGGAAAGATCTTAGATGTGACGTAAGAAGGTACGTATGAGACAGAAGGTACAAAGAGCCTCGGTGGTCTTTAGTCAGCCTGTGCTTTCATGGGAGAGAGTTGGGTCAGGATTTATGATGAGCGTACAAGCTCTATATTTCATTTCCACTTTTCAGACGCCAGGGGTTACACGTTTTAAGTGCTCTCCTTTAGGTCATAGGTGTTGGCAGTGAAAATGCTTTCTTCTAGAAACTGGCTGATACGAACTTATTGCAGATACAGTTTATCAGTTTCGACACGTGTCAGCCGAAAGTTAACAGGAAAGGCAGATCAGCCCAACAAGAGATATGTTCAGACAGTTTCTCTGTAACATGGTGAGTCCACCAGAGCGCACTGACTAGTTTATTTTTCAACTGTAACATGTGCAATGCTGTACGCCACGACAGAGTATTAGAAAACAAAAAACATTGCAACAATAAAGTCGTAATAGAGATTAAAGTTGTAATATTATGAGAATAAAGTTATAATATTGCAAGTAAAGTCATAACTAAAAGGAAGGTCGTAATATTAAGTGAACAAAGTTGTAATTTAGTGAGAAAAAAGTCATAACATTATGAGAATAAAATAAAAATTTTACTAGAATAAAATCTTAATTTAATGATGAAAAGTCTCATTATTAAAAGAAAAAAAAACAGTGCTCGTCAGACTTCTCCTCTTTCTGAACCCAAAATCTTGAAATCACTTTGAATAGCACACAGACTGCAGGCATTTATTCCTCCACAAAAGGGACAACTTCCACCAAGTCCATGGTGTTCTGTCTTCAGAGTAAACAGTTTCTTTCTGAATCTTTTCAATGTCCTGATAATTAGGATAATATGCTGCTGATGAAGATTAACTATTTTGTTATTTGTGAAACTTATACTAAATAATAACTTAACAAGTTGCTTAAACTGCCAGTACACAGAAGCAAAAGCATCTTTTATTTATTCATCTTATCAACACTGCACATGAAAGCTGCTGACTAGCTAGGTGGGCTTGTGAGCATCGGGAGGTGCTATTTTTCTTATTAATTTTCTTATTTATATAATTATGTCTGAAACATGCCTGATGACACATTTTATATTCATCACTTTAACTCTACAAACTTCAAATACTGGACGCTTTACCTTGCTCAGGCCCAAACCTGCAGTACGTTTAATTATCAGAAGTTCATCATAGAGCACTACATGTAATCGATGACCTCAATAAAAAACAATCGATAGCAAATTAATAGAGCAGAACACACGCATATATCTGCCCCACACACACATTTCAAAGAAGAGGAGATAACACTATATGCAATGACTGCTCCCCTACCTCGAAAAACAGCAACGGTCGCAGTCATTTATAGCATGTAATAAATAAAACAGCCCAACAGACAAGCATGTTTCCCACTGATGGAGTACTCACTCAGTAAGTGGAGTCTGCTCGCTATTCCACGGCAGCAAAGACACAATCAGCCCTTTGGCCGGCTAGGAGAGAGAGAGAGAGGGAGGGAGAGAAAGACACAACATGAGAGAAATAAAAAGAAGATCGAAACAGACTTTAGGTTTTTCTGTAGCAGAAGGGATATAATCTGCAAGATGCACCAGGATTTGTGTTGGCCCTTCACCTTTTTCATAAGAGGCAAGCATACTGTAGGTGTCAGGATTCATGGATGAATGTTTCATCCTACAACAGTGTAGAATATATATCTATATATATCATAAATATTATGAGTTTACTGCTGGTATCAAGCAAATACAGTATTTGTTTAAAGGCTCATTCAATTAGCATTAAATGATTAAACAGACTCCCTACGTCTTTGTTTGAACAGACACTACTGTGGCTTTATTTTTCTGAATCATTCCTACATTATAATCCTACAATATATACTCATATTATAAATATGCTAACATATCAGTTACCCAGGCACAGACATGTCACCAAAACATATGTTAAGCAGAATTTAGGATACATGTTTAAATGTTGTTTATGCCCCTATCCTCCTGTATTACTTCTCATGTAAAGTGTGGAGAGAAGCTTTACTGATCTGAAACAAGGTCACGTGACACTGTTGTGAGATTCATAATAAGTAAGACTAGTGAATGCACAAACAACCTAACACTGTTTGTTCCATGTTCCATTCTGACCACGTTAGTTTGTGCCTGAATAAAACTGTCTATAGGCTAAATGGGACAAGTTATAAGCACCTTAGAAAGAGGAGCTCAACATATGCTCAATGCTAAGTGGCGTTGAAATAACTTGCAACTGGTACCTAACTTTTCTATTTGGGTAGGCGAAGGGAAATTTCTGCAAAACTTTGTGAGGCCACTTGTTAGGTCGTGGCTAAGGAGCTAAAGCATAATATAGAATCCTGCTTTTGATTCTTCTGGCTATTATGTCGTTGAACTAATTCTGTGAAATCAACAATGGCCTCATATTTAGGGTTATTCACAGTGATCATAATCCGACAACTCAGTAAACTAACTAGCTTTACCGAAATAGTTAGGGGGTAGCGTGGTGACTTAAAACTTTGAATACCAGTGAGATTCCTAAGCAGGGGCACTATAGGCTTTTCAACTGGAAAAGTAAATACATGTAGCATTTAAAGATTTTGACTATTTAATAATGTAGTGAAGACGAAAAAAATATTTAGTCAGGTGGACAAACGTTACAGAACATTTGCTAACATCCTCGCAAAATCAAAGATGATTTCTTTGGAAACATCACTGTCTGTGTGCATCTTTCAATGAAACACCTACTAGCCCCTTCAAAAACTCAGCAAGCTAACCGGCTCACCTACATAGTTACGGGGTAGCACTGACTAAACTTGGCTTTTCATTATGCTGTGTCAGCAGCTGTGATCCATTTCAGGGCGTGGCCTTCAAAGTGGGAGGACCACAAAGGTGAAGCCTTCCTACAACAGAAAAGCTACACTGAGCAGCTGCACCTCCAAATAAGACAGACCATCCTTTCAAAGGTTAAAGCCAAACATTATATAGGACATAGGAACAAATATTAGCCCCACTCCTCTGAATATGGAAATGCATGTCCACAAGATGACATATTATTAAGGGGAAAAAAAGCAGATATCCCAAATATGTACAACTAGACACGCACCAAAACTAATCATTATGACCTAGATGTCCACAGTGGCACCGTTGAGGCCTCAGTGTAATTTGGTTTCCAGCAAGACCGACCTCAGCACAGCTATCACAAGACGACTGGTTGACTCTGCAGGTGGATGTAGAACCAGCCCAGCTGGCCCTGGCTACAATAAACGAAGCACTTTATATTCTGCAGTTGCCCAGCTATGAATATAGAGTATGTTCACGCAGCCGTTGTAAACATCAGAGGGGAAACTTGTCTTTTCTTTGAGAAAAGCAAATGGCAAACATTTTTACACCAAGGAAAAATAGGTAACATATCCTAGGTATTATGCAAGAACTGTGCTTGAGGAAAACATGAACCTTGCTATAAACAGCCTCCTTTGGGAACTTGTTTGGGAAAGGGGAAACTTTTCAACAAGGGGGAATGTATTGAAATTCAAGACTAAGTTCATTCAACACTTTAACATTCACACCCATGTTCTGCATAAGCAAATGTTCAGTTGATGCTGTCCTCATTATGTTGAATTATTCAGGCAGGCCAGACCCAGTTTGTCATATTTGGAAACTACACTGACTTGATTGTTGACGACTTTTCATGCGCCTGCAGTTTTTAGCTCCTCAAACACAGCTTTATGTTTTCGGCTGATTAATATTTGATGTCATTGACGCTCCAGGAATCAATAAATGTGAAAAAGTTGCAACGACAAACTCTGCAGCTCTATGACATATTTTTTTTGCCTATTTTAGCTCATTGTTTTGGATTTTATGGATTATTGGTATGTTTCGCTCACACAGGTCCCAACAACCCTCATGCAGACACCTGTTTTCTGCAAATAACCTCGGCTAGACCTAACTTTACACTACCACCTCCAAACAAACAGAAAAGGCCAGGAACTAGAACACGCAGCAGCTAAAGGCCCACACTATTTGGGGAGATGATGATGACTAAAACAAGGCTGCATGCAGGCAAAAGTCGGAGTTACATTTATCAGATGGACAGAAATACAACTCCATCAACAACACACAAATCACTTGCATTAATGGAGTGAGACTAAAGTTTTTGCTTGTCTATCCTCGCTCTCTCACCCATACAGATCAGTGCAGTCTCAGCCACATAGATCATTCAGTCGATGCAGTGATCAGATAACCACTCTAACAGCATGTTCCTGTCTCTCTATGTGTGAACAGAAGAACAATGGTTAATTTGTGGGCATTCAGACCGGCAACAGCCCTGTATTACAACAGCACAGGGAACCGCATTGGTGGGGATGTGTCGTTTTAACTACCAGCGATGAAAATGAAATACAATCCAGAACTTGCAGTCTGGGTAGTAGTAACATATCTGTGAATTTGAAGGCTTATGTGACGTTAAAACTGTGCACAATGCTTTAAAATACTCTAAAACTTATCTGGTCTTTTTTTGCGACAGTCACAGGAATAAACAGCAGAAATACTAAGTTGATGTCGCATAGGAATGTACCAGGAATGTGCACTCAGACCAAGGGACTGAATATAAAACAATGTTTACAAGTAGACCTAGCATCATTAAGCCGTACAGTGTCAAGTCTGTAAATGCAATTACATCTTTTCTAAATTAGGCTTAAATGTTTTTATCATTTCAGTTTGATTCTGATGCCTCTTGGTTTCTGTTACATTCGACTTCTAACACATTGCATAGAATATCTCCATTTCTCCACCATCCTACTTTCCTTCACAGTAACTCAGCTTCTATGCACAGGTTTCTCAACCCCGGTAAGAGTTGAAGGGACTGCATGACATATAATACATAGAAGTGCTGTGTGAGTCACATTCACACAGTACCTCTATATTAAGCACTTCTCTATCACACCCAATTCACACACTGCAGCACAGCCAAATGTGACAATTCAGGGTTCAGTATCTTGCTCTAAGATATTTCAACATGCGAACCGGTGGGACCATGGATCAAACCCCTGATCTTCTGAACAGTGTGCGACCTGCTCTACCTGCTGAGCCGCAGACCCCCCACGTACATCCAGGTATGTGGAAGCAGATATTTGCATGAGGGAACAGCAACACGACACAATATATATATATATATATATATATGCATTTATTTAAGGATAAGTGTGAATGTGTTTATTATTGTCTTGCTACATATCAATTTGTGTTGTCCAGATTAAGTCACTTTTCATTTGAAATTGAATGAGAGTTAAATAAGTTAAGGGTGGAGTGAGGGAAAGAAATGAAATAATCAATGACGCTTTCACATAAATTAATTAGAGCTGACAAAGTTGACTTTAAAGCTGTTGCACGCTGTTAATTTAAAAGGGATCAATCACATTAATTCCCTCTCCTCCTGGTTGGGCTCCCAAGTTGCATTAGAGGCTTTGTGTCTAACGAGGAGACATGGGATGCAAAGGCTGAACCATAACCCACAAATGCAACAAAATGTAGGATACCCTACCAAGAGCATTTTTTTCCTTGTGACAGAAGCACAAGGTCTGCAGCTTAGCTCCTGAAAAACACTAATGATACTTAGCATTCTACCCCAGACATCTGTGGTGTGTTCAGCCTTTGCCTACGACTATAACACCGCTGAGAACATCAAATATAGTGTATTTGTCTCCTTTGAACTCAGATTGTGGAAACAGTGGGATTCTACCAGGACCTCAGACCAGCTCACTTCACCTCACAGCCTTCACGCACTGGAGACAGCTCTTTTTAAAATCTTTATTTTTCCATTTTATTTATCCTTGTTAATAAAGCTATACAATGCCCACACATAAATGTAAGTGTTGCAATGTTCTCTGCATCAGTTCACACCATCATGTCTTTTTTCACTGTGCATGAGGTTAACATTAATGAAAGCCTGAGCAGAGCAGCAGTCTGTGAAACACAAAATCGAATAAAATCATAAATATGTGTGAATTTTCCCAGCCTCCCTACAAAAGGCTTCTGATAGTCCTCAACGTTAAGCGACCCTTCCTCTCCACTCTGGAGTTCAGAGTTAGTTTGGTGGCGTCGCATGGTGCCATATAGTGTAAAGTTTGTATTTAACAAAGCACTCATTCATATCATACATGTTATGTGAGAATGTAACGATCCTGTCTCATCCCCATCAACTCCTGGCCCTCATTCTGTCCCCTCACTGAGCTGCGAGCTTGTTTTCTAAACTGCTGAATTCTGCACATTTGGCACGTGAGCTAATAAAGCTTTTCATTTTAACTCTGGTCCTTTCAGCTCCCAGCTCCATCCTTTCTTCCTAATCTCCTCTTCTTCACTCACATCCCGTAACATCACATCTATGGTTGTTATCTAAATGATGCATGATGTCCAATACCATTAAGCTTCAGAACTCAGGGGTCACACGGCATATGTGTCTAAGCAGAGTTAGCCATGGTTAAGTTATAATCCTCTATGTATAAAGTTGTTGTGTTGTCATCAGCTTTTGCAGCCCAACAACCATCCTGGCCCACCAGGAACCCCCCCCCCCCCGTAACTCCCAGTTGGCTTCTCCAACCCTAAATCCAGAATGTTATTAAATAATCAACGAACTCTTTCAACCAATCTCAATCACCATCATCTCACAGTCCTTCAACAACATAATGGAGATTTAACCTATGGTTTTGCTTTGAATTAGTGGAAAAATTAGAAATAAATAGTAGTTATATAAGACTTTTAATTTCATCAGCAGAAAATGACCCAGCACAAAAACAAATGAGTAAATATTGGACAAAAAGGAGGAATCAAGGACGATTCAGATTACTTTTTCAGTTAATCAAGTTAAGATAAATAATAATTAAAAAAAATGTTTTTGTGTTGTAATGTGGGTTATTATCCTTTGATAATTATTGTGAATGAGCACAGATTTAAAATATGAATTATAATACATTACTCTGACATCATTTGTTTGTGTCCTTCCTTGTGTCAAGAAGTTTCTGAGCTCCCACACACAGGAGACTGTTTCTTTAAGGGCTACTTCCATATTAGTCACCTTGAAGAGTGAGATGATTATTCTTATTAACCTACAGTGTCATATGTGTTTCCAAAGTTCCAGATTTTTCTCTACCTCTACACGCATCTGAACATTTATTTCAAGCCCCTCTCTACGTGCGCTGGTGTCACATGGGCGGCTTGAAACCTCACTAAGTGCCCACAGCAAGAGAGTCACATTACAACGGCTGTACAGATTATGAATGATAGGGAAACTCTCCTCACACACATGAAAGGGCCTCGGATGAATAATTCATGGCTTCAAATTTCATCCCTCCAAATATTCAACTGTGTCTTATCAGGCCTGTCCTCTCCAGGCGATTGCTCGCAGTGATATAAAGTGATGCATTTGCTGGTCTGAGATCTGCAGTCCATTTGTTGAAAAAGACCAGACTCTTCTTTTATGTCTCTGAAAACAAAGACTGCCAAAACGAAGAATCAAATAAAGTTGTTAGCTGCTACTTTCCGAAGAAGATCATTAGTGGTCTCAGTTGTCAATCATAATAAGTATGAAATCACAATTAGAAATCTATGACACATATATTTGACTCAATGTTCTTACTGTATCGCCTGAAGGAATAAAAACACCCACAAAGAAACCCTGTCAGCGGCTTTCTATCCGGAGCTGCTCGTGAGACACGGTAACATCGTTATCCTCTGGCCTGCAGATATGTGACATTTGACCCGTGCTTGCATTATCTGCACAAACACCAACCTCCCAGAGGAGCTTGTGCATTCATATTTGGATTTTTAATATTTATGGTAGAAATAAATCACCAATTTTAGGTGGCAATGCAGAGACATGGTAAATGTATGTAGTAATCATATAAAGTTCTCAGCTGTGTAATGAAACAAATGAGACTTTCAGGTCTCTTGTATATCTCAGTCAGTGGTTTCTGTGTCTCAGAGCACCCTCTGATAACCCCGGGCACCAGGCATGAGAGTGTTGTATTCTGCATTTTGGATGTATCCCCCCCTTTTAATATGAGTGTAAATTTTGTTATTGTTGATTTAGTGGTTTTAACGACTTTTGTTGTTCTATTTTTGTTATAAAACTGAATTGTACACAAGCCCAGAAATCACAACGGCAAATTGAGTCAAACAAAACCAAGTTAAGTGCTTGAAACCATGACTTATCATGACAATATCAACTTTAGAGCTGCATGAATGATTTTTTTAGAGTAAAAATGAATCGTATGATTTTCTTCCCCCAGGAGGTAGCAGAGATCAAAACAGAGTAAAAACTAGAGTGAGCACTGGACATGAGCTCCATTCTCTATATGTTATTTACACTGTACCTACAGCAGCTACATGTGTCGGCTTTATACTTAAATCACAGGCCACACTATTGCTGACATGAACCTCCTCAACAACCCGACTACGCTACAGAGATGCCATAGGCTGGTTGTGTTTTCAGTAAGTTGGAAAATGCTCAGTTGTCTTTACCTTCTCTGTAACATACACAACAAGGAATTTCCACATGAGAAAAGAGGGCAGTGCCCAGGGCCCCGGAGCCAATGGGGGCCATTGGCCTTAAAATGTATTAGTAGGCTATTTTTTCAGCTGCAGAGTGAGAAAGGAAATGTGAGAATTTAAACGAATACAAATTTCTGGCTCCTCCCTTCTCCACTGAGCTCTGGCTCTGATTGGTGGTTTAGAAATGGGAGCATCTGTTTCTTCCTGGCTGCATCACAAGCTGTAGTTGGAGCCAGATATTTATAATATTACCTGCCTCATGTTCTACTGTCAGATCACAGTGAGAGTCTTTGCAAATATGTCCAAAAGTTATTTTTGTTCATGTCTCCCGCCACACCTTTAAGTATTTCTGTTCTTAAAATATTGAAGTAAATGTAATTTTTTTGTTGCATGACTATGAAAGAGTTTAAATGTTTTGGTTTAAATTGGCAGACTAAACATCATTGCATTAAGACGAGCATCTGCGAGGGAGAGCAGTGCCTCTCACATATGTCCAGAATAAAAAAATGAATGAAGAACCAGGAGGATGCAGCCACAGCAGAATGTGCTGTTACTCATGACCATTGAGTCAGAACCGGTCTGGGAGTTGGACTTTGACAACTTGATCAATGACTTCCCTTCACAGACGGCCAGCTTTCTTCTGGCCGTCTGTGAAGACTTCCACTGCAATTTTGTGTGGCTGAATGTGGCTCTGTGCTAGATTTGATGTTACTTTATGAAAGCTCCTAAACATACTTAGCAATTTAACATGTCAAAATGTCAAATTTACACAGGTTCACATTCACCAGGTGACCAGGAACATGACTCCAGGTGAATGATGATGTTGTTCTTTTACCATTGGATGTTACATGAAGCAACTGCTTAGCAACACGTTCACCACATCAGCCTAAAAATGTGTCTATTTGTGTGGATCTGTGCTGAACTGGTGGAGAAAACTAATTTCCCCGCCTGGACAATAAAGTCTGAAGTCTATAACACACCAATGTCGTTGATTACAGCTTGATCCTCTGCCCCCTAATTACCAAAAACATGAAAATTGCTTTATTTAATGCCACATTATGTTGATTGTGAAGCTTCTCTTACATTTCCATGACACTGACCATCGGCGAGTTGTTGACAAAAATCCTACCCCGCGTCTCTCTGGCTGACTGGCGTGGAAATTGTAAATCCAAGGACGTCTTGGTAATTTGAGGAATACTTTGTGGCTGAATTGCATCACTTTGACTATTTTATAAGTCAAGCAATCAAAGAAGGACGATGGAATAACAATGTCAGCCCATCTTTGTTTCCTGGGTAAGCACACACAAAAATCCTAAATGAAGAGTGGGTTTTGAGTGCCTGAGCATATTTTGTATCTGTGAAAAAAAAAGAAGATATATAAATAAATGAGTTAAGAAGAAAAACCATCCACTGACGATTACAGTGCTCAGTGCAATACGATGACAGCCCTGTGCGTGACATAAAGAAACTACCAAAACTAATTCTGCAAAGAAAAGAAAATCATAATTTGCTGCTTCTGTAACATCCGCATCATCGCAACATACAGTATCCTCACAGCGACTCAGGCTTCTGTCGACACTCGCTGCTCAGCTTGCTGGCTGGGCAATTGTAGCTGTCAGTCACCTGAGTAATGTGGAAGACAGCCGTGGTATTTCAAACGAGGGAGAGGGATTTTATCATCTCTTCCTCCGGTAGGTCACGCGGCCAATGACTAATTGTGTTAAAGGTGGGTAATAAACAGCGACTGTCTTTCTTGACAAGGTTTTCATCATAGAAGAAAAATCAGGTTCATGGCTGTCTGATTATCCCCCCCCCGCCCTTGACACCCTGGGGCTGAGTGAGCCTACGAGGAGTTTGCCCGGGCTACGAGCCTCACAGCGAGCGACTGCATGGGGACACGCGGCACAACATAAGAAGGAGCCCCATAATACAGTTGCTACATAAAAAATTCATGACATTTTGTTGCCTCCACGGTTGAAATCTCTTCACTGGTTCCGGTGGCGGCGTCTTGGAAGAAGCTTGATGAAGAGAGAAGTCTGCTCTCGGGTCTCGGGAGAGTTGAAATGTGCAGGAAGGATCTGTACACAGCAGCTTTGAGCTAACACACACACACTAGATGATATGCACTGTATGTCTCATGCATACTCTTCCACAATGGCCCTTTCATGTGCATTTGCAGCGCTTGGCTCGAATGGCCGCACGTCTATTAACTTGTCGAGAGAGAGAGAAAGCGATCGGAGAGATTAGAGCGCTGAACCTATGCTAAACGCTCGAGTCTAAATTTAATTTGTGAGGATGAAGAGGCCTTCAAAGCTTCTTAACAGAACAAAGGCCGATGGATTTGAGGGTCCACTAGATGGTCAACATCAATTGATAGCAATCCTCCTGCTTAACCCACCTTATCCACCCACCCACACACACACACACACACACACACACACACACACTCTCGGCACCACTCTGTGCAGAAATGAGCCGATCTACAGCGTCAAGAGACATGATAGAATGATGAGGACATAATGATACAGAATTCATAGAATGGAAATAATGAGTATTACTTGATGAGCCACTGGAGTGATGTGTTGTCTGTCTCTTTTCAAATGATTATGAATGATGAGTGTTGGATTGCGCATAAAGCGCTGTTGCTCAGTGTCAAGCAACAGTGTCATTCATTTGACATTGTATTAAAAATGAAGGGAAAACACTGCACGCAAGCCAGAAATATGATTCCAAATGATCAGTAATTAATACAGCAGTGCATTTGTGCTCAGCAGACGGACTGAGCAGAGTGTCTTAGTCGTACGCTTCACATTTGTCAGCGTGAAATACTGAATCCAGCTCTTCACAAAAGGCAAATTGGAAAAAGATGGATGTGTGTTGGGCAGTTGGCGGTTATTGAACAAAAGACAATACAACTTGTAATCGCTTGAATGACACTGCACACTCATATGTATTTTTTTTTATAGCTGTTAACTATAATGCGTGTTCTTTGATGAAATATGTTAATGCTGGTTTTAGTACATTAATTACAATAGTAATGAAAAAACAACATTTATGGGCTGAACATGGCTCATAACGACGCCCAGTGTTTCAAACTGCTTGGGCATTGCAGGGCCAATGCTTATGTTGACTCGGCTGTTTGGATTGTCCCCACATCATGACATTTATATATATTTGAAAACTGGGACACCCTCTAATCAGAGATGGGCAGCACCCCACCACCAGCAACCACTTGTGAATGGGAAGCAACTTCTCTAAACCACCACGTGATCTATCATTCACAGATGTCAACCATCCTTTCCTGACCCTCAGCTGTCTCACACACACACACACACACACACACACACACACACACACACACACACACACACACACACACACACACAGCCCTGTACTTCATGCAACATTTGTGTTGAAAGGTGTGTGTGCTGCTACTGTCGTTGCTCATAGCTAGACAACCTAGATAACTTTAGCAACCTAATAGGTATGTCATATGTGTGTATGTGTGGTAGGGGAGTGGGGGTGTAAGTACTTAAGCCAAAACTAAAGGGTTAAGTTAGCCTTTAATGGGTTTATAAAAGGTTATGGCCACAGAGACATGGAGGTGGATTCATTTAACAGTGCTGAACACTGTGATCTTGTTTGCTGTTTAAAATGACTGCAGCGGTTTAAACCGGTTGGTAACTACAGTGATAGTGAGGCTTAATTAGGGAGCTGAGAGCTAATGTTTGTTGTGTAGAAACCAGTGACAACAAAAAAGATAAATAGCCGCTCATTGAGAGCTTGCAATGCAATTACACTCGACTTGTTAATACTAGTTCTGGTGAAGCAGCAGCCTCTGAGTCTGAGGAACACGACACATAAGGCAGAGTCAATAAATCAGTGCTGATTGGAGCCAGAGACAATAACAACCTGTGTCTACTGCAGAGACCTTTGACCTGGGAGTGACTGATGATTATGTTTCGCATTCAGAAGGCAGGGATCGTATTTCGATCAGTTTTATTCAACCCACACCAATCAATTTAAATATGCCAGGATTGGCCCTGTTATCAATCCTAAGGAGTTTCCTTAGGACATATGAAGTAGAACATAGTGAAACTTCTTTGTGAGTGATTTCTATTCGAGGTTAAGCTCTTACATAAGAGACCGATTTTAAAAAGGATGGTCAAAATCCATGTGATAGAGGTCAATGTCCAGACCTTCAGCCCCTTGTATTATTCAAGTAAACTATATCCTACACCTTCTGTAACACTCCAAAATATCTTCTGTCTTTAGGTCTTCACTGACACCTGACATCAGCTTTTGAAACTCCACACTGCCCATTTGTGATGCAGGCTTTATGTGCAATCAATTGACACGATCAAGGTTCTTTCCTCCTACATTAGAAGCTCCTCCAGAGCCAAAGAGGACATTATCTGCCAAATAGCCCTCTTCATGTGAAGTGGACTCTATATGTAAAGTCTCCACTGTGTCCCATTCAAAAAAGCATCCCATCCATATAAATGTATCTAAAGTGCTATAAGGCCAAAAAAAAAATCTAATTTAACTTTCTTCCCCAAACCCTTAATGAGAAGTTAAGATAGATAAGACTGAACTCTGATATTGATCCCAGTGGGATATTAGGTAATGAAATCAGGTAATGGGGTACGTTATTGTCTCGTTTTCATTACTAGGCTGTTGAATTGTGGTGCAGACTTTGGTTCGTGCGTGCAGGGGAGCAATTGTCTCTGCTGCTCCTTCTTTCTCATTCCCATTACATGAGAAGCCTAGAATTCATTTATATTATACAGACAGGCTTGTTGGCACTGTGATGTCCCATTGTCGAAGCTCAACAAAACTTCGGATTGCAGAGGCTGCTCACGCAACAGTCAACACAATATATATATATATATATATATACTGTATATACACAAATACAAAGATAAAATATTTACTAATACAAAGTCAGTATAAATTCAGAAAGGGATGAAATATGCTGTCTGTTTGAGTCCCATGACAAAAAATATCAAATCTTACCTGATAGCTACTCTTGTGAAAGGAAGTTGACAAAACGACACATACTGAAAATCTAACAACACTGACATGTACACAAAGTGGGTATACAAATACCCGTGAAGAACACCTCTGGACCTGTTTGGAAAGCTGAGACATTTCAATTTCAGAATGCAAATGCCCTGGGACTTCTACAGCGAGGAGGTCATGCACTGCAAAAAATAAAGAATCACCTATTACAGAAAACAATATCTGCTCACAACTCATTCTCAAACACTCAAAGACTCTCATAATCTCAGCAGAGCATTTACTCAAACCAACAGACAGACATGTTACATGTCACTAAGCTGTTGACTGGAATCTGTGTCAAAGAGAAAGCAAAAGGCAAGAGAGATTATTTACATGTCATCCTTGAGATGTTCAAGATCAATCATTCATTGTCTGTTGTTGTCTGTTTCATTCTGTAAGTAAGAACTGAGTTGTATTTGATGTAATGATTGTATGTATTTATCTTATTTTGATGTAATGATTGTATGTATTTATCTTATTTTGATGTAATGATTGTATGTATTTATCTTATTTTGATGTCTCTCAATACATTAACGTTATGGTCTGAATATAGATCTAGTATCAAACCGAAAATTAGATCTCATTTAATTTCTTGATCATTTTTATTTATTTTTTTCATTCGGCCAATGTAGAAAGGTGCATGCACTAAGAGAAGAAAAATGGGACAAGATGCAATGGAAATAGACTTGAATAAATGAAGAGGTACATGAACTGAATATGTCACTGAGGCTGAAGAAAACTGTCTGAGTGAGTTAATTCCATGAAACAAACATAAATGTCCTATTTCTATCATGTTTTTATAGTGTTTTACATTGTTTTACATCCATTTAAAATATGACTTTTCATGTCATCAACTTGTTTTGTCCAATTCACTGGCACCAGCTTGGAAATATAGCAGAAGCAAAAATCGATAAAATAACATAGTCCGTTAATTTGCTTTCTTTGTCATCTTTTTTAAAATTCAGTTAAACTTGCATTACATTCAGATAGACAAGTCCTAACCTTGCTAGTGCAGCCAACTGCCTATGGTGGAGCAGCAAAGTCAGTGTTCTGACAGAACTTGATTTCAAGCCATCTGATCGTCTCTCTGCACTGCTCCTGCTCTGCTGGGCCTGTTCCCAGCTCCAATCCCCCTCAGCGCTGAAGTCTCCGTAATTAACTCGGTGAATACAAATGTATGTTTCTTTACATCACAGACAAAACATCCAGGAAGCTGAACTTCAATCGCTCTAAAATCCGAATATTAAATCCATATTAAATCACTAGTCCAAATGCCAGGATCCCCTGCAGTCCCCTTTACCCCTGCCCTCTAGGGCACTCCAAACTCCCCCCACCCTCAGTGGTATCAATTCATTTGGCTCTCACTGAGTCTCAGCCTGAGAATATCAACCCAGGAGACTGGACAGCCATTACTGCCAGGTCTCCGGCTCCATTTAAACCATACAGCTGACGGAGGGATGCTCTGGCACTCTGAGAATAGTAGTACCATATATACTACATTTGGAGTGAGAGCTGTGCATACATGGGCATTTGTGTTCATTATTTAAGATCTGCAGTGACATTTGTCATTTATTGAAAATCTGAAATGCAGTGGAAAAAATTGTACAAACCTGTGCCAGGTTGTTTTTGCAGCACAGATGCCCAAGTACACCCTGAGCATGGTGGTGTGCTGAAGGTTGCAGAAACATGTCCTTTCACTGGTGGGTGATTGGTCTATATTTGGTTAGCGAGCCACCTGGAGCCTTCCTCAGACACTAACAAGCTAACTACCCGTCAATTAAACAGGGGACACATATGCCAAGCAGTGCGAACGAAGGTGAGAGTTCGGCTTTACAAGACAATTCCGTCGATGTAAACAATGAGTCTGCAAAGACAATAGTATAAGAGGAACTGGCAGAGGCTTCATGATAATTATACAGCTTGTTAGGTGGTATCTACAATATAACGTCTCCTGTTCCCTACCTGCTACTATTGCATGTAATGCTTATTTAAGGAGACAGTGACACATATTATATTCAATGCAACTAGGTGATGCATCTCAAACCGAAGCAAGTGCTTCATCGGCCACACCTCTCTCCCCCATCTCACCCTAGCTCAAAAATGTCTTCCTGTTTCTTCCTTCTAAAGCACTTTGTAACATTATTTATAAAAGTGCTAAACAAATAAAGTTTATTGTTATACTATATTCTCAGCAAGGTGTTGCCTATACAGGCCATGGTGATGTGAAGCCCAGGGAAAGCGGTCTCTAAATAAAGTTAGATGTCTAATAATCATGTCTCGAGAACATTGTGGTTGAAAAATCTTGACAATTCCGATTTAAACTTTGAGGAACTCTGGGTATGATTTTTTGGGGGTTTGTTAGGAAGTTAGAATGTCAAAGTTTCTGGCATCTTTGGAATGGAGCATTGGTCGAACAGCCACTGGTGTCATGCTGGCCAAAAATAAATCACCAAATCCTGATACATGTCACATAATAATACATGAACTGGAAAACATTGACTCCGGGATATGGTCATATGCTCACACTCTAAAGTCTGACACTGACAAAATCTCACTTTCTCCCACCAACTTGGCTTTTATATATTACCAAATTAAGTGCCAAATATATAAACAGAAGCATCACTACCTCAAATGGTGTTACTAACTCAATTCAGCACTGGTGATGAGGTCAGTTCTGAATCCATTCAAAATCAATCCATCCATTATCTATACCGCTTATTCTTTAAGGGTCACGGGGCAGCTGGAGCTTATCCCAGCTGACACTGGGCAAGAGGCACGGTACACCCTGGACAATACCTAGGACTTATGGACTGTATAAAGACAAACAATGTAACAAACAATTTCACAATACAAAGTTTAGAGTCTCCAAATTGACCTAACTCCATTCTGTATTACATATTACATATTACATATTACATATCATTTAGCTGCTGTTTTATCCAAAGCGACTTACATAAGTGCACTCAACCATAAGGGTACAGACCCAGAACAACAAGAATCATGTAAGTACAATTAGCCTTCAAAAAAGCCCAGCTACAAGTGCTACATGTAAGTGCAATATAAGTGCGAGTACTTTTTTAATTATATGTATGTATGCCTTTCTCACGCAGAAATGCAAACTCCAATCAGGAAGAAACAGGGATTGGAACCATCGTTGCTGTGAGGCAACAACTGCACCAGCATACGGATTAGAAATGCAATTTCTAAATGCAGACAAGTCAAATAAAGTAAAGTTTATTTTTCCCAATATCACAAACATGTTACCAGACCTACAGGAAAAGTGTTTCTTAGACCAGCCTGTGTAATAGTGTATAAGGGAAGAAACACCAGAAGAGAAAAAACAATGTGGCAAACAAAGTGGGTATACATGGGTAAGACACTATAATTCCCATGCAATAATTATAAGAGTAAAGGTCATTTAAGTCATGCTACACATTTCATCATCCATTATACATGACAAAGTGGCTAGCTGTGCAGCTTCCGGGCCCCGGCTGCTGCTGTGGATGGAGATAAAGAACCAGTGTCTTAAAGCCACCTCCCCTGAAAGCCCAGTGTTGGGACCTTGGGACATTTGCTCAGAACAATAGAAGGTCTACACGAAAACCCAGGGGCATGACTCAGGGTTTCTTGAAGCTCTGAAGCCACTAGTTCTAAATCTAGCCAATCTCACCTGTGTGTTTGGCTTACTTTCAAACTCACTGGATCGAAACCAGTGGACAAGACTCACCGGAATCCCTAGGAGTTCCCTGTGACACGGCTGACACGTCATCCAGATGTTACGATCAAACCGCTCACCTCCTCTATCACACATCCATCACACATCAATTTCACATAGCCCTCAACAGCTGTCAGGGGCAATTTGGGGTTTAGTATCTTGCCCAAGGACATGGGTGCGCGGAATGAGGCGGACGGGGATCGACCCGCCGTCTTTGGTTGAGAATTCTAAGCAGCCATTTGTGATATTGTGTGCATCCCTCCTGTGCCAACAGCTAGACAGTGTCAGCTCTTCACCCTTCACCCCACAAACACTCATTTTAAACTGTACTTACAGTTTGGTTAATCGTCTGATACCAGGGCGGTGCCCCGTAATTATCAACATTCATTGATCATTTTATGAAAATTAAAAAATCATCCCTTATTAATAACTAATAAATAATGAAATGAAACAAATCTGCACTCGCTTGAATTCCCCTGATTGGCTTTTTTCTGTCCAGTGAACCTGCAGCGATCATTTAAGATGCGGTTTACTCTACGTCTCAATTTGAGCCTCTGCAGCTCAGTCTGCAAAGCCTTTCACAATGTTGGCCTCGACATATTCTTCATGTTGCCGCCCCATTAGACAAGCTCGCCTCTTAATTGCAGTGGCACTATCGGGCACATACAGGGGAACTATGTTGCTGCAGTCAGCAATCCACAAGCCCCGCTCTCGCTCTCCCTGTCAGTGCCTTGACACCACGGAAGACGCTTCCTGTGGAGACACCTTTAACATCCTCTCGGCAATTTAATTGATAGCAAAATTGCCACTGGTGATCATCAACAACTCAGAGCACTCGTGACTGCAGGTGGCTCTGTGCTGAGCGTTTTCAACTCGTTTGTCATCCACTGAGCCTTTCTGTTTGGGTTAATCTTCTTACCTCAATTAATGGTAATGAATGCAGGATTTTCTCCAAAGCTGTCATTAATTGTGATATCATTTAATGGTGCAAAATAATGTAATTCATATTAAAAAAAGCAATCTTTAAAATAATAGATTGCTCTTTAACTTTGGGCAATTCACTGCAAGAGTAAAAAAAAAAACTACTACTGTGTAGTTACACTTCGGGAGAGGATGTATTTATAAAAATGAGAAAAGAAGATCTTTATTAGTCTGAAAAATGCAGTATCTGGCCTTAAGGTCAGATGCGCTACACGCCTAACCAACAACCAGACCTCCACAGCCGTACTTTTAGCCTCTCTAATAAAAGGCCACAGTATTCTGGACTGTAGGCTGCAGAATTATTAGTTATCAATACCCAGAAAAAAATGTTGGCTGAGCACTGCTGTGGAGGCAGAGTATCCATGTTAAATGATGTTTTGACCTATCAGCAGGCCCTGCAGTGGTTATCAGGCGGCGGTGTAATAAATCTACCAAGCCCTCTGACAGATGAAGCCCTAACCTAACGTACCTTGAAGCTGCTTTTAGATCGTACGAGCAGCCAAGCGAAGAGCAGAGTCAGCAGGTAGACCTGGCCTTATACTGTATTAACATTATATCTGCTTAAGTTAACCATACATTGGCTAGCCTCATTGGCTAAATGGTCGGTTTCATCTGAATGCCACGACCCATTCAGCAGTCAATCCATCATCCCTGCCTATCTAACTCTACTCATCTTACAAATATTCACTAGTATCAGAAAACCTCTCCACAATGTGCTGTGACCTAATGAAGCTTTGAAGACAATGCCTGAGTCCCATCATCACCTAAGCAAAGAGCAGATGGTTCTAAAGATATCAGAATTGTCAAGACTGCAGTGATCAAGGACATCCAGGGTCATGTCCATAATTTTAATGGTTTGTACTGTTTTAAAAATAAAGTTCACCACAGTGTCTTTTGCTTCACACACTAACCTGCATATGCCACAATATCAGCAGATTGTCACCCACTGAGAGGCAGATGAAGCCATGTCAAGACGATTCCTGGGACACAAGAATACTGTGTGACAACCACAGACCAAGAATCCTTCGCAAGAAGAAACATGCAGTCAGTGTGATTGACATGTGTCTGTGTGCGGGCTGCAGTTATGTAATTGATGAGGATAATTATACACACGTGGAAGCATATAGAGGAGTGTGAAATTCCTGCAGGGGCCTGGCAGCAGCTTTTATATGTTTCTCGCCATTTGTATGCACCCTTTGGAAAGAGAGCTGTTCACTGTTGGGAGCAATGGGGGTGTTCACCCCTAATGACAAATTCAGCAAGGACATTATCAAAGGAGCTATAAATACATATCATTCTGAACCGTATGTGATCACCTTTGACAGAATAGGGGGAGGGGAGGAAATACATAGCGCTGTAACATGACAAAAAGTAAAAGAAATTCTCCGAAAGCAAAAAAACGAGTATCAGGGTGAGCTTGCAGGTGACAGATGAATGACGTTATGAGCGTTATGCATGAGTTAACTGAAGCAGGTCAGGATAAACCTTTTGATCCCTTGTCCAGTGACGTATGGAATGTGCCCCAAAGGTGATTTTCTAACAAGCTGTGCATTGACCTAGCAAAGCAGATCTACTGGCAACCAGGAATCTCTCTTAACATAAGGACCAGAGGCTACTTACTCATGATCTTCGTAGTACAATGCTGTGATGTAGTACCTCGGTGTTGTTGGTATTCTCAGGGTTCACATGGACAACACAATCAAAAGCTCAAAACGTTAGTCAGATTGAATGTTTCATTCTCCTGTAGCGGCGATGTTGATGCTGAGGTGGGAGGAGAGGCGCAGCTCAGTCTGTGTTTATGCTAATTGGGTAGCATAGTTCAATTTTGCTGCTCATTTTGAACCGACATTGCTTTTGTGTTAAAACCTGCTCGGATGACCTCTTACTGCAAACGCAGGGCAATTTGTGTGACTCTAATTGGCAGAGGCACATAGCACACAGACCTCGCCAAAATAAAAAAAACACTCAACAATAATGTCAAATAATATAACCTCTTTTCCGACAGCACTGCAAATTGATATATGCATCAACGTTTTTTGACTGAAACCTAGAAAGATCACCATCAATATCCTCCATATGAGTGTAATCCTGTGATGTGGAGTTCTGCAGAACAATCAATACTGTTGTCCTGTGTGGTGAGTGAGCTGCAAACAACTTGTAGAATGTCAGATCTTTTCCGTGTAACTGACAAAACACCTTTATTCATCACACTGCAGTGGAAAGGATGCATGTGTTTATTCCGTGCGTCATGTTACTGATTGTCAGCACAACTATAACCAGACCTGCTGATGTTCCAGCAGCTGCTGCACCACATCTGTTCTACCACTGGCAGTATATTTAGAGCATTGTATATGAAGGGTTGTTGTGTTTTTATTGTGGAACTTCAGTTGCTTCAATCTCTTTCAGATACACCTTTTCCACCGAGGCAGTTGGAGGGCCGGTTCAGAGCCAGGGCCTAAGGTTCTTTTTGTTTTGACAGCCAAAGAACTGTCTCTCGGTTGCTGGTCTAAAAGAGAAAGAACTGCTGACGTCAGAGGCTGTGGGTGGTATTATCGTGACCAATAAGACCAACCAAAACTTTGTTGTGACCACTTGTGATCGGATCGCAATTGACCACTTTGTGTGCAAAAAAGAAACAAAAATTTGTGTCGGTGAAGACCACAATATGTTGTTTTTACTCATTCTTGGTTTAAACATGTGTTGGATGACACGATGTGTGTGTGAGACGTGTGTCTTCATGTCAGGGCGAGAGAGAGAGAGGAAGAGAGGGAGCAGTCTGAATAAAATAATTTATGTGCAGCTATAAAGAAAGATAATACTCTTCTAAGAAAAGTATTGATCATTGTTGTGGTGATCAATGTTGATAACGTGGCGGTGCCTACACACAAATCTACATTTAAACTGTAGCGGGTCAGAGACGTCAGCTGAGTCTGTGTCTATGTGTGTCTACGTGTCAGCATGAGAGAGAGAGAGAGAGAGAGAGAGAGAGAGAGAGAGAGAGAGAGAAGTGAGGGAGTTGAGCCAAGATGGACTGAATTAAATATAAGTTAGTGGGTTCATTTATACAGTTGAGGCGTAGAGACAGCGTATATGGTGATGCAATGATGTGGCTCTAAGGCGGCTCTAGTCCATAAAAAGCAAACAGGTTCTTTAAAGGTTCCCACGTTGAACCAGCTCTCACGCTCATTTCACTTTAAGGGGTGAGAGACCTCATCCCTCTGTTTCACCTGGAGCTCATGTAATTGGCCACTGAAGCTCAACCGACACCATCTACTGGTTCTGTATTCCTCCTACTGATCATACATTTAGCCTTCTGCCACCATGAGCAAAGCTGCATCTGGCTGCACCTGGTTAGCGACAGATCCTGTGGTCACCCGAAATTGAAAGAGAATTGATGGCCATGGCCATTTGTGTTCTCATCTAGAGAACTTGTGCCCTATTTCAAGAAAAAAGGGAAAAAAGCACAAAAGAAAAAGCATCCCCAAAGTTATTTGGATTCATCCTTTGGCCAGCAGTGGTATCTGTCCCAAATTTCATGGCAATCTGTTTTATGACGTCAGATAAATTCAGGTAGGACCAAAGTGGAAAATCTGTCAAGACCCATGGACAGAAATGTCTATAAAGTCTATACTTAGTTGGTGTTCTTTTACTGAAAATTGTGTTGTTTTGAATTTGAGAGCCAGTTTCTTGCTCCGCAGTCCTGACAGACAGGGTTGGATACACTCAGTTGGGGGGGGTTCTGCCTCTATTGGCAGACACAGTATCCACAGTGGATGCAGGCGTTCAGTGGCCCTTGTCTGCTTTTACAGCCAGGTCGACACGCCAGGCTCTGTCAGGTCACACGGACAGAACCCGAGAGTCGCTTGATGTCTCTCCAAGGCTTCAGCTCCACGCTGAAGGTGTTCCAGCTGCATGTGTCACTGCCAGGTCCCTCTCTGTGACAGGGCAAAGAGTTAGTGGAGGCAAGGAAACTCATTTAGTTAAAAAAAAAGGTTAATGGCAACAGGAGGGTTCATGGCATAGGCTAGGTATATTAATTGTTAATGCAGCATCATTAGTGGTTGTTGTTGTATCGTAAGTCTATTTACAGAACGGCAACTAAAGTGAGGTTGAAATACTCATTGTTTCTGATGAATTCAGCAGTATCTGTGAACTGCAATCATGATGTTTTTTTTGTTGTTTTGTTGTCTAGCACTTCTGATGCATAACTCAGTAAATGTATAAACAATCATTTTCTAACAAAAACAAGTGCCAGAACTAGGGATGCACCGATATGGAAATTCTTGGCCGATACCGATACCGATATTTAAAACAACAATCTAGCCGATAGCCGATACCGATATTTGTTTATTACTTGCATGTGGCCTTCTTGGTGTGTAACGCCGGGTTTACACCGGGCGCTGAAGCGCCGCCCGCGCCGCGCAGCGTTATTCTCAAGCGCGCAGCCGCCTGGCTGTTCACACCGGACCCGCATTTCTGCGCGTCGGTCAGCCCGTGATTCTCCGCTTGTTGTTCTATGTAACCCGTTCAATGTCGGGTGTCGGGGGTAAATGACGTATTCTCCAAGCAAGCCTTTAGCCCCCCCCTCTCTCTCTTTTTATCTATATGACTGCTTGTGTGGCTGTAGCGGATGGGCAGAGGCGGACATTTAATTATGTGATTGGGAAAATTGGGAAAATTAAAACTCCAGGACAACAGAAGGGGAATACAAAGTATGGGATGCATATTTGATCATTTATATCATATCAAATATGTCATTTATATCGTTTAAAATCATTTTTCAGTCTGTTTCCTGGCGCGATACGCTCGCTCGCCGAAACCATCGGTGAAGGGCGCTGGCGCGGCGCATCGCAGCCCATGTGAACCGCACAAAGGTTTAACAGGGGGAGGATGGGAGGCGCCTGGCTTTCCTTGGCGCTGCGCTGCGCGGCGCGGCGCGGCGCTTCAGAGCCCGGTGTAAACCTGGCGTCAGTGTACCATAATCTGGATGCCAGATTGGCAGGCTGCAGAAAACATACCAATGAATATCGGCCAATGTTATCGGTGAAAGTCAAGTTTATTGCCGATACGCCGATAGCAGTAAACGAGGCGAATATCGGCCGCTACCGATATACGGCCGATACATCGGTGCACCACTAGCCAGAACGATGCTGCTAGGTATCAAAATAGGTACATCAAAATATCTTACAACAATTAAATATGTATTTTTGTTAGTCTATGTGATTAAGTGAATTTGCATTACAACTTTCTTTGTAACCTCCACCAAGGAGGTTATGTTTTCATTACCATCTGTCTGTCTGTGAAACTTGGATGGATGCGACATGGGCAAATATAGAAGCTTTCAACTTTCAACAATGTATTTTTCTCTTTTAGCTGTAGCTCTAATACAGTCAGTCACTTTCAAAATCCAAAGCTCTTAGTACTCAACCTGTAATTCATGAGGTTACCAACAACCCAAAGTAGTCCAAAGTATAGTATAGTAAAACCAAAAAACACCAGGAAGCCTTGAAAAACATCTCAAAAAGTTAAGTCAAAGTGCACTACAGGCTGTTTTGCATTTCAGAGACGAATGTTCTGAGAGGCAGAGGGCTGCTGGGCTCAGAAGTCAAAGCTTGATCGCATGCAGGGCTTCCAACAACGCAATAGGAACTCCAGCTGCAGGAACAGAAATGCAACTTGCGAGGAGACAGAAAGACGTGAGCGGTTATAACCTGAACAAGGATAAAATCCGTTGTGTGAAGCAGTTTAATTTCACTCTATTTTTTCACTCTATTTTGAGTGGATCTGTTTTAGTGAAGGCCAGTGTCCTCTGCAGGAGGTGAGCTGCTTGGGTGTGACCACACGTACACAGCTCCTTACTCGCTTGTTGATTGCAGTGACGCAGGTGAAGCAGGTGTTGTACACAGACATTTATTGTTTATTGGACAGAATTCAGCGTTTGTTTTTTGTAATTTTAAAAGTAAAAGATTTTAGCAGTCGAGAGTCCAAAACAATTTCACTGCACTTGTTGGCAAAGTGTATATGAAGAAATAGCAACATGATTATGACTCCATCCTCCCTGCAGCCTGAGGACATTTTATTTTTGGTCATTTTCTGTACAGTGTTTGGCCTAATTATGTCCTTATGCTTAATGACCCTCCCAGCAGATCACCTAGAGGACGACATTTGAGATTTAGTGCCATGTTAAGTCAAACGGCTCTGTTCTCATATGGGAAAATAAATCATATTAGATCAGCAAACACTTCAGACATGTAATGTGTCCCCACATCCTAACCCCACCCCCCCCGCAGTGATATCTTGTCAGTTATTCAAGATCATAGACCTTTCACAGCTGCCAGTTCCAACAGCGACAAAAGAGCAAGTGAGTGAGCGAGAGAAGTGGTCTGGTTTGTCACTTGGCTCTGTCATATTCCAGCCTGTTATTCATTAGACACAGTGCTAGTAATGTTGCAGTTAAAGCTGTACAACCTCACACAGTGCTGTCTATAAGCAGCAGGTCTACAGAGCACATGTGAGATAGTGTGAAGTTAGATAGAGTTAGTCTGTCAGTTTGTCCTTTCGGGGGGGGGGGGGGGGGAGCAGGTCAGGATACATTCAACAGATGTTCTTCCCTCCAATCTCAAATGTGCACACACTATGAGATTTGAAAACAATGATCCATCACACACTACAAGATGTGATTGAGATTGTCGTGCCATAAAATCTCACGTGATGTTGTGGGAAGCAGATGTAGATAAATGGAGACGGTGGTGCAACCGCTTGTTGTTGAAGTCTTTTACAGTGAGAATGAAACAAATGCAGGACGAGGAACAAGTTGGGACGAGAGAATGGTTGAGGAGATGCATTCGATACAGTTTGTCTTCTCTTCAGATTGAAGTGGAGGTGAAATTGCTTTTAATATCCACTTGTATGCTACCTGGGATTAGACTCAACCAGCTGCTCTGGAACTAATGTTATTACCTCCGCCACTGAGGTAATAACATCATCTGCATTAGGTTGTTAAGTTAGCAAGATTATGCAAAGTGTGGAGGGGTGGGGGCATGAGCGATGCCAGAAATCATCAAATTTAGGAGCTGGATGATTTTCCAGGATGATCCATGTCTTTTTTCATCACTTTCTTTAACTTGACGAGATACAATGTTGGAAAAGGTCTGCACTCTCTGAGCCTCTAGTCCATTAATATGGAATTACGGACCTCATCTGATCCCAGCTTCACCATTCCTTACTTCTGAGCCAATCAAAAGTTACTCCTATCCTTTATAATAAATCTGGTACCTCTGTTCATTCAAATGGTATTTCTGGACCTAGTAGTAGATTGATTATACTTACTGGCTATATTCACAATAGTTGTATGGTTTTTTGTTGATGCTTATGCTCCTTGTTGTGATGATGAGGTCGTTTTAAAACTTTTTTAAACATGTATGTCTTCTAATTTCTCTATAATAAGTGGACACGCTGGTTTAATCCTTGATCAGATCTTTCAATGTGTGTAGTTTCCAAAGATAATACTTAATAAAGGGGTTTACTCACTGACATCTTTTACCCATCTAAAAGTGAATATATTCCTTTTTTCCCCTCATGATTATTGTACTTTTGGTTGTACTGACTATTTCCTGGTTGAAAACAGAAGCTTCCATATGTGACTTCATGTAAATATGATACTTATTTTATATGATTCTTTTGTTATATGTTCTCGTCCATTTTCTAAGGATATCGCTTCAAAAGGACTTCACTAGTAATCGTGCAACATGGCGTTTGAAGGCACTCTAACTTTCAAAAGAGGATTTTATTAACTTTGTTTCACTCTAAATTGAAATTAAAGCAGGAGTAAAGTTGTGCCTACTTTTAAAGTGTAATCTCCTTTTGGCTCAAGTTTGGTTCTGACTTCTAGCTCTTTCAGGAAAGTGAGGCTCACAGTAAGCAGTGGTCACTTACAGTTCTCTACTACATGCACTTTCGTTAACCAGACTCTTTGAATAGTCTTGAAAGTAATTTTGTTTAGTTAGGGCCCAGATTAACTACAAAATACCACCACAGCAAGACTAAATAAATCGAAAAAATATATAAAAACTAAGTTAATGATAAATTACTAACTACGGCTAACTAAGGTCTGTTACTTTTCCCATAACACATACCACATGTTTTCAAAACAACCCAATGATTGACATGTTTACGAGTCTCAACATTAAAAAACTTGATTTCAGATCAAAATCGTATTTACTTACCGTCATTAATCTCTATAAATACTTCTTAGCAGGGAGATCTGGGGGAGGTGCAGCCAGAGTAAGTTTGGGTATTAGGATTTTACACGATGTAATTAAATCCTCTATTGGTGCATGTACAATATAAAGTGGTACACCATACCTACTACATGATACCGGTGTATCACCATTTTGTGATGTTGTCAGAGAGAGAGATAGGTAAATGTATGTCAGTGTGTTGTTGGGTTCTGCCCCTCATTGACTTCCCTCTCTTCACCCAACAGTATGTCTTAGCTTTTCAATCAATATCTCCCTCTCATAGCCACTCGATACATAATATTCTTTATTACACCGACCTTCTGATAAACTATCGGCTTAATTTAAAAAATCTTCTTTTGAATTTTCCACTCAGTCCTGACTGAAGCTACTTTTTATGGTTTGAAGGGGTATTTATATTGTTATTTGTAGCGGGGGTGATGTGCTGTTGTACTGATGTCAGTGTCTGTTATGGACAAGAATCTCGATTTGATGACCTTTCTTAATTTTGTCCATGAATGTGTTATTTTAGTTCTGTTCATAAATTGATTAAATACTGTAGCATTTTTACTGTTTATAAATTCTCTAATGACATAATATTCTTGCAAAACCAATAAACAAAAAGTGCCAGGTTAGTGAAATTCATTTGGAGGGCAAATTGACAATCATGAGCGGGGGTTAAATCGGGCTTTGTTATATCGGGTGCTCTGTGGTGTCAGGACTGCGTTGGTGCATATGTACGACGTGTAGTAGGGCCATTATGTAAAATTAAACTTGTTCCTAAAAGGCCAGACAAAAACTATGAGATACTTAACTTTCATGAATTACTGACCTATTTTCCCCCACTTTACCTTCATGTACTTACCACCTGGCTCGCTGCCATCTGTCTGACTGACAAGTGATTGACAGAGGTCGGCTGATCTGCTATTAAGGAGAGCCCTTGACAGAAAAAGGGGGGGAAGCCCTGTGACAGTTCTGATGTTCACGAGTTCTAACAACACAAGGACTTGCCACAAGGACACAAGAATACAGATTAGGGAGCCAAAGGAAAAATGTAGCCGGCCTGCAGAACAACATTTGTTCTACATTGGGTGGCCACTACATTCTGTTCCATCATATCCACCTTATGATGTTTGCCTGATTGATTGTTAACATATAGAGAACTAGTATAATGAGAAATTTAAGAATCTACATTCACTTTGAAGCAAAAATATAAACCATGGATAAAATGTATAATGAGGAGAAACATATTGATCATATACGTTACTGCAGAATTGAAGTTCCATTCCAGCTCATTTGATTAATAATTACAACTAGTACTGTTTCTAGGGGGAGCAACAGTGATGTTCACAACAGCAGAGGGACTACTAACTCAATAATCTATCAGTGGAAACAGATCTAAAATGTCAGTGAAGTAAATAATAATCCTGAGTGGAGTTTAGAGAGAATGAAAAACACAGACATGAGTCAGCATTAGTCCTCCCTCCTGTCCTCTGTCCTCCTCCCTCTGCTGCTGCTGTGATTGAATGTCTGCAGGTACTGCTGACAGATAGGGGGGGGTCACTGGTTTGTCTCAGACAGCATAAGTTTACAAGACTTTGTCACATTCATGACAAACATAATCACTTAGACTACAGACAGGCAACCATCATTTTAGCTTTTCTATAACAAATCGCATTTAGCCTAGAATGACACCCAGTAAAAAGGTCCCCTTAAATTCAATTAAGCTGCACCAATTCTCACACATTTTTTGATATCAGTTCACTTTGTTTTCAAGACACATGAATTGTTCCCGCGGGCAATCAGTGAGAATGTCCCAAAAAAAAAAGGATCAAAATCGAATGGGTTCCTCCCTGACCTATGTCTTCTCTTTCCACCAACTTTTGTAGAAATAACAAAAAATTCAGTTGTTTTTGTGTAATCCTGCTCACAAACACACCAACCTCCAAACAACAGACAGGGGTGAAAGCATAACCTCCTTGGCTTAAGTAATTATGAGAAGTGTAAATGTAAATGTATACATGAAAATATACTTGTTTAGATGTGCGAGGCTTATCTTCTATTAACATAGGCCTATATGGCTAAGCAGAGCCCAGGGCAGCCCCGTCACGATCTTACCCCCACGGTGATAAGTGCAATGAATAAAACAAATGTCCATTGTAAATATCTCATTTCCATACAAAACCACCTCTGACTTCTAGGTTTGATTCTGACAAGAACAGACCCCCCCCCCCCCACACACTTGTGTGCATTAATAAAAGCTGTCCTTGTCGAACACCGGAGCCAGTGCTGTGCTTCACCCTTGTGCGAGGACAAACATTTAGCATTTGATAATGGGAAGCAGCAGTAAATGGAGGAGTGACTGGGGGACAGGGTGGTAAAACACTCTCCGGGACATGGCCACACCTGGCTGCTGCTGCTTGGAAAATGTAGTGAGGCTAAAATTAGTATGCAAAGCTTTTGTCCACTGAGCATGGTGTTTGCAGCCTGTGACAAACTGTAATGAACTGAGCAAGGCCTCATCAACCACACTGAAACTGGGAATGATCACAACTCTCTCAGCATTCTTCTGTGGCAGCAAGTAAAGAGCGAAAATATTGCAAAGGGGAAAGTGGCTCAGGGAAGCAAAGGCATAGTTTGTGAAATCCTAAAAGTCACATGTGCACAGTCCCCATCTTTCTTTTTCTATTTTATCTGTACAGTTAAAGTAAATACTTGAAAAACATAACAAATAAATATTCAAAATATACTATGTTTGAGGATGTGGCTGCAGCCCAGCACGTACAGTAACCTCACAGCATATGCTGCCTTGGTGCTGCAGTCACTGTTTGATATTCTGTTGAATTCTTTTTAGGATGAGGCTGTAATACTAGAGAGCATGACATATAGGGTGCACACCTCTGATGCATACCTTCAATAAAAGACAATTGAAATGACAATAAGATTTACTTCATTCCTTCTAATAGGTACAGAGATTGATGTGAGCCTCAAAGAGAGAAGCAATCTTTTGCAATTCAATTATGTAAAGCTGGCAGGTTTCCTTTTCACAGCCTCAGATCAATTGCACAGCAGAGAAAACGAGATATGATCCACAAGAGGCTGAAGGGGTCTGTTGTATTAACCCAAGAGGAGCGAAGTCAGGGAAGGGAAGAGTTCAAATAGATATTATTATCAAATAAAAACCGTGCTTCTCCGCACATCTTCCTGTGAAATGCAGCTGCCTCTCAGCCCGAGGACAGCAAACGTCCAGAGGACAAAAAGGGACGGTGATTTATTCACAGCCATTAACTCGGTGAACAGACGAAATGCTGTGTCTTCATCGGAGCCAAAGTGGACAAAGACACGAGGCAAACAATTATAGTCCACCTAGACCTGGTGTACAATTGTCATTGCATAATTGTTTGAACAAGGTTTAAAATCAGTTGGATAATGAAACCAAGGGAGGGAGTTGCAGAAAACAAACACAAGTTATTTTGTTCCTGAAATGGTGTTCGGGGCGTGGCCATTCCCACTGTTGGATTCATGATCCAATAGAGAGAGAAATAGTGCAACAATATCTATTTATCACCTGTTGAGTTCAGTCAGTGAACTTGTTTATCATGGCAAAATAATCCGTTTCTTAAAATAATGTATGGAATCCCCAGTGGTTTTGATTCATGTACAAGAAAACCCAGTCACCTAGTTGTCAAACAGAGCAGTGTAGGAGTTTGTTTTCCCAGTATCTACGACAGTCAATGGGGCTAAACTCCACACACGATTTGTATTGAAGCACATGCAACTATACCAATCTCGTTTTCTCTTGCCTGTCAGAGCCTGTTGAACAATTTGAGCTTTTACACCGAGCCCAATTAGTTTGGTGGCAGGACTTATTGGAATGGAACAGCCGCGATGCAGAACAAGAGCCAGAGCAGTTCCTGGTAAAAAGGAATGTCAATCAAACGTATGTCGCACAGCGTCACGGAAGAAATGAAACAATGATGATTCACACTGCCGCCTCAGCGTGGAGAGGTTCACTGCTAAATGCTCGGCTTCTACCCAGTCTGCTGATACGCAGGCAATGAGAACAGGCCGGATATTTAATGACAATATGTTCAAGCAATGACAATTATTAACAAAACCTCTACTGTTTTCAACTAGTCCAATGAAGCAATGGCTCACATTAAAGACGCTGCAGCACTAGTGAATGTGAGTATGGTTAATGAGCATCAAATTAAGGGATATTGTAACATTGTAACACTACTACTATCTTAATCTTACTTAGAATCCATCCCTCCATCCTCAAGTAAAGTCTACTGTTGTTACAGCCTCCACCAGCCATCATACAGACATGCTAGTTTTGGTCTTGCAGAGACAGCTTAATGCAAGATGCAAAATGCTACCCCAACTTTACAAGACAGTAAAACATGTTGCAACCACAAAGACAGACACCAGACAGGTGTAATATAAAATATGAGTTTAAATCGTTATCTTACAGCAAACCAATCAGAGCCTAGAAGCTACCCAATCATGGAACAAGCTCAGTTCAGGAAATATATATCAAAGATATCAGTGTAATTTAATGTATAATTAGTGACGAATTTATTTCTCTTCTAAGACTTTAGGCTGATGGATATTGTAACATCAAACATTAAAAGTCTTCACGGGTGTGCACACTTCAAGTCTTTCATGACAGAGCTGGAGGGCAAAAAAGGTTCAGCCTAGTTGTATTAACCTGAAATGACACCTGGTTTTGACAGACATCAGTTGTCAGTAGGCAGAGCATCTGAATTCACAGAGGAGGAGAAGGGCCTGAGCTCCATGGTGTGACATCCAGCTGTTGCCAAGTTGAGCTAAGGTTGGATGCAGATATATACGTTTCACAGACATGTGAATACCTGAGCAGGGCAATCTGGCAAAATCTGGTAAAATTTGAATATGTATTCAGGGACTTCAGTGTGCTCATATACAGTTTTATGCAATAATATAAATTGCATGTCGTCAGCATATAGGATTTGTCTTTTCGTTGGGTCTTTAGAGTATCATCTACAAAATACACAGATATTCACTTTGCAGCTTAAAGACATTCTGTTTTTCACAATAAAGAGTATGTAGACAAAACTTGATGTAAACTGTAAAATAGAATGAAGGCAATTGAGAGAGAAAAATAACAAATTCCTCAGCTAAGCAATTCAGTGAAATAAACATACAAGCTCCCATGGAAATTATTCTGATCTTTCCCAGCTACATTGTTTGTTAGCAGGCAGTGAAGGCAGGTGCGGGTTGTTTTAAATTCCATTGCTAGTCCAATCCTGTAATTGGATTTGGTAGCACAGAGGTGTCTGTGACCTTTGCTGTGAAGCAGCTTGTTTAAAAAGGAGCTCTTGTAACCTCTGACACCTTAAAGTCCTCCGACAGACTGATGACAGGTACAATGACAACTCGCCTGAGAGGTTGGTTTAATCATTTGTAAACCGGAGATTTGTGAATGACAACTGACAGCAGGAAGCTATCATTGCAAAGTAATTACCGATGCAATATTAATCAATGCAAACACAAGATCATTTGTGTTTACTAGTCACTGATCTCAAATCAATGTTTAATTCATTATGCAAGGTTGGAAATTTAACGAGTCAATTAGATTTATCCTGCAAGGTTTCTGCGTAAAATTTGAATATGTATTCAGGGACTTCTAGGGCTACTCTGAAAATTAATAATTAAAGCCTGTCCAGTGGCTACAAATACCAGCAGCAACCTCTCAAAGCTCGAGAGGATTTAACATGCATCACAGTTAATGGCCACCACATGCATGCTTAAATGTTTCAAAAGGTTATGTACCCTGTAGCCTTTTCCAAAGGTTATCCGCCATGCAGTGTTAGAGCCATCACCTGGTGGAGGTCTTGGGGTTACACGGCTTCTCTGGCTTTGTGTATGGCAGCAAACTCACCTTCAGTATTTAGCACTTCACGTTTCCTCAGGACTGAATTTTAGCACAAACCCACTTAGAATGTCGTTGAAGTATCAGAACAGGGCTGGGGAACCTTTTGTCCATCAAGAGCAACTTAAATTTGAATAAAATCATTTGTGGGCCATAATAAATAACTGAACACATACAGTAAATCACACTAACCTCTATAATGCAATGGTTCGACATGCTTCTCTTTTGCTAGGCATCTGATGTCAAATGGTAATGATTAACTAACAAATTCTCCCCTTTCGTATTGACATGCATGGCTTGCTAAATTCCTCCCGCGTATCAAACACAGCATTGATCCCACAGACTGAAACGGCTAGCTTGGTTGTATTTTGTATGTTGTGTCATCGCAGGCCAAGAGAGAGAAACCTTTGAGGTGTCCTTCAGTGTTACTTCTGTATCCTGTGCCACATCAGTAATTGGCTCCAACAACAGTCCTTTGAGACAACCTGACACATTGGAACAGTTTTACAGCATTCGAACAACAAGGCTCCTTCACAAAACACCTTGTGATGGAGGTTTCATTTTTCTTAGTAACTCATCACAAACTTGCCCAACAAAAATTCTCTCCATCAGAATAGGGTCTCGGTAAGTGGTAAGGGGTTAGGGGTAAGGGGGTAAGGCTTTGTGTGTCCCACAAGCTGCATGTTGGGCACATACAAGCACATTTCTCCTTGTAACTTGCCTCATGTTTTCGGCTGTCATGACACAATTTCTCTTGGGAAGCATGGGATCTACTTTTCTTTTGACAGTCCTGATGATGCTTGTCAGTGGTGACACATAACCGCTACATGTATTCACCCTGACTGTGATCTGACAGGTGTACAGCCAGAAGTGACCAACCTGATGGACAGCTTAGTCTAGTGCAAAGGTTATTTTCTTTTATTGCAGAAACATGATAATTGTTATGTATGTCTATGTTGCTTTTTATTTCTCATTACATTATATGCCATGATGCTTTTATCCAAAGCAACTTACAATTACAATTAGTGTACGGAGGGCCATTTTTGGGGTTCAGAATCTTGCCCAAGGACACTTCAGCATGGACTGAGCTGCCAGCCTTCTGGTTGGACGACAACTGCTCTACCCCCTTAGCCACAGCCATGGCTAAGGACAATCTTCAATTGTCTTGTAAGATATATGACTCTGGTGCAAAATATGACTAAAAAGGACTTGAGCCAAGTGCCAAAACAGTACTTAACTACATTTCAAAGGAATATACTGCACTTGTTTTTGTTTATCGCTTAACAACAGTTATTAGCTACTTAAATCAGTTACTAGATTAGATTAATTGGATATAAATTGTACATGTTGTTGTTGTTGGGCAGAAACCTTGTAGTAAATAAAAACTGCAACACTGTGAGATCTATTTAGAAACTCTTTTCTACTTTTCACTGGTTAAATTATTTATAAATCCCACTGATGAATTAAAGTGTTGCCTCCTGACAGCCACAATATCAAACATATGACAATATGAAGCACTGCTAAAAAATATAGTGAAATAGATAGGCCTGATTTTGAGAGTGAACTTTTTATTTATCCTTGTGATTTTACTTTTTTAAAGTTGATAAACTCATTTTACCTCATTGACTTGAGGACTATTCTTCCCCTCATGGTCATCAGTCACTTAAACCTGACTGCAGCGCCTTGGGAGCAAAATCCACTTACCAGAGAAAAATCCCAAACACCAAATATAATGATGTCCTATTACTGTTTCTGTACTGTTTTCATTCAGTTTCAGAGCATTTCAACCTCTTTGCAGGAGAAGTCCACATAAAGTTAATGCGACCACAGCATCGTCATCATTAGAGGGCAGAGATACATAGGAGGAAAAATAATTTGGCAGAAAACTAAAAAGACTTCCATCACCTTTAAAGCAAGAGATCTAAACCCTTCATCTATCACAACTACAATATGCTAGATTTGTATGCAAAAGCTCACCCATCCTATGGGCATAGATCACAACGGCAGCAGGTAAGAGAGACTCCTGTATTTGTACTTTCACACTGTTAAATTCATTCTTCCAGCCCCTAACTCTGAATCCAAACTAGCGGCGTGACAGTTGTCATGTAGTTATGTTGTCGAGCAGGTGTTGGAATCTATATGTGGAACATAGTGAAAAGGCTTAATCATTAGGGTTTCCTAACTGATCAAGTTTGCCTAGAGGACAATATTTCCTCCGCCAAGGAGGTTATGTTTTTGACTGACTGTTCGCTGGATTACGTAAAAATGACTTGATGGATGACCACAAAACTGGAGAGAGAACACGGTGGATAGATTTTTTCAACATATCAAATATATTTCTCTGAGAAAAATTCATGGACCTTGATGATGTGTTATGAGTGTGTGACACATTCGGTGCACCTCCAAATAAAAATCCAGATCTAATGAATTTAAAGGCGCTTTCAAACAAGGAGCGGCCCTTGGCAGAGGTATGTGCTCCCTGAGTGCCATTAGAGTTGCAGATGGGACTTGCTTTACAACCTGTATTTGACAGTTTGCCTTCTAACATTAATGTCAGAGCAACAGTGTCAGGAGACTTTTCTTTTGGTCTGCAAGGTGAGAATAAGCTTCATCTGTCCAGTCAACGATAAGAGCCTGAAGCATTGCATTTAATGGGAATATTATAACAATTAGCAAATTCTACAACGAATGTAAACAGCTTAATCAAATGTTATTTCTACCCTGAGCAAAAACAGTAATTGGATTATTGTTTGCATGCAAACATAATTAATCAAATTTCAAGATGGGTCACGAAATAAGATGTATTCATGTTCATGCAGCATACAAGGACATGAAACTCATAATTTTGTACATCATCAGAAACGAGTGCAAAGGATTCTTGAAATAACAAAAACAAACAGATCTATCAGCAAACAGAATCAGATGACAGCAGTTAATGACTTTGGACTTTACTTCATCATGCTCCATTAAGGCTATATAACCCATACAGAACATACAGCTAAGTGGCTTTGATAAGGCTACCCATATGAGGCTACCCACAGAGCACTGAAGGTCTTCATTCAGAACAATTGTTCAAATAGGAACAAGAGGCAAATACTTTCCAAGCTCTGTGTCGTGCCGAATATCATTGAGATGCAGACAGAAACAAAGCATCTGAGACAAATTCCCATTCGACTTTTATAGTCCTTGAGAGCATAATGAAATTCTTATCTCTCTAAACATGCACAGATCTCAGTAGAATTAGGAGTTCTTTGACCAGCTGTGCATTTGAGATAGATCTATCAAAACTGTTTGTCATTTTTAACTAATGCCGAACTGAGTGCAATTGAAACAGCGCTGACTCCAGACTGGCACGAGGGGAAAAAAAGTGGCAACAAAAGATTTACGGAGACGTTTCGGTAAGCTCTAACCTCTCATCTCTTTTTATTAATATAGATAATTTGACGGTACAAATGATGCACAACATTCACCACAAAACAACGATTATAGCCCCTCATTTAAATATAATATATTATGCAAATTGGGGTACAGCTAGAGATGATTGCAACTGGTTAAATTTGATGAACTGTTTGTAAACAAGCCGAGCATCTTTAAGTCATCAAGAATTTTGACATCATCAATAATTAGCGATGGAAGCATGATTACAGCGAAATGACAAACAAGGCTGGGGCTTCATCTGTCCACATTAAGATAAGCTCGAGTGAGAAGTGAGGAGCTTAGGGGAGGCATTCAGTGGGATGCTGATTTGAATATGATTAATGGAGGGCCAGGTCTGCAAATCCCATCCAGCTCCCACAGCCAGTCTGCCTCTGATAGGCCACCACTCAATGTTGCTTCTGCTATCACAGCTCACACCGACCGTCTGTTTCTGCTCAGAGCTCAGGGAGGGGTGCGTGTGGGGGGATGTCTGGGTGCTGTCTAAGCCAAGATCACAACGCAAAGGGTCAGAGACACGCGCTCCATCTGGACAGGAGTTCAGCATCACGACACGCCGGCCAATAAGAGGGGAGCCGTAAAAGTTCTAATCTGAGACCGTCTGCTGTTTTGTTGCCCTCTATTCAGCCTTCACCAAGTTACAGCCCAACACCCAAAATCTGATAACTGCTTCATGGGGAAAATCTGCTGAGAGACGGGAAATGATCCCTTTATCACTGCTCCTCCGTTTGAATAAATCAAACAACTAGACAGTATGAGGGAATGACCGTATGAATGCAGCACACACCGACCACATCACGTCGTATTGACTCACATACCACTGATTCATGTAGAATACTGCCATTTCACTCCACCGTTGATACATATAGTGCACACCAGGTGTGTTGCACGTGCAAATCTGAGGAGCAGAGTTCATCAAGTTACTGCTTTCACCACCCGGTTAACAACCCGATAAAAGGCATTGATATTGATATTGCTGATCCCTGTAACATTTTCTGCCAGATGATTGTGAGATTCCGCCTCTGTAGTCTTTATAAGTCTAGTCAAACCAGAATATAACACTGAAATTCTGGAGTGAAATGAGGATCAACTTCACTGAATTCTGACTTTCAAGATTGCATGTTTCATCAAAAGCACCTTTATCAACTTTATCGAGAGCTTGACTTCCAACATTCTTCTTCAAGTGCTGCAAAATTCACGATAAAGCCCAAACTAATTGTTTCACACAACTTTCTAGCGAGGCATTGAGTCAGCTTGACTGAGAGGGTAGAAAAAAAGAGTTTAAAAACCAAAACTATGGTCCAGTGGTGTTTGAATGAAATATCTCAGAGGTCATGTATTAAAACAGGGGTTCTTAAACTTTTCAACCCCTGAACCCCAAAATAAAGGTGCCAGAAAAATGTGAGCCTCATTATGTCTGGAGTTGGTTGAGCCAGCTCACAAAAAAAACAAAAAAACAAGCTATGTGCCCATTTCAAACCTGTGGTGGGTGTAAATTCACCTGCTGCACAGAATGCGGTCATTAATACTAATCCCCTTAGAGGTCATGTGGGGGTCATAAAAAAATGAGAAGGCTGATGACATAATCTGTATTTGCATGGTTTTAATCTTTTGTAACTACTGTGGCTCAGATATGCTATTTCTAATAATTTTTTATCGTATTTGATTCCTGGAAATCATCTTGCGACTCCCCCTTGTTATCTCGCGACCTCCCAGGGTCCCTGTCCCCTAGTTTGGGAACCACAGTAATAAAACACTACAGCAATTGCCTCAGGCATTGAACAAAATCGAATGGGTTATTCAACGTTATTCAACAGATGCTGTGAGAGAAGATCAAATTTATGAGTTTGCCATCCCTACGTGTTCCATTTGATGTTATCCCACCTCCTCACATCTGTCTCATGCAGTCCAATATGTGCATATTCAAAAATGAACCGGCCCTCGGACATTGCATTTACATCCGCTGCTCACTGTGTTAAGATTTTATTTCCTCGGCCACTTTGAAGCGAAGCATTAGCTTCAGCAGTGGGAGTATTTTGCTAAGATTATGTGGACAGTCTTTTCTGAACAGAATAACCAACACTCAATGTGAGCCATATGCAAAAAGCTCTCCTGCAAGACACACACTAATATGATGAATGTCCACTGCAGAGAGGTTTTATTCCACAATTGAGCAATGCAAAGATTTTCATGAGCAATGCAAGCGCAGACCAAACAAACAAAACCACCTGCTATAACAGGAACCTTTATCATTACAATCTCTGTCAGTTCTGACACTAGCAGAGAAGAGGATTGCACCAGAGTAAAGTTTAGAAAAATGCAGTCGTCTGAAACCAGGTAGGTTGTCCTCAGTCTGTAAGTCTTAAAGTGCAAATCCAAAACAACTCAAAACACAGAGCTGAGCAAGCACATGATTGTCGGTGTAATAAGCAGTCTTTACTGTCTCCGTAGGCTGATAACACCAACCGGTGTCAGTCAGAAAATCCCTATGAGTATTAACTACTTCAGGACCCTTTTGACTTTCAAGCTTGGTCAAACGTAATCTGAAAGAACAAAGGCAGCTTCAGTCTCTAAAGGACACTTCTGTTAAGTGAGAAAAATAGAGAAGAAGAGATGTTCTGGTATTGGACAGAGAATGAAAGCTTGAATTTCAAATAAAAAGTGACTACCCGAGCCTACCTGTTTTTTTTCTGTCTTCCTGCTCAGCTGAACGGCTGCAGCATCTGATTGAGGCAAAGCTGAAAATTGAGAAAATAAAAAAAGCTGCTTAAAAACTTCTCTTTTTCTTACACTGCCTTTAATTATATTTGGGACTAATAATCTATACAGTTGACAAAGTTTGTGCACCTCAGGGCAAATTATAGCCTATATTTGGTTGACTTTTGAGGATAAAAGAAGAAAATACAACCCCTGCAGCAAACAGACATTAAAAGGGAACTTCTTCAAATGTTAATTCACTACTCCGTTAATACAGAACTTCAAAAAACAGAAGAGAAATTAAACATGTGGCATGTGCTGGAGCTTTGGCCCCCTACTAAATTGGTAAGTAACCTTCCTTTAGAAAGTGTTAATCACAGGGAGGGGAATATTCTGCTTCCGGGCTTATGTGGAAGCTGGTCCACAGGAAGTGGGATGGAGGGAAGAATGTATTCCAATAAATATCAGCTGGCGGCAGCTGTCCTGCGGTCATTCAAAGACAGTGACAGTGAAAAGAGGCTGGCGTCTACAACAGTACAATGACCCGAAGCAAACCTCAAAATCTATCGAGAGCTATTTCAAGAAACTCAAGCTGGAGCTTTGGGTACGGTCCTCACAGTCCCAGGACTGGAACATCATATTGTGTGTGCAGGATGGCCCAAACATATATCAGAACTTTAAGTTATCTTGAAATCTCATGAAAAGCACTTTCAATGACCTTCATGTTAAAAGGTGCTACACAAACCTTGCATAGAGTGTTTTTCAAACTACATACAGGAAAAACAAAGGGGTCGCTAAAAATGTTAATGTCGCGCTATTCCATTTAAATGTTCATGTCATCATTCCATCAATTAATCCAATATCAATACCGCCTTTTCTTTTGAGGGTTGCAATGTGGGGCAAGAGCCAATCCCAGCAGATCGGACCAACATAAAGCACCAAACAACCGTTCAAACCCACATTGGGCGGCTGTGGCTGAACGGTCATCCTCCGACCAGAAGGTTGGCAGTTCGATCCCTCTTCCCCATCTGCATGCCGAAGTGTGCTTGGGCAAGATGCTGAACCCCAAATTGCCCCTCATAGAAAAAAGTGCTGCTAAAAGATGCACTGTATAAATGTGTGTGTGAATGGGTGAATGGCAAACTGTACTGTAAAGCGCTTTTAGCGGTCATCAAGACTAGGAAAGCTCTATATAAATACAGACCATTTACTTTCATCAATTTACAGTCTTCAGTTAAAAGCTGCATGTCTTTGGACTGTGGGAGGAAACTGGAGAAACTGGAGAAAACTCACACAGACACGGGGAGAACATGCAAACTCCACACAGAACACTGGCTGAACCAGGATTCAAAACAGGAACATTCTTGCTGTGAAGCGAGATAAACATATTTTCCTATTTTGATACGGGAAGATTTCTAATGTTAATCCCAGCCAGGGCAAAAGAAAGAGTGTCTACTGATGCATGTGGGTAGGTCTGGAAAATGTTGGGAGTGTTCCTTTAAGGGAGGACAGTCTTACCTTAACAATATCAGTATGGTGACTGCTGAGTCTTGTCTCTGAGTTCATCCCTTTAAAGACATCAAAGGGGATGTCAGCAGAGAGCATGTCATCCCTATCAAGCCATACATGCATTAAGGTCAACCTTGACAAAGTCAACATCTCTGAGCTACTGAACTGAACCAACCTGCAAACCAGAGCCGACTGAGCTCTGCTCACATTACTGCATCTGCACTACACTGAATGCACTTCAAAATAGATCATAATAATAATAATGATAAAGAAAATAACTACCCTCATCAGTTTGAATCCCTCATGGCTTCCCAACTACTCACCTACATTATCTTATTGTAAGAGCAGTTGTGTCACTTCTGATGTTCTGTGCGTGAATAAAGGACATATTTTTACATGTCATTCCCAGTAAACAAATAATTACTGTTTGTGTTTGTGTCATGAATATAGAAAATAAAACTGTCCAATCATTAATCCTGTGTTCAGGTAACTACAGCTCCATGTGGTCGAGGTCTAGAACTGTCCTGACCCTGTGTTTTTATTTCACTTAACCATCTGGCTGCTCTGTGCTGCAAGGTCACCTTTCAGCCCATGTTCACTCTTAAATGTAATATAATCACTAAAGTTTGGCCAATGCTTACAAAGACACAAAGAAGCAAAAAAAACATTACATTTACAAGCTTAATTCTGATGGCTCGCTTGTTATCGCTTTTCTTTTTCATTTCTTCTTTTTTTATTTTTGCAAATGCAAACATCATTTTACAAGCTTAGGTTTTTGGTCAAAATCCTCTTCAGCTTTGCAGAAATGCCACAACAATGCAAGTGGTGCAAAAGCTCTATTATGCAACAATGTCCTTTCTCCAATTTCCAGATAGACACAAGCACCATCACTGTTCCACATCTTATATCAAATTCACAGCTGCCTCATCAGGTGATCATTGATCCAAATTCACACAGAGGTGATAAAACCGATACCAGTGCACCTTTCAAAAGCATCATAAACAGCATGTTAATGTATTAAAGTCAGAGAAAGCTTCGCTGTTAGTACAAGTTTCCAGCACAGAGCCACAGACAGATAAATCTAAACTGAGTGCCTTAAAATTCAGAGACAATTAAACCCTCAGCAACATGCACTGAGCAACAGAAAACAATATAAAGCCTCTCTGCTATAACACGGCCCACAAGTTTGCAAATCCACGGACTGAGAAAAGACATTTTCTGTGCTTGAAGAAGATACAAGTAACCACACTGGTCTTGTTTCTGCTTGTGAGATTCATCACTTGGCAAACCAGCCTCAATACTTTGGGATTTCTTGATAAAAAAAAACATGTATTTTATTTTATTTTGATTTAATAACCATTTTTAGACTGAACAACCTGGAGTTTGCTTTGGGAAACATTGCCATAGCCAGAAGTTGTAAAAGAGGTCATTTGTGTGGTCCCTGCAGCACCACACATACTCACACAGTGCGGAAATTCAGCATGCGTTTTATTAACTGGCCCTTAACTTGAGTCCAATTTACAACACTTTTTCGGGGGGTAAAAGATCGTACTTTTCACATCACTGCATTTATTTAACAGCTTCGGATACTAGTTACTATGCAGACAAGTGTTTTCCACATGGTCACCTTCTGAAATGTGATGCATGGTCACTGATTAAACTCTCCAACAGAATAAAATGTAGTTATAAAAACCTGCACCTCAACCTGCTACAACAAATAAATGCTGCCTACGGCTCAGTCGTATGAAAATTATATTTATAATAACATAACACTGGGAGGGGAGTCTGCATAATGAGACCTTTAACTTCTGCTATTTATTTAAATTTAAGCGATAATACTTGTGCAAGATTTCAAGTTTTACACGTCTTTCTCTTGTAATGCTACTTTTTTTTACCATGTGGTGTTCCTTCTTTTACTCAATTAAAGTATGAAAGTACCACTGTTCCCACACTCCACTGAACAACTAACATCCTAATTAAACATGTGAAGACTAAACCTCTTTTTCTCCAAGCTGTAATGGTCCTGTGGGCTACAGTGGAGGTATGGATCATTAAAACGCTCTGTAACATCTGTGTTTAATCTTTCTGTTTTCAGCTAACAAGGCACGGCGTGCCTCGTCGCAGAGTGTTAAAACATGGGGCACTCCGCTGTACGACGCAGATATAAAGCTGTGTCTTGTTTTTAATCAGCGAGGTACAATGAAATATGTTCTACGTGTCCAAAAGCCCAGAGAACTGAGACGAATCTCCAGGTGTTCTGATTCCTCTATTCGTGCCATTATCAGGACATACGTTGCCACAAATTGGAAAATTCTGAATCTGGAAAAAAGATGGGAGGTCGAGCGACTTTCTCCTATACTCTGACAATGCAACCGTCATTGAGAAAATGTATAATGCCCAAGCAGGATATACTTAATATGCATGTAAACAGAATGAATAAATAAGAGAGAAAACAGAGAGTGTCTGTTCAAACTGTCTATATAATAATTGAGATTTCAGAGCATGCCAAATGTGTCAGCGACTGATTGCAGAAGTGATGCATCAAAAGCAGATTATAAATAATATCTACTTTATATTTATGAATTTAGTTATTAGCAGTATCACCAACACAAAATAGAGATTTAAATAAGGCCGGTAAAATAAAACGCTTTATGTCCTTCATGTGCTTGTATCAGGGAGACGGGGAAAACTATTACTTTCCCCTTTTAGTCACGCAGCTGCATAAAATCACGCAAAAGGACACCTTGAATACATTTGTGCTCGTCAACACGCAACACAATCAACACACAAACAGGAGTGCAGGAGCGTGTAATGCCTCATACGCCACGCCTCTCAAGGTGGAGGCTCTGCGGACCCGCGTGGCTCTCATCGCTGGGACTGTCCACTCGCACAAAGTAATGAGATCATCCTGGGTGAAGTGATGCTGAAAATGAATCGGCCCCTCCCTATCCCCCCACCTGCACGCGGGGCACATTTCTCCTGGCCCTTGTACGTACGCCAAGGCCATCCATCCTCTGCCGTCACGCAGGGCAAGTGGCTTCACTCATGACAGACACGGCACAGCACAACCTCCGGACCCCAACAAAAGCACCTGACAGGAAGCCTGCATTTAATTCAATCACAAACAGGTCAAATCCACCAACAGCATTCCAATAAAAAATATTGGGACGTGTCCATTTTGGGTGCTCCTTCACTTGAGGCTGAAATTCAGCCACAAATGACTGCAGCCAAAGGCCAGTTATTGTTTGTCCAGGTAACACTCTGTATTCGTTGATAAAGGAATGTCAGCAGAGTGGACACACAGTAACACCCTCGTATCTTCAGGACATATTTTCTATTAAGAGGAAAAGGCTATTTAAGTTGAACACAGTTTTGCTCTGAGACAGAAGTATAAGAACATTCCTGCGGGTAATGAAATCACCATGCACAATCAGTGGTGGGGTTGAAGGATGGCAGCGATCTTGATCTATTAGACCTTGCAGCCCGTTTCTCTGCTGCCTCAGTATTAGGACAAAGCGCATTGATGAATTCCTGCAAGGGCAGGCTTTTTCTGGACAGACACAAACATAAACAATCCAGTGCAGGGAAAAAAGGAGGTGCAATGTGGCCATGAAGATAAAGCTTAATCTATCACAACTCGGTAAGTGTAATAGGAAAAGACAGTTTAAAGGTTTAGAATAATCACAGATGTCAGGAGCTAGTTTTCACAGTGCAAAGGATATGAGTTGTCTCGGAAATATAATGTCTCGAGGAGCCGTGTTGAGAGACGGGTTGGGGCTGGGACTACAGCCTGGGCAAGTCAGAGGAAAGCGGTGCAGGTCACAGAGCCAGATGACTGACAGTGGCACAGAAGGCAAAGTCAACACAGCCCGGCTGCTGGGACAGACACCCAGCAGAGGACAAACAGGCCTTTGACCGGGCAACCTGCTCCGGAGAGTGAGGAGTACGCCACGGCACGGTCTTAAAGCAAGAAAACTGGGGCCTGCGTTTGTGATGGGTGACTCACTCTGGATGCAGGCGTCCACATGAATGGCTATTTACCATGCAAATTCACACAGAAAAGAGCAGGTAGAGTCGCACTGTCGAGGTACCAGTTTATAGCGAGTGTAAGCAGCTCATCACACGATTGGCTCATTGCAAATCCATTTAGTGTGCGGTGCATTAATCATGCTGCGGGCTGCCGAGGTTCACCATTTATGCTTCTCTGTAGATTACAAGAGAGGGCTATTGGAAATTCTGCCTAATAGCAAGGAAGCTCTCTTTATGCTCGCCGCATTCATTCATTTTTTCCAGTGTCGCATGTGGCATTACATGCATGCTAATAGAGGTTTGATAGAGCGGCTGACGGATCCAGTATGTGCCCAGAATCTGCAGAGACCTGTATATATGAGACCCAGCCCTCTTTGCAAGCAAAGCATTGTGTTCACAAAGTTTGAAGGTGTATTACCGGGCCATTTGTGGAAATAGCATGCAGTACAGTAGATATAGACATCATTATGAGATTCTCAATCCCACCCATCAAACTCCCATGGGCTGTCTCTCAATTACCTTCTCCCTGCAAAGCTGCACTGCGAGGAGTTCTGACATTACATTCAGCACTAATGTGCTGTTACTGCATCACAAAATAAGATTGCATTACAAAAAAGGGGTTGTGTGAATTAACCCAGATGTAAAAATAGCACACAAATTCACAGCCGCCCCGAGCACCCCACACATCCACACACCTACCTCAGTGCACGGCTGCTTATTAGATTAATAATTCTCCATTAGAAGACATGCACAACGAAAGCAGCTGATTGTCAGAGGCGATCACGATCATTTAGGGATTGTCAAACTTGATCAGAGCAAACCCCGTCCGACGAAGCAGAGGCTCACTGCTGAATACATGTATATTAAAAATAGCAATGCTGCATGCGTCGAGCATTGAGGAGCACACGGATCCACGGAAACATCACACACACTCGCATTGTTTCGTCAACATCAGATAGGACCATAGACGGGATTTGATGGATGGGAGTGCCAGAGGGAAAGTAATTTCCACACACATATTCTAGCTGCTGTGGATAAGAGGAGGAAGAGGAAAGCTTAACTGGTTGCTCCACGGCTGGTAGATATAGTGGAGTATACATTTGGATTATGTACAAGGGCAAGAGGCCAAAAAGTGTAAGAAAGTAATTAAACACTGCTGTCTAAAGCAATCTAACAAGCTTGATCCTTACCACTGTAACCGAGAGCCTAGAGAGGGATACTGCTATAATGCCAGGGAGCATTTCACATTACATTGGTGGGGTTACAGGGTCTAGTCATTTTAGCACATCCACTGTGTGGAAAGTGGTCCTGGATGTTACATGTATGCGTGTAGGTTGATGTAAGCAGCTTTATCCTGCTCCACAGGAGACATGGGTTGGATTACAACCCAAGCAAACTCATTATCCGAGGCAGCATTAGAACCCAGACACATTGGTTGGTCCTCAATCCTCGCAGGGTATTTTCACACCTTAAAGTATGTAACCATGGTCTCTACCAAGATGAATGCCTTATAGTTACATTGTTAACATTTGATCCGGTTAGTTTTGTTTTCACTTTTGCAGTTGAAGGAGCAGAGATAAGACACACATACCTCCTGCCGTCATCACCCACGTGGGCTGCGTCTGCCTGAACTTGACGTGAACGGTTTGTAGACGGGTGTGCACCTGGCTGTTTATTAAATCTGGCTTTTGTACTCGCTAACTTTTTTGAATAAAGTGCATAGAAAAAAATAGACTCTGTTTGAAAGGAGAAAATTAATAAAGTGGTTGCCACTGAAATATCATTATGGCAAACGCCCTTGTCTTTCAAAAATTAAATCATCAGGGGCAAAGACAGCAAGCAGTCATGTGAGCCGCTTCCGCTTTTTCTTCTTCTATCATTTAGAACTGTTTAATGTTTTAATTTATCAACTCCCTGCAATTGTTTAGAAAACCCAAACTAGTATTTAACACGGCAAAAGAACAGAACCATGGTTCAGTTTGATCTGGACTGACCTCCTTTAGTCGCACTCAATTTTGGACAGTTGGTCTGGACCCTGGTCACATTTCACACCTGTTACTGTGGTTCGGACTAAACTGAAAAGTCTGAAGGTAGGTGTGAAAGCCCTCTAAGAATTATATCTAGAAAAATGTAAAAATAATAAGTGCAGTTTGCCACCTATAAATGAAAACTGTAACCTGACTTATCTGATCATACATTCGTCCGTGTCACACCAGGACTAACTAGCTCTGCTGAAAAAACACATTTTGTCTGCCGTCACCACTTTTATTAGATCATCATTCTAAAACAATATGACACCTATGTAAATCAGTATGACAGGTCACAGGAACTCTGAAGTCAAACGGCTCCTGTAAATGTAGTTTTATTCACACTCGGCATGGCCAAGTATTAGCTGCATATATTGGCAGGAAAATGGTGTGAAGGAAAGGGATGAAATATACATTCCCATTGCAGACAGAGGCTTCCTGTTCCAGATAGTAAAATCCATACACTGCTCTGAGGCACAAAGCTGCACGGCACTCTCCACCAATCAGCTGGGGTGAACTAACACTCCATGCAGGTCAAGGTTTTATCTGACTAACCAGCTGCCAATCTTATTTGAGCTAAACATCCACACATCACTGGACTTATGAAGCGTGCTTTTGGAACTCTTGAAAGGACATAGATTATTACCCCCAAAAGACACTTTTTTTGGATTTCCATTCTAATGATGAGCAGATACTCCACGTGTTGTGAACACCATCTTTTTAGGTGTTTGCAGTCAGTGTATGTGAGTAGGCTGCATATTACAGGCGTTCTATCAGTGTCGTGCAGCCGTCGCTCCAGTTGAAGCCGACTCTGTGTTTGAAAATGTGCACCGCTGCTAATGTGTTAGCGAAGCCGGCGCAACAGAGGATTTGTTAGGTGAAACTAAGCTCGGCTCCCATCGTCTTTCTGAGGTATTATCCTCAAACATCTTTCCCTCACACCTCAGAGTCTGACTGAAAAGTCTGTCTTTTCTACATTCCCAAACTTCACTGTGGCGTACTGATGGTTTGTGCAGACAGCGAGTGTGTGTGTGTGCTGCATATATTTGGGCTGCGGATAAAACTTTTTTCCCTGAAATTATTTTGCAAGCGTGCAGCTGTTTACTTTCAATATTTCTTGGGTAATCCTGTTCTGGAGTGAAGCTATAAACTAAGATATTACTGTAGAAATCTAAATCCAGGATATTGGCATTGGTTCAGAGGTGTAAAAATATGTAAACAAAAAACACCGAGACTTCTACAGTTACAATCAGCTTCCTGACAAACAGTGATTAAGAAAAATCTGATATTTTCTTTGGACAGAAAAAATAGTAATAATTTATCTATTTTCCAAAGCACAATATGTTGCCTGGCTGAGGAGATTAGGCTTAACTCATGGGTGACCACTGAGTGAAGGTGGCCATCTTGCATAAGAGAAAAGCTATTAAAGTCTGTTTGTGCAAAATCCTGATACAATAACCAATGGGTTCACAGCCGGGTCTTTATGAATAATTGATTTTTGAAGTATTATTGTGCAAAACAACAACACGAGAAGGAATTATTTATGGAATAGTGTATACGTTTCCCGGTGCAATGTATAGACAATGCTTTGCTGCATCTGGACTATTATTAGCATGTGAGGGCACGAAAGATAAAAGATGAAAGTAGCTCCCAGTTCAGTATGGTACAGTACATGTTACCGTGCCATCCACTTACTATCATACAAAGCAGTGAAAAGTTGGCACTCTAATTTATTCATAAGCCAGGCTTCTTCTTCCAGGGAGCTTTAGACAAAGAGATCACACAAAGGTAAGAGTTCTGCTGAGAAAAGCAAATTAGAAATAAAACACATCAAACCTCAGGTGTGAAGAGTTTACGTGTTGCACTGCGCAGGTTCGCTTGGCAGTGTCCTCCAGCTGCTGAGCTCAACAGTTGACAAGATGAGGTTTTGTATAAAAGAAACTGAGCAGATGGTTTGCTCTGACACAAAATACGGAGGAGTCTGTTGGTGAGGTTGTTTCATTCTTTCTAACACGGTGGTGTAAAAATACTCTTCTCTGGCTTTAAGGTTTCATGCAGCTCCATGTCAAGAATAATTCAACGTGCACAAAGCTGTACAGTCTCCATCAAGCTTCTGTCAGACTCTATCAGGGAGTGAAGGTCACCACTCTGCCCTGCTTCCCGGCCTCCCTGCAGTCCGACCACGTGTCCTCGCTCCAGCTTCCCTCGGAATCTCCTCTGACTATATGGCTGAGGATCAGAACCACTACCTGTATCTCAGTCACTATTTACACAACGCTGATGAGCTCTTCACTCCAGTGTCGGCCTTTCTAAAAGCCAACACTGAGACCTAAACCTGACATTTTCTGGGACAGTGAATTATTTCGTTTTTTCTCCAGAATTAAATTCATCTTCTTCCAAAAATTCTCCAACAACTTGTTTTGTCACTGTCTTGACTTACAGACGAATCAGTGTGTTTTCTGTTTGGCTGCCCTTGAAGGTATTACAAATAGATTTACAGTTGTTTATACAGTTAAACTGATCATCATGCTTGGAGTGAACATGCTGTTTGAGACAGTTATAAATTGACAGATGTAAATATACAAGAAATGCAGCTCAAAGTACTTTACATACAATATAGAAAAAAACTATACCATGTTAAAAATGTAATTCACATAAGATAATAGATTTTTATCTAACATAAGAGCAGAAAATTCATGTGCGACTATTTTGATAATAAAACAATGATCCCAGTGCTAAATATTTCCTAATTTCAACTTCTTAAATGTGAAAAATCTAAAAATCTAGTTTTTATTTGTTCTAAATTTTTGTAATATGTATTTGGTTTTTTTTAATTAATCAGATAAACAAGACACCTGGATCTCTTTGAATAATGTATAACTCCTCAAAACAGTGAAGGTGGACAAGAGTGTAGCCTAAATTTACAATAACAGCTAAATCATTATCATTAGATATGAAAATATAACCTATAAATGTAAAATGAATAAATGTGTTGCAAAAGAAGTCACTCCATTCAGGACACTCCTATTACTTCATCATCCTCTCTTAATGGATCTCCAAAACTCCCCCCACAGTTTATAGATGCATATATAACTTCTGCGCATCAATCGCTCTTTACAGACGGGCCCATCTGGTGTTTTCACCTCAAGTTATTAAATTCCTTCAAAATGGCTAATTTGCAGCTCAACACTTGCGAACACATTTGACTCCCTTGACAGACAGGAGCCAATCAATAGTCGCACCTTAATAATCACACCTCTTCTCTGCACTCATCTTCAAGTGACAACAATCAGGTGACATGACAGCATCAAATAATGTATGCTGTCTCTGGTGTGCATTTTTCCCATTAAATAACCAGAGGCTCCATGAATAAGAGCAGGTTTCTAATAAAGACAATTTACCACTTGCTTAACCAAGAGCCTACAGAGCCCCATAGGTGTGATCAGGTCAATTTGATCAATATCTCTCTCTCTCTCTATCCCTGCCGGCATCAGTATGTGACATAAACCATGTGACGTTGTTACGAGCAACAAAACCAAGGAGACAAAATGCACCGACCGATTCACTCATTTTAAAATATGACAAATTAGCCCCCACACAAAGCAATGCTGCCAATGTGCTAACAGTTTGTTAGCAATGTTGCCAAAGATATCAGGTTGTTAATTGGTTGAAGTTTGCTAATGCCAAATTAATTTAGTTTTTTAATAATTAATTTTTTATAATTTGATAATGCTATTATATGGACTAATGAATTTTGTATTTGGAGAGCATAAGAGTGGATGGTAATAATCATTCATTTTCATTTCAGGGGTTTTGTGACATGATGATTTGGTGATTTTGTATTTACACATTTCTGTAACCAACACTAAATACCTTGATTTTACATGATAACAATTTAGTACACCAGAGTTTGTGGCAGTTAACATCTATTTGATTATTCTATCTCATTTTGCGTTTGGAAATTATGATATTGTATATTTGTATCAGATGGTATAATTAATTTATCAATTATGAATCAATCGATCATTTGGTTATTTAACTATTTGATTATTTTCAACTACATTAATTAAACATGTATTATTTACCACTTAAAGCCAGGCGAATAACTACAAACAACATTTGGATTCATTGTGGCTTATGTTTTATTGGCCACCCAGGAAATGTATCTACAATATTCACACACCTTTGAGCTCTGCTTTGGTCTCTACCAACTTATAGGAATAAAAACATGATGCTCAAATGCAGCTAAATTGTCAACAAGCTTATCACAATCCGTCACTTTGCTGTTTGCTGCTGGACAGTTTGAATACAGTGGATTAAATCAGTGATTAGCTCAGTTGATGAAAGCTGTGGGACTGAACCAAACCTTTACGCAGGAAGACAGGAAGGGTCAGGTGATCATTAACTGGTTTATCACTACACATGACCTCTTTCACATTACACGTAGTTATCTGATGGATAGTTCATGTAAAATCATCCAATTATCTTGTAATATTCACTTTGACCATGTGGCCCAGGCCGCGTGTATAGTAAATGTCAGCCCTCACACTGCGCAGATGCCTTTAATATACATGCAAGATCATAAATTCTATATTTACAAGGTGGTCATGTAAATACTTCATACCCCTGCAGAGGCGTGGTAGTGCTGCTAGGACAGTTTCCAGGTGCAGCCTCTCCTTTAAGAACAACACAGCCATCACTTCTACTGGGAGACTTAACAGTAAAATGCAACATAACCATGTCACAGAGCTGAGTCTGTCTGGCTGCTGGCCAAGGAAGTATTTTACTTGGAGAGCAGAAGCAACTGACAGATGCCTCAGCAGCAACACAGCATTTATCAAGGCATCTGCAGGCTGTGAATACAGAGGCCGCCTCTGCTTGTATCCACCTGCAGCTATCAAGACTGCCAAATCCCAGGCATGAGAGGAGCTGGCTGAAGCAGTACTCCGGTATCACAGTCCTGACCCCGCTAGACAACAGTCAGCTCTGGGTGTTAAACCACCCCATCCGCTCCATACATCACTGTTATCTCTATCACCCCTGTGAAGATTAGCCCTCCGCTCGCACTACCTACCTGTTCAGACTGCTGCTGTTGAGCAGAAAAACCCAGAGAACCCAGGAAACATGAAGAGATAACCCAGAAAAACAAGGTTTCAGCTCTGAAATGTGAAGAAACGCACTGACGTGTACAAAGTGCCTTTGCTTTTTCTACCACAATAAACTTTACTCGAAATAATGTGTTTTAATTGCTCCGATTCCTGTGTGAAAGCTTTTTATTGTGGATTTGCATTAATACAACTATACTAATGTGTTATTTCATGCTGCTGTGTCTTAGTTTCACAGACTTCCATACTCACAATTGCAGTTTTGAGTGCAGACGATGTGTTCACACTTTTAAGATTGGCAACATGGACTGTACAGTGTTAGTATGTGAATGGTGCACTTGAAATTGTCAAGAATTTGAGGGTTTAAAATAATGGACACTTTACACCCATAAAGGTCGCCATCTGTGCTATGTAATGGAAGAGAACGGACCACCAACATATCTTCATTTGAGTGAAAATAGAGTGTAATTTTCAGGGGGCACCCACAGGTAAAACACAGCAAGATATTTTGGCGGGCGACAATCACTGTCACACGCAGCAATCATCATTTCCAGTGAGTGCACAGCAGCCGTGTTTGATTTGGGACAACACACCCTGTAGGAATCCCCACACTACGTAAGTGAGTACACTGAGTGTGCTGCATGTTAGTGTACTGACTCAAGTGTTTGATTTGAAACACAGCGGTTGTGTTTGCCTCTGTTAAATAAAACAACAGTGGATGAAATGAGTCCTGACTTTGCTCCGAGGTTCCTCCGAATCACACCTGGAAGTTCCGGTTAACATTGCGTACGTGTCTGTGTTTATTTTTTGCCGACACTGAGAATGCAAATAGCGGAAGACAGATGAAACTTTATGTCGGCGTATCAGCTGTATTTTATGCAGACTCTGCTGCACTGCCTTCCTGCTGAAACAAGAACATGACTACACTGATGTGAATTGTTTATGCACTGCATTGTCTCAGTTTTCTGAATAACGAGAACCCGGTGGCCGAGGCCACGTGCCGCCGCTGACATAATGTGGCGATGAGGATGTTCGGGGGCCCATATGTATTCTCTAGATGACCCTCCTGAGAGTAATCGACGGGGCCACATGAACGTGGCAGGTTTATTAAAGCAGTGCTTAGAAATTAAGCCACAAAGTGGCATATTAATCATCATTCCACTAGACTAAGTGACAGAGGAGTGTAATCATTTAATACAATTTGGGGGATATTGCATTTGAATGGAAATGGCTTGATGGCATATTTATTATGCTGTAGTACCTTCCTGGGTGGGAGAGGGCTGAGTGTGTGGGTTAGTGTGATTTAGTGTGTAGGGGTCAATTTTCATAATGCTTGTATATCAGCACAAAAACAAATAACATGAATGGCTTCAGACATTAGAAGCCAGAGGTGAGGTACTTATTGGCTGCAGCACTTCAAATATGAAACAGCAGAGCGGCCAGGACACACACACACACACTTGGTGAAATACTGTAGGTGGTCACAGCTCTGCCACCTCCAAAGCATAACCTTTTACAGCGTTTATTATCAAGGTCTCCATCATAAACTCATTTAAAATCATTATTTCGAATAAGAAGCTCACTGCTTCTCAGAATAATACGTGAACATATTAATAACAGAATAGTTCATGATAAACAGAACAACCCTCTGTTTGCCAGGCACAGGTCTCCCTCTGTAGGTGTCTCCTGCGCTTCGAGCCGATCGTCTCTCGTGGATTGAGGTACAAGAGGGAAAAAGCGCGCTTCACCTCTACCTCCACCAGCGTCCTCTGCAAATCCTGCATGTGCGCACCTCATGTGCATCTTCACAACTCAACCATTCCGGCATCATTGCTCACCTCTCTCCATAACGCGTACAACCAGAGCGCAACCCCCCCCCCCCCCCCCCCCCCCCAGTCTTCTAATCACTGCGCGCTGCAGCCTGATGGAATGCGCACAGATTCACGATGATGTCTCCCCCCCCCCCCCCTGTGTGAAACCCACCGGCGGCTGCTGAGACTCAACTTTCTTTAAAAACGCTCAGAAATATGTGAAGGTACGAGATGGGATCGTCTCCTCCTCCACTGCCACGCGCTACCTGTGCGAACCGAGTGGCACCGGTTCTGTGGCACAGTGTGATCTGAGGCGCAGGAACGTGCAGGCGGGCAGCACACACACTGAACTCTACAAAGATCGCACACTATTGCGCGGCACAACAACTTGAACCGATGCCTTACCTGATCAGGAGAGGAGAGCCGCCAGGGAGCGGAGGAGAGGAGGGTGAGAGGCGCCTCGGGCAGAGCCTCGCTGTGCGCACTGTGGATGAAAGGGCTGCTATAGGAGTCCCGGCACTCAACTCTAAAGTGAGACTGTCTGTGTTTTCCTCCCCACGCCACCAAAGGACAGCGTGATTCAGACCACTCCCCCCTTCTATCAAACTATTTCCTCCTCCTCGCCATCACAGCTCGTTCCCCGCTCCTTTCAGACGCGTGTGGTGTTCAGGTTCGCTCTAATGAAGCGATGCTCTGTAATGATTTCTTTGAAATCAGTAAGATGTCAGATCAGAGATCTGCTACAAGTTATGAAAGCACTTTGTTCATCTCATGCATTCAACACGTGGTCCTGACTGGTGATGCTATTCATTGTTATATATTTTTTGTAATTAGTACAAAAAAATTAGCTGCAGCTCATTGGAAACTTTTACATTTGTGGGTCAAAAATTACCCACATCAATGTTAGTGTCCCTGCTTATTAATACCTGAATGGCTCATAGTATTAATCCTAATGTGTCAGAGGGTTTCTAATCTTTAAATTCGTCATTTTTTTTTCAAATGTTTAAATCCTGGGCTGTGCCTCATTTTGTCTTGCCGTGCATAACTGTATTTATTCATGAAAGTTGCGGCACGTTACAGTCAAGTGTGAAACTCTGGATATCTCACCACATCAATGTTGGTAATCTTCCATACTGATTGAAGAGGGACCTCCAATGTGCTACACAGTGCTTCTGGTACTAAATAGCCTACCACCATACTGTTAGATAGAAACCATTGGTATTTTTTTTGGGTTACAATTTATCAAATTTGTTGCTGTGAACGATACCATAAATGCTAACTAGCTAGCAATTGCTACATCCTTTAAATGCAAAATGGCTGTGTTTTAAGTCAACACCACCCTGTCAAAATGTCTACACTATGCAAGTAACTTTAGTGTACACCTAGGAGTGGAGAACCTCATCTGGTTGTATATGGCCCACAAGAGAATTGTATTCAGCGCACAACAGATGATTCATAAAAATAAAAATAGGCACATGACAGCAATAATTTATTTCTGAAACAAAGTACAATAACATGAGGCGGAACACATCCTTCAGAGTGCTCCCTTCATGTCTGTCAGGTCAGCGACAGGGTGAATGAAACACCCATTAGTGGTGTGTGTCATCGCTGACAGTTACAAAACAGTCTAGTTTGCTGGGGACACACTCGCAGCGTCATCACAGCTGGAAACATGCAGCTAAACTTACATCCAGTACAGAAGGAGAATTTGTGAGGGAGCCTTGGTGCCGCTGCAGAGAACCGGACAAATTAAAACTGTTCTAAAGTGTCAGGACGAACGGTCACAGAGTTGATTAATGATACGACATAAGGAGATACAGCAAAAACACCGAAGGACACAGCAAGACATTTCCAATTTTTCTTTCCGGCCTCTCTGGCTTTACTCTGAAAACTCTTGAATGTCTGATTACTGCAGTTTTTGATATATGAGAGGAATTACTGTTAACTCTGTGACTGAAGGTCCCTCGACTCCGGACCCAAAACAAAATGGGGGTGCTGCCCCTCATTTATGGGTGTCACCACTCAGAGAGTGCTTGAGTTTAATCGATTTTGTTTATATTTCTCCTTTATTTGACCAAGGTAATAACTTTGAGTGTCAAATATCATTTTTGATTGAGTTTTTATGTAAGCAAACAATTTCAGAAAACAAAAACAACCTCTTTTAGAAACAAAAGTGAATCAAAAGCTCTCGAGATAATTAAAATGCACAAGTACTGAAAGAAATCAAGACCTTGAAGCCCTGTGTTGAAATAAAAAAATTCTGAATGGTAAACAACTGCTAAGATTAACCTCTTTGTTTAAGAGATAACACGTAGACAGATTGCATTACTTAAACAATTGCTTCACAGTTTATTGTGTTATTGGTTAGTTCCATTTTCAGAATCCTGGAACATACAGAATATCTATATATAAAAATAAATATCAACAATTGTAACACTCCTATCTAATTCTCTACTAAACAGAGTAATAGGAAGAATTCGATAAAAAGCTGAGATGTGTGGTGTTTTGCAGGGGGTTTCTCTTTGTCCCGACAATGAAAGGGAAGAATTTGGTTTCTGGCCTCATTCTGAGGACCTTGGCCGGTAACGCAGTAGAAAGAGAAGTCATTATCGTTACAGATAATAACTCCAGGGTCCATTCATGTAAGGACAAATCCCAGAGGAAGGTACGCCTGCAGTATGCACATCATTATCAATATAGTCAACTCCCTCGTGAAATTCCAGCCCCCCAAAATAGAAAGGAAGTGGCTAGGCTAGATTTCAGTTTCATGATCTGTGGAGAATGTGCTCGGGATCCAGGAATACCAACTACACCAAGGGCAAATATGCAGTTATCAGAAGCGTCTACATAATTAAAGTATTCATTTCAAGTAATTACTGCCTAATCCGGTGGGACACCAAGTGTTACATTATGAACTTCCTGATATTGAGCAACCTGGGAAAGTGTTGCAGAGCTCCGTAATATTAGATGGATTAAATCACTTGGGTGAGAACATGACTTTTACTCTCGGTCAGCTGTAGCTTCCAAAGAAGCAGGAGCCACTCTCTTTCATCACAAGAGAAAAGGTTTAAGGAGAAACAATTTAGTCCAAATTTTACCTGAGAAATTGATTTTTAGTGAGCTATTTTATTATGTTAGGATCACCATGTCAAAGTGAAAGCAAACCAGGTCTTTGAGAAACATCACTTTAGCCCAGAAACAATCTCAGAGCCCATTTGCTATCGTCTGATGATGCATTAGCCTCTGAGGGCTTGGCCAATATTTTGGGGCTTTCAGTGTAGACGGTGAATATTCGGTCCAAGACTTTGTATTCTGAGTCAAAAGTTTCCCACATAAACACAGACTGTGATTTTCTTTTTGTAGGTGTTTTAGGTCCAGGCAATATTTTGGCTAATCTCTTATAAACAGCTATCTTCATATGAAATCAGATAAATTAAAAAAGCAGATGGCCAATGCCTTTCCTTTAATATCTTTCGCCTCTTTCACTCTTCACACGGACAGTTTACCAGTGGGACATGAAGGCCCAATCCCATTCCACCCCTTGGCCCTACCCCTTAGCCCTTCCTCTTCGTTTTGCGCGTTCACGTGTAGGGGTAGGCTGTCCCAATACCTGTTGGGACGAAGGGGTAGGGTTTTATACCCCTCCAAACAAAGATTTTTCAGACCCACACTTGAAACCTATGGGTACCCAGAATGCTTTGCGAATCACCAGCAAGCTGGCAAAATTTCGATAATGATTGTAATATCTTAGTTTACAACTAACAATTTCAATGTAGTATGGTCATTTTTTTCACAACAACCTTAAAACAAAAAGATTGCAAGCGCGCTGGGGTTAGCATGCTAGCTCTAGCATGCTAGCAATCTTTTTTTTGCATGAAAAAAAAGGTTTTCCACATAATTTCATGTCGCATCAACGACTACTGATGACGTGCCAGGTTTTGCGATGACTACTGATGATGTAAAGGCTTCTTGAAGGGCTGTCACAATTTGTAGGGGAAGATTACAACCACTTCCCCTTGTGACTCCATTTCGGGGGCCAAGATAACCCTCGACAACAAGTGCTAGGGGTAGGGCCAAGGAATGAAATGGGATTGGGCCCAAATCCTACTCAAATGTGATTGGTCTTGCTCACAGATTCTGAATATTCACACGCAGAATCTAAAGTAACTATTTTATTGAAAGATTTATGACGTTAACCTGCCAGAGAAGAAATTTAAGTGGCGATGGGAGGAACAAAGAATCCTCTGCACCTATAAGATAGCACAATATATGAAGATGATTACATTCTTATTTGATTGGGAATTGTCATCATCTACCAAATACCAAACAATCTTATCTCACCGTTGTTTACAACAGAATAAACATAGCAGCTAAACACATTACTGTTTGTTATCCAAAGCCATTTCTTCAGGTTGTCCACCCACCCCTTGCTGGTAGAACACAGAGAAATGGGAGTTTTTTGTTGTGACAGGCTGTGTTCCCACATCATTTATTTCCCCCAAATGTCTGAGAAAAGGGAAGACACCTGTAGCACACAACTAAATCTTATAGACACGGGTCCAGTGAGAGGAGTAACTGGATGTTGAGCCCATAATTCACACATGATATCATGGGGCAGGAAAACGGTGGACAAACCTGACCGCACATTGCACACAGGACACAAACCCCGATCGAGTCCTCTGCATTGTACTTAATTATTCTTGGACAAAAACCAAACCAGGGAATTCCAAAATGTATTTGGTAAAATCATGTAGCAGGAATGTACAGTAAATGGAAAGACTTGAGTGATTTCTACTTTGGACCATAGTTAAACATCTCAGTGTACTGAAGTAAAGAGTAACACACTGTTGCTGACTAGTGCCACTGAGCCGAACACTCAAAACTCTTGACACCCCCATGTCACTTGCTCTGAAACTGAAAGTGTTGTAATAACCAACGAACTGTGAGAATGCTTATGTTTGTATTTATGAGTGCGCTGTCCGGGCTGTGTGTGTGTGTGTGTGTGTGTGTGTGTGTGTGTGTGTGTGTGTGTGTGTGTGTGTGTGTGTGTGTGTGTGTGTGTGTGTAAGACAGAAAGACTCATTGTCAGCTTCTCTTCCAGCAGCGGCTACGAGACCTATTGTAATGCAAACAAAGGCCTATCTTGTCATTAAATGTGCTGTTCTCACGACACAGAGGATGGTTTGGTCCTGAATTTCAACCAAATCTCATCGAAGGACTGTAAAGAGAGAATGAGACAGCTTCCTTTTGATGTCCTATATTGTCATTTGCATAATCATTTTCATTCAGAAAGGTTTAAACTGAAAAGATGAAAGGCAAAGACCTGCCCTCTCAACCACTTCAATGTTAGAGCCCCAACACTCTTGTTTCCTCACCATTCTATTACAAAGAAATATACCACAAACTGACATTTAATTTATTCTATTACCATGTGATGAAAACAGAATATGTGTGAAGAGCAGATTTATAATTATAATTTATGGCATTTTAGTTTTGAGAACAGTACAAACCTCCTGCTGTGATTATCTGATCCAAACTGTGGGATATCCTCCTTTATTCTACACAAAAAAATCATAGTATAATTGGAGGAAACTTTCAAGCAAGTATTGTTAATGATTTATCGCATCTATTGCCCAAGAGGTTCTCTCTTCAAAATAATATCTAAAGCTACACTGACCAATATTTTCATTTGAACTGAACTGTTTTGATAAACTCTTGCTGCTCTCTGCATTACTTCCAGCCACAGCACTCACTGTTTTCAGTGAAGATAGAGCCCATAAATCCACTGGGCGTTACCTGCCCAGTACCAGACAAGCACCAGAGTGAATATCGAGTTAATGTGGATTATTGAATAGTCCGATTTTAGACTGCTGCACCAAGGTACAACTTCAAAAGAATACAAACGTTGCCTTATATCTGTTGGATGTGTTGCTATCACCTTATCCTAAACTAATTAGTGTGAAAAAATATATATGTTGTGTTTACAATTTGTTGGATCACCCCACAGAGGCCAGCACGTGAATTTCTCAAAGTGTTTCAGAAACAATGACCAACCCTACCTTTAAATAGTCTTTATCGCTAGCTATTCGCTGGTAAATAGGGATGGGTAATAAAATGATAACAATAATTATCAGGATATAATTAATAATATAATAATAAATTTAGTTAAAAAGACTTCAAATCTACAGTTAACAGTTTCTTAACTTTGCATTAGGAGCAGAAACTAGTCTTAAAAATTGACAAATCAAGATAAATATCGACTGGTGAGAAATTTGTAATCATTATAAAATATTTGACAGTGTTCGCCCAGCCCTTGTGTTAAGCTACAACCACAAATCACTTGGGTTTTGAAGTGAGGATGGAACCTCCAGGGTTTTGTGTGTCGTCCCAAGGTCTGAAGTTAAGTTGATTGTTAGGAAGTGTGACGGATAGTGTTGTCATGACGAACCTTTTAACGGAGCTGTGCTTTGAAATGTAACAAATAATGTTACTGATTGCATTTGCTCCTATTAAATAACGCCACAGAAATCAAATTTACTTTAAAATGACCGGGTATTAAGTAATCAACTTCTGGATGAAATGCTGAAATACACAAACTAATCAGTTTTTATTCATAGCCTGTATGACACTTTCCCGACATACTGTGTCCTGACTCTTCCTCTCTGAAGTCGCTGATGAGGTGCACACAAAGAGTGGTGCGTGCTGTATGTGGCTGTTGATGATTCATACCCTTTCCTCCTAATCAGGCTGAGGAACATATCAGAGGACGGAGACAAATCAGAGATGCTTTTTATATCCAGACCTTTCAATCAGGATCCGACCTGCCTGTAATAGGTGACAACCAAGCCTGGCTGTGTAATTTATGTGCTGCCTCAACAAATTGATTCACAGGGGACCAGAGGAGAGTCTTTCCTTTTCTGCTAGATGAAACCCATGGAGTTCTGAGCTTTCTCATACTTAAACTTCAAGCTGTTACCAGCCTTTACTCCACCTCCCCCACACGTAAAAGCTACATTTAAAAAGATGATTACATTAACGCATTTTTCCATAAAGAGAAATACAACTGGAAAGGAGCATAATGAGTCCAATGGTATGAAACCCCACCACCATTTGTCATATTATTATGGCTGTTGCAGCTTTAATCATAAAATCTCTATGTAATGTGTCTGTGGTGGCCTCTGCTATTGCCTTAAGTCACAATTCTGTCTTATTATATCTCTAAAATGTAATTTGCTTGCTGAGGCAACACATGTTTCTCCCTCTAACTGTCTCTTCCGGGAGAAGGGGCTTCATGTGTGAAGAAGGGAGCAAACATGGATTTTCCCCCCACTCATATCTGACCACAAAAGACATGGCGACTAATGCCCTGTCCAAAATAATGCTAGTATTTTGCTAAACTTACTTTTTCCTATGAATTTGAGCCTCTTGTCCACACACAAAGAGCGTTTTAAGTCACTAAAAGAGAGATCAACGAAGGTCGCATGGACGGATGATTTTTGTTAAAACAGAGGGGAAAATATTTGTAGTCTTGTAGACAAGGCAAAACAGTAGAACCTCTGGTTTGTAGCGTTGTCGGCTCTGGTTTCTGGGACCATGACTGCTGAAATCATTCATTAAAGGGATAGTTTACCGAAATATGGAAATTCACTCATTATCTTCTCACCAGTACGCCGATGGAGGGTTGGATGAAGTGTTTGAAATGTCCGCTGATATCTCCCTTCGAGGTGCAATCAAGGACTCTCGGACACACCATTGTGTGGCTATGTCCTCTAGCTTAGCCACTTCCAGTGGACTTTTAGGCCTAAATTGTGGTGTAAATGACCTTGTTTCAAGTCGATTATGAATGTCAGGGCTTGCAGAAGTTTGGATGACACCACACAAGCAGTATGGAAACATGTTATGTTTTTTTGTTGTTTTATTACGACTCACCCCTGACTTCAATTGTATTGGATGCTGCTGCAACAAAGTTTACCCCTTGGACTCCTAAAGTGTTTCGTGGACTCAAACACTTCACCAACCCCTCCGTCGGCATAGTGGTGAGTAGATGATGAGTGAATTTACATTTTTTGGTGAACTATCCCTTTAAGTACCCCAGATGTTTACTCCGTTCAGACAGACCACAAACTAGTTTTGCAATATGAGCTGAATTGGAGAAAAACTTATGAAGGTTAATGGAAGCACAAGCATAAAAGATTCAACTTTAGTTTGGCCAGGTAGCTTGTGTTTTGATCACTCCCGTTATTTATATTGTATAGAAAAAGCTCAACAGACTTTATTCTTGCACATACTGCAGTTGAGAGGAATAATTCTGTCCATGGAATTTCAGTTTACTGGTACATTATTTAAAAAGTAAAACTTTTCTAGTGCTGCATAAAGTATATTGTACATTTTTATTCCCATCATGTTTTATGTGAACCAAGCCAGAACAGGCAGTGTCAAGTGGGACACAATATGCAGTCCCCACCTTTGTGGGAGTGAGCAGTATGTGCTGTTCCAGTTTCAAAAGTGGTAGGTAATGCATCATTTTCTTTCATGGAAAGCTTTCCATGTGACAGTGTCTCTGCTATCTCGTCTGAGTAGCCACCCCCTGAGTATCAGTGAGGCATCTCTGGGCAGGCGTGAAGAACACACTGGGAGAGGGAGATTTCCTCCAAGTGCCCGTCCTGAAGCACACCAGCAGATCCTCAGACAGATCTCATCTCCAGCGTCTCCATTAAACCACAGGTGACTGAGCCGCTGGGATCAAAAGTTTTATCAGCCACCTCATTCTCCATGTTAGCGATAACTCTCTGGGTGTAAGGGAGAGGATTGTGCTTTTAAATTTTCATGTGTTTCAGATTGTCTGTTCGGTTAAAATTAACAGCATTCATTCCCCTAAAGCCTAAAGACAATTATGAACTACAGTGTAAGACTGAATAAAATCTACATTAGGTTGCCTACCAAAGTTATAAAGGCTGTATGTGCAGTAGATAACTTACTGGCATTTACTGACCGTGATCTCACTTTTACTCTCAGTGACACTGAGTGAAAACCAGCAGAGTAGCTATTCTCCAATACAGAGCAGCACACTGAAATTTCTATCAACTTGGACACTCAGGCGTAAACTCTGATCGATATCAGTCAAGATCAAGACCGACCTAGAGCTACAGATTGCCCTGGGTAAAAAGGTAGTTATCCTCACACACACAAGAACAAAGGTCCGGGGTTTGTTTGACAATCTACCACTCTGCAGCCCTAACTACACCCTACTGTTATCCAGTACTTCACTCAAGTCATGCAGCCCCCTGTGAAGGACTAAAACCCAGGGAGATGTAAAAATATCTAATGCTGTATATCCAAACCAACCTATTAGCCATAAGCAGGAGGCATCTTGTGGAGAGACAGTTCTGTGGGCAAGGCTACAGCTTAAAATTAGTATTTATGGTGTTGTTAATTTAGGTGTTTCAACTTTTTTCTATCAGCATCGTAAACTTTAAAACTGCACCAATCAATACATTCATATTAACCACAGATCGAATGTCTGCGATGTGAAAGGGAAAACTTATAGAGACAAATTAAATCATAGAGAACAATAACATGACTGTAGTTAAGCAAAAGCATATTGTTTTGGTTTTATTGTCTGCAATTTTACTGTTCTGAGATTGGAAACCAAACTGGAGCAAAAAAGAAGCACAAGTACTAGATTTCTATTTGTTGGGAGGCCAGGAAACATGACTCTCTGGAGTGAACACTGATGTTATTGATTATTTATGTGTGTCAACATAAATTCTGTGTTGTGTATATGTTAAACATAATTTGTGGATTGACTGTTGAGTGGACCTGTAGGAACTTTAAAGTAAAGCTGTGTAAAGACACAATGAGGGGCTCAGCTTTTGCAATCACATGCCTGGGGCAGAATGTAGGGTGCTAGTTTGATGGCTCCAGCTTTGTTCTCAATCCCTTCCGTCTGATCCCACACAGAAACACGGGCAGATACAGAAGCAAGGTATACTGTGCAACAGAAACCCCAGCGTGACAGAGGAGGGAACACCGAGGCTCATTAACAGCAGCTGCCTGGACTGATCCCAGTACTCATTCTGGGGAGTTAGAGCCAACTCGCTCTAATGCAGGGAAGAGAGAGACTTCTAAAGGGCATGACCATCTGGTGCGAGCCTCGCTCGTCTTTTTCTTAACTGCGTATGGGTGGGAGGCAGAGCCCAGACTCATCAAGCAGGTTGATAATCAGGTGCCACTGAAGCTCATTCATGTAGTTCTGTATAGGGTCAATTGTGGCCGCTGGTAAAACGTATCCACTGGATGGAGTGTAATGAAAAAAAAAAAAAACCTGAGCTGATTGTTATGCAGGGTGGGTGTGCTCTGAAAACCACAATGTGGACCAAATATTTTTTTATGAACAGAAAGCAGCGCGATTGTTTCAAGCAGCACGACTCTGTCAGATAGAAGTAGGACAGATGTTTAAGTAAGAATAAGTACAACCAAGTTTTTTTCCCACACGTCATTCAGTGTTCAGGAAATGTCAGCAGAATGCCGTGGGGACAGGTGAAAACTCAGTATCCAGTGTAGAGATGACATTCGTCCCCTAAGGACAAATGGCTGCCTATGAAAAATTGATATGGGGCAGAAAATAGACTTCCAGTCCAATATAGAGTAAGGGCGACCATGAGAATGGTAAAGCGGGAAGCCAAATTGCAACAGCACAATTTACCCAAATTAATTATCCACTGGGCAGGAGCCTGGTCTCAGTAACTAGGCACACAATTGCAAAGACACAAGGTTGGACTTGTTTAAGGGTACATCCAGAGGAAAGCTAATGAGAACTGACACACTGATTGATGGCAGTGTCCTGGAGCTATTTGTCTGCCGCCTGCATGTAGCTCTATGCTGAAAATGTGTCTGGATAAAGCTTGCCCGGTATTAGCAATGCAAGAAGAATGAATGAGTGTAGACAAAGGTGGAATGTTTTCCATGAAATTAAAGAATTGATGCTTGAGCTCCCTTAGAAACAGTCTACCTCCATGACATACTTTCCGCGGCGCATTGCGTCTTGAGTAAATCCTTGGAGTCCGGAGAAAATAATTACCTCTCCAGGACTCCATCGCATAATGTATATACATGAATTGGCCTCAAAATGCTGTTGCAATAACCCCATTGCTTCTCAGCTCAAGGGACCTCGTTCAACGTGTTCACAAGTGAGAAGGAGCCTTAATACGTCAGCCAGGAACCAGACTGCATGGAACACTGCTTCCGTGCTCAGATCCGTGCTCAGGGCAGATACATAGATAATCAAGGCATGACAGTAGGTTTTACATTTCAAATAACCCTCGGTGCATTACCAGCAGTTATTTACAGTGTAAGCACTGCTCATTAATTTTTAAACAGGCCCTTAAGGTCTGGTTGACAGACAAAGCTGGCAAGCAGAAGCAGGGGGAACGAACTGGTGTTGTTTTTTGACTCACAATATGAAACATAGTAATGGCACCAAGCAAAGTGCTGCCGAATGCATTATTTATACGTTGATGATGCAATATGCAAAGGTCATGACCATTGTTTCTACACACGCCCATCCATCACACAACGTGTCCCCATGTACACATGTAATCACATACAATACTGATGTAAAATTTACATTTGACATATTTAGCAGATGCTGGTAGAGATGAACACAAATTACTCTTCAAAATGTGTATTGGTAATTGATTATCTGGATTTTTGTATTTATTATCTTTTTCCTGCAGTCTGTACTCGTCTCTTCAGTGAAAGCCTGGAGGAGATGAAAAGACAGCCTGGCAGATGTCTTCTCTTGCCGTGAACCTGACGCCACTGGGAGCCTCAGACGCTGCAAATGAGATCGCACAGCTGCCATGTTTCCATCTGTGCCGGCGTTGTTTCGAATAGCAGTCGGTTTTTGCAGTACAGGTGTGTACTCTACTGCAGATGCGAGGATATGTGACAGTGCGTCCATGGTAATCCTCCTGTCTGACTCTCCCTGCTACAACTTTGTAATGTCATTACCCGCACTAGTCTCATTAATTCCCGTCATGGCCAAGTAGCCCGACACCGCTGCTGTCACCACCTTGTAAGATCCTCCAGCCACACCGCGGCATCCAGAGGCCTCTAAACAATGCAGGGTGTGTGCGTGGGAGGAATGGTGTCATTGATTAGGGTCCGACTTTCTCCAATGGTGAGAATTCACCTTGGGCTTTGCTTGTTGCGCCCCACAAGGGAACACTTTTGTACTCTCTAAGGGATAAACTGGAACACAATAGGGAATTGCAAGATTGCTTGACTATTAACATACATATACACTACAGTTAGCACTGTACATGCAGAGCTGTTACTGACGTGACAAGGTCGATCATACTAATTAAACTAGACGGAGCTGTAGCTTGACCATGTTATGTGTTGTGTAATGAGGATGCTAATGATGCTTTAAACGTGTTTATTGAAATGCCTGCTACTTAGCGCCTGTGTTCACTCCTTATTACATGGCTTTGTGACTAACTTCAGTATTTATAAATGACAACATCTGTCATTGTGATTGCAAAGATGGAAGTCAATCAGCTGCTTTGCTGCTTTGGAAGTCAATCGGTTGCTTTGCAAAGTGAAACACACGGGACTGCAGAACTGGTGAGATTGCTTTCTTTATAACAAATACAAAGAAATAAGGTATTTTTGATGTGTCTGTGCACAGACAGCTGTGGCCAGATGTGTCATGTTTTGAAGTAATTTCATTACATTTGGCACATGTTCCCTTGGACTCAAAGGTGTACTGATTAGCATTTGGTGGTCAGAGGTCACCGTGACGTTGCAATTGTTTTGGTCTGAATGTGATATCTCAGGAACACCTTGAGGTTAGACTTAGACTGAAAAATGAACTGATAAGATGTTGATCAAAGGTCAAGGTCACTGTGGCAATAACTCAAGCATTTACATTTCAGAAAATAAGACATGCACAACCCAGTGGGAGGTTCACTGCACAGACACAGCAACAAATCCTCTGCTTATTTACCGGGAGTTATTTGTTTTCTTTTGGTTTTTTGAATTGGCAGTCACATCTCCTCTCAGCTGATCCTCAACACAGGAACATCTCAGCCCCCTCCTGAATTCCAGATTCACCAACGATGACACAACCATCCTGGGCCTCATCACAAACAACGACAAGATGGCCTACAGAGAGGGGGTGACGTCACTGACGAGCTGGTGCAAGGCAAACAACCTCTCTCTCAATGTCAGCAAAACGAAGGAGATGATTGTGGTTTACAGAAGACAGAAGGGAGGTGGACACCACCCCACTGCAGAAGACACACAACATCATCAAGGACCACAGCCATCCAGCACGCAGACTGTTGACTCTGTTACCATCTGGCCGAAGGTACAGGAGCAGGGCTGCACACACCACCAGACTTAAGAACAGTTTCTACCACCAGGCCTTCAGGTTCCTAAACTTGCAGTCAACTCATGACTAACAACCCTCTGCACATCTGTCTTTCTGCCTGTTTGCACTTTATTTGGAATAATGTGAAACAACTGATACACGCACGGTGCAATAACTATTCACACACACTCCATACAGTTAAAGTTGTTACTTCATTTGCAAAGAATGTCACACTTCAACTTTGAATATATATTGTAAATTTTGTATTGTATTTTACTTTAGTTTGTGTCTATAGGAAATTACACATCTGAGCATAAACAATAACTTGTGGAATCCCTCAAGCCCCCATGTTGGGGACTCTTCTGTTCAACAGAACATACTTCCACTCCCTCAGAAAATGGAAAATAACAAACAATTTTACCATAGTTATGCAGATGACCACATACATTATTATAATATATACATACATGATTCATAACCATACCACCAGCATTGACCAAGTGCATTGAACAAATCAATGTTTGGATGAGTCAAAAGTTTCTGCAGTCAAACAAAGATAAAAATGAAGTAATTGTTTGTGGAGACTGGGAAGAACGATCAAAAGTCTCCGCTCAGCTTGAATCTGTTAAATTAAAAACCGCAAACCAATTATATCGTATATAGTTTGCCAAGGCCTTTTGTTTAATCAAATAATAATAATACCCATTCCTTACACTGCATTGTTATTTTCTCTCTTTTATTTCTTATTTAATTATAATAATGCTTTTTCTTGTGTTGCTCTTACAAAGCACTGAATTGCCTTGTTATTGAAATGTGCTTTACAAACATAAACCTGCCATTATACACTAATGACAAAATACATTTAACAGAGCCATACAAAAGTGAGGCGGTAACTGTAATAATGGTGGGTTATGACGCTTCTAATGAGCAACAGATAAAAAAATGCATGTGTGAACGGCAGACTCTGGGTAAAGTCTGTAGCCAATTCTCCGGATTTTACCCGGAGGTCATGTCTGAAAACGGCTTTATTGTTTTTGCTGATCAGCACAGGGTCATAAAGCTTATCCGAGCGAGAGAGGGCAGTACCTTCTCTTCTTCTCTCATTTTCTTCTGTATCTCTTCCCTTCCTGAAGATGAATTTTGAGTGATGAAATCTTTTCATTTTCATCTGAGAAGGAAGTAAACACAGCATCAGTTGATAATTACGAGCAAATGCTTCAGCCCTCTGCTCAAAATAAAATATATGTATGGGTAAGTGCACCACTTTTAGTATTATTGAAGAACTGGCAGCATTAGATCCATGTGCTAAAGGAAAGATCTCAGTGATATGTAGGAAATTGGTGTCTACAGAAACCTGTTAACCTCATGTTATAAAAGAATGGTGTGGACTGACGATCCTCAGACAGATATAACAGATTTTATGAGGAACGTACTTCAGGAACTTTATCTATTACTAGTCGAATCAAACTAATTTCATATATATGGCGTACAAAGCTCAATAACTTTAATGCTAATATTCTATTTTACATTATTTCATATATAACTTTTTCAAAAATGTGCTATAGAGAAAAGAGCACCTTTTCATTGTCTTTGGAATATATATTATACAAGATCTGTGGAGAAGTATAATCAAAAAAATGTTTAACTTCATCCACAAAGTCCCTGAAAACCCACGACACCCAGAGATTGTATTCTTCATCTTTTTCCACACGCATTGGCCCTAATAACTCATGAGAGTAAGTTGTTTAACGTTTTTAAATCAATAAAAAATGGGCCTAATGCTCAACACTTTGAACCTTTGGATTGAGTTCAGCGTGTCACTTTTGTACATCATGATTTAACCCCTGTCCCAAACCAAAACAAAGCCTGAAAGTGTAATGTACATGTAGGCTCTTACACGTAGGAACTACACTTAACAAAGCTCTGCTTCCGGAGCAATCCACAGTGTACAACTCAAGTAGCTTACCAGCGTTGTTGTTTGAGAGGGTTTTTCTTGTCTTTTCCAGACAAGTAGTCAGTACAGCATCAATGAGGTCGTTTGTGGACTTTGTCTTGCTTCTGTGTGTATTGTGTCTCGGACTTTGCACAAGTCAAGAGACTGGACACGAAGTAGGCGCAAGTTATGGCACCTTTCCCGGGAGAGCTTTAGCTTTAGCTGTGAGCTTCTCCGGTCATTCCGGTCCACAACTGACGGTGTTGTGGCGATGAATATTCAAACGGAGTTTCGCAGACTGGACGCAAAGTCTACACATCGGAAAAGAGGGAGAAGAGGTGGCATACATCGAAGACTCAAGAACATGGGCCTCAAAGACCGCTGTCAGCTGCCTACCCTCCCTACAGTCCTGCTCTCTAACATACAGTCTATCTGTATCAAGTTGGATAAGCTGGAGGCGTGGGCCACACTTAAACATGAAGGACAGGACACCTTTCTACTGGCCTTCACTGAAACGTGGCTGAGTGATCTGGACCGGGACGAGGACCTGTCTCTAAAGGGGTTCAGCGTTCCATTTCGACTGGACCGGTCACCGGAGATCACCAACAAGCCTTGGGGAGACGGTGTGTGCTTCTATGTCAACCAGAGGTACTGTAACGTGGTTCGAGAGAGAGGACTTGTACTCCCGACATAGATCTGATGACGATCTCACTCCGGTCCTTTTACTTGCCCCATGAATTTCAACAGCTGATTTTCACGATTGTTTACATTCATCCACGCTAATGCGTCTGCTGCCGCTAAGGTGATCGCTGACATCACACACAGACTTGACGCTATTTGTTCAGATGCCCCGAAATTCGTCCTCTGTGATTTGAATCAATGTCAACTCAACATGACCTTGAGGACATATGAACAGCATGTATGACTTGTATGACAGGTGACTTGTATCACCACACAGAGGACCTCTACTATAGACCTGTGTGGGGGCTCAGTGAGTGGTGCTTATACACCGTTGCCATTACCTTCCCTTGAGCATCATACCAGCATGTATCTCATGCCCCTGTATACACCCTCCTTCAGGAGGCTCCCCCCTGCAGAGAAATGAGTGAGGAGTTGGTCTGAAGACAGCACCTCTTCTCTTCAGGCCTGTTTTGACTGTACAGACTGGCAATGCGTTTATGATGCATGCGGTGACAATAGGAGGTTTGTGACACTGTATCATCATACATCACATCCTGTGTGAACTCCATCATCCCAACTAAAAAGGTTATTTTTATCCAAACAACAAACCTGTTGAACTCCTAGAGAAAAAAGCTGTTCCTAGAGATGTACGGAATGTAAGGCTGAACAAAAGTATAAGGACACAATTGTGGAGACCTCAGAGAAGCATGGCAAGGACTTAAGAATTTACATACTGAATTTTATAACTGGACACTGTGTACAAGCACCTAGAAAAAACCCAGATCCCATGCAAGACTTTTATTTGCTTACTTTTCTTCAGCTTTTAACAAGATGCAGCCTCACATCCTGATTGAGAGACTTGCCTCTTATTTTAATCTCCCTGACCAGCTACTCATGCTGATTTTATACTTTCTCACTGAGAGGGTCCAGCAGGTTTTCGTAAATGGACAAATGTCCAACACGACTGTGTCAAACACAGGTTTACCTCAGGGTTGTGTGTTGTCATCACTTTTATTTATCATGTTCACTGACCGCTGCAGGACTTCTCAGGAGAGCAGAACAGACTTATCTCTACTTCAGGGTTCAGGTTTCAGAGTCTGTTCATGGTCCTGCATTACCCGAGTGTGTTCAATGGTGTGATGATGGTTACCTTGACCTCAATGTTTCAAAAACAAAGGAAATGATTATTGACTTCAGACACAAGTCATTCACTGAACAAAAAACTAGTTTCACACACGGAGAAGACATCCAGATTGAAATCTTACAAATACCTTGGTACAGTTTTTGACTGTCATCTTAAGTGTGATAACACCGAGTCTATTGTCAAATGTGGACAACAAAGAATCCATTTGATGAGGAAGCTGAACTCTTTCAATGTCAGTGAGAGGATTCCAGGTAACTTTTATTGTTCATTTATCAAAGGTCTTTTTTACTTTTTCTTTTATCTGTTGGTTCAATGGATTATCCATTAAAAGACAAGAACAGCCTGTATAGCATTGTCAAGGTCTGCTTCAAGATCATTGGAGTCAAGCAAAGAGACTTATGTTCCCTCAGGGAGAATCAGGTGAAAAAGAAGGCAAAGAATGTTATCAGCCAACCTGATCATGTTTTGTCTCATGAGTTCACGCTGATGCCTTCAGGTCGCTGTTATCATGTACCTCCAAGGAGAACTAACCGATACTCCAAATCCTTCATTCCTTCTGCTCTCAGGCTACTAAACTCAGACAGTCGTCATTTTAAATGACATCTTATTTGACTGTGCCTTTAGCATGATAACTCATGTAACAAATGTCTATTTATCACCTTTTAATTGTCTTTTTTATTGCAATTTATTTCACCTCCTTAATCTTTATCTTGATGTCCTTCACTGACCTCTGTTTGTTGGTTGAGCTGTGCTTTTTGACACGTATCATATTGGATGTTGTTTGTGTGATCGTGAACGGGTGAAGCTACAAATGATTTGCCCTTCTTGGGATCAATACATGTGTCTGAACTTGAATCAAAGTGCAGAAAAGCTGCACCCAGAGGTGTCACGATGAAGTCACACAACTAAAGAGAAACTGAGAGTAAATACTAAAAGAGGAGGGGAGACAAGCCACGGGTGAGACACATTACAGGTGTGGGTGATCAGGAGAGCAGGGATCACAGGAGGATCAGGAAGAGAAGTGACCTGAAACCAGACAAAATGTGAGTTTCAAAATAAAACAGGAAACAAGGCAACATGCAGAACGAAAAGATTACTAAAGCGGAGATGTGACACACAGAGTATACAGCTTAAAAAGAATGTTCTTTCTTAAGGATCAAAGCTCAAGATAGCGCAAGATAACACAGCATATGAAAACATAACATACAACATTAATCACAAGACTAGAAGATGACGAAGATGGGTGTGTTGTAAAAGACTAATGATGATTAAGATACCTGTAAACAAACACAGTGAGGCATGATTGGTAGAGTAAATAATGAATGCTAAACAGACTAAAAACAGAAGAAAACAGTTGTCACCATAAATTACATATATAATATTAACATAGTGGATATTAGTGCATGATGAGTAATGAATAGAGTGTTGTCAGAACCAATAGAAACAATCTGCCAAGTTAAGGAAGAAAATGAATAAATTGTAATAATACGGAATGTTTTGTTAAGATGTCGATCACATCATTAGTTCGTAAAAGAGGGAAGCTCATTTCTGGTTAGTGTCACACTAGTGCATTATATTTTCTGTGTGCCAGCAGCTCACCAACAGCTCCAAACCTGGAGTATGCTAACAGAAACGAAGGAAAACAAGAGCAGCATCAATTTGTACAAAACCTCAGGCGTTTTCTTTTTACAACAAATCACTACCGTGCCTTGTGTATTTATAAGACCTCATTCTAGCCTTTTCACCACCTTCATGATGCCATGGAAATTCATTCAAAACCCCCAGCAACCAATTTCCATACACACGTTCAAGCCTTGTTTTCTGTATGAATGAGTGATATGAGTATTTGAATTGGTCGTGCCATGTGCAAAGGTTCAGTCGGCAAGATGTGATAGTAAGTGGTACGGTCCCTGTGCACACTCCAGAAGCTAAAAACTGTTTTCAGAGCAATTCCAGAACCATATCCCAGGTGGCATCAGTGTCGTCACCACCAGTAAAAACGTTGCATAATACAAATCTCTGCAAGAGATGCATTTGTCTTATATAATGAATATGGTTTGAATGACAATTTGAAAGCAACTAATGAACTAATGAACAGTATAGAAAATATGTATTCATAAATGTCTTTATTCATACATTATCTAATTTAGATTAGCTTTGGAGACTTTGAACCAATCTAGCATTGTATCTGAATTTTAATGATTGATGATTCACACTAGCAACTTACAGTTTAAAAAAGAAAATGATGAACTGGTAACAGTAAATGAGATCAGTTATTTATAGTAATTTCAGAGAATCACCCACAACACTGGTTTGAGGGGGAGCACACTCCAATCATCTAGTTGAACTGAATTAGTTCTGAAATCTCTCTGAAACCTGTATCAACATGTCAAAGCGATATGACAGTTATTTGAGGCACCATGAAAAGCCTTGGACTGACACATAACTCATTACAGACACTCATCACTCGGTGTTACTGTCAAGCTACTATCTGGAGCTTGGAGTCAGGCTCTTGTTATTGCTCAGGAGGAGAGATCCAATTAACACCTGACAGATGCATCTGTTATTAACTGCCTTAACCACTTTTTAGCTTTATTCTCAGACACCGACTCTGCTGATGTCTCTGACCTGCACACAATATCAACACTGATCCCGACATAATGATCAATACTTTTCTTTAATGAGTAAAATCTTTCTTCATAGCTTCGCACATTCAATCATTAATTCAGCCTGTACTGACTCTGCTCCCTCACTTCCTCTCTCTCTCTCTGTCGCTGACACACAGACACACACACTCACACACAGTCACACACACAAACAGTGTCATCAGACATATGTGTAAACTCAGATTGGGTAAAAACTATACAATTTATGAACTTAGACAATGTAAGAAGAGCTGGAGGAGATGTAAAAAAATAAAATTATCCAAAATGAACACTATAAGCGGACTAATTGAGCACTATAACCAAAATATTGGTGCTCAGTTGAAGCGTTTTTGCTGATGAGCCATTGACGATGGCTGTCCCAACCCTATAGCCACAACATACACATAACTCAAAGCACTTTACACAGTAAGATCGAAACCTTACAATATTATATACAGAAACCAAACAGATCCTACAACAATAAAAGCACTTTGTGACAATGCAGAGAAGATACTCTGCCTTGACCTGTGGTGTTGAGAGGAGAGGTGGGAGGCAAGGGGCAGAAACAGATAAAGAGGGGAGGGAAAGAAAAGTGAGACCAGGAACAGTTGTGTAACTACAAAGCATTGAGTCAATAGAACCACAAGGGGAAAGTCATGCAGTGACGGGGCAGAGGATTCAACATCAAACCTTTTGAAATTACAGAGAAGCTAACATATTCTGAGAGGAGCTGCAGATTTGGGTGGTAATTCCCATCTGGGTTCTTCACAATGAGTGATCCCTTTAACGTTACAGTCATTTAATCTGTTAATCTAAAAATATTCATCAGTACAGCTTTAGAAACACCAGGCTAGTACCCAACACTATCAAGCTATCATTAGCTAACTGCTCAAAAACACATTTGATACATGAGGCTCTGCGCAGACACTCTGTACTGAACAATTTGTTGTGGAAGGGCATTCACTGAACATGCAGTTCTCGTAGCGGACACTAAGCAGCGTAGAAAGAACTTTGTGTCCGTGGTGTCCTGAGCTGTCAATGTGTGTGTCCACCAAGGGAGTACAACTGAGGCCTTACTCTGCTGCTTCTCGGATTATAAGATTATGCTTAAGATATTTGAGAATCTGCAGGGAGTGAATGGATGTGTGTAAGCCTCACAGCATCAGACCCCATTGACCACCTGGGACTCCATCCCCAAACATTTCTGGGCTGACATCACGAGTGCTGGGTAACATTTTGCCAAACGGTATCAAGGTCAGCGATGCTCGTGTTTCAGGAGTACTGAGTGGAAGATCTGACACATGGGCCGAGGGGGCTACGCAGCGCTGGATTAATCTAGCTGTGGTTTTCTCACAGCTGGATTACACATCAAAGTGATCATTTCGAACCGAAGCTTTTTATTCTTGTTCTAAACATCTTACATCTTTCCTGCAAAAATGTTTTGCAAATGCAGGAAGGGAAGTTTCAAATAGAAAGAACATCCTTTTGAAAAATGAGGAAAAAGTGGACTTGTAGATATGTATACACACACACACACACACACACACACACACACACACACACACACACACACACACACACACACACACACACACACACACACACACACACACACACACACACACACACACACATATAACACACAAACAAAGTATATTTTTTCTTACTGTCCTTAGTGATCATTGCAACTGAAGGTGTACAAGCTGGCCACTCCTTTAAAGAAACGGGTTCATCAGAAGATCTGACAATCAGTTGTACTCTTTACCTGTCCTTTCTCATAAAAGACAGGTTAAAAATACATTTCCTCCACAAAGAGCACACAAAGAATGGGCTCAGTGTGTGTTCAGGGTGACTGTCTTTGATCCTCTTTCTGCTGTCCTTTACCCTCTGCCATTTGAAAGAGGGTCAGAGATGACACATTCAAATGCTGAAAGCCACTGGGGCTTCTCAGCAGACACAGCTGAAATATGAAAACTGCATTATAAGTAAACTCTTCATAGAAACTGTCAGAGATGATCTGAAAAAACGCAGTGTTTTGCAGGATAGAACCCATGTGGGTAAATGGAGCTCATGCTGTGATAACAGGCTGTGTTTTTAGACATTCACAAGTGAGAAGACGATAAGAAATAGCTGCCTATATATCACAAGTCCTACTTTGCAGATGACACAGGCAATAGCTTTTTCTGTTCTGTTTTCATCAAGTGGTTTAGGCTCACTTAACTGGAGTGTGAAACTTGTCAGCGAAAGCAAAATCCCACCTCACAGCAAATAAGGCATTTCCGATTTCCCCAGTGTCAGTTGCATAAAGACAGTAAACAGCCCTGACGAATCTTTGTCTTCCTCTATTTTTCCCCTCAAATTGACTGTCAACAGATTTTGCGGCATTTGTGGGGGAGCAGAAGGCGAACGCGAAGATATCCTAAGAGATTCAGAGAAAATGTTCTAACATTTCCCAAAAACTGAAAACTCACAATTAGAGTTTTCGGGGAGAGGAGGGAAAGACCTCAGACTCAGCTCGAAGACATGGTTACTGGACTGTTCAGGGCTAAACGAAGGCTTGTTCTCAGGAGACCACTGAAGCCTTCCTACAGCGCGATGCTGCAGACTTCTCCGCTGTAGCAGCCTTCAAGGTGCAGAAGATAAGAAAAATGAAAAATGACACTGTGGGGAGCATTGTTCATTTAGACAAAGGAACAGAGTCTTTTGTACTCTTGTTGATTCCTTGTGAAGCTTTTCACAGTGAATCTGTTCCTCCTCTTAAAATATAAAAGAGCATTTCTGTTTACGATTTTAAATATTTCACAAAATACTTGACAGAACAGACAAGTGGAGAATTCAACAGGAGGGATTACTTTCATATTAGCTGTGTTGCTACATTCAAATTCAGATAAGCTTTTTTTTCCGGAGCAATGAACTGTTAAGAGAAACCGTATAGTAGTAAAATAGTAAGAATTGTGTTAATTTCAGTCCAATCACCAGACAAGAGCATCAATACTGTAAAATCCACACCTTTATTGACATCATATATGTAAGTCTAGTTTAGCCTGACATTGGCAGACCTAAATAAAAGTGAACATCTCAGTTAATTTTTGATTGCTAAAGGAGATTATCAATAATCTCAAACAAAACTGCCTCTGGACGCAATTGAATAAACTACAATCATTCAGATCATCAAAATGTGAGACGTACACAGCAACAGACAATATGTCTGGAGGCACTTTACCTAGAGAGGAAATTCATTTAACACTGGTGCGATGGCAGATTCAACAGAGCTACCCATATCAGAGGCAGCCATCTTGATCGTTAACAAAAACGCTTCAAGCGCCTCTATCTGTCATTGAATAAAACCTGCACCATTTTAGATGAATGGTTGTGATTGGCCTGAACTGTCTGAACAAGAGGGAGCCCAGACAAATCTGTAAGAGCGAATTAACATCAGCACGCTGATGGAATTCCAGGCTACATTTAACGACAAAGTACAGTATCTGTGCATGGGAACTATTGTGTGGTAAAGGAAAGGTAATTATTGTGTGCATGACAAATTATAGTATAGTTAAAAGTGAGAAACGTTAACTGCAGCTATTTGAGGAGTTTTTCATGGCAGTTATTCATAGTTGCACACTGCAACTAATGATTTTACAACATTTATCAAAAAATCTGATCATTATTTACTTCTTTAAATTGTACACAAAGCCAAGACAAGGTAGCATTAAAAAAAGGAATTGTTTTTTCTGACCAAAAACAAATATATATTCTTGACTGTAATAGAGAACCAAGGAATCCTAACAATATGCACGTTTGAGAAGCTGGAACCTGTAGAATTTGGCATTCCCTTATAGACAATCAATTATTCATACTTTTTAAACAGATTGCAATGATACAAATATGCAGAAACTGGAGGTGAGGGGCAAGGTTTTGTGGCTGGAAGTCTTCTGGTTTCTGTTTCTAGTTTGACCACTCCACTGTCTACACCAGAAGCACCAAAGTATTGAAAGCTTGATCAATTATTTAAAAAAAGTTGAATAATAATTTTCTGTCAATTGTATTATCAATTTATTGGCCAGTTATTACAGCTATAATTAAAACTGTTTAGGTAAAGAATAGAAAATAGAGATTAAAAGATTTTTTATTCCTTTCCACGTTTGCACCGCAGATGTTGGAAAGGTGTGCGTGTGTGTGTGTGTGTGTGTGTGTGTGTGTGTGTGTGTGTGTGTGTGTGTGTGTGTGTGTGTGTGTGTGTGTGTGCCTGTAGCTGTCCGACCCCAGACAAGTTCTCTGAAGATACATACTGGCAATTTATCTTTCTCCTACTTATGGGGCACCGGCTCAGCATGAGCGCTCATATCAGTCACTCCAGGAGGACAAACAACTGATCTTGTCCTTCAGGTTTGAGGACTTGATGAAAGAGAGAGAGAGAACAGCCAGTGAGAGTTGGAGGGAGACTGACTTTGCCCAGTCGGAAAATACTGTTCAACCATGCCTCACATTTTTATGTCACTCCTTTTGAAGCTCTGACTTCCAACATAAGACATGACGTTCCACCAAATTTATGAACTCAGTACTTGTCCAAAGTCAGTCAACTTTGTATTACCCCTGGCTCCCACGGCATTCCATGACAGGTGTTTGACTCTATTCCCAGTCTCCAGTGGCCTTTGTAATTAAACATTTTTTATCCAGCCTGCAGGCAATGATCATCTGGTGAATACACTGGTTTAATAGGCATTTTATAAATGCATCACTTTGTTTCAAGCCTCATCTTGAAGCAATGATGCAGTTATTGTTAGAATTGTGTGATCCTTGCAGAGATATGCCACATGTCATTGGATTGGACTGTGTCTTGAATGTGAAACACTATGATATGAAGAAACTGAAATATTAATTTCAAAATCAAAAAAGGTGACACCCTCGTTTCGAACACATGGAATCTGTCAAGTATGTGAATAGCATCTTCCCCATTGGGCAGGAGCTGGAGCTGGAGTCACAGCTCTTCATTTTGAAATTGGCTTCATGGAGGGTTTGGTGCTCCCTGGTTTTGACAGCAACTGTGTTACTAGCTGAGTTGACTTAAGCCTCCTGGCGAGCGGTTCATTTGGAGAGAGGCTGTGGTGGAGGGAGCGCAGCTCTTCCCCACATTCCTGTGTTTGATTTTGCATTACATGGTTTGCTTCAGTCAAACATCTGTTTTTCTGTTTGTCTGTTTCGACGAGACATACAATGGCAGAGGTCTTCGGAAACCTGTTGCTTAGCAACAATGGTTGCGGTCAAGTCACCTTTATTTATACTGTGTTTATCCAGGGTGTTTGTCGAACTTTGTCAGGCTGCTTCTGAGCCTTTTTGCATTTATTCACCACTCATTATTTTCCATTTATAACTTTACAAGTAAACAGTATTGACAGGATGACAATATTACCTATACATATCAGACAAAACATTAAAACAGTGTACTTGTAACAATACACAATACACACCAAAACCTGTCAGTTTGTTCTTTTAACTACATTCACAGTATCCTATTCTCAGGACAGGGGAGTAAATCCCTCCTTCAGGATGCAATACTCCTCCAGTTTCATGGTGGGTCACCTGCAATCAACCAATCCAACCCGCAAGTGCACAAAGTGACAACCACTGTTAGGAAGCGTCTTCAGAATTGCCTTGGTCCTCATTATTGAATTGCATCAAGCAGATCAAAATTTCACATATATCCATATATTCACTAATCTTTATGTACAATATACAATGAGACTTACAGTACCTACACACCTATAGACATTTTAACCTGTAACAAAATATCAGTGCACCCGTCCTTATGACAAACCACGGTTTCACTAAAATATAAACACACAAAATGTCCAGTTGTTACACTTAATAGGCAGTGATTCACTGACTGACATTCATTGTCAGTATTTAAGGACTTAGCCCTAAAGCTTAGTGACTGCTGCACAATGAAGAAGGCATGTCCAAAGCATTTGTATGCTTCTGTGCTGAGCCTTAGACAGGACAGGGAAGTGAATTAAAGAGGCAATGCGATAGATTTGGGTATACAAACTTATTTGTTTTTCTTTTACTCGTGCTTTGTTTTTTTATCCCCTTGGGTTTAAAAGCTGCAATATGTAAGTTCTGCAAATGAAGCTTTTGAAAGAGATCCAATGGTAAACTCCATGTAGGAATAAGGATCTTGCCTGTGAGTCAGCCATGGTGACTCCTTCCAGCCGTTGATACAAGCTTGATGCCTCGGTGGAAATTAAAAGACCAGAAGCATACTCACGTAGTGATTGGCAGCTATGAGCTCCCAACCATGTATCTGCCACCTCTGATTGGTTTGAAGAGTGAGGCTTGATTTCTTCAAAAACTACAACATGGCAAGAAACTAGTGTGCAAGAGGGTTATATTTCAGAAGAGAGGCCAAACACCAAATGTGTCTTCCAGCGTACAGTATGAAGTATGACGCCATCCTTATTGCACGTTCTCTACAGTTTCATCAAGCCATGAAGGAGATGAATGATGTGTGAGGAGGCCCTGTGGAAAGCTGGGCTGTGTGAAGCTCCAGCAGCTCCAGCTCTGTTTACTGTTGTTTGTAGTCACCGGGCCCACAGCCATTTGTCACAGTATTGGCACGTCGGCATACAGTAGAGTACACAGCCCAAGCTGCTCTCTCATTCATCATATCGAAAGCTGGTGCAAGACTTTGGACTTTAATTAGTCAAAACTGAATATAGCCGTCGCGTCGTCCCAGCGTGAGTGTCCTTTGTCATTTAAATGCATAATTTCAAATGACCCACATTTCCGTCCCAGCTCTCTACATGCACAGAAGAATGCGCAGTGACACTAAATTATCATTTAAATGAGACATTGTCGTGGTATTTGTAACAATGTCATTATCTCCAAATAAACCAGACACAAAATTGCAGTGTGATGATTTTTCCTCAAACTATAATTTAAACAAATTAGCATGACACTGATCGGGGTGTGGTGTAGTTTTAGTCAAGGCTGGAGTTTGACTTGTTTGAGGAAAATATGTTGGAACATGAGAAACAAAAACCAGCAGATACAATAGAATCTCCACAGTGGGCCAATTTCCTGTATAATGTTAAAGGTCTCCGATATGACACTGCCACTTTATCTTTATCTGAAAAAGCCAGTGGTTGCACCACAATCTTCTTTTTTAAATGTACAGCTTCTTGAAAGTACAAGCAGGTAAAACTGCAGAAAACATCAGCAGAGGGATCATTGCTAAGTTGCCTAATTTAAGAGACATACATTTCGTCACAGAAATAGATCATGCTGAAGTGCAGGGACAATGCATTGTAATAATAATAAAAAATGTATGTTTTTAGCCTAAATGTCCGTTATCCTCCTGCAGCAATTGCAAGTTCTAGCAATACTCACAGGGTCTCGTGAGAACAGCAGCAGTAACTAGGAGGAGAATAACAGGACATTTAAGATTAAAACATGTTGTAAATGAAGAGGTTTCGAGTTGAATTTGAATGTTGGGGCTTACGGACACTTGGACGACACCACAGGAGCAGTATGGAGGCATTTTTGTGTTTTTTTGTCAGTTGCTTTTTTACTTTTGAAGACGTGGTAACCCCACCCGGCTGCAACGCCATTTACCCCTGAAACTCCAAAAGTGTTTTGTGTACTCAAACACTTCACCCATGCTTCCATCATAGTGGTGAGTAGATAATGAGTGAATTTTCCTTTTTGGGTGAACTATCCCTTAAAAAGATTAAAATTGGTGTGATAAAGGAGTAAGGGTAGAGTAAATGTATATAAGGAGAGGGCGTGATAAACAGATGAGAGATTAAAAGAGCATAAAAAGGCCCAGATAGGAATATAACTGAGAACAAATATCTATTAAATAGCAAAAGTATATAAGATTTACCATATTTATTCTTGTGAAATTCACGTCATTTACAGAAGCTTATCCAGCCGCAATAAAGGTGCAAAAACAAATAAAACAACTGGATCGTAAACAGAAGCAAATATGTAAATGCCGGAAACATCTCCAAGGAATTTAGAGGTGGGAAGAATCATGGCATTATACATTACTCCTCTGCATTGTGATACTCATTATATTTTATTATATCATTATTATATCATATTTTGGTCTTGTAGACAATTTCCGAACAATGTTTAGCCTCCAGATCGGAATCATATGTTCCTCATTCACTCAAATTTCTGCAATTTCTGCAGGTGAGACGGCATTATTTTAATTATATGATATTATGGCTAAAATCCAATCACATATACTACAGATGGAGATCTCCAAAGGGAAACTCTGTCCATGGACAGATAAAATAGGCTGTAATGACAATCTAAGCATATTCATAAGACTTGAATTTCCTAACACTAAGATGAAAGAAATCCTAAACTTTACACTTGTTCCTGTCCTTTGATAGCACACTGTTAAATTGCACGGCCATTATAAGGCTCTATTAAGTACACGGTCCAAAACACATGCTGCAAATACATTTTAGAGCATATTTGCTGGTTTAATTGCAGAAAAAAAGGTTACAGTCCCAGTTGCATGGTTCAAAATGTTTAACATGGATAAACTGTAATAAACCAGTCAGAGTGCCACTTCCCACTGATTTGGAGCAGTACTTTTCCATTGCCTCAAAATCATAATCCAACAACGCTGCGTTTGATCACACCTCATTTTAAGACTAACACGCCCGTAGGTGTTCAGTGCAACAACCTTTGTGGTAAAAACTATGGGGAAATGACAACTGCGACACCTGGTGCAAACGCCCATGGAGTCACTTTGCATCAACTGTAAAGCCCCTTTTCTACTGGGCCAAAAACCCACTAACACCCACTAACATTGGGCTTGTCTAAATGGAAAAGGATAGGAATTCATTCCCGGGTCAAATGACTCTGCAGCAGACAGGTTTTTATCAGCTTCGGCTCCAATCGGCAACTAACCAAACATAACTTCTAAGTTAATGCGCTTATTTTTCTTCTTCCTTTTTATTTTGGCAGTCTTAACGTTTCAGGTGGCAAGCCAACTCAGCCTTAATCCTTCAAATTGTAAGAAAAGTCTGCATTATGTAATCACCTTTCTATATTGTTTTTTTCTGTTTTTAGTGGTGGAGTCCACCATGCTAACTCATGGGATTCACAGGAAACAATGCAGCATAGAATGTAGTGAGATTTCTTATTGTTACAGCTTCCACTGTCAAAACACAGCGAAGTGAAGCAGGCACAGAAAAGTGAATGAAGAACCGAAGTTAGAAATGTTAAGATCTTTTCTGGGATTTAATTTGAGGTATAGGAACCCCTCTGCCTCTCGCTGCAGCTCCAGACAGAGCTGGCAGTTTTCGCCTGCCTCGTTTAATATTATTAGGCTTTACTCTGATTGGCTGACTGCATTTTGAGTGACACATGACCAGGCCTACCACCGGTAGCCTGCTGGAGCATGGTTAAACTCGCCAGTGAACACAAAGGGGGATTGCTACAGCTGAGAGTAATGCTATTAGAGCCAGAGTCAGACCTGGAGACGGAATGCTGTTGCTGTGCAGTTGATCCATTATAGTATTGACAGGATAGAGCTTGAATTTTTATTTGTTCTGGATCCAGTATTGTTTTGAAAATCACTCTGATGTCGGAAAGGCTGCTCATCTATCAGCTCGAGATGCCAGTAGTCCTCCTACATGTTTAGTTTCTGTGCCACAATCACATCAATCTCAGAGAGGAAAAGCAGTAATTCTGTACAAAGAAGCCTCTGATGCTTGTTGTCTACATTTATTTTCCAGAGCAACCCTTGTAAATCCAATTCTCAATTTTCTCCGGCAAATAAAAAAATTATTCACAAGGATCACAGATAAGTGTCTAACTTCAGCAGGAGCCATGTGCTCTCGCAGCAGGTACTCACAGAGCCTGTGAGTGTGCGTCGCTGTTGTGTCGTTGCCACTGCGCTGGCATCACCTTTTCAGATGTTACCAAGCCTTTCAATTTGATTTGGAATCTTAATTATAATGTTTTGTTTTAAATGACTCCCGTGTTAACCCTCGTATAAAAAAAACCACACACAAATTCTTTATCTCATAACAAACACATTAGTCATTGCTTACGTCTTTTGCTGTTTTGTCAATTCAAATACCATCTGGGTAAACACAGTCCCTGCAGCCCATCTGCTGGCTTTGCTTCAGTTTTAAAGACAACCACAGCGCACATTGCTTACAACTTGACAGGTGGGAAAGGTATGAAGTTGGCGGGGTGCCACAGCATCACAGCCTGCATGGCAGATTCATCTTAAGGACACTAGCCTCCAGTATGTTACAGCGGATGAGAGCCTTTGGACATTAACGATAATCAACATGATCTGTGTCAAAGGTAACCACATGAGAAATTTCATTGCAATCTGCCAAATTGTGGCACAGTGAGGGCTCAAAGTGTAAAATAAATAAATAAAATCCCAACTTAATCTTCAAGGATGTTATTTACGGTTTATTTTTCTCACTGTTAATAGTTGAAAAAACTTGACTCCCCCATCTGTTATACTTTCCAATTTCCTCTACAATGTCTCCACTAAAAACAGGACCATAAAGATGTATTTTCATTTAAAGATGACCTTCACACGTTTTACACCGCGCACATTCTGTAAATACTGTAAATACATACATTTGTCAACACGTTGACAAACAACATGATGTTGATACAGCTGATCAAAACATATCGGATGTGTCTGCTCAGATTTTTGAGAGGTTTAGCTGCAATGAATCTTTGAGAAAAAAATTTGGGTTTGGCCCATGTCCCATTCACCAACATGGAGTAGACAGTATTTATGACCTCCACTGCTGCCAGCAACCAGGGGGCGATCAAGACACTTTGGCTACACCTTTGGGGAAGTCAACCATCTTAATATACAGTCTATTGCTCATGGGTGGGTTAGGGTCTGGGTTAGGTTAAATCCTCACCTCTCAGACCTGTGACTCTTGAAGACTTTGCGGTGAGCAGGCTCAGTAATGATGACTGGTCAGCTGCACAGGAGGGCTTCCTCTAAAAAAAAAAGAAAAACAGACTTAGACAAATAAAAAGCATTTGTATTGGGTCTTAATGAAATACTCGGTGATAATAAACTGGTCTTTGCTGGCTCAGCAACCAGGAGATGATAAAAGGATGGCTGATGCACATTTGATTGTGAAATCTCTGCTACAAAGGAGAGAATAAAGTGCCTCTAAATCAACCGTAAAATTGCTGATCGTAATCCAATGTACGCCAGTGAATATGTTAAATGGCTATCGTCACCATCGCCTCTTCTTCCTGCCTGACCCGTGTCATATATCATTACCTCATCAATGAGATGGAGCTTCATCTTTCTTGGAGGAAAGTGTTTTATTTGATTTTCATCAACAACAAAAGAAAGCCATGGAAATGAGGGTGCGATGGAAGAAAATTAAAGGGAGAGGTATGAAACATAATAATTTAAGAAAACACAGCGGATCTATGACTATTAGGCTACTTGCAGCTATTAAAGCAGGATGCATACATTATTTATACATTTTAAACTTCAACGTAAACAATTTCTGAATGTTGTTTGGAACAATATTTTTACCCTTGTGCTTTGTGCTGTCCTCACTTAAGCCTATGGATGTGATCATAGACAACAAAACACATTTAACATGCTAGAATTGAATTATTTCAGTGCCATGGATAGCTGCGCTCCACAGGCATGTCAAAACACTATATTTGATCGAAAAGAATCACTGTAATGGGATTTCTCCTTTTATTTTTATAAGTTTTCCTTTTTTTAAAGTTACGAACAACTAATTTTAAATATCCACAATATTGTCAGTGTAATGTATGTGTAATAAGTATAGGTATTATAAGTAGCATAAGTATAATATGTCTCAGACAAGGCTGTGATATAATATCTTCTCAGCCATCAGTGACGATTGGGCTTAATATGTTTGATTTAAACCTTTTTACATTTGCTTGAACAGTCTCTGGACACAAAAATAAACACAACGCCAAAGATTGATTTATGGTCTGAGATCAAGTTAAGATATGTGAGCTCTGCAGAAGATAGAAAAAAAAACTGTGGCAGCAGGATTCCGGTCAGTTAGACACTGAAATCAGATAATCTGCTCCAACATCAGATAAGCGTCACCTGTTCGCTTCTTTCATCTCCTCTCATGTAGAGGAGATCAATGTCAACGAGGTCATCATTCCTGAAAATAATCTCTGCTATGGCTCTGCCGCTGTACCGTGCCTCCTGTTTGAAATGTTATTACGTTTTTGGACGTCCACTGAAGAACAGAATCAGACTGACAGTGGAAACAACACAGCATCACTTTGAGCTCCTGCATCTTTGTATTGTGGAGGCTGTGAACTTGTAGAAGACGATGGCACAGAAATGCTGGAGGTTAAGGTAAAAGACGACGCCATGTGTGGTCAATGTGTTCAGCTGCCGAACAAGAAAAATTCAATGCAACCGATCTCAAAGGGACACAAAGGGAGTCCAGAATAGTGACTGCATGTAAACATTAGGTAGCTGTGAAGAACGTGTTGTTTGTAGGTTCCCTTTAACTATTGTATCTTTACAGGGTTAGTTCAGCCGAACAACAAAGAATACCTGTTGTTAGTGATATAGATAGTATTTGTTTTATTTCCAAAGATTTTGAGATAACTGTCTATTAGATTTATTTTTCTTCATAATTTGGTAGGTGAATGTAAAGGTATTTGTGGGCACACCTGAGAAATGCACAGGATACATTTGAATGCACAGGGATGCTCCGTGTTTGTCTGCTTGCGTGACCCAATGACACAAATACTTGTGAAGACAATTGATCATGAGTTTGGATCTGAAGTATTTTGCCGTTTTAGGCACTGAAAATGTTATTTAGGGTTAAATTATTGTAGTTGTGTTGGATTTTATTCATGATGTGGTTTTGTTATGTAGATTTGTTAAGGGTTTTGCACTTTCACCCTTTTATATTTGTATATTTAAGTATACTTTAAACTGTAAAGAGTATATATGTTACATTTCAAATTGACCTAGGCTTGTGTTGTGCTTTTTCTTAAGCAGTAAGTATTTGTTTTGGCACCATTTAGGTACCAGTATCATTTCAAAGGTATCGATTTCACACCGGTATCAGAAAAACCCAAACGACTCCAAATCCTAGTCCCAGCCACTGCTGCTACAGAGCACGGGTCGCCTCTTTATTCAAAGTATATTAATATAGAATATATTGCATGTCTTAATGGCACCAAATTCCACACTGGAATGTGGAACTGATAAAATGACCACTTCTCGAGATATGAGAGCCACATACAGCCAGATTTTTGGAATTAGAAGTGAAGCACGATATGTTTGGATGACTCTGAACTGATTTTCCTAAAAAACATCAAGTAATCTTCTTGTCAGAACAAATGTCTTCTTTTGTCTCTCTTCTGGCAATCACAAATTTCCTCTGTGTGAATGAAATGAAGTTTTAGACAGATATTTCAATATTCTAACAATACATTCAAAATCCAACATCTTCATTGAAATTGTGAATTTAAGTCAAATATAGACTAGCTACACACGACTTGTTTGAAAGGTCCGGAGAACTTACAGTTCATTCACACACAGAAAATTGTTAATTGTAGGTATCATCATCATGGCTCAGAGAGGATTCCAGATTTTATGATTTAACTAGCATACAGTAGCACAGCAACATTACAGTGTAGTTGGAAAACCCCCTCTCCTCAGAGTGTGTATGCAGGTCTCTGCCCAGTATCACTCTCTCATGCACCAAATGTATAAAATCCACTCCTGTAGAGTATGAGAGCATCTGTCTAGAATCTCCACGACTTCCAAAAAGATCATTTTTAATCATATCCTCTTTGCTTCTGTCAGAGCACAGTGCTGCTATGAGGGCAGGTTGTTGACAGCAGCACTATTAATATTAATATAGGTATTTCAGGTCCTTCAACAACCTCTATACTGACGGCACTAAATTTGTTATGTTTTTGTCTGCAGATTTTTCACAGCAGGATTGAGGTTCTAACTTGCCTGCAAACAGAGAAGAAGCGCTCGTCTTATTCAGCATTTTTAAGGGCTTTGATTATGCTGGTGACGTAATCTTATAAATTTACAGGTAGCATTTATCAGACTGACCGAAGCAATTTACATAAAGTTTGTACAATTGAGGGTCAGTGCCTCATAAATTGTTGAAGGACATTGCAGCTTCCTATTATCACACTGTTTGCGAGAAGCAAGCTCGCCACTGGCTTGCAGGCGAGACGCACCCACAGCAACAAGCTAAAAATGGTGGAGCTGATGGTGCACAGTATGTTCACTGACTCACAGACAAATGATGTCCTGCTGGCAGTGTCATCAGATCATAAAACTATTTCTGTGAAGCAGCGGCACAGAGCGCAGCCGAGTGCACACTCGTTCTCAACGTGTTCAAACACAGTAGAACAATAATTCAAAATGTATACAGGGGTTTCTGTGGTAGTGGTGCAACAGTCTAGCGCTGGTTGCATTAAATGTAACCAGCGGATCAGCCATCATCACTCCTGTTAGAGAGTGTAGACGGAATAGATCCTCCCACTGGGGCACACGGCCAATTACCTGTGCAAAATGAGGAAACAACCTCAGTGCACCGCAGGAGCCTCCTACAGCCTCGAGCAGGTGAGTGAAGGTATATGATGACGACACTGAATTAATTTGAAAACCCACAAATGGCTCATTGCATCATATAAAAATGTCCGAGATGTCTTATTAGACATTTTATGCACGTCCCCCCTGAGTTCAGAGTATATTCAGACGTATTTGGTATCTCAATAAAACCTTGGCATCTTGTCTAGAATTTCTAATAACGTTATGTGAATTTGAACAATGCCTATATGCTCAACATGCATTTGTGATGATAGACACGCCGCTGGCCATGGCAGAATTATACAAGACATTGGAGGAGGAGATCCCGCGCATGACAAATTTTTGGTGAGGAAGAGAGAAATAGGATTTTGATATTTATGTCGGGCGTGAACAATAAAGCCAGAGCAGCATGTTAATGTCAGAAGGAAAAGATGCTGCTGCCTGAGGACATTTTTATTCTCGAACAGAGAGAAGACAGCGAGTGAGTTTTAACAACCAAAAATCTCACCTGAAGTGAAATTGTAGTCTGTTGATCAATACCCTCCCTCTGTTCTCTGCAGCTTTATTATGGCTACTTTGGGGTATGCTTCGGCAAAATATAAAATCTCATTTAATTTTTATTTGCTTGCTGTTTTCTCCACTCTCTTTTCGGGCTGAAGGTCAGAGGCATCAGAGCCTAAATTACTGTGACCGTGCACCGAGGCTGATCCTCTTAAAGTTGGAGGGTATTTCAAAGTGCCGTGTTAGGAGCTCGACTCAGAGCTTATCCTGCAGTAACTGGTGTGAAAAATGTAGACGAAATCTTTAAAAGACCTGTTCCTGCCTCTGAAGGCCTGCAAAGTCTCCCCCCCGGTGAGGCGGCCCATGCAGATGGCTGGCGGTGCAGGTGGACCTGTGGCAGATAACACAAGTCCACACCTGACTGGATGGGAGTGGAGGAGCCTGGTCACAGACGATGCAGCAGCTCAAAGTCGGTGGGGAGGACCACGGCGAGGCTAAGCCAGAGAGTCATTAGTCTTAGCCTGAGCTGGGCCCAGGGCCCAGGGGACACACCTTGCCTCATACCAGGTCGTGTCAGAAATAGGCTTTGTCTGATTGATTACACTACCGCAGGTTTTTTTTTTCTGGATCACATACATTAGTAAAATTAAAAGGTCCCTTCTACAGCCATATAGGCTGTAGAAGGGACCTTTATTAGATCAGCCCATATTCTATTCAGAGTTGATCCCATGTGAGAAGATATTGGACTGATTTCTTTAATTAGCCAAAGTTTTGCATGACTCACTACATTTATTTGAGGATTAGTAATTCACCCTGTGTTACCTTTACATTTGATTCTACATTCTGAGTAAATCAGCAGTCTTTTTTCCTCATCTTCTTGTACAGCTTTGAACATAAAATCTAACACAGATGGAATATCATTACACCATGCTTTTACCCAGTATTCCTTCCAGCATCGCTACCATAGCCTAAGCATCAAGACCCGACATGTTTTAAATAAGCTATCTGCATTATACTTCCCTGGATGGCCAGTAAATTGAACAGCTAATGCCCTGGAAAGCTTATGATAACAGCTCTGGTATATTAACATATGTATCACTGCACACTTACATTGAGGAGTCTATTTGTCCTTTGCAGAGGACGTTGTTTCCAGGGTAATAATTGTCAAACCCGCATACAGTGAACCAGGATTTGCAAGAAGCCATTTGGGCAATAAAGAAAATTTGTTCAGTGCCCTCAACAGCACTTCAATAAATAATACAAGCAGCTCTGAAATTGCATTGTTATTGAATACAAGCTCGGGGCAATTCCTGGGTTACCCTTTTACCCCGTTTATCAGTTGACATTGCACACATACAAGGAGGATTTACAGAGGAGGAGCTTTATGGGATTTAATCGACATTTGAACTTTTGCCTCTCTGTAATTATCCACTAATCTACCCATTATATGTAATAAGTGCTGCCACAGTGGTTTCATGTTTTCAAGTGATTCTACCATTGCATGTGGTTATACTTAACACTGTATGTGTATCTTGTTTGTCAACACATTACCTCTGTCACGTGTCTTCCTCTCAGTAAACACTGCTTTTATTCCATCAAAACAAGTTAGTATCCCTTCTTGTTTTTTAAGTAGAGCATTAGAAACTTTTAAACGAAAAATAAATCCAGGGACTGCAGATGAAAAGTTGAACTTCTAAGCAGGCTACGTTTCTTTTTGTTTGTCAGAATAGTGGAGAGCAAGGCATGAACAAGTGACTGGTGAGGTCAAACATGGAGCCACCTGGATCTAAAGAGGATGGTGATTCACTCTCTGACCTGGCAGCGTTGGGCTGCGTCCAGAGAGAAGTGGATCTCTCTGTAATATAGGCCCATCTGCCGGCCTCCCCTGGGTCCCCTGCTACCTTTGCCCCACCATGTGTTCCCCCTCGTAGCCTACATTCCCAAATCGGTGGCCGCCGAGCCCACGTTGGGCATCTGTCTGTGCTAGATACGTCAGTCTGTGCTGGCCTTCTCACAAAATACTGAGAGGATAGACTTGCACTCCAGGCCCCCAACACCTCTCCAGTAAATTATCACCTCCCCAGAAAGAAAGCAGTGTGTTGCCTGAGAGTTTGGATTAAACAACATCAAGCTCTGAGCCCAGACGGTTGACATTGCTGTGTAATCATCATTACCCTCACAACTGCCTCTCAAGTAAGGTCACAGGGAAGTCAGCACTCAAGTATCATACGATAAACTCTATGTAAATGCTTGAGTGTTCAAACTGCTCCACAGCTGAAGAAGTGTGTTAGTGCCTGTTTAACTGCACATAAAAAGCAGCTTGACTGCGACACATGAAAGAAAAAATCGGCGTATATCTCTTAAAGGTTATAAATATATATATTTATATATATATATAAACAATAATCATTGCCCACTAGATGCCGCACAAGCACCAGCATCTTGGACCAAAACAAATATTTAGTCGGTGACACCTCTCTTCCAGGTGTTGCTACAATTTGTGAAGCTTAATGAAAGTGGCCCTCGACACAAACAGAAGTACAACTCCATAAAGTTACCCTGTGTACAGGAGAAGAGACAAAGACAATCCAGCAAGCTGCTGCACTGACTGGTAAAGTAGATCAATTGCTGGTCAAAGCAATAGTACATATGCGTGTTTGAAACTTGTTTCAGGGCTCTCAGCAGGCACGTATTGGCAGCCAACAGCTAGTTAACAAGGCTAGCATCGTTAGCATAGCTGTGCTGTGTAGCACACAGACTATGAAAAATTTGGTATTACAGGATGTTTTAGATTTAGAGAATGATTGTGTCTCTGGAAGATGTCACAGTGTGGGAAAGGGGGAAATATTTGCATGCAAGGGATGCACATGCACTAAAATTAATGTCCCCAGAAAACGAAGAACACGAAAGATACAACACACACAGATGGAGTGTGACTTTCTGCTCAAGATGCTGTTTCTCCACCATATCTTTACATAGAAAATAGCTGATGGTTGCTACATTGTTTAAAGAGCCCATATTGGCTAAAATACATTTTCTGGGTTTTTGCTATCAGTAATGACTTGAAGAGGGTCAGTAGGGACCCTCAAAGTATGAAAAGAGTCACTCCGCGGACTTTTTCACTCAGTCCATTCTAAGAAATATGTTATTGAAATGTCTCGTTTCGTACTTCCTCCCCCCTATTAGTCATATCGGATCGCACTCGTCCCTCAGCCCCACCCAGCCGGTACCAGTCCAGCCTCCGAACCCACCACCCCCGCTCCCCACCACCACCACACCGAACGCGACACCAAGCCGACTTGTTGCTGAGCTAGCAGCTTGTTAGCTACCACAGGCTAACCACAACAAACAACACTGAAGAAACTGCAGCGTGGAGGGATGCAAGGAAGACAATGTGTCCGTGCAGATTCCTCCTAAGAACATTACTGTTCGAGACCAGCGGTTACTCTTTATTTCTTCTGACGTGCTGTGTCAGTGTGCTCAGTTACTCCGTACTGAGCACACTGACGTGGAATAACGCAGACGTTACTCCGTACTGAAACTCCGTTGTGAAACTCCGTACTGTAACTCGGGACGTTACTCCTACATTGGCCGACTGTCCTGCTAAAACTTGAACAAACATGAGGACGGTGTAACTTACCATTCAGAAACACCCTGTTGTAACCGACTGTAAATATGTGGCTGGTCTTCTATAGCGGTATCCAAACATAATGTGACTTTCAGCTGTGTTTACAGCCAGAGATCGTCAATTGCGCCAGACTTTCTTTAATAGCCCTTCTTTCTTTCTCCAAACTGATGGAGAGATGGAGCAGGGACCCCCTACTATATATATTGTATAAAATTGTGTTTTATATTAAACTGGGCCTAGTGCCATGTATGAATATACCTACCCTGTTATTGTGCATTCAATACTAAGCTATTCAAATAATACACAGGTTCATATATTCATGTTTTTATTATTGTGTGTCGCTGAATGTGCGCATTGCTGACTGAAAGATAACGTCTTCTGCCTCCATTTATCCGTTCGCTACAATATGTTGGATTCATGTTAATGTGTATTTAAAAGCATTTCAATTTGTGGGGGGGGGGGGATTTAAATAATGGGTCATCCCTCATTGAAGTTTATTTCTTGGCCTCTAGGGGCATGACACAATGAACAAAATAAACAAAATGGAGGAAGTCCCCTGCTGGCCATCATGACACCATTGTCGTTAAGGATAGTGAAGAAAGAGGAGAGATTAGGGCAGAATCCATAATAGACAACAAACATTAAAATGCAGCAGTTTGGCAAACATTATATCAAACAATACTACAAATGTACTCAAGTGGTAGAAAATTGTATCTACAATGAGGAAACCAATGTGAGCATATTTAAAGAGGGTTTGAAGAGGAAAAACCTCACGGAATGATTGACTGATGACAATGTGATCTATAATGAAAAAGATGAGAAGTCCAAGTCCTCTTTGAGACCAGGGTAACTGGTGCCTTTAAGGACATGGATCCAGTCTGCCTCTCTTTGTTTAAGGCGTTAGATTTTTCACAGCCCCTGGCATCAGAGCTGATTACTTCAATACCTGACACTCATAATAGTTGCAATTACCACAGCAGTAGTTGCACTTGGGTCGGCGAAGCCATGTGTCCGAACTAGGGTTGATACCCTCTTCGTCTGAAGTGCTGCTGCATTGATTGAATATGGAAATCCTGATCAGAGTCACATTGTCTCTGAATTTGTCCAAATGGGATATTCTTAATGAGCCATGGAGGGTGAAAACTGTCTGCGTGCAATACAGTTTTTCAGTCAGTGGCTTTTCTAAAGATAGAGACGTGCAGATAACCTTGGTCATCCTTTGAGATCCGTAGGTCCAACAAGTTAATGACTTGTAGGTCATATTCCAAGCTCAATTTAAGATTTTCATTTAAGCTGTTTATATAAGCATGGAAATGTAGAAGCTCTATTTCTGAGCCTGAAGAGAACAAAATGAAATTATAAATGTATCTGCCCCACCACAGAATTTTTTATTTAAATGGGTTACTACCATAGTCCTAAAAACAGGTTAGCATAATTAGGGGCAAAACATGCCCCCATAATGCAAGAACCAATATTCCAATATATTTGTGCTACTTTCTTTAGGACCTGGACTGTCCTGAATGTATGATGGCAATTTTGCAACAAATGGTTTGATGAAGTTTGGAGGTTGCTTCTGTGATGGAGTCATTTCCATTGATAATTGGTCTACCTGGTGTGTTTTCTAAGTTCTTGTGGACTTTTGTGAGCATGTAAAATCAAATGCACTTTTTCTTAATAGTAGTGGAATAATTCTTAAAACAAGTTCATTTGTATTGGAAGTTATCTAACTTCACTGGCAGAAAGTTTTGCCTTGTTTGAAAATAGTAAATAATTCATTGAATGAACCCATGAGCTTATTTCCAATCTCAGGTATTTTACTATTTTTAATTTCCAAATAATTTCTCCAGGGTTCAGAGCTAACCTGGAGGTTTGAGAGTAAGTGTGCGTTCCTAACCAGAATGGTTCAGTCTTTCTTAGACAGAGAGTGTCCTTGTAGAGCTCAGCATTAAACACACTGTGTTGCTGATGGGGAGAGAAATCGAATAAAAATGGTGGTTCTGATTAAATATTGATAACAAATGAAAAATAAATATTGTTTTGATTTTCAGTCGCTGTTTTCATGGTTAAAGGTTAGTGTTTAGCTGTTTGTGTTCTTTACTAACTAGTTATTTCTCCAAATAAAAAAGATATTGTTTCACTAAATATGGAATAAATATTTAATGTATTTAATATTTTAAAATAAGAAGAAAACTTATAAACCCAACCATTTGTTCCCTGCAACACACACCTCCTGACCAACTTACAATGGTGGTCCACCCTAAAGTGTGTAGTCCCACTCTGTAAAGTTATTTATTAGACAAGTGAGTCCAATTCCATAATGGCTAACTAAAATCTGAAAGGTTTCTGGTCAGCAGATCATCCGATCATTCAAAAATGTGAAGTTGTGGACTCAACAAATACTCGGAATATAGTCTAATACAGTTAGTGGTGCTTTCCATAAGTGAAGTTGTATTTTCCTTATCATTAGCACCAAAAATACATAGTTCTTGCCAGAAAACTTCCAGTGTACATGCCCAAATGGACTTTACTTCTTAAAAGTGACCTAAACTATTAAAGTATGAACTTGACTTAAACCTACGGTTGATCATTGCAAATGAAGTGTATATAGCATGGGGCCTGAATTCCAACATGCACATTTATTTCCGGAGGTAACTGATGTCTGAAGAGGTGAGACGATTGGTATTACACTTCACCGGAGAATTACAGCAGCCTGACAGGCACCAGTCCATGATTTAGTTCTACAGATGTTCCTCAATGCCACATGTATATTCAGCACCCCCCAAAAAAGAAGGGCTATTAAAAAAAGTTTTGCTACATTTCCTTTGCCTCTTTTTTTTATCAAAAAGTTGCTGCTCACAGGGAAAAAATGTGTTGATGAATGAAGCTCTCATATAAAGTGAGTTGCTGACAGCTCTGGAGACCTGAGGGACCAATTCATTTGCAGCCGCAAGTGCGATACGTTGAGATCAGTCCCTCAGATGTCCCAGATGCCTGAGCACTTTGAAAGAGTCACAGGCCCGCGCGCCTGGCACCGGAAATTCTGCAGCACTCCAAAATGAATCGGTGCTTTAGAGCGCGGAGCCCTCACCGCCGTTGTAGCTCCGATTTCTCATTACCTGACTGTATGAATCACACACCCACTGCCTTAATTTCCCCTTATAATTTCTGATGTGAACTACGGTACGCCCATAAGAGGCTTTAGCTCTCTGTCTATTGAATAAACAGATTGCAATATCTCCTGCTTTATCGAGGAATATGAAGTCATCTGGCATGAGGCAACAGCATGCAGACGTTTTATCACTCCGACACTGTGAAATGATAATTGGATCCACTGGTTTCCTTTGCTTTTGTGATATCGGCCTTACGGCGCTTTTAGCCAACATGGGAAGAAATTCATTCGGCAGGGGAAGGAGCCCATTTCTCCTCTTTACTTAATACAGCTATTTTTTCAGTGTAAGACCTTTGAGGCAATTCTGTCGTTCATTTGAGTCCTGTATTATTTGTAACTCTGATTTACATGAAACTGTTGGAGTGCTTTGTCTGAGAAAAGGCTCTCTCGTGTCACTATTAAAAGTCCACCTTGTGCTTTGAGTCATTGACACTCCCCCTCCTCGATTCATCGCACATCAAATGGCGAGGCCTAGAAACACTCGCTCATATTGCCTCCATTAGAGGTACACGGACACAAAAGGGATTTTTTTTTTGTGCAAGTCTTTGATTTTGCTATTGTAATGAACTGGTACCATGGAATTAAATGTAGGGTACAATGCTTGTTAAATATACAGCATGGGATTAGGACAGGGCTTTCACACACACGCACACACACAGACACACACACTCACATCTTGTATAAGTATAACATACATGTATAAGGGCTGTAATGTTTCTCTGAAAATCGAGTTGGAACATAATTGACATGACACACAATTTGTTCAAATATATTTGAATCCCATCATAGGAGGTTTAACAGGCAAGGCTCTGCTCATGTGCCGACTCTGCTGCTTATTTGTTGTTTTAAAGAGTGACGCAGTTAAATGATATTAAGTTGACAGTGTTGCCTTAGTTGGTTATTTTTCCGGCAACATTGTAGAACACAAAACTGTAACACTTCCACAAGCCGCTCCTCAGATGCTCCCGTGTCGGGATTGTCTGCTCAAGGTGGCCTTGCTTGGTAGTGTCCTGCATTTTCATAGTTTTTGTTTCACGTTTTATTTTCTTATTTAAGGTTTCATTTAAACCAGCGTTACAGGAGGTTTTTATTGAAAAGCAAAAAGCTTCCTTAGCAAGGAAATGGCTCCTTTCTTCAATGCTAATGTTATGTGAAAGATTTGATATCCTGTTGGTGCCATATTACTGTTTATATTGGTAATGATGACATTATGTAAACATTAAACTTGGTGAAATGACTTCAGTTTGAGTACTTCGGGAACATTTTCAAAACATTTTTACAATAATGACATTGATCATTTTGGTCACTATAATTGTGATACAGAAATTTCACAGAGTTTCATTTCTTCATCGATGTACAACAGCCAGCATTTGATTCTTTCCCCTCTTTGTTACATTCATTGTTTGTTAACACAGACAGTTACCTCAGACAAACATGGTAAAAGTTACCCACACACACCTGTTATGTGTCTGTGCCGGCAACAGAGATGTTTAGCAACGTAGCAGTTAGCAATTCTTCAAAAACACTCAACATTCACTCAGCACGTTGACGAAACACAGACAAAAACAACCTACCTGACACATGTCAACGTTTGAAAGAGTAAATACATGTCATACCTGCAAAGAGGAGATGTGAATAAAGATGTCCGGACAGGTGCTTCTTCTAAGGCAGTGTCACAACAATAAAAGCCCAGAGCTTCCTGTCTGACCTCTGCAGGCATGACTAATCAACCAAAGGCCCCATCTTTTCCAAAAAGACTCAACAAGTAGATCATGGATTATTTCCTCTGGCACACACGTTCAATTGTTCTTCTAATACTTTCTTTTTTTAAATCCTGTTAATGTTTCAACCTTTTTCCCGTGTTTTAACTGACCTTACCTCCTACAAAAGCTTTTTATAGTTGTGACCTATTTATAATGTCTCCTAGTGGAGCACATCTCTCCGTCAAGGTCCAACAGTCCCCTTAAATCCAATCAAGCTGCACCAAACTTCACCCACTCATACATATCAGATTTTTTATTTCCATTAAGATCCATTAATTATTCCCTGGGAAATTGAATAAAATGTCAGATAAGTGCCCTATTTCAGGATGGTACAGAGAGTAATAGAACATTCTTTGATCTGCCCCTTTGTTTGGATCAACCCTGAAATTAAACTGTGTCTGTCTTTGCTCATGTTTCATCCTTCCGACAAGTTTTGTGGAAAGCTGTTGAGTAGTTTTTTCACAAGCCTGTTGACAAACAAACAAACAACACATGTTTACATTTCCGATCGAAACTCATCATCGATCAGCTTCCTAGTTAAATCACTCCATCACATATCGGTATCAGTCCTGTCACTCCACTCCCACTGAACTTGTTGCCCCGGCAATGGAAGAATTCTGGTAGAATTAAATCGATCATTTTTTCTCATAAAAAAATCAATTTCAATTTGCTTCGGCTCTTTAATCAGACATTGTAAAAACAAGTGTCACGTCTCTCATGTGGACAGTTTTCCCAGTCAATCTACCTTCATGTATTGGCTGTGCATTCTTCAAAGGATGGAAAAACACCACAACCTGGATTATGTACAATTATTATAAGTAATTATTAAGGAGCACGAGATGAGGTGTCACCTTGCTTCATTTTAACTATCTCTAACTACCTTAATTCAATATTTTATTGTCTTCATATATTATGGCACTATAGTGATGTGCACCATGAATTCTTCTCTTATGGAGTTTAAAGAAGTAGAAGAACAGCTGATGTGCAGCTCCTGTATAATAGCCCAGTGCTTCATATGTACTGGGATGCTGCACACACATAAAGCTAAAGCACATCTGAGACTCATTATTGCACCGAGGCTGTTACTGCTCCTATTTGGAGTTTAATTTCTTTTTAAATTACTGACTATCATCTCCTGCTAATGCTGAAGCAAATTGTGAACGGTAGAGGTTGGCTGAACTCAGAACAGCTTTACGTTCGTGATGGCCCTTCCATGTTTGTGTTGTGTTTGCACATATGTTTTCGATGTTAGATTATGATGTGTATTTTCAATGTGTGATTCCAATGTGAATTATATATTTATAGTTTTTAGTGTCGTTTTTTAACTGCTTTTCGTTTTTTTGTAATCCTGCAGAATGTGTTTGAGTATTATTATTATTATTATTATTATTATTATTATTATTATTATTATGTTTCCACTAGGAGGTGAAATAATTGCAATGACTGTCTCACTGCTTGTCAAAACAGCAAAGAAAACATTGGGCTGGACAATATGGCAGAAAAAATTATATCAAAATAAACATTTCCATAACAGTAAATATCCCGATTATCATGATCAAATGGTCAAAATATTACAGATTCTTTCTCCTGAGTGAAGGTTGTGGTTTGAAACTCTTCTTCATGAGCAGAGAGTGACAAACAAATCTGAGGTAGATCAATTCTGTGTTATGGCTCCTTGCTGTGTTTGCACAATGCATAAACATGACATCGATATATATTGAACCTTTTTTATATTGCTATTGATGAAAATTATAGATATTGTTTTATTGCCCAGACCTAAGACCAACCTATCAAGTATACTTCATATCAATGTGAGGGCTTATCAGATTTGAGATGCTCGTGCATTAGAATGAGCACTTGAGCACCAAAACAACACTGAAAAGGCCAATGTAGTACAGTGGACAGGTGCGTAGGGGAAAAAGCACACGCAGGTGAGAGAAGAGGAATCCCACAGACGGTCCTGTACTTGCAAAAAAAAGTTATTAAGTGTACAACGTTTCTGTCATCAGTGAACATGAGAGTGCAATACGCAGAAGTGACCCCGATCATCCTGTTGCTGTGCACTTTGATGAACAAAAACTCCCTATGCTTCTACGGTTGGGGGTTTGGGGTTAAGACAGCACCTCCAGGTGGTGACCACGATCTGTTTCTTAAGAGAGGTGGAGCCTTTGGGATCTTCACATTACAACATTGTCTCCAAAGGGCCTTAATGATGAATTGTTACTTAATGTTATGTGTGAAAAGCATCTCTGTCTAGGATCAGTCAGGATCTTTGATTGTTAGACGTATTTACTAATGTCAATTTTACTGTCCAGGCATTTAAGCCTTTATGATTTTTTTCTTATCATGTCGATTTGTTCTTACTCTGTAGATGTAATGGATTTATCGTGACAAGATATTTTTTTCTAAAATTTATAACCCCTATTTCGAATTATGTTTTTTTTTTTACAGATTATTGTCTGATAACTTTCAATTTTTGATTAGCTTCTCAGAGTTATCCACTAATGTTTTCATGTTTCTACTCACCCAGGTATTGAAGCCTTAAGTGGATGATCTTATTATTTGACATCATCCCTTGTTTTGTATTTCCATTTTGTTTGTGCTTGTAAATTTTCTTCATCACCCTTGTTTTCATATCCCTTGTATGTTGATGTATTGTGCTATATATTTTTCTTTAATTTCACCATGTTTTTGCGTATGGTTTGTACTTTATATTATGGGAACCTACTGCCCATTTAGAGGCAATTTTAGACCTAAACAGTATTATGTTACACTGATGAGCTATTGTACTCATATTAAAGTTCCTTTCTTGATGCCAGGTATTTATACTGTTCTGATTAGTTAAATGGAACCAGACTGTGGGTCTGAGAGCCCGATATTTTCTTCTCTCTGATTGGCCACTTTCAAGGAGGTGTAGCCTATATATGGGTTTGAACTGTCTACCCGATGAAGGTCCACGTAACTGAAATATTGTACATCTAATAACGTTTTTTTTGCAAGTACAGGACAGTGTGCTGTGATGAATGGCATCAACCATTTCTACAAACGTCAGCAAGCATGTCACAAGTCGTGAAATGGCAGATTCAGGAAACTTCATTGATATGGAAACGTCTTGTGAACACAGGAAACATGACCACATTTGAAAGCAAAATTATTGCAAGAGTCTGGACAAATCGTTCATTTTTCACAAAGAGCACGTTTCTCTACAGAGGAGTGGTTGTTATGTTGCAGGATTATGCTCCGTACTCCCTGCAGGCCTGGAGCCCCGTGCAGCTATTCACACTGTCGCCAAAGAGCTGAGGACGTCCAGCGTGGCCATCAGAGGCTCCACTCCCAGCACCTGAAGGTCACACGTGGGAAAGCTGAAGCCTCTAAACAGCCGCGGCTACAGCAGACGTGCAGGCTGAGTGATGAGAGGGTATTTGAGGCAGATGTGATCAGCGCGGTGAGAACCCTCACAGTGACACTCTCCTATATCAACCATCGGACGTGATTACCGCGCTCGCTCCTTGATCCTGGAGCCGGTTGGAGCCCACTCCTTTGATTTCTGGTGACTCTCTCCTGCCGCCGGAGTAAATCACACACGATGCTCAAACTCAGACAGAGGCTTGACCCCGGCATTACATTTGTTTTAGTCACACTGCATAATGGGAACGATTTGTCGAACATCTGCCAGTTTATACAGAGCGGATGAGGGCAGCTCCACAGGTACTGCTCTCTCTCCACTTGTACTTTACTGCTGACTGACGAGTTAATCATGCGTTCATCTGTGGGGGCACGCACCCAAACAGTCAGACCATAACCAGCACATAGGAAAGTAAAGCAATTTAATGACATCAAAAACACCAATTAACATTCTTATCATGCAATGGCAGAATTTTTACAAAACACTGCGACTCTTGTGATCATGGTGCTAATAACATAATGAATGTGTATTAACAGAGTAAGGCTTGTTAAGACTCATGTCTCCACACTATCAGCGGTGTGTGTGGGTGTCAAACATGCAACCAGATCCCAGTAATCTGATTACACGTACAGGATCTACAATCCATTGCAGGTTTGACAAAACTTTCTTCTTGAAGGGGTAAACAACTTCAACATCACACATTAAAGTCAGTTCATGCAGAGATACTCAGCCTGCGAGGACAATGTTCTCTGTGGCTCTGGAGTCGACTCTGAGAAATAACACTGATGCTGTAATTGTGTTGCCACCCCGGGTATATTGATTTAGATAGTACAAATATATTTAGAGTAGGTCTAGTAGTAGTAAGGTCTTTGTTTACCAAGTTCGTACCAGCATTTTTTTAAATCCATATTCTGATGAAAATCGTCACACACAGAAACCTTGCACACTGAGTGCGATGCCTTTTAATAATCTCATATTTCTGAAAATTCACAGAATGAGGTCAAATGGAGTCGAGCACTGAGGATGATTTTGTGGTCCTCTACCAACATTTCAGGTTTTCATTGGTTTCATTCCACTACCAGAACTGAGACCACATATTAAAAATAATAAAAACATAATTTATGTGATCCAATTGATCCCAACCAGCTCAAATCAAACCTGTTCCGAAAACTTTAATGACAGATCAAAGTTTCAGAGTCTATGTGTAAACGTGACACAACATATACGGACTTGGTGCACAAAGACCTTAAGCCTGACCTGCAAACTGGGACCTCGAGTTTGAAAGAACTAGACATTCTGGTAAAAAAGACTATTAAAATGCCTTATGGGAAATGTAGGATTCAGCTTTTTCAGAGCCTGACATGCCGGGGACTAAAAGTCAGGATAACAATTTTGCACTTTTTTCTAAGTATGTTTCTGCAAAAGTCTTCCAGCATTTTGGAAGCACGACACAGAGTCATACTATCCACTTTAAATGGATAGTTCAAATTGTTATCCTATTGAAATATGCTTATGCACTTTCTTGCTATGGGTAAATTGATAAAACTCTTAAGTCTGTGTGTTAAATATGAAGAGACAACTGTCAACTCCTTAGTTTAGATTAGCTGGGAACAGCTCGTCTGGCCTTGTCCAGAAATTCAAAATCCACCTGCCAGCACATCTAAAATTAATTGATTAACATGTTATATCTCATCTGTTTAACCTACAAAACCAGGGTCCAGGGGTTGTATTAAATTCACATTAAACAAATAAGATGTCATTTCTTTATCAGTGAGGTGCTGGTAGGATGATTTTGTTACGCTAAGGCAGAGCCACACTAGCTATTTCCCTTTGACCAGTATTTATGCTAAACTGAGCTACCTGACTTCGGGGTTTTGTATCAATCTTCCTAAATAACTGTCAGCAAGAAAGCAAACAAGTTGATTTCCTAAAATTCCTAAGATTCCTATAAAACTTGTAAAACTTTTCAAACAGCAGGTATTGGCAACTTCAGTGTTGTAAAAATGGTTAGGTTCTCTTTCATGTATAATCAGGAACATAGGGACCTGTAATGGATTACATTTTAGAAAATCTTTTACAAAGCACAGACTAGGTTTGGTGATTTATACAGTCCAATGGATCTAAATGTTCATAAACATGGCAACTAAATTATATTTTTCTTCTAATATCACAGGAGGTTTATGGTTCAACAACCAATGTTGATGATATAAAATGATATGTAAATTTCCTTGTTAAACTGTCAGGTAGAAAACCACTGGGAAAAAAAAAATAAGTTAATAAGCAACCTTTATACACATCTTACATATTGTACTTCATATTTAATGAAACCATTTCAAATATAAAAGGTCAGTAATATTTGCTCCCGTTGAAAAATATCAACTGGATATCCCCACTCGTCTGTGGTCTGCCACGAGATGACATGAGAGGCAAAGCTGCGTGTAATGATGTGCAATGGGGAGTGACATTTTTGTAACATTTGTACAAACAGTTCTGCAGTGGAAGTAATGGAAAAGAGAAAAAAAAAAAATCCAAGCCCTCTAAATGGTCTGTGTAATAATAATTATAAAAAAAGACACTCCGCACATAGAATATACACTATATATACACAGTATTTAGTAACGGTCATTCTGTTGCAACTTGACAAAACAGAGCTTCATAACATGAGAATGGCAGTGTGCAGTTGGCAATGACGCATTACATTTGACACAAAACGTGTGCTTGGTGTGGATAATGTCCTGCTTCCTCTTTCATTTGTTCGTCCCAGCAGGTTTAATGAAAGCGGCGTCCCGGGGTAAAGATGGAATGGCGGTTCCGCTCCTCACGCCGGTGTCTGAGCGGCGGCTTTGATCTCAGCGGACACCCTCTTCTCCTTTCGGCCCGCGTACTCGCCGATAAAAGAGCCGTCCTCGTTGAACTGAACGTCCTCGTCGCCGTAGTCCACCAGACTGTCCCCGCTGTCCCCCGCTTTGATCTCCCTGCTCAGCGAGTGTTGGCTGCCCTTCAGTGGCTTCTCGTCGTTGTCACTGCGAGAGAGGCACAGTGGATTTAGAATCACCTCATTTCACCCATGGCTTCACTCTATGGCTTATTGGAGGGGGCCGAGCTGCAGGCTCGAGCTATCACTGCCTCCACGATGAAGCCGGTGTGATTGGCATTAGTGTTTACCTCTGGCTGACCAATGGGAAATCATCACACACATGCACACGTTCCAACAGTAATAATCGCTAAGCTACACATGCATCACTGCTTTTGACAAAGTGAAGAAATCCTGAAGGGGACATTAAACTGGTGCTGATACTGGGGCTGCACACTGTGGTCCTGTAACAGACAATGATACAGTGTGTACTTTTTTATTGATTAGGTTCAATAGAGATGAACTTTCTCTCTTCTTTATTATGACTGCAGTGATGAGCGAGTTTCACCTCACTGAATTGAAACAGGTTGAAACACACCAACTAGTGTTGAAGATTACTTGTCAACAAATATCTCCACAATCAACCGACAAAGAGGTGAGTTCAGAACTGACGGCAAGGTGAACTGTTTTGTTGTGTTAGCATTTGGCGGCGACCCACAGTAGCTTGAGTGTATTGCAAAGTGTGTGTGAATTTGAGCCAAGAATTAAATGAGATGACCGGTATCACTTGTGTGTCTAGGCTACATCCACACTAATACCTTTTCAATTTCCATCCAGACAGGCGTTTGAGGTCCTTAACACACCTGAAACCGCTCATAACATGACTATGACCTGCACTGGGCATGTGTGCGCTGGTGTACACAGGCGGCAGATTGTCTACTCTGAAATTGATGGCTTAGTTGTAGAAAATACTATGACAGAGGAACAGCAATGGTGAACATTGAGATTGGGGATTTATTTAGTTGAACCAATGGCTATGTTCACATGGTCAATGGTCTGTATTTATATAGAGCTTTTCTAGCCTTGATGACCACTCAAAGCACTTTAACAGTACAGGTTATTGTTATTGCCACTCACACACACATTTATACAGTGCCTCTATGGGCAGCACTCTTTCTATGAGGGGCAAATCGAGGTTCAGTATCTTGCCCGAGGACACTTAGGCATGCAGATGGGGAATACTGGGATCAAACCTCCGACCTTCTGGTTAGAGGATGACCACTTTACTATATTACTCCGATAAAGACAATAGTCTGAATGCCATATAAACATGATAACCTTATCTTACCATGTGAATGAGGTCATACTCAGAATAAGCAATAGTCTTATAAGACATGTGGAGTATCTGACCTTTGCCGCATTATGTAGACATGTTTACGTCATAATCGCATTGTAATGTCCTGTTGACAGTTTTGCAACATTTCGGGAAATCTAAACGTACAGCAGTTACCAGCTGTTTCACATTTTAATCAGACTATGCTCTGTAACATGTAATAGGGAATATGAATGGAATATTCTGTTGGAAAATAATGTAAACATCATAATTAAAATAGTGTATTTCGCAGAATAAGGTCAACAGTTGGAATAATGCTGTCCATGTAAACATTGTCAGTGACAAGTTGGAACTGTTACTGGACGTGTTAGCAACCTTTTTACATTCACCGCTCGTAGTCGAGTCGTGACTGATAAGACCAAATCAGGAAGTAAGTGTGGGTCTGTGTCAGCATATCCAAATGTCCAAGTGTCTGCCTGTTTAAACAAGCAACACAGGAAACGCAAACTAAAATTGGGCTCACAGCATGTTCAGATTTTAGGGGCTCAAAAACTCCTGAGTTGTGTGGATGTCAGGTACAAACGTAGCAAAAGTGGTGCAGTTTTAAAAACACGTTAGCGTGGAAGTAACCTACATTTGAACCTAACTGTCTGCAGCCAGCTAGCCGAGCTTAGTATAAAGAACAGCAACCCTAGCGCCACTAAAAGCCACTTTTTAAGAGATTAGAACTATTTTCTTATTCCATACAGAATTCCAAGCATAAAAACCACATGCTGTGTTTTATAAGAGGTTATTGCTGGCAGCAGTCATTTGTGAGGTTACCAGCCATTTGCTGGAATGGACTCCAACCTAGAGAACGTAGCTGTGACATCCAGTTTCTACAATTTATGACATTTAAATGTAATTTGGCATTATAATGGTGTGACCGATTTATCACAAGCTCAAGAAGTATTTTTACACAGACTTAGCAACAAATTTAAGAATAGCTGGTGCCAGCAGCTCCTGGAGTCAACCTGACAAAATATAAATCCTGTCTGACTGAGCCACATTTGACTCCATCATATCATATCATTTGTTGTGCTGTGCAGATCCCACTGATTGGGGAATTACATTGGGACTTCTGCTGCCGTAGACTGTTATGAATTGGACGACTAAAGGATTAATGAAACGTGCCAAGATATTACTGCCCTGGAGATGAGCCACTTTCAATTACACTGATTGGTTTTAGCCTCCTGCTGCGTGCTGTGCAGCCTGCGTTTCGCTCCATAAGGACACAAAATGGCTGCATCTGAACGCCGCTGCGCATCCCTTTATGATGCAAAGTCTATCACATCCAACACCAACACAACACCGTACCTGGGATCACAAAGTCCTATAAAGGGAGGCTAGCAGTCTGACTACACTGATGTGTAAACAGCTCAGGGACACTACTGCTGTTTATCACATACATTCCAGTTACTCTTCAAATGTCTTGGACAGATGGAGTGCGAGGCTCCACGTGAACCGAGTGCCTGCTGGGTTGTCTTCTCAGCGAGAGGGGAAAATGCATGGGGAGAGAAATATTAAGAGAAGAAGATAGAAACCACCGCTAGCAAAAGAGAAATTCATACACTGTTGTGCGTGAAATAGTGCTCCCGTGGTTATGCTTACCTGTACTCGCAAAATGTGTCGTCATTCATGCCCTGGGACTCCACGTCCGGGTGAAGGTCTTCTTTTTCTTTTACTGCTCACAAAATAGAGAGAAGATATCAGTGATTTCCTCTGGAGGCGGCTGCCAATGAAGATCACTGTGTCCCCTGACTGCTAACGTTGTTTGAACAAGTTAGATTCTCAGTCCCTTATTCCCTGCACTTGTTCACTGGATGAAAGATCAATGAGAGCTTTGGAAAAGATTGCAAATATTGAATTTAAATGTACATTTTTTATTATCAAAATGTGAATCTTATTCTACAAAAAAATGTAGCTCTATGTTGTGTAAAATATTCATGATAAAAATGGTAAAAAACTGAAGAAATTTAAATGTGTATATATCGCTTAGTGTTGTGACAGAAAAAAACCCCACATGGCTCAGGCAAATGAAAGAAAAGGTTGTAGGAGCAACTGGCGATAATGAGAACTTAATGAGAAAACAAAGGACAGAGCAGCGTCTCGCTCTTTTTTTCTGCTGACAAGTGAAGCGATCGCTGCCCAGACGACAACCCGATGGCCATTAGCTGTGAATAATAAAGCTGATAAGGACTCTCATGTCCCCAACTGGAGGAAAATCACGGAGATACCATAGAGCTTATGTCATCACAGCCACCCCTTGTGCAGCATTTGCATTTAGTCTCGCTGTGGCTGGAAAAAGCTCCTTGTCTAAATAATGAAACATTCAAATGCTGGACATATAGTAGAAATGCTCATTTTCCTATCAAAGCAGAAGCCTATTCATGTATAAATTTGCATTAAAATAATTTAGAGGCCTGGGAAAAAGACAACATATCAGCTTACATATTCTTGTAATGGCATCAAGGATAATTGATAATTTATTTCATAGCAACCAACAACGAAATGGAAATATAACGATGCTGCGAGCAGCAATTACTATTCAAGCAAGGTAATGTGTGTGTTTGTAAGCGAACACCTACCGGAATACTTCCCTCCTTTATTTCTGTTGACAAAGCAGGCGATCAACACAATGAGCGTGAGGAGAGCGATGGCGCTCATCAGGCCGATAAACCAGCCCTGGGTGGATATTCCTCCGTGGATGCTGGCCAGACCTGAGGAGGAACAATACCCGGTGACTTTGACACGACTTGGCCTTTTCATCGGGACACTTGATTGAATGTTTACACTGACAGAGTCTATCTGATGCAGAGGCAGAAGGTGGTAGGGCGCGCTGCTGATGGAAACGCTCCAATGTTAATATTAAACAGCTAATCCTGCTTGTCTAATTAATCAACTATGGAACGCTGTACACATATAAAATTCCTCTAAGCGAGTCTGAGCGGCTTAAATCCTCGTCACAGCGCAAAGGGCCACACGTCGTGGCTTGTGGCCCCCGCTCAAGGATGCACCTGCACTCTGCTCAGTGATAGGTCGATTAGTTCTGCTTATTTTACTTTCTTTTAATTTCAGCTATTTTGGTTTCCCTCCTCACCTGTGGACCTGGTCGTGATTACATCTTCAAATATACTAGAATTGTCAACCCAGCTGTTAGGAATAAGGCGCACAGTGTACTCAGTCCCAGGTTCAAGCCCGTCAATGATGTGGAAAGTCTGAGAGGTGTTTAAGGTCTCTGAAACCGTCCAGTGACCCTCACCTGTGCAGAGGGTGAACCATCAGGGTGGGTTAGTACTCATGAGGACACACAACTAGAGCAATCTAGTGAAGGTATGAATGGAAAGACATGGAGGACAGTTTCAGACACAGCCCAGCGACAGTTATTAGCTGTTTCACACAAACACAATCTACTTCAATCACACTAACGATGTCCAGAACAAAAAAAAAAGCTAATGTGAGCTTACGGTTGTTCATATACGCAATATAAAACTCTGTGTGCTCTCCTCCAGATATCCAGCTGATATTTGCAGAGCTGTCGCTAACGGCTGAGCTAACATTCAACAGGGCCGCGACTGATGGAGAGATGAGAGCAGATGAAGAAAAGGAGAGAAATGGTGATGAAGGATTAGTAAGAGGGGACAGAAGGTCAAGGCCTTCGTGGGGCCGGTTAGGAGTGTTGTCATTGTACGATGAAGGATGTGGCTCTTCACCTTCTACGAGAAAGCTCAGCGCACGCTCGTGTGTTTTGTTTGTGTACGGACGCATCAATTACATGTGACAGGGTGGGACGTCGGGTGAATCTCTCACCAACACACATGACAAGAGTAATGCGGGCATGGAAGTAGAATGGCAGGTGACGCATGCAAAGCAGAATGAACATAGACTGAGATCCTAAAGGGTTTACAATCATAATCATGTGATTGTTTATAAAAACGTTGCTGTTACAAGTAGTAAGTACATTACTTTACTTACTCCCCTTACGATTTTATTTACAATATTTTTGATCTCTCTCTCCATGATGACATAAATATCTTTTCCACATTGACACCTAATAATGCCAAACTTATTGAACAGACAACAGAAGAAGACGAAAAAAATCTAATAACGTGGAGAATGATATGCATCATTAGCCTGGTTTGACAGCAGCTGTCTGAGCTAGTCAACAATGCACAATCCACTTCATTTCCCCGTGGCAAACATGCAAATCTCCTGCCGTGTCTCCAGCTCAGGTGCATTATTTGCTCAGGTGATAATTCAGCACACAAGGACACCTGCGTCTGCGCTGCCCATCGCCGCCACCGGCACCTGACAGCCTCCCACTAATGTTGATGGATTAGTCCGCAACTATGGTAATTGCAATTATTAGACCTGTGTGATGACTTCGACTGACATAGGCCCCTGAACTAAAAATATCTTGTGGCAGGCTGCCGTGTTTCGTCACCATCTCCTCAGTTTGCTAATAAATGCTGCAGAAAGCAGCTGCTCACCCAGTGGGGAGTCAGAGCCCTGGAAGACACCCCTTCAAAGTCAGGAGGCTCGTATATAGGGAGAGTCTAGGAAATATTCTGATATAGGAGCTTTCAACAGCTTCTACTTATCCACTTATCTCAGTGTCCAGTGAATATTAGCCTCCCAGTATGAGCTCACACTCACACCCCCCCCCCCGGCATGGCCCAGGAGGACGTTTCTCTCCTCACTATTTTGTCTCAGCTCAGATGCTGCTGTGGACAACTTCCGTCCCAGAGCTGTGCTGCTGTTTACACAGTTGAAGATTACATGGAAATGTCAGGTGACTGTTGGGTCAATATGCTGCTTGGTTCCGGGGAACTGGGGCCCAACAAATCAATCACTGACAATTAGACATATTTGTCCCATTCAAGCGGCTCCACTCTGCAGCTACTCTGTCGGATCAGGATATAGATCTTGTATCCTAGATTTCCCTGTGGTGCAGCGGAGAAATTAAAACCTGCTTTTTCATTAGCATTCAATTGTCTTGTTCCAAACACGAAAGCCGAGCTGTTACCTCACATTCCAGCTCCTGTTGCCACTGGAAACAACTTCAAATATCAAAGAAAAACACAGGAGATTACCTTGCACATTACAGAGGTATTTTTAACCTCTTTTTTATTCTGTGATATCAATTTCCTTAAAAGGCAAAAGCCAGGGAGTCCAGGAGATCGCTGCACCACTGTAAAAATATTGGTATAAAACATACGAAAGCTATTTGGTTTCTGTTTTGCGTTTTCAGATTTATTTCACAGCTTTTGTTTGTCTCTGTGGTTTGATGCTTGTGGTGTCAGTATGTGCTGCAGCTCTACCTATGGTGGAACGAGTGGGTTTGGTCACTGGGGACTTTGGAGTGCTTGGAGGTGTGGGGGAAGCTGACTTGCCTGAAAAGAAAGACAAACCTTGTGATTATCAACTGGGGCTAGAGCCCGGGGCGCTACCGTCTACTGTTAGCACACATGCTATTACCTAAAATTAGTGGCTACGCATGTACAATAAAACGTCATATAGAAAAATAAGAATTGTTTATACACAAGGGGAGATGTTGGCATTTTTAATTTGACTTCATCTTGCCTTTCAACAGCTACTTAATTTTCTTTTTGCACATCATTAAAAGGAAGAAGGATGGATGCGTGGCGTGTGTATGATCTTCTTCCTGCGTTTGGCTCTTGACGCGTCATTTATTTCCTCAGCTTGACTTAGACGTGTTGCACAGAGTCTGCTGTTGCTAGGATAAAAGTCAATATTCGTTTACAGCCGCTAATGAGCCACGATTAGTATGAATTTATAATTAGGTTACTCATTACTATTGCTATTAGAGAGGAAGCCACAAACTTTATCTGAGGAGGAGTTGACATTTTTCTAATGAAAGGAGGCATCAGAGAGCTCTCTGCTGATGGCAAGGGCAAGCAGCAGACAAGGTCAATTATCTGCAGAGGAGCAAAGTGTTTAGCACTTTTTGATAATGTGCAAGAAAAATAAAATGTGCTCAACAGTTTGAGACTCAAATACGCCTGATGATTTACACAGGTTTATAGCATCCGTAGCATTTTCTACAACTAAACATGCACCCGCTACCTATGGAACTACCGACTGTCAGACATGTCATACCATCACACATATTTATAAATAAATTATTACAAAGTAATAAGTAAAATATTCCAGTTACGAATGCTACCATTTTGTGCATTTCAAGTATTTTGGGGGGAATGAGCCACAACAGCAAGGTCGTGCAATTACATGCGCCTGACCGATCGTGAGTCAATCGAAGCTTCAAATCGTTTTTTTGAGTATTAAATAACTAACAGAACTGCAGCTAAAACTATGAGGTCTGACTACAAACTATACGGGCAGTAGTGTGAACGAGCGCAAGTAGCTATACAATGCAGCAATGGAGTAAATCACCAAGTAAGAGATCTCTTATGCTTTAATGAGAGGATTTGGTTTAGTTTCCTAATGAAACGGTGGCAGTACAAATTAGAATATGCTGTCTAGATAATTTGACTCAGTTTTCCGTGCATTTTGAGTTTTTATTTTGATCCACAAACATAAAAGAGGCAGGGTTTCTGGCCTATTCTGCAGCAAGCCACCAGGTGGCGATGGAGACGCTTTGGCTTTACTTTTGGGGAGCCATCATGACATTCATCTTTATATACAGTCTGTGTTTGTAGATTATATATGTGTAGGTATGACATGCTGCAGCTTCTACGTGAACACAGATGCTACATACTGAGGCCAACAGTGGAAGCCGAAGTGGAAGCTGCGGGAAAAAAAAAAAGAAAAGAATGAAAGAAAAAAAAAAAGACAGAGGGGACAAGCACTGCATTGCTAAGCAGACATTTTACACATTCACACACATTTACAAGACACTGTATGATCAAAGCTATGGTTGAAAGCAGTGCACTGTTTAGTGGCGGGAGAGTGATGGTAATAGTGCACAGTAGAATTACCACTGAACACACACTCACACACTCTCTCACAAACACACTTGTAACAGCTCGACTAAATTGCAATTCAATACATACAAAATGAGTCCTCCTGCCTGTAATCACTTTTAAATAAACAACCCCTATGAGCCAATTAGGTTTCTTCCTGTGATTTTACGCCAACGCTAAGTCATTGTCTGCATATTTAGCACCTGCAGTGTGTTCCAGCATCAAGTTGAGCGTTTTGCATTTGAATGACAGAACTTGAACCAAATCAGGGACGATGGAAGTCAGTTCGATTTTGGGGTGCTGAAAAAAAGTCTATATAATAACACGATATTAAATGTAGGATCAATTCCTGATTTGTTATATTGATTTGAATGACCAACATAGTTCTATACTAGTGTAAGAACATTTTACACAACAACAGGCAGCAAACTTGGCTTAAAGGGATGGTTCACCCAAAGATGAAAATTCAGTCATTATCTACTCAACACTCGCCAAGGGGCAGAGCATAGAGGCGCAAGCTACAGGAGGATATCAGAGGACCTTTAGGCCAAAAACCTGGTGTAAATGATGCTGTTTCGAGTCGAATTTGAATGTTGGGGCTTACGGACACTTGGATGACACCACAGGAGCAGTATGGTGGATTTTTTTTTTTTTTACGTTTGAAGACGTGGTCGCCATTTACTTCAAATGTATTGGATTTGGCTGTTTAACCCTGAAAAGTGTTTTGTGGACTCAAACACTTCACCCACCCCTCCACCGGCATAGTGGTAAGTAGATAATAGGTGGATTTTCATTTTTAGGTGAACTATCCCTTTAAAGGCAGTACTGAATTCCTTTCAGGTCGTGCATATATACTCAAAAGCTTGCTACAAAATCAAATATTACAAATTGCATTAAATTAAAATAAACTTTATTTTGCCTTGCTGTTGCAGCCTCTTGCCAGTAGGGGAGTGTTGCAACCCCCTCAGCACCACTAATTACAGCCACTTTATACCACAGTAAATTTGCCGCCCAGTTGTTTATGCTGAGAGTATCTGTTGCTGCGGTTCATTACAGTGATACTCAGGGGACTCCACGTACTGTTTCCTGTTTCATTCACATCGTATATCGCAGTGCCCACCACCTCACTGGGGCTCGGCTCAGCTGAAGAGTGCTGTGCAGTCCTCACCAGATGATAAGTAATTGAAAAGAAAAGATTACATGCTACAAGCCAGCTCATTATGATTACTAACCCACCAACTCCTTCAATGATTACACAGTTCAGCATCAAAACTCTCAGTTTCCCTTTCTCTCTGCTGATTGTTTCACAGCTCTCGCTCTCCCTCCAATCAATAAGCACTTGCTCTCTTGTGACAGTGACAAATGAAAACCTCCACGACAACCATATGAAATTGTTTATCCACAAGAATTACTTATATGGAGATATGAAAAGCTTGGCTGCCCAGGCATATATCATATTCTGCTCGTTCAATGCCGTTTTGTAGCAGTGACACAGCTTTGTCACCTAGAGTCGCTCGCTCAGCCTGAATTCTGCACCTAAAACCCTCGTCTGTGTTTCTCTCAGTCTTCCCCAGAAAGCTACCCGCTCATTCTCACACCCACAGGCCATCTCACACACACACCACCTGGTCTGATGCTTTCTGGACCCTCCCATCACTCACTTGTTTCGAGGGTGGTGGTGCTCTCTTCGCTGACAACAGGCCCACAGCCCACTGTGGTGCAAGAGCGCAGGTAGAACTTGTATTTGCTCAGGGGCTCCAATTCGCGCAGGATCCACTTGGTGGTGCGGGGGTTGCGGATGTCTACCATCTGCAGGGGCCCCACCTCCTCCGTGTCGTTGACTAGAGCAAAAGACAAATTCTTTGTATTACACTTTGCATATGTGGTCATACAAGCAATGCACCAAAAATGTTTACGGTGTGTAATGGCGTAAAAAAGATCAAACGAAAAGATATAAAAATAATCAACAGCCAGAGGGTTACCCACAGAATTAGTTCAAGTTGCGCTAAGGAGGGTGCACGTGCATTGGCACAGAGGTCACTCTTATGTCCATCAGATTCCAAGGGACAGGTACAAAGACTTATGAGTGAAAGTCAAGTTCTTGTATGAGAGAGAGAGAACTGCATTGATGCCACAACTGCAGCTGAAACTATGAGCTCCTGCTGTCTGCGTCGATGGTAAAAACATTATGGACCCCAGCACGAGTACGCGGTAGCAAAGAGCGCTGCACACACCAGGTTAGAGATCTCATATGTTATTGTGAGAAGTGTAAACGTTTTGCTTCAATATGAAACTGTGGCAGGTCAGCAGTCTAGTTAATTATTGGGAAACACTGGTCCATATAACCCACACACAGCCATGAGCAATCTAACTCATTTTCTGATCATATTGCATTGTTACCCCTGGAACCATTTTATTCCACATGCTTCATATCCCACACTAACATTGTAATAAGGAGAAGTTTCTCCTTTTTAAAGTCCTCGTCCTCAACAAGCAACATACAACTAAATCCACTTTATTCTTTTGCTCACAAACTACTTTATCAAGCTATCTATTGATCCTGGTCTTTTTTTTCCAGTTTTGAACCATCATACCCAATCTGTCTTCATCTCTCATACCTTCATATGTGTGTTGAAATCCTTGGATATTCATTCTGATTTGAACAAAAATAATTTGATTAATTTGTGGACGATAATCTAAAACATCAACAAAAAGGTTTTTGCTTGTTGTTGTTCTAACACAAAGAAGTCTAGCTTCCAGCCTTTACTGTTTCACAGCCAAAAGATCCCCATTCACTGGCATGACAAGAAAATGTCCAAGTGACAATCTCTTCACTCCAATGCCAAGAAAAGCAACTGTCACTTGTTTTGATTTACACATTTTCTTTGTTAACATTAGCAAAAGACAAATTGTTATTTGCTCTTTCTTTGGCTTAATATCCCTTTGAATCATATTTGCATTTCACAAGCAAACAGGTGATGTTCTGCACATTTATATCTAGGCTTTCTTTTGTGTTGTCATCTGCACTTTGACTACGTTGTGATAGGATCTCATTTTTCACTACGTAAAGCAGGCGAGCAGGTAGACGGGTGGCATTTATGTTCTTTGTAACAAAAACAAACACAGCAGGTGTTGAGGTGACCTTTGCTGTGAAAGAGGTGCTATGTCTCTCTGGTAGCACACAATGACAAGAATGTGTTGGCCTGCTTCCCTTTTTTTTCTCAGATACCACCCACTGTTATCAGACATCACAATGTTTTGTTTTGTTTGTGAGAATAAAAACTATTTATTTTTGGCAAGAAATGCAACCGGTGCGACTGGAGACTGGTACAGAGAAGAGGCCACAAGCATCATTATTCTCTTTCTCACTTATCCGGACACACTCAGGCACATCATGTCATGTAGTGAACTGGCTGAAGGCTGCCGACTATTCCTCTCAATTCAGACAACATTTAGATTTCCAAATATTACTTAGCCTGCTGGGCCAAATACAGCTGGCCTTGTGTAGTGTGGAACAGGCCGAGATGTACAAACACTGTAATCTGAGACATGACCCAACAACAAGTGTGAGTTCAGCCCAAATACAGAATGAATAGCAGCCAAGGTCATTCTGAACTCCCACGTGTGAAGATATTTGATGTCAGTGCAGTACAAATTCCAATTGGTCCACTCATGGTGAGTTACTCTACAGTCACTCAAATATACTGAAAAATGGTTCAGAAAGATCAATCTGCATTTTTACACAGAAAAAAAAAAATCCTCACATAAATTCTTACGAGTTCAATTTGAAAATACACTTGCAGGGTAAAGCCTAGTTCACACATGTGATTTTTACCAAGGTTTTTCACTCGACAAATTTCGTAGCTCGCCAAAAAAAAACAACCACATCAAAGCCAATTCGGTCTTTGATTGTCAGTCACAATTGGTGTGTGAACTTGGCAAAGATGCAATTCAAGAGGCTTGACGACACGTTGCCTCCTCTGACTAGGGCTAACTCCATATTTCCCTTTTTAGTTTAAAACTGTCTCTTGATGTGTTTTGGCTCCACATCAGTATTAATCCCTGTCTATACTAATACACCTAGAAATACCTATCACATTACACTGGGTATGTGAGTTCCGGTTTACACAGGAAGCATTTGATTGTTAGTTGCAGAAAGAGCTAAGCCACAAACCAGAAGCAGCAATGGGGAAAAGACAAATCAGACATTTCTATTAAAATACAGTTTAATGCAGTTTAACTGCACAACAGCTGCTATCAAAGACAACAGGGTCAGCATTGCTTGTATTTAATTATCAATGTCACGTTTTACACTGGTAGCCGAGGCTAATGCCGGTAGGTTTCTTTCGGAAGGGGGTCATGTGATAGGAGCCTGAAGAATCAGCAATGGCTATGTTGTGACCAGAAAGACCCAATCAGCAAGAGGCTTGTCTATGTCATCATTTCCAAACATATCTGTTTCTGCTCTTCCATTCTAAAATGAAGGACCAGAGTTTCAAACTGAAAGGGGGTCAGCAGCATTTCTAAAATTCTCTGTCCTAGTGGCACTAAAACTCCGGACTAGCGTGGATGCCATGTGTATCCTCAGCATTGATGCATTTTGACGCCTACATTTCTAGCATGCTAAATATCTAGATGAATCAGCACCACTGCCAATCAGAGGGTAGGTTGGTATGAAGGCAGTGTGAAGAGGAACATGTAGAGGTGACATGCCCTCTAACTTTGTGTTTTTTTTCCTGAGTTATGAAAAATATGACTTTGTTGACGGAAAAGTTTAGAATAATTTCCATTCACTATTTCTAGCAACTGTGATGTCCACTGAATCATTTCTGTTTCACCTCATCCAGCTTGATGTGTCATTTCTTAGCAGGCTGGCACAGAAGAACAGGAGGATCATTCAGATTCACTGTGTCTCTTCTCTTGTGTATTTTTGTGATCAAGCTAGGTTTGAGACCAGACATAGTAAAGGTAATGGACTGTATTTATATAGCGCTTTTCCAGTCTTATCGAAGTACCTGGGGGTTTGTCCTGGTGAGATATTGTGTTATGTGTGATCCCTTGTCACCAGTCAATCATGTAGTATGAACTTTGAACACCAAGTCATTTGGTGTGATGTGCACAGCTATCTGATGACCTTGAAAAGCATGTGGTATGAATCTGAGCCAAAAAACACAAAAAAATGTTTTAGTTAAGTGCTAATCAAATCAAAGGAAAAGAAAAAGGAAAAGTTTTAAATTTGAGACCTCATCTCACTTTTAGGACCCAGTTGGCAGTTTGCTGGGAGGTAAAGGCTTTAAGTTAGTTGTTACTGGCCTCCTTTGACCTCAGGCTTCACAGTCAGTTGGCAGCTCTTAGTGTGACCACACCGTCCTCTCAGCAGTGAGGGAAGCTTGAGGATTCATTCAGCCTTAATGTTTCGAAAAGTATTTCTAATGCCTGCTAATGTTATTAACACATTGGTGATAACCTGACACAATGATCAAAAGGTTTCACACAGACAATGTGCCATTTCAAAGCAGTGTAGTTGAAGCAGTTGAAACAGCCTGGTATTACCGTATGCTCAATGTGTTCAACAATGTTACAATGGTGAAACCTGTGAGACGTGAAGTGATTAAAGGATGCTGCAAAGATGGGCGTCGCCCTCAAACAGCTGCGCTGCAGCTGGAGATTCCACTTGTGTCACTGATGATACACTGATACTCCTCAACATTTCGCACATGACTTCTTCAAGGGGACTTCAACAAAAGTCACACTTCAAGGAGTCCATCAGCTTTATTGCTGTGGCACAATGAAAACGTCCTCTCCTGAAATACTGTGTGACACTTGGCCCCCTTGTGCAGCCGCCAAATCAAACTCAATTAGCTGGGAAATGTGACGCTGGGACATTGTTAAAAGTTAGTCATTAGCTCTGTTGTGACTTTTGTTTAAAGTCATAACAGCAAAGTGTGTGTGCACACATGTGATGTGCTCAGTGATGCTATCCCCAAGGACTGCAAGCTGCTGTGAAGACATCCCCTGCGGACAGTATAGGGTCAGTAAGCAGGGACCTTAACAGACTGTGACACAGTGGCCTTGGTCAGCACTAGCTTAGCCATGATTGTGACATACAGGCCAACAGACATCACCCTGACATGTTTCCTATACACACACTCTGACCTCACCATGACCTGGGCCTTATTAGAGCAACACAATGATTTTTCCTTCCGTGCTCAGGATCATGGGTTAGACAATCACCAGTGAGCCGAAGATAAATTTCCTTTGCTTTACTGATACACTCCAGAGGTACAGCACATACTTGGCTGTTTTAAAACTGTATCATATTATACAGAGGTAGAGGCTGTGCATTTCAAACAGTGAGGTTATTCAGGTCACTAATATGCAGTCAGATTAAAATAAACAGCCTGTGTGTTTTTGTATACTCTGTGTCTTTCCGGCTTGTACCCTCATAAGAAAAAAAAGGATGTGAACACTATTAAACACAAGGGGAAATGCAATATCTCTTTGTCGCAACACGGGAGCATCACCAATATATCTGAGTTAGTTAAGTGTAAGGCTGAAACATAGAGATACGTACTGTACTGATAGTCTAGGAGGTACCCGGTGAGAATCCCATTAGGCTCGGATGGTGGGTCCCAGACCAGAGAGACGGTGTGCTTCTGTACATCTGTGACCCTGAAAACAGGATTTTTCTCGGGGACTGTGGGGGCACAAGAAGGGGATGCACACATTAAGCAGTTGAACTCTCCAAACCAGTTTCCTTGGCTATTATTAGACTTTCCCTTTAGAAGTTGTGAATCAATACATTTCATGCTGTTTTTCCACAAACCCACCTCCCTCTGGGGTTTTGAAGTTGACGGGATGGCTGCCGGGTCCGTTGCCCCGCCCGTTGAAGGTCATGACAATGAGGCTGTACTCGGAGAAAGGGGTCAGTCCTGGTACCGTGGCGTGGTTTCGGTCCCCAGGGAAAGTTAGAGTGTGTTTGTCTCCGTGACTTGTCTTTGAGTTGGCCAGGCTGCGCAGACGCCACCAGTTTATCTACATCGGTAAGAACACACACAGAGAGCCATCCTCAGCAGAGTGATCAAACTCTGTACATCACACGTGTGGGTGAGGGCTGACAGGATACTGAATATGCAAATTGTCTATCTTTCCTTTCAGGTGGCGTGAGCAGAAAACATCAAGTAAAGGACAACAGAGTGGGGTGAGAGAAGCAAACGTTCAGAGCGAGGTCAGGGCCATTCCTTTTAAACTGTGTCTAAAAAGCAAAGGTTTGTTTTTGAGGTATTACCCTGTAGCCTCCCAGATGTCCATGTAGCTTGTCCTTGTGCACACGCATCCAGCTAACCTTGACCACTGAGCTGTTCATCACCTCCACAGCTACATCATCAGGCGCAGCGGACGGAACTGCAACAGCAAACACACATTAGGAAAAACATTCAGCAGAGGGGAAAGTAACAAAGGTGTTCTTGTAAATGACTCATAGTTTGAGCAACGACAGAAATGAGCAAATGAGCAAAAGACAAACATACTAAACGACTACACACATTTGGAGATCACCTATTTACAGGCTCACATACAGGGGATTGATCAATCAATCAATAAATCAATAAAGGACTCTAAAGGGGTAAGTATATACTGCAATTACTAACACCACAGGAGAGCAAGGACACAACAGTGAGTAGTGTCATGACCTGAGGTGACCTCCTTGGGGCAAATCCAAAAGAAAGCTGGACAGAGGGAAATACAGTCAGCCTTCTTCAGAAACTGTAATTGCTCCAATGCAAAAACCTTGAAACTCGTATCCTCTCATTTATTCTCAAAGATTTTAAAACCACAAAGCTTATAAATAAATCATTTCACCAAGTCCACCTGAATACCGATAATTAAAATGCCAGAGTTAAGCAGAGATGAGAAGAAAATATTTTAATGAAAACCATTTTTTGTCCACAAAAATCACATATCCTAAAACTACACTGGCTACTTTGCACTTTGGGCGAGCGAGAAGTTTGTGCAAATTTCTCACATATAGAAAGCATTTACTTTTATATCAGTAAACTCCAGACAAATAATCAGTTTTATTCAACAGGACTATCTGCAATATTTTCCCACTGAAAATAGCCACTAGAACATTCATTATTTTAATTTTCTCACCAGAACTAAATTAAGAAAAAATCTATAATGAGTCTGTTTACTGCTTTTACAGTTATCTCTTAGAGCATCTTTGTCAATTAGCTTTTAGTTTATATCTAGAGAGCAACTTTATTTTGAAGCTTACATTAACTTGGGTCTGAGAGAAATGTTAGAAGTTGCTGAATCCCCTTTGACATATTATAACCTTAACACTTATTTAAACCTACAGCAGCTGCAGAGTTATGTTGAATCTAACAATGAAACTTTTGATTAACTGTAGAGAATAAATAACAAGTAGAGAAAAGTCATTCAGTGAGTGAACGGCACAATAATGTCAACACAGTTTTTTTGCTGTTAGCTAACATAAACCCCAAGTTAGTGGTTACTCTAGACCAGATAAAGCAAAAACAATTATATATTATTAAACCATAGTCTGTATATAAAGACGGACAACGCTACTCCACTTCCTCCCACTATCCAGAAATGAGGCCAGAATATCCCACATGTGCAAGCTGCCATCCTATTAGGAGCCAGAATCTGCACAGTTGCAATCAGGGGATGAAGCCTATGTAGTTGAGGTCCCTTGGATGAACTTAAACAAACATGTGTGATAAAAACTAAGTAAAATGACAGACACCCTCTTCGAGGAAACTTTGACTTTCTAATTTGGCCCATGTCCCATTGCTAACATGGAGGAGGGGGGATTTTAGGAGAGAGGTTTAACTTTAACATTAATTAAATTTGCGGTTCCTCTGCATTAATTGAATGTAAGTCCAATATTTACTCTCTTTTTAGCTCTTAATCTTTAGCCCCTCAATGCTCCACATGTTTATTGGAGCTTTTGCACTGACAAGAGCAGAAGTGAGGACATCACAACCAAAACAATGTGTCAAAAGACACTAAGACATCCATAGATATGAGGGGAACTGCCAATTTGGGTGGTATTTTTGCCATTCCATATAACCTAGTGCAGCTTTGAGTAAAGTTATATATCAGCTACTCACAGTCCTCTCCTGAGTAGCCAGTCACTATCTTGGGCTCAGGTCCCCAGCCCTGATGGTTCTTGGCTTGGATCTTGATCTCATAGGGAACAAAGGTGGGCGTGTTCGTCACGACAAAGGAGTGTCTCTTCACCATGTGTTCCTTCCAGTCCTCCTCCATGTCCTGTCTTCTGTAACTCACCTTGTACTCTAGACCAGGGCCATTCTGCTCAATGAGTAACAAGGGCTGAACGATGGAAGCAAAAGACAGCAAAAATAAATAAATAAATAACAACAATGGGGTGAAGGGGTTTCATGCAGGCTTTCACAATTGCATAAGACGCTTCTTGTATTTCTCTGTTCAATGTCACCGCCTCTGAGGGATTAAAATGACAAGCTAGCCCAGTGAACTGTGCTTGGAACACTGGCTGTGTTTTATCCCTCTATCTAATAAAACAATGGAACAATTGACCTGGTCTAGCAGCAAGGTTTTTCTTTGATATAGGGCTTCGTATATCTCTGTAGATGAAAAGATTTATCTCCTCACAGGAGTCAGCGCGTGAGAAATAGAATGAGATACGATTTTCCACAAAGGCAAATAATTAACAGTGGGGAAGCTCATGAATCCGGGATTCAGGAGCTACGGTACCCTGACAGGGCAACCGGATAATAAGTGAAGGACAGATTCATCTTTCTACAATAAGGCAGAATTTATTACTGTACGCATCAAAAGAAAATTTTTCCTTTTTATGGCCATCCTTTCTCTTTCTAATCAAAGAAAATGAGCACCTTTCAATGGGGGCCCTTTTCACAGCGATCCCAGGAAATGGCTTTTCTAAAGATCTGAACTACCGAATGAAATATCAAAAGTGGACCATTTCCATTTCTTAAATTCCTATTGGTAATTGCCTATTGGACATCAATAAAACTTCATCTCTTTTCTCTTAGTGGGATTCTTTGACATCCAAAAACTGCAGTAGATGTGAATAATTCACTATGCAAAGGTGGCCCACATTACAGAATCTGCAGTAAGAGGATAATAAAAGACCAAACCCTGTTCCTTACCTCCCAGTTGATATCCATTTCATGTGGCAAATGACCTTCGATTTTGATATTTTCAGGGTTCTTGTCAGGGGCTGTAGAAAAGAAGAAATATAGATTTTGTCGGCATAGTGGAATAAATCTCCAGTGAAATAGGCACACAAGAGAGCAGATTTTCAACAAGAGTGGAATCAATTATGCAGCAGGTTTGAGTGTTTTAAAGTTCACAAAGCAGCAGCAATGGCAGCTCGAGTGGCCTGGAGGACCTTATCAAAACGTACAATAAACAATGAAAGGAGGAAGCCTCAGACCTGCTGGGGGGGTTTTGTATCTCTCCGTGGGCTCGCTGGGAAGCCCCCTCCCAACGGCGTTAACTCCAGACACTCGAAAGCAATAGTCGACGTGGCCGTGGAGTTTGACGACGGCAGAGTTGTGGTTTCCAGGTATTTGGAGCAGCTCCTTCCAGTTTCCCGGCTCCCACTGGCTTTCCTCGTACTCGATAATAAACTCTGTTGAGGGGAAGAGAAACAATCAGTGATGTGGTTCTTGCTTATCTAACCACAAGCCGAGCAGAAAGCTCCTCAAACTCTGCTCCGGGCCGGTATATTCCCCAGGGAGCCTTGTCATAATTCACACGTGGATGAATCAATCACGGATTCACATTGTACAAGATGCTATCAAACAATCTATTTAAATACAGAATGACGCCCTTAATGTGTATGTCACTGCGAGATGAACTCATTCAATATGCTCTATAAATACATTATACTGATACATGCTCCTTTTTACCTGTGGTTGAGCTGTTGTGATCGTCCCCAGGGAACCATTTCAGTTTCACGCTTTTGCTCTTGTGTTCAGACAGAACCAAGTTGTCAGGTGCATCAGGGACATCTGAAAACCATCATAACAACATGGCAACATGAAAACAGAATCACAGACACATCCATCTGTGCGGCAGAGAAAGGCCAAAGGAACAAATGTTCAATGAAATCCTCTCGAAAGTCCAGGGATGTGGAACAAGCTGCATGACTGCGCGGCCCACAACTGTTTCTTTTCAGATTTAAGGAGGTCAATAGGATTTCAAAGAGCGATTGTCAGACACAGCACTATGCCCTGCACTAATTAAGCCATGGCCTGCATGTTCACGCTCCGCTTTGGCCTCCTGACATATTGATCCCTGTGTGAATGTGTCATGCATTTATGTAGCACCAGGGGTCTCCGAAGCAGAAATACAGTTCACATGTTGGCTCACCTAACACCATGAGCAGCGCCGAGGCCGTGGCTGTGTCCACCGGAGTCCTTGCCACACACGTGTACACGCCCTGGTCCCTGTGGCTTACATTGATGATCTGAAGACTACTGTCCTCCACAAAGTATCTGTTGATAGAAAGATGGAGACACAATATTGACGGACGAAGCTGAGAAGTAAAACGACTTTCAAGCTGGGATTAAGTCTGCAATGCTGTTTTAAAAAAAAAAAATCATGTATCCCACCTTGAATTCTCAGTGTAGTTGAGGGTTAACTCGATATCATCTTTTTCCCACAGGAGCTGAAAGTCGTTGCTGAAGGACTTGTCGTACTCTACCAGGCATGAGAGCTGGGCCGTGGTACCCATTAGGATCTGTTGGTCCTCCGGGGCCACGACTATGCTGGTGGGATCTTCCAAATGGGCGAGACCGTGTTAGTTACATCTTGAGGAAAATGTGAGCCTCTGCAAACACTGTTCCGTGTAAATCTGCTCACCTTTAACGTAGAGCATGGCCTCAATGGCGGACGTTCCCTCTGTGTTTTTAGCTAAACACGTGTACTGTCCCGTGTCATCTTTCTCCACGCTGTAGATCTCCAGCGATCCGTTGTCGTGAACGCTAAATCTCGGGCCCTCCACGGATTCAGAGGAGTCGTCTCTGCTCCTGCAAAACATAATGAAAAAAAAAACATCAGTCAAAATGGATAAACACATCACTGTGGCAGTAAAGATGAAATAAAAGAATAGAACAGTGCTGAGTGACAGGCATGATTTTTTTTAAGAAACAGCAGGTCGTCGATACAGATGAACAGTGCACAGAAGGACTGTGAGCATCGAGCAGCTGAGATCTACTGCTCTCTGCTGGTGTGTGGTAGACTCGTGAAAAACAGTTACGCTTACCAGGTGATTGTGGACGGAGGAGAACTGAAGACCCTGCAGTGCATCATCACCCCCTTCCCCTCTACAGCGGAGTAATCCTCCCCTTCTCTGGTCAAAATCATGGGGGGCAGATCTGCAAAAGACCAGGAGCAGAATCGAGTCATCAATCAGAGGTTGTTGGGAAAGCGGTTAGTGCGTTAATGTGGCTTCTCAACCGATGACGGAACAAGGTGTGGCCCACGGCTGTTGTACTATCGGGACTTTGAGGAGGAGAAAAACAACCCAACGAAATCAGGTTTGCAGTCTTGAATCCAGATGAAGAGAAAACGGAAGGGAGGCAGATAATCGTGGGTTAAATGAGGTGACAAAACAGTTGCCTTTACCGTGTGATAATTGTCGCCTAATTTGTGTTAAAAACTAAATAAATTAATAAATAACAGATTCAGCTGTCATGCTGTCAGAAATGTGCAAACGTGAAAATGAAATCAAAGAAGAAAACAAAGGAATAATGAGTAAGCCGAGCGCGTGCACCTTATCAGTCGTAGTCAAAGCCTCCCATTAAAATGCTCTGTCTCCCCTAATTGTTTACAGAGGCAGCAGCTGGGACTCAGCATTCAGAGGCTGTCCGGTTTTATTAACTCCTGTGTCACCGAGAACAAAGCCCCCCACGTTGGTGCGGGGCGATGGGAAGCAACAGTCTGCCTCTTTTTGTTTTTTATCTGTTACTTGTAAAGCAGCACATGTTTGTGTTGTGGCACTGGAATCAGGACAGAATTGAGGGGGGACTTGTTTGCGTATACTGTAAATGTCAGGGAACGCCGCTTGGTGCTCCACAGGGAGAGCGGCTAGCCTGTGCAGCTTGTAGACAGCCCCCTCCTCTTCACTCACTGCTTCATGGGCATATGCCAACATCATCACCAGCTCTCCAATCTTTAGAACATCAGTCAGCAGTCTCCCCATGACTCACCGTACTTACTCATTAACAGCATTTTCATCGACTTGTTAAAACACGCCGTGGAAACGGATCTGATGAATTTAACCCAAAGCCGTTGAACTTACTCATGATCATGATGTTTGCGTTGGACAGCAGGCTCCCGTGTCTGTTGGAGGCCTCACACTGGTAGACTGCACTGTCAGACGCCTTGGCGTTATGCAAAACGATGGTCTCACCAAGCGTCTTCCTGTTGGCTGCTGGGGCGTCTGCAGTCAACCAGAGAAACAATCGATGAAACATCAATGTTGAAGATAAAATTCATCACACACAGATAATCACACATCAACAGGTAACTGGACTTTTCTGCTTCATTCATAACCCACCGTCTTATCCACACTGCACTGACCATTAATGCACAAGAACAGATGGGTATTCTTAAGATTTTAACTATACTACTAAAGTAAACGTAACTCTTACCAATACTGCTCATCGATTCGGCATTTTAACAACTTTAACAACACTTGCACCAGCTCTTAGATATAGATATATATAATATATGAATGCAGGACTTTTTATTTGTCAATGTTTCACTGTGCCATAGTTCACATGCAGCTCCCAAATCACTGAATCCATCTCCCTGCTCTGAGTGATACTTTTGAACTTTTACTTCTCAGTGCTATTGTCACTAAGAGCGGCAAGCTGTGTGTGTGTGTGTGTGTGTGTGTGTGTGTGTGTGTGTGTGTGTGTTTACTACTACAGAAGTTTAGGAGGACCATTTTGAGCCTAGAACTTACAGAGTGAGGACGCTTTCTGACCTACTTTCAATAGACCGATTGAGTGTAAGTACTTGTTTGTTGAGATAGAGTTAGAATTAGGATTAAGTTAAGGTTAGGGTTATGCATTTAGTTGTGATGGTAAAGGTTAAGGCTAAAGGGCTAGGGAAAGAATTTTGCCAATAAGAGTCGTGAATTTCTGAATTGTTGTATTCATACTTTTAAATGAGTACAAGAATGTGCTTGTGTGTGTGTGTTTGTGTGTGTGTGTGTGGTTGGTCATATAAAATGTACAAGATAATATTTCATGTTGCAACAATAAATACAAACTCTATTTACCTCGTTTCTCCAGTGCCGAGAACAGAACCAATAACATCAGAGCTTATTGATACTACAGTCTTTAATTGTGTAGCACCAGGACCTGGTTAATACTGGTTCAGTCCCATCCCGAAGCACAAGTGTGTATATTCTGATTGTTTATCCTCCCTTTAGAAATGTTTTGCCACCATGTTTGTGGGTCCCAAACCACATGTTGGGAACCAGTGCCCTAATCCATTGAGCCAGGACTGCTTCACAAACTTTTTAATGAACATGTTTTTCATGCGTCGCTCTACAAATAAAAGAAAGTCGACTCTACCATTAATGTGGTTTCCACATTCTGCCCTCTATGACACAAAAACTGCACCGTCACAGTTTTCATCATGAGCAGCATCGTGGTACGACAGATAGTTCTGGTCTGTTTCCTTATTTCCTTAGATACAATGTTTGCGTCTCACTGGATGGATTTCAATTTAAAGAACCCAGAGTTTTTGACAGCTCAGGATTATTCTAACAGCATTTCACAGTGGCTTCCTTCAACATCCATTTAGAGTTTGAGGCTTCAATGACTCTCCTATCCACTCTGGAACACTCCTCGCTCGTGTTAAATCTTATGCAATGTGATGTCGTAAGAAAGAAAAACAAAATGTCAACATTAATACTTTTTGAGACTTTAAGATTCCCCACATTATGACTACCACTGTATGAGCAGGTTGTACATGTTTAAGGGTGTGTGTGGGACTGACCCTGCAGAGGTACGCCGTTCACCCTCCACGAGATGACCAGCGGAGGAGTCCCGCTGGCGGAGCACTTGATGAGCACGTCTGAGCCGATCATGCTGAGCTGACTCTCGGGCTCAAACAGCCACTCCGGAGGCTCTGGGAACACACAGTCAGCACAATGTTGTTAAAGTGATGAGTGTGAGTTTGAGTTTGAGAAAGACACTGAGCATTTACACAGAAAGGACACAACCACAGGAACATGCACGCTTTATATGTTATTCAATATGAGAGCGCTTTTAGAATAAATGCTGCAATTACATTTAAGGGTACCAAGGACAGACAAGTAGAGGCACACCAGGCTGCCACACTACATTAGTATTGTGTGCAAGTTTCTGTGATGCACTGGTTTGGAGTTATTCAGGTTGTGTGGCAGGGTTTTCTAGAAACAATTAAAGGGAGGAGAAGGTATGAAGGCTTTTTACAGAATATCTGACGTAAAAGCAACACCTGCACTTTCACTCCTGGTTTACTGAGGAAACAGTTTCACACCCTTCTGCATCATCACATTGGTCTGTTATAATTCACCAAATTATCACAATAATGAGCCTCACATACATATTATCCTGGAAACTTGATTGTGCTACAGTGAATGTGCAGTGTAAAACAAAAAATTAACAGTGATGGAACATAGATATGTATATTTACCTTGTCTGTGATTTGATAATTTAGAGGATATTTATAGCATATGAATTATTTTATTTAAACAACAAAATAGGTTTTTCTGCTGCTTAGTTGCAGTATTTCTATGTTATGTTACTTTATGACTGTTAGTTCTACTCCACTACATTCAGAAAATGGAGCCTTTTACTCCACTAAATGTCTTTGACCAGTATAGTTGCTCGAAGTTAAGATTTTTGTACAAGACATGTAAAAACAGTGTAATACACAAAGCATATCCAAAGATTAAATCAGTGTTTTTTGTCTTTTTTTTATACTTTTTTTCCCGACCATTGCTCTTTAACCAAAGAGACATTTTCTTAAACATTTCTTATCCGGTTTTAGATTTAAATGTTTGTGGCTGAAAGATGTAAAATCCGACAATATTTCACACAAAAAAGAAAGATTTGAATCTAATCATGTCATTTATATTAATAAATCCATCAAAGGGGCCATTTTTATGAACTTTCTTCAAGTCCATGTAGGTCATTATACTTTTACTTGATTAAATTTCTGAATTGCTTTATTCATACTTTTAATTAAGCAATCTCAGCCCTTCATCCAGCACTTTATCTGGCTTCTTTTAAAGGATTCATCATATCCATATATCATCAGCCACACAGCTCCTACAGTAAATCTGCTCTACTTGCTTATTGTAAGAGAAGTGAGGATTCAGTCCATTATTTAAAGAGACAAAAGGTTTGATGTGACAGCAGCACTGTAACAGCATGTAGTATTTACCTTCTACTCTCACTGTGAAGTAGTGGATGGCTTCTCCTAACAGGTTCTTCGCCTTGCACATGTACTTTCCTTTGTCTTCCTGTTCAACTTTCGGCACTATCAGCAATTTCCCATGATTCTCCAGTTTTGCTCTGACGGGGAGCTGATGGCCAATCTTCACCCACTCCACCTGAGGAGTTGGACTGACAGAGAGGGAAACACACAGTGAGTTTAAACATGTTAATATATTAAACTTAAATTAGATAATACTTTATTATTCCCACGGAGAAATATAAATATAAACACAAGAAAATATTGAGATAGAATACAAATAACGTTCCTGAACATGCTACAGTTACCTGAATATAAAGTAAATAGTGTTCAAACATGTGACATTTTAAAATAAATACAGTAGATATAAAAACTACAATTCTCCACCAAGGAGGATTTATTTTCGACCTTGCCCCCATGTTTGTTGGCTGCTTTGTTTCTTTGTCAGCAGGATTATGCAAAAACAAAATCAACCAAATTTCATGACCCAAGGAAGAATCCATTAAACTTTAGTGTGAATCCGGATCAGGGAACGCATCCGGGAATTTTTTGTTTTCTTTAACAAATCGTAGCATTGTACGTTTTCAACATTTTTCAGATCTAGGGAATTTAAATGTGTTTTCAATAGTGGACTGTTGGGCCTTGGCGGAGGTTTGCACTCCAGGAAATTTAGAATTTAGAATTTGAGGAAATTACTCAAAGATGTAAGTGAATTAATATGTTTGAAACATGTTGAATTACTTACAATCCCTCAGCAATACACTCCAATTTCAGGTCCTCTCCTTTGACCAGCTGTGTCTCTGATCTGCCACCAGAGGGCGTCAGAAGAGAAGGCCGTCTTTCCAGGATGGCATTAGCTGAGGAGGTATAGCAGTGGATTAGACAGTATCAATACACACCAGAGGTGTAATGCAGTTTCCTAAATGCTGCACCTAAATAAATGGCAAACTGACAGAGCTGCATTGTGCACACAGCTCTTTCTAGCTGATGTTTCACTCAAACAACTCACCAGCTTCAGGACTCATGTCACTTTTTTCTGAAATGGAGGTGGATGAGACAAAAATACAATGAACATGAGGACAACGTGGGTGCATCATGACAAAAACATCACCGAAATCACAACACAAAACCGAGAGGATGCACAAAACGAGACAGGGTGTCACTCGGATGGCTTTTGAAGTGCTGCTATGAACGTGGATATCGGCGAACAAGTGTGAAATGATCAGTGCTCTGAAAACAAATCAAAGCTGAGCTGGAATAAACAGCTGAAGTGACGCCTACTTGTCTTGACGATGACAGCCATGGCGATCTTTTGAACGATGGTCCGTATTCTTGGGAAGGCGGCGAAGCAGCAGTAGTCTCTCCTGCTGTCCTTGTGTTCCGCGTGAGAGAAGTAAAGGTCCCCGTTCAGGCCCATGGACACTCTCTCATCCTGTTCTATGTGCTGAAGATCTGAGCACACACACATGACGGGTTTATGTAGCAAATACAAAGCAGTTTCATAAATTCAGCCTGAGGTTCACGATCTTTATTGATCATGACTCTTTATTAAACAGAAGGGTCTTCTTTGGACCCCTTGTCACGTTTTAAAAATCCATGAGCTGTTAGACGTTACATTTAATAAGTTCTCTAAAGAAATAACACAGGTCACATTTTCCAGTATTTACAAAATATAACAAAAATTCATATCTGTGTGGCATTTTTTTTCTTCTTTTGATGCCCCATTAATTATATAATGACCTCAGATTTACATTGTGACACTGGAAGGAGCCTGATGCTGGGAATTATCAAAACGTATGTAGAGTAGAAACAGTGAAACACATGTTTCACATTGTTGAACCAGCATAGATGTAATAATGTTATCTGTAATAACGTTTGTCTCATTTCCCAGATATTTTACTGCACATTTAATTTGATATTTTACACACATTTTGTTGATATTACTCACTGTACTGCATATTTTAAACATTGACGGTGTATGTAAAATATACTTTATGGTTTGGGATATAAGAGAATATTAAAAACCAAGATGTCATCAGCATTTCAAATACTTTTCCACACAATTCAGACTGACATATCTTAATATACCTAAATAAACTATTTAATTGATGAGGAAAAAAATGTGTATAATTAATAATTGAATATATTAAATAAAAAAAAATGTTGACATGTATTTGAAAACAAATTCATCATCGCTAAAAGGTATCACTTACTGATGGTCATCCAGTAGATCTGCAGAGGTGGGATTCCCTTAGGTGGGTCACACTGTAAAGTAAAAGGCTGGCCTTCCTCCACCTCCAGAGGGGCCAGTGTTTCTTTAGGAAACTTTGGAACACCTACATTAAAGATATAAAGCAAACAGAGTCAGCAGATGAAGTCAGACAATAATGAATAAACTAATCTCTTTAGTTCTCTTCCACTCCAGTAGATGGCAGTAATATCCTTCATGAATTCTGTGTGGGGCCTGCTTCCTGAGCTCTGTCTGTATCATTCAGCAGATTGAATTCTGTGGGATGTATTTCAGTTCTTGGCCCGAAGAAACAAAACAGACATCACTATGACACTTGTTGTGGCTTGTCACCACTGCTGAGTGGTTGACGCCCAGCCAACTTTTATGTGGGGGGGGGGGGGGTTATGTACTGTGCTTGGGAACAAAAATAAAAATGTGGTAAAGGGATGCAGAGGCTCGATCACATCTGATGATTTCTCCAGTGCAGAGTTATAGATGAGATGCTGCGAGGGGTGGAGCAGGCACCAACCTCAATGACTTTCTGCCATGTCAAATACAATGAAAAGCTCACAATGGAGCGGCGCAGTCGTTACATAGGACTGCTGGTCCTGAATCACTTTGAAAGGCACTGTAACGGAGCACCCTGCTCACACACACATGGATGTATGTTACTCACTGGGCACATAGAACTCGATCTCCTCCGATATGGCGGTCCCCAGTTTATTTGAGGCGTAACAGCGATAGATTCCCTGGTACTCTGTAAGGTTCCCATTATTTTCTATCACAAAGGTCCCAGAATTCTCTTCTTTCATCAACCGGGGGTCGAGGAAGGGGTCAAATTCCACGCCATTCTTTGTCCATCGGAATCTAAATAAAGAAAGCCAGTATTGAAACGTCAAATCCTAAAACCTGAGATTTTCAGCATGCTCACTTTCCAGAGATGGCGCACAAATTCAGAGCAACAAAATATAGCACATCATCTCAGTGGCCAACTGTTGTTGTTTGTTGTTTGTTGTTGGTGTCTGTTTGGCTGCGAACAAGCTCTCCATCCTCGCCTCGAGGTTCTGTACTCACTCTGGCTCGGGATTCCCTTTGGCTTCGCACGTCACGGGGAAGCTCTCGTCAAAAGGGAACGCGATGACAGTGCTGGGCGACTGATCTGTGATGGTGGGCAGCTGCTCAACTGGGCAACAAACAGGCAGACAAGCATGGAAATGTGAGAAGCACAACATAGGCCTGAATACAGAACTCTATTCAAAACTATGTCATATGAAACGTGATACTACAGCAGTGGTCTCCAACCTTTATGCCACCGTGATTCAATACAACAAAGCAGGGCCCTCAGGTGACCCCCCCCCCCCCTTATCGAAGGTTATAAGGCCTCAGTGTGAGAAGTTCAACTTTACTTCTGCCGAGGAGGTTATGTTTTCACCTGTGTCTGCTTGTTTGTTTGTCTGTTTGTTTTTTGGCAGGATCAAAACCTACGAAACAGATTTCCACTTAACTTGGTGGAGGGATGGAGCCTGGAACCTGGAACATTTTGTTGTAGATGTGAATGAAGGGGTTGGATCCAGGACATTTTTATTATACTTTCTTTAAATTGCAACATATATATTTTTTGTAAAAATTTTTATAGGAGGATCTTTCGACCACATTATGTGAAAAACAAGGCTAGAAGACTGCAATTAACAGTAATAAGTAGCTCAGATAATGTGGCCACAGGAAGGGAAATTCAATGTATCTGATAGTTTTAGAAGTGTAACACAGACAAATATGACTTATTTTGGAGCATGATTCAGATCAGATTTTTCTAAGTCATAACCTTCTGAGAACTTTGGCTGTAATAAAAAAAGAAAATACTTGAAAATACTTGGAAAATATTTGAAAAAAAACATTTTATATCATGTTGCACCTCACATTAAAACTACAAAGGTAAGTTCCACTTATCAGTTAATAGTACTCAGGACCTCAGCAACACTTACATCAGCATTATTCTCTCCTATATTTCTGCTATAACAACCAGACTATCATGTGTGGGACTGTTTGGCCGAGGCGGAGGTACATTATGCGCGGTACCGACTGACATTCAAGCTATTCTTAAGTATGAAGGACTACTGAAGCCTGAGGCAGTAAAAATGTCCAATAACTCATAAGAAGAACACATATAGAATTTTCCATCCATCCATTATCCATACTGCTTTGATCCTTTTAAAGGATGCAGGGGGATCTGGAGCCAATCCCAGCTGACATTGGGCGGGAGGCGGGGTACATCCTGGACAGGTCGCCAGCGTATCACAGGGCCAACATACTGGGGCAAACCACCATGAATGCTCACATTCACACCTGTGGTCAATTTAGAGTCTCCAATTTACCAAATTGGACCAGTTCTTGCTGTGAGACGACAGAAGTACTGTTTTTCTTCCAGTCTTTTCCCTTTAAATATCTTGCGAGCTCAGGCTGGAAACCACTGGACTAACATGTTTACACCAATAATACATTTTATGCAGAGTTCTATCCCAAAACAGAATAAACCAATGACTTTGTCTATAAAGTCGAAAGTTTAGCATTTATGAATAAGCCAACTTGTTGGATTGTTTCTATTTTGGGCATAAAACTCTTCACTCAGTCTCATATGATCTTATGACATGGAACATATGGTAAGAATGGAAAACACACGACACATTATGTATGACTGGAGTATGAATAAGTATAAAGGAAATGCAAATGTGATGCCTCATAGAAGCTACAATCGGTGTATTGTTACGGAGTCATGACTGATGCTGTGAGTCAGCGAGCCAGGAGATGAACTGAGAGAGAGCTGAGGTCATCACTAACACCAGCTACCGAGCGGCAGAATGAACTTACTGTTTACATGACCTAAAACTGCACAATCCACAGCAGCAGGGGGAAATAAACAGCACAAAAAACAGCCTTGTCACAAGTATTCTCTGTACACAAGCCTTTTCAAGCACATACACATTGGTGATGCAAAACAAAGGAATGAATTAAAACAATATTCAGACATTAGGAGCCTTCTGCCTTTTCAGAGAACCTCCTTGAAGTGTTCTTTATCAAGCTTTTAAGAGATATCCCTGAATAATTTAGAGGGAGAGGTTTGATACGTTTTTTTTGCAATAAAACTGGGAAGCATAGCGACGACACAAAAGCAGTCTCACTCGAACAAGATAATCGCTGTAGATTTATTCCCTTCACAGAATACTTGATGACTATAACAGCTCTCTGTGGTGTGATTTATTTGCCTCTAAATTATTCAAGTTAAACCAAGAACACATTCTCTGTAGAAGCGAATAAAGATTTGTGCGACTCCTCACACATAACCTTTCCTTGTTTATATATTCCACTGGGTCCTCTCCCGTCAGAAATCACTTTCTTTGAGTCGTCTATGATGTGTGTTTGTTACGGTTAAGTGTCTCTTATCTGAACATTAAGCAGATCCGTTGTGAATTATCAGACAGGAAAACATCATATACATTTTGTGCAATCAGGTCATTTGTACCACAAACTGAATATAAATGTACAAATTGAATTCCTCTGACTTGAAAGGATGATTAGAATCAGTTCACTGCAGCTTGATTCTAAAGAAACAGTTGGAAAGCCGATCTTTTACTATGTATCTTTGTCTTTTAAAAATGTTAAGTACATATATTACTGCAGAAACAAGTTGTGGACACTACATTGACATCAACAGACCCATGGCCATCTTCAAATGAGGTGTGGTCAGGTGTGTTGAACTTAAACTTGAGCATATTATAACAATCTAAACCCACAGTCTGAAAACATTTCTACTTTTGTCATTCATGTGGTGTTAGTTCCTCCATCTCTCACAAGTGTCTAACATGACCACATGTTTTTTATGAGCATACATTATTATTATTATTATTAAATGATCAATGTGCTTGTCATACCTGATCCTTTTTCGTTGCTCTTCTTTTCTATGCAAATATATAAAAGTGGTGTTGCAGTGTTGTTGAAACACTTATTACATAGTTACAACACATTTTGTTTACAGCGTCAATGTTTTTGCCACCTTTCGACATTTTAACGACTCTACAACTTCATTGGGACGTTCCAAGGGGCATGTTAATGTGCTGTTAGTTCAATGGTGGAAAAAAGGTCTCTGCACCAGCACCTGCAAACACACCTGACTGCCAAAGGGAATGGGAGATGGCGCTAGATTTGGTTTATTGCATGTTGGGCTCCAAAACGTACAGTACAACCTTTTTTTTTCACCATGCATCTGGCACAGTGACCTTTTCCCACCATTAACGAGACAGAGCTGATTTGGACACAGCATAAATGCCCTTGCACCAATCACTTTTCTCCATGTGCTTAAATCATTAAAATAGTTTAAGTTAAGTTAAACCAGCTTTCAATATTTTACAGTGTAGAAACCATGATTTAAAGGGTTAGTTCAACCAAATAATGAAACAATAAAAACATGATTTCTCACATAACTCTAATGGTATCATCAGTTTATGAGATATCCTGCTCTCAGATCTACTGCTCCATTATAACAAAATGAAAGTTTGTTTTCAGTGTTAAAATCTGTGATCATTTCAAATACAATGTCTTTGTTTATGTGGATACGACAAAAAAAACGAATAATGTTTTAAATCATTTCAAACTTAATAAAAACTTCTAACATTGTGTGTGTAATAATAATATATGTTTTTTATCTAAAGGAACTACCACTTTAACTGCAGCAGTAATTGAAACCAGCCTCCTTTGTGAACATGTGTGGATGAATGTTTTGCTATAGCACAAAGTCAGCACTCACCTTCCAGTGGGATGTCAATGGCAGCAGTCGTATATAAGGCACAATAACAGGTGATCCAGCCCAGCACGGCGACCAGTCCCGGGCTCCTCTGCGACCTCATGGTTTCACTGTAAATCTCAGACGTCCTCAGGAAACGCGTGCTCTCTCTCTCTCCTCTGCGTCCTCAGTTCATTTCTCTGGCGCGTCGAAAGATGCTGTACCTGTGAGAGCAGCACAGACGGAGAAGGCCCCCATGAATCCACCCACGCGCTGGCAGACAGAAAGGCAAACCCCAAACACAACAAATCCCATGTGACTGGGAGCCCGACTGCTCCCTGCTCAGCCAGGCATAACCTGGCACACCGCACATTTTCATTTGCATCAACAGGGGCTCTGTTGTGCGCTACTTCACGTTTTACTGTGACAAAGAAATATTCACATTAAAGCCGTGTATCATCCCCCTTCCCCCTGGGACTCAAATTGTTTGTAGTTTGATGTCAGTGTAAGTGTGTAGTCGGAAAAGTGCATTTTTCATGCGGCGGTGGGAATAAATAAATAAGCAAATGAAGGAGCCTGTGGATTTATTAGTGCATGGCAGATGTTCAACAATACTGAAGGAAAGAAACACTTACTCCAAAACAGAGCCAAGATTGAAATCAAAATTACAATCGGAGTTAAGACTATTTGGCCGATTTAATCACAACGCTGTTTTGATCAGCGCCTGCAAGACTCTGATAACAATGAGTGAAAGAGATTAACAATGCAGCTACGCGTTTATCTGTCATTGCAGCAAACACTGTTGCCTGAGGGATGTGAGGCATACATGGCGTACATAGTTAGCAGTCAGACAAAGTAAGCTGTGCGCACACACGCACACACGCACACGCACACACACACACACACACACACACACACACACACACTCTGACAGGCTCCAGAGTACAGGATCATTTTGCAGCTAACAGACCAGAGTGTGGACCATAATGAGCACATGATTGGTCGGGAGTGCGGGACCGGAGCAGGGAGGAGCACGAAAGAGAGCGATGTATGGGAATTTGAGTGTCTGTGCAGTGTATACCCTGTGGGGTGTCAGCTCATTAGTCTTCCCTGTGTTGGCTGTGACCCAGCTCGGTAGGTCATGTCGTAGTAATTAGCTTAACAGCTTAACATACACCATTACAACAAAAAAAGACACAATAGCAAAAACATTTGAGTTCTAAAGAAATGTAGAATCATAATTCTGTTGGTCTGCAGGGATTTTTTGTTTTTATGCTGGTGCTTAAACAGAAACTGTTGAACATGCAAGGATCCGCATTACAAGGTAAGGAAATCCAGTAATTGCAATTACTGAATTAATGTTGATAGGGCTCGCAATTAATGTCAAACACACACAGTCAAGCAGTCATATCAAAGATATGAGCTGGACAGTAACGATGCTCAAACACCTCTGCGACGTCGAGAAAGGAGCCTGTTTGAATTCAGCGCTCTTCTTTTCTAATCTTCCTGCTGCTTTAACAAAACTCAATGGGCGACACCGAGGTCAAACTCCCGTTCGAGAGATGGAATTGAATAACTGACCAGAGAACAAAAGAGTCGATTTCATTAATTCAGAGAATGATGAACATGCGTTGACTCTCCAGCCGTGCCTCATGGTAATGGTATTAACTCCGTCTGCAACTCAATACTGACCTTTTTGAACCAACTCGTGACCCCTGCCCCGCCCACCAACAGCATCGCCATCAAGGTTTGAGAATCCGAGGGTGATACGCGTAATATAAACCCGCCCCACTCAATCACAATTTATGCCCACCGACCTCAGAGTTATAATTCATCCACAGAAACGCCTGAGGCTTTGCTTTTGTTTCAGCCTTTCCCAAACACGAGGATTTGCGTATGTTGCTAAACAGAGATTAAAATCAAAGGTAAGGGCTTTCTGCTAATTGGTTTGTGCTTTGTTGGTGAGATTGGCCTGGTTAAGAGGCATAGGGAGTAGGAGAGGGTTACAATTCCCACTAGACAATGTGTTCTCATTGTTAGACCATGTTGGCCAAAATCCTTTACCAACCTAACAACACCTTAGATGGATTACACTTTGTTCAAACTGTGCCTGATCATTTGCCTTTTGATTTAATTTGTTCTCCCCTCATTAAACATTTATTGGGAAGCAACAGGGCCATCTGGTTGAGGGAGGTCCGCTCAGGGCTTAACTGCTGCGAGTAACAATGTCTACACTGAAGTCAGAGGGTATAGAGCCTATTGGACCTATATGATACACTCAAGAGGGGCCCCCCCTCCGACTCGGCTGATTTACAGACCGAGGGCTGTTTTTAATCCCCGCCCCTTTCAGCAGCGATCACACCAGCTCGAGATTGATGAAGCTGGCAGGAGGTTAAAAGCTGCTCACTGTGGGAAGGCCAATATGAACCCTAACCTTACTTAGCCAAGGCTCAGAGGGGACAGAAGCTCAGCCCAGGAGGGGGCAAGAAGTGGGAGATGAAGCAATGTGGGCCAAGTCAAAATCTGCCTCCACACTTTAAAGCTGTCTCTGAGTGACAGATGTAGAGCACTCTCTGACAAACCTTCTCCTCATCAACAAGACCAAAAGGACCAAGTATGTTCATTTTACAATGTGGACCAATTCTACACAAAGGCATTGTAACCTAATTTTACCCCTCATCATTAAAGTGTTTGACACAATAAAAAGCTTTTCAAACTCCCAGCTGGGGTGCGATGGGGGTTAGACATGTGCAATGTGGCACAAAATGGTGCCAAAAAAACATTTGTAGTCAATATTGATATGAATTACCAATATCAACATGTATTTAAATATGAATGAAGTCTCTATGTTGAGTGTGGAGATTGTGTGGAGAGTAGTACAGTCAGAAACTCAAAAACGATCAAAAACCATAAGAGCTACTAAAAGTGACGCTTTCATTATTATCAAACATAGATTTCATCTTGTATCTTGGGTCTGTTTTGTGTCAAGTAAAATCCTTGGTGATCAACTTGTCACTGGTTTGTTGTTTCAGTCAACTGTCATAGAAGGATAGTACACTACAAACTAAGTCTATCAAGGTATAAAGAAGCCACCTCGTACAGTAAATCTGCGATTAGGGTCTTTTTAAAGATTCCATTATATGATTAATCAGAACAATTAATCAGCAGTATAATCAATAATAGAAAGGGATCATTAGCTGCAGCCGTAATTGGTGCCAAATTACAATCAAGACAATTTAGAGCAAAAAGCGTGTTTGATTTGAATTAAATTTGATTCACTTTAATTAATTTCATAATCGATTAGTGTGTTGATTAAATTGTCAATCATTTATTGTACAAGATGTTAAAAAATTCTGAGAAAAAGCTGAGAGAAAAGCAGCTAGTCAGGAAATTGTCAATGTTTGGCTTTTTTGCTTGGAAAATCAATGACACATTGATTGATTAATTCTTTCAGTTTTAGTGGCTAATAGTTCAATGTGTCTACTTTAAATAGTTTGAGAGTTTAGGGAGTTGCATGCTTTATGTTTCACATGATAACTGTGGGGTGTAGTATTTCCATTCCTTGTCGTCATAGGTTTTAAGTGAACACTACACACAAACACATTGTTAAAGGTTCAGTGTGTATAATTTAGTGACATCTAGTGGTGAGGATGTATGTTGCAGCTCAACCCCCCCTTCCAAACATGAAAGAGAACCTGTGGTAGCCTTCAGTTGTCATAAAAACTCAAAGGGTGTTTAGTTTGTCCAGTCTGGGCTACTATAAAAAATATGGCATAGAGAGGACCCCCTCCCGATATAACTGTAAAGGTCATTCTAGGGTAAGGAAAACAACAATTATAACTATTTAGATGATAACACACTAGTGAAAACTATGATTATTATAAATTAAATCTAGGCCATAGATCCCTTTCACCTAAATCGTACACACTGGACCTTTAACTAGCCCTTTTGGGATGTGTCTTATCCACTGAGTAACTGTGCAAACTGGGCTTGATGTAGCCAAAGCACGTCTGCACCACCCACGTCTTGTCATCTTGTTTATCCATGACTGATCCTTACATTTAGGGTTGTTGTGACTATTGAGTGAGCTGTCACTTTCTGTGCCAACAGAAACTGTTTCCTTAGGGGGGTAACTCTGCGTTCCCATATGGACTACTGATATCAAAATGTCCTGCTGACAAGAACAACCCTTCAATACTTAGTGGAGTGTAAGTTCTTTAAATATCTGGCCAACAAAGTAATTTGTCGACAGTATATCCATAGTTTTCTATTGAGAAAATTATCTATGTCAACCAGTGTTTTACCATTTACTGTATATTGCTCATCCCCACTTTACCTTTTTTCTTTTGTTTTTTTCAGACATGCACTGATCTCCAGACATTTTCCTGAAATTTTGCGGAGGGGCTGTAGGAGTCCATTGCTCTGGACCTTTCCGAAACATTTCCTGCAAGGCCTCTCGTAAAATGGAAAATGTCTGAGTGAGCCCGTGTGAGAATAGAGCAAGAAATATCGTAACCTTCACAGTGGGTGGGCATGTTGATGACATTTCTAACACGCAACAGATGCTGAAAAACTAAACCTGAAAAACAGAACTGAATAAACAAAAAGAATACAAATATTTCAGGATTAAAAAGAGAAGCTCTACACCATTAAGTTGCAGATAGATGCGTCAGCTTGCGAAGAGGATAATTAGGAGCTTTTGGTGATAAGAACCAACGTGATGTCATGTTTCCACAGTGGAATTTATAGGCCTATGTCATGCCTCTTGTATGCGATACTCAGCTGTCACCCCTCACCTGAATGTTCAGGACATTTTCCTCTTACTGTGAATGCATCTGACCTAGACAATCTCCTTCTCAAATGAGAAAGACAAAGTTGATGTCTGAAAACAGCTTTAAACCTTGTCTTCAATACTGAGGATATTTTTTAACCTTTATTTTACTCTCCATTTAAAAAAAAAAAAAAAAAACCTCCATCCACATGGCCTTCATTCGCCAGACAAGAACACAAAAACGACTACAAAGTCTATAACATGCATGCAGGGGCCAGTAGGTGGTGATAAACTCGACATCAATAATCCTTCAAATGCCAGAGAAGAACGATGCGGTCCCAGTCATGTTGGGTGAAACAGACAAAGCAACAGTGGGCGTGCGCAAAGTAAGAAGTGATGTAATCGTTTCCCAAACGATTTTAATTGTCCCCACGGATACATAGAATTGTGAGTTTTTCTAAATCTGCAGGTTTTTGTAAAAAATCTCAGTTTTAATTACTTCAAAGCAATTTTTGTGTATGAACGAGAAGCTCAAATACAGAGAGAAAAAAGCTGTTCTTCACGCTGCTGAATCCTGTATCACTAAAGAGCAGAATTCACTGACTTGTTACATTAGAGATTTTTCACAGCAGCCATCTTGACACGAAATTACAGTTACCAGTTAATAGTGTTACTAATTAAATTAATCAACGCTCTGTACCTAAATCAATCTAAACCTTCATTAACGTCAACACCTGTGTTCACCCACTATTTCATGTCAAAATGGCTGCTGATCTGGCATGCCACTATACAACTGGCCTGTTCTGTCTGTTTCTTGACTCCTACAGTTCAGCCATCTGCTCTGGCATCACACCTCAACTGTGACCCGTGAACAAATGCACAAATATTGAAAATGTATCACACACTACGAGGATGGCACGAGTCGGATTTCAAAGACAAAAACAAAGCACATCAAGTCGCTTCCTTGAACATTCTCCATGCAGCGTTGTTTAGTAAAGGGGTGGGGTCCTGTCTCCACCACTCAAAGTTCACTACAGTAGGTCTAGAGCCCTTGAGCTGGAACCATCTGCTGCTTTCTCACACAAAGACAACAGGGTAGAGAGAGTGTGAGCCTACTGTAGTTTAATGTGCGAGCCTGTAATAGGATTAAGCAGATCCTCGTCTTGTCAGGCCGGATTAAAATATTCTCTTCGCTAAAGACCTGCAACGGGAAGACAGCCGCTCCACGCTCCCCTCTCACGGCCCTGATAATGCTTTCACACTGATTCCCATTTGATCATTCAAGAACAATTAAAACAACGAAGTGAGCTGATTAACACTAAGCAGCAATTGACTTGCGTTGCTTCTGGAGTGTGTAATGAGTGCACAGTTTTTTGGGGTCGCCAGTTTGTTCTTTCAGTCCAATCAATGGCTCATTTAGCTTGCAAATATGACACAGTGTGGCCTGCTCTGAAAATGCAAACTCTCAAGTGGTGAAAACCTTTTTTTTGTAGAATTATATTTTCAGATTTGTTTAGAGATTTTTGTTTTCCCGTCTCGCTCTTTCGGAATTCGAACTATATTCCTTTCTGACCTTTGGCAATGTTAAGCAGTTTTAGTATTCTACAACAAGCTTGGCCCTGCGTTTCATCTATTATTAAAATATTAATGGGGAGGAAGAAGAAAAAAAAACCAGCAACAAGGCTCTAAATGAGATTAGGAAGTGGTAGCAAGATTAGATAATATGCCTGTCTAATTGAGATTGGGCTCGATTTGACTGCACTTCAGAAAGCATGACAGTTCCATTATCGCACCATTAATTCCAGAGGCCTGTAGCGCCAGCGTGCTCAGGGGACAGGGTCGGGAGCTGGGCGAAAGGAGTGACAGGAGGAGGATGAAGAATGAGGCAGTGAGGAAAGAGGAGAGGCTCAGGTTGTGAGGGAATGGGGCTCAGTTGCAGACAGATATAAAGCAGCTGCACTGATGAACTGTTCGGTTCCTGACCCCCGTGTGTTCTATATGAACTAATGAAGAACGACCATCATGACCCCGGGTGAACCCACTTCTTCAAGGAGAGAGTGGGATCCACTGCCTACACTGCGCAGTGACCCTGCAGCCTTATGTAACGACACACTGTACGAGGGTGGGATCTTCATGTCAGCAGCTGGCATCAGACACCCTTGAATAAGTGCATTCTTAAAAGGAAATTGAAGAGGTTTTTCACGAGAGGTTTTTATCTCGTAAGTAATGTGCATTTTTCAAAAAAGATTTTCATGAACAAAAGAGCACCAAGGCTTTCTCCAGAATATAATTAGCTGCTCTTTTGTGTGTCTGAAAGCTGTTTGCCTCAGACGAATATGAAACTCTGCTGTGAATATTCAAGCTGAAACTTACAGCGCTCTCTCTATATCAGAGCTAACCATTGTGACTTCTAATACTGGCCTGTTGCATAATTTATACGCAGAATGGAACTCTTGGTGGCTGAGACGTCTCACACAAGCGCATTAATGGGAAACACAAAAGCAATAGCCATAACACAAATGCAAAAGCAAATGCACAAGTGCAAAAGCCACTCAACGGAAGCACGACCACAACGCACATTGAAACGAGCGCAGCTACTGACTGCGGTCGAGTCAAGGATGTATGTGAGCCGTGGTTTATGAAAGTCAATCGCCGCTTAAATGAGATACTCGTGTACCACCGAGTGTAACACCTCAAGTATGGTTCTCATTTTAAGCAGCGACTGCTCATTTCATTGTCAACATCAGTTGTCCCTCACTTCAGTGGTGGTTCTGTTTCCATTGTGTGGCTTGTGCAGTTAAGTTGTGCCCTTTTGCATTCGTGTTGTGGCTTTTGCACTCGGGTTTCCGGGCACCGTATAAACTGATCACCAGAGCGTGTCACGTGACATGAAAATAACAACAATAAATCCTGCACACTGTTTGTGGCTAAAGCTACATAACAGAAAAACTTCCGAGTCCTCTCTTTGAACCGGTTAATATGTTCAGAGCACGGGGGAAAAGGTTTTGGAAAGTGCAGTGCACCTGTCTGCATCACAGCTTACAGCCTTTTTTCCCTTTTTCCCTCTGATGTGCTCTCTTTGAAGTCCCACAGGAGTGCCCCCTCGCCCAGGACAATAATCACATTAGTGTGTGATCCTCGCTGAGTAGCTGGCACAGAGATGAATTGGACTGCGAGTTGGACTGCAGGGATTGGAATATTAGTTTTCCCTCGAACTAACACAGCCCGCTCCTCTCCGAATCCATTCCCTCCGACTGACTGATGCTGGAAATTACCCCAGACGAAACTGTCTCACCGCAAGACATGATCGATGGCTCTTATATCCCAAATCCTCACCTCCATCAGTCCCCGGTGCAATTTATTTCTGCCAACTACCGAGAATTCCGGATGTCCCTACAGCACACACGGAGCTGCAGCGCAAACTACAGTTTTATAGAAACACTCTACCTGTGCTGCCTCATCCACCTTCTTAATCCCTTCAGGTGTCTCATGTCCATACAGGGAAAAGAAATCTGAATTTCAGCCTGTGAAATGAGAGGCTCTGCTCTGACTGTTGTGACATTTGAATTTCCTGTTCGCTGCTGCAGCAGAGCATCTGGACAGTGTTACCCAGGGTAAGCTGTTTGACACAGCTGTCGGATATGTGGCCCAGTTCCTGTGGCTCTCAATCTCTTAATAGGGTCGAGATGAGTTTATGTTGAGACCAGGCGACTGGAATGAGTTCAAGACCTGACGTTCAAGATTTAAGATTGTGAAATATAACAAAGCAGAATCTCAGTATTTACAGTGGGCTCTCATTAGTTAAAGACGAAATATATTTGTTATTCAAGAACACATGTTAGAAAACAGCAACAACTGAACAAGATGTTTTCAATATCATCTTAACTGACTTTAACTTTTTTTGAAATAAATATATGTCTCACTGTCTTTGCAGCTACATTAAGATTATGATTATTTTAAATCAACAAACCACTTCAAGCTTAATACTTCCCAGACTAATAGTATTTCTTAATGAAACATGAAAACCAGTTTGGTTACACTTATAGAAACACCACATTAGCTAGTCTTGCCATTAATGCTTTTCCCTAGATAACACAAGATTCAGATGAAAAAATCTATTTCACACTACCAGTATTTAATCTACAGTAAAGGGCTTATTAAATAAAACTAATTGGAGGTCGGAGATGCACCTCAGGGTCCATTTTAAAGTCCTCACTGTTACTGTCCAGTCCCACTTTGATGTCAATTCGGCAAAAAGCAAATGGCAGAATGAACTTAAAGTGAATGTAAATACAGTCTGCATTTGCTAAGCGAGAGCTCTGGAAACCATCCAGACATACCAGGGCTTGACACTTACATGTGCTAACCTGAAATATTTAGGGGTGTGTAAAAAACTTCAAGTCTGTCCAGAGTTAAAAATCTGCTCAGTCCTTTGGACACAAAATATATCACATGCAGGTTCAGCAGCTTTTGTAAGCAGGTGGTCTGGTCTGCTTTGAGCTCAGCCAGCGCTCCTCAGCAGGACCAGGCTCAAACGACACCACTGAACCCCTCCACGCTGATCAGGTTGTTGACACTCCAAGGCTGCTTCTCGTGGATATCTTAATGTGTTAAGATGTGTATCTTAAAAAAGTGGTGTCATTTGGATCATGTGATTTGTTTCAACGGACAAAACCGGCTCTGCACAGTGGTCGTGTCATAAAACAATAGAGGCTATTTGAACTGAGTTTTTTTACAGTTTACACAGATCCAGATGCAAGTGATACGCATGTGTCCATCCCTGCATACTGTACTGCATGTGTCACGCATGTGTTGCACAGCACACTTTAAGTTAGCTGAGTTTCAGTAAAAATAAATGTCAAGCTTCTCAAAGATGAATGAATGAGCTATGAGGCCTGACACTACAACTATAGAATCATTCAAGTTATATTTAGCAAACAATCACGATAAATGTGTGATTAATCCTGTAGAACAAAAGATGAGCTTTGAGATCACTGAACTTAGGCAACTTGTTCACTTAGTGCCACAACGATTTATTTTCATTACCAATTCATATGAGAATTATTTTCTGGATTAATTGTTTAACTGTTTGAATTTTTGGAAATAGTGAAAAATCCGACTTTCCGCATTCATTATTTTGCGATCAAAACCCCCAACCCCAAAAATATGTCATGATTAATTTTGCTATAATAAAATGAGAAAACTTGCAAATATTTACTTTTAATCAAATGATGATCTCAGCTCCAATCTAATTAATCTCACTCGTTTGTTTATTAAATCAATAAACAGTAGATTAAGACTATTTACATTTGACTGAGGACTCTTGTCAAATTTGTTTGCAAACATGTAAATGTAGTGAAGTCCCACATTTACTGATGCAGACACTTCAGATGATACTTTACTCTTGTCAAACATTTCCCATGAAACACTTTCATCAACCTCCTGAGATGCTTTTCAAACATCACAGTAACTATGACGACAGTGCTTCGAGAGGATGTAAACATTTTCATTCTAATAAACAGGTGTTTTTATCTTTGACAATTATTTAGAGTTGCAATATGTTGACGCGTCATAGAGCAGATTTGCATTGGGCTTTGGTCCCAGAGAAACCTATGATAAAAAAAGTATGAATTTTAAACATAAACTGTGTTGTGAGGTATTACATATGCAAAATAACTGTGCAAGAGAACAACATTTAGACTATTTAAAATGCAAATCTTAGCCAGAGATTTCCCTATCTACCGAATGCCTCCCAGAGTGTCTCCTCCACGTGGAGGGACCAAAACATGCTCAACCCAAATGTGCTGCAACAGCTTTACAGGCGTCTTCAGACACTATAGAATACTTACAAGACTTCACATTCTCAGCTCTGGTCGTCATGAGATGAACACCCGCTCCTTTCTAGGCAGCAACATCCAGAATCAAAGAAAAACATGACTGAGATAAAAATCATACTCTAGCAAAAATCATAGAGAGCGGAACACGTTCTTTGTTGTATCATACGAGCTGCAGACGGACAGGAGTGGAGCCACTGTAGTCACATATGTTACCAAAGCCTCTAGCTTGGCAAAGACGCTCATTAAGCCACTGACAATCATTCTCACAAAGCCTGATCTGAAGCCTATTCACCGGCTGTGTACAAAGCAGAGTGGTGGAATGCAAGTTCCATCTCGCGCCCTGTTCAGTGTCATGAACGATGTTTGCTGCACCTGAAGGCTCAATGAAAAGTGTTTTATTAGCAATAATCATTTAAGGGAAAACATATGGACAGTGTGCTGTACTAAGTGCGAGCACAGATCGCCCACTGTGTGGAAATCTGTTAAGTTTGCTGCAATCTTCTTCTGTCAGCCAGTGAAAATCTCCTTAATTGCTAATACCACTGAAGACTGTCGCCTGGCATTAGTCTGGTATTTTTGAAGTGCGGAGCTTTTGAAGCATGCGTCCCTCCTTTATCTTTCCAATGGAATAGGATATTAGTTGAAAAACGAATGTATTTTTTGTATTTTTCTTCTGAAGTATGCGTCTGGATTCAAGTGGACGTGATTGTTCCACTCAGGTGAACAGGGACCTGACTTCACGGCTATGCAGATGGACTTGAGTGGATGCCGAGTGACATGTCAGGGGGAGGTACAATGCACAGAGAATGCTGAAACTGTCGATAAGGGCTTTCCACCAGCCGTACAAAAAAAAAAGCCGCAGTCTCCCTCTCTCCCACGGCGGATGAGGGGGAAGGGAGGAAGCACCACCCCCCCCCCCAGTCTGGATGATGTATGGTGCGGACCCTAGCCTGCGACTTGGGTTTTAACGGGGGAGAAAGGCAGAAAATGAAAGGGGGAGGAGGGTCATGCTTGAATTATGCTGATGCAGGTCGTAACCGTGGTGAAAAAAAAACAACCGAGAGCACGACTGCTTCCACGGAACTGGCAGTCACAAAAAACAAGGTTATTATCACTCAGGTCTCAAGAACGGTGACATTTGGGAAACGGTTTACATGAGATTGTGCCTTTCGCAGGATTGGACAGAGGTGTCTCGTAAATTAGAATAATCAGAATCAGAATTGTATATTAAAATTGTTTCTTTCCAAGCAGCTTTTAAAGTATCTTGAATTTACTTATAGATGCAGATTCTTTGCTCAAATAAATAGACCCAAGTGACTGGACTGACATTTTATCTAGCTTGAGGTTTCCATTAAGCAAATTAGATTTAGAAGGAGAACACAATGAAGGAAATGCAGATAGTGGAGGCTGAGATTTGAAACTGTCAGGACAGGAGCAGGGAAGAGGGGGGGGTCTGCTCTTTTTCATAATGGGAGCAGTCAGGCAAAGTCAGTAACTGAGAACACTCACGCCTCTGCAGCATCAGCGCCAGGCCCTCGGAGCCCATAAGCACTCTTTGAGCTACAACAGGATGGAGCTGCCATTATGGCCACACAAACAGAGGGAAGCCTTATGAACTTTGCACAAATGCTTAGTGCTCCGGGGCTGGACAGCTCTGGAAGCCAGGGGAGATGGGTAGGTACCGGGGCGAGCTGCCAGTTCCGAAAAGCTTAGTGTTCATGCACTCAGGCCAGACAAACTTGACATTGTCCTGGGCACTGCCCCGGGGGGAAAGCCTCTTCCCCTTTCTCTCTGCTACTCCGGCTCATTCACACATCTAGTCCAGTTGATTCACTGGTTTTGGACATGACTTACAGAGGCATGAGGGCAAACATTTGTTCACACTTTGAACCAAATGTTGAAATACCACAAAAGATGTTGGGGAGAAAAGTGTAAGCAGATCATTTAACCTCCATAAATTCAACTGGCTTGTTTTTTTCACAGTCACCATGATTCACCTGATGAGTCATTTTTTGTCTGATTAAGTTTTAAGCGGTCGCTATGAATCAGGGTTGAGTGCTGAACTCTACTTCTGAGGGTACCGACCAAATTAGGCTGGTACAACTGCGCACAGATTCACCTTAAATCATTCGGTAAGAGAGGCAGTTAAATCATCTGCATGAGAAAGCAAGTAGAATCTCTGGAGGGCCTACACAAGCGGCATAGGCATTATTATTTGAGTGCTAGTGTTTTTGCGTTGCAAGCCACTTCTTTTCATTCCCATTTGTGGGAAGGTGTGCATCAGGCTACCGGGTCGTTAACTGAAGGCAATGGCGAGCGGATAAAGGTGTACTGTTGGGTACCAATAGCGAATTCCAGGCACTGGAACCGGTAACGAATCAATTTAAATGTGAAATGTAACCAACCCTACTCTGACTTCGGTTTGATGGACTAGTTAAAAAAAATCAGTTTAAATTGAGTTAATCCACTGTGTCCTCGTACAGCATCTCACATCTCTTATCTCCCTCAAGCAGCAATTGCTAACTGTTATCTGACCAGTAGAAGATGGAGGGCTGCAGCCATATCCTGTCACTGGAATTAAAATAATGCTCTCTTGACCCAATGGCCCCAGTCGGCAAGTCAGACCAAATGAGAGGAAATCACAAACCCCACCGAGCCTTTTCAAAACCAACGCCATCTTGCTCCCCCACTGACACGCTCTGAGAACACAGAATAAATGTAGGTGGTCGCACCCACAGTTCAGGACCCCACTAAAACCTCAAAATGTAGCTGTGTGTTCACTGTGTGCGCTCACATCATGCCTGAAAACGGACTTCAGCCTGTCAGGTTAAGATAAATATTGAAGGGGTTCTTTTTAAAAATCAGTTACAGTAGAGCAATCAATATTGCTCAAGGACCAGCATGTTGAGAAAGCAGAAGACTGGTTTTCACTTTTCTCACGATTTGGCAAATATGCTGGCTACACACAGTGTGAGGCTTTTAATTGAACTTTGGGCACACGGCCCATTCACCAAAAAGTCGTCTGCTACTCAGTCTGTCAAAAACGGTCAATAAGCCTAAAACCTGGCAGTTGCAGATAGCAGCAAAGCAGCCCGCCTTTGGCTGATACTATGGGCTTTAATATCTGCACTCTGAATCAATATGAACACGAGTGCATTTCTGTGTATGACTGCCTTATAAGTTGCCATAGTAACAAGTGCCCCTATCTTCATACTGATCGCTTGGGCACTGATGAAAACTTCTCTTCTGCTGATGCAATGCCGAGCTGTTTACCACAGTGAGCTACATGATGCGTGAAGTGTTGTTACATTTATTCCAGGTCACAGTTTAAGAATTCCATCACAAACAAGTTGCAACTCTTTTTGAACTCGACAAGAACCTGTGCATTGTTTCCATTATTATAGTGACTTGTGCAGTTTGTGACCTGTGACTGCAAATGAAAAGCAGACAAAATTCCAGGACTCAAATTGCCCACGTTTATGTGCATTTCCCCATTACCCATGGCACTTTAATAGTCCGCTCAATTATTTCCAGATCCGTGTTGACAACTGATTTATTCAGCGCAGGACACTACAAAGAAAACGGATCAAACAACGCATTTCTAAAAACAGACGAGAAACTGATAAATCAAAACACATCCGAGGGGGCCTGCACACGTTCTGTGGTTTATCTGGACTATACAAAATGTTTAATATTGTAACAGTGGTGTCACTTAAGAAGTGTCTGCAGGCAAGTGTTAAGTGGTTCCAGGTCTTTGAAGTCCAGAAAAACCCTTTTTCCTGGTAGTGTGAAGCAGAGCTGAGTGAAGTCCTGTGAGGACATGAGAGAGAGAGAGAGAGAGAGAGAGAGAGAGAGAGAGAAAGAGAGAGAGAGACTTTACCAGACTGTCATCCATCTCGCTCAGCCAGACTGCCGGCCAGCAGAGCTTCACAGATGGTGCTCTCAGCGATCATGGCAGTGATCAAGGGATCTCTACTCCTGATTAGCACACCTAGTGAACACAATGTGCACCCCAACGTCTGTTGCGTCTGTGACTGTACAACACCTATTGGGTTGCATCCATTTTACAAACAGTGAATACTCTGTCCTTTGCAAGGAAGCACAATTCATGTAAAATATTCATTATTTACTTAAATAGGTAAAATCATGGACCCCACATAGCCCCTTCTTTATATTGTATTGTGTAATTTACCTGACCTGTCAAAGAATCCCCCCCAAAAATGTCTGATGGTCTTGTAGTAATTGTATTATTACTGTGGCTGCTCTTGATGTTATCACTCCATATTAAGTACAATCCTTGCCTGATACAAACGACAACTTTGATATGATGAAGCAGTCCTTCAAATGATGGCATGGATGGAAACAATAAATCAAACTCCCCGCTCCAGGGCCTGTGTGTGTATATGAAGAATAAAACAACTCCATCATCCGATGCCAGTCACAGCCCATAAAGTCACATCACTGGTAGCCATCAACTGCTGTCCATGTTGTTTGAACAAATCTATTAAACATCCTGACTTATTTTGTCTCCAACTGAGATTGTGCCTGTTAATAACCGACTGTACCGAGCATTAGTGTTGAGTCAATAGAGTCACTGAGCTGTCTTTGGTGTTGACCCACAGAAAAGTGTTTGAGTATGTCAGTGTTTTCAGGTTTTTACATTAATGTTGACAATGGACACTCAACATAAAGCAGCCTTAAAAGTTACCGTAGCTATTTAGCTCCATGCAGCTGGTTACATGGATCATAGTGAGCCACAAATACATCAGTGAAGTGCCTCGTATAACGTATAGACTGTCATATGAGACAACAACCTCAATCACAGTTCTGTAATAAGCCAATATAGGTCTGAACTTTAATTTGTTGATAAATTTGGTTCCCACGTCAAGAGTGACCGGCGGACCAAGCATACACTAGGCTGGCCCTGGGCCATCAGTTATGTCGGACCCTGGAGAAAAGAGGGATTAATTTAACTGCATAAAAGACAAAATATCAGACAAGGACCTGGACAAAAGCACAGTGGCTCCTATAGTTTCTTATCTCCTCTTCTGTGGACAAGTTCAGATGAAGAGTCCACTTAGAACTCAATTTAATCATGTTTCCCCAAAGAATCAATAAGCTATTTCCCCCAGGTCACTTTTAGCAAAGGGAAGGGCCTCTACTCCACTGCTATTTAGAGTGTGTACACAGCTGACAGAGAATACAGAGACAAATATAAGCTTGAATAATGAATTCATTAAGATAAACGAAGTGTTCCTCAGTATAGTGTGTAGGCATGGTAACCAGGCTTGGCTCTGCTTTGAGATACATGCTGGACCCAGCGCTCAAAATGATTGGATGGATGGATCAGCATACACACACATTGTGTCCAAACATACACACACACATACACTCCACATATGCACAAACAGCTCACACAAGTGCACACTCTAGCCTGAATCAAATCTCCTTCTCCAGAGAGGGTGGCTCAGTTGTAATTTAATGGAAAGGTCCTGCAGGCAGGAAGCTAAATGAGATGATCATCTCCATCCGTAGCCTCCACCTGTCAGAGAAAAGGTTTATCAGGAAACACTCTAGGCACCACCAGTGTGTTCTCCCTATGCCAACAAGTAGGATTAATTATTTCCAGAAAACAACCTTTTTTACGCCTATAGTCTTATGACAAGGGAAAGGAGGGCAGATAATTTGGTTGAACGCCCACTCATAATAAGCAGTAAGGATCGAATAGCCTTTAAAGGAGCGTCCTGCTGGCCACCTCTTCACACACACATCCCAGGGTCAGCCCCTCAGGAGCACTGAGGCAGAGCGGCCCGTCGCGCAACACAGTTAATCCTGCGGTGGAAAATGTCGGCGGGATCCGTCGCACATGGGCGAACAGCAAGAGATGAGGAGGCGGACCAATATTTGAGACGAATTAAAGATGTGTGTGTGTGTCTGTGTGGGTGGGTGGGTGGGTGGGTGTGTGTGGAGGGCTGGGGGTGTTTGGTTGAGGCCTCATCTGTCTGTGTGTGTGTGTGTGTGTGTGTGTGTGTGTGTGTGTGTGTGTGTGTGTACACAGACATGCTCGTCAATAGGCTGGCTGCACAACCTTTCAAACTTCATCCTCATGGCCATTCACTGAGCACATAAAAAGAGCACATCTACTTGAGTGTGTGTGTGGGCTGACAATATTCTTTCAATGTTACTTTGCCAGAGCAACAATAGCAAATCCCTGGTCCTCCAATATACCATAGAGCTACAAATTTCTTATAGTTGTCTTTACTTTTCAAAAATATAGCCTGCACTGGTGGGAATCCTGTTGTTCTATTTTTCTCAAAGCCTCTCTTGATAGCCAATTAGCCCATGCAAGGTAAACCAGCCCACAGGCACAATTCTGTAAAGTATACCAAGTAACTACCATTCGAATATCCCTCCTGGCTTCACTTGATGGATTGTGTTTATCAGTGTCTAGTTATATAATGTATGCTGCATATGTTCCAAGAGAATAAAGCACAGCAAAGGATACTTGGGACTCAGGGTCGTGTAGTGGTGGCTTATAAAACTTAAACTCAATCAATCATAAATAATTTACTGTGTCCAGAGGGGCCTGTTGAGGAAGTACAAGAACCTGACATTTGCCTACAACCTCAAGCATGACGGCGACAGCTTCATAAATTATGGGTTACAGGAGAAATTTATGGATGAGCATAAAGCGGCACCTGCTGACTTGGGGCGAAACAGGTATAGTTTCCTGATTAGGTGCAATACTGAACCGCCACTCGTAAACGGCTTCCATCACTGTTTCACTCTTTATGGGCACCAGTGGTAAAGTACAATCATAGAACTGTGGAACAAACCATTAAACCAGAAATGTAACCACAGGACAACATAGACATTGGAAATATCCACCCAGCATCAAACCACTGTGACAGATGTGGAGTGTGTCACCAAATCAAGAGCTTAAAGCTCTCAGCATTTCTGAGAGCCCCTGTGGTTTGAAAGGATGCTCAGACAAATGAAACAAATGCCTGATTCAAACTGAAACACAAGGCACACCCAGAAAGTTATCTTTTCACAACTTGAAAGGACACATGAGGCATTAAAAATTCCAGTGAAAGAGGCTTTAGGAGTTGGTGCCTTTGTCAGGCTAACATCAAAAGATGTGCATGAAGACAGAATATCTTTGTGTTTTCTGTGTGGGTGGAGGTCTGCTGTTTGCTGAACTACAAGTCACACAGAGGAGAACTATCTCAGTTATTTTCTCACATGAGATTTATCGATGCACCAATTTGATATTTTAAATTTTCTTATTTAATTTTCATTGAGATGCAGATGATGCTAATGTCGTCTGGTCATGGTTTTGCTATGGTTTTAATATATAAAATAGACACAGATTAAACACCGACTAACCCACCAAAAATACTGAGTATAATGTCTTCAGTATTCAAGAGTGCAAAGAATTGCTTCGGACATCTTTATTTGACCCCCCCCCCCAGTATATCGAAATAAACAGCCTTAGTGCCCTATTAGCAAACGAATTACACTCTGTGTCTCATGCCACGGTCACGTTTTAATGTTTAAACCATAATTACAAGCAGCTGAGCAGGAAAGGCTATACAAGTGGGCCACACTTGTAATTCTGTGTGTGTTGACAGAATGGTAGCAAATATGCAACTTCTGGCAGTCATATCAAAATAAAAGCCAACATTAACAATTTATTCAAGTCATTTCGTAGGAGATACTCACTGTCAACACTATGTATCTGGTTCCAGGTCACACACCACTACAAATACATGAAAAAGTTCTGAGAATCTGGTGTTCCTACAATTAGCACTACGGATAACATGGTATGATAACAGGGGTTTTCCTTATTCTTCCCATTCTGCCAACATAGCTTAATACAGCAATAGCTTTGTGAACGGCACGGCAGGTTGAGGTTAGGTAGAGACATTTATAGCAACACCTGTAAGACAACTTACATAACTTGTGCCGACATTATGAGTCATGATTGGTTGAACATGGCTGCATTTGTGATGCTTCCATTTATCAAACTTCAGTACAAGCTATGCATCCGCTGTAGAGCAAAGCAAAACATGCAATTTGTTTTCATTGCTACAGGCTGTGTAAAGGGTTCAACTGTGGGAGGTTGAGAGGTAATAGCAGTAAAAAGCTCAACATTTGAAATGAGCTAAGAGGGAGATAATTCAGGTCACAAGAGGTATCAAGTGGTTAGAGCAAAAGGAGACTGAAGTCCTCAGGTTGTTCAAGCACTGATGGCTTTGGCTGCTGTGCTGCAGTGTAGCAGCTGCACTGAGTGGGATTCAATCAAATGTCCTACATCAAAAAAATCTAACCTGCAACAGGGCAGGATGAGGGAAGAAAATAGACATACAAACCATTAGTTTTGGCATGCTATCTCTAGCTACAGCTGGCAAAAACAAAACTGTGATTTAATCATGCATTTAACTTCAAATGCCCGGGAAATATATCGATTTGTTTAGTGGTTTGTAATAAATCTCAGTATTAGCTTGGCCAATGGCAATCCAGACACAGAGCTGACCTCCCAGTGGCTGCCCATGGTGACTGGATAATCAGGTTAACTGCTGATTGAACAAACAGTATTGTGAGCTGCAAAGGACAGGCCATCCAAAGGCAAACAACACGAATGTGAAGAGCTTTGTTTGAATAAAAGGTACCAGCAACTTCAAGCTCTTTATTCCTTTTGATGCACATGTCAACAGATTAAAAGCTATGTCAATGATGTAATGGTGAAGATGCAGTGTACAATCAGCACTGCACGAGAAAAGAACTGTGAAACAATGACAACAAAGGTGGTTCATGGCATAATAGGAGTTCATTTTGTTCATGGCAGAGTGCCCAAATATTTGGCCATACTGCTCTGAAGGTTTGAATTGACCAGCGGCCTTTACACTTGGTGGGAAACATTTGCATGACTAAAACACATTCAGTAAGTACAACTCTTTCTGTTTTTATAAAACAACTACAGGCACTAGATGATTTTATTCAAGAATTAACTAAATTAAGGGATTGACTATCCAGTGCACACTCACACTACAAAGCTTTTTCGCTTACCGAAAGACCTCCTCTTACCAGTAAGACTCCCTCAGACAACACTCAATTTCCATGGGTCTCCAGGGTGTAATATCAAACAAAAAATATTTATGAGAACAACTGGCAGTGAGTAGACGTAAACACTTATATCAGACTCTTTACATATCACAAAGGGTGGTGAAAGTGGTGAAAGTGTTTAGTGCGGATGTCTCACAACAAGAAGGTTCTGGGTTTGAGCACGCTTTCTACGGTTACTGCAGCTTACTCTCAAAGTCCAGGTATGCAGGTTAAGTAAATTGGAGCCTCTAAATCCCCTTACATTGTGAATGTGAAGTGTGAATATCGTGAAAGGTTGTTTATGTCATGTCAGCCTATGTCAGCCTTGTGATTGGCAAATGTCAGCCTAATGTAAGCTAGGATTGACTTCAGGGCCCAGAGACCCTACATGGGTAAGCTGCATGGCAAGTGAATGGATGAATGAATTGACATATCACACACACATATTATTTCACCTGTTGACTGTCACTGTGATTGACCCCCAAGTGGCCCAGACTGGCACAAATCCAGTCCAACTTCATCCGATCAGTCAGTACGGCCAAATCCTTTTAATTATCGGCTAAACAGGTACAGTCAATGTATGCCTTTGACTCAAAGTAGCATGGAGCCAGGGATTGCTGATGCACACAAAAACAGAGTGGGCAGGCGGCCATGACTGGATGAATGTAAGTGATAGTGTAAAGATAGACTTCAAAACACCTGTGTGTTAACTGGTATGTACAGTATAACCAAGGTTTGCTTAAAAGATCCAACAGTGGTATTCCTAAGGGGGAAGACATTGGAAAAGCACTTGTACAAAGTAATTCACTCCTGTTAAAAGTGGCATTGATGGCATCTTGTCACTCTGTTGTCCTACTGCTGTACAGTCCACTTACAGTAATCTTTACTTTGTACTGTCTATCTAAACATCAATAGCACTTTTGGCAGTGTAGACTTTGGAGATTCCACCTCATCCCCAGAATAGTTCAATAATCAATCCAGTGTTTGTCTTTGTCAACCAACGGCTGTTTGAAACACATGTTTGCTCTAGATCAGGAACTACCATATTGAAAATGGAATTAAGAGTTGGGAGCACAGTTTGATGTACTCTGTCATTTAATCATTCAAAGTAGTCAATATAACACTGAACCTGTTCCACAGGTTGACCAGAATGTTAGTCAAGAAATACCTTTTGAGAAGTTGACATAGTATCAATGCAAAGGGGCCTGGAGGCTGGAGCCTCGCTCTGCTGCCTGCCTTGCAGCACCCATACAGATAAGGAGTAATTACTTTTCCTAGCAATCACTAAAGCCAACCTGCCCTTCATATATTTGCAGAAAGTTTCTCTAATACAGAGCCTTGTGTTGCCATCATTTACATACTAAAGCACAAAGTAACTGGAATTCAATATAAGCCAGTAAAATAGCCAGTAAAATAGCCAGCACATCCAATGTCAGCACCGGTGCTATCGGTCACTTCATTGCTTTGTTTTTCCCTTTAACCAACACACAAAGTCCATGACAACACTGATGTAGTCAGTAATTTTTAATAGATATATTAAATGTCAGTGCTGAGGCTCTGTTACAAACAGAATATTCAATGACCAAAGTCATTGAGAAAAAAACCTCACAGTTCAGTGTGACATAACATGCTTACGTAAATCTTCCAAAAGGAAAATAGGGTCTCAGATGCCTCGTTCCCCCGGAAACGAGCAATCTTGTTGTCATATTTCTCATGTTCTGTAATTTGTCTGGCTTTTTCATGTGGTCCACAGCCACAGCCACCATGGGGGGACTATGCCATGTCGTGACATGGGAACCCTTATAAACGTGTTAAGAGCCGGAGGCATTAGCATTTTGGACGCTACTGAATAGAGGCATTTGTTCCTCTTCCTGTGCCTCCCTGAAAGACTCTATTAAAGGGTTTAGGAATTGCTCTGTTTTGGACATATTGAAGTTGGGAGAGCACAGAGAGAACATTTGAAGATTTCCCAGAAAATGTTTTGTTTTTATTCATCTACTTCAATTTTTAATGTCAAATATATATAGTAAAGACTTGAATTCTTTTCCTGACTTTTAAACACGTCACTTTTTTTCCTGAAACGTCCTGTTCTTAACAGAGCCTGTCAAAGTTTGAAACATTGAATACCGATACTGTACTGTATGTTGAATATTGTGTGCCCTACTAAAAGCTTCCTGTTTGACTGAAGGGGGTTTAGATCAAATAGAATAAGTCAATAAGAGTAGACTGTGCTTCCTTTACGACCTTTTCTATCCGGGACACGATAAAATCGACCACACAACCAAAAGAAAATACATTCTCCTTTAGCATACACTGAATATTTTATCTTCAATTGGTCCTCTTAGATATTTATTCACATACTGACAGATGTAAAATGTCATAAAGAAAGAAGTGCTTAATGGATTCCACCTTTTTGCTTTTGGGGAAGCTGGTAATGGAACCAGCTGAATTTCTTGCCACTGTACGCTCCATTAACGAAGGTTTTGATTGATCTCGGATTCTGTTTCACGCTGTGGTCACAGCAGGAACTGTGGACAGTCAGAGGCGGGCTCTTCACTGTCTGACATCCTAACTTTTATCTTCAAACCCTTAACAGTTTATGTGTTACATGTGGACTGACTGCATCTTCCATACACATATTCCTCAGCTGTGCCTAATGATGAGCAATGGTGAGTACACTGCATCAAAGCAACAACGCATCATTTCTCAGTAGGTAGCTATGATTCTCTTTCACCAGTTGTCTGCAATGCCCGGGTACGTCACTGCCAATCCAGAATGAGGTTATTGAAAAACGGGATTGATCAAAAAGCAAGTGAACTAGATACAGGGTATCTCGCTAACAGGCAATTGTAAAACCATGTCAATACATTTGCAGTTACATTTACATCTACTTTGGACTTTGGAATTTTGCTAAGATAACATAAAGTAAACTTTCTTGATCCCATTCCGGGGAAATTCAGTTGTTATAGCAACAGACAATTGGAATGAGCTAGACAAGCGAGGACATATAAGTATAAAGTATAAAATAGAATAAAATAGGAAATAAGAGACAAAATAAAATAAAACAGTCAAATAATATATAATGTTTGAAATTGTTCTGTGATATTTTTAACACAGATTCTTGTGATCTACTTGATATCAGGAGCTGTTTAAATCCAATCCAGAGAAGATGAGCATTTTCCAATCAAACACCATTTACCTGTACGTCAATAAAAATTTCAATACACTAGTACCACATTTAAGCAGATCTAAAACACATCTGATCTGTATCTTGGCAGATAGTTCACAGGGTTTACACAGTTAAAATAACCTTGGACTGCAGCCTTCTGCCAGAAAAAACTAATTATGTGTTTTTGCCATTAGAACATGTCTGGTGAGATTGCCCTTATCTTGTTGGTCAGGAATCAAAAGGAATATCATTAAATACAAAAATTTGACATTCAAGGGCTGATGTTATTGGTCTGGCTTAACAAAGACAGATTTATCATAGAACATGTGAGTCGGCACAGCACCACATTATAGATGTTTTTAGAACATTTTCCTCCTGAAAATAGTATTGACTTCAGCCCTAGAAGTCCAGTTTTGGCCAGGTTCCAACCAAACAGACGCACTGGGGATCCTAGCCTCTGCTCCATATGGGAGATTGATCTCCTGCAATGAGTATTGATCAGCATCAGGTAAGGGCACAGCCATTGGGCTAATCATCATCAATGACGCCCTACTTGCCAGAATCCCACTGGATTCAGGACTCAGAACATATATCAAGTATACATTGAAGTTCAAGCAAAACAAGAAGAAAACCAGGTAGTATTTGTCTGCATCCTTACTCTGATAGTGGCTTACAAAGAATACAAAATAAATCTGGCCATAACAAAGAATACAGTCAGTGCCATGACATCAATTACCCAGCATTTACAATGTGCAAGGACAACAGGGAACCTCACTGATTTAATTCTAGTTAGGATATACAGTGAATTTACCGCAAACACTCAAGGGCACACAGAGTTAAATTACTGTGAAAGCTTATTGATTTGTAAAGTGTACATTAGAAGGAGGTAGTGATTGTGCCTAAAACCAGGGAAAGGCCACGCACAATGATTGCAGGCTCTTCAGTACAGAGTTCATTTGGATGGCTGAAAATCTATACTGCCACTACAAAACACCACAGAATGGGGGAAAGACTATGTCTGCCTTTGCATGTAATTGGAAAAAGATGGCCATGTTAAGCTTTCCGCCATGACGGGAGAAATAAACAAACTTGATGAATGTGCCTTGTCATGACCCCTTATTGATTTTTCAAATATTGCATTTAACACTTTCTTGAGAAATAGAGGTGATAAATCTTCATTCTTTTAAAATATGCAAACAGACATTTACCACCACACTGTTTTGATGCCCGAGTATTTTCCTTTAGAAGATCCTTATATGGCTATTTGACGACTTAAAACACAATCAGGAGTCCAGGGACAGCACATCCATTGACCGTCAAATTTTACCAGCCCTTCCCCCCCCATTTTAACACTGCTACCACTGTTCCCCGCACCCACCCACGTTCCTCAATATTGAAACGAGTAAACAACAGCATCTTCTCCAGCCTTTAAACGAAGATAAACACGGACAAACTCATCAATAAGCCTCCTTTGACGATTCAAGGGTGGTTGAAAGAGGATGTCACAACTAATGCAACCATGGTGGCTCCCATACAAGGGTTTTTTTATATCCTGCATCTTGCTTTAAAGGGGGAACAGGACCAGTGGATTCATCTATCTTGAATTAATTCATGTGTTCACACCCTCAAGTCTCAGATGAGGCCTCTGAATGTGCCGAGGCAGCAGAACAGGGACAGCCATTAGTGTCCACAGCACTGCAGCTCTAATGATGATGGTTGAGGAGTTGCTGTTCTCTGCATTTTGTGCACCAAAGCTTCTGGCTGTGGTCAGACTGGGAGAGGATTTCCCAACACGCTCTTGTGTAGGTAGTAGCCTTGTTGTATTTAGTGGGTCAAGACCGGAACCAAATGACTCAGAACAACATCCCTTTGATGCTTTAAGCTCTATTCGTTGCTGTTGTTGTTTCTCTCTCTCCGTCACGTAAATGCTATAAACTGCTGTTGAGGTCTGAAGCAAAGGATCTACAAATGAGGCAAATCAAAGCAGTGGAATCCAGTGGCCAACCTGGCTGCTGTTTACTGACCGTGACAGAGAATGAAAGCTACGCCATCAGTTTAATTACCCCACCTCCTGCTTTAACACAACAGCAGGAAACTGGAGACGTGCGGACTTATAAATCAGCCACTGTGTGTGAGTGTGTGTAAAGGGGGTGGGGGGGGGGGGGGGGCTACCATTTTGATACAATTTTCACCACTTATTGAGCAACACAAATCCCCCCTCTGGTTCCTGATGGGGGCCGGTCTTTTCAGGCTGAGCCCTGTGATGGACCCTCCAACCTCGAGCTAGAGACACATGTACACGCCCAGTAACGTTCTGCCCCTTCAGCTGCATAGTAAATGAATCACCGCACAGACAGTCTCTATACAGTAGATGAATGGCCATTACTCACACCACATATTAAAAGTGTTTCCATCTCTCCAGGGTAGTAAGCATGCGGTCACAAAATGATGTAGGACGATCCAGGACTGCTCGATTGTTTGATCATTTTTTTTTACTAATTCTTTTCCCACACAGCTGTCCTACCATCTGTGTTAGAAAACCATGTTGAGGATTTAGATTAGTTACAACCCCAGCCAGTGTCAGTGTGTACAATTTACAGACTAATATTGTGAAATAACCTCATAGAAAAGATGTTGAGAAATTAGATCTTTACAGGCTCACATGAAGTGTGAACAACTTCCCTTAAGTGTGATTTACAACTCCCTGCTGCAGAAGATCAAAACAGCATTGCTGTGAATGCAAGAAAATCCCCCGCCTGTTACTGGGGCGCTAACACGACTCCGTCAACTTACAAACAGAGCACCAGCCTCTCTTTGTTAAGTTACAACACACTCCCACACACACACAGGAGAAGACTCATTGTTTTTCACTCCATTTGAATACGTCTTTAGAGTCTGGTCGTGTAGCGAAAGAGAGGGGGGGGATGTTGTTTACTCCATGAGCAAGATAGCTGAACCAAACCCAAAGAGCAGCAGCTTTGGTCTAAACAGGGTTGAAAAATGAGGGCTCGTGTAAATGGGAAGAAAAGAGCGTCCACTGTTGCGAAATCTGCATGAAGGTTCATTGAGAGCCAGCTAACTATGTCCAAGCTCACTGGAAGGAATGCGGTCTACTCTATTATGTACAGGAAGAGTCTGCTCGAGGACTGCCGTAGAAGGCACAACACAATGGGTTAACAGCAGTGCTTCTGGCACACTTTTGACCTCAGCTACAATCCCACCACTCTGCAGGTGGTGGAGAAAAAGAAGGGCTGGTGCATTAAAGAGGCCTCCGTGTGTTGGCAATGACATTCGACACAGAACTACAAGGGAAGACCTGCCTGTAACCTTCATACTCTCTGCACCTTCTCCACCATGCCGGGAACCACAGGAAGAAGCAGGGCCATCTGTAACGTTGGTTTGGCTGTATATGGGGAGTCGGGGACTGCTCAGGGCTCAGGGATATGATCCAAATGTTTCGACGGCAGGTGAGTTACGCCTCACAGAAGAGCCCGGGGGACTGTACAGCACCAGTTCAACGAGAGGAAGACAAGCACACTGGGGGAATCAGAGCAGCGGACAGAGTTTCACGAGGGCATGTTGGCCACCGCCTCGCCCACTTCACACTCTTAAAAGGATAATCACAAATCCATGACACAGGGTGCAAACTGTGGCTCAGCTGGGGCAAGTGGCTGTTAGAGAGGAATTACTGAGGTGTAAAAGGGTTTTAAAAAAACAGGAGGTATGAATCTGTTATCTATTGTGAAGGGAAGGCACGCCTGCATTCATTGGCTGTCAGAAAACTGACAGACCTCAAGGCTAATGTCAATTATAGTCGCTTTTCTGAGGTGATCCCTGCATATATCCTGTGTCAAACTGTCATCCCATGATCCCATCCCGCCGTGGCCCCCTAAATAACCATGACCCCTGCAGAGCTGGCAAGTCTCTTGTTCGACTATTTTTATAAGGTGGATAAATCGCGGAGGTGACATCGACGAGACTTCAAAGGGCTGAAAACATAACATGAAACAGGTGCTGTTACCTCTTTAGTGCGAGAGAACACATGTCACTCCGCATTACAAGTCAATCTGAAATGTAGTGACAAAAAAGTCCCATATAGTATAACAGCTGTCAGAAGTGGAAGGTAAAATGCTCGAAAAAGATGGAACTGACTAAATTCCCCAAAACACCACTGAGTTCAATTTTCTCTCCGGTGTGAAGAAATGTTTTTTTCTTTACTACATGAGAAAAGCCATCTCGCATGGCTGACTCGAATTTAATCTGCAGTTTTGGAAGAATTTGCGAGACATAAGTGTTCTGTCAGTGGCTGCTGTGCGGCTCCACTATAAAACAGAACCAGACCACAATTTCTTTGAATAACAATCCTGCTCCTGTTATCATACTTGCGGCAAATGCAAGAGACTTAGAGGCAGAGCCGTCGGCGAAACTCTGTCACTGTCTCAAGAAAATAAATCACGGAGGCATGAAGTCAATTTATATGCAAATGTAAATGGTAAAGACAACACGCTGCCTACGGAGCTAGATCTGAAAAAGTTGTGGTGATGAAGGTGAATCACAGCACTGAAGACCACCATGACCTCCACCCAGACAAAAAAAGCCTGTGCTATACGTCATGTGAAGACTGATGGGAGCATTTCCAGGCTGAAGCCCAGGATATCAAAGTAGGATTTTTCCAGGATCACTCTCTATTGATCTGTTTTTGTTTCTCAAAGCCATCGCTTCGAGCCTTTAAGCCTTCTCAAATTGGCAAAGTACTCACTCTGAAAGTCAAGAATTCAGATTGAGCTCAGCAATTCTGCCTCCACTGTTACACTTTGAACCCGAACCCGATTAAATGCAGATTTACCACAGCCTAAAAATGTCTGCTGTTGTGCAGGGACCAGATGTAATTTCATTTCCTCTGCAGGGGGGAAAAAATCTGTCTGTCCTGCTCTAATTTATTAGACACTCATCAAAAAGTCTACAGGTAGAGTAACACAAGAGCAACCCTAGATAAGAGAATGAATGTGTGCAGACAAGCAAAAATAACTAATTACCAGGACTACAGGGCACTATTTTTGTCTATGAAGTATTTGTTCCCTTAAATATCACCAGGGTTAATCTGGAACAAACATCTGTTCCTTCCAGGTTGTCTGCAACTCTACAAATTAGCATTCGGTTGTTAATCATGCGTTGCCTCTGTGACAAAAAAGTGTTATCTTACATTTTTTCCTTTGTCTGTTTGTGCAATTTGTCAAGCTTTCTGTGCTTGTATTATTCCATCTGCGCCAAGGAAACAAAAAGTTCACACAAACACAATGTGCAAAAACACAGAATGACCCTGCAGCTTAAACAGCATGGATGCTATTTCCAGAAAATCCTTCACTCTTGTGTTTTTAGATTTGTAGTCAGTCTGCTGTGAAGACTGAGATCTGTTTACTTCTACTCTCTACTTTGCTACAAAAGAGACATTTAGGAAAACTATCCAAGCCAATCCATTCTGGAATCTGTGCCACACTGATGCATTATAGTGTTTGTATGTTTTGCTTCTAAATGGAAAATTATTCCAATTATAGCGGGTGCTAAACTGGTTGGCATTTCATAATGAGCACTACACTCAAAATTCGCCTCACTCTAGTAGTTGTGTTCAGGAAAGCCTGCATTACACTGATTAGCTAATGCAATTAAACAGTATTTACCCGTACCACTGCCCTCTTGTGTGTCCCAATGAGTCAATTTGTGACTAAAATGCTTAGTGATTTCACACCCAGCTATTTACTTTAAACCTCAACATCATAATAGCTCCACCTAACCAGAATGAGACCTTATGACTGGTCTTGTTTTCGGTAAAAAACAATCCCACGATACTCATTCGAATTCCACTAAAAACCACAGAAAATGTTACAAGGTGAAATCGTTTGCAATTGGATACGAGGCTATAAAAAACGTGCTCTGTAAAATAGTCTTGGTTTCTACCCAAAAATCTGGAGCTGTAAAAATAATGAGGTCAAACAGGTCTGCAGTTGATAACTGCTGGTCTGCGGGGTCACACTTGTAAAAGTGGTGAGTCGAGCCCCCCCAAGCTAATGAATTCATTTGGAAACGCACCAGCTTGGCAAGATTCCTCCAACCAACATTTGCTCAGGCTGTGGGGTGGGTACATTAAGAAATAGGCATGCTGGGTTCTGGCTGTTTGTAGGAGACCCTAAAGGACAATTGCAACGACTTTCACAAACTATTGCCACATTTACAAACTGTTGAAAATGTAAGTTATGAGGAAAATAACTTAGTTCTGACACATAATACTGCAGTGGAACCTACTACCTACAGAACAATGCTGCAGGACCAGGCTGTGTCTATTCAAAGTTTTATAAGCATCTATAGAATGTTACATTCTTATACTAGGTCTTTTGTGGTCTGCACATTCTCTATGAGTGAACCTAAATGAAAATATGGGACAAATGGGTCAATACAACGGAAAACAAAAACAGGATTATACTTCTTGCTCATGTGTTAACCCAATTAGCAAATTGACCACTCTGTGGGCCCGGGCCTCTTTGTTTCACGAGTCTAATCATGCTTGATCTGCTCTCTAATCTTCCATTTGGAGGATAGTGCTGTGCTTGACTCCAGGCCTCACTGGGCCAGTAAACAGCCTCTTACTATGCAGAGCAGACAGCGAGCTCACGTGTTCGACACCAAATCAACATACATGTAGCTGCACCGGCTCGGGCTCCCAGCAGTCCACTTACAGTACCCAGAGGAGCCCCGACACGGTGTAATGAGGTCCCAGGGGAGGCCTCTGGACACACAGCACTGGTGCGGACACACCAGACCCTGTCACACAGACACATATTAGTCGCCTACCTCTAGACAGTCGGCTGCCATACTTAAGAGACACATTATCTCATACAAATGATCAAGTCCCGGTTTGTACGGTGACACATCACGGCTTTGACAGAGCCTTTTTTTTCCTGAATATGCAAAGAGAATAGGGTGCTGAGCGACTCCACCTCCTCAGCTACCCACCCACCTCCATTTGAATGGGTTCCAAGTTGGACCTGCTAATCTGTTTTAAATGACTGTACATTGAATGGGGTTTAGAGTTTTAGACTGGACAAATAATTTGAGGTATGGGAACTAGAGCCCAAGGGATATATCAGTTGGCTGATAATATTGGCCAACATGAGCCTTTCAGACATGTCAGTCTCAGCGTAGATGCCAATATACTCTGCTAAGGAAACTTTTATTTTACAGAATAAACAATGATGAAAAGATGTGCACTCGTGAAAAAAAAAACAATTCTCAGTTGAAGTTCTATAAAGTTGTATTGGTGTTTTTATTTTTAAATATTCAAAATAAAGTTTATCGTTAAACTGTAAACTATCAAGCCTCAATTGCATTTATCATGTCATAAATGTTTGATAACAACATCTTGGGAATTATTGCCAATTTCTTTCATGAATTTGTATAGCAGCCAATAGATCGTTATAGGAGTTTGTTGTATCCCTGATATTGGTATCAGCAGCAGCTCCCTTATCGGTCGTGCTCTAATGGAACTTCTGATGAGTTAACTGGCAAACAGCTCCATTCTCACAGCATTTTTGTCTGAGACATGTTTTACTTCTGTCTCCGTATGTCCTCTGCGTGTCCCCTGCGTGTCCCCTGCCTGTCACATGCGTCCCCCTCTTCATCGGTACCCTTCTCTTCCACGTCCCAAGGGTCCCCTTGCAACGTTATCCGTGCAGCCACACACACAATACCCTTCATGGGACACAAAGCCAATGACACCGCGTTTCTCTGTTCTATTCTCTAAATTTGTCACTTTTATTCTTATGCTCTTTGTTCGTTTCACCTCTGTATGCATGACTTATCCCAAATTGAGCCCACAATTGAAATGGAAATCATCCCTGCAACCCAGTGACTTTAGGGCAATAACTTCTTACTCGTTGAGGCATGGCTGTCATGTTTGTTGTTCCTTGGAGGACCTTATGGCTGTGTTGCCCTTTTCACCGCGGTTTTTAATATAAACATTGAATTTAGTGGATATGTACCCTGCGATTCAACGGTGGTGCTGTAAATCTGAGAAGGCGTGCAAGAATCAGGACAATTCGATTGGCAAATGGGTTTGACGCTGACAGCAATGCACAGTGGGATTAGCATCCCTCGCATAAAGCACCCCCTCTTTACTGGTTATGGTTTTCATGCGAGCATAATCTAAATTGATTAATTAAACATAACAATTACAACTCTGAAGCCAAACGAGGACGGATAACAGTACATATCACTGTCTCTGCACTGAATCCAACAGGGGATGGAAAATTCCCATGAAAGATGCACAAAGAGCCCGGGGGTCAGGATATGAACACAACAAGTGTTAGATGTGTGTAATTGTACAACACAGCAATAAAGAGAGTCTCATTTGTCCCTTAATGATGACATGTAAGTGCAAGACATTATGAAAGACATTAGCTGTAGCTGGCTGCAAATAACAATAAGTCTTGGTTACATGTTCTATTCTTGAGAAACGAGAAAGACAGGCTAAACTCTACCCTCAGGCAGGGACGAGTGTGTAGCACGCTGCCAGTGTTGTGCTGCTGACCTCTCATCCCCTCCTGCTGGGAAAAGAAGTACTGAACACACGAGATAACACTGACCTCACTGCCGGTTTGTCCTTCAGTATGAAATTTACTGATTAATTGTGCGTGCAGCGCGAGAACCCATTGATCATGTTCACCCGGTGGTGCGGTGCTGCGGTGGCCTGTTAAATAAGAAATAAAGCTTGATTCTGAGGATCAGCACCTCTTATCTTTGCATCCTCCTCCACCTCCATCACAGGCTGTAAGGAGGGAACCATTACCAACCCTCCTCTATCTCTCCTCTGAACTGGTCAGGTACATAAAATAAAATCTGGTAAATACAGTATATATGCACATTGCCAGAGAGCAGGCAGAGGAGGAAATGAATATTTCATGTAACCAAACACATTTCCAGAGCAAACTGGCTAGAAAGTGCCTTTCCGGCTGTCAGAAGTGACAAACATGAAAGGGGGGGGGGGGGGGCTCAGGTACGACGCCGCTGCAGCACTCTCAGCTCCGCCTGCAGCAGAGCGGAGCATGAGTCGTCACTGTAATTGCTTGTAGTGATGAAGCATGAGCTGAACCTCAATTAGGGGCCTGGGTACTTGCTAGGCTCCACACCTTCCCGCTGCATCTGCCAGCCACTCTGAGACACACACTCAAACGTCCCAACACCACCAGGTATCACTGTATTGTTTGTCGTTATCACAGTTTAGGTTTACAAGTGGTATCCACGCGTCACAGTAGACTGTTCCTGAAGATCCCTTTTCTTTTTGTATCACCACCAGTAGCACATTCTAGGATGCTTAAATGGACGATTAGTCATTTCAGTCCATGCTCGCTGCTGTCAGGCTGCTTTCTCTAATCCCTTATAGCCATCGGATACTCCAGATTCCATCCGACAGACTGAATTATAGGCTGAAATTACACTGCTGATGCTGATAAGAGGTGCATCCTCTACAGACAGGGCGCAGATAAGATGCAAACGGACATTTTAGAGTGGTTTAGATCCGCAAATTCGTGGACAGAATTGATCTCACACAAAACCTGCTAAATCAAATAAATGCAGGTATCTGTTTTGGTTGGCTCCAGATAGTTTATGTCTTTTAAAAAGAAATGCTTTTAAACAGTGGGGTCCATGCATTACTCACACTAGTAGGACAGTGTTAAGCACAATGCAGAGTTTACATGGGAAACTTAATTGCAGGGTTCACACAATAGAGACAAAGACATGGATTGAAACACTTCACACCACGCAGGCTGGATTTCTTGTAACATAGGTAGTCCATACCTAAAGCCAGAAGGAATGGGAAGGGGCGGTTAATGTGCTGGTAGAGTGGGTGGTCCGGGTCACGTGAGATGGTGAGTCCTTTACAGAACAGGGATGAGGTGACACGCTCGGAGAAGCTGGGGTGGGAATACCAATGAGTTTGCTGGCTAAATGAGTTATCTTTGAGAGTCGGTTCTTGTAAGTGACTGTGAGCATGTGGGGAAAAAACCCAGATGGCTCCATACAGAAGAACCGCCTCAAGTCATGCTACGGCACAGGAGAAGAAGAAGATGGGGTTGGACAGACAGGTGCTTTAGTTTACAGATGGCTGTAAATTACTCTGTCACAACCAGAAATCACTGAGGCTTCACTCAATCTTAAAAAATATATCCAGGGTTCAAAATTAACTACAGCCAAGCATCAAATGCAGGTAGACGTTCCATCTAGCGAGTAACTCTCAGGGGACTTTTGGCACAGGTCCGCTGCTAGCTAGCAGTCAGGCTAATTTAAAGTGATGGGACAATATTTACAAGAGGCCAACTTTCAAAATGAAAAACCCCAAGAGAAAAAGTACATTTCTTTGAGGAATGAGGGTTTGCAGATAATGGAAGTGAGGCTGGCGACATTAGAATGTCAGGGCTATGGTGATGAGTTGTTTTGGGAGTTGCCAGTATGACAAAGACAAAAATAGAAACAATGAAATTGGACATTTGAGACCATGAACACAGCACTCGGCTCATTGACAGTGTGTCCGAGCCTCTTTCTTTGTCCCTGAGCTTCACGCCAGACATCTTGAGTCGTATTCTGGATTTTGTATTTAACTCAAATAATCCATTGGTCAATACATCAAAAATAATTGGGATTTAAACTTTGCTGTGATCCCTTTAATGCCCTGATGCAGATATTTTGCCCTACAATTTGTTCCTCAGCATTTGGGCCTCTTGCTCCCATACAAACAGCATTTTAAATTACTATAACAGATTTTTACATATGCCTTCCAAAGTTCAGATTTTCAAAAACTCTTGGTTCTATGTATCCGTGTGTACATGTAAAACAGAGCATTAGGGAAACGATGAAGTCACAGCTTACTTTGAGTATGCCCACTGCTTTGTGTAATGAGCATGCACCGGGAACAACTCGAACAATGCATATACTGTATCTATATACCAATTTGGTTATCTGATAGGGTCTAATTTGCAAGTTTGCCACTAAATTTAGTATCACTGCACCAGACAACCCGGGTTCACAGGCATCTGCCTCGCCCAAGATCACCTGGACCACAGTGTTCTTCTCTGGTATTTGACAGATCTTTAATGTAGACTGTTTTGCCACTCAGTGGCCCGGCATGCTTGTTTAAGTGTTTTTAGTCATTTTTGTATCTGTTGAAAAGAAATATCTGCAGTAGTGTAGACAAGGCCTAAGTTTTTTATTCAACATTTACCTGTTTATCTCCACGAATTACTGAGACAAACCTATATGTGACAAAAAAGGCAATGTATATTTTTGGCCAATAAAAATATGCTTTGCCAATGGATTTATTTCATCTCCCAGCCAGCTTGGCCTGTGAGTGAAAAAGTTAATTTCAGACTCCGAGTACATCTTTCAGTCCACACTGTCAAAAGGCCAGGTGTACACAGCCCGGTTGTAAAGAAAGGGCTCTCTGTGCCTCACCCGTTCTCCTTTTCATTCTCAACCCCAACCTCTCTCATGTACACTGGACAATACACTGATCGCGCGCGCACACACACACACACACACACACACACACACACACACACACACACACACACACACACACAGCGAGCACAAACATGTCTGCAGCTCTGCAAACACACACCTGTATGAAAAAGGTAAAGACAAAATCACAGCCTGCCTTTATCCTTCACATCTTCAATGCACTTCCTGCCTCAGAGCCAGTCTGTGTTGATTGTGCAAAAAAGATGAAACCAACACAGCACGCTATAAGCTCAGGCTTTTTTTTTATCAGTTGTCTGTGTGACTGAGTTTCAATCTGTGTGCAGCAGACACAGCCAGCTACCATACTGTGTAAAACCTCATTTATGTGCAGGTGGGACTTTGATCCAAACAGTTACCCTACCTGGGTGTTTCTCGACATTTGAGCAGACATTTGTTAGGGCTTGAGTATGTCAGCCACTAACAAATGTCCACAAAACGGTCCACAGCTACAAAGGATGTTCTGTTTCCTCCATTTTGTAATCTAAACGATAAAAAGGATGAAAAAGGTCCATGAAATGCGTCAGGTTGGAGCTGCATATTAAGTGGCGAGGGGGCTGGCTGACATGGACCGGCTGGGAGATGGTCGACACTTTGCTTGTCCAATTACTGGCTCTCGCTCAAATTGTTTGGTGAGAAGCATTCGACCTACTTCTGGACACAATGCACCACTGCCCTGAATACAGAGAGGCTGGGGACCACGTGTGATGACAAGTGCCATTCGAGACTCTCATCTTTGGCCTAGAAATTTAATTTAAGCAACTTACCTGTGATAATTCTGGCACTGAACACTTGAGAACGGATGTGCTTACTGGGATGGGCGAGGCACAGCTGTACTCTTCTTGAAGAGCAGCTTGAAGTGATTATATTCACTAATGGAATCAGTCTGACCTTCAGAAGGTCTTTGTGTTTAACATTAAGCAGCAGCAGGATCAGTATCAGGAGCTCTAGCAGAACTACAAGCAGCAGAGGTAGCAGGAGTGTGTTTACTACAACAGTACCATATTTCTTTGTTTTTGGAAAATGTGCCTCAAACTGTGCTGCAGACAATATAGGGCAAGCAGAGTTTGTCGAGAACAATACAAGAAAAAAGCATCAAAAGGAATATAAATATCAAATTATGGATAAACTATGTAACATTTCTCTGTTTCCTGGGATTCCCTCAAAGGCTCCATCTGTAATGAGACACCACGAAACCACAACAAGGCAGAGAAAACCAACATTTGAATTTGCAGCACTTCCACACAGCATGTGCGAAACATTTGCATACCTTGTAAATATTCATATTGAGGGAGTCACTATGTTAAAACCACGCGAGATATATCTGATCCATAAATGCAACAAAACACATCAAACATGCAAGCAACAACTGCTCATCCACATCCCCGTCATTTAGAAAGCTAAAGGTAACAACGGCAATACCAGTTCTCTGATTTAAATGTCAGCGTAATGCGATTTTAATCACGCTCCCTGACATCTCATCAGTCATTTTAATCTCGATGCATGCATGCTTTACACTAGTGCAACAGCATGTAATAAAGAGCAATTACATTTAGAGTGTGCGAGGGGATTCTTTAATCCCCCTAAGGGTGTTTTGTCTGTGAGACCGAAGTTTTCTCTCCTCTGCTACAATGTATCAGCCTGAAAAAAAAAGAATTCAAAAAATTGTCTTTATCTTAAATATACCTACATTTTACAGACTTTGACAGCTCTTTCTTTACCCCCACATGACTCCACTTACCTTTTCACAGTACAATAAATCTGCTGTGAAGGTACGCAGCTCCTCTAAATTAAAACCAGCCCACGAAATATTAAACAGTAGTTCAGCCAAAAGCAGGGCTTCAAACACACATGTCTGTAACACACAACTGTCCCTCCATCTGCAAACTGTAATACATGCACCCAGTGAAACACTGGATGAGGTGATGCTGGATGAAAAGGTCTGATTCAGTTCGGTGGCTCAGTATTCAGGAATGACAAGCACATTACAGAGTGACCTCCCATCAGTGTTTGAGTAAAAAGGAAGTTTCCTCTCTTAATTACTTAAAAAACCTGTCAGTTATAATAAACTAGCATCCTTGCATCATGCAGATCATTTAAACTGTCTCAAGGCTCCACAGTGATATTTTCTGCTGAAAATAAAAAAGGTAACTCTGCTAAAATTAGCGGAGAATCCTCTGCCACTCTGACTAAACTATACATCCGCCTGTTCTCTTTCTCCCTTAACCCTTCTCTTTATTTTGAAATCTCACAGTCTGCACAGGTACCTGCTCAAAGCACGCTGCCCACGTGTTTGTGTTTGAAACAAAATTGTACCTTCATGCGGTGAAAGTCTATATATATGCTGTAAGGGACGTGGCTCCTCTACATTAAAACCAACCCACAAAACATTACACAACAGGATTTTATGCACACATGTCTGCAGCACAGCGCACACAACTGTCCCTCTGTCCCTCATATCGCATGCAAAACTACACAATACATGCACCCATGGAAACACAGACTGAGATGACGCTGTTCATCACACTGAAGGACAAGGTCTGATTCAGTCCTGTGGTTTCATCAATGAGATCATTAGAGGGTGATCTCCCGTCAGTGTTTACTAAACAAATGAACTTTCCTCTCGTCCCTCACATCCATGCATCATTTAAAACAGTCTTAAAGCTTCATGATGATATCTTCACCGAAAAATTTCAAAAACGGGTAAACCTGATCAAACCAGCTGAGCTTCCTCTCCCAATATGATTCAACTGAAAGTCTGGTTTCACACCAGCCATGACTAAATCTCTCACCTTTCGCCCTCTTCTGTATTTCTATATCTCTCAGTACGTGCAGGTGCCGGCTCAAACCACGATGCCAACGTGTTCAAAGGTGACTAAAATAAAATTGTACCTTCTCACAGCACTAGAAATAAATCTGGAAGGGAGACAGCTCCTGAACATTAAAACCAGCCCACAAAACAGTGAACATCAGGGTTTCATACACACACACACACACATCTGCAGCAGCGTGCACACCACTGTCCCTCTGCCCCTCGTATTATCACATGCAAGCTACAATACATGCTCCCACTGAAACACAGACCGGTATGATGCTGTTCATCACACTGAAGGACAAAGTGTGATTCACACTGGCACCGTTACAGTGTGATCTCTCATTGGAGTTTAAGAGAAAAGGAACTTTCCTCTCTGGATCATTTTTAATTCAAAGCTGACGTCCCTCACATCCCTCACATCATGGAGATGGTTTCAAACAGCCTCAAAGCTGCATGGTGGTAAAAGAGAAGTGGAAGATGCTGCTCATGCAGGTGAAGGGTAAAGCTTGAGCTTCCTCTCCCAGTATGACTGAACTGAAAGTCTGGTTTTTTTATGTGAATCCTCTCATGATGACAAACTGGTGATAACAGCCTGCACCCACAGCCCTGACTCCATCTCCCACCTTTCACCCTCCTGTGCATTTTAAACAGGTGCCTGCACAACCATGCAGCGTGTTCAAAGCTAAAATACAACAAGTGTAACAGCGGTCAACAGAGAGAAGAGGAGGAGAAAGAGGAGGAAGAGGAGGAAGAGGAGAGCAACGTGGACACTCACCTTCAGATGCGGCTCATGTCGAGTGTGCCCGGCACAAAGTTGAATGTTGCACCGCTGGAGGAAGCAGGAGGGCGGGCTGCGTGTCTC